>NC_052536.1:3662500-5117500 GCF_016699485.2 Gallus gallus
GTTGTGGGATTACACAATGAGTGAAATGCATTATGTACAGCTAATTCTTGGGGATGCAGTGCTTGGGACCACCAAGGTAATTCCCATTGCAAAAGCTCCAGGCAAAAGGGGCTGAGGGACCCAGGCCTCTGAGTCTTCACAAAGGCACCAGAAATCTCACAGGAAAAACATCTGCTCTATCTCATCATCTTGAGTGCTTACAGATACCCCAGAGGAGCTTCAGAGATTTGGCAGAAAATGTAGATAAGATGCAGCCAGACACATTAGGACCAGAATGCACTGCTTGGCCCTGGAGATAGAGAATCAGAAAGAAGATACATTTTTTCTTCAGATGTGCTTCACCTCTCTTTTTCGTTGTGTTAATCCCCAGTGAGCATTCGCTATGCTGGAAATTGTCAGTATCTTGAGGGTTAGTTGCCTCTCTCCATTTTCTGCCAGTGAAATGTGCAGCATGAGTAAGAAGCTGGTTGTTCTGATTACTCTACTAACAACATGTATTTCAACCCACAGAAAGGAACTTCAGTGTTAACAGTTGTTTTCCAAAAGAGTCTTGCTGCTTCGTGAGCAGGAGAAGGACATTCGATACAGACTTATGGCCTTCTAGCAAGGTTTGCAACCCAGCCAGTTAAACTCAAGATGCTCATCCTAGAGAGCTTCATAGAAACCTGTTAGGACACAGGCCTAAACCTAAAGTCATTTGGTGGCCATTACAGACATATTTTTGTCAAAGCAAGTATTTTGGTCATGAAGTATTGTCCTTGCACTGTTTCAGTGGGCCCAGAAGACTGAAGTTAGTGAGGTGAAAACAAAGCACACAAAAGCATGGGCTAAAGTGAATCCAGGGCAGTAGCTCTGATTCTTTCCACAAAACCAAACAGTTTAATACTGAAAAAAAATATTTGTGTTATTTTTATCTGTAAATGAGGTCCAAACCAACAAGCAAAATGATGCTAAAGATTGGATTTGCACTATGGGTTATTTTTAGCAGAACACAGGAGTATCCTTTGACAGAAACACCTGAACAAAAAATCATCTTATATTCTGTGTACTTAGGTGTAACTGCATTGTATCATGTCAGGAATCTCTGAAAGAAATCTAAAGGAAACAGACTACTGAGCAAGTAAGCAGTTGCCTTGTTAGCACCAAGAAATATATTGACAATTAAATTACTGCTAACTGCAAATTCTGAAAACAAACAAGCAAGCAAACAAACAAAAAAGATTTCCTCTGCAGAAACAATAACAAAAAGATGAGATGACTTTATGTTATACTTTAAATAGATTAAGTGGACAAAACATTATCTGGCAAATTTGTGCTTAGTTCCCATTATTTGGTAAAAATAAGGGATTCAGTGTTAGAATCATGGCTTGACCGACCAAATAAGAACTGGAAAAGTTCCTTGGCAGAGATTACTCTAGGAACTTGGCCTGTGTACAATGAAAATATGCTACAGATGTATAAATTATGCAGGTTGGGATAGTGTTGGAGAAAGCCTTCCATGCTGGAGTCATGTGGGAAAGAAAGTCTAGACATCATAGATTAACTTACTTCATTGAAAATCATGCAATCTAGAAATTGCATAAAACCACATTCTGCACAAGTACACATACAGAATTTTGTAACCAATGGTGCTTAATAGATTTTCAAACCAGGAGCAGCCAAATTTGCTCTGAGCAAACCAATTTGCTCTGTCGGTCAAGCTTACAGATAATTTTAGTTATAATATGTAGGACATTGTAGGCAACTAACAAATTAAGCTAACCATAGAGATGGAAAAAAAATCTATATTTTATAATAAAAAGAAGTCTGCAATCAAGTATAAATTGTTACAGTTTATCTATTTTTACAGCTTCAAATGAACTTATTCAAACAAGAATCCAAATTCCTAATAATTATCCCACAAGGCCAAATCATAATAATTTGATTTTTCTAATAATTTTAGTCAATGACATAAAGTTTTCTGCTGAAGAAGCAAAGTCGCGTTGAGAAAAGAATAATGAAAGGATAATGTAGGAGTATGCAGTCATTCTTGGGAAATGAAAGGAACTACTTATGGAGCTATAGTCATTTGTGGGAGGAAGGAAAAATCGGAGAGCTGATAGTGAGATATTACCTATATGTTTCTCAGAGTTTTGGAGTTGAATCTTCTTGGCTGTGCCCCTTTTGATAGTTGTGGATAATTAATTTCTGAAGTTATGCAGTGCCCATGCCCATGATCCAAGTGCCATTTTTGGACCTATGTACTCAGTTCCAAACAGAGGGTCCAAAAATACTGCCAAGGAACTAAGTTCAAGCAACACTGCAAACTATAAGGAGAAGAGAGTGAGAGCTGCCAAATCTGCTCCGAAGTCCTGTGAGCCTGTCTGTGCTGTGTCTGCTGAGGAGACTTACCTGGACAGCCACATACTCTTATGTTTGGACATTCTCAAAGAACCACAGCAGGGCTGAAATGTTTCTGGTCAGCAGCCAGCATGAAAGCAGTATGGATGGAGCTGTGCCAGCAGCAGAGGTACTACAAGGTAGCTGTTAAGGAAGATTGAAACAAGTTTTCTAGGTACTGACTTGCGGAATCAAACTCTATAACCACAAAGTAGTAATAAAATCAGGTATGTTTTAATCAACGCTGCGCAGAGCCGGATGCAAGGATGCAAGGGGCATAGCTCCTCCTAACTTGCATGCCCTCAGGACAAAAACTTGGTATAGATATCAGCAGAACTAATACATAATCAATGATTTTCCCGGAATTCGTATACATATTCATTACATTTCCGAGAACTCCTTAGCATACGGTCCCTCCCCCTCGCACATGCGTCATGAGCAGTGGGTGTCTCCTCCTGGTGGTCGTTGGATGAAGGCCTGTAGTCTTCCTCGCTGTAAACTTCTGACCCTGAGGGAGGGTTAGCCCCTGAACCAGTTCTAACTTTGGGGACATCTTATCACCTCCTTCCCTGGTGTCCTTGAGCTGTTTTCACACCCTCATCTTTATCTCTTCTACCCGGGCATTGACCTAAACCCATCTTGTTACTATCCCAAACCCATCTTGTTACTATCCCATTCTTCTAGCGGCCTCTGCATATTTGCTTCTGTAAGCTATTTCTAATCCTTTTACCCTTAGTTTCTGCAGACCCCTTTTTTTACTGAACCCTTTCTTACTCTTCAGTACCATCTCTTTGCTTTCCTCTGTCAGGAATCTGTGCCCTCGGGATGCAAATTCTCTATTCCAGCAAGCTGAGTGTGCATGTTGAAGGTGTTAAACCTAAACTTTCCTTTGTGGTCTCAGCTCCTGAAGCCAATGGTGACATTAGCCACTGCTGTATCCCTTTTTCTCAAAGCTTGTCTGGTGGCTGTTTTTACTAACACTTCTTCTAAATGTTTCAATTTCTGAGTGCCCTTGTGCTTTAGGTATTTTAATATAGCATAGCTATGTCATGGTGCTCCATGTGCATTTAAGCCATGCCCTTTCTGGTGCTGGCAGCTGCCACAGCTCACACTGAATCTGAGATACAGGAAACGTCTCTGAACAAGTTGATGTGTGTGTGCCCAACACTGGGCTTTGCTCCTGTTTCACTGCCAACACAAAGTCTCTCAGGTGTGTATTAAACTATGAAAAACCACTATGCTACCTGAAAATAAACTCTCTTTCATCTCAAGCTATGATGTCTACTAGTCTTCTTTTGACCAGTTGCCAGATAATCTGGTGTTGTGGTTTTGTGATTTTTGTTGTCGATATTCCACATCAGAACAGCATGTAAAACAGTCGGAGTTAAAGAGTTAATGTTCTGGTTTCATGGACTGCCTTTTTTGGCCGTTTTGGGTTCTCGGAAGGGAGGAGAGGGGCGGCATTCCCGGAGGACTTGGGGCGCAGAGGAAGAAAGGTGGAGCTCCTGGCAGGACAGCAGCCTCTCTCTCTCTCCCCCCCTCGGTTTGCCGTGGAGAAAAGCACGTGCTTCCCCTGCAGCCTACTAGCATACAGCCACTCTTTTTCTCACTCATTTTGTTCGGTTTTGTTGGATTTAGTAAATTACCGTTCCTCCTCAGATCGTTGCCGTTGTGGTTTTTTTTTGTTTGTTTGTTTGTTTGTGTGTGGTTTTGTTGTTTTTTTTTTTAGCTCCATCTGCTATCTTCCTACCCTTCCCCCCTCTCCTCTCTTGGAGAACAGTCCGCAAGTGCCTTTACTCATTAGTCACGGGCCGACGCCGTAAAAGGTGGGGTCGTTTTTTTTCCCTCTCTCTTTTGTCTCCTGCAGGGCTTGTGCCCCTGTCACCGACTCAGATATAGAGATAACTCTGTGACATCTGGCCTCCATAAAAACAAACATGAAGTATTTACACGTCTAGTCTGAAGCTGTAATTTTAATTGAGAGACTTTACCATCCATCATGATGGATGAAACACTTGTGAGAAGGTGTTTCATAGAAGGTACTGAATATTTTCATTTTTATTTGAATCCAACTGAAGTGGGGAGAACCTAATTTACAAAGTATCCCATGTGAGTCAAGAAAAAACTGATTTTTCAAGTTCATTTGCTCCTCTTCCTCAAGATAAAGTCCAGGTTTTCAAGTCAAGCAGTTGGAAAATAAGAAATAAACCCCTAACAAACATTATTCCCAGCTGATATTCTGGCCACCTGCAACTCAGTTCCCCTTCCAGACACCTCTTCTTCCTCGTGCAAGTGACCCATTTGTGTGGCACTATCTCCCCCAGTGACAATATGTGACTATTAACCACTGCCAGTCAGCCTGCCAGAGCCATGCTGGGCTCTTCTTCCTCTGCTCATCACAAGGAGTTGGATGAGCTTAGGAGGAACCTGGACCCCCATTGTCTGCCAGCCCTCTGGCTCATAGAAATGAGCTCCTTATCGCAAGGTATAACCAAGGTATATAATTCTTTTCATAAGCGGCTCAGCCTTCATTTTTGAACTGTTTCAGTCCTTGGCTTGTGGTGTTTTACTGGGAAGGTGTTCAATAACTTTTCTTCTTGGATGGCTCATTTCCATCCAGTTTATGCCTACTTGTTATATTGACGTGTGTATATATGATAGTTTAGCTTAAATGATTCTCATATGTTCCTAATATTTAGCTCATAGTGTATTTATGGAAAGAAGCTATATTACTTCTCAGGCTTTATTTTACTAAGCTTAATGCATTGAGTGTCTTCCAGTATCCCCTATAAGCCAGACTTCTCTGTTCTTCAAAAAAAGCATTTTTGTTTGTTGGTTTGTTTGTTTGAAATAAACTTGCTTTAGTAAGAAATTACTGTTAACTCACTTCAAGATGAAGTCCAAGTAATATTTTAATAATCACACTTCTTTGTTTCTGTTCAAAATATCTTGATTAAAATACACTAGGCTCCACTCTCATCCTTCCACAGCTGCATTAGAATGGTTTAGTTATTCTGTGATCAACTAATACTCAAAGCTTTTTCTCTCCTTCTGCCATTTAATTTGCTGAGTTCCAAGCTCAAGGCAGAAATTCCTGCTCTCAGTTCCAGAACACTTGCTTTTTCCATCCTTTTTCTATTACAGTGTGCAAGTAATAAATTCTTCTTGATCCACTTTGTATTGATTATGTCTTCCTGTTTTAGAGCACTATCATGTTTTGTTACACCCTGCAGGTTTTTGTGCCAATATCTCTAAGGAAAATATTAGTTCCAAGAACAGTTCTTGAAGAACTATATAAGTCACATTGTCCAGGTTGGGTATTCTTTGTTACCACACAGGCAGTTGTAGACCTGCTACTACCCCTTAGCAATACTTAAATATTTCCAAAAAGAGGAACTTGTTTTCACTTACATAACATTTGTGGATGATTTCAACATAACTAAGATTTTACCCTTAAAAGCATTTCCTTAAAATAACAAATAATAAAATGTTAGCAATGCAGTGCATTTTTTTTAGGCAGTTGAGATAGTACAACCTATACTGAAGCCACGAAGAATGACATCAGTCACCAACCAAGAAGTTGTTTGTGGTCGAAATCTGCCATCCTTCTAAGTGTGTTTAGACCCTGCAATACTTGATCTTTTCATCATGAATCTCAAAATGTTTCCTGTTTTTCAACTCTGCTTGGTGCATGCAAGATGTATGTCAAGGATCATGAAAAATGATGATATTCTGATAGTTTCAGTTGGGTTTCGATTTCAGTTTTCAGGTCAATTGAAACTTTTAACTTAACTTCAAGGAGATGAGTTCATGAGACTTTCAGCTTCTTGTCTGATCTCTTTGCAATGTGAACCAGTAAATGCACAGTAAATGGAAGAGGTTTTGGTTTAAGTCTTCATTCTTTAAGTAAGGTAGTGGTCATGCTATCTTCTGCTGAAATGAAAGGGTGACAGCAATGAACTTTGCAAAAACTGATCTGCATTATCCTAGGAGAGAAGGAGTAGATAAAGCACGTCTGTGCTTGTATCTTCTACCTGTATAAACAATAATTTTATGGAAGAATCAATAAATCATTAAAAAAAAAATAGTGGTTATTTAGTTTTTATCAGGAAATCATTAATGTACTTCAGAGTATTAAAGATACATGCCAAACTAGCTAAATGGGCCTGTACTTACAGACAAACCTAGCTGAAATCTGAAATGTTATCTCCACTTTTAAAAATGGAATAATAATCAAGCTAAGATACAGTGTAGCAATCTTATCTTAGAAATGTAAGAATACTTGATAGTGTTGGGTATAATCTAATATGCAAGAATTGATTTATTTGTGTGAGTATTGGATTCGTAGTATGAGGTTTGCCCTATGTAGAAGACCATCAGAAGCATCAAGGCAACACTTAAGTGGCATTTTGGCCTTGGAAATAGAAACGTAATTGGTGCCCAGCCCTTGGGCACCCAGGGCAAGGTGTGGGCAGTGGGAGCAGAGCCAGCACGAGTGTGCTTTAAGCAGCAGCTCTGAGAACTGGCCAAAGCCAAGCTGCCTCTGAAAAATGGACCTAGATATTTAAATGAGTGATAATAAAATCTCATGTCCCATAAAATTGCTCATGTTTTGAGGTATTGGTATTTGTTACCTGTATCTTGCAAAAGAAGTCATGCAGACAGCTTAAGGAAAGCATTACATGCCCCACTCCCTCTAGCAAAAGAGGGAGAGCCTCAAAGAGCATAAATTCCCTTCTGGAGCTCGCTGAGAAGCCAGGTTTCCAGTCTGTGGAAAAGTTTCCATCATGTTTAGCTTGACTTAAACTAAGTCCAATTCTATTTTTTAACAAAGCAGCTCTTCCATCTGATCACTGGAGTACCTAGCCTTGTCTGTTTTGTTACATCACTTGAAATATTTTGAGCAATAGTTGTCTGTAGTGCCTCAGTTGGGTATTCACCACCCTAGCACTGAGGAAGAGCTCTTCTTGGGATCCTCAAGCACCTGCGTTGGTTTCAGTGAAAGCTTGATGAAACTGAGACACTCCAACAAAGCACTTCAGTCCCAGTTAAGCGGTTTTTTATTAGGTATTTTTGTCTGATTCTTTTCCCGTGTTCACGCTCATGTCTGAATTCCTTATGGCTGGTCGAGCTCAATGTTGTCTTAATTGTCATTCTTTGTTTGAATTGCAGTTGCAACCAGAAGACTCAACTATGTCCATGAGCTCAGACAGCACTACAGATGGTTTCTGTTCCAGGAACTGTACTCCTTAAGTTGAGACCCTTATTATGTAATCAAGATATATATCATCCCATATGGTTTTCTCATACCTTGTTTCTGGTAATCTAAATTTTTACACTAGATCATGAATTTCAAGAGCATGAGATAAACTGTATTCCTACAGTAACTTGTTTGATAACGTGTTGAGATGTTAAAATGTATTTCTACAGTAACTTGTTTGATAATGCGTTGAGATGTACCCAAAAGGAAAATGAAGTGACATGCTTGCAGGTATAGAGTAAATCAGAGGCAGAGCCAGGAGGATGTCAGGTTAGAAAAAAGTGAGGGATTCTTTAATTCATTCAATGTTCACCACTTGCCATGATCAAGCAGAACAGGCAAAATTTTCCACTTGAAAATTCCTGCAAGGTCATATGAGGGAGACATCCACAGGGTAAATTATGAGTTCATAGAAGTATCAAGGATATCAAAGAAGTATCAAGATAATCAACAAATTGTCCTACACAGTACATTTTGGTAGAATCTGGGGAAAAGAAGAGTCTTTCATCACCAGAACTGTTAGGTGTTGGTGACATTGCATGGACACATTGAAGCACAGGAATGAAAGATCCTTCAAACAAAGAAGAAAGCAAGCCATTTGTAAGAAGGTAAGGTAAGAAGAAAAACCTAAGCACATGGCTGTTTTCTGGGGAAATATTTCACTGTATCTAATCTAGAGCTACTTAAGAAATACATAGATAAATACGTCTGTGATTGCTCAGGGCTGTAAAAGGCGTTTTGGCCCTGAAGCCAGAGGAGAAGGAGGCTCAGCACTTGGCATGCATGCATGTGATGCTCAGTGACCCAGCAGGGAAGGTGGTACTGGTAGAAGAGATCATGCCATGATTTTTCCAGTTGATAATTTGTAGGATAAGTGCCTTCAAAAGAATAGGTATCCAGGGAGATCTACAGTTAAGCTAAACACATGCATCAAGGTCAGGAATCAGGCTGCATACTTTTTTCAGTATCAAGATATCTTGATTTCATCACATGACCTCTGTTTTGTTTCTCCTCCACTATTAGTTTGCTACAGCAGTGAATACAAATATGAAAATGAGAGGTTCCACTGCAACTTGAGTGATCAATAGCATATAGTGATTAGTACAATCATTTTACAAAATGCATTCAGCTGCTCATGGGCCTTTTTGTGATGTGGAAAGTGGTCTTGGATCAGATATATCTAAAGCTAGTGTCACACTGGCAATGCTTTCTCAACCTGAAAGGCTGTCACTAAATCACTGATCTACATTGAAAGCTACTGACATCTTCACGATAATGTTTTCTTTCTATCTGATATTTCATAAAATAAAAAACTTATCCATGGCATGTTAGAAATAGAATGATTGCAATTTAGTTTAGACTCTGTGATTAAAGTTAATTTGATTCTGAAAAAGCTCTTTATACCAGTTAATTGCCCCAGTCCATAAAGAAAAACATTATGTTCTAACCAAGGCAAACCATTGCAAATATCATTGTCTGTCTGGAAAAGTAAAAGTTATAACTTAACCACACCTCAGATGTGATTACACAAGCAATCACAAAAAACTCTTGCATTACCATTTTTAATATACTGTTGTATATGTATTATATTAATATAATGTTCTAAAAAATCCTGTAATTAAAAAGGCTGTTGTTCTTCAAAATAAATTGATACATACTCAAAAAGACAAGAAAAATTAATAGCACTAGTGCTGCTCTTCCTTATGTCATACAAAGAAGCGTGTGCTTAGCTTGTAGCACTTTCTTGGAGCAGAGCCTTTAGATAACTGTCTTAATGAAGGATGGGACAGATCAGCAAAGAAAAGGATCATTTACAGAGTCCTGAAACTTTACCATTAGCAACAGAAAATAAACATAAACATGAAAATAAATATTTCTCCAAGTATATTCAACACTGCCTTTTTAACTTTTTACACAGCTGCTTCACATGTCAGACTTTCTAGAGGAAATTGCTGTGCTAGATCAGCAAGTCTCCAAGACTGGAGCTCTGCAACTGCATATGGCTATAGAAAGAAACTTGAGACACAAGAGGCTCAAACACTAATATTTTGCAGCAATGAATTAGCAGGAGCTAACTGAGGTTCTTTCTATGAATTAGTGTAACCAGAGAATCAAGTCTGATTTGAGAGGAAACTGAGCTGCATGCCCAGGGTGCCCCTTCCCTCCATGTCCCTCCCATCCCTGTGGCTCTGCGCAGCGCTAAACCCAAACTGGGACTTCTTGGTGGAGGGCTGAAATATATTGGAAAAGTAAGAGCTCAGAAAGAGATTGCTTGGTTTCTGTATAAGCCGTGGGCTGCTTAGACACATAATTAATGTAGGCTTGCGCTTATGGAAACTTGGCCTTTCTGCTTGGGATTGTTTTGGCTGAGGGTGTGTTCTTGCTTTTTTTTTTTTCATGAAGGAATGGGTTGTTATTTATTACTGAGTAAAAGAGCAAGCGCTATTAATATTGTAGTGCTGACAGAGAAGGCATTTTCCCAGTTCGCTGTTCCTTTTCTCTTTCCCTTGAAATGCTTGTTCTATTTACAGATACAAACAGGCCAATACTGATGCAAACATCCTGCAAAATAAGGCAGCGAATACAAAGTAGCAATATCAGGGCTACTTCGTTGGTTAAAAGGCACATCTTATTGTATGTCTTGACGCATCAAAGCAAAAAAAAAAAAAAAAAAAAAAAAAAAAAAAAAAATTGCTAAGAAAAGAATTTTCTGTGCAAAGGAATTTCCCTGCGCACAATTTTAGGCAATGTTATATTAGAGATGTTATATATGTTATATACGTTATATAGAGAGATGGCATGAATTAACAGGTGAAGGGATGAACTGCAAAGGTTTCCAACTCCTGTGTCCCCAGCTGTACTATCTAATGCTGGTTTGGAGCTCTGAGTCTTGGAGCCACACAGCCGTTTTTTGAACATTAGCCTCAGCGGTGCTGCCCTGCCCCAGGAGCGCATGCTCTGTGGAACATGGGGCTGAAGAGGGCAGAGTCTGCACAAGCTAAAATTGCTATAATTTTTCAGACTTTAAAAAAAAAAAAAAAAAAAAAGTTCGGAGACATATCTCTGAAGTCTCTTTTAGCAAGAAGTCTGAAATTCGGGAGGCTAGCCCTGCCCCAAGCACACCAAACAATGCATACCACATTTCAGGGCAAACTGAGTTCAAACCCCTTAAACGCAAAATTGCTTTGTAATCCCTAACTAGCAAAGCTGCCACAGCTGGGAAAACTGAACATGAGCATTTCTCACTGCTATGAGAAGAACAATCTTATCTCAATCTGGTATTTTTCATTGATTTTTGTGCTGGACTTCTCCTGAAGCTCTGCCCTGCCTCACTGATGCTTTTGACATAGGATTTTGTTGCCCATTTTTTTTTGTGTTTCTTTTTTTTTCCTGATATGAAGAAAATGACAAATATTCTTTATTCCTTCAGTTTATCCCTTCTTGTTGTGCCAGGAGCACCATGAAACTGTTGGAAGCTACCTAGAATTGGACAAATATAAGTATGATAGTAGCTGCAAGAAAAACAGCAAGACTGCTGCAGAAAAACCCTGCTATTAGTGTAAGCCTGAGAGTCTATAATGAATTATATTATGCAACCAGAGCTCTGCAGCTCTATTTCCTGGTTGCATGGGTGCGAAGCCACAGTATAGTCATTCAAAGTGTTGGTCAGAGGCAAGAGCTGTAAGAAAGAATTGTTTAAGGAAATGTAATACGTTAGGCTAAACCACTGCAGATAAGGAAAGACAAAGAAAGTGGCAGTTTCTTAAATAATAAAAATTAAAAATTAAAAAAAAAATAGACAGGAGAAGTCTTCATATTCCTTAGGCTTGAAAAGAAGTAAAGATTTCCAAAATCTATTTAAAAAGGAGTTCTCTTAGATCTAGTGATTTACTGTATATGTTCTTGTGGGCAGAGACTGCAGTTTTCTGTTTGTCCAGAACTTACTGCTGCAGGGAGTTATTCACAAGAGAGTTTGCTGTGAAAAGTAAATAAGAAATGACATCTGGAGATAGTAAGAATTTTAACTAACAGCCTATGGAATGTCTGCCTGTTGTTTGCACTTCACATGTCCACCACTTCAGTGTACTTCAGTGCACCTCTTAGGTTAATATATTCATAACGGTTGATGCATCTCATTTTTCCTACACACAGGCGGAAAGTACTGGGGAAATAATAGTGCCCAGCCTCCTCTGCAGTGTGTTGGAAAAAACACATGTGCCTCCTTTTAGAAACAGTCCCAGCCCTTTCCCAGAGCCAGTCTGAAGCACCACGAGAGACAGTGTTCTAATTGCTAACTGTTGGAGCTGTTAACAATTGCTTTGTTCCCCTCAGGTGTTTGGCTTTAAAGAGCTTACAAGTCAAAAGCTCTGAGGTTTGGGCTGAAAACGTTTTGGGGGTTCCAGGTTTTCAGTAGCATGGTGCTGGCCCAGTGAGTTACGTGGCAATTTAATTTTTCACTGGGTTCCGTGGAAGCCTTCTGTAAATGTTATAAATGTACTAGACTGATTTCCCCAGTCTGCCCTCAGCGTGTGCTCTCCATACAGGCAGCCTGGGCTTTTATCACCTCATCACTGCTCCCAGTTCCCTGGTAACAACTGGCGATAAAGGAAATCTCCATCTAGGCTAAAGTTCCCATGCTCCGTCACACACAGACTGCTCTGATTTTTCCTCCCATAGCGGCCGTGATTAAAACAATGAACAGATGGAAGACAAAGTGTGTAACCTTGCCCTTGCTATCATCCCCACAGGGTATTTCCAGAGGATGCTTTAAACAATTCCAGGCTAGGTTGTGCTTTATGTTGCTCCATATTTGGACACAACCGTGCTGTAAGTTTGCAAAGGCATTTCTGGCTGTATTCGTGTAAGCATGGCTGGGGGCTGGTGCAGCTGCAGGAGCTGGCTGTAAGGCAGCTGGCTCACTGTCTGCTTGCAGCAGTACAGAACTGTCTGCAATCTGCAGCGTCATGGGTGAAGCTAGGCAAACACTTGGATGTTTATCTTGACCTGCAATATGGCTACAAACAGCTGTTATCAGCGCACTGATAAAGCATGGCTAGAAGCTATGCCTCTACATAGCAGCCCAGGACATTTTGACGGCTGGAGGTAACCCCAAAGATTTCCCCAGCACAGAGCTTTAATCTCTCACTTATCAGCTAATGGCACTCAACTTCCAAGGTTATTGTTCTGATAACACAAGGACTGGGATTTCTACCTTCAGCAGGCAATTAGGCAGAAGGGCATGTCTCACTGAACTCTTGATGGCAGTATTTTTTTTTCTTTAAGTCGATGTGCTTCTCTCCTGGCACCTCCCAGTTCTCAGAAATCACTGAGTTCATACCACCGCGTCCATCTTTTCCAAATGCAATGAGACATTTCATTTCGGACAGCACTTGGGATCATAGAGAGATCTGCCCTGTTTACAGACTATAAAAGCAACTTCAAGACAGCTCCCCACTGCTGTCTAGGAAGAACATGTGTCCAAGAAAAGTACAGCAGGAACAGGATGATTAGATCTTTGTTAGCTCATATCCTAGAAGAACCATGTTGTTGGTATGCAGTTACACCTAAACTATGAGATCCATAAAACTGAGATCCTTTCTTTGCCTATAGGCATATGCTTAGCTGTTCCAGAGCAAAGCTTGTCATTAAGGAGAATTACAAGACAGTAATTTGAGGAAAGCAAGTGAGTGGATTTCCATTCTGGAGCAACATCTGCATATTCACTGTTGCTCAGGGAGAAGAAGACCCAGCAATTCTGAGAATAAAATAAAAGACTGTAAAAATAGCAAGTCTCATCCCACTCTTGACTGAGAGCCACTCTTTTACCTTGGATAAAAGGAAAGGGGGAAGGGAAAAGAATAACCATTCTGCTTATTTCATAGAATCATAGAATCGTTTGAGTTGGGAGGAACCCTTAAAGGTCATCTAGTCTGACTCTCCTGAGATTACCAAGGACACCTAAAATTCAATCAGAGTGCTCAGAGTCCTGTCCAGCCTGACCTTGAATGTCTCTAGGGATAGAGCATCCACCAACTGTCTAGGCAACCTGTGCCAGTGCCTCACCACCCTTATTATTTCCTATTATTTCTCAATGGTCTCTACTAGCAGCAAACCTTATCTACATGTGTACTGGCAGTAGCTTCATGCTGAGCAGGGTTTTAGCAATGAACCTCACCTGCCAGGGGCCACGTATGACAGACTGGACCTTCTGGGCTGTGTTTTGGTGTCTAGTGCCTTCCTTATGTCCGTCTTTAACAGTCAGACTAGTTATCCTCAGGGTACTCAGCAACCTGGGTTGGAAGTCTGGATGGAGAGCAGAATAAAACCCCCATGACTCAGATGGAAACAGTTAGGGGCCTGCTTGCTACTCCACCTAGACTATCAAAAGTCCATGGAGCCACTGGGTAAAAGGATTGCTGGGCCCAGAGAGCAGTACTGAATTGAGTTAAATCCAGCTGGCAACTGGACATGAGTGGTGTTCCCCAGCAGTCAGTATTAGAGCCTGTCCTGTTTAATGTCTTTGTTGATGATCTGGATGAGGGGATTGAGTGCATGCTCAGTGAGTTTGCAGATGACACCAAGATGGGAGGAACTATCACTCTGCTTGAGGGTAGGAAGGCCCTACAGAGAGAACTAGACAGGCTGGATGGATGGGCTGAGGACAGTGGTTTGAAGTCCAACAAGACCAAGTGTCAGGTCCTGCAGTTTGGCCACAAGAACCCAGGCAATGCTTTAGGTATGGGCCAGAGTGGATGGAAAGTTGCGTGGAGAAAAAGGACCAGGGTGTGCTGGTCAGTGCTTGGCTGAACATGAGCCAGCAGTGTGCCCAGGTGGCCAAGAAGGCCAATGGCATCCTGGCTTTTATAAGAAATAGTGTTGCCAGCAGGAGCAGGGAGGTGATCATCCCCTTGTACTCAGCTCTGGTGAGGCCAGACCTCGAGTACTGTGTTCAGTTTTGGGCCCCTCACTACAAGAAAGATATGGAGGCCCTGGAGCATATCCAGAGAAAGGCAACACAGCTGTGAAGGGTCTGGGACACAAGCCTTATGAGAAGCAGCTTAGATTATTTAGTGTGAAGGAGGCTCAGGGGAGATCTTATTGATCTCTACAACTCCCTGACAGGAGGTTGTGGTGACATGGGCATCAGCTTTTTCTCCCGGGTAACAGCAGTAGGACAAGTGGGAATGGTCTCAAGTTGTGCCAGGGGAGGTTCAGGTTGAATATTAGGAACTTCTCAGAAAGACTGGTCAAGCATTGGAATAGGCTGCCCAGGGAGGTGGTTGATTCGCTGTCCCTGGAGGTGTTTAAGGAAAGGGTAGATGTATTACTTAGGGACACGGCTTAGTGGGTAACACTGGTGGTAGGTGGACAATTGGACTGGTTGATCTTAGAGGTCTTTTCCAACCTTGATGATTCTACAATTATATGCTCAGTTCTTGAATTGCAGATTTTCAGCATTCCTATTTTCTGCTCATTTCACAGACTCTTATGAAAAAAAACATTTGTTGGGAACAAAAAAAACCCCTAACTGATGTCTTTTGCACAAGTGACTCTGGTGTGGGGAACTAATCTCTTGAATCAGATGGTCAGTTGCTCTCTAGATGATGGTGGGAGACTCTACCGCAAGGGTCCTTGCAACAGCCATGTTAGGTGAGCCCCTCCAAAATGCTCTTCTGCTTCATGCTAGCATCCTGCTGGGCTTGGTCCAACTAGTGGAGCACTGTGCTGGGGTCTCAAATGTCTGCACTTACCTCCCACAGGGACAGCTCATCCATTTTGCATGTTTGTATGCTATAACAGCCTGTGGATCACAACATAAATTCTCTCTTGATATTATTATTAGACAAGACTTGGAGTTGTATTAGAGAGACACAATGGGTCTCCACTGTATTCTGTTGGGAAAAGTGCATTCAAGTGCATGTATCTGTTCTCCATGTTTCTTTTCCTGGTTAAGAGCAGGATGTAGCTTCTCAGAAGCTAGCTGCTCTCTGGAGACATTTGAAGATTAGGTCAGTATAGTCCAACCATTCCTCTTATTGCAGGCAGATCTCTCCTGGAGGAGAATTAGTACAAGGCACAGATCAGTAGCAAGTGCTGCCCAAACATTTGTCCTCAGATATTTTACCAAACTGAAAGGAACTACACACGGTATGAGAAAACTGACTAAGTGACGACGTGTATATTGTTTAAATATTCCATACTGATGTGAGGGCAGGAAGTATGCCTCAAAGTGGTGTGCTGCAGGAGCAGCTGTAGTGCACAACACACCTCCCTACATGCCCCTGGTGTGAAAGTCACACTTCCCTTGCAGTTACAAGGAATTACATTGCCATTATCCCATTATCAAACATGGTCCCCAAAAGTCAATGTACACATTAAAAACAACAACAACAATAAAAAAAAACCACTTACCAATCCTTGCAAAATACAGTAAGGTGAAACATATGCTGTTACCTGTGTTCCACAGGGGATGAGCCAAAACAAAAGGATGTGTCAGTGACTGCTTATAAAGCATTCTCAAAGCTCCTGAATCTATCTTTTCTGCTTTCAGTTCTTCTCTGCATATCACGGTATTCTCTCAAGGAGATAAACAGCCTCATACACCAAGAGCAGGCCAAATTTCTGTGATAAACATCCCAAACTGTACACCTGGCCAAGTTAGGTATTGACGGCAAAATGAAAGATGATTCCAGAGTATAAAATATTGTGAGAATTACACTCAGCCTGATCAAAGAAAATGTTCTAAAACTGCATTTAAGAACAGAGCAAATGCCTGCCATTAGATAGGCTGAGAAATTGAGATTTCATTGAGAAATTGAGAAGGGAGGAAAAAGAGAGATGGCATTTCCTACCCATACCTGCTTTTGACTCTGTGTCAAGGTTTTTATGGCTGGCCCAAGTACAGTGAGAACAAATCAAGCAAGCAGCTGAACAAACCCTTGGCATTTCTGACCTTTGCCAGCATGAGAGCATCCAAGTTTGCATCCAAGCATGCCTTGAGATCTAGCAAAGCTTTCAAGAAAGGCTTAACACTTTCTTTTTCACATCTGAGCACCACAAGTAGCAGCAATGTTGGATATTGTGGGTTTTTTTAGTAGACTATGTTACCAAAAAACAATGTTTTACTTTTGTTAAATAGCTGTCAGCCTCGGTTGTTAAGAATTTGAACTATCGATCTTTCATGTGGATTTTTCCTGAAATAAAATATTTAGTTAACACTCACTGTTAAACAAATGAAAAAAAATACACTTGACTAACATACATTTTCTTTGATCATTACTGATTTCAAGCATTTCTGTCCATACTTGTCTTTATTGTCTTCATAGTCATGGTAAGAAAATGTTATTTCCACATTTTTTCTTGCTTATTCTTGTTTATATTGTATTCTAGCACAATCAGCTTCCAGCGTAACTTGTGGCTAAGATAGAAAAGTCGCAAATATAAATTTCTGTGATTGTTTTGTGGGTTACCCTTAAATTGACTGGTACAGTTTCAGAAGTATAAAGCAATTATGGGGGAGGGGAGAAATGGCTGAGCTGCCTGGAAGGGACATGATCAACACATTTTCCAGACCTCCTCTCAGCAGATCACATGTGGTGTTGGACACTTGCTGGCTCACCTGGGTGATCTGCTGGTGGGAATGGTCGTACAGAGAACATCTGCTACCTCAAGACTCAGCATATGCTTCCCTTTTTGAACACAACTAGCACTGCCAAGTGTAGTGGGACACAGCTAAAAACTGACACAGAGGTGATCTTCAGCCTTGTTTTGTTCTCAAGCACAGATGGAAAAGCAGGCCCATTTTTTCTCCTTATGAATCTACAGGAATGATCATGTCAGAATGGCTCCACCACCTCAGTGTATGTGGAGATCAGCAGTGTTTTAGCCAGGCACATAAAACACATAAACAGCACACAGATAGTGATTGTGATGAGAGCATTTAGAAAAGACCTTCAGAGTTGGGAATGTGTCCTTACTTCTGTCCATGTTGGTCCAGGAGCCACTGAGAAGTAACTGAAAAGGGTCTTCTTGCACAGCAATCTGTACAGATGAAGTACTGGTGTTTCCAAAGACAGTTCATGTTGTCTCTTTGGTCTCAATGTGGCCAAGATCAAATCTTAACTATTTCTAGTATTTTTTATGGGCACTGCTTATTCTTAAGCAAAATTTCATAATTCTCATCAATTTCTTCAAGAAAGACATATTACCACTATTCTCACCATGCCTAAATACTACTTCCTCTCAAACCAGCACACTGCCCAAAGTTTTCCTTCCCAAACAGTCAAGGCACAATGCACAGCTCCACTCTCACATTGCTTGTCATACTCTTCTCTGCTGCCCTCTTTTTTAAAGGCCCAGCAGTCTTTTGCTGTTTTTCACTATTGTGACAGACTATAGGTGATGAGCAGTGATAAAGTCTTGGTTTGGTTTTGTTACAGTGTAATGTGTGCTAGCTGATCTTGAACAATCTGATTGCTTATGTCTGTGAATGAAGAACAATATGCTTTCAAATCCCATACAAACCATGGTGTGCACCAACTCTCCCAAGAGTCACCTACAAGATCCAGTGCCTTGGGGCTTAGCAGTAGAGCCTTCTGTGAACATTTGGTCCAAGCCAGGAGAGGAGATAGGGCTATGTTTCCTGTGCCTGTGTTGTGTCACTAATCCCGCAGCTGCTGACGCTGAAGGTAGTGCTCAAAAGTGTGAATATGGGGAAACCACTGAGATCTACTATCATTTTGATTAAGTATGTAAGGTATCATCATCATTCTGAGTTCTTAAGTTTTATTTCATTATTGTCCATAATCAAAGTATTAGTGTATTTAGTGTATTCCATTAACTTTTATGTATTCACTTCAAAAAGCATTATGTGGTTTTATTCACACAGTCATAATTAATCTACAAACTTGTCTGCTTCTAATAGATCCAGGGAATATGATGATAGAGTATTCTGCATAATTCCAGAGGATGATAGACAACTTTTCATTTGCTAGCATGTTCCACTTCCAACATGTTTACTGCTGTAACATCTGGACAAAAAAGGTGTTTGGTAACCAATGAAGTAACTTGGAAAATTTACGACATCTGGATGGGATTCCTCTTGTATTACTCAATATAACTGACTACACATAGAGTTACTTATAGTAACAGATTTCTGTATTTGATGAAGAGATGAAAAATTGAAGCTTTACAAGGAAAACAACAGAAAAAAAAACGGGACATCAGAACATATAATTTAGTCTCCAAATTAGACCAAATTTGCTTTTTTTTTTTTCCTTTATCACTACAGTTCTATGCATCAGGCAAGGAAGCGTTTTGGTTGAATTAGTTAAGAAAATGTTTTAATCACTTAGCTGTTCTTAATCAAACCATATGGTTAATTGTCTGAACATCTGATAACCAAAACCATTTGTAAATGCCAATACTTTTGCACACCTCAGCAGAAATGGCTGAAAATTTGCTCCAGAAATGTTCTTTGCTGTGATGGTTTTTCTCATGTCACAACTTTGTCACAAGTTCTGACCATTACGTATCAAAAACCAGTGGGTGGTGAAAGAGAATAAGCCACAAGGTGATCAAGATCAAATTTGTCATTGTAAATTAACACAGTGAATGATTGAGGAATTATTAGTCATAACTGGAAATGCATAACATTTCTGGAAATTCATATTTTGATAAATAAGTAATGGTTCCTGTATTATTCATTTTGTTGATTCCTAGATGACTGGCAACCAAAAGAGGAACGAGAAAAGGCTACTGTCCACAAGGAATTTACAAGTAAGTCAAGGGCGAGCAAGCAGTTACAAAATAGAGCAAAATATTTCCAGGATTCATTTTTGACTCTGTCCTATTGAAGATACAGGTAAAGTTCTCATCCCCTTCAGCAAGAGGCAGAGAAAATATTTTTAGAAAATACAGTCCTCCATACTCTCTTCCTGAGTTCCATAGTTACTGAGGTCATTTTCTCCATTTATGCTGAGGCAGCTTTGGACTCCTTGTACTTATTTTTTTGTCTATGTAGTAAAAGAAACAGCAGCAAATGTCCAGATACCGTGCTTGGAGGTATGCTCACATTTTTTATAATGATCCCTTTCAGAAAAAAAATGAAGGGAAATAGTGCTGACAAGTGAAATAAGACAGAGTTTCTGAAGTGCAATTAATATGATTTAAATGACTTCCACAAAACTGGTGGTCTTAAATACAACCTAAAAATGGTAGAACCTACATGGTTTAATTACTCAAAGAAATCTTTGCTGCTATTCCAAGCACTTTTACTTGTAGTGAGCTACCCTTTCATCAAATTCATATTCCAAGAGGTGAAAAAAACATAATTGCCATTTTCTTAGGTGCAGACTTTCTACAAAAAGGGAGTGTATTAAGTGCAGTGCTGTACTACTGCAGGAGCATAACCTGCAAAATATATTTTAAGACAGTAGAATAAGTAGAGAATTAGTGATTTAGCAGTTTTGAAACCAAGGGTGAAATCCCACCTTCCACAAAAATTTATGATACAGTGCCGGAGGCCAGAATGTACTTGGGGGGTTATGGCTAGTATATCATAACATACAAGGGGGAGCCAGAAAGAGGAATGTGCATTGCCTTTTTTCTAAGTAGTATGTGTGCCTCTGAATGTGCCTGCCTTAACTTTTTGGGAAAACTTGGTGCAAGATTACCTAGGAAGTCTTTTCCAACCTTAATGATTCTGTGATTCTAAGAGGCCACACACTCCTGATATTCCTCTCTGGTCAGCCATTGTGCTGCCACCTACAGCACCTAATTCTGCAGATCCTTCTTTCCAGTACACATGGGAGGGGTAAGAGAGGCAACCTGTGTTTCAGACACACACCTTCTGCTCCAAAAGCTGCTAGCCCACAGCAAGTAGAGCACATTGCAGCCATTTAACCTGGAGAGGTGTCTGGCACGTGAGTTACTCTTGTAGAGGGTGCGTTTTCCTGCCCCATCTTCCAAGCAACACTCAGTCTCCAGTGTTACCCTCTAAGTTATCATTTCAAACAGACGTCCCAGCAATTGGTTTGGTTTGGTTGAACCTTCTTAAAAGTCCACAAAGCTTTTTAAACACCTCCAAATCTGCTCAGTGTAAAACATTAACTTCCATTCCATTAATTCAGTGGGGCTACAGCACCAGAAGGGACCGATTTGTGAGACTAAATGTGGTGTTCAGTCTGCATGCCTGCAGCAGGGCCAAGGTTTTCTCATCTGAGGCAACCGGGCTGGAAGAGACATAATATTTCATAAACCTTAGTGAACCCACAAACTTTATTCAATCCAGCTTCTTTCCTAACTAACTAATCATATGTCTTTCTTCTTGACCATAAACCTGGAAGTAGGTGCACAGCATTCCTGTAGAGCTGTGTGTTTTGGTTTGAGGTGGGTCTCAGCAAGCAACAGTGCTGGGGTAAGATTTATCAGGGTGCCTCTTTGTCTCCCCTGCAGAAGGGCTCATAAGGCCACAAATAATCTCAAATGCCAGATCCTAAGCCATGCTGTTCTACATAAAAGTCATAAATTGTAGGAGGAGGTACAAATTCCCTATCAGTATTCTTCACAGACTTCAGGCATAGGGAGAATAACGCAGTGTTAGGATTGCTGAATGAGTGCTCTGTGTGGACTAAGTCATTAAAAACCTGTGGAACAGTCAACCATGACTGCACAAAAATAAATACAGAGCTGGCCGTAAATAGTATCCCTTCACCTGCTTCTTCAAGTAGAATTTTATAAGGATGTTTGTTAAAGGGAATGTTTTTTTCTTGTTTTTTTCTTTTTTTCTTTTTTTTAAAAAACAAGGAGATTTTGGTATATTTCAATTGAAACCATATGTTTGGTCTTAGGCTGCTCGAATACAAACTAAGTCTAGTTTTAAATTTAATGCACTGTTAAAAACACCTAAATAAAAATCTGCACAAATGTGCTAGGATAAAAAATGGACATTTTCCAACTTCTTAAAACCAGGTCTGGGAATACAAGTGAGATTTACTGTGGAAGTATTGTTTTGTTTTATTCTTTATTTGCCACATTGGGAAGGGTATGGGAGAGGAGACTGTATCAGTCAAATCCTACATTTGTTCATCATTTCCTATCCCTCAGGTATATCTGAAGAAAATATACCACCATAAATGTTTCCATTTGATCTGTAGCATGACATGGAAAGATTAAACTCTTGTGGGTTCCATGTGGTTGGTTAGGTTGAACATGTAGGCTCAAGCTCTAAACTCACCAGAAGGGACTTTAAAGCAATGGTGAGAAAAGGAAACTTGGCGACTAATCACTACGAAATTTGTCCATTTTTTTCAGGAATTAATCCCAATCTTGATAAGGCTGTGCGTGCAAATCAGAAAATGCCACCCCCATGAAGGTGGCAAAATTTGTAATTACATAGTGTAAATTGTCAGGAAACTGACCTAGAAATCAGGACTGGTGAAATTCAGCTTTCTGGAAACTTTGATGTTTTGAGATACTAGATCAAATGAATGAATTTGATCACAGGACTGCAAATCCTCAGCAACTGTATAAGTGGATTTATCCCATTTGAAACTACATCAGCATTTGCCCATCAGACTCCCTCAGATTTCTTCCAAAGCTTTTATTCAAATTCTTTTCCAAGCGTGCTGGAGCAGAACATGTCAGGCTTTGAGCTTTTTCTATTTGTGAGAGAGAGAAGAGGAAGAAGTATTTCTTTAAATCCTAAAACGCACTTATTTTTTTCTCCTGACAGGTTAGAAACAAGAATATATTATCAAGACTAATAAGTAAACTATGTTTCTATAACATTTGCAAAGTATATACAATACACATACGGCCTTCTCACTTTCACATGCAGCATAAAAAGTAATACAGAAAGCAATGAAAACCAAATCAATATTTTAACAGCAATGACACGCTGACTTGGTAACAAACCACATTTACAGTACTGGGAAAACTTCTCCATGTTCTAGCCAACAATGATGCTTCCAACATGTTTTCATTTCCACTGAGGAAGTGTTATTATTTCCACTTCAGGAACCTTACTGAAGCAATAGCAGAGATATCCGTTTTGGGGTTTGGAGTTTTTCAACAGCAGAAAGAAACTGCACTAGTATGATAGCAATAGATTTTGACTCCATTTCTCTTTTAATCCCTTCCTCTTCCCACGAGGCATCCAGATGCAGCACTCCTTAAAACTAACCCAAGTACATCCTTAATTCTCCACTTTAACCAAAGTATATTTATATACTATAGAGACAGGATGTGTAAAATGTTTTTCTCTACATTTTTTCTGCCAACGTTGAACTCATTTTATTACTGGCTTGTTGAGGCAGATTCAGTGCTGATTGCATATTCTTTCAGGACAAGCAGCCTGGCAGACCCTTTTTATTTGCTGTATTCACATTCAGCCTCAAACCAAACTCAGCTCATAAATACTTGTATTTTTTAACTCAATTTATTTCTTATCCAAGTAGGGCTCACAGGACTATGCACCCAGTCTTAACTATGGTTTGACCCTGAAATACCATAGAATCATAAAGATTGGAGAACACCACTAAGGTCACCAAGCCCAACCACAACCCATTCCCGATGACCATGTCCCTCAATGCCACATTGCCACAGTTCTTGAACACCTCCAAGGATGGTGACTCTAGAACCTCCCTGAGCAGCCTACATGAAGAATCTACAAGTTATCAAAATTTGTAAGCTTACAAGTTAGCAAAAGTGTTGTTTTCTTTACATAGTTGTATGTGAGAAATCTCCTGTTCAGCTTCCCAACTTGGAATTAAGTTTACTTCTTAAGATTTCAGTATAGTCATATGCTGGTATTGGGATGTTCAGCACAGTTTATGCTTCAGCATATTCATGCTTAGTTTGTGTTGGATTCCAAATTTATACTGTATGAAGTGTCTTATAAAAGTTACATGTTACAAATCTAATCTTTTCTGCAGATTTTCTAGTCATACTCTTATGTTCCTAATATTCCTATGAAAAACTGGCATTATTCTGACATGTATCCCCTGCTCATATCCCTCAATTGATAATGATAAACCTTCAAGAGAAGAAAGAAATAGTGATGACTGCTGTAACTGTTGCACAGCTAAGTGGTAAGAACCAATATTTTTAGTCATGTTTAAGTTGTCAGGCATTCACTTGGTCTGGCAGTATTTTCAACATCTCTTTTGTAAGTAACTAGTAAAGTTACTGTATATTTATAAACAAGCCAACTATTAATAAATCAAACAAAATTATATACTTTACATTTCAGAAAAGCATACATATTGAACACAATTTAGTAAGCTCTGACTAGGGCAATATTCATGCTAATAACAATTACTACTTAGTTTTGTAACAGTTAGATATTGCCAGACCGCTGAAAATTATTAAAAATATTGTGTCAGAATAATATTGTTCTATGTGCTTAAAATGCAGATAAAATATCTAAGTATAAAGCCTATTCTTGATCTTGCCTTATGTAACTTTGACAGAAATCTACTGCTCCTAAAATCAGTTTTCCCAGTATTTCTATTAGTATCTTATTCATCCAAATGTTCTCCAGACATGATTCGCATGTTCCATCCTGAAAAATTATCATTACTCCTAATTATATTTTTACAGTAACTTCAGGGTAAAATATATATATATGTGTGTGTGTGTGTAGGTGGTGCATAGAATATGCAAGAACACTAGTGGTAACTGACAAAGAGCATGAATAGTGGGGGATAAATACATAAGCTAATACTGACACCTAACTTGATGCCATTTGAGCATTTGGTACTACACCCTACAATTAGACATTACACTCGCATACTTGTTAGTCTCATGTTTAAACAAGGTATCTTTTATACAAAGCTGTATATATACTGTTCACAGTAAGAAAACAGAAGGCAGTAGTCAGCAAACAGCACTTATACCCTAAAGCCTGTGGGGCCTTTAGGACCATATAACATATACCTGTTCTCTAAATTACTGACTATTTACATCCAAAACATTCTGATGCTGCAAAGTTTACTGTGCTCTGTAACAGAAATAGCAAGCTGAAAATCAATGATAAAGCATTGCTTGCAGAAAAAGATTATGCACACATCACTCAGCACTGAGCACGGCACCACATATTTGCCTTTGGTTCATTGGCAATTTCTGGAGCCTGATTTTGGTGCTGTTGCATTAATGGGAAAACTTTTTAAGCAGAATAAATGCTGCTGTTCTTCGCATTATTATAAACCTAATGCTGCTCAGTGGAAAAACAATGGCTTTACCAGTGCAGAGTACATTGTGCCAAGTATTTATAAAAAGACAGTATCAGTATCCTTCTTTATTTGCATTTCCAATGCTTTTTCCTCATTTTATACAAAAGCAATTTTTATATCTTAAGCAGACACACTGGGTAAAGTACTGTCGCCATGCAGTCAGTGGGATTGTTGACAATGCTAGGATTGCCATGAATGCCTTCATGGGAGCATGCCACAAGGAACAGCTGTTTCCTGACTGCTTCCCAAAAACTCACCAGATCTCCAACCTCATAGAACTAGCCATAAGGGCTCCTAGTAGAAGGTGTACCATTCAGCATAAAACTGCCCTCTCCTCTTTTTGTAAAAAAACCCTTCTGTCCTCCTCCTGTTTTGCTGCCTTCTGTGCCTCACAGACAATACTAGAAACTACTTTTAAGAGCTCTGCACTGACTCTGATTTTTATGTTGTTGTTTCAGACACTGCTATAGTGCTGCTGATGATGTTGGCTGTGATGAAAATATCTGATGCTTCAGCTCCCGTCTTGTTACCTAAAGGTATATGTGCCTTTCAGTGTCTTTAAAAATAATAATAAATCTGATTTTCACTTGTCTGCACAGTGTTTTATGAACAAACTGAAAGAATTCGTATCAGATTGTCTCTGTGTATTCTAAAGAAATTGATTCTTATAGGTAATTTTGGGGAGATGATGGCCACTTTTACAAAATATTGTTTTGTCAGCTTAAGCCTGTATCTTTTCCTTTGCTTGATGATTACCTATGTTCTCAGTAAAAATTTGGGATTCTGTCACATTGCAATACTGATCCATATAGGTATTGCCTTAAATCAGGCTCTCGCACATCCTTCAGCAAGCCCCAACTCTTACCAAAGCTTTGCCCACTGGGTCACTAGAGCTGCAGATCCCAAACTGCAGACATCCTCCAGCAGCAGAGACATTCCAGGTGGGTTACTTAAGGCAAGATTAGTTGGGTAGAAAATTTAAATAAAATTCCCAGTGGTTGGCACAGAGTGGGGAACCAAGTAAAATATTGGGTGAAACAATAGCATCCTGGAAATAAAATTGTTTGAAAGAACCTCTGTTGGGAAACATGGACTGAGGACAAATGGCAAGCAAGCTCAGCTGAAGAAGCCTTAGACCTTTTATAGAAAGCTTAAGCACAAAAGCTTGACCTAATCCAACCTATTTATATTAGTGTTTTCTGAGCTTAATTACAAATTTAAATGTTTCTAAACATGTGGAGTGTTTGTGTTTGGATAGGTGGTCTGGTTTGGGCTTCAGTAGAGCAAAGGAAGCTGCTCAGACAGACACCACGCACCTCCAGGTGTATGGGCACACGGCCTGAATGGACCTGGGGTGTGAAAGGATTTTCAGAGCAGTAATGCAGTCAGCTCCCACTCTGCTGTCTCTGGGATAGGTTTAGGTTGCTGACTCATTGGTTTCATTTTAGCTCTTTTTTCTCAATGTTTGTCAGTTGTATAATGTTCTGCGCATGCCTAAACGCTCTCAAGTCACTAATTGGGACAATGACAGTTATAGGTTATCATTAAAGCTACATTCATCACAAGGACTTGCACCATCTGCAGCTTTGCAGATGGCACCAAACTGAGTGATGCAGATGACACAACAGAAGTGACAGACGCCATCCAGAGAGACCTGAACACACTTGAAAAGTGGGCACGTGAGAACATAATGAGGTTCAAAAAGGCCAAGTGAAAGGTGTTGCACTTGGATTGAGCCAATCTCAGATATGAGTACAGACTGGGAGAAGAACTCCTTGAGAGCAACCCTGCAGAGAAGCACTAGGAGGTCTTGATGGACAGAAAGCTGGACATGAACCAGTAGTGTGCTTCTGCAGCTTGGAAGGCGAATAGAATCTTGGGCTGCATCAACAGAGGGGTGGCAGCAGTGAAAGGGAAGTGATTGTCCCCCTCTGTTCTGCCCTCATGAGGTTCCATCTGTAGTACTGTGTCCAGGCCTGGAACCCCCAGTACAGGAAGGATGCACAGCTGTTGGAGTGGGTCCAGAGGAGTGACACAATGAAGACTGATGGGCTGGAACACATTTCTATGAAGAAAGGTTGAGGGAAATGGGCTTATTCAGGCTCCAGGGAGATCTCATTGCGGTCTTCCAGTACTTGAAGGGATCTTACAGGCAGGAGGCAGATCAACCTTTTACACAGTCTGATTGTGATAGGACAAAGGGGAGTGGCTTTAAACTGAAAAGAGGGGAGGTTCAGATTAGATGTTACGAAGAAGTTCTTTACTGTGAGGGTGGTGAGGCACTGACACAGGCTACCCATAGGAGTTGTGGATGTCCCATCCCTGGAGGTGTTCAAGGCCAGGCTTGATGTGGCCCTGGACAGCCTGATGTGGTGAGTAGCAACCCTGCCCAAGGCAGGGGGGTTGGAACTAGATGATCTTTTAGGTCCTGTCCAACATAAGCCATTCTGTGATCCTATGACTTTTCTTCAGTACACTCTGTTCTATCCTAAAGGGCTTTTCTCTGTCCGTAAGTCCGCTAGTGTGCTTCCAGGAACCCACACCACTTACCCACTGGTAGGCAGGCACCTGCAAACAGAACCTGCAGGTGGTGCTGCATGGAAATGCTATGACAGTGGGTTTCAAGCCTCATTGCTCTCTAGATCTGCTTGAGGAAAGTGGTTGGGAACTGCAGTCCTGGAGTGAGAGGTTAGAACACCCTTTTTCAACAAAACAAAGCCAGGGTCCTGCAGCCTGACCACAGCAATGAGGCCATTCAGCAGGGATAGAAAGGGTTCTCTTAGGTTTGTTGTCCAGAGAGATCCAAGCCCGGTACTTCCCGCCTGATATCTCAGCTCCTGCTTAATTCCAACTGAAACTCGCCTGGTCTGCATGGAACAATAATAAATGAGATCAAAAAGAGCTAAGATGTTTCAGCAGGGCCATGTTTAGAGAGCTTGGAACTATTTCCGAATGAAGTATGTCATAACCATCCCAGTTTATACACCATGTGGAAAGCACTGGATGATAGTTGAAATATTTATATTTAAGAGGCATAAATGTTTATTAATAACGAGGTGTACATATTTTTGCATGCAAAGCTTTCATGGACAGCAGCGGGAATCTGAACTCCATATGCCTGCAAGGTTGGTGTGATCTCTGCAGTCTGGTGACTGCTTTCACGAAAGAAACTGTGAGGAGACCCGGTGCGCATACTCGCTACACACGAGGTTCTACCCTGCTGCAATCCAGCTGCTGGATGCACACGGAAAAGTTTCACGAAACACTTCGAAATTCACAGAGCGCGGCGGGACGCATATCATCTGCTCTTTTCTAAGGCACGCACAGCTGAGGTTGTCTCGCAGATCAGCCCGGAGGGACGGGGGGAGGGCGGGAGGCAGGGGGCGGCCCGACACGCCGGCGGGGCGATGCCCGGAGGCTGGCCCGTCTCGTGTGGTCCTGGGGCCGCTACCTCCGTTCTCGGCGCGGCTTTTAAGGGCGGCGCGGCGTGAGCCGAGCGCAGAGTTCTGGCCGAGCTCCGAGCCCGCAGCGGAGTTTGGGGAGGCCCCGCGGGGCGCCCATGGGGCGGGGGCAGCGCGGCGCCGGCCGGCCCTAGGCTGCACTCAGCATGCCGGCGCTGCGCCTGCTGTGGTTCGGCTGCCTGTGCAGCCTGTGCCGCGGGTACTTCGAGGGCCCGCTGTACCCCGAGATGTCCAACGGCACCCTGCACCACTACTTCGTCCCCGACGGGGACTACGAGGAGAACGACGACCCCGAACGCTGCCAGCTGCTCTTCAGGGTGAGCGAGCAGCGGCGGTGCGGCACGGCGGCAGCGGGCGAAGGGCTGAGCCTGCGGGAGGAGCTGACGGTACTGGGCCGGCAGGTGGAGGACGCGGGTCGGGTGCTGGAGGGCATCGGCAAGAGCATCTCCTACGACCTGGACGGGGAGGAGAGCTACAGCACCTACTTGCGCCGCGAGTCCGCCCAGATCAGCGACGCCTACTCCAGCTCGGACCGCTCGCTGAGCGAGCTGGAAGGCAAATTCCGGCAGGGCCAGGAGCAGGGCGGCCGCGAGGAAGCCCGTCTGGGCGACAGCTTTCTGGGTCTGCTGCTGCATGCCCGCGCCCTGCTCCGCGAGACCCGTGCCATCTCCAGCGGGCTGCGGGACAAGCACGACCTGCTGTCCCTCACCGTGCGCAGCCACGGCGCTCGCCTCAGCCGCCTCAAGAACGACTATCTGCGGGCCTGAGCCTGCCGCCGGCACCCCAGGATGGCGCCCAGCCGCCCTGGAAACGCGTATTTATTGTATAGGACCTCCCGAGTGAAGGGCAGGTTTGTGTTGAGTGGAAGGGTGGAGGTACGTCTAAAAAGTTGTCCTATATCATAGCGTGCAACGGATGGAGCGTTGTCTTCCAGCGTTTGGCTCTCGGCTCGCCATGACACCCACATATGCAGCAGGCGTGCGAACTCCTCCCGCTGGTACTCTCATTCAAGGGGAACCCTCTGTTAACTCCTAACCTTGTGTAGTGGCATGTATTGTACTCATGTAAAGTATTGTTCTGCTGCGTAACTCCAAACTGCAATTTCCGTCTGCGTTCGGGAAGCCGGGATCTTATTCTGGCAGGGTCTGTGCTCCTCACGGCTTTGCTTATCGGTGGCTCTAAGCTATCGGAACCCCAGAGCCAGCCAAAAAGGCTGATGTCAGATTCCAGGAATGCCAGTGGAGGCTTTTATAACAAGAAGAAGGAGCCCTAGGAGTAATTGCAGTCTCAGATCCCAAATTCAGAGCCTGGTTTCTCAGAGCATGTTTCTAAAGCAGACAGAAGGTTTTGGTCTGTTCCAGTGTACTGTTCCTTTGTACTTTTGTTAGCTAAGCTATTAATAAACCTATTCGTGCTCCTGGACAATAGCAGAAGCGCCTGGTGGGAAGGAGGGGGAGGATTGTTTGGGTTCTCACACTCCTTGCTATGTAATCTTCAACTTGGGGTAATGTGGTACTGGATTACAGACAATGCAGGCTGCATCACTGCTTGGATGAGAGAAGTTTGTATTGTTTTAATAAATGTTTGAAAACTGTGCTAAGGCACACTGTTCTTGTACTCTTCTGCTTGAGATGCACTTGATTTAAAACATGCTGGTATAATGTGTCTTTCAGCAAAAAAATTGTGCATGTAGATCCTACCAAACTCGCTTTTTAGTGAAAACAAATAAAAGTTTACAGACTCAAAAGGTAAGCAAGTTTCATTAAAAGGAAGTATGTTATTGTAGTGGTCTTTTCCAACCTTAATGATTCTATGATAACAATACCAAAGAGCACATAGGGCTCTTTTTGGATTTTGTAAGCCTTTTTAAGAAGCCAGTGTATGAAACTAGCAACCTCACAGCAACGAAAGAGAAGCTGTTTTATGAACGTTTGAGGTCCAATCCTGCTACCTCTACCCCCATTCAGTTCTACACTGGCTTGCACACCATCTGGCTGGGTGAGTCCCTCAGAGCTGTTGGGTGTCAATGTAAGTCACCTGGGACCAAAGCATTGAAGGCACCGGGAGATGTCTCAGAGCGGTATGTGCTTACCTGGCTTGGGGATCATCCCATTTATCTCAAAGGTAGGGAGATGTAGCAGTGCCCAAGCAGGATATTTTAGGATGTCACTGTGTACCTTTAGATCCTTAGTGTCTTTGAAGATCTGGAAAAATTGAAACATTGCATTGGTGGAGTTCAGTGGAACTACCCAGCGTTATTTTCACATATGTTTTCAAGGGAGAAAGTGTGACAGGTTCTAGCTCTGAAAAAAATTGTTTATTTGTCATACTTTCCTTGCCACTAAGGCCAGATGGAAAAACATGGAGCATAGAGAGCCATCACTAAGTCTATTTTGCTCCCTACTGCAACAAAGCATAAAGCATTTTGGGATGGACCAGTGACCGTACAATGAGAAAAAGCTCTGACAGTTTCTGAGGGCATCTCTCCTTTCTCTGTGGATCCTACCCTTTCAGAAGTACGTGCCAAATTTGTCATGCTGTTCCATTTGTGCCCAGATTCTTCTTAAAACACTGCCCTAGCCAAATCCTTGCAAAGGAAATCATGTGTTTTAGTCTATGCTTAGTCTTTGAGGCTATGCTTATAATGTGAATTGTAAAACATCAGTAAAGAAACTATAGTTGCAAACCATGCCAGGATTTTTTAGCCACGATGGTGTTCAAATATTAATAGAAAAATAGTAGTAGAAAAATGCAATTTCTTCAATACACTTTAAGCTGCTTGGCTGTTCTGTTTGCAGTAGCAATCCTTTGGTCAATCTCAAGCTATTCCACTGTGTGCAGTATACTAAGAGTGGTAAATATTTGCAGTGTGTTTACTTTCAAAGCAGGAGATTACATGACGTACCTGGAGATTCACAGAATAACTCCATCAGCTCTGTCTGTAAACTGTCATCTAACAAAGCAAAACTGTCGTTCTTTAAAATCCAGGCTGATGTTTCTTAGGATAAATATGAATATATTGACAAATCTCTCTGTCAATTTGTATTTTGGCAAAATATAAATATTTTTCATATTTGAAATTGAGACAACCAGAATTATACTCTTCTATAGAAGGCTTTGAATGTTATGTTTTAAGGAGAAATCACATAAATCTGAGTTTAGGCTATATGTAAATTTACATGCTTAATAAAAAGGGTCAACTTTATGTGGATTTTGTGAAGCCAGTACAAAAGTATTTTAAGATATTTAAATCCCTTTCAGTTTGGTTAACGTCAGTTTGTCTGGTCTAAGTAAAGGTAAACATGACTATTCATTAAAAGTGCATCAGTTTTGGGTCAGAGTTTGTGTAACTGATTGTCCTTTAGACATCTGCAGTCTGACAAGCTGTGCTGCAAAAGGCCTGCATGAACTGGCTGCACAATGATATCCAGCAGTTTAAAGTTTTACGTTCAAAATAGGTCCTAAAAACTGCTGTAATCCTCTTTGTAATCCTATCAGTTTTGCTGCTTTTGTGGTGTTTTGTTTTTTCTTTAATCTGATAAAATTTAATTCATTAGAAGAGGTCCATTGTTTTTATGTGATGTATTTCAAATAGTAAAGGGCTTCTTATCATTGAAAACTCATTGCATATTTTTACCTGGGGAGCCTTACAAGACCAGTTGTAGCAGCTATTCTGACCCAACAGCTCCACCTGTTGTGTTTATAACATCAAGTTTGGGCTCTCTTTTTATTTTTTTTATGCTAGAACTGAAATTGACTTGGTCTTTTTCATAGTGTTCTGGAGACTTAAAAATGTATATGATATTTCCTGAATTTATTAAAGAGATGATGGTATTGAAGAGCAGATGATGATGTTTGCTGAAAAAATCAAGCAATACAAAAAAAATACAAGAAAAAAAAATGGAAGAGAGGGCAGCAGTCATAGAGAGCTCACTTCTTAGAACTTCAATTTTCTTTTACATTCATCCAGTGACTTAACTCATTAAGAGTCAAAGCAAGTCATTAAGAGACAAGATTCTGCTCCTCTCCAAGCAGATTACTTATGCAGTCAGTGCTCAATTGTAGCTGCCTACAGATATACACTGCGCTGAAGAAACTCAGTTAACTGTGGAGCAAACCGCTTTCTCACACGAGCACCAATGAAAGTAGAGAAATAAAAGGCTTTGCTTGCAGATGGCAGCAGTTGGAAAAAAACATATCTGTGACAACTCAATGGCTAGGAATTCAGAGTGGTGGTATAAATCATGGCTTTCTAAGTTAAAACTTACAAAGTTTCCCAGATTGACCTACCCAGGACCATTCTGATAAAGAGAGTAGGCAAGGGATGATTTCAAAAACATGGTAAGCCTCTCAAGGATCCCATGTGTGCCAAGCTGAATGGATGAATACTCTGAAATTAAATTGCTGGCCTGTATGTTGTCACATGCATGGCTGCAAAAGACCAAGATATGTACCTTGGAAGCAAAAAATATACTTGCCTCAGACAAAAGAAGCATCAGCTCTGGTTACAGTCTTGCCTTGAAAAAATTAAGTTTGTGGATAAGGGAGAAATCCTGCTGGGTGTGCTTGTTGGTGGTGGTGTGGTTTATTGAGATGAGCTTCATGACACTTTAAAAGATGCTCACTTGTGCTTATCAGATATCACTTTTTGCTACTGATAAAGGAGTTTTTGGTATTGTTTGGTGAAATGTATTTGCTAGCTATTACTCTTAAAATAGTTCTGCATGTTTGAAAGCTATCTGACATTTTTCTGTCTGCTAAGACGTATTTTTATTTGCAGCCAATTGGGGAATTTATTCCCTCTTACTTTGCTTTTTGGTGAGCCACTAGCCAAAACTTGAAAAATTTACGGATCTGTATTTTGTTCCTGAAGTATATGAAACTGGCAAAAATACTGATCCAACTGCATGTCCTTTAAAAAAAAAAAAAAAAAAAAAAAAAAAAAGGGCTTTTACTAGAATATGTATGTATGAAAAAGGCTCTGTGAATATTTTCTTTTCTTCATAAAGTTGTCATCCTGCCTATAAGATCAGCTTACAATTGGAAAAGACACCATTTAAAGACTGGTTCTGTAACAACAAAAACATATGGTCTCCATAATCATTACGTTTTTAATGATGTGGCTTGGAAAGAGTCATTCATGGCTTGTAGAGTCATTCATCCTCGAGAACTGCCTTACCTTGGGGAGGTATCGTTGACTGTCTCCAACATACCATTAACATTCTTTCATAAGAAAAGACAAAGCCAAGTATTTGTGTTTTCTCAGATGACAGCCTTGCTTAGGCTGCGTGCATAGCTCTTTTAAATACTTGGAGACTGCCTGTGTAACAGCAGTTGTTCACATCTGAGCTTTCTTTGGGGAAAAGTCCTTGGAGAAGCTTGGATTTGCTACCCAGCAAAAGTTACTGGCAAGTGCAGGATGACTGAAAAAGCTGTGTACTTCCATCATATTTTCCATACTTTTTCCATGCTGCAAGCATTTCACTGGAAGAGCAGTTACCACCATAAATTAGTTATACTGTAAACAATAGAGGCCTTACTATATAGAGACTGTCCAAATTACAAAATCTGGGGGTTTTTTTGTTTTTGTTTTTGTTTGTTTGTTTGTTTGTTTCCTATCTACTTATCGTTTCTTTTTGAAAATAATGTGACCTGAATTTTCAGTTTAGGGCTAGGTCCAGGAGAATTACTTCAACGGGTCATAAGCCTCTCGTCTTACATTCTCAGCTGTTTGTCTTAAAGCTGTTTAGAGCTTATTATGCCTTTACCTGGGAAACGATCATGAAAGAAATTCTGCCTGTACACTTCCTGTGTTGACAGCTCTTTGGTTAATCAAGAACAGCCAACTTTTTTTAAGAGCAGGCTTTGTCCTTTTTTGTGGATGTGAGTTTGTTTCTAATTTAATGTGATTAAACTGTGATTTGTATTAAAGTCAAGAGTAATGTGAATATTATTTTCCTATTTTTACACTTTCTTACAAAGTATTTACAAAGCTTTTTAACTCTTGATTCTAAAGGCACAACCAAGCATAATCTAATTTGCAATTGGGACAACACACAAGTCTATAGGCTGGCATGTATAAATACACACTATAAGGCTGGTAATTTTAAATAATACCTTTCACAGCTTCTAGCTTAAGAGTAAACCTAGTCAGACTGCAGTAAATGAACAAGAGGTTGACAATTTTTTTATTCTTTCCTGAGGAAGGAGAATGAAGCTTTTCCTTACAACACACAGTGTATGTCCCACGCACTCAGTTCAGCATCTCATTGGATCCAAACAACTGCATTTCTGTTTTTCATATTTCTCTGAATTAGAATCAGAGTGAATATACTGTCCCTGTCCCTGTCCCTGGACATGCAGGCACCCCCAAATAGACAGAACCATGATGAGTGAAACCAGGGGCAGACAAACTGCATAAGTAAGTTCAAGAAGAGACGCTTCTACCTTCAGAGTAAGCCCTAGCAGCAGCTCCTGCCCTCCTTCTTGTGTGATGGCCATCCTAGTCCCTCACCACTGTGACTCTCACCTAGCACTACCAGTGCTTGTCCAGTCTGATCTAATCTCCAAAAAATGCTTTGTCTCGCTCATCAGAGTCTGAGATGCAGTTCTCCCTCTGTGATCATGATTTCCTAGCCTAGTCACTCCATGCTCTTTATATGCACAAACAGAGGGATAAACCTGCCCTGAATGAACTCAAGTTCACCCTCTGCTCATTTACCCTAGAAGCTAATTTGTGACCAGGCCCAGTTTTTGTTTCTGACATCTTTCTTTCTGTGGCAGTTAGGGATTTCAAAAGGCCAAGCATCCCCTGTGCTACATATATACTGATTTATATTTTCTACCCTAATGGCTTTACCTTTGTGTCTGGTTCCACAACCATGTGCAGGCCAAGTGGTGTTTGTTTACTTATGTAGTCTTACTGAATTTAATGTGAGCTCTTGTACATTTCTAAGCTACATTTCAGCCTACCCTATAGCACTGAGTTATTTCAGAGAGCAACCGATCCCTTCAGGCTGCTACACTGCTCTAGGCTGCTGCTGCTGCTTCTTTTCACATCCCTCTGGGGCTTTTCCACTGTTGTCTTCCAGCTCCTGAAGATCTCCCATTATATCACAGGCCCGCTGCATGTTGCAGTTTCTGTCTCTTCAGCACATGTGCAGAGCTGAAGCTGGCAGGACCAGAAAATCACCATTATTTTTTATAAGCTTCACTCAACTGGGAATACAGGTAGACTCTTACTGCTGTGGCAAGGTAACGTATTTATTGGACAAAAATCAGTTTGCTTTCTAAGGACATTCTGCTTTTTATGCTTTCTGTGCTTTTGCCTATGACTTTGAGTTTTGCAGTGCTCATTGCTGCCAACCTTAAATTTATCTGGCATTGAGTGCACAGACTATTAGTCATATAGAAACCTACAGCATTACCCCCACTGTATCATAGTTCCCCATATGAATGATGGAGAAAGAGTGAAGTCCAAAGGGAATAAGTTAACTAATCTTGTACAACAGGATTCTGTAAAATGATATTGTGATAGTAAAATGACACGTAAATGTACCACAAAATAAATAAGCTCCAGATTTTCACTGCACAGAACTTCTGACATGCCTCTTTTAAAATTCCTTATTTTATATTCAGCAAATAAAAACACAGCACTAATGAGTCATATTTTGCTGAGTTATTATGTAATCCTGAAGGCAGTTTATTTTAATTTCCACTTGGATAGGATACTTTTCCACTTACATATTATGTAATGCTCCTTATAAAAATAGAGACCCAGTCTTGCAAACACCTTGGAGCGTTCCTGTTACAGAATGAGACTTGGGACCAGTGCAGTTCTCACACCCTCCTTATTATGTTTATTATACCACAAAACATTTCCCTTCTATCTTAAAAAAAAAAAAAACTTCATTCTTGATCTATGTGCAGCCTTTCTTCCTAAATTGTAAATAATATTTCTTTTTTTTTTTCTTTTTCTTTTTGAGCTTGATGGGTATATATACATATGTACACTTTAATACTTACTTTATGTTAATGACAGATCTTGCTTGTTAAAAAACTTGACTTGAAATCCTTGTCCTGTTACTAAGAAAGAACACTTGAGAAATTAATTATAAACATACATAATATAAAATGTTTTATATCAGTCAGTATGCATTTAACAGAATGTGCACTGCTTATAAAAGATAACAGAGAAGAAAAAATACTTGAGATACATAGTGTTAATAAAATAGGTGGCAAGGCCAGCAGCACAAGAGTCAGGAAATTAAAAGCCATGGATTCTCAAGCTATAGCCTATGTTCAGCATGGGCAGGATGCCCTTTGCTGTGTGCTAGTGCTTGCAGATTGGTGATTGACACTGGGAAAGAAGTACATACTCTTCTTCATGGCATTTACAAAATCTCTGCAAGTATGGACTTCTCAGGGATTTTTTGTTTGTTTGTTCTGTTTTAATGAAGTCCAAGACATAGTGATAGGACAAGGGCGAATGGTATTAAACTGAGGCAGGGGAGGTTTAGGTTAGATATTAGGAGGAAGTTTTTCACACAGAGGGTGGTGACGCACTGGAACAGGTTGCCCAAGGAGGCTGTGGATGCCCCCTCCCTGGAGGCATTCAAGGCCAGGCTGGATGTGGCTCTGGGCAGCCTGGTCTAGTGGTTGGCGACATTGCACATAGCAGAGGGGTTGAAACTAGATGATCACTGTGGTCCTTTTCAGCCCAGGCCATTCTATGATTATATAATTATATTGACGATCTCCTGTTGACATCTGACTCACTGGAGGCAGTAGGACAGGCGGCAGATTCATTGACTATCTATCTGCAAGAAAAAGGACAGGCTATAAATCCTCAGAAGGTGCAAGGTCCAGGCCTGTCCATGAAATTCCTGGGGGTAATTCGGTCAGGAAAGACCAAAGTACTACCTGGTGCTGCCATAGATAAGGTTTAGGCATTCCCTGTCCCTACAACACCAAAGCAGCTGCAGGAGTTCTTGGGTATACTGGAATATTTGTGTTCCTTTATACCTCATTTAGAACAGCTGCTGAGACCGTTATACAGACTCACGAAAGAAGGACAACTATGGGACTGAGGGAGAACGGAACACAAGACTTTCCAACAGGCAAAACTGGCAGTTAAACAAGCCCAGGCATTGGGTATATTTGATCCTACCCTCCCAGCTGAATTGGATGATCATGTCATTCAGGAAGGCTTTGGCTGGAGCCTGTGGCAATTCCAGAGTTCTGTTCAGATCCCCATTGGGTTCTGGTCTCAGGTCTGGCATGGAGCAGAAGAAAGATATAGTATGATTGAAAAACAGTTATTGGCTGACTACTCTGCATTACAGGTGGTAGAGCCGATAACTCAAACAGCTGAAATCATAGTTAAGACCACTCTGCTGATTCAGGGGTGGGTGAAAGATCTGACACACCTTCCTAGGACAGGGGTGGCCCAAGCACAAAGGGTGTCACAATGGGTCGCCTATCTCAGCCAGAGGAGTAGTCTGTCTTCATCACCACTGAAAAAAGAATTTCAAAAGATCTTAGGCCCAGTGACGTATCACGGTGATGCACCGAAAGAAACATTGGTTGCTCCACCAGAGAAGAGTCCCATCCAGAAGGGAAAACATCCCACTCCTGAAGATGCCTGGTACATGGATGGGTCCAGCAAAGGCAACCCGAACAACCATTCACAGAAGGAAACAGCTCTACCAACGACTGGCAGATAGCCATTCTTCCTCTAATCTTCATTGGCTTGCAAAGGCAACAAATAGCTTATGCACACCATGCAGCAGCTTCCTGCCCTCCTGTCCCGCTGCCTTTGGATTCTATGTCTTGTGAGCATATTTGAATGAAAAAGGTTTTGCCCTTTTACTCGTGTTTGGTAGCAGTGAGAGCCTTGGCACACACGAGACACTGAGCTAATACACATCTGTGCTCAATTAACCAAGTACTGTTGTATGGGAACTGCTGAGTCATGGCCTGAACCCCTGATTGAGCACCTGGGGAAAGGACCCGGTCAGCCCTGGGAGCACAGGTGAAGGGAATTCACCTGTGCAACCAGAAGGGGTGGAGCCTGGCTCCACCTCTCTTAGACCTCATTTAAGTGCTGACTGCCACTAGGGAAGGACCTCTTCCTGGAGATCCCTTTCTGGTGAAGCTTTCCCCTGTGAGCCTAGAATCTTTTGATATGGGTGAGCAATCTTCCCTTCCCTTATAGCACTTCTCTTCTGTGCCAGTCCTTTTGTCATCTCACCTTTGTTGTAACGCCTTTCCCATTGTATTAATCTGTCCAATTGCTACATTTAGTAAACCAGGCAGGTACTCATTTATGATGGATTATCTTAAAAAAAAATTATGCTTTAGATGGTCACTGGGACCCCAAAATCTTCCAAAGAGGAACTCCTGGGGAAATCCTGGGACTCTTACGTTCCCCACTATTAAGTGCTGCTTGGATTATTGAAGAATGGAGGCCTGTAAGGGACAATGGTCCCGTTATTAAATCCCCATCAAAAATGGCTGGCTTCCTGAATAAACTAGGACAAAATTTTTTGACAACTGAGGAAAGAATAAGAGTAGCATCTGCTGTGATGTTGTTGCTGCTTCTCACTACTAACATGTATCATTCCTCGGAATAAGACTTAAAAGATGAAAATGAGCTTTTGAAAGCTGGTATTAGACAGCTAGAAAATAAAGTTACATCTTTGACAGGGCAAGGTGCACCTCCTTTAAATGGAATTTCCCCTTTGAAATTAAGGCTCATATCACTAGAAGAGGAAGAAGACTTAGATCAGCAGGATCCTTGGATCCTAGTTGAACCCAGAAAGGCAGAGCAAACTAGAAGTCAACTAGGGGATCTGGGAACCTCAGATCCTCTAGAAATAAGGCCAATAATAACTCAGAAGACTAAGAAAATCCAAGACAGTCCAGCAAGGTTAGCACCTGAAGAGTGGCCCCCTGAACATATCTCATTACACATAACAGTATGTCTGTACGCAGCCACCAAGCTCATGGATCTGTTATGATTTAAGCAAACATCACAAGAGAGCATACCAGCTTGGCTGTTGAGATTATGGGACATGGGGGCCAAAAGTGTGCTAATTAATGGGCCTGAAACTTCCAAACTGGCATCCATTACCTCACATCTGGCTCTCAGACAAAGCCTATATGCCACTGTGGAACATGACAAAAACCATGCTCTAATTCAATGGATAATGGCAGTATGTAGAATCACATGGCCCAATACAAGTGATGTTCTGATAAATACTGGTCTGTGGACCTCAACAGAGGAACTTCAAAATTATACTAGAGAACTAGGAATGAAGGAGGCAATATATGACGCTGCCTTTGACAGTCTAGACTTTGTTAAGTTTTTGGTGGGGATGGGGGACCTCATATTACAGCAAGCTCCTCCCCACCAGTATGGCACACTGGTGTCCATACTAAACCCCTTAGTGACCTTGGAGGTCGTTATCCTACAGGCTGCTCAATTGGTGGTTGATGTGGGAGACACAGAGTGCCTTTGAACCAGGCACAATCTCTGAATGTTGGAAGGGGCTGAGGTCCTCCCCATAACTAAAACTAGGAGACCCACCCCACAGACTCCTTAATTGGGTCCCATATGGGTATCCCGAAAACAAATGTTTAACAACATAATCAGGGTTCAGTTTGCGAAAGTTAATCACCAGCCCAATCACATCCTCCTCCAGCTATGGAGGCAGTTGGAGGACAATCAAAAATTTCAAAAGCACCCCAAAAAACCTGGGGTGAGAACTATTGATAAAATACCAACAATAACATGGAACTTGGAAGGTTTCCCAGTTCTCAGTAAAAAGAAAAAGCCTCCTCAAGTGACCTGGGTCACTAAGCCCAAGCCACCTGAGGAAAAAGAATGGGCAATTGCACAGTTACTTGCGTGATGGGGGACGTCAGTCCTCCTGTAACCAGGGCCTTTGGTCTCACTTGGACAAGTAGAGATGTTGAGCTAACAATTTTTTTGGTCCCAAAAGAGCATGCAAAGGGTTATGGTGTTGGTTGACACAGGTGTGGAAACATCAATTATTTATGGGGCTCCGACTAAATTTAATGGGGATAGACTGATGATCATTAGTACTGGGGGCCAGACCATTCCAGTTACCCAGATGTAGTTGAAACTGGGGGTTGGGCATCTCCCGCCCCGGGAGTATAAGGTGTCTGTAGCCCCAGTCCCAGAGTACATCTTAGGCATAGACATTTTATGGGGTCTGGCTCTCCAGACAACTGTAGGAGAGTTCAGACTTTGACAGAGGTGTATTAGTGTCTGGGGGTGGTACAGGCAATACTGAGACGCTATGTAAAGCATGAGCCTATTTGCGTGCCAGAATCGCGCTGGACTACTAATGTGAGACAGTATAGACTCCTTGGGGGGCAAGATGTGATATCAAGGACTGTGCAGGAATGAGAAAAAGTTGGAATTCCAAGACCTGCACATAGCCCATATAATTTCTTCATATGGCCAGTGCGAAAGTCAGATGGCACATGGAGAATGACAGTAGATTATAGAGAATTAAAAGGTCACACCACCTGTTCATGCAGCCATACCCAATACTGCCTCTCTAATGGACACGTTGAGTAGGGAAATAAAAACCAACTATTGTGTCCTAGACTTGGCAAACACATTCTTCAGTATTCTAATTGCTGAAGAATCACAAGACCAGTTTGCATTTACATGGGGAGGCAGGCAGTGGGCCTTTCAGGTCCTGCCACAGGGGTACGTATGTTCGCCAACATATTGGCATAACCTAGTGGTGCATGACCTGGCTAATTGGGAAAAACATAATAATATTAGCTTGTATCATTAGCTGTGTCTGAGGAACAGCCATGATCAGGTTGAGAGCTTGTGGGTAAAAATCAAGGACCGGTCCAGCAAAGGGAATCTAGTGGCTGGGGTCTGCTACAGGCCACCTGATCAGGAAGAGGCTGTGGATGAGGCCTTCTTGCTTCAGCTGCAGGAGGTGTCACGCTTGCGGGTTCTTGTGCTGATGGGGGATTTCAACCACCCAGATAGCATGGCGGGTGGCAGACAATCCAGGAGATTCCTAGAGTCTATTGAGGACAAATTCCTGGTCCAGGTAATAGATGGACCGTCCCAAGGTGAAGCCTTACTGGACCTGGTGCTCACTAATGAATAGGAAAGCATTAGAGACGTTAAGTTTGGAGGCAGCCTGGGCTGTAGTGACCATGCCTTGGTGGAGTTTGTGATCTTGAAGAATGTGGGCCTGGCAAAAAGCAGATCTAGGACCCTGTGCTTTAAGAAAGCATACTTCTGGCTGCTGAAGGAACTGCTGAGTGGGATCCCCTGAGAAACTGTCCTTAAGGGCACGGGTACAGAACAGAGCTGGCAGCTCTTTAAGGACACCCTTCTGAGAGCGCAATGGCTCTCTATTCCCCAGCAGAAGGAGTCGAGCAGGGGAGGCAGGCGACTGCCATGGCTGTGCAATGACCTGCAGCTTAAACTGAGAGAAAAGGGGGAAAGGTATAGAAGGTGGAAGCAGGGTTGTGTGTCCTGGGAGGAATACAGGGCTGTTGTCTGTGTGTGTAGAGATAGGATTAGGTAGCCAAGGTGCAGATGGAGCTGAACTGGGCGAGAGATGTGAAAGATAACAAGAAGGGGTTCTACAGGTACGTAGGCAGGAGGAGACTGCCTCGTCAAGGTCAAGGAGAATGTTCCCCCTCTGATGAAAGGCAATGGGGAGCTGGCTTCCTCAGACATAGAAAAAGCTGAGGTACTCAGTGAGTGCTTTGCCTCAGTCTTCACGGGTGGTCAGGCTTCCTGTGTCTGCCAGGACTGCGAGCCTCTAGGTGAAGGTGTGGGGAGTGGTTTCTGTCCCACTGTAATGGTTGAACAAGTCCTCCTCATGAAATTGAATGTGTATAAGTACATGGGGCCAAATGATATCCATCCTAGGGTTGTGAAAGAGATGGCTGATGTGGTTGCCGAGCCGCACTCCATCATATTTGAAAATTCATGACTGTCTGGTGAAGGCCCCAGTGACTGGAAAAAGGGAAACATTACTCCCATTTTTAAGAAAAGGAGAAAGGAGGATCCAGGGAACTACAGGCCGATGAGCCTCACCTCTGTGCCTGGGAAGATCGTGGAGCATGGTTCTAGAAGCATGTTTCTAGTAGCATGATTCTAGAAGCTATGTTAAAGCACATATGAGATAAAGAGGTGATCCGAGACAGCCAGCATGGCTTTACCAAGAGCAGATCGTGCCTGACCAATCTGGTGGCCTTCTATGATGGAGTGATGGCTTCAGTGGATGGGAGAAGGGTGGTGGATGTCATCTACCTGGACTTCTGCAAAGCCTGTGACATGGTCCCTCACCACATCCTTCTCTCTAAATTGGAGAGGTATGGATTTGAAGTATGGGCTGTTTGATGCATTAGGAATTGGCTGGCTGGACGCAGCCAAAGTGTTGTGATCAGTTGTTCTGTGTCAGGGTGGAGGCTGGTCACAAGCAGTGTCCCTCAGGGGTTGGTCTTGGGACCAGTGCTCTTCAACATCTTCATCAATGACATAGACAATGGCATCGAGTGCACCCTCAGCATGTTTGCGGATGACATCAAGCTAAGCGGTGCAGTCGATATGTTGGAAGGAAGGGAAGCCATCCAGAGGGACCTGGACAGGCTGGAGAAGTGGGCCCATGAAAACGTAATGAGGTTCAATAACTGACAATGGGTCGCCTATCTCAGCCAGAGGAGTAGTCTGTCTTCATCACCACTGAAAAAAGAATTTCAAAAGATCTTAGGCCCAGTGACGTATCATGGTGATGCACCGAAAGAAACATTGGTTGCTCCACCGGAGAAGAGTCCCGTCTAGGAGGGGAAATATCCCACTCCTGAAGATGCCTGGTACATGGATGGGTCCAGCAAAGCCAACCCGAGCAACCATTCCTCCACTGAAACAATCTGATTTGGAGAGGGGGATGGTCAGAGTAGCCAGTGGGCAGAACTGCGAGCCATGTGGATGGTTATGACCAAGGAACCTGGTGATGGTATCCTGACTATCTGCACAGATAGTTGGGCTGTGTACCAGGGGCTCACTCTTTGGATTGCACAGCGGGCTAACCAGGAATGGAGTATCCACGTCCGACAAATCTGGGGGCAGAGATATGTAGTTAGACACACGGAATGTGATTAAACACAGGACCGTATGTTTCTACCATATTTCTGGTCACCAGCCCCTACAGTCACCAGGAAATGATGAAGCCAACACACTGAGCTTGATGGATTGAGAATTCACCATCTGGGAATGTCACCTGCTGGTTACATCAGAAACTGTGGCATGCTGGACAAAAGACAATGTGGGCAGCTGCTAAAGCATGGGGGCTGTCCATACAACTATCTGGCATTGCCCAAGCATGCCGAGCCTGTGACACTTGCTCCAAGATGAGACCAAGATCACTGCCTGAAACAACAGCCCATCTTGCTCGAGGACACAATCCTCTCCAGCAATGGCAGATTGATTACACTGGGCCCTTCCCTTGGTCTGAGATATGCCCTGACCTGCATCGAAACTGCACTTGACCTTGGGTACAAACTCTCAGCTATTTGCATCTGGTTAAAATAGGCCTGCAGCTGGGATTGCTTCTGGAGAAAGAGTCGCTTCTGATGCAGCCTGTGCTCCTGTAACTGCTGTTCCAGACTTCGGGGCAATTCTTTGCAGTACAGCGGGCAAGTGTTTGGAGCTTTTGATAATAGGGTGGGTTTCTGCAGCCTGTGCTGCAAGTACTGTGTCTCTAAGCTGTGCCATCGGGATAACACTGGGGTATGTGCACCACTGGGGAAAGTGCCCACAGCCTCCTGCTGCTGAGGTCTTTCTTCCTGTGCAGGGCTGGTAGCAAGGTCCTGAAGCTGGGGAGCAGCTGATGGCAGAAGGGGTTCTTCCGATCTCATGCAGGCCTATCCAGTGCCAAGAGTGAATCAGGTACATACCATCAAGGCACTTACCAAGTTGATGGCTGCCTATAGGACACCTCAAGTCATCAAGAGTGACCAAGCAACTCATTTTACTGGCACCATGATACAACACTGGGCAGAAAAAAACAACATTGAATGGCAATTCCACCTGCCATATAATCCAACAGGGGCAGGTCTTATTGAACACTATAATGGTATTCGTAAGGCTGCCCTGAAGACAGACTCTCAATCTCTGCAGGGGTGGACAAAGAGACTCTGAAACCTTGCAGGACCTGAATGAAAGACCTATAGACGGCAGACTCAGTGCCCTGAAAATGCCACAGACAACATGGGCCTCTCTGCTTAGGATCCAAATTACGGGGTGGGAGGCTTGGTAGTCCTTCCGGTACTCAGTACATGGCCTACTGATATTGTGGTCAACACTCCAGTCTTCACTGCTAAGGGGACCCTCATCATGTCCCTGTGGCAGATCAGGACTCCTCCCCTGTCCCCCCCCCCCCAACCCCTTGGTACCTGATATAGTTATGCAGCTGCATAACACATAACCCTGGTCAAAGGGTGTGGTACAGGCAGCTGGTGCGTGCCCCTGTGCAAGCAGAAGTGTTCACCCAGGATAGGAATACAGCCTACCCTGGAGGCCAGACTTTCTCCTGGTACCCATGAAACATCTGTACTACTCTCTGTGAGCCTTTAAGTCTCTAGGATAATTGGAAGGAGCAAAATGCCATTAAAACATTCTAGTGTCACTGTGAGATCAAGCATAACACCCAGTGATGGCCTGTGTGGGACTGATGGAACGTAAGATGGACCTGCACCAAACAACTGCATGCCTCCAGTAACACCACCAAGCACTGGCCCATGAGAGAACATGAACTTCAACCACAAACCAATCATCAATTGTCTTATATTGTGTCAACCTGCATCACAACGTGCAATTGTATAAGCATCATGGTGTGCTGGATCCCTGTATTAGAGAAGGCTAACCCTCCAGCTGACTCAATCATTGGTTCATGCCGTGAAGGGGTAAAGTGTATGGGAACTGTTGAGTCACAGCCTGAACCCCTGACTGAGCACCTGGGGAAAGGACCTGGTCAGCCCTGGGAGCACAGGTGAAGGGAATTCACCTGTGCAACCAGAAGGGGTGGAGCCTGGCTCCACCTCTCTTAGACCTCATTTAAGTGCTGACTGCCACGAGGGACGGTCCTTTTCCTGGAGACTCCTCTTTGGTGAAGCTTTCCCCTGTGAGCCTAGAATCTTCTGCTACAGGTGAGCAATCTTCTTCCCTTCCCTTATAGCAACTCTCTACTGTGCCAGTCCTTTTGTCATCTCACCTTTGTTGTAATGCTCTTCCCAATGTACTGATCTGTCCGATTGCTAGAGCTGTTCTATTCTTAGTGTTAGTATTGTGTTAATGAAGAGCATCTAAATGACATTAATAGGCGATGTTAATCTGGCATTTATATGTGGATAAACCACACTGACGTTTTACTTAATTAATGAAAAAAATGATATGAAGTACTCTGACAAATTAGGAAGGGAAGTTGTAGGTATAGACAAAAACCTTTGCAGGATTAACCTTGTTCCTTCAGACGTTTCTATTACTTTTCAGTTCTCTGATGAAGTGGATTGGGCTTTGCTGTGACAGGGATTGGGTGAGCATGTATTTCCTGCGATGGCTCAGCTTTACAGAGTGCTCCTTTATGAAAGGGTGAAAGCTTGCCTCACCTTAGCTGGTTTGTAGGAGGCAGTACAGTACATCTTAATCATTCTTCTCCCAATTCCTTCTTCTCTTGTCCTAAGATGTCACAATGTGACTGCAGCATCTAAACGCCCAACTTTTGATATAATTAAAGCAGTATCAAAAGCACATACCAGACCCTTGTGCTTTCCCCCTTTGCACTGTGAAGAAGCCAGAAGGTTCACCTTACCCCGGGTGGGTGCTGCAGGACAGGGTAATCGGTGTGAAAGCACAGCTTCCCCGTCGTGTAAGCCACATTGTTGGCATCTGCTTTGTCCTGCACTTGCCAAGTCGGCCTGTACAATGAAAAGGTAAAGAGCAAATGTGTTGAACAACCAGCCAGCGCAAGGTGAGAGTGTGAAATCACAGTAGAGGAGAGTTACTGCACCTTTGAACATTAAAAATGATATAAAATTATATAGAAAAGGTCGGTGGCCCTGCCCTGTGGCAGGGGGGTTGGAACTTGATGATACTTGGGGTCCCTTATAACCCAAGCCATTCCGCGAAAGGTGGTTTATTTCAGTGATGCTGGTGATTATTATTTTTTTTTTTAAACAGAGCTACAGCTGAGTATGCAGAGGGGCATCTGGCCTCAGGGAATGATGGCTTCCAGTGGGGGTTTACCCCCTTTATTTGATTATATAGTTTGTGACTTGAAATTTGAGAAAAGTTGTAAGGAACTTCTTCATGACACTTACAAAATCTCTGCAAGTATGGACTTCTCAGGGATTTTTTGTTTGTTTGTTCTGTTTTAATGAAGTCCAAGACATAGTGATAGGACAAGGGCGAATGGTATTAAACTGAGGCAGGGGAGGTTTAGGTTAGATATTAGGAGGAAGTTTTTCACACAGAGGGTGGTGACGCACTGGAACAGGTTGCCCAAGGAGGCTGTGGATGCCCCCTCCCTGGAGGCATTCAAGGCCAGGCTGGATGTGGCTCTGGGCAGCCTTGGCAACCTAGCAGTCTAGCAGTTTGTGACCCTGTATATAGCAGGGGGGTTGAAACTAGATGATCAACTGTGGTCCTTTTCAACCCAGGCCATTCTATGATCCGATGTGGCGAATCTTAAAAATCCTTCCACATTCTTAAGCTCCTGGTTTCAAATAACGTAATTTGAATTGTAAAAAGTATATATATAAAAAAAGAAAGGATAGGGGGGCAAGAATGTGAAAGAAAAGTGGAAAATATATTTGGGCTCTAATTTTAAAGCACATAAATCCTACTATGGCTGCCTTAAAGAAAAGGAATGCAATCCAACAGTGCAGCACAGTGCTGCTTTGGCACATAAAGACTTTTTTATTGAAGATGTTGAATGATAACTACCAGCAAAAATATTTAATTTCCTATAAGTTGCAGACATAAGACTCAGCCTTTTTACTGCTGGAACACTTAGAGGCAGTCTCTAAACAGTCATCTAATACTTTCACTTGTGTGCTTATTTCCATCCAACTAGCCAAGTCTTCATCTTTGTGAATGTTTTGCTGCCTGTGAAAAGTGCTGCTCAGCCAGTGCTTATGTCAAAGGTTTTCCCTGCACTGATTACATGGAAGCAGCAGGACTTTTCTAGGTGCTCTGCAGACTGCAGTATGGACATCGAGTACCCATGGGAATATATACCTCAGTGTCCATCACAAGGCATTACCTGTCACACAAGTAACTAAAACTTTTCTTTTTTATAAATTCAGGCTTGTTACCAGTCCATGCACAGTGAAGAAGGTATGGATCCCAGTCCATTACAAGATGGTAACATGCATACCAGCATGGGAAGCTCCACCAGAAAGCCAGTAGGTGAGAGTGCACCCTCAACAAGTTTGTAGACACTAACCAAGCTGAGTGGTGCAATTTGTATGATAGAAGGAAGAAACACTATCCAAAGGGACCCTGGCAAACTCAAAATGTGTGGCCATCAATGAGGTTCCACAAAGCCAAGTGCAAGGTATTCCACTTGGATTGGGGCAATCCTAGATATGAGTACAGACTGGGAGGAGAACTTGAGAGCAGCCCTGCAGAGAAGAAGGGGGGCCCTGCTGGACAAAAAGCTGGACCTCAGCCAGCAGTGTGCTCTTGCAGCTTGGAAGGCCAACAGTATCCTGGGCTGCATCAACAGAGGGATGGCAGCAGAGAGAGGAAGGGTATTGTCCCCCTCTGTTCTGCCCTCATGAGGTTCCATCTGGAGTACTGTGTCCAGGCCTGGAACCCCCAGTACAGGAAGGATGTTGGTGTGGGTCCAGAGGAGGGCCACGGAGATGATCAGAGGGCTGGACCAGCTCTCCAACAAAGATAGGCTAATGGAGCTGGGCTTCTTCAGTGCGAAGAAGACTCTGTGGAGACCTCATTAAAGCCTTCAAATACTGAAAGAGACATTTTAAGCCAAAGGGAAATGAACTTTTTACAGTCTGATGATGATAGGACAAGTGGGAATGGCATTAAACTGAAGGAGGGGGAGATTTAGAATAAATGTCAGGAGGAAGTTTTTGAGTGTGGGGGGGAGCTGAGGCACTAGCACGTGCTGCCCAGAGAGGGTATGGATGCCCCATCCCAGAGGTGCTCAAGGCCAGGCTGGATGGGACACTGGGCAGTCTGATCTGGTGTGTGGTAGGGGTTGAAACTGCATGATTTTGAGGTCCCTTCCAACCCAAGCCATTCTGAGATTCTAGGATTCATCCTGTCACTGCCTTCCTAGATGTGATCCATGCTTCTGTCTGTCAGAGCCTGCCTCCCTTCCATGCACAATTCAAATAAACACAGCGTTCACGTTTTTGCCAGACAGAAGGTGTCTGGCACTGTGTACGGAGTGTATACTACTGCTCTTTTTAAACTGATTCCCAGGAAGCTCACTGCTCACAACATTCGACACTAAAATCACCTGCACCGTTAACTCAGCGGATGCAGCTCCATCTACAGCAGCAGGATTGCTTCATTCCAACAATGCCCTCTACCGCCCCCCCACAGAGCCACCCGGCCCTGAGGCGCGGTCCGGCCCTGCTTCGAGCTTGCGGCTCCGCTATACGCCTCCGGGAGCGGTCGGCCGGCAGCGCCCCGCCGCGGGCAGGGGAAGCCGGGGCCTGGCTCTGCGCAAGGCCGGGGGGGCGCGGGGCCTGTGGGCTCTGTGGCTGCCGCCGGAGCTGGAAGGCGGAGCGTGGCCGGGACCTGCTTCGGCGATGTGAAGCCGTGGGAGCTGCGTCTCTGCGTGGCCTTCCGTGTGTAGTACCGCGCCGGCGTGGAGCGTGTTAACGTAGGTGTGCTTTCCTTTACGGTTCACGCTTGATGCTTTGCTTTTGCGTGACTCTCGGCATTTGTTTTAAATTGTCTCGATCGCGTAGTAAGTGAGAGTAGAGAGAGCGCTACGTTGATGCCTCCTAGGCAGGAGACGAGAAATGCAGAGAGCTGGGATGCAGAGCGCTCCCTTTGTATTTTTCTGTTATTAACTGCTCTTCAATTTGGCTGTGGTCGGAACACACTGATAAATGACTTCAGGCGCAGCTCTGCTTCTCATTTAGTGCAGAACACAGTTTCCAGTGTAAAATGGCACCACGTGGTTAGTGTCTGCATGAAGGGTTGGAGTTGAAGGGGATAAGGGAAAAAAGCTCCCTGAGCTTTTTTTTCTTTTTTTTTTCAGCCTGCATTAGCATGAGATTGGCATCCTTTTTTTCCGTTTAAAACAATTGTCAATAAGTTGAAAAAAATCGCACTTAAACTAACTCATTAGCACAATCCATGTAGTGGGAGACTGGATCCATTAAGCATCATCAATAACCTCCTAGAATAAGAGGTGTGCTTTTCCCATTTCTGGCCTGGAACCACCAGCACAGGCCTTTGGGTTTGTTTACCTACAGCTTGCTTTGTGCTTTGAGGTCCAGGACTTTTAAGACATGAAGATGTATTTATCCAGCACTTAGTACTGTGCCTTTGCTACTGGAAAAACAGTAGTGTAGCCCAGTGGTTACTGGTGTGAGATCATTGACCATGGATGGGAGCTACTGAGGGGAGTATATTTTTCTGTGAAGCAGTATGGGACAAAAACTAGACTTGTATATTTATTTAATTTGTGTGTCTGAGAAGATAAACACCAAGAGGTTATGTCTGGGTTTTCATTTTAATAGTGACGCTGTGTTATAACAAACTCAAGGAAAACAATAAGCAGGCTTTTTATTGTTAAGGGATTTCTCTCAATAGGTGGCTAGCCCAAACGATTGCCTTACAGTGAAGGCAGAAACAGAAGTGTAATGCAAATGCTGCTGAATATTTTAGAAATGTTTTCACCACTAGGGAAATCTTTTTGCGATAGTAATTTTCATGGCTTTCTCTTGTGTAGCTAGCAAACCAAATAGCCCTGGAGCCTCCTAGTTAACAGCAGTGTCATGCAGGTTCAGCTCCACTGACTTCAATAAATAGGCATAAACCGAAGATCCAGATTGGCCCAAAGCCTTGGGGCAGAGTAACAGCGGACAATGTAGATCTGCATACTAAAAAAGCCACAAAGTGTGCAGTGAAATTGTTTCCTACCCTAAGCGTGTTGAAGGCTTCTGCTGCTGCCAGTGAAAGAGAGCCTACCCGCCATCTGTGTGCAGTGGCTGGCTGCTCCAAGTCTGGTTGCTAGGACGGGAAGTATTTCAAGAGAGTACTTTGTGATTCAGAATAGATTAGACTGATGGTGCCAAAAGCTGAAGTCACTTGGGATGGGGGTACCAATGACAGCAACGCAGGCTTTCTCTGTGTGACACTAAAGATAGGGCTGCTACCATCCACACTGTGTGTACTGGGTTCTGCACAGCAGCGGTGGTCTGTGGACAGGAAGCAGCAGCTAATCATGAGATTGCTGCCATGAAATGTCCTGATGAGTGTGAACATGGGCATTGTAACATCCACATCAGAGCTAATTTCAGAGGTTCTTTCTTTAGTTGGTAGAGAGAAGAGTTCAATTCTCCTCATCCTAAAGTGGGTTTCTAAATAGGTCAGTTGAGCTGGGATCTAAATGAGTGCATTATTTATGGATGTTGGAGGTGGTGCCTGTGATGTTCAGATGTGGGTGACTCTGGTACATGTCTAAAGTTTGGCAAGATGAACCCGTCTGTACTCACTTCTTGCATTTAAGTATAACTGGGAATTCTCATTTGACTTATAGCCTTCCCCACTGTAACATAAATCATGTGTACCTCACCTCCATACCTTCCAGAAGTTTTATTAATCTTGTTTAAACTAGAAATTGTGTCTGGTAGGGTTGGTTGCATCTGTTTTTTTAAGGTTGACCTTCATTCCAGAGCATTTACAAAACTAAATGTCACCGACTTAGAATTCTGCTTGAGATGTGTTTTGTGAGATATCCAATACCGGTAGATAAATAGCAGTTAAGAAACTTCTGTGACAGGAAGTCAATAAACCCACCTTAATTCCTTGTCATTTAAAAAAAAATAATCCTGCATCATTTTCTATTACTAGCAGCACTAAAAGGAGTTTCTTAGAAACAAGTTTAGATTTCTTAATTGAATGGTAGAATATGAGAAGCTTGAACACCCTTTGAATCTGTCAAGCTTATTATTGTATTTTAGACTTGATGATGAGTCTTCCTTGAAAGACATTTAGAAATTAAAGGCTTAATTATTTTTTACATTGAGGCTCAAATGATGAAAGCAATTTAGTGGGCTGTAAGGTTCAACACTAAGCATGCGCATGATACTTAAATTATTTGGCAAGCCACATGAACTGAAATGAGAGAACTGTGTTGGGTGTAATGCATATATGAAATACATTAAAGATGAACTACATGAAGAACTCATTAAATGAATGTTTCATGTAATGAAAAATATCTTTTTCTCAGAATCTCCCCACCTCAGGTAAGTCAGAAGAGCTTCCTGGTGGCCTTCAACTTCAAAAATAAAATCCTGTTCTCATGGTCTTATCCCAGGCAGTTACTAAAGCAGTACCTTTATTTACATATGTATGTGTGTATGTTTCGTATATGTATATATGGAGAGAAGGAAATATATACTGGATACAAACCCATTTTTGGATAAAAGAGGTTTGAGTCTGTGTGCACAAAGCTGTTCCTTGGATTGAATTGCAAGTGAAAGTTAGTAATTAATGGGATTCTGGCAGGACTGCTATGCCCAAACAAAAAGGAAGCAGAAATCATTATTATGCTTTGTTGTACTCAGACAAATGAAATAAGAACAAAAGGAGACCCTAGGGTCCTATACAGCATTGTTCTAACTAAGCTAGTCAGAATCCTTTTGACTTTTTAAAGGTACTGAATCTGAAGAGATTTTCCCTGTGTGAGAACAAGTGGGAAGGCTTTGGTTGCAACCAGACATCAATATTTGGCCCTCTGAGTGTAGGAACCAAAACAGTAGGAAGAAAAAAAAGCACTGAACAAATTAGGAGTAGATATACAGACTTTGAAATGGTTAAACTTCCTGTTAAAAACAAATAGGATTATTGATTTGCCAGGAGCCCAAGGAAAGTGTTAAACCAGAACTTTTCTTCTCATTTAAGATTCAGGTGCATCATCTTTCTTCAGCACGGCATACAGTTAATTTGAACTACTCAGCTCTAAATAAACTAATGGAAACCTTAGTAGCTCGGTAGTAGTACCTATGCTTGATTTGTGGAACTTGTCTTCCCATTAGAAGGGGACCGTTTATGCTGTAGATATCGAACGGCTGCGGGAACAAGGATGACCAAATTCATGAATCCAGCCAAAGCTCTGCTAACTGGAGGGATTTTTAGACAAACAGGTCTGAATATATCCTTTGTGTCCCAAAAGCCATAAACGAGATAATGAGTATTTCTAAATATTCAGGTAGAAGGAAGAGGGGATAATTGCCTTAAAGTGCTCCTTCTGCTACAGTTGCTCCCTAAATAATAATCTGCTCTTTGTGGTACTGCAGGAACCTGGCTGTGACCCAACCAAGATCAGTATGTGGAGGCTGGCAGCTCGTGTTCTGCTGGGGACCAAAGTCCACCCTCTGACCCAGCGCCTACTTGCTGGGGCTGCAAACCTGCAGTGCTGCTGGTGGGGGACAGTGCGGGGGACCCACACGGGTTATATGAGTGCAGGGATATGGAAAGTGGAGGCTCCAGATGCGGAGCACCTCATCCGCGTGCAGTGGGAGGATGGAAGCGAGAGCTGCTACCCCTGTGTCTGGCTGCGGGACAACTGCCAGTGCCCCCACTGTTTCCTTCACTCTGCCAAAGCCCGTAAGCTGCTCTTTGAGGACCTGGATGTTGACATCGTGGCCAAGAAAGTCACTCTGACAGACAGGAAAAAGGTAAGAATGATGATCTTAATCCATAGAAAGGATACCAGTCTACAAGCTGATACTTGATCATTCAATGCGCAACACACTTCATTTTAAAGCAAGCACTCAAACCAATACATAACCCAACATTCAGCCCTGGCTCAGTGTCTGCATCTGTATCTATCCATTGGCATTAGCATTTGTTCATGAAAAGGGGAGGTTATTCAGCAAGATGAAATAGGAACTGACCTTTCTGTAAATTTTAATGTTTTCTGACACATATAGCAACTTTGTATGTCATTTTGATTTTATATATTTACTTGAAAAGGAAAAAAGTTTCAAAACTAGGGGAACAATTTGTCTCTTAACATTTATTTTTTTCATACATCTCTCTTGGCTTGTTCTGTTTGAAAGGTATTTTTGCTCTTCTGAGTTGTAGTGAAGTGCTCTCCTTGGTGGAATGTGCCAGCTTCTGTGATTCCCAGTTTCTGTTAGGCAAAGTACACGCAGTGACAGCAGCCCACAGAAAATAGCAAATTATGTCATGTGCTCATATGAAAATAGCCATCTATAAAAGGCATCGGAATTTGGATGCTGTTCAGGTTGGATTTTCATTAATTGTTTGCAATTACACTACGTGGAAGCCTTAGCTGTGCTATTACTTATTTAAGTATTGCAATTTCTATAATTTCTAATTTCTTCGATTGTTTTTTTTTTTCCTAACATTACATTTCTTTTTATTTCACAAGGTATCTATCACATGGCCTGATGAACACACAAGCGAATATGAAGCTGAATGGTTGAAAAAACGATGCTTCTCTGAAGCAGCCCGAGCAGAAATGCAAGAAGATCTCTTTTTACCGGGTAGGAATTAAACCCGCATGTGTCACACATGTTTTGAACACACGTGGTCTGACGTCGCAGACCCTAACTATATAGAGTCTCTGTGTGAGGACCAAGCCTATCCAGCTGAAGCAGGAACAGTTTCTGGGATCATGTTTGCCCTTTCACCTCTTCTGATCTCTGGACTGTGGGCCAGGAGCATCCACGTGGCACTGCTCTGTCCCAGCCCACTTGGAGGGAGGGAGACCTTTGCTGCTTGGACCATGTTCATTTTCCTAAAAACTGTTTCCTTTCAGATAAGGTTTGAAGGACTCAAAAATGAGTCCTGTGGAGCAGTCTTGGTCTGTGTGATAAGGCCAATGTGTGTTGTTTCAAATTGCAAGGAAGTCGTAACTGAAATATTTTTAGCCCTTTCCCTGGCTTTTTGCTAAAAAGTAACTGTGTAGCTTACCAGTGCCTTGTGCTGAAGTTCTGGTTGTGTTTGCTCTGTCTCCTGTACCTCCTGCATAGCAGGCTGCCTTTTGGAAATGAAGCATTTTGTGCAACTGGCATTGTAGCACAGGCAGTACAAGTGATGGTTACCTGCTGTACATCACTCACCCTTTTGAATGAATGATTATGAAATCAGTAGGTTTGCCACGATGCACATCCTCATTTCTTCTTTCTTCAGCAGTCTTTCATACTGGGAGAGAGTGAAATGCATGAAAACTTGAAAGATTTATGCAGTTGGCCTTAACAGTGTTCCTGTGAGTTCTGCTGCTGCAGAAAGCTGTGGAAAAGTATTCAAAGCTAAGATATTATCTATTGAAATAGGGTCTTATTCTAGTAAAGGAAAGAAGAGGCAGACTGATGGTGAGAAATTCAGATCCAGCTATTGGTTTCCTCAGCAAAAGGCAAGTCTGAAGCTGGTTTATGTGCTTTTCTTCTGAGGAGCGGGAGGGTGTTTTGTTTTTTTTTCTAACAAAGGAAAATGATTTTTTTTTTCTTGAAAGACTAGAAATGTGAAAATAAAAAAAACATAAGTATCATCTGCTTCTTAAACTTTGTTTGGCAATTAGGGAGCTGGTTTCTGCAGGTTACATCTTCCTTAGCTCTTAAACTTTGTTTGGCAATTAGGGAGCTGGTTTCTGCAGGTTACATCTTCCTTAGCTCCTAGCTCTCATTCTCCTAAACAAAGGTCAGTTATTTAGATTCAGCCCTTTGTAACTAGCGTAAGGCTTCTGCTGATGAGTAATATTTCCATTCATTTCAATGGATCACATAGCAGATGTTTACTAGTTCCTGAGTGGAACTTTTTCCCCCTGGTGATTGATATAAAAGTTGACGTCTGTTTTTGCCTTGGCAAGAGTAAACTATGCTGTTTACTATGTTGGAGGCTTGGGCGTGTTCCCAGAGTGAGCGTGATGAAGATGCAAACCTAGTACAGGGAAACTAGACTTGATTTCTCAGGCTCTGAGTTGTTTTTTGGAGAAGTGAAGGTGCTATGGAAGCTAGCAAGACATTTTGAAGTGTCTTGGGGGGGAACATTGTAAGTCAAATGTTGCTCTAATTCATGCTCAGATGCTCAGAAAAAATTCATCCAGAAGTCTTGTTATGCTTATTACCAAAGGTATCAGTAACCAAGATTGCAATATTTCAGATACAATGCTTCCTTTTGCCTCTGTTACAAAACCTAACTGGGCATGGTTTGCCTTTGCACACATGCACGTACACTGTGCGTACTCTCAGGATCTAAATACCATGCTTCTTTTGAAGTCTTGTTCTCCCTTTTGCTACAGCTTTTCTTTAGTGCAGCAGTCCAGAAAAATATACAGTAGAGATACTTTTATTCTTTGGACACTGCTTTGCAAATTCAGTGATCTGAGAAAATATGTTTGTAAAAGTTACATGAAGTAACTACATTAACTTTGGCCTTGCTTAGTAGTGTCATTCTGCTCTTCTTCATAATTCTGGGAAAGATCTGGCTCGTTAGGACAGGTTGCTTCTTCCAGCTTTTCTCAGGTTTCATTTACAAGGAAGACTGCATTTCTAAGGCATGTAAATTTGCTTGCTGGCTGTTTAAGACCTTGTGTACTGGGATAAGTTGAAAATCAGCTTCCTTATGGTCCCTGCAGTTACATCACTGCAAATGACATGCTCTTAGGTAGTTGATCATATCCTAGCGGTATAGCATTACAGATGGTAATCTGAAATGGCAGTCCTGTGTGCTGGTTCAACAAATACAAGAGCAGGCTCACCAGACTGCTATAGTTAGAAGTTAACCTTCACTGCTGATATTGTCAAGGCTGCTGCTCCCTTTTTTTCTTTTCAATAGCTGATGTGCTGGAGAAAGCAGTGTGCTAGCACAAGCAGTCAAAACCAGAGGATGTGCACTTGTTAGGAAGACCCCTGGTCTGTGCTTTGTTTTTCAGTTCTTCTTCATTTTGCTATGTGGCTAATAACAGTGCAACCTTCCAGAATTTTAATTTCAGAATGTCAGTTTGTTCTTTGCTGCTTTGCTTTGGTCATTTGTGACTTTGGCAATTTCAGAGCTGTAATTGCTAGCAAAGTTGCACATTTTGAGAAGCACAAATACAAGTCTGTAGGCAAGCCTGTGCTCCACCGGTGGTTAGGTCTCAGAGCTTGCAGCACCACCTAAATACAAACATGTATCTGCACAGGCCTCTACCTGTAATGATTTATCTTTGAGATTAGGTGATAAATCAAATTAGGTTTTGCAAAGGTCTGTGCTTTGTGTAGCTCTGTTGCTTATTTTTCTCAATGACTGTGACCTAATGGAAGGAATGCACTGAATTTGCTGATGGTACCAAGTAGGGGCCAATTGTAAGTGTTGAAAGATGTGTTACAACTTTAAATTGTCATCACAAATAGGACAAATAGTGAAAACAGTTAAAAAATGCTTTAATGCGTTCACTGAGCTTAGTACTCGCTCTTCAGCAACAGTGCAGCAAAAGAACATGAGCTTGGCAACAATCCACAGTCCATTTCCTTCATATTTTGAATCACCCACAATTGTGGCAGTTTCCTCAAAGATGCTGCAGCTAAGCAGCTGTTGGAGTCTGAGGTAGGGAAGTAGCCACCACGTGGGTGGATTGGTTCTACCCATGCCAACAGACTAGCTCAAAGCCAATGGAGTCCAAAGAGAACTCTGACCTGCACCAGAGGTGAAGGAGCCCTTCTGCTCCATTTGATGGAGTAAAGCTTCCAGAGCACTGTACCTGCTTGGGCAACGTGCATTAAAAGAAGCTACAATGGCAACATGCTGCCTTGGAAAGCTCTGTAAATGATCTGTGGTCTAGAAACATCTGAGAAATTAAGGAAAGGAGAAGGAAAAGTGGAAAAAACACAAACACGTTTGCCATGCTTGTGGTGGATACGTCATTGTGAAAAAATGCGTGTGCATGTGTATGAAAATACTTATTTAATTCTTTTCAGAACAGGCAAAAATTGGAGTTCAAATAAAGTACTGAAATTGAATCAAAGATCATGAACTCATGAAATAAGGGAATATTTGTAATAATAACTTTACAAGCTGCACTAGATTTTTTTTTTTCAGATACCAGCTGCTGCTGCATTCCATACATTTCCCAAAGATTAGTAAAACTTGGAGCTGTGCACACTGCATTTTCAGCTTTTGGCATATTTGCCACAGTGTCATTACACAATACAGTGGGAGGAGATGTCTGGGGGGAGAGCTCACTCCTGCAGTAGCTCAAAAACTGAGCTTTTGGTTGCAGTAATAGACCATTGCAAGGCTGGGATCTTGGAGCCTTTCTTTTCTGGAATGTGAGGTGGGATTTAAAACATTCACTTGAACCCATGTCTGCTGGCTGCAAGAGGAGCATGCCACCATGCGGTGGAACTTCCAGCAATGTGGTGAGCATGGGGACTTTGAAAGGGAACATGCTGCAGTTCCTGTATGCAGAAAAGCTGGCAGCTCTTGGAGCTGCAGTTGAATTCCATCTGCATGTTCCTCTCCAAAGTGAGGGAAGATCTTTTGGTATATTCCCTGATATAATAATACCCTTCTTTTATGTAAGGAAGATTAGATATGTTGGAAATATCCAAATAATTTATCAGGACAGTATCTCTGATAAAGCAGATTTTATTCGCAATTGCAGTGGCAGGCCTCCTGCAAGCAGAAGGGCACACAGAAAACAGCATTACATCTTCTTTTATGCCGTTACTTGATGCTTATCTCTTTCTCCCCTGGTTCCTCATTGGCTGAGCACTTCAGGTTCACAATCTTCCCAATGTTCAACTAAACATACGGATACTGGATTAACATAAATTTTTGCTAGCTAAGCATATATCACTAGTTAACTTCTCACATGTGCTCATTCAACACTCAGTCATTGTTTCTGGACATCTACTCATCCTTTCATAGAGAGAAGCTTGGAAGGAGGATAGAGGGGAGTATCTTGATGCCTGCCTGTTGCATCCCAACCTACCCACAGAGCAAGGCAATCCTTGTGTAGAGGCCCTGCCTTCTTTGGTGTTTGTTAAGTCTGTTTTTCTTTTGCTGAGGGTCTCTTATCCAAACAGAATAGCCTTACAATATACTTTCTAGTCCATAATACTGTACTTATACTATTTTGAACATTTAAAAACTATTGCAGTTTTGCAAGCAAGAATTAAGCACATAATTCAGCAGATATACTTCTAAAATATGCTACTAACATATATGGTATTTCTACCTTTTCACATCAGCTATTTCTAAGGACAGGTTACAAAATACAAATAAATTGTGCTCTACTTCTTCAGATTAGTTACCCCTTTTCAGTATCTAATGCAGAAACAACATTCCAATCCTACAGGTACAGCAGGAAAGACCAGAAAGGAAAAGTTGACTCAAATATTCCATTAGTTTGCATGTGGATATTTACTTGCATAAACACTGAAAATTAAATTTGTCTTTCAGTGGATATTCTTGGCAGTTCACATGACATACCTACAGCTATTTAAATTGCATAAGCTTTAATAGAGAAAAAATAAAACATTTATATTTTATTTTTTCTCAATCCTTCAAATGCATGAAGAGATGTGTATTGAGTGGAGCACAGTGGAGCAGTGATCGGATGGCTGTGGAGTGGTCTCGCTGAGGAATTTAATGAGGTGAGACTATATGTCTCCTCAGGGATTGTACTTCCTTCATTTTGTGAGCATGTTGTGAGATTCAACAGCTTGTCAGTCATACTGCAGCTTCTTTGAAAAAGGGGTGGAGCACAAAAGATGGCCTACGTGAGCAGCTTATATTTGGGTACTCACATTGTTTCTCGGACGATCTCTAACCAGCCTAAGCCAGAGGAATAGGAGTGGTTGGAAATTTGCAGACTTTGCAGCTGCTGAAAATGTAACTATGTAGCACCGAGGTTCACATTTTTCTGAGCACCTTGCATTTTGTCCTGTTACATTTCTTTGCAGTGCAGGGTGTCCCTCCATGACCAGGTGAAATCCCCCAGAGCTCTCATGCTGCAGGCTGCTCTTGGGGTTGTTTATCAGTTTGTCATGGTTTTATGATTTTTGGTTATTGGTATTCCACATCATAACATCATGTAGTGCACTGGGAGTTAAAGAGTTAATGCTCCAGTTCCAGGCACCTGTCCGGAAAGACAAGAAGAACTACATACCCCAGGGGGCTTTGCATTCAGAGAGGAGATATAACCTCTGGCAAGGTCACCTGACATCCCTTTTTTTCTTTGTCTCTCCTTGCTGCTGCTCGACCCAACTGCGCATCTCACCCCAGTGTTATGGTGAGGCCTTCAGTTCTCGGACACTCTCTTGTTATATTTGATTTATTAGCTTCAATTCTAATTATATTGTATTATAGTGTGTTGCATTCCAATACCATATTTAGTAAATTAGTTTGTTTCTCCTCAGATTGTTGCTGCTGTTTTTAATTATTCGGGGTCCCCTGTTTCCCCTTTTCGAAGGCACAGATCTGTGGATCCCTCCGCCCCACTAGTCACAGAACTGGGCTGAACCAGCCCGTGAGCCCATTGACACAGTTCTTTCTGCCAAAGGAGCTTGGACTGCAAACAGAGGTGGGGGTGGTTTATAAATAATGCAATTTGCATTTTTCTGTGACCTCATTTCTGATTGATGATCAGACAACATAAGCGAATGTTGGCTAAAGTGCCAAGTAAGCTGAATGGGATTTAAAACAAGTATTTTGTTAAATACTTAAAAATCTATTTGTGTTTTGTTGTGCATTCTCTAATGAATTATCAGCTTCAGACTAAGCAAGGGAAATCAGTAATGTCTTAATTGTAAGAACGGGGCTCTTATTTAAGAGGGTATTTGCCATTAAACTAGTCTCTAGAAAGTTTTGTAATAAAATAGGCAAGATATCTGTGAAACAGAAAGTTAGAGAGCATCTTTGTCCTGTTCACCCACTGCTGTGCAACATCTTTGGTTTGAAGATGTGTTTGTGTGCACAAACCCAGTAACTGGACAGCTTATGAGACATACAAATGGAAATTTGCCCAGAGATGTGGTGGATGCCCTGTCCTTGGAGACATTCAGGGTCAGGCTGGATGAGGCTCTGAGCACCTGATGGAGCTGTATGTATCCCTGTTCATTGCAGTGTTCATTGCAGGGGAGTTGTTCCAGGTGGCCTTTAAGCGTCCCTTCCAACTCAAACCGTTCTGTGATTCTATGATTCTAGTCTATGAAATAAATGAGAAAAGAGCATGGGAACAGACAGTGTGGCATTGTGGGGAGTGTAAGTCTGAAATAGGTCTTTTGCACATGAGAGAAAGAAATCAGCCTGCACTGACATCTGTGCCCACACAGTCACCTCAAGCATGTGGCCAGGTGGGTCTCTCTAAGTGGTGTTTGGTGTCTGTGACCAGTACTGCTTTTCCAGTTGAGCTGACAGATCTCACCTCATTACCTTGCCTTGCAGTCAACTTCCACAATTATTAATAAGCCACAAAGGGGCTGAAAGGTGTAAGAACTGCAGTTTCTACAAAAGGATCTGGGACATCTCCCTCACTGTGGTGCCTTCACTCCTCTAAGCAGCCAAGCCAGGACAACTCCAACACTGCGGCCATCAGACAGAATCAAAGAGAACATTGTGCTGGTCTGGGGTGTTTACAAAGGTTGCTGAGCAATGTGTGTTTGCTGTCCAGTGACAATTATTGTTAATTCCTGTACATTAGAATTCAGAGCAGCGTGACCACAAAAGCAGCACTAAGGGTGGGTGCCAGAAGACCACGTCCATCTAGTGGCTGGTGAGAGGCAGATGCAAAGTGTAGCAATGCAGATCAGATTGGCTGCATTTCAGCACGATATGTACACAATTTCTGATCATTCAGGGAGGAAAAAAAGAGGCTGGGGGAAAAGTCTGTGGTCTGGAGATTATATTTTGCTGGAGTTTTAAGCGATTGAAAACAGTTGCATCACAAGTGCAGATTTCTGAGGAAATTGTAGCAGCACTTATTATTAACCATTCTTTCAGCTGTGGGTATGTATCCTGTGTCTATATGTTATCATAAATAAACAGATGTATGTGGATGGGTGAAACAAGAGAGAGCACATTTACCAATGATTCTTTCTTACAAGGTCGTTTGCTAAAAGCTGTGTCCTAACATAAGATTTATTTATGCTTGCAAACCTGTAATTATTTCAGTATTAATCTACTAGCACTGTTTTCTCGCTTGATTTCTTTCACTATAATCATGATTGAGTCTACACAGCAGCTTTCTCTCAGGTGTGCAGGCAGCCATTTCAAGTGGCTATTTTAAACTGTGTGAAGAAGCGGATAAACAGAAGAGCAGAGTGGTTCTGTGGCCCACACTATGTGGTACTCAGGTGTGTTCTCATCAATCATTTCAACTGGGGGAGAAAATCACCAGGAGCTAAGTACAAAATATGATGCTCAGTTGTGGATTTCAGTGCCCTGTGCCAGTAGCACAGACAAATTTAATTAAAGTTAACAGCTTAAACAACTGCCAGACTCCAGAAAGTGTGCTGGTGAGAAGCTGTGCTTTGGGCTCCATGATTAATTTCCTGTCTTTTCACTTTCTGTCTGCATTGTTGTTCCCTTGAGTTCTTGGCTAAATGCAGCCATTAGAAATTAGGTGGTATCTACTTCAGTTTTGTCTAGCAAAATTGGTCCTGGCAGGCATAGTCTGAAAAGAAACCACTTTTTTTTTTTTTTTTTAATTTATTTTTTTTAAAGTTTTCTTGGCCTGGGAATATTGAGGACAAAGTGAAGATAGTCACACTGATCAGTGGTTATTGTGTATTTTTGTCTGCAGTAATGAATTACTGCAGCACTACTTTATATCAAAGAAAATTAATTTGGTTTTGCAAGTGTCTGAAACTTTTAAATATGACTGGCAAAATTTGACTAGTTTCAAAGGAATGGCAACTGTACATTCCTAACATATGAGCAACTTTCTATACTCAACACTTGAAAGAATGAAAGCACCGAGACTCCTTATCTAAGCCACTGTTTTATCTAACCTTTGGCATGGCTGTGTTACTCACACTTCATTGGTCTAGGCTTTTGGACCATTTTTGTTGCAGTGGAAGTTCTCCCAAAATGTTTTAGGCAGGTATTGCCATGGAAAATGTCAGCTGAGATGGATGAAGTTTACCAAAGTTACAAGCAAGTGAAACAGTAATAGATATGCAAGGTGGCGTCAGTGACAGAGACCTCCACCCGCTGCACTCCATGACAAGAAATGTTCCAAGCTCATGAGCAAGAAAAAGAACGCCTCAAGTCATTGTGCAAGCTTCTTCAGGGCTCTACCAGATCTATTACTTGTAAAATATTTTACTGTAACATATTCTGTTATGTCTGAAGCATAGTTCTGAGCTTTCTCTGTATGACTCAGGATCTTGCAGTGGAAAGATGAAGTAGTTAAAATTCATTGTGATCCAGAGGAAGTCCCAGATATCTCCAGCTGTAGTGCCAGATGACAATTTGGCATCGAGTCCAAGTATCATTCTGTTCTGTTTACTCTTTCTTTACTCATTAAAATAAAATGGACTTGGTTTTGGAAGGGAGAAACTTCTGTTAAGAGTAAAAAATCTGATCCAGCAAGGAAATCAGTTTGTTCCTCCTTAGCAGAGTGTACAGTGAAAACTTATACAGTGAAAACTTATATTGCAAACTAGGCTCAATACTTCTTCATCCTGGTGCATAAAGTATTATTCTATGTTATGTTCTTGGTACTGGTCTTCTTTCCACCACAATGGAAATCTTTCCAGAGAAAGAATGTAAATATTCATATGATTAGTACCTCACATTGCGAGTTGCTTCACCTCAGCAAACATCGCGATGTTAAAAAATCTGGAGTTTGACCTCCAGTGACCCCCCAAAAAAGCAAGATTTGACCTCTAGTAACCCCAGAAGGCCAGATTTGACCTCTCATGACCCCAAAGGGTCTGAAATTTGATTTGGGGTCACGAGAGGTCAAATTGAGGTTTTACTAAAGGTCAACCAATTTGCACCCTGGTGTTACTGTGACAGCTCTCTGGATGCATTTCCTTGTTTTCCAGGCTGTAAGGGCTCACCCCAACCCCATAGTCATAGTTGTGTTTTCCCATCCCCATTAGTAGCACCTGGGGAGGATCTCAGTGGCCCCATTTCAAAGCCACCCTCTGCAGTCCCCCTATATCACCATGCTGCTCCTCACCCTACTGGTATCCACCACTGCACCTCTCCCTGGGCCTGACTTGATAAGCAGGCTGGGGAGATACTGAGCTGGTTTGGAAAGAGAAGTCATCCCAAGATGTATGTGGTACAACTGTATGTATGCACACTGCTCCTTCAATTGAGCAGTCCCAGATTCAGCAGTTGTTCCAAAGACATCAACACAGTTTTAAGTTTCAAAGTAGCACTTCACTGGATTGACATTTATTAACAGTATACATCACATCAACACACAAGTAGTCTTCAAAAGACTCATCCTAAATTATCTGTGAGTATAAAATAGAGGAGTGTTGATACTCTGTGGCTTGCGCAACTTCCAAAGAACAGGACTCTGAGTACTACTTGAGGTGGGAAACCAGTGGTGTGGTACACCTTTATTCCTTCATTTTTCTTCATTCTGTGTTGGTGTTTTCTTCTTCTCTTGAATGGAAAGGAGGAGCCCTCATCTGCTGTTGTTGTACTCTTGTTTACTTCTTGTTCTTGCTACCCATACATCAAGCATGCAGCCATCTGCGCCTTCCTGCTTGCCCATTCTCTGTGTGTTTATGCCCTGCTGGCTTATCAAGTGCCTTTTGCTACTGGAATTGTTACAGACCTGCAAAGTGCTTATCCACACTCTGTGGTTATACTTGGTTTATTTGCTTCCACTTTCTAGGGGCAATAGGGAACAGCCATAGCAACCTCGCCCTGTTGGGTGTCCATTCAGTCCCAACACTGAGTATCTGTGCTGGAGTCCTCTTAAAGGACTAGGTGATTGCACAAGGGAGAAAGTACATGCTACTACTACTTCTAATCATCATCATCATCTTGGGAAGGTTTCCAACACTTTCTTACATATGTCCTGGAGAAGCAATCCCCAGCAGATGCCATCTCCTGTTGTGGCGTGGCAGATGGAAACAACTGCACTATATTCTTTGTTCATAGAAGAGGAACAGGAAGATGTTTACTGACATAATATAAGTTGCTGTTAAATCACAACATTAACAAGAATTAAGATGGCTGGATACGCTTGATGTTCTGCATAGAGGGTGGGGTTAAACACACACATACAGGGCACTCCCATTGAGTCACAAGGTTCAGAGTGGACCCACTTACTTCCTAAACTCCTCGAACCATGGAGATAAGGAGCCTAAATGTGGCTGGATCCTCTCCTAGTCCCAGAATTCATCAACAATTTTTTGTCACAATCAATCCAAGGTGTGGTCTTAGCAAAGCTAAAAAAAAAAAAAAAAAAAAAAAAAAAAAGAACAGGTTATTAGTCACTTACTGAGGACCTGTACCAGCAAGTGTCTTGACATCAAGGTGTAAGGATTCTCTGCACAGGCATAACCTTGAGAGGTATCTCTACTCACAGGGAGATGCAACTGGCTACTGTGCAGAAGACTTCAAAGGGGCTCTTGAGCTACTCACTGTATGGGGTAAGATGATTGACTTGTAGTCATATGATTGACTCGTAGTCATAGAGTTGTCTGAAGTATGGAGTACCACAGTGGAAGGAATGGAGTTTCTGTCCTGCATCAGAGAGGAGGCAGGGAAGGAAGAGCTACTTTAAGTGCACGTGAATCCACTGTAAGCACAGGGCGCACCAGTGGAGCTGAAGCAACCTGCTCCATGCAGGAGGGAGGCTATCCATTAGAACTACTGGTAGGAATTCCTTCTGCTCCTCACACTTAAGAGGTTAGAAAAACACCTGCCTTGGCATCTCCACTTAAGTCAGGTGGGGAGTTATGAGTTATGCTAAGTTATACACCTGGGAGGTCTGTGTCCATCATCTTTGCTGAACATGAGTGTGCACTTTGGATACAGTAATCCCATGCATCACTACAGGCTTGGGGCAGAGTGGCTGGAAAGCTGTGCAGAGGAAACAGACATGGGGGCATTGCTCAGTGCTCAGCTGAACATGAGCCAGCAGTGTGCCAAGGTAGCCAAGAAGGCCAGCAGCATCCTAGCTTGTGCAAGAAATAGTGTTGCCAGCAGGAGCAGGGGGGTGATCATCCCTTTGTACTCAGCTCTGGTGAGGCCTCTGCTGAGTACTGTGTTCAGTGTTAAGCTCCTCACTGCAAGAAAGACATCAAGGCCCTGGAGAGTATCTAGATAAGGGCAAAGAAGCTGTGAGGGGTCTGAAGCATAAGCCTTATGAGAAGCAGCTGAGGGAACTGGGATTCTTCAGTCTGGAGAAGAGGACGTTCAGGAGAGATGTTACTGGTCTCTACAACTGCCTGTTGTAGAGGCTGTGGTGGTGGGGATCAGCCTCTTCTGTGTAACTAGCAAGAAGAGGGAATGACCTTAAGTTGCACCCGGGAAAGTTCAGGTTGGATATTAGGAAGAACTCATTCTCAGAAAGAGTGGTCAGGCATTGGAACTGGCTACCCAGGGAGGTGGTGGGGTCACCATCCCTGGAGGTGTTTAAAGAAAGGGCAGATGTAATACTTAAGGACATGTTTTAGTGGGCTGAACTAGTGGTACGTAGATGGTTGGACTCAATGACCTTAGAAGCCTTTTCAAATGAAAAATGATTCTGTGATTTTGTGCAAACAGACTTTCATTTTCTAGCTGCAGTTTCAAACAATAATCCACATCAAGATTGTGTGTCATACAGTTTGAATGGAGAGTATTTTAGGCATAATATTAAAAACTCATTAACACTGAAGGAAGAATTTTGGATCACAGAATTACAGAATTGCAGGGGTTGGAAGAGAACTCAAGAGATCATCAAGTCCAACCCTGCTAAAACAGGTTCCCTACAATAGGTTGCACAGGTTAGCATCAGGATGGGTCTTGAATATCTCCATAGAAAGGGACTCTACAACCTCTCTGGGCAGCCTGTTCCAGTGTTCCATTACCTCTACCATAAAGAAGTTCTTCCTCATGTTTGTATGGAACTTTCTACATTCAAGTTTTAGGCCACTGCTTCTTGTCCTATCCCTATACAACACTGAGAAGAGCCTGGCCTCCTTCATTTGCCTCCCGCTTCCCTTTAGATATTTATAAACATTAATCAGGTCCCCACTCAGTCTTCTTTTCTCAGGCTGGACAGACCCAGGTTACTCAGCCTTTCTTCATAAAGAAAGAACTGTCTAGCCCTTCATAAAGGTGAATATTTGCCAAAAGTTCACGGTCATATGTGATTATTACCGTAGTCTGTCACTCCATGTTAACACATGCCACTTGCATAGATGATATTTACAAATGGATGCAGGGCCATGTCTGATAATAAAGTACTTTCTTCCTTCAGAAAGTAATACAGTTAAGAGAAAAATCACTCTTTCTTCTACTTAGAACCCAGCATTTTAGTTTTACTTCTTCTGTGTGGGTAAGATGTGCCTTCTGTTTTGGGAACTCTAACATTGTCATCACATGCTCTCACAAATGCTGTTTGAGAATGGGCAGAACCCAACTCATTGCTCAGTCTTTTCTTCCCTTGGTTTCCTTACCTCCCAGTATCCTGTGGGCTTGTAAATGATCTTGGGCTGTTATTGGCATTCATCTGAAATAGCATCAGTGCACTTCAAATAAGAAAAAGATGAAGAATAACACCATCCTGCAGGATTTCATGTGGCTGGATGTGCCTTTGTGGAGACAAACCTACAAAAGAAAATTGATTAGTCACTGGTGCATCTGATGTAGTTACTCAGCTTCTAAGCTGTTACACTGGTGTATGTCTTCTGCTGTACTGTGCACCAAACTTCTGATTTAAATCTGCTTCTTTACTGCAAAGTTTTGTTGCACTTTACCGTAAAGATTATTTTTTATCTAAAAAAAACTTAGGGATTGGGGTTCAGGTTCCTGCAGGTTGACTGCAGGACCAAGGGCATTTTCACAAACACGTAAAAATCTCTTTAACTTCATGACTGTTCTGTGCTCCGATGCTAAAATAGCTGAATGCTTGCTTCTCTATTCCTTCCTATTCAGAACATCAGTACTGGGGCTCAGACCTACAGCTTCCCAAAATGCCTTTTGAAGAAATTATATATGATGATGAGAGTGCCTACAAGTGGCTGTGCACTCTGAAGAAGATGGGAGTTGTGCTGCTAACAGGAGCTGCTGCAAGGCAGGGAGAGTTGGTGAAGCTTGGCCACAGGATTGGTTTCCTGCGTCTCACTTTTTATGGGTGAGTTGGGATTTTTAATAACCTTGTTTTGCCAGCTACATAATTACTTCCAGTGCATTTGAATTCAGCTTGCTGGACCTCTCCTGTGGGTTAATTTATTAAAACAGGATTAATTTTTCCTTGCCTGGAGATGCAAGGACAGTTCTTACTGAAAAGCCACAAGCAGTCCCACAGGGCACCATTGTGTACCCCATGAGGCTGCGCAGAAGGCCTCTTCCAAATTGCTATATCCACAAACAACAGCAGACACTGCAGCGTGGCCTAGGTTACCCCTTCCTTGGAAAGATTTTTCTGGAGTAGTTTCACATCTCAACTTCAGTTAATGTGTTGTCCAGGGAAAGACAACACATTGAGGAGGAGAGGTAAAATGCAGGCTGGTTGAAATCCAGCCTCAGAACCCAGCTCCACAGCATGTTCCATGTCCCTCTGGGCACAGATCCCAGCCCTGTATGCTCCTGGGATAATAGATAGTGATATTAAAGCACAGTTATTTCCTGTGCCTCAATAGACCCCAGAACCAGAATATTTAGAACTTTCCATCTAGAAAGCTCCCTTCTCCCCTATAAAAAAAAAAAAAAAAATAAGACTTCTTCACTTGGACCTACCTCATTCAGAAAATAACCAGGTAAACTATACGGGCAATAATCAGTGTCCCCTCCTTTGACTAAAATGATTTAAAACAGAAAGAAGTAGAAATATAAAAGGTCAGCCTTTGCCAGAAGAACCACATTCCCTCCAGTCTACAACTCAGAAGGGAAGATTTTCTTCCCCTTCATGCAGTTGAAGGCATTTTTTTTTCCCTGCTGTAGAACAAATGAAGGCAATGACAGAGCCTTTATTTGAGAAATAGGCACACAAGGAAAAGATATCAAAAGGAATTGACTCACCCCTCCGACGAGCTGAGGAACGTGTCCCTCCCCCGTTCGTACCGTGGTGCCGCCGGAGAGAAGGGCGGGGGCAAAGAGAGGGACCCGCACAGACTCAGACTGCACAGGAAGTATTGCAGAGACAGAAGGGGTGGCTCCAGACCACCCCTCCCCCTCCCTCCCCCCCCCCGTTCCAGGCACCCACACACTCATATAGCCCACCCATTGGTTCAGGCTGTGACCCTGGAATTCCACTACACTCCATCCCTTCACAGCATTAACCAATGACTGAGCAGGTAGGGGGTGAGCCCCTGCAACCTGGTGGCCCAAGGCACAATGCACATCGCGACGCATACACAACACCCGCTGCAATATAGGATGTCAAGACAATAAAGGCAATCAGTGGCAGTCCCCTTCACAGTTCTGTTGTGCCAGTACTTCCTGTTCTTTCTCGAGGCATATCTTTTTCAAGGACCAGTAGCGCTTCTGATTAATGCTCACCAGTTCCCAAAAGTTCAGCAGTGCATCACAGGGTGTCATGATGTTTCCTCATAGGCATGTTTGAGTGATGTTGCTTTTGCTGGCCATCCTGTGAACTTAAAACCTCAAGGGGAGTAAAACAGATGTTTAATAGGTACGAGGAGGGGTAGGTCTGCCCTCCACGGTAAGATGCAGGCTGTATTTCGGTCTTGAGTCAACACCTCCGCCTGTATCGGGGCACGTCCTGGCCTTCAATACCACACTCTTTGGCCCGAAATCTGCGACTGAATCATTATATTGGGTACCAAAGGGGGGGTTCTAATTTGCCACATGGACATGATTAATGTCCCCTTTGCAATGAAAACAGGGGTGTCAACTACTACCTCTGTTGGCCATATACCGATTACTGAAGGGTTTACTGATCCCCCAACCTCTAACAATCTCCCCCAACGTGCAAGGAGACCACACCATTTTGGTCCTGCTTGCACCTTCCAAGGCCATTTTACCTTGTGTCTCCCAAGCTCTAGGTCATCAGGGGCAGGGAGCAGAAGATTATTCATGGTGCCAACTTGTGGCTTGAGTGAGGTGTCCTTGCTTGTAATTTGTATCCTAAGTGGGGAGGCCCAAGTTGTCTGCAACATTCTTAAAGCACTGGGTCTGCCATCTCTTGGTCTCTCATTCAAGTCTCACAGGGTTTCATAAAGCCTCTTGGTCCACCCCTGCAAGGACTGTGAATCTGCCTTCAGAGCAGCCTTCAGGATCCCATTGTATCTTTCTATTAGGCCTGCTCCCGTTGGATTGTAGGGCAGGTGAAACCGCCATTCAGTGTTATTGTCTTCAGCCCACTTCTGCACAGTTGCACCTGTGAAATGTGTACCTTGATCACTCTCAATAACCTCAGGAGTCCCATATGATGCCATCAATCTAGTTAGAGCTTTGATGGTATAGGCTTGGTTTGCCTTTGCTACGGGATAGGCTTGCATCAGTCCACTCGCTGTATCGACACAAGTTAGGGCATGTCTGGCCCCCTCAGATCGAGGAAGGGGACCTATATAATCAATCTGCCATCACTGTAATGGGTTGTGTCCTCTAGTGAGATGGGCCATAGTTTCTGGCAGAGGTCTTGGTCTCATTCACGAGCAAGTGTCACAGTCCTGACATGCCTGGACAATATCTGGTAACTGTATGGGCAACCCCCATGCTTTAGCTGCTGCCCGCATGGTTTTCTGTCCTGCATGCCGTAATTTCCGATGCAGCCAGTGGGCTATGTCTCCTGCTGATGTACTTCCCAACCATCGGACTCGAGCCAGTGTGTCAGCTTCATCATTGCCTGGTGACTGCAAGGGTTGATGTCCAGAGACGTGGTATGCTGGTACGGTTCTGTGCCTAACCACGTTCCATATATCAACCCACATATCTTTGCCCCAGATAGGTCAGGCATGGATCGTCCAATCCTGAGTGGCCCACTGTGCTATCCAGAGCATGAGCCCTCGGTAGACTGCCCAACTATCTGTGCAGATGTTTAGTGCACTGTTGCCAGGCTCTTGAGTTATCACCATCCACACAGCTCGTAGCTCAGCCCACTGGCTACTTTGTCCATCCCCTTCTTCAAACCATCAGTTGAGATATGGTATGCGACAGCTCGCCACCTACTTGGGTTCCCTCTGCTGGATCCATCTGTATACCAGGCATCTTCTGGGATAGGGTATTTCCCCTCCTGTACAGGACTCTTTTCTGGACAAGTAACCACTATTTCCTCAGGTGTCTCGCTGTGATATGTTACTGGCCCAAGTATCTTTTGAAATTCTTCCTTCAGTGGAGATGATGACAGGCGGCTTCTTTGGCTAAGATAGGCAACCCAGCGTGCTGTTTGTTATTGGGCCACCCCGGTCTTAGGAATGTGTGTTAGGTCTTTTACCCACCCCTGAATTGGTAAAGTTGTTTTGACAATAACCTCTGCGGTCTGAGTTATTGGTTCTACTGCCTGCAGTGCTGAATAGGTAGCCAATAACTGCTTTTCAACCAAGCTGTATCTCTCTTCTGCTCCATGCCAAATCTGTGACCAGAACCCAATTGGGATTTGAACAGAACTCTGGCGCTGCCACAGCTCCCAGCCAAACCCTTCTTGGGTTACATGCACATCCAGTTCGGCTGGAAGGGTCAGATCAAATATACCTAGCGCCTGGGCCTGTTTAACAGCTATTTTTGCTTGCTGGAAGGCTTCTTGTTCTGTTCTACCCCAATCCCATACTTGGCCTTTTTTTTTTAATCGATATAAAGATTTTAGCAGTTGTGCTAAGTGGGGAATAAAGGATCGCCAATATCCTAGTATACCCAAAAACTCCTGCAACTGCTTCGGTTTCGTAGGAACCGGGAATGCTTGGATCTTATCAATGATTGCACTGGGTAACACCTTAGTCTTACCTGACCAGACAACACCCAGGAATTTAACTGATAGCCCTGGTCCTTGTACTTTTTGTGGGCTTATAGCTCATCCTTTTTCCTGTAAATAAGTAATTAATGATGGTACTGTCTTCTCTAATGCCTCGATTGAGTCAGACGTTAACATCAAATCATCGATGTAGTGGTACATTTTGACAGTAGATGGTTTGTTCCAATTTGCCAAGTCACGTGCCACCAAATTATGACAAAAAGTAGGTGAATGCACGTACCCCTGAGGTAGAACTTGAAAAGTCCACTGCCTGCCCTCCCACGTGAACGTGAACTGGTCTTGGGACTCCTTAGCAATTGGAATGCTGAAAAATGCATTTGCTAGGTCCAGAACGCAGTGGTATGTTTCTATTTCTCTACTTAATGCATCCATGAGGGAGGCGATGTTGGGTACAGCTGCATGGATTGGTGGCGTGACTTTATTTAGTTCTCTGTAGTCTACTGTCATTCGCCACGTACCATCTGACTTCCTGACTGGCCATATGGGGTAGTTGTATGGGCTGTGTGCAAGTCTAATGATCCCTACTCTCTCCAGCTCCTGCACAGTCTCAGTAATTTCTTCTTGCCCACCTGGGAGTCTATACTGCTTTGTATTTGTGATCCGGCGTGGTTGTGGCAAACAAATAGGTTCAATTTCTGCATGACCCCTTATGATTGCCTGCACTGCCTGGATACTAATACATCTTTCCCTTAATCTGAACTCTCCCACAGTGGTTTGGAGAGTCAAACCTGACAGGATATCAATCCCCAATATGTACTCTGGAATTGGGGCAATAGACACCTTGTACTCCCGGGGTGGTAGACGCCCAACCCTCAATTTCAACCATGTTTGTGTTATGGGGAATTATCTGCCCCCCGAACCCACCTATCATTGCCTTAGAGCCTGAAAATTGGTTTGGGTCACCATATATAATTGATGTTTCTGCCCCAGTATCTACTAATGTCATAACCCGCTGCGCATTCTTTTGGGACCAATGAATCATTAGTTCAACATAGGGTCTCCGGTCTCCTCTAGAGACCCTAGTCTTGGGGAATTTTGGCTCCCCTGTCATGCCATCAGCTCTGCAATCCCTAAGTCTTTTTCCTCGGATGGCTCGACTGTGGCTGTCCGGGCCACCTGAGGAGGTTTATGTTTTTTTGATGGGACTATGAAGTCTTCTAGATTCCACGTGTTTTGTGGAATCCATTCTATGAGTCTAACTCCTTCCCTTTTAGGGGAGCGTTGGAATCTCTGTTTGGTAACTGTTTCCATAGTTGTAATAAGACCTGGTTATGCTGTCCATCGATCTTTTGAAATTGAACTCCTGCCCTAATCAGGTCAGTGAACATTTGTTTTTTTGAGACCCTGATGGGTCCAGATTGAATTACATTAGGGGCACGTCTCCTAGGTCGTGGTGGCAGATGGATGTCCAACTTTTGCATCACCATTCAGACATTGCACCTGGTGCACAGGCACTCTGTCTCCCCCAGATCTGCCACCAATTGGGCGGCCTGTTGTATAATGACCTCTGAGGCCACTAGGGGATAGTATGGATACCAAAGTACCATACTGATGTGGTGGAGCTTGCTGCAGGATGAGGTCTCTCATTCCTGCTGAAAATTTTATCATGTCTGGGCTCTCAAAATCCTCCTCATAAATTGCTTCCTTCATGCCTAATTCTCGGATGTAATTTTGTAAGTCCTCCATAGAGGACCATAGGCCGGTATTTAATGGTATGTCAGTTTTATTTGTTCATGTCGCACGGCATGCGGCCATTAACCATGTATTCAGTGAATAATTTTCTTCATTGTGTTGCACAGCTGCATATAGTCTCTGCCTGAGGGCTGGGTGAGTAGTAACGGATGCCAGTTTTTAAATTTCTGGCCCATTCACCACAACGCTTTCTGCCCCCATGTCATATAATCAGAGCAGCCACATTGGCACGCTCTCTCCCGGTTTTTGTCTAAACTGTTGCACTAAATCCATTAATTCAGCTGCCGTGTATGGGTGAGCTGTTACATGTAGCGTGCTCTGGGCAGGGGGTCACCCCACTGGCCTGTCCTGCGTTTTTTTGTTTTGTTTTGTTTGAGTTACAACTGGTCGGATCTCAAAGGGATCTAGCTCTAATGGAGCCTCAAGATCCGACTTTTTAGTGCTTTCATTTTCTAAGTCCAGTTCATGTGGATTGTCTTGTATAGGATCCCCAGTAATTTCTAGAGAGACGTTTCGGATTTTTTGTACGGGAATTATAGGGTTAGGTTTTTTCCCCTCTCAAAATTGCAACCTGTCTTTCCAGTTCTTCCACACGGTCACATAATAGTTGATTTTCTATTGAAGCAGCAGTGAGAGCTGCTTCAGTTATATTTAGCCTGTTCAAGGCCATCAGCAGCAGCCACACCACCGTGGAGGCAGCTGTTGTTCTCGTGTAGTGAGTACGTTTTTGTTTAGACTACTGAAATACTCAGCCAGATGGGCTGGGGATTCCTGAACATTTCCTCCATCCCGTAGGGGACCCTATATTTCAATAATACAAGCAATCCCGTGATATGGTGATCCTAGGAATCCCAGGATGTGCCCTGGCAAAACTTCACTTATGGGGCTAGCCTTTCCCCATCCAAATCATCCCATGAAATTGTTCAAAAATGTCATGGTAATTATTTTAAGAGGCTTATAATTGGGTATCTTTAAAGATATTTGGCTGCCTGGCTCGCCAAAATGTAGAACAAATGAAGGCAATGACAGAGCCTTTATTTGAGAAATAGGCACACAAGGAAAAGATATCAAAAGGAATTGACTCACCCCTCCCGGTAACAGCGCACAGAGAGAGACGAGCTGAGGAACGTGTCCCTCCCTCGTTCATACCTTGGTGCTGCTGGAGAGAAGGGCGGGGGCAAAGAGAGGGACCCGCACAGACTCAGACTGCACAGGAAATATTGCAGAGACAGAAGGGGTGGCTCCAGACCAGACCACCCCCTCCCCCCCCCCCCGTTCCAGGCACCCACACACTCACATAGCCCACCCATTGGTTCAGGCTGTGACCCTGGAATTCCACTACTACACCTGCTTTCTACTTACTGGGCCAAAAAGAAGAATAGTTTTCAATGTTACCTGGGATTCAGTCATGTCAATCCCACTGAAACCAATGGGAACAGAACTCCCTGCTCAACTTGGAAACCTCACCCAGTGCTAGTTAACATTTTCTGCTGTTAAAAGCATTCCTGATGTCAGGCTCTTCTCTGCTTGGCAGCCTACCACAGGTCTTACTTGACAACTTGTGCCATGATGAAAGTGGTACTTGCTGTTTCTGTTCTGACATGATCCTAGTAACAAAGTTAAGCCAACAAGAGATTCAGATTTAATTGTATTATCAGACTGGAGGGTTTCCCCCCCCCCCCCCCCAGTCTCTTTCATAAAGTTAGACATGTTTGGTGAGAATCAGCAAGGTACATGATTATAAAGAGTAATGTTTACTAAATACTTCCCCTTGTTTCAGACCAAGGTGGAAATTGGACATCAGTCCACATCATTTGGACAATCAGAGCTGCCTTCACCGTTAAAATCAAATTTTCTGTTGGTGCTGATTAAACCTTATTTTCATGCTGTTAATTACAAAGACTGTAAACAAAAAGTTGGGCTGCAAAGCATTAATCCTTCTCAAAAGAGTCACTCACTATTCTGCTGCACAACTGTTAGTCACATCTCCTCCTCACAGTAGGCTTACACACACACACACCAGCACACAAGGTGCTCATGAAATGGTCTGAAGAGTCATCCAAAGCCCATGTTTTTTTTTTTTTGTTTTTTTTTTTTTTTTTAAGTCTTTTAAAAAATAATGTTATCATTTTGGCTTATTTTTAGGGGGTAGTGGTGCTTTTTTTTTTTTTTTTTTTAAATAAGAAAGCAGTTGCTTAATTTTTGCCATGTATATCTGGAATCCACTCTCAAAATACTACTACAGAGGAGAGAAGACAACCTATGGTATCTTTTCTCCTAACTTAACCTGTTTAATTTTCAGGCAGTTAGTGTTATGCCTGATTGTGCTGCTCTTAGACATTGCTCACAGTAGCAGAAACTCTCCTGAGCTTTCAGTCTTAACAAAAGACTTAGAGCCATTTTATGTCTCTTCCGCTTTAAAAAAAAAAAAAAAAAAAGATGTTCGTATATTACTGGCAGACAGTTCTAAAAATAGGTTTTTAGAACTGTACTAAAATAACTGTTACTAATCCCCTTGCTATTTCACCAGTGACCAAACGCAATACCTAACAAATACTGTAAAGAAAAGGGATGAATTTGGATTGGTCCAGCTTGGCAAATAAAACATACCTCAGCAGGGCCATGTACGCTTACTGGAACGTAACAGTAACAGATATATCCTGGACAAGTGGAAAAAATGTAAGCTTTTTTTCATGTCTAGATGTCTGCCTGGTACATGCTATCCTACAGTGTCATTAGAATCATAGAAAGGGTTGGGTTGGAAGGGCCCTTAAAGACCATCGAGTTCCAACCCCCTGCCACAGGCTGCTTCTCACTCATCAGAGCAGGCTGCCCCATCCTGCCTGGCCTTGAGCACCTCCAGGGATGGGACATTCACAGCTTCTCTGAGCAGCCCCACCTGCACCTCCCAGAGGGCTCTGGCTGCCATAGAAGGATGCGAGTCCCAAACCTTTTGTGAATGAGACCTCAATTTTTAATAAAGAGCAAGGCCAGACAATTTAAGTGTAGCTTCAGTTCCTACTGCAAACATTTGCCAAAAGTAAAGGTGTGCCAGACACACTAGCTCTCTGCTCAGAGAGACTGAGCTCACATTACCTCTTAATGCCAAAAAAAATTGCCACACCTGCCTGGGGCCAAATTTCCTGCTCAAACAGTATGAGCAATTGAGATTGAAATCTAACTGTGATTTCTAAGCCATAAACCATTCCAACTGCTGTAAGGGTGAGAGCCTTCTAATGTTACCTGTGTTTTCTTCCTTCACTAATCCTGCACTTGCTAGCACTCTGCATGGCTGAGTTCATACTTCAGAGCCACTGATACCCTGACAAAGTGAAACTGATTATTTTCCACACTTAGCACCCAGCTTCCTATTAGTATTGCTGTCTCTTTAACCATGGCTGGCTGCAGTCAGTGATGAGCTTTGACAGCAGCCCCACACATGGAGGGGTTCCCACGGAACAGCTCCCTGCCAAGCATAGCAGCAGGACAGCTCTGACTTCTTTTGCAAGGCATCACAGTGACTTATAAAGTATTCTCATTCCAGCAATCATATATAGAATTGCAGAATTGTTTGAGTTGGAATGGACCGAGGTCATCTAGTCCAACTCCCCTGCAATGAACAAAAGCATTTGTGGAGTATTTAAAATGATTTTGGTCTGCATGTTCTTTAGCCTCCTTTTTAAATATCAAGAAGTAATACTATCTGTAGTGTGCTCAAGTATACTTGGTGTACAGTAGTTCAAATAGGAAATAAAATTAATTTTATACTTTTAAGTAATTTATGTTCCTGTGATGCCACGGACTGCTTATGGTGACATATATAGACAGGGATCTACAATATACACTTGTTGAGGGCTGTCTTCAGAAATGTGCTCTGTACAAACCTAACATGTGATTCATGGTCTTAATTCCTCCTGTGCAGCATATCACTTCAAACATATTTTGGTTATGCTGCAAGGTGATAATAATTTGTTATACAACAAAGTAACATGTTAACATAACATATAATATATATAAGCATATATTGCTTTGTTATATAACAAAGATTATACTTTTTTTGCAGTTGTCAAGTTGTAAAGTTTCTTATAATATTTTGTCAAATTTCAAGTCACAAACTATATAATCAAACAAAGGGGGTAACCCTCCGAAAGAGCAGGAGAGGAAAAGAAGTTAGAAAGTTTTTCCTTCAACGGCAAGTGTGCAAGTACCAGGAAAGCTCCCACTCTAAAGATTAGGGTGTTTTCCACAACTGTGAAGCTTTAACATGAACTTCGGGGAAAATGACATAGCTTTTCATAACATTCATCAATATGTACTCCACTGCACAGGGATGAATGTAAAGCTTCCACTCACCTACTTCTGAAGACGATGATTCAGCCCAGAGCCACATCCAGCCTGGCCTTGAATGCCTCCAGGGAGGGGGCATCCACAGCCTCCTTGGGCAACCTGTTCCAGTGCGTCACCACCCTCTGTGTGAAAAACTTCCTCCTAATATCTAACCTAAACCTCCCCTGCCTCAGTTTAATACCATTCGCCCTTGTCCTATCACTATGTCTTGGACTTCATTAAAACAGAACAAACAAACAAAAAATCCCTGAGAAGTCCATACTTGCAGAGATTTTGTAAGTGTCATGAAGAAGTTCCTTACAACTTTTCTCAAATTTCAAGTCACAAACTATATAATCAAATAAAGGGGGTAAACCCCCACTGGAAGCCATCATTCCCTGAGGCCAGATGCCCCTCTGCATACTCAGCTGTAGCTCTGTTTAAAAAAAAAAAAAATAATCACCAGCATCACTGAAATAAACCACCTTTCGCGGAATGGCTTGGGTTATAAGGGACCCCAAGTATCATCAAGTTCCAACCCCCCTGCCACAGGGCAGGGCCACCGACCTTTTCTATATAATTTTATATCATTTTTAATGTTCAAAGGTGCAGTAACTCTCCTCTACTGTGATTTCACACTCTCACCTTGCGCTGGCTGGTTGTTCAACACATTTGCTCTTTACCTTTTCATTGTACAGGCCGACTTGGCAAGTGCAGGACAAAGCAGATGCCAACAATGTGGCTTACACGACGGGGAAGCTGTGCTTTCACACCGATTACCCTGTCCTGCAGCACCCACCCGGGGTAAGGTGAACCTTCTGGCTTCTTCACAGTGCAAAGGGGGAAAGCACAAGGGTCTGGTATGTGCTTTTGATACTGCTTTAATTATATCAAAAGTTGGGCGTTTAGATGCTGCAGTCACATTGTGACATCTTAGGACAAGAGAAGAAGGAATTGGGAGAAGAATGATTAAGATGTACTGTACTGCCTCCTACAAACCAGCTAAGGTGAGGCGAGCTTTCACCCTTTCATAAAGGAGCACTCTGTAAAGCTGAGCCATCGCAGGAAATACATGCTCACCCAATCCCTGTCACAGCAAAGCCCAATCCACTTCATCAGAGAACTGAAAAGTAATAGAAACGTCTGAAGGAACAAGGTTAATCCTGCAAAGGTTTTTGTCTATACCTACAACTTCCCTTCCTAATTTGTCAGAGTACTTCATATCATTTTTTTCATTAATTAAGTAAAACGTCAGTGTGGTTTATCCACATATAAATGCCAGATTAACATCGCCTATTAATGTCATTTAGATGCTCTTCATTAACACAATACTAACACTAAGAATAGAACAGCTCTAGCAATCGGACAGATCAGTACATTGGGAAGAGCATTACAACAAAGGTGAGATGACAAAAGGACTGGCACAGTAGAGAAGTGCTATAAGGGAAGGGAAGAAGATTGCTCACCTGTAGCAGAAGATTCTAGGCTCACAGGGGAAAGCTTCACCAAAGAGGAGTCTCCAGGAAAAGGACCGTCCCTCATGGCAGTCAGCACTTAAATGAGGTCTAAGAGAGGTGGAGCCAGGCTCCACCCCTTCTGGTTGCACAGGTGAATTCCCTTCACCTGTGCTCCCAGGGCTGACCGGGTCCTTTCCCCAGGTGCTCAGTCAGGGGTTCAGGCCATGACTCAGCAGTTCCCATACAACAGTACTTGGTTAATTGAGCACAGATGTGTATTAGCTCAGTGTCTCGTGTGTGCCAAGGCTCTCACTGCTACCAAACACGAGTAAAAGGGCAAAACCTTTTTCATTCAAATATGCTCACAAGACATAGAATCCAAAGGCAGCGGGACAGGAGGGCAGGAAGCTGCTGCATGGTGTGCATAAGCTATTTGTTGCCTTTGCAAGCCAATGAAGATTAGAGGAAGAATGGCTATCTGCCAGTCGTTGGTAGAGCTGTTTCCTTCTGCTTTATGCTGATGGAGTCCCCTCCTGCACCAGCAGCTGTTTGGGCCTTCCCTCAAGGGATATGGGTGTAGCACATCAGGAGACTGTGACAAACTATCCTCTGCTCCTCTCTCCCCAGTGTTTCTATTTTTCCTCCCACTGGTCTCAGGAATTCCACCACCATGGAAGGGAAACGTGGCCATTGTTAGCTTTGCATTTTTCAGGGTAGTTGTGTTGGCACAACAGATGTATATTGTCTAGTTTGGCCAAGATTAATGTGCTTTGTACGATGCTGGACTCGTCAACATCCCAGGCTGTTCTGCTAGGTCAGACTTACACAACTTTAGATTTTAGACTTCCTGTTCCACGCTACTCCTTGGCAATTTCACTATGAAGTGCAATTAAACTTCCTCGGTTCTATTTTATTACAGACACTAGGCCTGTTGCTGTCTGTAAGCCACCTTTCCCCCTGTGTGAACAGATAACTCAATGCAAGAGCAAAGTAATCCTCTTTGCAGAGATAAGGAGGGAGACTGCAGCAAAGAGCAGTTCGAGGGAAAGAACTGACAGCAGAGACTTGCAGTTGACTTGCAGGAAATAAGAACAGGCTGCAAGTGTTAGAAGATATCTCAAAGGGGATGCATTTATGAACATGGTACTTCAATTTTCTGCCTATATGATAATGGTTGCAGAGTGCTATGAAGCTACAGGAGTTGTAACGCAGTGTTTTGCTGGAAAAAAAAAGACACAGATATAAGGAGACTGATTCTAATGGACTGTTAAACACAGAAGCTAATTCTTCTTGAAATAGGATCTTGATTCATTACAGGTTCAGTTTCTCCACTGTATTAAACAAACAGCCACAGGAGGTGAGAGTGAAATTGTAGATGGATTTCATGCAGCTAACAAGCTGAAGCACCAAAATCCTCAAGCGTATCAGATCCTGACCTCTACTGCTGTAGACTACACAGACGTTGGGGTTGACTACTGTGACTTTGCTGTGCAGGGTAAACAAAGGATCATAGAGTAAGTGGCCTCCATCCTCAATTACATTGGAAACTAAAATTGCTGATGTATGTATGGTGGATCATGTGTTGGTAGGTCTGCTCCTGCCACCTTGTGGGGAAATGGTGGCTTCACGGGGTCTGGGACTACATCTTCGTTGTGTTTTTTTTTTTTTTTTCTTTTGGCCAGCATGTTACTTTTCTTTCCTTTGTCACACTACAGCATAGTTTTCCTTATTTGGTCTCCCCTGCACTAGCAAAAACTGGGCATTAGGGTAACTTCTAGGCATGAGGCCACAGCAGCTGGGCTTGTTATTGAATTCCAGTCCATGCTGTGTGTCTGCACAGCTGTACCACGCCAAAGAGAGGTCCTAATTTGAAGCATTTAGACTAAGAACAACACACTATAAAAAGATCAAATTCAACTTTCCTTAATAATACTGAATTTTAAAACTTTGACTCTATGATTAACATGTGTGGAATACTGATTTTTGTGGAAACTGTCTGCATTTTTTTCTGATGACCCCTTTCTCTAGTTAGGTTTGATTATCAAGTTCCTATCCAGTAATGATCTTGAATGAAGGAAACGAACTTGTCCTTTGACATAGAATTGAATTTAGTTGTAGAAAAACACTGAAACTTCAATAGGAGAGTTCAGTCATCCATTAGCCACATCAAAAGGTTTCTGTTCCTTCCGTTATCTGTTTTGCAGTGTGGATTACAGAGGCCAAGCAATTCGCATCAATTTCAATAATGCAACAAGAGACACTGTGTTTGACATACCGGCAGAAGAAGTGCGGCCATTTTATGCAGCTCTAAAGGAATTCAGTGATTTATTAAACAGCACAGAACACAAGTTTACTTACAAGCTGAAACCAGGTCAGTAAGTTGTTTCTCTTTGCAGTGATTTTTCACATTTTTCCTGACACGTCAAAACGTTCTAGCACTGTATCTCTACCCTGGCACAGAGTGGAAATTTCAGCCCTTATGTCACCTGTTTTATTTCACTGCTGTATCCTTACATTCATTTCATAGTTTCTTCTGCCATTGCTTCACTGCAAAAAAAACCCACAGTTTGCGATGGGCAATGTAGTCTATCTTCTTATGACATTGACAACTCTTTCACGTAGGAAAGTTGTCATATCAGTAGCACCATGTCACTTGCACACCTGTTGGGCCATCCCAATTCATCACATGCATCACCTCAGTACAGCTTTTTCCAAACAATAACCATGTGGATAAATGAGGTAGAAAGTTAAAATGAAAGGTATGTGTTGTACATTACTTTGATCTAAATTCTTGCACAGTTCTGGCAGATTCTATTTGCCCATGCATCCCAGCATCTGGGAAGAAAAATTTAATTTCTTTTATTGGCAGAAGTTCTTTTTTAAACAGGAGCCTTCTTAAAAAGAAACTTGTCTAATCATGTTGTCTAAGATATCCCAGCTGGTTTCTTTTCTGCCTGCCCACGAGATTGGCCAATACAAGAAAAGCAGCAGAGTTGGAGAGGGACCTGCCCTCTTATTTGAAATGATTGCTCCCTAGCTGTTGATATAGATCTACCTCAATTTTATCTGTTTGAAGGAATATAACATACCAAATGTCAAACTTTGTGCAATCTCTTTGCAGGAGACATAGTAACATTTGATAACTGGCGAGTGTTGCATGGCCGCAAGAGCTATCAGTCAGGCTCTGAAGTGACACGTCACCTTGAGGGTGCCTACGCAGATTGGGATGTCGTCATGTCAAGGCTCCGGGTCCTCCGAAAGAGGGTCCTCAATAGGGACTGAGTTTCCTGCTGACTAGAACAAGCAAAACTAGATTGCCTAGATTCAAAAAAAAAAAAAAAAAAGAGAGAGAGAGAGAGAGAGAGAGAGAAAACTGTATTTTAATTGAGAAATTAACACTGTGAATATCTGAATCTATTATTGACTTCCATTAACTGCTAAGAAAGCTGTCACTCAGCACAACATAAGGTCTGTCTGTCTCTGGTCTGGTAATTTACAAGTGAATCACTACCTCATTGAGTTTAAAGCCATTTTTCACACAGTTTTGAAAAAACAAATAAAGGTTGTCAGCTTGTGGGGGCTGACAGGGTATCAAGCTGCATTAATTCGCCTTCACTAATATACCTGCCTCCCTAGAAAGCTTGAAGGGATGTCAAGAAAGAGTTTACCACTGTTTTCAAAAAGCGTCCTTCATTGCACAAATCATAACCAAATTCATTACTAAAATCAACCTCTGCTTTGGAGTTATTTTTCTAGAAGGACCTTTCTAAACAGAACCACACATCAACACAATTCATTCAACAAGTGCTGTCGTTTGTATATTTGTTGTGCATGTGACTGTCACAGCCACAAGGAACTTTTTCTACAGAGTTCTCAGAGAATGCATTGAGTTTTTTTCCTCTGCACCAGGAACAGAAAAATCTCTGTGTATTGGTCAGAGGCAGGGCCAGGATCATACCAGACACTGTGCATAGATAAAATCCAGATCTTCAGGGCCGATACACTTTTGAGTAAAGTCAGAAAGAGGAATGCTACTTCCACTTCACAGCTTGGAATTAGAACATTCAGGTGGCAGCTGCTGACTCAGCACCTGACAGACAACTCGCAGCTGTACTCAGGTCCAGTTCTGTTACACCAAACTCAAGAGTGTACCTTTGGCAAAGGTGGTCTGCAGGATCATAGAATGGCTTGGGTTGGAAGGGATCATCAAGTTTCAATGCCTCTGCCACAAGCAGGGCTGCCAGTCAGTAGATCAAGTACTAGATCAGACTGCCCAGCGCCCATCCATCTGGGCCTTAAACCCCTCCAGGGAGAGAGACTTCCCTCTCAGTAGTATTCTAACTAGAGATCACACCATGCAAAAATCACTGCCGTTGGAGTTAGCATGCAACAGGTGAGCTACAGCTCTGTACCACTGGATTTCCCACCATGTTAAGATGCCAAAATGAAAGGGAAAGGTTTAAAATATATATTTCCTTACCTATCTGTGTTCATACCCAACAATATATCCACTGAGTTAATTCTTTACCATCCTTCCCACTTAACGGGATGCAGAGAGCCAGACACAACCAGTACACATTTACTACAAGATATGCTCCATTCAGCCATTTGGGGGTTTGGAGCCAGTCCTCCTTAGTAAATAGTGAAATGCTTTTGGCAGGTTTTGAAGGGTCATAATATGATCAGTAATATGATGCATAACAAAATGGGCTTTTAGCAGGTATTTGATTTCCCAGTGTGTCCTTTAATAATTAACTATGAAAAGAAGATGAAAGTACTTGTTGTCCTTGCTATGAAAAGGGGAAAAGGTTTACACCTACATTCTATGAAACACCAGCAGTACTGTGTTTTAACTTTGGTATTTTGCTTAGAACAATTCAGTGAGAATTTCAATTTATAGCTTTTTAGCATGTCTATCTTGGGATTAATAGAGATGATAAAGAAGAAAGATTTTCTGCTTTTATTCTGTACTTTTCTAAAATCTGTTTTATTCAAATGCCTGATTATTAAAAGCTATTAAGGAACTAATTATTGTTTTGGGCTCATGTGTAATCTCACACACAACATCTTGCAAACAGATAGTAAATCATTATTTACAACTGTTCATGAATACAATTAGATCAGGATCATTCAAGCTCCTCCCTGACATTTAAAATACATGTAAACCCATAACTTTGAACAGCTGTAAAAATAAAAAATAAAAGAATCAAGGCTTTCTATGGACCTAATTTTGCACTAATGGGATATTTTGTCATTGAGGTACATCCCCTTAGAATCTCACACAACATCTCCTTGAAGTTCATAATTTATGCCTGAGATATATTGTCCTTTATACATCTCATTTGACCTGGGAAGGGGTACGACCATCCACACAAAGTGATGTAGAATCAAAACTCATGGGTTTAACTGCAAACCCTCTGCTCACCATTTTCAGCCACTGTGTCACAAGTTCTAACCCAAATCCATTTGCTACAGTCATACTGGGAAAAGAGAGTGTTTTTATAACTATCTGCCAAGTGGATTTCTGAATGACTACACTGGTACCTGGTCAGGTAAGCTGGGGAAGGATTTGTTTTCATAAAAATACTGCTTGGGGCTGCTTCTATTTAACATCTGTATTAATGATCTTGATGAGGGGACTGAGTGCACCCTCAGTTTGCAGACGACACCAAGTTGGGAGGGAGTGTTGATCTGCCTGAGGGGAGAAGGGCACTACAGAGGGATCTGGACAGACTGGATTGATGGGCCAAGGCAAACTATGAGTATCAATAGGGCTAAGTGTCAGGTCCTGCATTTTGGTCACAACAACCCCAGGCTTGGGGAGCAGTGGCTGGAAAGCTGCCTGATGGAATGGGACCTTGGTGTACTGATGAACAGTCAGCTGAATATGAGCCAGCAGTGTGCCCAGGTGGCCAAGAAGGCCAGTGGCATTCTGGCTTGTATCAGGAATTGTGTGGTGAGCAGAACTAGTAAGGGAAGTAATCCTGCCCCCATACTCGGCACTGGTGAGGCCTCACCTAGAGTACTGTATTCAGTTTTTGGCACCTCAGTACAGAAAGGACATTGAGGTGCTGGAGCAGGTCAAAAGAAGGGCAACAAGGCTTGTGAACGTCTTGGAGAATATGCCCTATGAGGAGCGACTGAAGGAACTGGGGCTGTTTAGTCTGGGGAAAAGGAGGCTGAGGGGAGACCTTATCGCTCTCTTCCAATATCTGAAAGGTGCGTATAGTGAGAATGGAGTTGGTCTCTTCTCACTGGTGACAGGTGACAGGACGAGGGGAAATGGCTTTAAGTTGCGCCAGGGTAAGTTTAGGTTGGATATTAGGAAACACTTCTTTACAGAAAGGGTGGTTAAACGCTGGAATAGGCTCCCCAGGGAGGTGGTTGAGTCACATCCGTCCCTGGATGTGTTTAACAGCTGTCTGGATGTGGTACTCAGGGACATGATTTAGCGGAGGGTTGTTAGTTAGGATAGTATGGCTAGGTCATGGTTGGACTCAGTGATCTTTAAGGTCTTTTCCAACCTGAGTGATTCTATGATTCTATGATTCTCACTTTGCAGCTGGTTCTCCCATGCTGTAAAACACATTCCGCTTCTCAGGCATTTGTCCCAGCCCACAGCATATACTGCTGTTTGGGCTTCACGTTTCCATAAATTCACAGCAAATTCAATGCAGGGTTTCATTGTGTGCAGTGTCTTGGAAAATACATATTTATTCCATACTGTGTTTCTCCCTGACAAGTCAGAGAAAGCAATTAGTGATCTTGTCTCAAGTTCTTCCTAAGGCAAGTGAGTTTTTATTCTACACTACATGTTCTCAAAGCTGTCAGCTTTGGACAAGTCCATATTTAAAAGTTTCATGCTGTAAGCTTGAAATTGCTTTTGGTAAAAGCTGAATCAATAAATATATTTTCCACGTACATTTTAAGGTTACTCAAGATCCCCCCACCTTGTTATGTCACTCAGGTGTCCAAAAAAAGATGGTAAAGACCAAGATGCCAAAGGAGTCTCCCTTTTCAACACCACTCCCCCAAAAGGAAAATAAATGGCAACTGCTCATAAGAAACCCTGTTTCTACAGAACATTTGGTTAAACTCCAGAAAAGGAAATTGTTGATGCCAGGGGACCAGCTACAAGACCTCTCTTTCTGTGGCTCCCTTACCGGAGTCCTGGAAGGAAATACAGGCAGTTTTGGGAATTGCAGTTGCAGCGTCTCACTGACTCCATCACCACATTGCTCACTCCACACCATCTCTACGTCCAGCAGCATGCAACCCACTAGATTCTTTAACTGCATTTTTTTAAATATAAATAATATACTTTACATATAAGTTCTATCCGTTGACATTATTTGCATGGTTATTGACGTAAAGAGCATCATTTGCTTTTCTCATAACAAGTTGCTAAATGAGCCAACGTCCTCTCTGCTTCATCCATCTCCAGAGCTAAGGATTTACTTTTTTTTTTTTTTTTTGCATTTCTGATTTATTATTTTTTAATAAGAAGATGCAGCAGAGAGGTAGCCCCAAGGTCAAAAGCTAATGTACAGGGTTACCCCTATGGTTAAGCTGGAGCCAAGGGTATCAGGCATTTGGATACCTTTTTGGGAATTCAGACAACAGTTGTGGAAGTGTAGTTAGATCAAGATCTGGCAAGAGATCCACTAAAGCTTAGCAAGAATGAGTACCACTGGTGAGAACAGTCTTATCCCAGCTAGAGGGAGACAGGAGGGACGCTTCCTTTTTTGGTTGCAAAACTCAAGTTGAGCTAAGTTCATTTCTCCTAATTCTCTCTTTTGAGCTACCTGGTCTAGAGGGAGGTGTCCCTGCCTGTAGTAGGTGGTTCGAACTAGATGATCTTAAAGTTCCCTTCCAACAGAAACCATTCTATGACTCTATAATTCTAATGGAAGACTTACCTTCTTTAAATTCCCCAGAGGCTAAAGGCCATGTTCCAGTCCTGCCTCATTCTTCCTCTTCTAGCAGCAGACCACTGACCCCACCGCTGCAGCCTTTGGTCTATTCTGCATCCCCACTGTCGTGTACAGGATAGAGAGCACCCAGCTGCAAAGCACAACAGCCAAGGAGAAGATGAGGTTCAGGGGAGTTTCATCTCCATCAGATGAATAAAGTGAACCAATACAACAGGAAAAACATACCGCCTTCTTGCTGACAGTCCAGCCAGATGTCTGCTGTCCATGGCACTACCCTGAGTGCAGTGGCTCAGGAGTCCTGCTCCACAATGCCTTGCGCATTTTACAGCCACATCTTCTGGAAAAGCACTTAAAGGATGACTTATCACAATGCTTTGTCAAGAAACTGAAAATTGCCCGGAATTTTTTCACTTCATATTAACATGCTCAGATCAGTGATCTGCCCTGACATTTTCTATTCCTTCTCGTATCATTATTGTTGCATGCTGTGGTCACAGAAGAGAATAGAAACTATCAGCAAAGGCCGAAGTTAGGAAAGGACACAGATCAAATTCATCACAAGTTTTTAAGCAAATTAGCACCAACATCCCTTGCCCCCAGGGAAACCCATCTTAGGACAAACCTGCAGCATCTACTGCACAGGCCATGAGCAAGAACCATGTAAGTAAAAAGAAGAACTAGTGCTCCTTGAACATCCTCTGCATTGGGCCAATCTCAAAGCCACTGGAGCCAAGACTGGAGCAAAGACTCCCACTGATATTATGCACTGTTTGGGTTGGGTGCCAAGATCTAAATAGCCATTTTTTCTACATTTCCCATTTGACACACCTCTCAGTCTGAGTACTGGTAGAAATATGGGCTTTAAGATAATTCTTGAGCATGAAGTACAGAGGGTTTGGGTCCGTGGGTGGTGGCACATGCCCTGAACCTTGACGCAACTTTTTCAGTCCTTGATTTCCTGGAGCACCTATGCCTGGAACTCACTGAACCACTCACTTCCCGCTCCAGGCACTCATCTTGATCTTCTTCTGCCCTCAGCCATGCAATACGCCCATGATGGGCACCCAAAAGAAGATGCTGGTGACCCACTGCATGCAAACAGTGGCCGATGCGAGATTTCCAAATACAGACCCACCCTGAGAAATGACCTTAGTGCACATTAAGCATTAAGTAAACACTGTCACAAGCTTCTCCAGTACCTCCTTTGTAAAAAATCTGCAGCCAGGGTCGCAGGTTGGCTAACGGATCTCATCTTCAGCCAGATCTGGAGATGAGACAGCATGTAGGGCAAGTCTGGCTCTGTAACTGACATTCCCTATCAGATCAAACATCTCATCTGAGTAAATATATTTATATTCTCCATGGGTTTATTTTTCCAGAGTAAGGTGAAGAATCAGCAATCGCTGAAAGCATGTCTTTCCTTCAAGTATTTCCATTTAGTCCACACAGCCTATAAATCTGAAAGGATTTTGAACAAAGGCAGAGCTCCAGTCATCTTTTACATGGCCAAAGGTGCTGTATTCCAAGCTGTTTGGCGAGCAGTTTTAGACACTATTTTTAGGCTCTTGTTTAGGAGAGAAGAAAGGATGACCTCAGACATTCTGTTGCCATTCAAACATCTCTGCTCATAAACACATTCCTCACAGCTCCTCCTGGAGAGGAGAAAGCACTCTCAGAAATGGGTGATGAACATAGAAGGGCCATGACCTCATTGATTCCCTTCTGTCACAGGGAACATTTCAGAATGAGAAAGGAAATAAAAATAAGAAAAGAACTAAGAATGAGAGAGACCAGAAAAAGCAAGGCCTCCTCTCACCACCTGACCTCCCCTGCATACTCTTGTTTGAGGAAGTTGACCCAAGTCAACTGTAACACTGTAGGAAAACTGTAGCTGTAACACTGCAGGAAAAGGCAAGGTAAAAAAGTCATAAAACACATTACAGTGCAAGAGATGGCCATCAATGTGTTAAGAACGGACATTCAACTTAGAATGAAGGATCCTGGGCTCACAACTCAGGTTTGTAGCAGCTGCCCTATTAATTCGAAAGCATCAGTAAGCTGAGTGTGGAGGAGATTGAATATATTCCAGTTCCTTTCTGGGTCAACACAACCTTTTGCATCAGGGTATACCAGCACGGTCTCAAAGCTAGCAAGATGCACAGATAGGGCTTGTCAGGACTTGTTAATGGCTTCAAGCTGTGCCAGGGAAGATTCAGGCTGGATGTTAGGAAATACTACTTCTCTGAAAGGGTGGTCAGGCACTGGAATAGGCTGCCCAGAGAGGTGGTGGAGTCACTGACCCTGGTGGTGTTCAAAGAGCGTTTGGATGTTGTGTTGAGGGACATGGTTTAGCGAGAACCATTGGTGATGGGTGAATGGTTGGACTGGATGATCCTGTGGGTCTTTTCCAACCTAAGCGATTCTATGACTCCATTAGACTTCACTGACTTCACTAACCACCTCTGCAGGGAACACAAGTGCAGCTGCAGCAACTACATGTGCTGTTCAAGCAGTGGCTACCTGCCCTTCCAGAGGAAAAGGAAGAACCACATAATGGCCAAAAGGTCCTTCTCTGACTGTAACAACTACATAAGGCAGCCATTTAAACAAAGCCAAATGGGAACACTTCTCCTGTCACCCCTTGGTTCTTCTCAGGCTGGAAGGAAGAACAGCAGCTGCAGTACCCATACTCCCCAGGAAAACAGAGCCACCTCAGAGACATCACTGCCTGAACTCTTCATGTCACACCTCTACCCAAGGCAAGAGCAGGGTTATTGGGACCAAATAGGGCAAAAATTCCATCAGGTCCTCCTAGGAGGCCTCATACCTGCAGTTTGAATACATTCACTTGGGCAAATGCACAGAGGTGCCCAGTGCCACTTTTCCTGCTAACCAGAAGCTCTCAGCAGCGTGCACTTTGCCTCTCAGCAGACCTGTGCCAACACAGGCTCACATTTTCCCCTCACTCCAGCACCCTGTCCATACATGCAGCAGTATTGCCTGAAGAAGTTTGAGGACGTGTTTTCAATAGAAAACTCAACAGGAATTACTTTTTGGACATTTGCAGTGTTTGAGTTGTGCAGAATGAACACGCTGTTCCAACTCACACCCAAAAACTGAGAACACTTGACTGCAACCTATAAACGTGACATCAGCTCTGTCAGAGCATCCCATTCAGTTTTGCTTATAGCCTCTAATGTGATAGCCTTCAATGACAGGCAAACATCATTTGGATCAAGGCATAGACTGCCTTCGGGAATCAATCTGAAGAAAGCAGAAAAATGTTTTTCTTTAACTGAGAACCACTTCTGCTGTTGAATAGCTAACAATATATTGTCCATTCATATACATATTTGTATGCATGTGTTACATGCATTCACAATACTAGCCTTGAAGAAAACAACAGAAAAATATGATTTTTCAACATTTTTTCATTTAATCCAATAGATAACTACATTTCCAAAAATGAAGTTTAAAGTAGTCTTTCTTTTATTTCCTTGTTGAACAGAGTGAAGTATTTGAAGTGTGAAATCAGTGACCTGCCAAAATCAGGAAGCAAACAAGACGTCAGCACAGAGTGCTGTAAACAATACGAACACTGTTAGTCTCCTTCCTACAGACTTTGAGTGCAATCCCCTTGAACTATGCACATTTAAACACTGAACTCCTATGTGGATTTTATACAGAGGCTGCCAAGGCAGTGTGAGAAATCCTACAAAATTTGTATTAAGCTCATGCAGCAAAGCAGACATGGCTTACAGTAGACCCATGTGTCTGTTCCAGTTTCTGATCTCACTTTTCCTGGGCCATCACCAAACTATGACCAACCTAGAAAATCTTTCTGGAAAAACAGTATTTCCACAGTCAACATCAAGGGTCATTTAAAGTACAAATTACTTCTCCAATCTGTACTGGTAGCCACATTGTATACGTAGCTTGGTGTCTGCTTTCCAAAAAGGCCTCTCTGTATCATCCAAAAATAGTATTTTAGAGCCAGGCTATCATTCTTCTGTTTTGAAGGAAGACTCTTTGCAAGCACTGCAGTGATATTATCAAAAACAACTGAAAAGGTTGGTCAAGACCACCCTCTTCCTACAGCAGAGCAGCGGAGTACAGGGCCAGAGGAGCACAGCAAAATGGGCAACTGGAGAGAACGTGCACACCAGTGTCAGATCTTTCCAAGTGAGTACTGCCACAATGTTTGTAAGGGTGGTGCTCCACATTGTAGAAAAATAATGTAGTGCTTAGTTCTGTTTTTAAAGATGCTTACAGCATCTTTCACAGCATTTAAGCTCTGGGGCAACTCAGATTGGAAATCCAACAGGCAGGATTCAGTCCTTGATACCAGTTCTTCACTTTCAGGCTATTGCCCTGTGCTGGGAGCAGATGAAACACCAAGTGGCCCCCCAAAAAATCTACAACATGCAAGAAAACACTAACAAACTATGGGGTTGAACAGTCACATCCACATACCTAAATTTGGCGTGTAGGAGCATGATGCTCTGGAGATCTAATGCCTATTTACATTTAAACAAAAAAAAAAGTTAACACAGCTGGATGGATTTGCAGGAAAATTTTGTCAAGTGAACTTCTAAAAACTCACAAAATTCCTAGACAGACATCATCACTAGTGTTTAGGGAGTGAAATAAATGCTAAAACCTGAAAAAAAAAAGCATACAGACATACCTATTAGCCCAAGACTACATCAGACAATTCCCAGAAGAGTGTGTCAGTCAGTTCGGGGCACTTGGAATGTCAGGCATCTCAAAATTTCATTGGACAGCTATGGAGGTATGTTGATATTCTAGTACTCCTGGTGCAGAAAATAAGGCATCTCTCAGGAAAAGGAGAAGTAGACTTGAATCCATGCAGACTGCACACATAGCAGAAAGCCACACCTCAAGAGTGCACACCAGCAAGTGAGCATCATTACCTTGCTTCCAAGAGCTGTGTATTCTGGGCACTGACGTGCATGAGATGCATAATTCAAAAAGAAAAAACAAGCAGAGCCACTTGGATTAGGGCAATAGGTGGGAACCATTTACAGGGAAACCTCCACGGTGCCCCAAGAACAGGGGTGAGGATACCCACAAACATCACACTGTCAGTGGGCACACACAATCATAGAATGACTTGAGTTGGAAGGAACCCCAGGGCTCGTTGAGGTCCAACCCCCTGCCACAGGTAGGGCCACCAACCTCCAGATCTGGCACTAGACCAGGTTTCCCAGGGCCCTTCCAAACTGATCTTGAGCACCTCCAGGGACGGGGCATCTACAACCTCTCTGGGCAGCCTGCTCCAGCACCTCACTGCTCTCTCTGTAAAGAACTTCCCCCTGAAATCCAATCCAAACCTTACCTCCTTGAGCTTAAAACCATTCCCCCTCGTCCTATCACTGCCTATCCTTGCAAAAAGTTGACTCCCCTCCTGTTTATAATCCCCTTTTAAATACTAACATCTACGGCACGAGCTCTGTACGCACCACTTCTGCAATAGTTACAGCAAACAGAACGGATCTATTCCCCTATTTTGCACCACTGGAGGGCGTTCATTTCCCTTGCACAACTTCCTCAGAGCAGCAGGCCAGCAGCAGAGGTGCTGCAGGAAGGTTTATGCTGCCTTATCAGCACCCCTGTGACACCAACCCATGAAAATTAAGATGAATAAGAAACCGTAAAACAAGGTATTGCATGGACAACAGGTCATCAGCATCAAGGCCACTCCCATTGGTCAGCACTCACTGGCAGCTGTGCATCAGTTTGGCTGCACCTCTGCATGCCAAGATTTGGAAAGGCTTCCAGTTTCCAGAGTGAAGGTGTGTGCAGTGTAGGAGATGGGGCTAGGAGGAATCAGCTATAAACATACCCAGCGGCATTCACCCAGAGCATGCAGAGAGAGAAGATGCTTGCACATCAGTCTGAGATATGGAACTGGCACGTTAGCACCAGATCACCGGCATATTGTGCTAGCATCAAGTGACAGCCCCTTGGATCAACATTCACCTTCGTGGAAGTGTTTATTATCCCTACAGGTGAGATTTTTTTTTAGAAGACATTTCTCTGCTTAGCATATTGCCTAGTGCATTTTTTTATTTTTTATTTTTAAGTTAGTCAGTGCTTAAATGGGCTCACAAGCTATAATCAGTCATTCTTTCAACTGCTGAAAAATTTAGAAAACTGTACTTGGACTTGAGCACAAACCTTTTCCTCCTCACTGCAGAATAACACATTAAAATGTAGAGGAGGGCCTCTAAAAACAATCTGTATTATCTCCAGGTTCTGGGTGCAGGTGAGAAGGCTCAGCAATGTATGACATAAATGTGGCATTAGCTCAGCTCCAGTCTCTGTAAGGATTAAGGGCTGCAGCTTGCAAAACACTGGGCCCAACTGGAAGGCACAAAGCACAGGAGCTTGCACAAAGAGAGCTGAGCTTATGCTTCATCCTTCCTGTGCATCCCATTCCCCACCTGTGATAAACCCACAGGTTGACTGTGAATTGTACACATGCTAACCATCCACAATCCCTCCTGTCTTTTAGGCAACTTCATCATCAGGGAGAGAGGAGCCAGCAGTACAGGCACAGACAAGTTCTGTGCAGGCATTCATTACATACATGATACTTGCTTGTCACCACAGCACAAAACTGTACCTGGGAGGTTACCTCAGCACAAAATGACTTGACCAGTAAATTTCAGCAACATGTATTACATCTTACCTGGGCGGTAGTAATTATATATTGTAACTTTCACATATTAATTACTTCTTATGAGAACTCCTCTATCAAGTTAAATTATGTGTATGTATATAGAGAGTCATCTACACATCCATATATAGATACACTACACATACACATTATTGCTATACCTACATATCTTATCTCCTGAAAAATTAAATGGACCTGGATGCAACAAGTGTAACTGAGTTCAATTACATATTATTAAGACTTATGTTTAGCTGACCAGAAGCCATCATATTTCCAAATAAAAAAGCAGAATTCCAAGGAACAGAAAAATATTTAGCACATTTGGTTATGTGGTACTCAGAAAGGAAGGAGTCACCTCCCAGCGTCGCTGAGAAATGGGAGATCTCCAAAAATCAGATACATTTTGCTAGTTTATCAATATTTCACAAGGGTTTGACATGATAACAGGGAGACCTGGACACATGAATAATAAACACGCTTGCTGGCGCTGATTAAAAGAGAAATAATTAAGGGACTGACTACCGCTTAATAATACTTATTTAGGTTCATAAATGCATACAGTGGGTACGTAGGTGAAATAAGTTACTCTAGCAGTTGCCCAGTACATTTTAACCTTGAATTCTTGCATTTTGTCTATCCCCAATAAGAGTATAGCAAGTTTATTCCCTCTCCCTGTCTACTAAATGCACATTACTGTATATAGTATTGCATATAAACATTTAAATTATGTTTCATAGACCTGAATGACAACAGTATATACCAACAATAACCAAACTAAGATGAATGTTGTAGACCTGAAAACAGTTAGAAATAACCTTAAAGTATTTCTTTGCAAAAACAGTTCTAGAAGCTGGCATGCTGAAGGGAACACAATCCACTTACATGAAGGAACTGGGCCAAACAAGAATTTGGCTGAGCAACCCAGAACAAAAAGTTGAAAATCTTCATCTAAGATGTACTGGTTAATAAGTGATGAACCAGTGGTTGGTAAACAGAGAGTTCAATCTGACCTGGAGGAGAACACAGTACCTCAGAGCTGCAGATTTGGCCTGCTGCACCCAAAAGGCAATAACACATGTTCACCTCTAAATCAAGGGAACTATCAATTCATACCCAGATGTAAACTCACTGCTTACATCAAGAGAACACAATTTAACCAACCTAATCCCATGAAATCCTTATTCCAAGCTTCTCAGGGTTGCCTGTCCAAGAGCTAGAGCTTCCATATACACCTGTATTCAATTTTGTATAGCATTAAAAAACCTTTTGCTTAAGAAGAAAAACGAAAGTAATTTCTACACATTGCATGCAGTAGCTAAATGTTTCTTCTGTTTCAGTTCCCAAATACTTGAAACTCTACAAAAGCCTCATATTTGCTGATAGGTCAAATAAGTGAAAGGTCAAGAGTTCACCAAACACAAGCCAGACCAGCAGTGCTGACAATTGACATGGTGACAAGTGAGGGACAAATACAACAGATAAGGTACAAGATATTTGGACTCTTACTCCTATGCATGGAGGAGACTAAACACTAGCATGCAGTCTTCATGCTTTCATTCCTGACATAGGGCAAGCAGTCTACTGGAAGATGGAAAGCTTATAAAAGCTTATAAAATCAGAAAGCAGCATCTCCCAAACAAGTAAACGTTGAATTTCAACTGCATGCAGTTGCAGACAGACACTCATGATTCCAAGCCAATTTCTGGAAGTCCACTGCCCCAGTGCAGTGGGGCAGAACTGATATGCAGAAATGGAAGATGACCATACCCACAAATACGAAGGGGAGAGCAAGGCTGGGTGGAAAAAAAATAGGGGAAAATGTAAATATTTTTTCTAGCTTAACGTAAAAGCAATGTTATTTACTTTAACACTGTATTTGCTGACACAAAATAAAGTCTGAATTTGCCCACAAAAACAAAACCCACAACACTTTCTACCTAAAGCATAGGTCAGAAAATAACATTGTATTTCCTCACATATTTAAATAGCCAGAAAATCATTTCCAACTTCCATCCTAAGAACACAGTGTTACATATGCCAAGCAAAACTGATCTTCAGACACATCCCCCTTATTCTCATGCTTAGCTTCTCCTTAGAAAAATTCCTTATGCTGTTTTCAACACCTGCCCCTTGACCATCATCATACACCTTTGGAAAACAAGGTGGTGACAATAGAGAGAGTGGTTTTTAACATCCCTGGTGCTCTCTTCTGTTATCAAGCAAGGCTGCTATGTCTCAGCAGGACTTGCAGTCTGTGCTTTCGAAGCTCAGAGGTTAAGGAAGGAAAGGAGAGTCTGATAAATACATTACAAACCATCTCAGGGCTCACACCTCAGTGGGTCCCTCCAGTGGTTGCATCCTTTCCAGACTGCTATAAGCAAAGCTACGGGTCTTTTTTTGGCTTTAGGCCATTATGAAACTGTGGGAATACAAGAAAAACTGTTCAGAGCAGCAGCTGTGTAGCAAGATAAACAGCATGAGAAACAAGGACATCTCTAGAAGAAGAAAGAGTGGCTCATGGCTCTGATTGAATAAGTGCTGGCATGAACAGTTGAAGAGTGTTTGTAGAATGCTTTGTTGACATGTAAAGGTGGATGGGAAAGTTGTAGGGTTGGATGGGAAAGCTAGAAAAAGAAAACTTGTGAAGGTATATAAGTAATGTGAGAACTTGTAATAAACAACTTGGATTGTTCACATCTGAGTCTCTGCATCAGACGCTGCATGAAACCATAATGAGGAAATATCTTCTGAAGTTCTTATTGACTATACTCATTTTGATGCTATTTGTACTCAAGATTCAAAGTTCTGCTTTTGCAGAAGAGATCACCTGGAAACTTGCTACTTGGAGGTTGCATTCTAGGGTGCTATGCGCCCCAGTTAAAAAAAAAAAAAAAAGTAGTGCAAAAGGGAGATCATCACTACAGATATCACAGACCCTTTAGCCAGGTTTCTCACATTTTGTTACACCCAAAACTTCACCTCAAAGGTGGAATATTAGCCAGTCTGTAGCACTTGTTCCTCAGCTTCCTTACCACCAGCCTTGCTAGTTATACTCTCAGCAATCACAGAATGACATCACCAACAACATTTTATATCAGCGCATGCCCACAATCTGCAACAACTCAGAAAAAGGAAAAGAGTATATAAGAATTTGCTTTTGTAATAAAGGTCACATAAGCATTTACTGCTTTCTACTCCCAGTGCATGTTCCCAGGTCATACAGATAACCTCTCCACACTTCACATGGAGTTTTCTTGATTCACTACTGAAGCCAACAAGTACCTAATGCTGACTTTAAATAGACAGGATCTTTCTCCAGAAACTCTAACAGAAACCGGCAAGCTCTCTAAGAATCATTTGCAGGCTGAAAACCATAACAAGTCAGGAAATTTTTATAGTATACCACGAACTTGATCAATTAAGAATACATTGAGCAATTACTTAAAACTCCCACCCTCAATGCCAATAAGGAAACTGGACTTATTCACTGATGACAGAAGGCTCCAAGCTCCCTGGTAGCAGTGCTGAGATCTTGCTGAAGCCAGGAGGCAGCTGTGCACCAGGGCATTAGCACCAGGTGCCCCAGGGAAATGTGATTAGAAACTGCAGCTGTGTAGAACAGACAGGTTTAGTTACAGGCAGGTGGTCCTAGCACATGGAAGAGATGAGACACTAGATTCCTGTGCTTGACTTTATTTTCAGCTAAAGTGTCTTCTAGTAAGATGCTAACTCAAGTCTACCAAGTGGCATGACTCAGAGCAGTGACTCCAGCTGCCCACAGCCATATTATTCATGTGCTCCCCAGCAGTGGGTATAGACCAAAGCTGCAATACAGCAAACACTCATCCCATTTAACATCTCCTATAATTCTACTGACATCAGCATGTGAGTAAAGTCAGGCAACCACAAGAGCCCAGTACCAAAGCTAGACATGCCTGAAGCACCTAGCCCACTTTGAGGCAGCAGAGCCCTACTTCCCACAGTCACCTGCCTGTACTCTTGGGTTTTCTCTTCTCCTTGTAGCCTGCCTTGCTCTTTAACCCGGATAAATTTATGGACATTTGGTTTTAGGGACCAAACCACGTCCATTTTGTGGAGTTAGCAAAAATCATAAGGGCTGCATTAAATCATCGAAGGATGATTTGTAACATACCTTGAAAAGCCAGAAGGGGCTAACTTTTGGGATCAAGATCATTCCATCATAAAAAGAGAATGTGGCAAGCAAAAAGAGGAAAGTTTGTCAATGCAATGTTCTACAACTGCTCAGATGCATTGTTTTCTAGCTGAAAAAGTAGCTGTTCATTATTTTCATCTTTGAATATGTAAGGGAAGTTCCATACAGAATTCAAATCTTGTAGAAACAGGCTAGAAACACACAGGTCAACATCTCTCGTTAAGCCTTCCATGCAGATTTGAGTTTGTGTGCATTTCCTTGAACCATTCCAAGGCAAAAAAAAAAAAAGTAATGGGAAACTTAAAAACATGGGCCCAGCTGTATAACTCCAGAAATTATCAACTCAAACAAACCAACCATGTTAGAGTAGTCCTCAAGAGGTACTTAGTTACACTTCATAAAGGAGGTGAAATGGAAAATACAGCAAGGCTGGAAGACATCCAACGAAAACTGAGAGAGAAGCTATATTCTGGCAGACTGTGGGTCAAGAAGCAGATGAAGGCACATTATGCTTCACAAAGTCAGATGCTTTTCAGGAATTACTTACAGCTTGATTCAGGCAAACATCCACAAAAGTCCAGATACCAGAATCGAAGCAAACTTAAAAGTTTGACCTCATCTAGTTTGCATGTCCAGTGGTATAGAGGGAAAAGCATTCAAAAGAAGGATTTTAATAGCAAGTTATGAGTGAGTGAGATCCTTCATAAATATGATGATTTTCTTAGGGAAAACAGAACATTTTGCCCTGAAAACTCAGAACATTTTGAAAATGCTGTTTTGAATGAATTTAAATAAAAAAAAAATGGAAAGAGACTTAAAGTTGTTGTTTTTTTTTTTTTAATCCTCATCCTGCAAAATATCAAATTTTTAGTGGTAGGTTGAATAGACATTTCATTCATGAGAACTGAGGCTAAAGGAATGAGACCTGCATCTCCAAGACCTATCTTTTAAGTGCAGCTTTCCAGTAATGCTCCAGGACGAGACTGACCTTGGCTTCAAGGCTTGCATTATCTTGTGGAGATACTGCAGTCACTTTTCCAGTCTTAACACCAGGAGATCTTCATAGGGAGCACTGAAGAGCTTGCACACAGCCCAGCAATCCTTCAATTGGGCTCCATAGGCCTCACAGGCAGCTGACATGGCAGTTCTTTAGAGGTACTGGCAGATGCCCCACTCCCTCTCCAGGAGAGGCAGAAGGGGCTGTGCTAATACTACATGCTGCAGCTGTAATGAAAAACCCAAAGAATTTAAAGAGACAAACATTTTTCATGCCAACTTTATCTTAGGTCATGCCACTGATGTCAGTACTGAGTGCTTCAAGGATGAAGACAGTCACAGCTCTCAGTGGGCTCTGCCTCTACATTGCTGGCAGAGAAGCAGCACATTTTCCAGAATATATTTTGGTGCAAATTCACTCTTCAGAATGATGGATTCTGTTGTGAAGATCAGGAGAGCTTAATGATACCATCGGTAGTTGGGTGCCTGTACAGGATCTGACTGTGTTAAGGTTAGGCTAGGCTAGTGCTGAAGGAAGGGCAGGAGGCTGATGTAGGACAGAAGTGCTAAGGGATCCTGTACTAATGGTGTAGGACAAGCTGGAGAAAGACCAGGAAGTAGGATTCAGGAAGTCCTTTGTAGTTACTGTTCAAAGCACCACCCAATAGCCCAAAACAGCTAGTGGGATTTTCACTCATAATTGATGAGCAGCAGGTCAGGCTCATAGGCCAACTCATATGTCTGGGGAGACCAGCTGTGGTCAGGTAGTTGTATCAGTTTGCCTGACTGCATTCAAACAGAGCCTGACAATCACAGAAACCAACACACCTACACAGCTTCCCAAGAGCTGCCTGGGCTGCTGACACCATGCCAAGGCACAAGGGAAAACCAAGCAGGCAAATAGCAAGCACACATCTCAGGCCTGAGGGAACCCACTCACAAGGGTTTGTAGGCCTGCCTTGTCCCAAACCCTGGAAGAGCAACAGAGGCATTGTCCTCCACATGTGGGGTGTGTGGGTAAGACACAGGGTGCGTAAACGCTGTAAGGGTGTTGATAAATTTATCTCAGTTTGAAAAATGTGTGTTCCCAGCACATTCCACAGGGAATATATATATAAAACAGTCACTAACAGGAAAAAGAGGGCTTAAGAAGCTGGAATAATAGCTAATAAGGAAGTGGGAAGCTGTTGAAAGCAAGGAGTACAGCATGATAGAAGAGGAAAAGGAAGAATTTACAGCACAGAGAGACCCGGAAAGCTTAGGGGAAAAGCAAACTAGCCTGATAGAATTGCAAAGAGCCCTGCATGTGATGATTTGGGAGCAAACTGACAGGGACTTCAGCACAGTAGATCTTGCAAATCGTAATTGCTACCTACATGGTCTTAAGGCACTCCCCAAAGTTCACCTACCCGGTCAATCCAGAGAGGGAGCTGCAATTAAACCCCTGGCAGCCAGCCAACAAAACAAGTAAAGGGGGGCATGTGTATGGCACTAAGCTAGGAAGCAGGAAATGCAAAAGAAAAATGTCCCTGAGATAATCCTATGTGATTTAGAGTTCTCAGCCTGGGAAGTCTTGAGACCCAGATCACTGCAAGCTCGGAACAGCTTTCTACACTGAAGAGCCTATGGTCCGTACATGGCGATTCATTTTTTCTTTTAAAATGTTGTTTGCAGAAAACAGGTTAATGGTTCTCATAGTCCTTTAGGTTGTGGAAAACCAAAACTGCAGGCTGTCTGTGATCTGAAAGGGTTCAGCTGTGCGTTCCCTGGAGAGTACTTCAATGTCGAGCTGCAAGCAGGTACCCCTCCTCCTCCCTTGAAATTCTTCCCTCACAAGGCAGCAGATTTCTCCTTGTACCAGTTCCCTTTCCTGCTATAGGCACGCCCTCTCTAAAGTGCAACCTGGTTTCAGAAGAGTTGAGAAGCAAGTCTACTCCTTCCCTGCTCCCTGACTAGAAAGTATACTTCTTGGTAATGTGAATTTAAGCACCTTAGATTAAGAAGTAGCACACTGAGTTCTGGTTTGTTGGATAATGCCCCTAATCCCTCAGCTGTTACACCAGAGGACAGGCACCTTTCACTTGTGGAGTTCTTTGGCTCACACACAAGTGAAATTGCTTGACTTCCTATCCACAACCTAATTTGCTCCTTGGTCTGGATGCAAAAAAAAAAGATTCTTCAGAGAAATGAGTGGAGTGACAACAGCGCAGATGACAAGTACCAATCGGAAAAAACAGCTGCACTAGCCAATATTAAATGTGTATGCAACAGAAAGGGCAGAGGAAGCAGGAAAGACAGACACTATGTACAGCTTACGAGAAAGAGTCATGTTTGGTCTGATCCAAACATGCGTAAGTGAGGGCTGCCTCAATACAGAGTCACAAAAAAATAGGGAAAGAAAAAGCTCACCAAGTCATCTGGTTTACACCACTGCCCCAGGCAGGATTATCTATTCCTATATCATTCATAAGATGTTTGTCTAACATCTTTTTAAAGACCTCCAAAGACAGAAACACCAACATCTTATTATCCTGTTAGAAAGCTTTTTCCTATTGTTTAACCTGCATCTTTCTTCCTGTAGAGTAAGATCAAAACATTCTATCACATAAGCTTTTTGGAAAGACTATTCCTGTCTAGTCTTTTTAGGAAAGACTATTTCTGTCCTGCATACTTCAAGATACTTAAGGTAGTTTGATTCTACTTTCTGCATATTTAAGGATTATCCCTGTGTTATCTGAAGTCTTCTCTTTTAAAAGCTGAACCACCTCATTAGCAATTCTTACCTCCTCGGTCATATTTGAGACCTCTTATTATACTCCATGCTTCTCTTTGGAGTCTTTGCAACCAGTCCACATCTTCAACTGCAACACTAGATGAGTCCAGCTGATGTTTTTCCAATGCTGAAAATAGCAGAAAGGTGACATATATATATGATACATCTCAACACTTATATCAAGCAAGCTACATTCCTTTTTGTGCATTTTGGTATTCAAGATTGCACTCCATCTTTTTTTCACAACAGCATGACTTATTTTTGACTCATTCAACTCCTAGAAGAAAACTCCTCAACTTACAAAGTTATCTCCTTCCTCCTATGTTCTTCTTATACCCAGCTGTCCATCTCATTGAGCAACTTTCATAGAAACTCCTAACTCAGATCCTGAGTAGCAAATTCCAATCAACAGATTATTTAAAATAGAGGAAGGAGATTTAGCTCCCATGGAGCATGCTCATCTTTCAGTATGGCGTTCTATGAACAATTAGAAATTATAGAAATAAACTCCTCTGTTTCCCTTTGGCCTGTGCAATTTATTTAAAAAAAAAAATCAAAATGAAAACATTAGAGCATAACAATAATTCTAAATAAACTATAAAACATCAGCCAGCCTCCATTGTTCATTATAATCATAATTGGCTTGTAAGATTTTAGAGAAGATCATATCAGCTATTTTGCATGATGCTAAACATATGTGGTTAGTGTTATTAAGTGACAAATCTGATTATCAGCTGTGAGCACAGAAACTGATTTTTAGCTGAAGAAACCTTGCAATGAAATTCCCCTGCTAAGTAACCTGCACAGAGATATTTTCAGCATATGCTGTGTTTAAGACTGCCATTCACATTACCATTAATTGTGCAGTGTATGGTACAATGTAGACAAATCCTTTATTTAGAGTGCTCTGTTAATAGCACGGTGCAGAGAGCAGCCCTTCTCAAGGCTCTGAGCATGGGATGTGTGGGCTGCAGTATCAGTATCGTGGCCAAATCAAAGCTGACTAATTCATTATAACTACAATTGGGCTATTACATATTCAAGAGTTTCAGTTACCAGAACATAACGTCTAAGTTTCTGTATGTATTTCCCAGTCTATACAATTACATATACATTCTACTTGCTAAATACTAAACAGTTCTGCCTGTCACTACACATATTTGGTACATACATGACCTGAGGGATGGTAGCATTGCTGTTAGCGGTCAGGGCAGCCAGCAACCAGGGGAATCAGGCACAAAGGCTTGGAATGCTGCCTGCTAGAGACTTCTCAGCTCTTCCAGCACCAGGCCCCATGCTAGCCATCAGACATCCCTGTGAGAGTGGCATCACTCAGTACCCTGAGAAAGATTCAGTAACTACATAGATGAGTAGGAATTTATATTGCCAAACATAGTGTTTCTGGAACTCCTTCTTGCAAGTGATCTCACCATCCTAGTTGCTGTTTGTCTTGATAGATTTCAGACACACAGGGGAGGCTTATGAAAATTTTCTTCTGAACCATGTCTGTTCCCTCTTTATGAGAATACTCTGAGCATCTGAGTCTCCAACTGCAGAAACCATCCCTAACTTGCACAGACCAAGGGTTGCTATCAGGCTTAAAGAAAAACACATGCTCCAGTCTGATCTAAACCACCAAGCATATTTGCTTGCTTACTACAATGTTCAGTGAAGTCCAACTGGCATCACATTAAGTTAGAATTTCAGTTCAGTTTTCCACCAACTGCTCAAAAGTTAAGCAGGCTTCTCCTGAGTACTTACAGGCGCTCCCAAGCCCCTGACCAATGGTACTTGTGCAGCACTGCTGGATTACTCAGCAACACTCTCTGTGCAGGATTAGATAAGATGCAAGATTTTGCCATGCCTACCTCACCCTGTTTTTTTTGTTAGTGACTTTAAGACCTTGTCTCTACATGAAAGATATACCTATAAAACAACAGTGTGCTTGAGGTAGAGCTCAGATCAGCACCTGTGTTCACAAGGACAACCGCAATATCTGAAGAGTTGTGTCCCTTGACAAGCATAACTCAGCAGACATTTCAGCATAGACCAGGCCAACTACACATCCAAGCTGTAAAGCATGGGAGAAATCTATGCAATCATTCATCCCATTCTCACTAACAGAGGCTTGAGTCCCGTAGAAAAAATTCTTACCTACCTTGCAAGGGCACTGCTAATTGGAGTAACAGCCCAATTGGAAAACTAATACCTGTCCCTTTCTACTTCGCCTTAAGTGTATGCAATTAGGGCTGAACACTGGCACATTTTCCAAATCACACTTCCAAATTACAGTTAGCAGCCTCTTGTAACTTCTTGGAGACCCATAAAAAGATACTTTTATTCTTTTCAGTAATCAAGCTATTACAGTGATTATTTTGGCTGAAGAAATAGGAAGTCCTGTACTTGATTGTGCACTTCAAAATTAGGAAGGTCCTTTTGTGTGAGCATTTACACCACTCATAACAAGACAAATATGAATAGATACTCCTAGAAGTCTTTAGAGATAGTTGGGCTCCACAGGTGCTTACTACCTTATTTGATTTTTATTACAATGGCACCTTGCAAATGACAGGCAGTCACAGGAGCCAGAAACGCACAGGAAGCCTGCAGCTAATCAGACAGCTGACAGTATGCCTGGATTCTTGATGGTAGGACTGCCAGTAAGTACTATTTTCTAAACCAACATTTCCCAGCTGTTTTATATTGCAGGTATATTGCATTGCCATGGGTGAAACAGCAGAGAATGTGCACTTCCCAGTGTATTGCACATTTACAGTCTTCTTTCTGATTTTGTCACTGCTCCTGTGCAATATACGCATTGAAAATTTGAGTATTGAGATAGTTTCACTGGAAATTTAGCTTTTAAGAACAATATTTCCTGTGGGTCTGTTTTTGATTCAGAAGTGATGTGAAAAGCTCTAAGTCTTCAGTGTGCTGCATTGTTTTTGTACCTATTTTTCTTTCCTCTACAGCAGATTTCAGGAATTTGTTGCTGCCTTATTAGAGGTTATTTGAACAGAGCATCATAGGTGAATGTTATTGGCATATCTTGACACATTTCAAGACTTTATTTGCCACCAGGAGGTGCAAATGGTCTTCTCAACAGCACCACTTTGGTGCTCATTATAATTACCAGTTTCATTCAAGGTGGAAGCAACCTTCTCTATTATTTCACTAGTATTTTTTTCCCAATTGCTCACCCTGGACCCTTTCCTACTCGCTGGTGATGACATCTTTCAAAGTCCTCACCAAATACAGTTTTCTAGCCTGTCTTCAATTCAATTCTCTGTGAGTCAGCTCTGTGTTGCTGTTGTTGCTGTCAGAAATATTGGTAGTTCTTACACACTGGAAAACTACTTTTACCATATCATGGCAGTAACAACAGATTAGTTCTATGGGGCTTTATTATCATCCTTTAAACAGTATGGCTGGACTGTACAGTTGGTCCTGTTGAGAGTTTACTGCAAGCCACACAGTGAAAGCCAAGAACATAACAAGTGCCTGGGATCCACTTTTCAAATAAATGCACAGCCAGAGCTGGTCACAGCCCCAAAATTAATAGCAGGTAAAAAGGGAAAGAGCACTGTCCTTCTCACCTCATGCAGATATGAAAGTGTTATGGACAGGTGGAGTTTCTCTCCTACCACATGTACATTCAAACCCAAATTTAAATTTAGCCCTTATGAGAACTGGCATCTGAATTGAACCCAAAGCTAAGAGGAGGAACTTCTTCCATTCAGGAACAGCCAAATACATAAGATATAACCACAGGGTGATAGCAGGCTTTCAAGATTAGTAAGTCTCATTGGACTTCTGGTAAAGATAGCAGAATTTTTAGCTGGTTTCCACACTTCTAACTGTGAGATCTTAAGTCAGCAGCTCAGAGCTGAATCTAGGAAGCTCCTTGACACTAACTTCTTTCCAAGCAACTTTATCTTAACCCTTTAAACACAAACATACATGCACATACAATCAATAGGCAGTATAATAACAAGTCTGCAAGACAATCAGCACTACTAAAACAGCCAGTCCCGGTGCTAATCCATGCCCCACCCTACCAGAGCAGCCTGGCCTCTAACCCTCCGCTGCTATTTCTCCCTGCAGAAGTAGGTAGGGTTACCTAGATAGCCCCTCTGCTTTAGGAGGAAAGTAACAGAGAGTTAGAAGTAGGCCATGCGTCACTGCCTCCCCACAAGGAAGACAGCACTGTACCTTGTTTTCCCCTGCAAAGCTGCTGGGCTTATGCTCCTTAGGAAAGAAAGGGCACCAGGAGGAGGACCAAAATCTCAGGGTCTCACAGACCACAAGCTACAGCCTCCAGAGTGATGTCCTGGCTTCCCCATGAGACCAGTGCTCTGTTAACAAGAGGAGAGAGGAAAAAAGATTAGAGAAGTCAAAAGTTCATCGACATTTATATAGAGAACATGGTAATGATTAGCTTGCATCAAGAGAACTGCAGAACTTTTTTTACTCCTGTTTAATATTCTTCAAGTCAGGTGCATGTTTTCTCTGCAGCTCAGAAGTTGGCCAAGTGAGGCAGCATTTGAAATTTCTTTGTTGTCTCAGAAATAAAAAAAATGAAAAACCTCAGGAAAGGTTCTCAGTCTCAATGTGCAGGTAACTTTCTTTGGGTTAAAATACTAAAGGGATATTTCCATGGCAATCCCATAGTTGCACTAATGGCTATGCACCGACCCAGTCCAGTCTCTACAAACAGCAACATATCTAGCCCTGTAGTTAGAATCATAGTATCATGCAATTTCCCTGCAATGAACAGGGACACCATAGCTAAGATCAGGTTGCCCAGGGCCTTATCCAGCCCTGCCTTGAAAGTCTCCAGGGACAGGGTATCAAACACAACACTGTTAGCAATCTGGGCCTCATTTCTGAGCCTAGCATATGATCCATGTCAATACTCAGACTGAGGAGAAAAAGAGGATTGAGATGCTCCAACAGTGCAGCGCACGTGCAGCTTGGAGACATGGCAGTGAAGAGAATGCAAAGGGTTTATCTGCTCTGCATACACCAATTGCCAGTGCCAAGGACAATCTAGAAAACTGTAAACTGACAGAAAGCTTAATTTCCTCTTCACTGACAAGCAGATACACTGACACAAAAACATGCCTCTCATTAGCTCCACAGTTATTTTAACAGTAAATCTTGAATTATCAAAGACTATGACAGCATCATTGAGTATAAAGTAATCTAAATTCACTTATTTGCACCCTCCAGCAGACTCTAAGTACAAAATTGCAGGGTACTTTTTATTCCTAAATATGGCCTCTAATTGAAAAAACAATTATTTTCTAGTGCAGAGATTACTGTCTGGTGCTCAACTGGGAAGGAATTAAATAGGATCTGAAAAATAGTTAATTAGAACGGCATGCTGTGGTTAGCAGTTCTAGTTCCTGTTTGCCCAAGTTTTATAGCAATACTGAGAATCAAGAACATCAACAACTGCTGACAAATTATTTCTGGAATATCTTTTATTATCTGTTGTGCCATGTTCTGAGATCTCTCAAGTCAAGGGGATTTTTCCTGGTGACTCTAAGGGTAAATCACATGAGCACAAGGGGGTAATCAATTAATGTACTGTACATGATCTGCAAAACACAGAGACAATATGGAAACATCATTAAGTAGCATACAAATCATTTAAAAAGATATTCCTTTGTTCCTTCCGTGGATAAGAGGTTTGTGAGAGTTCTCAAGCCAAAAAACACAGAAGCAATTTAGCAATAGATGAAGGTGACCAAAACACACACCACTGGCTGACCTTCAGCAAGACCAGCCATAGTAATGGAAGTGTTTCACTAAAACATAGGTGACACATTTCCACCAGGCTTCTGTCTGAGGATACATAGCTTAAGAGTACTAATCCGTCCATGTCAGTTTAATAGTATCTCAACAGTGAGCTAAGTGCTTCTAACAAGAAATTTCTAGATACGTGTTTGAGTTAATCATAGAGGCAGCTTAAAGTGAGAGAAAAGGGGGAGATGGATAGAAGGTGGAAGCAGGGTTGTGTGTCCTGGGAGGAATACAGGGCTGTTGTCTGCGTGTGTAGAGATAGGATTAGGTAGCCAAGGCACAGACGGAGCTGAACTGGGCGAGGGATGCAAAAGATAACAAGAAGGCATTCTACAGGTACATAAGCAGAAGGAGACGGGCCAAGGAGAATGTTCCCCTCTGATGAAAGGCAATGGGGAGCTGGCTTCCTCAGACATAGAAAAAGCTGAAGTACTCAATGAGTGCTTTGCCTCAGTATTCATGGGTGGTCAGGCTTCCCGTGTCTGCCAGGACCACGAGCCTCTAGGTGAGGGTGCACGGAGTGGTTTTTGTCCCACTGTAACGGTTGAACAAGTCCAAGTCCTCCTCCTGACACTGAACATGTGTAAGTCCACGGGGCCAGACGATATCCATCCTAGGGTTGTGAAAGAGATGGCTAATGTGGTTGCTGAGCTGCTCTCCATCATATTTGAAAATTCATGGCTGCCTAGTGAAGTCCCCGGTGACTGGAAAAAGGGAAACATTACTCCCATTTTTAAGAAAGGGAAAAAGGAATACCCTGGGAACTACAGGCCAGTGAGCCTCACCTCTGTGCCTAGGAAGATCATGGAGCAGATCCTCCTAGAAGCTATGTTAAGGCACATACAAGATAAAGAGGTGATCCAAGACAGCCAGCATGGCTTCACCACGGGCAGATTGTGCCTGACCAATCTGGTGGCCTTCTATGATGGAGTGACTGCTTCGGTGGATGTCATCTACCTGGACTTCTGCAAAGCCTGTGACATGGTCCCTCACCTCATCCTTCTCTCTAAATTGGAGAGGTATGGATTTGAAGGATGGACTGTTCAGTGAATTAGGAATTGGCTGGCTGGATGCAGCCAAAGTGTTGTGATCAATTGTTCTGTGTCAGGGTGGAGGCCGGTCACAAGCACTGTCCCTCAGGGGTTGGTCTTGGGACTGGTGCTCTTCAACATCTTCATCAATGACATAGATAATGGCATCAAGTGCATCCTCAGCACGTTTGCTGATAGCACCAAGCTGAGCAGTGCAGTCGATATGTTGGGAAGAAGGGAAGCCATCCAGAGGGACCTGGACAGGTTGCAGAAGAGGGCCCATGAGAACCTAATGAGGTTCAATAAGTCCAAGTGCAGGGTGCTGCACTTGAGTCAGGGCAACCCCAGGTACTTATACAAACTGGGGGAAGATCTCCTTGAGAGCAGCCCTGTGGAGAAGGACTTGGGAGTCCTGATAGACAAGAAGCTGGACACGAGCTTGGCGACCCTGCACATAGCAGAGGGGTTGAAACTCTATGGTCATTGTGGTCCTTTTCAACCCAGGCCATCCTATGATTCTATGATAGAGACAATATTCTAGCAATAATTTTGATAAGTAGTTAGAATTAACACAGCAATAACATACATTAGTTTTTACTGGAAGAATGAAACAATATTCAGTTTCCTAATTCAGGGACAGATTTACTCATTCACCCAACTCCATGTAATCTGCCAAGGATTTTCTAAGCATCCAAAAAAGAACATGCACACATAATGTGAGCCCAGGCTAAGCCTCACCTCAGCCCAGAAGAAATGAAACTGAGAAGTGCCTGCTTGGCCATTTTTACATGCACTCTAATCCTAAGGCAGGCCTATAGCAATTAGACAGATCAATACAATGGGAAACTGTGTTTCACCAGAAATGTAATGACAAAGTACTAGCATGATAGAAAGGGAAGAAGGTTGCTCACCCACATCAGAAGACTCTAGGCTCACAGGAGAAAACTCCACCAAGCATGGATCTCCAAGAAGAGAGCCTTTGCTAGTGGCAGTCAGCTTTTAAATGAGGTCTGAGAGAGGTGCAGCCAGGCTCCACCCCTTCTGGTTGCACAGATGAATTCCCTTCACCTGTGCTCCCAGGGCTGACTGGGTCCTTTCCCCAGGTGTTCAATCAGGGGTTCAGGCCATGACTCAAAAGTTCCCATACACAGGCCTTTGCCTGTAGCTGAACCAAAAAAAGCACGCCTACCCCCAAAGGCAATATGTAACCCTTATAGCATTTAAAATATTTACTCGCAGGGGAAACTCCTTTCCAAATTAGAAACCAAATAAAACATTGGGAACTTGACACCCATATAGTCTGGAACAAGACAGCAGCAACTCAACAGAAGGTATAACTTGAATCATTTGTGACTTTACAGATAACATCAGAAAAATATTCTTTTTAAAATATTGTGCTGAAAACAAACCACAAATGTTTAAAGTTGGCGACCACAATGATGGGTACATTTTGAAAACCAGAGCAGAATACGGTACTTGGTTCTTTTAATAACAGACAACATGTATCTAATCGCTAGCATCAGAGTCAAGCTTAACATTTCAAACCACAGCACCAAAGACAATAAAACTTCACATTCTAATGTGTCCTACTCAGCAGACTGTAGTGCTGCTTTATGCCCACCTCATCTGTTGTCATATCAACATTCTTCCTTATTACCAGCTTCTGCTTGAAACACCACTTTTTAAAATCAAACAATAATTCATATTTAGGTAATCATTCAGCTCTCTTAAGGGACTTTGCATAAGAAATCAAGCAGAAGAGGCAGGAAACCAGCATGAGTGAGCAAGGACCAGCTGGTCAAACTGAGGAAAAAGAAGAAAATGCAGAGGCAGTGGAAGCAGAGACATGTGACCTGAGAAGAATACAGGAATGTTGTCTGGATGTGCAGAGATGGAATCAGGAAAGCCAAGGCACAGATGGAACTAAACTTAGCAAGGGATGTGAAAAGAAACAAGAAGGGGTTCTACAGGTACACTGGTCAGAAGAGACAGGCAAAGGAGAGTGCACCCCCTCTGATAAATGGAAAAGGAGAATTGGTTATAATTGACACAGAGAAGGCTGAGATACGCAACAAGTTCTTTGCTTCAGTCTTCACTGCCAGTCAGGCTTCTCACACTTCTCACATCCCTGAATCTCTAGGTGGGTGTCAGGGGAGCAAAGTGCCTCTCTCTGAGAGCGGAGCAAGTCAGAGACCACCTCATAAGACTCAATATGTATAAGTCTATGGGGTCAGACAACATGCATCCAAGGTTCTCAAGGAATTGGCTGATGTGCTTGTCAAGCCACTCTCCATCCAGTTTGAAAAGACATGAGGCAGCAATGTGGTCTTGCAGCTTAGAAGGCCAACAGTATTCTGAGCTGCATTAACAGAGGGGTGGCAACAGGGAGAGGGAGCAGATTGTCCCCCTCTACTCAGCCCTTGTAAAGCCCCATCTGGAGTATTGCATCCAGGTCTGAGGCTCCCAACACAGGAAAGATTTAAAACTGTTGGAGTTAGTCCAGAGGAGGACCGTGAAGATGATCAGAGGGCTGAAGCAGCCCTCATAAAGAAAGGCTGAGGGAGCTGGGCTTGTTTATCTTGGAGAAGAAAAGACTCCAGGGAGACCGCATTGCGGCCTTCCAGTACTTGGATACATTCAAAGTCAGGCTGGATGAGGCTCTGAGCACTGTAATCTAGCTGTAGGTGCCCCTGTTTGTTGCAAAAGAGTTGGGCTAGATTACTTTTAATGATCCCTTCCAACTCAAATGATTCCTAGATTATCTACTTCCAACCCCCTGCCATGGGCAGAATTGCCAGCCACTAGATTAGGCTGCCCAGGGCCCCATACAACCTGGACTTGAATGCCTCCAAGGATGGCATCCACATCTTCAGTAGGCAGCCTGTGCCAGTACCTCACCACCCTCTGAGTAAAGAATTTTCACCTAACATTTAGCCTAACTCTCCCTCCTGTCATTTAGTATAAAATCATTACCCCTTGTCCAGTCACTATCAGAGCCTGTAGAAAGTCATTCCCCCTTCTGATTATGAGCTCCTCTCAGTACTGGAATTTTTTTACAATAAGGGTGGTGAGACACTGGAACAGGTTGCCTGGAGATGTGGAGAATGTACACAACAACTCCCACAGAAACATCACTGGGGAAATTGCATTTGAAACCTATACCTAACTGGCTTTCTTACAGAAGAAGCAGTTTAGTGATTTCATGGTATTCCCACTCCCCTTCTCTTTGTGTCAATATAAAGCTGGAGGGCAGTGTGATGAATACCACTGGCTGGCTGTACCATGCCTGCCTGTTTTTTTTTCATTAAGAAAGAGTAGAAGGGCTGTTAATCTCTGGAGAATGCAAAATAAAAGTTGCTGCTATCTGACAGGCTAGCAGCCTGTCTGCCTGCAAAAGCTGCTAATTCATACAATGCTTGCATGATGAAATATTACCAACTTTCGGTTTTCGTATATAGTTATAGATAATGCCATGTGTAAAATGAACTCACAGAAGACTCTGATAGATGGCTGGCAAACACTTGTCTTGTTGGCACTTATCAGTAAAGGCCATAAATACAGTTAAGAGTGAAAATGAGTCAGAATGAAAATATATTAGAGCTTGCCATAATTTCAGTGTTCAACTCAATTATTTTCTATTTACACCAGAGAGGAGACTACAGATGAGGCCTCTGGAGGTCAGTCAGAAAGGATTCCTGACTCTTTCCCAAGCTCCCTGTGTGATCTTGTCTAAGCTAGTTTTTTCTTCCATACCTCAAGCCTCTGTCTAGCTGTAAAATGCACCCTAAGTCTCTCTTGGCAAAACAGAAGTACAGTACTTAGGTCAGATTAACCAACTACACAAACTCCCAATAGAGAGCAGTGAGCTAGGGTTAGACCTGTTCTTTTTCTTAACAGGTCTTGGAAGTTGTAAGGAATCACCAGCTGAGCATGAATCAACCACATAATCTGAAAAATACTAACACCTCACTAGGACGCAAGCTGGAGCAGAACATGCCAAGTGTGCAGGAGTCCTTCATCTGCCAGCAGTGCCTCAGCTGAAGAACTGGCTTGTCACTTTGGGTACATTTTAGGGAAGATGAAGCACCAGAAAGACTTCTGAGTAAGACTAAAGAGGGAGACCAGAGGCCCAGAACAGACCCCCTACATGAAAGGCCTGAATTAATTGCTGTCACCTAGCCAAAAAGAAAAAGCAGGCTGAGGAAGGGAGGAGTAAAATAACAGTGTTCAAGGCTGTTGCAAGACGGAGCAAATAGTCTTTCAAATATCTTTGGTGGTTAGGAAAAGAAATAAAAAGTTTAAATTGCAATAACAGAAATTTATGTTTAAACATTATGGAAAAAAATTCTCTAATAGGAAGGGTGGTAAAGCACCAGAATAAATTGCCATGGGAAGCTGTGAAGTGTCTGCCTTTGGAGACCTTTAAGAACAACTTATGCAAGCATCTCTCAGGAATAACACAGGGATAGTTAATCTTGCCTTGGGGCAGCATGATAAAGCCTGATCTTTCAAAATCCATTCAGCCTGTGATTCTGTGATAGTATCTGTGCAGATGTCATGTGTTTGTACAGCACCTAGCCCTTTTCATTCTTCTTGAAAGACAAACGGTAATTACTAATTAGTTTTATAATCATTATATTTCAAAACACATAAGTTTTATGCAACTTATATATTACTCAAACTAACTTCATTTTCAACAAAAACAGTTTCTCTAGTTTCCCTGCTAAGAGTATCTGTTAGGAACAATTGTTCATTTTTCAGTACCAAATTTGCAAAATCAATTCACACAGCTTTAACCAATAGTGGGAAGAAAGATCATTACCGCTTTGCAGATAAAGTCTTTTTCATTTTCACATACTGGATACATATGCTGGAAAGAGGAAAATAAATACATAAACTTTCCTAAATTACCTATCCTGCTTAAAAACTAAACATAGCAAGGTCAACCTGAAATCAACCTGAAAATGACAGCACCATAACTCCAAATTAAATTGGGTGTTGATTCATGTGAGATTTATCATTAAAATGAAAAGAAAACCACTTCATTCTTAATATGTGTATTTCAACAACAGTTTAGGCTTTTATATTCTTATACTATTATCTCTGTTCAAGTCCTAAAGTTGTGTTTGCTCTCCTGGCAGCCTTATTTCATGTGCATGTAGAGGCAAACCCCCTGACTAGAACAAAAATGTTGCAATAAAACAGAAGAGTAGTCACGTTGCTAACAGGAAAATTCAGTGGCCATGTTATTTTCCCCTCACAGGTATTACTGGTTGTTTCTATTTAGTTATTTTTGTTATTAAACTGACACCAAAATCCCAGTAGGCAATAAATTTAACCACTGTTTCATCTGTTGAAGTCTCAGATACACCCTTATGCCTGGCAGCAAAGGATGTGATTCACTTCAGTTCTTGTCCTTTTAGGATTCTGTACTGTATCTGGATGTCTGCCTAGTGAAATAAAAACAATCAGAGCCCATCTCTGCTTCAGTGTAAATCTGACTAGAGAGCTGAATCCCATCAGACTTCCAAACTGGCATACCTTGCAGACTTACCAAGTAATGCAGTTTGACAGAGTGATCCACCATCAGCTTATAAAGGAGCCTAGATAAAGAACAATATGCAGATAGCGTGCCAGTTATACACTGATTTTCCAGATATTATGCTGGTCTACATATATTTTGCTATACTCCCATATTATGTGGGACAAATTCTTTTTTTTTTTTTTTAATGACTATTGAGATATTTCATATTAAGAAACAGTATTTTTCCTCCCCTAAGGCTGCAGAAGGGTCCCTATAAAGCAGCTTCTGATGTGACATTAAGTATAGAATGGAATGTTTCAGTTGCAAAGGCCCTACAAAAATCTATAAGTCCAACCACATGACCACTTCAGGGCTAACCAGAAGTTACAGCATATTATTGAGGGCATTATCCAAATGCCTCTTGAACACTGACAGGTACGGGGCACCAAACACCTTGCAAGGAAGCCTGTTCCAGTGTCTGACTACCCTCACAGTACAGAAATGTTTCCTAATACCCAGCCTGACCCAGCTTGTCCAGTAAGCCAATAAGAATCTACTGACAAACAGTATTAAAACCAAAGTTATTAAAGCTTTTTATACATTAGAATTCAGAAGGTAAATCACAACTAAATGCAATTTTAGTTAATACTGAATCAAGAACAAGGAAAGGAGAAGTTAGAGAGTACTTAGGTAGGTTAAATATGTTCAAGTCATGCTAACATAAACAAAAACCTGAGGAAGACTGGTGAAAGCCCAGAGCCCCCAGCAATTGTTTATCTGATGAAATCTATGGAGGACTAATAACATGCCAGAAGACTGCAGAAAGGAAAAAATGGTGACTGTACATACAAAGGAGCAGAAATAGTACAGCTGAGAATTTTCAGGCCTGACAGCATATTTCATTCATCAAAAAAATACTGGCATGTAATAATTAACTAATATATGTGTAAACACTGAAAATAAGTCCATAAGGGGCAGCTAGTGTGGTAGCAAGTTAAGAGAAAGTAATGTAATACTATTCTAGTTTTTCTCCATTATATTATATCAAGTCTTATGAGTATGCAGAGGCATAGATAACACAAAAGTTTATATTAGTAAAGATTTTGGTATATTCTTATAATCACACTGATTGCTTCCTAGATTAAAATGCAAAAGGTCAGGTACAAAAATGGTTAGAAAATAGAACACTTATCAAATACTTATATATGTATAATGTAAATGGAAGCTAGGATTCTCCCAGGGATGTCATGGGATTTTTACTACAACCATATGAATGACCAGGAGTAGGCAGCTAATAGTCAGGAGAATTGAGAGTGAGGCTATTAACTGATAAATGTCATGAAGATAAGGGGAGAATCAATACACTGGAGAGCAAACTTGATTCTACACAAGTAATATAACTGGTCTGTAAAGAAGAGGATGCTGTTCCATAATGACAAGTACACGGGAATAATTGGCCATTAAAATGGCTGACAGCTAATGGCTGGATGGCATGTTTGCATAAAGGGATGCAGTAGTGCTGTCAGCCTGAGTCAGCAGCTCATCCTCTGAAAAAAGTGTACGTCACAATGGGATGTACCGTCAGCCTGGAAGTAACATTTTCAGCCTACTTAGATGGAGCATTATGCCTAATTTTAGGGTGCTGCTTTTCAAGAAAGAAGAGGAGGTACTGGAACTGGCTGAAAGCATGGGCATAACATGGGCTGCTTAGCCTGCAGAAAGGAATACATAAGCCAAGCAGAATACTAAACAAAAAGATATTGCAGAAAGGACAGGAAACCTACTCTCAAGATATGTGATGTATGAAATTAATGGGGATTAAATTTCATGACAGAATACTCAAGAATTTATAAAATCAAATATTCTCAAGTTTGGGACAGTAGAAGTCAAGAATACATTGTCTAGAGAGAGTTCATCATTGTAGATGTCTAAGAATGAGCAGAAAAACATCTGTGAGATCTCAAGTATGAGTTGTCTGGCCTTGTATTGAGGTAGAAATTAAACAGTCTGTTGAGATCCCATTTAGTTTCATTTCCATGGCATTCAGTATTTTTAAACAGTAAAAAGACAAAAGCTCACAACTTCTATAAATCACACATGAGAGATGACATAATTCACTTTTATATGCTCAGAGTAGTGTTGCACAGTGTACACTTGGGCACTAGGAAGAAAGAAAAAGAAATAAACCAAAATCACTGGGACTTCTGTGGGAGAGTGACACTGGTTCTTTTAGAGTCATAAGGCATCGCAAAATGCAAACAAAAGAACAAAAATCTCCCAGATTGCAGGCTCCTATCCTAACCACCCGACTATCCTTCGAATGCACCCTACTGTAATCCTTTTCCAGAACTGTCTTCTACAGGTAGCTGTTCGAAGGCTTCTTTCCTTCCAATTATGAATTATTCACCAACAGAACATAATAACTTCTTCAGAGAACTAGTGTGTGTGGTGAAGAAAAGGTATAAATTAAGAAATTAAAAAAGGAAGGAAAGGAGTCCTCCAAAGACAAGACAGACAAGAGCAGCAAAGTGACACGAAGTGGAAAGTCAATGGGAAGACAAACAGTATGTTTTAACTAAAGCTGTTAATTCACTCTTCACATCTCCCACTCAAGTCATCAATCACAAAGTAAACTAAATAGAGCTGAGAGCACAGCTGCTTGCCTGCCACTGTAAATTAACCTTCTGTATATGGAGTACTGCTCCGGCAAGCTGGCATCTTCAGAGGAAAAAAACCTCAGCTAGAAAAATAAACAAATCAGGTACCACAATCCTCCTCCCTGTATTTTTTTCCCAACAAATATATGCTACTAAGTTTTAACCCCTTACTGCTTGCTAACTAAACCCAGTTGCTTTCTCTTCTCTTGTAAAATTCTTCCTCCTTAACAGTCAGAGCTGAGGAAAGAGGCAAAGGGAGAGATCCAGCATGAAGCAAGAAATGTTCTCTTTTTTAAGTCAGTTGCTTTGGACAAGCATTTTGACTGTAGAAACACTGCTTATAGAAGGACTGTTGAAAAGAAAACTTGACAGCAGCAAGTACTAAACAGAAAGCCATCTTAGTCAGCCATTGTGGAAAGCTGCAGGAAGAGTCAGTAAGTGTCAAAACTGGCCTGTCGCCCTGCTCTGTACTTTGGACAAAATGGCTGTGTATTGCAGTCTTTATTCATCTTCTAGACATAGGGGAATTCTAGACGGAAGGGAAATCTGTGTCTCTACAACAGCTGAAATTCCCACTTGGTCGTCAGGAGTGTTTGGGGTGTACCAAGGAAGAATAAGTATCTAGATGCATAGAAAGTCTTGCAAAGAGCAAAATTTGTTCTGTAAGGAATATCTGTCAGCTACTATGATGCATGTATTTTACATTTTTTCCAAGCCTGTGTTTACTTCTGTGTCAGATTAAATTATATAGATGTTATTGTTGGTCAGTGGCTCACAGATCCTGATGATGACGTGCAGGGATCTACCATGAATCTACATCTTACCTCTGTGCTACAAGACATACAGTGAAAGATTTTACCACTTACAGACCACTGGCTTGGCACTTTGGGTTCTGAACAGTATGTGCTGGTGCAGTGGATTTTGGAAGTCATGAGAAAGAAAAAGAGAAAATGCAGGAAAAATAGACTGCCTCCCCAAACCTTTTGAGCCTCTTGTCAGGCCTTCTGCAATTCAGAAGAACTTGACTTTCTTCCTGGCATCATTCCTGAGCAGCACTCTCTCCAACACTGTTTTATCTCTCTGATGAGTGTATACTCATACAAATTGAGCCATCTCTCCCTGCATATAAATACGCAAGGAAGATTTCCAGTTGAACTATTGTCTCCAAGAGCTACTAAAAGTAAAAGCAGCATGGATTAAAAGCAGACATAAACTCTAAGGAAAATATGGCAACAATGATAGTTAGGTCTGGAAGTTTGAGGAGGTGCTCTATATTGCTTCATGAGCAAGACAGCAAGGCTTCCAGGTAGAGTAATAATAAATTAAAGTAAGCATAGCCTTTGAGACAGAAACTACCATTCAGAATGTAAAGTATTATATTTGCTTTATGCCTTAAAATCGTACTGAAACTATATAGTTTTGAATAAGAAAGAGTGGATCATATCTAACTCCCATTACATACAAAATGGGCATGTACTGTACAGTTCTTTTTTTTTAATTTAAAATCATGTAACTTCAGGGTATATTTTGGGGCATGTTTAGACAATAGCATGCATAAAGTTTGACAAATGCTGGATCAAAATTAATTGTAGACCTTTTGTAAGAACAGAATAGTGCATAAATACTTATTCTAAACTTCAGCAGCATTGCAGTGAAAAGATATGGAAATCACAACATATGATTTAAAGAAGAAACAAAATCACAGAGGAAGAGTAAAGTAAGGCTTTTGTTGGCTATGAATGTGGCTCAGACTGCCCTAGAAATACTATTTTATGACACAAGAGAAGTTAATCACATATTCCCAAATATAAATGCCATCATTAGCAGTATGTTGGGTACAACTGTAAATCTATGTAGTGAGATGCAAATGCAATTTCTGAAGAAGTGTGGAGATTACCTTCCCAGATGGTGTTGTGTTCCATCTTTAACCCAAGAAATGCTACAGAACACATATGCAGCAACATTTCTCAGTTTGTGTGATACCATACAGTTACTTATTTTAGAGGGTGCTTCACAAGCTATTATTTTAGAGTCTCACCTAACAAGTTTCAAAGTTAGAATACTACCGGAAGAAAACAGCAAGGCAGAGAAGACCTGGTTTGAGTAAAATGGCTAAACTTCTGGGAGGCAGGTAGTGTTAAAAGGATGAAATCCTGACTTCACTGAAGTCAGGGTTAGTAAGAGAGGGAGTACAGCATCTAATTATATCTGTAATTAGGAGGTTACTTTTCATACCTCTGAGAATCCTGGAATGGGTTATTAACAAAAAACATATTGAATCCAAATCAACTTAGAAACTCCACCAGCTTTCTTGAGGCTAACATCAGGCCTTTCCATTCCTGTTCTGTCACACAGCTTGCTTTGGCTAACCTCAGTTCTATGTGCTTAATCAGAAATAGGCAATTCCTGCCATGTTTTTGTTTGTTTGGCTTTTCCTGTGAGTGATTAGAGTATCTTTGTAACTACTTACATTACAGATTAAGTACCACCTGCAGGTGGGCTGAAGTAATCACATTCTGCTGAATGTTTATTAAAATAGTAATTGCTTTCATTTCCTTATGTACACAGTGCACACACTATTTGTTGTATAAAATTACATTAAAATAAGTAGAAGTATAAACCTTTACAGACATGGAAAACCTCACTTAGTCTTCAGCTCAACTGCACATAGCAATTGTAGATAGAAACAGCTCGTTATTACAGAAGCTGGTATCCTTGAATAATTTTAATTACTTTGAAAACCTTTTGCCAGTACTTTACAAATAGATATCAGCATTTGGGATGCCTAGGAAGCTGTATTTGCACAAATGCTGAATTAATCTGGTGCTCAGGGAAGATATTCAATGTCTGTCACAGTTAGGGCTTACCATGTTCTTTCTAGTACATGACCAAAAAACTTCAGTAGTCCAAGTCTCCTTTTTGCATGGTGATGTGCAGTCTCCTGATGGATGCAACCTGACCAGAGCTCCGAAGTGCCTGCACTCCATCACTCCCAGTCCCAGTGATCCTCCATCTAAACAGCCTCTTTTTTTTTTTCTTTAGACAACTGCCCTCCTTGTCAGAGATATTATCTGGCTAGTAGAAGAATGCCAGATGCTTTGAGTTCATGCAGACCTATACACTCACAAAGTCCTATGCTGATTAGAGCAAATAAGTCATGTTGTACAGTTTATGCAAGCAGAAGTTGCACAATAGAAGGTAGATGCATTACAATGGCCAGGTACTAAACGGAATCTACTCCATTCCCCTTGTCTGATTATGCCCCTCAAAACTGAATGATGGGTTTTTATGTATCTAATTCCCTTCATCGGTGGCAATATAATTTCCAGTGTTGGTTGTTGGTTTTGACAATATAACAGGGTCGTTGTGATATCATATAATATGATGTCTCACTGAGCTTCTCATGTGGGAGATACCCCTGCTAAGCAAAACAAAGCTCATAGGCAATGCATGGCTGAGAAGGTAATAGCTGAAAAGCCATTACATGAGGACACAGATCTTGTCCTAAGGAAATTAATTTATTCTTGGGAATCACTTCTCCCAGTTTCAAATGCAGCAAGCCCTGAGCCCACAGTACCACACCACTGATACCAACAGAGCAGAAACTAGCATGGAAAAAAACATCAATGCTTCTATTCATGCGTACCTATGTCTCAGAAAACTGAGGTGGAGTGCATCTACCTCACATCTCCATAACAAGCAAGAAACAGGTATTCAGACAGCTTTCTGGAGCTGGTGAGTGGGTCCAAAAAGGACACCACTACTCAATTGCTTGTCATCTCTGATTCAGGAGTTTTTTGTTAAGAAAAAAAATGTACCATTAGTTCTTTAGTCCCGTGTCATTACCACTCTTTTGTTAGATTGCCTGTTACTAAAATTTCAACATTAACTAAACAGTACTAGATTTATCTTGAAACAGATTTTCAAGATCATTTAAATCATTGGAACCCTCATAAGCCAACAAGACAGATAAGATTGAAACATCCTCCCTAGAAAAGAGAAAATGAGACAGTTACTGAAAGATTTCTAGTATATCTACAAACTAAAAAGTGCTTTAGACTCATCAGTCTCAGATACAAACATGCACAGTCTTGACTTACCCAACAATATAACCACCAGAGAATTGCTCACACAGTGTGCATGTGTGTATAAGTAAATGTCGTAGATATATAAAGGTAGCAACAATTTAAGAAAGTTATGACCATGGTGGTTTATAAACTACATGTAAAATGACAATGACAGTAATATATAACCTTCATGGCATACTTGGAAACCACTTAAAACAAGCATATTCATTAAACCCAACTTCACTGCCTATTAGAAGTACTTAAGTCTCAATCAAGTGATTTTAAGTAGTTTAGAAAATCAAAGTTATAAACATCTGAAATAAGAGATCTGATCATTGTACAGACCTCAAGGTTGTGGTCATGGTCAGTAAGCACCTGCAATTCAGACTACAAAACATCTGTGCACAACTCATGGTAAACTATCAAATAGAAATAAGAGCCTTTGTGTCAGCAGACAACCTATTACCTGCCTTTGTTTCAGATGCTGTTATTTTTTTTCTGATCAGGTTATTGTTAATTTGGAGAACCCTTGTAACCAGATATCACTAAGAAGTTCTTCTATGCTTTATACTTTTGACTGGTCTTTCTCTAGAGAAACACTTACCCACCAGCCACTATAAGGGGCTGGGGATTGTACTCGGGATCCCACTTCCTATTCCGCACCAACTGGGGAGGAACCACATCCAAAATTCTGCTTGTGTGATGCAGTCAGCTGAAGTTGCTAAGCACAACATCCTTGGTTGAAGGAACCACTGGCTTCCCAAACATCTTGAAAATTACTAAAAATTAAATTAAACTGTAAAGCTTGGATAAAACATTTTGATTTGATTTGCCAAATTAGTCTTTATAATGAGCCACTTAAATTCCTTTGTAATGCTAATTCTTCAAGAGCCAAGAATTGCTGTTTCTCAAAATAGGCTTAGGAAAATTTGGAACTCATCTTGATTTTTGGAAGTGAACATGGCTGGCATAGCATGGCAATCATTATTTTAAAAATGCGGTCTGTAAGTAGGCATCTAAACATGGTATTTTCTTGCATATTAAATGCCAACATTTGGTTTGGAATCAATTCACAACATGCTTGTGAATGCAGACCATACAATGATGCCAATGTATAGCATGAATTCATCTCTGTGCACTATTAGAAGAGCAGAGAATAATTTTACATAAAAGGTGTCTACATCTGGTACTGTTCATAAACACTTTCCACTTTTCCCATTCAAAATAAAAATAGCAACATAAGAAAATCTGGGAATCTTCCAAGAATTTCTGTGAATTACAGGAGAAAGAAAGTTCCAGCAATTATGGAGATTTGCCATGGACATTTGCATACTTATCCCAGCAAATGTGTGATGGTTTCATAGTAAATTGCAAACATGTCATGTGCACTGATCGAGAGGTTGTTATGTTCAGGAACAGACCCAGGGATCCTAACATACCTGGTGAAGACAAAATCTCTCAGGGACAACTTGGAGGTGCACTCTGAAGGGTATTGTGAGCCCTCTGCTTCCCAAAATTCTTCATATGACAGGAACTTTTTTAGGCCACACACAGTGGAGAACTGGAGGATCTTCCTCTAAAATCATCTATCCCTTTCCCAGCAGAGAGCAACACTTGTCTAACAACTTTGTGAGTACAGCTGCAAAGGAGCATAAAACTGACCAGAACTAAATCCTTGAAAAGAGAGATCATTATGAGAAAGAAATGTTATCATCAGTTTTCTGGTAGTTTGCAATAGAAATCATCATCCATCATGAAGAGATGTAATTATGAAGAAGACTAAAATAAACAGTCACTCGTCATAGAATATATGTGTGCACAAATACTTGGAAAATATTAATTGTGTTTTAGCCAAACTACTCATTCAGACTCACCTTTGCATTTATGACAGGGTGACTTTTCTGTGCCGCTAAACAAAATGTATTTCTTCTGCCTACATTTTTTGTAAAAAATTCACATTTTTCTGGAGCCCACTTATATGAAAACTTAATTCCACATCTGAACTTAGCAGTCACCAAAAGAGGCAATCTCTTCATCCGATAGTAAAACAAATTAAATGAATGTAAGTTTCCACCCCAGAATGCTATATTCTTCCATTTAGTAATAACATTCTCATTTCTTGAACTACTTTCAGTTCAAGAGGACATGAAGCTTAAACAATGTGATTACTTTTTTAAGTAATATTTCCTAATGTCATCAGTGTTTACCTTAAATGTAAACGTTCTCCATTCATTCCCTGGCACACTGATGTAGTGCTGATGGAGTGTGTTAGAATTCCCTGAGCAGTTTATCACACAGTGAAATTTTACAGATTGTCCTACAGTTTAGTGCTCAAAACAAAACAAACAAAACAAAACAAACAAACAAACAAAAAACTCACAACAGTAACAACAGAAAATGCAGAAATCCAGATTCTAGTACTTCCATTAAGAAGACGCGTGAAACCACTGTGCTTGCTTCTGTTGTGATAAGCTTAAAGCTGCACCTCCCAACATGTATTTGCAAGTACTCGAACAATTCTTACAGCACTATCTGTTTGTCCAAAATAAAACCACCGGTTTGAAGAAAGAGTACATCCAAAGACAGTATGTTGTAATTTTAAATGTCAAAAAATGTTGAAAAAAAAAAAGTTCTAAAGTCACCTGTGATATTTGATACTCTATTCTCATGTTTCTCTTAATTTGTTTATGTAACACCGCTGCAAGCTGCTGAACAGGAATGGCTGCATTTTTGTGATGGATGTAACAAGCCCATAAGCATAGACTGGGGAATTTAGGGTTAGAGAGACAGCGAGAGGGAATATACGAAGGACAGAAAGAGCAAGAGGGCTTTAAGACCTCAAGTGAGGGTGAATTCTTGGCTGCACTGGAGATTACAGGAGTTTGTTCAATTGTTTCAGGAGAATCTAGATGGTAAGGGTGGCTATGATGCACTTGGGTCTTGTGTAATCCATCTCAACTGTGTAACAAAAGGAGAAAAAAAAACAAACATCCTCTTGAGGCCTCCTCCTTAAAATTTTCAGTTCAAAAACCTATCTCCAAAGACAGCAGTTTGGCAGCTATAAGACTGATCTCTGGGATAAATAAGATAAATTCTTTTAGCTTTTCAAGTAAAGGAAGGAAGAACAAATAAAATACTGAGATTCTTCCTGCAGAGATATTACCACTCAGAATGCTTGTACGTGTTAAAATCTTTGCTTTGGATTACTTTCCACTGAGCTCTCACAGTACCTCCTGAAGTCTGCCTCAGTCCCGTTCCTGAGCTCTGCCAAATGTCTCCATGACCCTATTTTCTAGCATGATAGGACCTCTATGATGCAAACTGCATTACCGTCTTCTTCCTGTGAACCCAGCCCTGCAGCAGAAGTGAAATAAGGCACTGTGAATGTATCATAACAACTGAGATGGATACAGCCTAATCAGAAGCAAATATAAATGGAAATAGTTGGCTTAGTTTGACAAATTAGAAGTCATAGAGTCAGCCCGATAAAAAGTGCTACAATTTCTTTCCAGTAGCAAATCCAAAATTTCAGCTAAATAATATTTAAACCCCTCCCACTTCCACCTACAGTTCATTTTCCATGAGGAGACCCACAGCTCATGCCAAAGGGCAAAGTGTTTTCCACTTGGTAATTCATCTTTAGTGTTCCTTCAAGCACAGAAAGTGTCAAAGCTGTCAACTTTTATTTGAGCTGATGAGCAGCATGTAAGCAGAAGGCAGAGAAGATGTATGGCAGGATGTGGTTACACAGTAGGTGGCACTTTCCTCTATGAGGTTCCAGTCTGGCAAGAAGCCCTGGTCAGTTACAGACAACAGATACACTGTCCAAAGGTTCAAAAATTGAACTGTTATTTTTTCCAATGCTTTCCACTTGCAGAACATAAACATATGGTAGATTTCAGCTGGATGAAAATAGAGAGGAGTTTGTCTTCATGGAGTTGCCTGCACGACAGACACAGAACTGCTGCTCTGCTGTTGTCTAAGAATACAGCCTTATGTCTCTCTTCACGATGGGGTACAGGCTGTTGTTGGAATCCTGTAAAGATTGTAGTGAAGCCTTGTGCTGAGCGTTCTGACCACATTCAAATCAGGTCAACTTCACTCCACTACGCAAAATGATCTTAATGGTTTAATTTGGATGAAACACTGTTCTTTGTGTGCTTTGTACACACCCCTTCTATCAACTGCTATTTCTGTCAGAGTGGCAACTTTCCAGGAATGAAGAAATTGGTTTCTGTATGTACTTAAGAGAAAGAGGAAGATGAGAAAGAGAAAATTCAGCTGAGTTCATGGCTCACCTGACACTCTTGTTAGAATCTCAGAGGAGATGGTATGAAACAATGGCCCCCTGGAATTGTTACTCAGGAATTAAACAATGCAATAGTTACCATGGTTTAAAATTATTTTTTTACAAAGGGTTAGTCATGGGCCCAGAAAAAGTCTAATCAAACAAACCAAACATGTGGAATGCATCAGGCTTAAATTTTCAACATCAGCAACACTAACAGACCTTTTCTATAGCCAGGCGCAACCCTTGTAATTCTACAAATTAGACTGAGCCCCTGGGAACTGTGTAACTGCAGCTGCTACACAGATGTGCAGATAGAAAATAAAGCAGATTCTTCCAAATAAGACTGGATGGGGTTCTGAAGCTAATAAAATTACCACTGATAACTTGACTGATAACTTTCCTTATAAGAAAAAGCCATACATTGTACCTTATAGCAAAACACATTCAGAGCTGAAAAGCATCTTCCCATAGATGGGTGACAAATTTAATTCCTCTCACTATCTAAACTCAACTACACTGCAACAAGAACTGAGGACAAACTCCCACTTCAGAGATGGTTAGATGACTAAACAAACTTTCAAAAATCTGCCCTTGAGCACTTGTTTTTTTGGCACTTTTGACAACCACAGCTCTAAGATCTAAAGAATCTGACCGTGGCAAGTTTATTTGGCATAGAGCCCAAAATGCTTTAACAAAATGACTTTGTAAAGCTCCATGAAGTTTACCAATTAAAAATTATAAATACATCACAAATGTTCAGGCACTGAACTGAACTTCAACAACCTTTAAAGAAACCCTTATTAACATGAACAGTGACAGCACACCCAACACTTCAGACCACTACTCCTTTACGTGGACATACCCATTTACAGCTAGATTCAAAATGGCCAGAGTGGAAAGAATCCCCCTGCACTCAGGAAGAGAGAATAAAAAATGAACAAAGTGATGATGAATATAGTGTGTGATACAGGAACGGATGAGAAACAGGGAGAAAAAAAGAGGACAAGGATTGAAAATGGACAAGTTGTAAGTGGATGTCACTGATGTGACAAATTCACATGCAGATGAGGGGGCAAAAGAGATCTTTTACTCACTAAGAGAAACAGACAGGCCAAGAAGGAAGCAATGCTAGCTCATGCAGACATAGAATCATAGAATGGCCTGAGTTGAAAAGGACCACAGTGATCATCTAGTTTCAACCCCCCTGCTATGTGCAGGGTTGCCAACCACCAGACCAGGCTGCCCAGAGCCACATCCAGCCTGGCCTTGAATGCCTCCAGGGATGGGGCATCCACAGCCTCCTTGGGCAACCTGTTCCAGTGCATCACCACCCTCTGTGTGAAAAACTTCCTCCTAATATCTAACCTAAACCTCCCCGTCTCAATTTAAAATCATACCCCCTTGTCCTATCACTATCCACCCTCATAAACAGACATACCCCCTCTTGTTTATGTGCTCCCTTCAAGTATTGGAAGGCCACAATGAGGTCTCCCTGAAGCCTTCTCTTTTCCAAGCTAAACAAGCCCAGTTCCCTCAACCTTTCCTCATAGGAGAGGTGCTCCAGCCCTCTGATCATCTTAGTGGCCCTCCTCTGGACCCATTCCAAGAGCTCCACATCCTTCATGTGCTGGAGGGCCCAGGCCTGGACACTGTGCTCCAGATGAGTAGAGGGAGACAATCACATCCCTCTCCCTGCTGGCCACTCCTCTTTTAACGCAGCCGGGAACATCAGTAAGCATCCTCCCAAACACACACATTTTTCTGCAGAACTGAAACACATTTTAATCAAAAAGGCCTTTTATATGCTCCTCCTGGAACCTCATCAAAGTGTTGCCTCCTTAGTCAATATATTTCTTTAAGTCCCCAAATGTGCCTGAAGCATTCCCTTTTGCTATTGCACTAATGGCCTACAATCACTACAAGCTGTGGTCTTTTCAGCTAGGGTAAACAATAGTGTACCAATGTTTGGCTGAAAAAACCTCCAGAAACATACCAGGAGTTTAAAATGGAGACACTGTAATTTTGTAGACAGCACTCCTCCCTGTGAATTACTGTTCTGCTAGCACCCCACCATGCCATTAGGAGACACCAGTCTGATACCAGCCCAGCTAACCTAGGGCTTGTTTACAGTGCAGTGTATTTGCTAAGGCATCACCACACCAATGTAACTACTCCCTTTCTGCTCTCTAACCACAATAAATCTCTCCAAGATTTGTATTATGCACCACAGAAGTTTCAGAGACCCTGGCAATCTTTCACAGAAGTAAGCAGCACAACAGTGGTGTCTTTGCCCAGCTCCCAGGGCAGACACCACAAACATCTTTCTCAAGCTAAATTATTCCTACATAGTTTCCTTGGAGTGCAAGGTATTTCCATTCCATTCCAGTCCAGAGCTGCTTATGTGGACTAGTGGGTCATTCTCCATTTTCCAATGTCTGAGCCCAGTGGCTGAGAAGACTTGCTCATAATGCCCTGTCCTTAAAGCTCTTTCCGGATAAATACATGATGATATTTTTAAGGCTGCCTTCTTGCAGCAGTTGAAAACATTATAGACTCCAACACCTACCTCATGGGAAATGCACACAGAGCTGAAGCTCAAAGCAGCGCTGAGGCAATATCAGGGAGGCCAATCCTATTCCTCATCCCAGTCTTGCAGATCGCCCCCTGCATGTGGCTGATGCTGTGCACTCTCTAGAGAGAGGCAGGTCAGGACGAGCCTCCTGCCACATCTGCTAGCATACTGCACACTGGCCCATCTTCTTCCATTTCCATCCTGAAGGGACAATGCTCACAAGGGGAACTTAGGTATAAAGTGCCTTAACACGCACAGCGGCTGCTATTTCTCTTTGTGCCCCATTCAAGAAGTGAAGGGAAGAAGCTACGGCTTCGTTCATCAGCTTTTGACACTGGAAGGCTGGATGAACTGGGGAACTGGTAATGAGCGATAAAATGCTTTTCAAACACCACATGTGCTTCTGATCAGTATTACCTTGACAGCAGCCCAGGGCTGTCATTGCTGCAGCACAAGACTGCCTGTTTCACTTTCATTTATTGTTGGTAACACATAGGCAGCTAATTGTCCCAGTTCTGTAACACTGTAAGTAATAATGCTTTTCCTCAAAGGTTTGTATATGAGACAGGCAGAGGAAGAAAGGAAATTATATCTTTGTTTTGCTATGGTAACTGATGCACTGGGATGTTTTTGCAAGGTCACATCGGAAACCTGCAGCAAAGCCAGAATTTGAACCCATCTCTTCTGCGTGCAATTACAGCACTGTCCTAACAGGTCCTTCCTTCCTGTCATGCATTTGTTGTCTGACTTCTAGATAAAGGCTTGAACCCAAGAAAATCAGCATGGAAAACAAGCATTTCACAGTTGCATCTAGAAAACATTTCTGTCAGCAGACAAAAATTCCTACTACACCTGCAGATCAGGACAGAGCAGTTATTCTACTGGCAATCACAGTCAAATACTACCTAGCTCTATGATGAGGCTCCTCATCACATGTTCTAGGAGGTATAATTCTGAGCCAAGTTTGAAAATTGTCCATGGGAAAAAAATGGCAAAGCTTGTTTTTCTGATGTATCTGTGCTGTGAAGATGTGAACAGTACTAGGAGATGGAAATTTAGACCTAATACACCAGCAGAAAGAGCTGGACATCACTCAGCACACTGTTCAGCACAGCTGCTGGTTCATTGCTCACTGATGATACCTTTGTTTTCCTCAGGGAGCCCTAAATAAGGGCCTAGGACCTGACTAACCAGAAATTGTTCTCTCCCAGAATGTCATAACAATTGCATTTTGGGGAAGGTTTGCAGGTGTAGCATTGTCAGCACTAATGTCTTTGGACTGATGTTGAGCTTGTACGGAGCACACTGCCACTTCTCAGAACAAGCACAGTAACAGAAAAGACAAAGCAGAGAGGGAATACCAAGAAAACTGATAGCAGCAGATATTGTGAAATTGATAGCCTTAATTTACTGCATATTCTTTCCAGAAGTTACGGTAATAGAACACAAACATAAAAGAGTTCCACATGTTTCAGTTGTTCACAGATTTGAATGAGATGTACGGTAGCTGATTAATAGCAGAAATTCTAGTGCTAAGTATGAAGGAGCATTGCAAATTCTACTTCAAAAATTTAAGTGCAAGTAATAATCTTTTTCCCCACTTAGTTATTGCTGTAAATCTGTAACATTCAAGACTTTCACTTCTTCAGTGGAAAATTCTATTAAAAAAAAAAAAAAGGCTTAATTCTGGATTGGGTCAAAATGTTTTTGTTTTTGTTTTGTTTGTTTGTCTGTTTGTTTTCTGTTTTTGATTTTGTTTTTTGAAATTTCCCTTAAATCTTGTTAGGTACACACATGCTGAGAAATAGCATTTCACAATAACAACAAAACTCTTGCTGTACAAAGCTGTACATGTAGCTTTGTGCCTGCAGGCCTAGAAACCAAGACACTTCAAAGAAATATTATTTCAGAACTGTTCAGTGGCTATGAGAGATTTCAAACTACCAGTTCCTTTACTGCTTCATCTGGGTCAGCCTATGCCTTGGATTTCCATGTTCTTGTCTCTCCTTGGAAATGCACCTTCTACGGCATGGGGAAGGTCACAATTCAGAGAAGCCAAACACATAAAGAGAACCAAGCCAGTCCATTACAAATCAGCCTTACAGGCAGAGTTTCAGTAGAGTTGTGCAGTTGATTTGATAAAAACTTGTCAAAGTCTTTTACTGTGGAAGAGCTGCTTTAAATGTCATCATGGGTTCTAGGAGAAAACTAGCACTAGGAACAAACTATATGCCTTAAAAGACTTTGAAAGAGCAGCTAGATCTAGGGAAATCTGCCTAGTCAAAAACAAACAAACAAACAAACAAAAAAGCCACCAAAAAAACCCATCATTTTTTCCAAAGTGCTTCTTATTCCAGAAGGTTATCAAACAGCAGTCTACACTGTTGTCTTCTTGACCGTGACTTAAAATAAAACCAAATGACAAAAGGCATTGTCGATGTATTTTGGTGGCCTATATAATAGCACAAATTTCAAAAACTACCTGTTATGTAAGGCCAAATCCTCAAAAAGATGCATGAGACAAAGTGAATTCACTGATTTTCCTGAACATACTTTTGGAATTTTGTAAAATGAATCAAGGAATCAAAATTTTGACGGTTAAAAGGTAGAAGGAAGGCTTATGGGAACAAATAGATGAAACTGTATCATGCATCACATAGATCTTGCAGCTAGAAATCCAGATAAAACAGGATAATATAGTTAACCAAAATTGAATCTAATAAACATAAAAATATTTGTGCTCTCTTTGTGGACAAGACGTTATCTGGAAGGGAAAGTAGAGGGTGTTTGAAGACAGATACATTTCTCAAAAAGTCTTTCTTAAAATACCAAGTCATTTAGGAAGTTTCATATATCTTTTTTAAATGCCTTTCCTTCATGCCTTCTGTAACATGCTTTTCTCTGCTTAAGTGGGAAAAGCAGGCACATAAATAGTTCCCCTGGGCTATAGTAGGGAATGTTTCTGGCACTTCCACCATTGTCTTAACTCCACCCACCGCAAAAACTATAGTGAGAGAACGGGAGTAAAGAGAACATCTCTGACCTTGTGCCCATTAAAAGTATCTTAATCAGAGTATGCAGGGATCTGCTATCTGAGGTTAATGGGCCCAGTAGTGAAATATTACTGTACAGTACCTAATTTCCACAAGTATTTCCAGCATGATTACCTGCAAGTAAGCAAGGCTAGGAAGAATGTAAGGACACAAAGAAAAACCTGATCCTAAATCTCAAGGGATAAAAGAGGAGTTAAAGTAAACACGATTTTTCAGTACTATAAAACACTTATTTGAATTGGTTCCCATAACTGTAATTAGTTAGCTGATGGGCATAAAAATGTCATTAAGCCAAGTAAAGCATGTAACTTTCCAAAGGATTTGCCGTGGTAATAATTAGATTTTTATATAGCAAACTGTGTTACTACTCAGGAATGCCCTCTTTAGTGTGGGTATAAAAAGGTACTAGAATTATTATTAGAGCTGAGAAAAAGGCTTGTTAACACGTGAACTTCTGAAAGTATTTGTTTCAAAGTTAGCAATGCCAGCTTGGTGGCTACAGATACAGAACACAATCTAATTAGGCCTAATCCTTAGATCTAGTAAAATTAGGCTCTAAAACCACAAACTTCACCTGAATAGTAAGGGAGATTAGGATTTGATCCCATGTTCCTGATGTTAGTTTGTCACCCTATATTGCCTGGCAGTAAACAATGGAGGGCCAATCTGGTGAGATTGCTAGAAATTTAGGGGATATAATACCTGGCAAAGAAAAAGAAAGAATACTGTCTCCTGTTTACACTGGACATGAGCTTTTTATGATTATCCTACCAGTTAGGATTAACTGGGCAATTATCCTGGCAAACAATGGGACACTGATGATAGTGAAACAAAAGCATTTCAGAGCAGCTCCTTTGTTAGCACTGCTACCAGCTGGAGCCCCACTGAATTGTATTGGTCCTGGCTGCTGTCCCAGTGCTATCAGTCCTCAAACAAGGACTCCACAGTTACAGGGGAAGCAGCGAGGGAAACAGTTTCTCTAACCTGTCAGCCTTTAAGAATTCAAATATTTTTCCTCACCACAATAGGAGCTGAAAATTTGGAGGGGAAAATGTCCACAGACTAATCATATGCAGAAGAATAGATAGGCAGATGGAAGAACAGTTTTGCTTTCCGACCTTTTGGAATATTTCCTTCAGATTTTGATCTCCTTTATCTGAGTGAAAGCTGCATTTCAACTCTGAATTTGGAAAAGAAAAAAAAAATAGACAGAGAGAGACAGAGAGAAATATCAGAATAGGAATATAAAAAAACTCAGCTAGCTTGTTGAATCTTCACTGGCAACAATTCCAGTTCAGCAAATGGACTCATTTCATCAGAAGATTTCTGTCTGGCAGTAGTCAGTGATACATAAAAAGATAAAAGAATGAAACAACAGTCTCATTCCCATGACTATTTCTAGCACAGAGCACTCTGTTAAGGCCTGGCACAGCAGGTGCCATTCTCTGTGGTGCTATTTCCTACCCAATACCATAGCAGGCCTAACCAAATCCCAAGACTTCAGAAACTTAGTCTTGATTCATCATCTGGCCAATTATACTTAGGCATAATTTTTTCTGTCCTGTATAAGGTGAAAATTCTCACTTCTGGAACACATCAAAGGATGATAATGTCTGTAGAACATTTCATACTAAATCTTAAAATAGCTACAGTCTTAAACACAACAAAACCTGAATCATAAGTGTTTCAATATCTGTGGCAAAATTGATCTTTAAAATCCTCAGTACTCAAGTATATCAAACATACTGTCCCTTCAGCAATATCTACCACCACCACCTTGAAGGAGATCAGAGCTCAGAATATCTATCAGTTGTTTAAATTCCAGATTTTTCAAGACCAACCCAATCCCACAGTGAGAGCTGGTCCTGTGTACTGATGCTTACTGCAGTCTTGATGCTCACCAACTCACCAAGGTTTAGGTAAAAGCTTGTACCTCAGTCACATTGCAGAAGGGTCAAATTCTGACCCTAGGTAGTTCTTGGTCAAGAACAAAGTCTAAAACCCAATAACATCCATGAATTCAAGTAGCTTTTATTTCTCATATTTCATTCCAGAGACTGATAGTCATTGAAACTTCATCAGCTTCAAATATACACTGAGTAAATAAGAGTGCTCTTTAGTTTAAGGAAATTAGCTGCATATATAGATATTTTCCCAGAAATTGAAGGCTGTGGTATTTCTTTTCTCCTTGTGTCCAATTTTTTGGTGGACATTTATTGAAGTAAAAAAGAACCACAAGGAAAGAGGAAAAATTACCTGGAGGTCACGCAAATTAGCAAAAAACATGGGAGAAAACATGAGAGAGGGTATTAGTACTTCATATTGTCAAGCAGGAAAGAAGCTGGGCATAGATACTTCTTAATGAATGCGATGCTACATTTACATCCTTGTTCTCTCTGGAGATTTACACATACTTTTTAGTTTTGACTGATAGTAAATAGTAGATTTCTGCCATTAACTGCAGCACTCCCTTTTCCCCTCCCAGGTTAACGGGTTCTATCCAGCATATCGAGCCCTTCACACACAGTAGCTCCCTTACTGCTGAGGCCCTGCAGAGGCCTGCTGAAAGCACACAAAAATATTTCTTATGCTCTCTTCCTGAACTTCTTAAACTCTAGTTGACCCAAAGTAAAATCCATTTTAATGGGGCCTCAGTCAAGTTAGTCAACCAAGCTCTTGTTGAACTAGGCAACACTGTGTAGAAATAAAAAATAATTTTAAAAGACATTCTCGTTTCTTTCTGGAGGCTTGGTTCTTACTTTCCTTTGCAAGGAAATACTTATGTTCCCAGTTTTAATCCTCACATTACTGTAGAGTCAGTCAGCATCATTCACATAAAGCAGCTATAGTTCATTGTGCAGTGCTGCATTTGGTTTTATGGCAGTACTTCTCCACTGCCGCAGCAGTTTTCTGCTGGACTATCCAAGATGACTATGATTTTCACTGAGTAATTTCCTCTGATAGTCACCCAAGTCCAGTTAGCTAGAACCAAGTGATGATCTAGGTCTCTTGTCACTCTCCTTAAACATATATAATAAACACTGTCTTGGGACAACGTTCTTCATTCAAACTGTACTTCAAATTGCTCAAAAGCATGCTTTACAACATTAAAGAATATCAGCAAAAGATGAAGAGAAACTTGTGCACATTAGAAGTTCACCTTCACTCAGAAATGGTTTAAAATCAAGCAAAGTATTCCACATAACAAGGATTTGCATGCACAGTGATTAGACACTATACTTATATTTTACACTTTCATGCTGTAATAGTATTCTGTAAATTCGCATTTAAGCATATGTTGCTTGTATTGATTTGACAATCTATGTGCAGTAAACAAATAAGGATCTACACAACTTACAAACATTCAGGGTGTACAGTCTCTCCAATGATACAAGTAAAAGAGTAAATGTTAGGTAGCAGGGCTACCTAATGTTAGAGGTAGCAGGGCTGAGGAGTATATGAAGAATGAGCAGGCATATAAGATGCATGGGTAATTGGAAAATATATGGGATGATTTTAAAAAGCAGAAGTGTTGACTTCAACAGGATCCTTCATCCAAAGTATAGTGAATCTCTCAACTTCACACAGGTGTTATAGACCATATCTTCTATCAATGACATTTGTAATCTTCCAACAGCAAGCAAAAGTAGGTAGTAGCCATAACCATTTGTCTTTCTCATACAGACCTAGTCTAATATACATGTTCCTTAAAATTGATAAGAAACACATCAAAATTGTTTTTACTTTCAGTAGAAAGTGAGAATAAATCACTCTATTTCACAAGAACATGAAATTCAAAATCTTTAATTTCAGTGTGATATTACAATGAGAGAAGCCAGGAATGTTTTAATAGACATTATTTTATCTTTGCTGTGCTTTTTTCTGGAACAGAAGTTATGTTTAACTGTATAGTTTCTCTGTCACACACGTGCCTGGAAAAAAGATGGAATACATAAGATGTCTTCAAAAAGATGCTGCACTACTAGTATTGAAAATCTCAGTTTTTATATATTCAAATTCCTATGAGTATGATAAATCTACATTATCAAAATACTGCAGTCTTGAAACAAGAGTCATAAAAAACCTGAAATTTGAAACAAACCCAAACCCCATGTCTTGATACTGTCTAACATATTTATAGAAATTTGACTATACCAAAACCTCACAAAATTAGCTAATGCACACAGTGTCAGCATGAGCCATAAATACTCTCTGAGGTGTAGAAAATAGTGGGAGATGTAGATTCTTCCTGCCAACTTAATCTGTACTTTCTATTAGGGTTTTCTGGTCTTTCACTGACCTCTAGGCACAGTCTTGTTAGGGCTCCAGCATCAAATTTCTACTGACAGCAGAGTCCAAAAAGATTAAACTATCTTTCAGGATTCCACATCCACAAGTTTCTTATACAGTTCTGTGTTCTCTGGATTTACAGGTATCTAAAACTTCTTTGTGACTGAAAAGACATAAATACACATTCCTTCAGGTCTCCCATGCCTTCTAGTATTTATACATAAGCAACTAGTCTCTACCACTACACAGCTACAGAAAATGCACCTCTTTCATGCTGGCATTAATGTACTTCATTCAACATTCAAAAGCTGTTTTAGGAAAGAGGGTAACATTTTTTAAAGTATTAAGCAGTTCCCAGTTTTGAAAATCTTACCACATCAATTAGATGGCAAGTCTATAAACCCTGAGGCAGCATAGGATACACACACTCCTTTTATTACTAGAATTTGATCATTTAAACCGCCACATGTATTTTGAAATATAGTCCTTGGAATTTTCACTTTACCCTCAGGCATTCTTTAAACAACGGCTGCCTGCATTTGCTGCACAGGTCTTCACCCAGAGGTTAAAAACAACATCTTACAGTAAAAACCACAGCAACAAGAAAAACACCAGTTTAAATGATGAGCCACAGCTGGGGATCAAAGGGTCATCATTTTAACCTGAAAGAAATCCCTCTTCCACTCTTTGTATTACTTATTGAATTAATTACTGAACTATACTGCAATGAAGAGCACCATTTCTCCACTTTCACATGTTTACCTCTAAATTTAGAGCAATTTAACAAAAAATGGCACAAGTAGGAAAGCAATTCACAGCTACCACAATACAAACTGCCTCTATTTTCCTTTTGCCTCTCCCTACTCCACAACCCACAACAAATTTTGCTTTCCCCGTCACCCATAACTTAGGCTTGCTATATTTAGGTTAAACAGTTGCAGTCCTTAAATTGAGATGCTTATCTCCTTTCAACTGCTAACATCTAAATGTGATCACAGTCCTCAGCCTTTGTGAACTTTGCAACTCGTTGCATTTTTCTTGATATGTGTCTCTTCTAAAAAGCCAAACCCATGGAAAAACTAACTGAAACCAAATGCCAAGTGATCAGGGCCAACCATAACATGAGAGCCCTAAAATAACAGGAGAGATACTGTGGTAATGCCTGACCTTCTGAACTGTACATACGGGTTGAAGCAAAACAGCCCAAATTCATGTCTTAAATGGTGCTTACTAATAGATTACTTGTAATGCAGAAGAACACAGTTTATAGAGCCATGATTTTAAAGCTTCAAGTACTTGCTTTAGATGCCAGAAATTACTTCACTTTTGGAATAAGCTTAAACAAGGTCACAGTTGAACTATACTAGCTTATATGTTCAAAAAACAGTTCAGGAGGCAGTTTCAATGGCTGTAGACATTATCTTTGTCTTCTACCATGTTGCCACCTCAAAAAAGGCAGGTAGTCTAACAGATTTTCTCCTCTAAATACAGGGTTATTTGGTTGGCCAGCCTGCTCAGATGTGTGCCCAACCCTTAATCAAGTGATATGTCTATCAATTACACTTGGATTAGATCCATAGAAACTGTGTGTGATCCTTATAATCTAAAAATTAGATTACATTGCTGAGGACAGAAAAAAAAAAAAAAAGAAGAAGAAGAAGAAGAAGAAAAATGATCCCTTTGAATATATCTGAAGTGTTCAGACCATAATACCATAAGAAGGCTTACTGACAAGAAACAGTAATCTTTGTGAAGATAAAGAAACAATGATACCTCAATGAACTTCAAACAACAAAACTATTGCAGTGTTATTTCTACAGCATCTATGCCACACATACACAATGAAACCTGATCTAATCAAAAGCCCTGCTGCTGCTGGCAGAAACATAGACAACACATCCTTTTTGTGCATATTTTTACCTCATTAAAAAATTTTCATATGAATAACAAGAACAATACAGTTTCATATATCCTTCCTTCTAGGTCTTGAGTACATGCATATCTGTATATCCATGCCCATAGCCCTCTCACAGCAGAAGCTACCAAAGATCCTGGAAGAGACGGGCATGTAAATAGGTAAAAGAGCCCAAAACCATGCAGTTTGCTATATTCTAATTGACAGGTTAACGGAAATAACAGTTTTGACAGTAAAGGAAGTGAGATGTGACAGCCAGACCATGGAGGGGAATAAACAAAAAAGATCAGTAAAATGTTTCTTAACGTATGAAGAACTCAATAATAAAAATGGAATCATTCATCATACACAAACAGATAAGAGTAGTGCAGCCAAAGGATGAACTGTTATAAATAGTTGATTTTGGCATAGGATCACACTTAACTGTAGTACTTCTTACAGCCCGCAGGTGAAGTTCTGCTAGAAATACTGCTGGACAGAAACCAAACTTCCATCTGATCAGAATCACTGAACATAAGCACTGAGACCTTTCCAACAGAACTGTTAGAGAGAAGGTAAAAATATGTAGGCTGCTCCAAAAGTAATACTTCCTATTTTATTCCAATGGCTCCAGACATCAGAGGTGGATGTTGGTGGTATGGCAGTAGAGGTTGAACCTTCTCACCAATACTCCATTACATTTTGTTGTCATATGTCAGATGGCAGCAGAGGGGCAGTCTAGATGGCTTATGAGGGGCACTCATAACGTTGTCAGGATAGCACCACAAGATACAGACATGACTTTGCAGGGAAAATAATAATTGCAGGCTGCAATGTCTTTCTTCTGAAGTTAATAATGATTAAAAGTCCAATTATTTCATATGCTCAAAACAGAAATCCTTCATCCCTGACATCTGCCCAGTCCTATGATATGAAGGATGATCTTGATCTTTACAAAAACATCCTTACGACATCTGCCTCCTCTCCCATCCCTTCAAACTACCAAGCTATTTTCAAACACTTGTACAAACAGGAAAAGGAAACTGAACTGATACTAACATTCTAAGCTTCAAAAATTACCGATCTCCTTCATGCTGAATGATTTGTTCCCTTTTGAATATCAATGAGGTACAAAGCGTAGCAGCACACAAACTTTACTTAATTCTTAAAAATTTTAATTCTTAACACCGAGGTTTAAATTACAGCTTACTCCAAAGCAGCACAAGCAAAGAGGTCTTACTCCAGAACTTTGAATTCTTATCTGCACAGGATTTCAAAAATTTTGATTTCTGATTCCAGAAAATTATCTTAGATCTTGTGTATATTGTCCTCTCTTTCTAAAAATAATCTTAATTTCCTGACTGATAAATCTCTTCAGTCAAGAAAGCAGGACAATTTTGCAACTTTCTCTCTATTTATCTGATATTTTCATAAGTGCTGGAGAGCAACAAGTAACAGTGACACTTCCTAATGATTTTGACATCAGTTTCCTGTGAACTAAAAATTCACAACAGTGCAGACCAGAGTAACAGAATGCATCCATTAAAACATTTTCCTAGCATTTTGTGAAAATCAAGCATCTGACAATCTAAGTAACAACACTGCCGTTTTTTTTTCTGTTTTGTTTTTGTTTTTAATTAAAACACTCAGACTGCAATTTACATATGTAGTGAAAGGAAGTTCATGCAATGTTGATGAATTTTGTCCTTAGTCCAAAGAAGTTTAGAAAAACTTTTTGAAATCACATACATCAACACAAAACAATATGATCAAAGACATCAAATGTAATGTCTGTAAGAAGCAAACTACCTTCCTGAATAAATGAAAAGGAAATCCATGACTGTATGTTGTTAAGACCATGACAAACTAGTTTGTATCTCATAACTGTGCGTTATTTGCCATAGCTCCATGCGCACTGGTCTAGAAGTTAAAACTTTGTATTCCTTCGCCTTTCTGTAAGCTATCTCTGATACCAAGACTTACTTGGAGGAGAAGTAAGAGAGAAAGAAAATGATTATGGGGTTAAGCAGCCAGCTAAAGAATGCCTGCAAGGCATGCAACATGCTGCGTCCTCAAGATGAAATATTTGTTTTTCAAAGCAATTGAAGAGAAGGAGCTTCCAACAATGGAAAAGAACCTAGAGATTCATTAGGACTTACAGTTCAGCTAGATGAAAGAAAAATCCCACTCACTTCTATCAACACTTTCATCTAAACAGAATATATTGAAAATGGTTTTAGAGTCAAAGGCCTTGCCATTTGCCGACTGCACTCATTAACTGCTATCTTCTTGGAATGATTAGGTTGCAAACTTTTTAAAACTATTACTTATTTAAATCAAGCTGAATGTTTTCATATTATGAAAAACAAAAGTTCATGGGAGCGGTAACATTTTCATCTGGGTTAATAATTGACAAATACTGCAAATGTTCCATGAATATGAGCTTGCTTAGGTTAAACAGAACTGTTGTCAGCTTCAAAAAGTAACCTTTCAATTTAAAAAGTAGATATATACTGGTCATAATCTATGGATGAGCTGATCAAGATGCGTTTCTTTTCATGTTGTGATATTTGTGCATGACCAAGCAGAATGTCACATCACCGTCTACACTGCTGAAATGCACCAAAGCACTGTGCTCACATCCACTGTTTTGTCTCCAGAAACACTCAGCAAGCTTCAGTGAATGCCAGGTGCAATGTTTACTGCATGGAGGAATTCAGTGACACACCTTTGCTCCGTACACTCTTCCATGTCAGACATCATTCTGTCAGAGTGCCCCTCTGCTGCCATCTGTCACATGGCCACAACATGTAATGAAACATTGGTGGGTAGGTTCATCTTCTATTGCCATACCACAAACATCATAAAACAGGACACATTACTATCAGTGTAGCTTTCATATATAAACAAACAAAACAGTGTTGTTTTTACTTCTTCCATATAAGTATATGGACTCTTTGCTAGGGAAGCCATAATTACTATAGCATTCTACACTTCTTAAAGCTTAAAGGAAAAAGGACTGTAAAGATGCTCCAGTACACCTGTGTAGGATCTCTGACATTCAAGTTTATTCAAATTCCATTTTTATTCTCAACAACAAATTAAAAAAAAAAACTCAAGTTTTTTTTTCCATGTAGGAAAGGAATATCTCAGCTACTACTTTTGCTGCTCCCGCCATTTCCCATTTCCCTCAAAAAGGCTTGGACAAGTTCTTTAATCAATTTATCCAACTGTCATTTAAAGTCTTTTAAACTCAGAACAATAATGTGCAAGTCTGGCTTTAAGTCCTAACCATTTAATCAATACCTAGCATGTTGCCAATGGTTTATGGGCTGGTTTGTCCTGGTTCCGTGACTAGCAGGGCAGGGGGAACTGCGGATCTGTGCCCCAAAAAGGGATAAGGTAAAAAGATAGAAAGATGGGCATAAAAGGAAACAGCGGCAACGATCTGAGGAGAAACAACCTAATTTACTAAATAAGATATTGGAATGCGTGATAACACACTATAATACAATATAATACAATATAATTAGAATTGGAGCTATAAATCAAATAAATCAAATAAAATGATGGTGTCCAAAAACCAAAGGCCTTACCTTAATGCTGAGGCGAGACATGTGGTCGGGATGAACAGCAAGGGAGGAGAGCCCAGTCATGTGATTGCCAGGGATTTTATCTCCTCTCTGAACACAAGGTTCATACCTCTGGCGTATGTAGTTCTTCTCTTCCGGGACAGGTACCCAGAACTGAAGCACTAAGTCTTTAACTCCCAGTGCACTACATGATGTTATGATGTGGAATACTGATAACCCAAAATCATAAAACCATGACACATATTTAACAGTACAGATTATATTTACTTAAAATTCAGGAATTGTGATGAAGCACATCACACAAGATGTGAACCCTCCTTTATTTTCAAAGGAAACATGAGATTTCCACAGCAAAATTGACATGAAAAAGAATAACAAAAACCTGCCATGAGATTATTAAATAATCACAACCAAAAACAGGTTTAAAAAACATGTGTTATAACAGATGCACTATAAATTTCACAAGTTGGTAATGATGAGATAGTGTTGGATTTTTTGAAATTAGACATTAGGTCATAGTCTCTTACTTAATTTTTTCATCTTTTTTTTTTATAATGCCTATTATACTTGAGACTGGTTATGTTCATAGGGCAGCAGAATTTAATGGGAAATTCTTGTCAGAACTTCTTGAAATCAGACCCCTCAGTCTTTACACCTACATATTATAATTTTATGCAGTGGTGTGCTGAGATGGAGACAGGTCTTGAATTACCTACAGGCTGCACTTTTTGCAAGGTAAGACAGACATTACTGGCCTACTAAACTGGGGGAATGGGTATGCTTTAGTAAACTGGATGAAGACCTTTAATTGCTTAGTTTTCATCTGATATTTTCAGGTTGTTTTTTTTTTTTTTTTGTAGATGATCTTTATTTTTTTGATGTTTTGGGGAAATTTATGAGAGTTTCCTCTTCCCAACTGATCATGATGTTATTATGGCTAGATATCAGATTACATTTCACAAAATCTGGCCACAAGCTACTAAACCAGTGTTTCACAGAAATTTCCAATCATTTCACTTGTAACAGCATGCTTGGAAGTTTAAGGATTTTATTTAAACTCCTATGAAGTTTTCTCTCAGTTGCTGGAAAGCACTAGAAAATGAGTATCTAAGCAATCTAAAAGGGTTTGTGAACGACATTCCCTGTGATATACAAGACTCAACTGAGGTTAGTGAATAAAATTCATTAAAAACTAGGCCAACAGGGTTTGATAAAGCTCCTTGTTAAAAATTGTGATGCGTGAAAAAACATATCATTACTTAAACATATCCTGAGTATCTACATATATCATTATCTCACCATTTTAACAACTTATAATCATCATTAAGTCTTACATAGGTTTCCTCATAAAAATCTCCCAGATTCATCTTGCAACTTGCAGGGTGTTCAATTTTACAAAGTAAATAGAATAGAAATATTATTTTTTGCTTTCCCTACTTGTAGCAATTTTCTTGTGACTTGAAATGCTGCTACACAACAGATGCAGAACCTATACTATTCATTTATCTAGGATTCATTTATGCCCTGCTCCAAGTGATGCTGGATGGAGGACACATAGCCTACTAGTGACTGTCCCACCAGAAACCTGCACAAGCATATATACAAAATATATATTTTACATTTTTAAAGCCTGTACCTTGCTTTTCTCCATATTACAGTGCAAATTAAGCTTCTGATCAGACACAGTACAGTTAAAACCCAATACACAGGTGCAACTTAAATATGAGGGTCTGAAAATCTACAATGCTGTTTGCACTTGTTGTTCAGGAATAACTAGAACCCAAGCAAATAATAGTACTTTAATCTGGATTGACCAGTATGGTTCTGCACCCAAAAGTGCAAAAAGCATGAGCTGATCATCAGGAAATTACTTACAAATCACAACACTGATTCTTCTGTTTTATTAGTACTTGGATGAGTTTTTTGTTTTGTTTTTGTTATTTTGTTTGTACCAAGTCTCAAAAAAAAAAATAAAATAAAATAAAAGCTGTGACAGTAGCAACAATGGTAGATAGTTTATTGTGAGACACAGCTAATGCTGCAAAAGTTGTGTACAAAATTGGCAGAATGTAAGCCTGACCAAACAGCAGAGACCTACACTGCAGACAGCATCATCAGAGACAGTAGTTATGTACTGTGGAAAAAAGCATGAACTTCTAGAGTACAATTTGTTTTCCTAGGAGACATGTAGCTGCATCCAGAGCATGCTGATATCTATTCACTGATATAAAGGAACATAGTCAGAGAAGTTCACATTGTAGGTTTCACAAGTTAGGGGAGATGAAACCTAACCCTTTTGATGTTTGGTTTTCCTTTGTCTCAAGTTATTTGAAATAAATTTGAGGAAAGGTATACCCAATTTAAAGTGATCAGCAGCTTTTCAAAATTCACCTTCGTTCAGGCATACCAAAAGTTGCTCAGCTAGGGAAAAAAACAGCACTTAAGATCACTCTTGAAAGTATACTGCAATGCAGCCAGTTCTTCATATTGCAAATTATGTTTTGTTCCAAATAAAAGACATAGACTCACTACCTTCTCTAGCAATGGAAAAAACTTGTCCTTCCAAAACGCTGGATTTATTATTATGCCTCAGGCTGCAGTGAGTCAAGGTTTTGTATGCAACTGGTTGAATGGCCACTTATTGTTGGTGTTTTTTTCTAAAAAACTACAAAAGAGATTTGGACCAGACTTTACATGCAGAAAAATTGCCATGTTTTCTAATTGATAAGAGAGGAAAAAGTGTATAAGCAATACATGTGCCATACATACATGTAATTAAGAGCACAGTGTCAGATTTATAATTCATTATAATTTCCTCTATTGCCAAACATTTTTATTTGATTTTTGGGCAAGTATTTTTTGGCTTTTTAATTCCAGATACTCTTCGAATTTTGTTTATACCCTACAGTAAGCTTTTATTTTTTAGCTTTTGAAAAAAATCATACTCCCAAAGTACATTTAGCTGCTTAAGAGAGCATGACTTTTAAACTCATAATCAAAAACAATACTGTGGCAATGAAGATAGAAACAAAACTAAAAGTGGTGGAAAACATAGTGATCAGGATTCTAGATAGCATTTAATTGTATCTGCTTGAGACAGTGTCTCTTATAGCAGCAGATCATCAGTGCAATTAAAGTAGTACTGTATATGCTGGCCATTATAAAAAAAAAAAGACAACTGAATTTCTCTCTTATCATTCAGCTATTCTGTGTACCTGAGCCTACTACACTCTTTTTTCATGGCAACCAGAAGTGCTAATTTATGAATGCTGCTAGCTTTCAGATGTTCTAACATTGGCAGGAAGAAGTTACTTTGCTTGTCTTAGATCTAACAAAGAGTTGGAGGCAGAGCTAGATGTGTAAATCAGGAGATCTAAATAAAATTCTTTGATTTCATCTTGACAGTGTTCCTACCCACTATACTGTCTCAGCATTAATTAAAGAGTTTACTTTGGAACTCCACAAACTATATAGAGCTAGACAAGAATTATGTTTTGAGATCATGATTAAAAAGCGTATGATCATTCATTTTACTTCCTCTTTAAGAAGTTGAAGTTGGAACTAAACCTTAGCCAAATGTTTTTCATATATATAAAAATACACACGATATATAAGACTCCAAAGAATTGCACTTGAAATCCTTATGCAAATAAAAATAGTTTCATATATGTTTCTAGTCCCAAGATAAAAAAGAACAGAAGTATTACACAGGAAAACAAACCAACCCCTGGATACACTTTGTAGATTTTATCATTACCTTGTGAGGCACGTCTTTTGTTTGCTCATGATTTTGTCTAGAAAGTCTAGATTATGAGCTCTTATAATATAAAACCTAGACATAATTTAATATTGAATATGTGCAAAATTAAAAGGAAAAAGTAGCACGCTATTGCAGTACAATTAAAGTAAAAGTGCTAAGTAATAGCTCTTGCTAGCTAGCCTCTCTGTTCATCACACAGGGAAACAAAATTCGCAGTGCACAAACAGGAGTGGACATCCATGCATACCTACTCTGCCAACCATCTGTGTGCAGCAAAATCTTAACTGTAGCATAGGCTGAAGAACAGGGTGGTAAGAACAATAAGGTTTCTAGCATCAGTGAAGGAGCTATGTTTTCCTAACCCAAATCCAACTTTTTATAATCAAGTTAAACAGATACACAGGAGAGCATGAACAATTAAGCATCATTTTTTTGCCTTAAAAAAAAAGCAACCTGCAGTGAACAGCAACCTGCAGCTTTACATACTTAAGAATATGGCAGTAACCTACAAACAAGATTAAGAGAACACTATAGTAAGTAACAGAAGTGACCTTCCTAGATCTTGCTGCCTTTCTTGACAGCTGCATGAGGAGTCTTTGTTTCGCTTACAGTCTAGAATAAATAGGAAAATAACTTGGTAAATAAATACAGCATAAAAGGACTAATTTCTACTTATATATGTATTTTTAACTCCGTTTGCCCTATGACAAACACTAGACTGCAGAAACTCATGTACTCTTAGCAGACATTCAATAGTTAACATAATGATCACCTATATTGTAAATTATATATTCATAAATATTTTACACTTTATTCGGACATTGTAACAGAAAAACAAAAGAGCAGACCCATCACAGACACCATGGAGACTAAACATCTTAAGAGAAAGCAGGAGTGAAATGCTTTAGATCAGCCTGTGTACCCACAGTACATTGTAAACTGATCTATATATTCATTTAGATGCATGTGTATACACGTCATGGTGTTAAAATACAAGTCCACATGGAAGCAGTTAAAGCTCTTAGATACAGGTCTATTGAACAAAGTCTGACTTTTTAGCAGCAGTGAATCAGGCTTTCCTGATTCCCATTTTTTGTACTACTGTCACTGAGAACTAAACAAATAGGGCTGCAGGCTGCAGAACCTTCATCTCCTTCACGATAGAAGCTTTCTATATGCAAGGATAATTGCACTCTAATCTATAATTCTGACTGCTTGAAGCTTGCAATTTCTCAGAATTGCATCACGTCTTTATACCACATGCTAACAGAGATTATTATTCTCAGTTATACAGATAACTTAAGGCAGACACCAAGGTCAGAAATCCAGTGACAAACATTTCTAAGAAGTACAGAGGCTCTCATTGCCTATTTAGATGTGCAATTATCAAAATTGGTACGTCACGATCCATGTGCTCTTAAGTATGTTCATAGAATAACTGAAAATCCCAAGTGGGAAGGGATCCATAAGGATCATTGCATCCAACTCCTGCCTCCACACAGGACCACCCAAAAATCAGGCCGTATGTCTAAGTGTGCTGTCCAGATGCTTCATGAACTCTGTCAAGCTCAATGCCACAACCACTTCTCCAAAGAGGCTGTTCCAGTGCCCAACCACCCTCTCAGTGAAGAACCTTTTCCCAATATCCAGCCTGATCCACACCATTCCCTTGGGTTCTATTGCTGGTCATCAGAGAGGGGATATCAGATCCTGCCTCTCCACCACCTCTCCTGAGGAAGCTGTAGGCTATGATGTCTCCCTTCAACCTCCTCTTCTCTGAGCTGAACAAACCAAGGGACTTCAGGCACTCCTCATAAGTCTTTCCCCTCTAGATCCTTCACCATGTTAGTAGCTCTCCTTTGGACACTTAGATAATTTTATATCTTTTTCGTACTGTGACATCCCAAACCGGCATAGTACTCAAGGTGAGTTTGCACCTCTGCAGCGTAGAGCAGAACAATCGCTTTCCTCCACCAGCTAGCACTGCCATGCTCAATACACCCCAGGATATGGTTGGCCTTCCTAGCTGCCTGGGCACACTGCTAACTCATGTTCAACTTGCTGTTGACTAAGACCCCCAAACCTCTTTCAGCAGGGCTGATCCAGTGTCTCATCCCCCCAGTCTGTATGTATAACCAAGGCTGCCCCTTCCCAGGTGAAGAATCCGACACTTGTTAAGCTTCATGTGGTTGGTGATTGCCCAGCTTTGTAATTTCTCTAGATCTCTCTGCAAGGCTTCTCCACCCCTGATGGAGTCAACAGCTCCTCTGAATTTAATATAATCAGCAAACTGGCTCAAAACACTTTCTCGTCCTACTTCCAAGTAATTTACGTAAACATTAAAGAGAACTAGCTCCAGGGAACTGATAGTGACCAGCCACCAGTCTTCCTTCTTGCCTTCTTGAAAATTGGAACATTTTTTGCCAACTTCCAGACACTGAAAAATAATGGAGAAAGGTATTGCAGTGACTGTAACTAGCTCTCTGAGTAACCTGGGATGAATCCCATCGGGTCCCATGAACTTCTCTGCATTCAGCTGGAGCAGCAAATTGCAAACATTAGTCCTTTTCCAGGAAGACAGTGAAATTTAAAAAAATCCCACAATGCTCAGACTTGATTACAGTCATCATTTGCAATGACAACTGTCCAATTATGAAGTGCTTAGAAGTCAAACTAGGTAAGACTAAATAAATAAGCAGTTAGATTTTATAAAAGGATAAGAATGTTATTAGGTATAGCAGGTTAAGGCTTTTTTTTTTCCCCCCAAAGATGAGAATCAAAACCACTTAATGGCAACAAAAATTGTAACTTCATCAGATTTCACAATCTTTTTGTTTGATTATTAAGTCTATGTAATTCCTGCACTTTTTTACTTCCCCATTGTTTCATGTATCATAGTTAGAGACTTGGAAAGTGGCATATGAAGAATATTTGAAGAAACAGTGCTCATTCAGCCTAGCAAAGAGAAAGCTCAGTGGAGATTTAATCTATATTCCAATATCTAAAAGATAGCCACAGAGATATTCACCACATAATAACAGAGAGAGAGAGAATGGACACAAGTTGCTCCAGGAGAAATTGCATCTGCATGTAAGAAGAAGAAATCATGAGAAGAACAACTAAACATCAGGAAAAAATTGCCCAGAGAAGTGGTGGAGTCCTAGTCATTGAAAATTTACAAGATTCAGATTGACAGGACATCTGATAATGCATTTTAAAGCTCTCTTTCAAGAGGGGGCTTGATCAGATGATCTTGGGAGATTTCTTTCAACCTAGACTCCTTTAACAGAGCTTCTCCTTGTCAACTGGGTCAAGAAGTCATGAATACTCTCCAGAAGCTCCCTTAGTTGCTTTTTCTCTGCTGTTTTTCCCTTTTCATGGTGGTTTAAGTGTGCAGCAGATGTCCACTGCAGTATCACTCACCTTGGTCTCCCTTTGATCCTAACTCATAAGGTCTCATCCGGCTAATCATCAGTCCTTAGGTAAAGCTTCATGAGTTGTTGCTGCAGCTCTCTCCTCCTTGCTGGCCCATCCCTTCTGACCTAAAGGGCCTGTATCAGATCCATTACAGTGCTCCAGCAATGTAAGCTATCAGAATATATTTCTGTGGTCCCAATGTCATCATTGTTCTGTAGCTGCACGCAGGCCTTGAGTTTCTTGTGCATAAAGCCAAGAATTGTTTTAAAGTTTGTCATAATTAGCATTGTTAAAATAACCCAGTAATACTGTTGCCCGAATTAATAATCAAATGCACAAAATAAGTCTTTCAATGACAAAAAAATGAGGAAAGCAACAAACAATCCTGTATGTTTTATTGATATTGAAGTACAGTCCCATTAAAATTGGCTAAATGTCACTTAAAAAAAAAAAAACAACACTGCAATTCAATACACAAAAACCCTTGAATAACAGTGTGATCAGTCAGTTACCTATAAATACAAAACCTGGTTATTAAAAAAAAAAGAGAGACAAGTTTGTACGTATAACTTCATACTTATGTTCCAGCTCACTCAAGCTCCTATGAATGACTTTGCTTTCTGTACTGTAACTACTTTCTACACGAGGATCGTACACAAAGGTTGTTCTTGGGTTTATATATTACCGTAGGTGAAGACTTATGTGACAGACAAGATACAGATCTCTTACTGTTCTTCATGGTAAGAGCATTTTCTTCCTTTGGAGGAGGAACGTGGACTGGTTTCCAAGGAATGGGGTTGCAATATGCTGGAGCTGGATATGAATTTCCATCAGGATGCCCTAAAACATTTAGAAACTATATGTAACTGAAAAGGAATATGTACTCTACGGGCTTTATAATGCATGCAGTTCCAATAATCACCTAGACTAAGACAGAACAACGTCTTAGGAGGAATATAGTAAATGCATGTGACAATTCAAATGATTCAAAGTGATAAAACCTCTCTATTACCAATGACTAGTGTATTCCTTATCTGTATTAAAAAAACAAAAGCAGGCTGAATTCTATGCAACATTCAAAAAACTCAGTCTCTTGTATACTTAAAAGATGCGTATGTATGTGAATTGGTTACATCACATTGCTTCAAAGCATTTATAAATATTACATCCTGTCACCACAAAAATAAAATACACGTATTTTTTCCATCTTTGCTTAACTACAACTCTTCATTTTACCGAGGAGAAAAATATATTAGTTTTCCACTACTTAATTAATTGTCTGCAATTATTAATGTAGGGTCCTTAGACCAGTACAAGAAAGCCTAAAACACAGCAGAAGGAACATGTTGTTCTGTCAGCCACTTGTCTGTAGTGAAATTCCAGTGCATACACCATGAGGTTGGGTAAAACAAAGTCTATAACATATTCTATTGCATGAACAATACTGAGTATAGAAATACTTCTTAAAAAAAAAAAAAAAAACACACACACAAAAACACTTAAGTGATTGCATTTGTCAGGAAATAATGAGCTACCGATGCAAAACATGAAAGTGAAGTATATCACCATCTATAAACAGATGTAAGCAGAAGAGCAACTGGTTGCTCATCTGCTACATAGATTTTCTTAAGCATTCAAAATCTAGGATTTAGATCCTAGAATATTTTCTGTCACAAATACAAATAATAATGATTTGATTCTATTACAAAATAAAGATGAAAGTATAGATCTTTTTTTTTAAAGGACATCTAATTAAGCACTGCAGTGTAATACGGAATACTACTTCTTACTGCTCTTCAGCTTTCGTATCATGTGGAATTACAAAGAAAATACAATAACAAAGTAAGACTCTCAAAACTCCACACCATCATCAGCATCCTCTTTCACAATTCCTCTTAAAGTGAAAGAAGAATATGACAACAGATGTGAGGAGGTGTGAAGCCATTTCAAAGCTAAATGGAAACTGTCACTCAGAATAGAAGTTAATTCCCACGTAACCCTTTTCAAACAGAACTTCTGCCAGACTTTTATTAATCTTTGCATCTCAAAAACCGCTCTTTTTCTAACATGGATTCTGGTGCAATAAGAGGGCACATGTTTTCTGTAACACAAACACTAACTTTACAATGTCAACACAGCTGATATGCTTCACAGGAACCAGTAATTGGCCTGATAAGGAACATAATGAGATCAAAATCAATTATAATTTGGTATACCACATTATTCTCAAGTAACATTATTTTCCTCCTAAGTGACATAAATCATAGAATCAAAGAGTCTATAAAAAACATACAAATGTCTGACCATAAAAGCTTTTCCAACTTACACCATATGGGATATTCATTCTCATGTGTCAAAATGAGATACTGGATGAAAATCTTAAACAGGCTTCATTTTACATTAAAAGATTAGAGGGAAGGAACCACATCCTAAGTCATTGCATATGTGTAGTAAGAGTACAAACCTGTAGACTTCCCATGTGGAAAGCCATAACCATTTAATGCAGGGCGTGGTTTATTTCTAGCATTACGTAGCCATTCATTAAAGATCTTCTCTGCTCTCTCTTTCTTCTCTTGCAGCTCAGCTTGTCTTTCTTTTTCTTTTTCCTGAAAATAAAATAATCTAAGATGCCTAGAGACAAAGCACTGTAATATACGAAAACAAATAAAAGTTTTGTAGATTCCCAGATTGCTGATGATATTCCAGAAATGTTTTCAAATAAGAATCTTTTGGAAGACTACATGTGGAAAACACACTGAATGTGAACAGAGCCTACTGGACTGTGATTATCCTAAAGAGACTACTGCATCCGAGACAGCCACTCACTCTGGTTATGTGCCCATACTTATACAGTCCTAAATCAGCCTAGGCTGCTTTGCAAGCTGCAGGGACAGTTAGTATTGAGAGTAAAACAGTATGTTTTTACAGGCATTGCAATTGGATTTAAATCAAGTTTAATTGATACTGTGAATATGACTTATATGAACTTACATTAACAAAGAGAGGACTGAAGGGAACATATGTTGGTTTAAATCTGCCTTGAGACTCCCATTTACTTTGGTTCCACATTCCTTGTGTTGTTCATTTTAGAGGTCAGGCAGAGACACAGAATTGGTTTAAACAGGACACAAATACAACCAGTATAGAATATTTAAGTGTGTTCCAGTTATATGAGAAATTTGGAAAATCTACAGAATTAAGGTCCTTGAGGCCTCTAAATTGGTCTGAAACAACTTAAGGTATTTTTAAGATAATCCAAAGGAATTAGTATATACTCTTAAGAAATACTTATGAATCTTTTTTGCACATTAAGAACGACAGCTATAATTACACCAGGAACACAGACAAATTCTTCTAACCACAATCCCCCTAACACTTAATAGTAGTGTAATACAAATTACAAATTCAATTGCAAAATAAAACTGTACCATTAATTAAACTTAATTACAATCAATCAACTTTAAGCATAATAGTTGTAGTTGCCCACTCGTTTTCAGGCACAAGCATTACCAGTATATAATATCTATATATAATTTGCTCCAGGTCCTTAATGTCTGTGTTTTAGGAAGCTTACAACATGTAAGAGAGCACACCATAAAGATAAATCGCTGGTTAATTATTCAATCTGAACTAACATTAACATTAGGACTCCTAGCATCAGACTGGTATAGAGAAATAGAAAGAAAAATACTTCTAATTATATGTTTAACTATCAGGATAGTAGTGGTGCTGAGAGAAAAATTACTAGAAGGATGCCTGTTTTCTGCTGGGGCTGAGAAATACAGTTTGTGGTTCATTTTTCTGTTTCTCTTAACACATCACAATTGCAGAGGGTTTGCTTGGCTTTGCAATAGAACTAGTAACAAATATGTGTTTAATGTGCATCTTCCTTTGCTGGCCATACCCCAATATCTTCAATGCATCAACAGTAGAACTTTTGAAACTATTCTTAACATACATCACTCCATCTGATAAACTCCAATTAATTTAATTAAGCAATATACTTAATATGTTAGGTAATGCCATCCAAATACATAATTAACTGACGAATACCTTCTCTTTCTTCTTCTTTTCTGACTCTTCAGCTCTCTTCTTCTTTAACCATTCATTATACTTCACTTTGGCCTTCTCTTGTAACAGCATTTTTTCTAGTTCCCTTGTGGCTTTCTCTGCCATTTCTTTGCTCAATTTTTGTTCTCTTTCCCTCCTTTCCTAGATAAAATAGACCAAAGAAGCAGAATTTAAAAAATGCAATATATTTCAATGGGTCATTATTTTGAGGAATACTTTTATTACATAATTACAAATAAAATTATCATAACCCTGAAAAAATCACATTGCAATCTCTGAAAACAAAATCTACTCATCACCAGCAGCAAACAAAATTTTTTTAAAAACACACACTTATTGTAAAACTTGATAATAATTTATTTTCAGACTCTCTATACTATTATGTTTACTCTGATGATTATTTATTTAGACATCTTTTTAAAAAGAAGTCTTTTAAAAGAATATTCTTTTAAAAGAATCTAAACTATTCTAGATACTGCAACAAATTTTTACTATACCACTTGAACAGAGGAGATTTGCAGTTTAGCAGGAAATTACACCATCCCAGAATTACTGCACTAGGCAGTATGGACACCAAATGCCCAGAACTAGAACTGTAAAGTAAAATAATCTGGATGTCTTCTTCAGTGAAAAGAGGAAAAACATATTTACAATACAAACAGGAATATTCTTTTCTTCTCATGTTAGTTGTTACAAACACAGCAAAACAGAAAGCCAGCTCTTCCCTCTACTTTTATTTCAGATTTACCACACTTCTGGAAAATCCAATTATGCATAAAGAAGCGGAAAACATAATAGTGGAGCTAGGGAAGAGCACAATTATCTTGATTTAATCTAAACAGAATACTTGCTTGTCCTTTGTGATAACACCCATCAGCAATCCAATAAAGCGGCATAATACAGAAGAAAAACATAAGCTTATATTGGCCCTGCAAAACACTAACTCATTTCTGCCACTTATTGCATGAGGTGTAAAAATGGGGCCAATAACCTAAAAGTAATGGATTTTCTGTGAAAAATATTTGCTGTTTCTATTGTAAGAGAGTACTGGATAACAACAATTTCAAGTTCAAATCCTTATCAACACTACGTGAAATTGTCTTGATGAAGAAGTCATTTTAAGCTTAACCTTAGCTTACTCGTGGCATTCCTTTCATTGTAATACGTCACAATGCTAAATTGCCATCTTCTTATATCTGAAGGAGATAGCTTACAAAATTACTTGCATTACTGTGCTCCTACCTGTGTTTGCCAATACCAGAAGTGATAATATGATTTTAACATCTGCAGCTATGTTATGGATTTTTTAATATGCTTTATTAATTGTATTTGCCATAATCTCCAAGGTACAAGTTTCCATGTCAGTGACTGTTGATGCGTGCAATTTTTTCTGCATGGAGGAATTCAATGAAGCACCTGTGCTCCAAATGCCTTTCCATGTCAGAACCCATTCTGCCAGACTGTCCCTCTGCTGCCACCCATCCCACAGCAACAACATGTAACAATATTGGTGGGAAAGTTCAACCTCTACCGATATACCATCAACATTCACCTCTGACAGAGTGGGAGACTCTGGTATCTCAGGAAAATAAATACAGGAGAAGCCAAAACAATGGGCCCCTTTCATATCTGAGGGTATTGTTCAATGGTGGACAGTAGTTAAGCAGAAAAATATGCTAAAAAAAGTTTCTAAAGGCTGGAATTAAAATGAGGGTAGGGAAGCTTCTTAGATAATGAATTCTTAATCACAATACTTCTAATGAGTTTAGCTAAAATACATTCATTGGAAGAGACCTTTAAAGGTCATCCAGTCCAACTCCCCTGCAATGTTCATTGTAGGGGAATGTTCATGTAGGGGAACCTATAGCTCCATCAGGTGCTCAGAGCCCCCTCCAGACTGACCCTGAATGTCCACAATGATGGGACATACTTCACCTGTTCCAGTGCCTCCTTACCCTTATTGTAAAAAGTTTTTTTCTTATTATCGGAATCTACTTCTTCCCTCTTTTAGTTCAAAACCATTTTCCCTTGTCCTATCACAACAGACCTTGCTAAATAGTCCAGCATCTTCCTTCTCACAGCCCCACTTGAGATACTGAAAAGCCACTCTCATGACTGTCCGGAGCCTTCTCTTCTCCAGGTTGAACAGCCCGAGCTCTCTCAGCCTGTCCTCAAACAGGAGCCCTGAATTGTTTTTGTGGTGCTCCTCTGGATGCACTCCAACAGGTCCATGCCACTCCTGTACTGAGGACTGCGCATCTGGACACAGTACTCCAGGTGAAGTCTCATCAAGTGTTGTGGTTTTGTGATTTTTGTTGTCAGTATTCCACTTCAAAACAGCATGTAAAACAGTGGGAGTTAAAGACTTAATGTTCTGGTTCTGTGGACTGCCTTTTTTGTGCATTTTGATTCTCGGAGGGGAGGAGCAGCATTCCCTAGAGGACTTGGGGCCCAGAGGAAGAAAGGTGGAGCTCCTGGCAGGACATTAGCTGCTCTCCCTCTCATAGCACAGCTTTGTGGCAGCGCACGTGGTTCCCTCTGCAGTCTACAGCATAAGGCCTCGGCTTTGGACACTCTCATTTTGTTTGATTTTGTTATATTTAGTAAAATAACGTTCCTCCTCAGGTCATTGCTGTTGCTCTGTTTCTTTTTTTTTTAGATCCATCTACTCTCTTCCCTACCCTACCCCCTCCCTACCACCCTTTCTCTCCCTAGGCACCGGCCCTGCCTCCATTAGTCACAGGACTAGGCCATAAACAGCCTGGACATAAACGGGTAACACTTTTTTTCTCCTCTCCTCATTTTTTTTTTTTTTTTCCCCTTCAAGCCTATGTCCCCTGTCATGAACACAGATATAGAGATAACTCCATGACACCAGGGCAGTTTGGATGGGCAGGATTGGCTCCCTTGACCTGCTTTTGATGCAGCCTCGGATACAGTTGGCTTTCTGGGCTTTGAGGACACACTGCTGGCTCATGTCCAGCTTCCCATCCACCGGTACCCCCAGGTCCTTTTTGGTAGGGCTGTGCTCTATCCTTTCACGCCTCAGCTTGCATTGCTACGTCCCAGGTGCAAGACCTAATACTTGGCTTTGTTGAACCTCGTGAGGTACACCCAGGCCCACAGCTCAGCCTGTCAAAGTCTCTCTGGGTGGCATCCCATTCCTCAAGAGTGTCGACCACAGCACACAGCTTGGCGTCATCCACAAATCTGCTGAGGGCGCACTTGATACTACTGCCCATGTCCATTGACAAAGATGTTAAGGAGCATCAGTCCCAGTTCTGACCCCTAAGGGACACCATTTGTCAGTGATCTCCATCCAGATGTTGAGCTGTTGACCACTACTCTCTGGGTATGATCTTGCAACCAGTTCCTCATTCACTGAACAGTCCATCCACAAAATCCGTATATTTTCAATTTGCAGAGAAGGTTTTTGTGGGGGACTGCATTAGCTACTATCTGTGCTGCCCCAAAGTTAAATAAGGCCCTATATAAACAACAAAATGCCATGCATACTACCGTGAAAGTCAAAGCTATTGCTGAAGTTTTACTTTCAATGAGGAATCACAAGGACTGGGAGAGTCCCTACAGAATTGCAGACTCTGCAGCTGCCCAAAAATTATTCTGCAAATAAATCAGAAATGCTTTCTTTTTCTCTCTAGCACAAAACAACTCCTTCAGAAAGGTGGTTTACTACACATTCCCAGCTGCTTTAATAATCTTGTTTGTGTCAAGCTCCTGTCACTCCAGCCTTCCCAGCTTCCCCCCATTCTCATTACTTTTTCTTATACAAGTCTATCAAAAAGGCTAGGAATGTGCATGTTAATGCACATGATGTTCTTCAATCCTTCCTTCACACTCCTTCCAAATACGTAAGGGGAATAGAAATTATATAATCTGTTTATGTGTGGTGTTGTCAGATTGGGTTTTAAAATTTCTCTTTGATTTCATATTCCAAACAGACATACTTATTCACTAAACCTGTAGGAAGTTTACACATACTTTAAAATATGATTACACATGTTACATAAATTAAGGTATCGATTGTAAAACATCTCATTACTTATTGCAGGAAGAGCCCGTTCTCCTGCCACTCCACCCAAACACATTGTTAAGCAGAAAGGATACAGATATGGCCTGAAGGTTCACTGCTACGGGCTGCAATCCTATCGGGTGTCGGAACCTCATAAAGACTGGGCTGGGTCAGTAGTTGGAAGTCCCCCACCCAGAACAAACTGATCCATTGCACAAAGCAGAACTGGTGACTCAGTGGGCAGCGTATGCCTTACTGAGTTAGTATCAAACCAGTGTCTCATCAACAGAACGATTAGCCTTTAAAGAAAAATCAGACCTATGTAAATATTGAGACTTGTCAAAGAAAATTTAAATTCTATGAGGCATCACACTTTACTTGGAATTTCTGCCTTCTGCCAAAAAGAATTTCTAAAGCGGAAAATGAGCCCAATTAGCAGTGAAACAGAGACAACATATCCAACTGGAAGAAAATTAATAAAGTATACATTCGTGTACTTTCATATTAATAATTAACTGAGTGGCTGTAAAAAGGATCAAGTGCAGAGCTGCTTTATATTCTGCATTTTCTATACACAGTCTCATGGCAGGGGGGACAATCTTTAAAAGTCCCTTCCAACCCAAACCATGTCATGATTCTGTAAATAGAAAGATTTCCAGAAACTTATGCTGTTTTAATTTTTTAAGACACTTCTCACAGCAACTGTTTTCCTGTTTTCTACTCTACAGAATATGACAGTTTTCTTTTCAGACATGCCCAATGGTTGCATTTCACAGTTCTGACATCTTAGTTTCTGTATTCTAGCATCGTTTAATACTGAATGATTGATGAAATATAAGAAAAGACCACACTGTCAACATCAGAACATATAAGCAAATTCCTTTATATATATTTGCAGCAATCTGGAACGTCAATTGCATTTAACAACTTCAGAAATATAGGTCATTCAGCCTACTGTTAATATCTTTTCAATTTAGTCCTATTACACAGCTCAATCACTAATCCTCGCTCACATAAATACTTCTATAACCTCTCCAGAACTGGCAAGCAAAAAAAGACAAGAGGAGAGAAAGGAAGTCAGTGATATAACACTATCAATGGGCAGGTTTACAACAGTGTACACAAAGTCAATGTGGACTCTATTACAGTCTAGAAGTTGGAGAGCTCTAAGACAGTTACAGCATCATTCTCCTGAACCATGTTTCTTTAAAGAATTATCATGTGGGTATTTGATATAAGTGACAAGCAGAAAGTCTTAGTGCATTTGGTCTGTGAATACTCTCGAAGTCTTCAGAAGAACACAGACTCCATAAAAGCCGCCACAAAACACAACTGCTCTTATTTTAATCATCTGCCACTCTGAATTTAAGCTCTGCAAGACTACCCACAATTTATTTCAACACAGAATGTGAGAAATTGGTTCATTCTACTACAGAAATCTAAAGGTAAGCCTTACACAAATAAGATCCAGGTACAAACTAAAATTATATAGACTGGCCTTGCACAACCTCAAAGATAAATTCCATGTGAAGAGACATCAAACATTGTATTTAAAAAAAAAAAAAGACTATTTTGTAATGTATTCCACATTCCAGGTTTAGATGCTTAAAAATACCACTCCCTCATAAATATAATTAAATATTCATTAACTGGAAGAAAAAGAGCATGAGCATGACCTTTTAGCTTGAAAGTCATACTCAAACTGCTCAACAGTCTGTATGCTGTATTAGCAATAGCGAGAGGTAACGTGCACTCAGCATGTCTTTGGAAAAAGGGTTGTGATGCAAATCTCTCTTCTGTAAGGACTCATACAGCATACCAAGAAAGAGAAGTTGTCTCCAAGAATATTGCCATTCATTATCTTATAGCGTGATGGCTTAACTTTCATATTTCCTATTGCTTCTTCCTTATAATGACTGTCAGCCAAAAACAAAGTAAATAATAAAAAAATTGTATGTATTTTTTTCAATGAAAAAACCAACAGCAAATTCTCCCATCCTGTAATTTTTCACATGAGAATGGTGTTTTTCAGCAAGTAAGGAAGTCTTGCTGAAAGAAATCAAAGAGGAATAAAAAATTTGACTATCAAAATTCTAAGAGTAACATCTTTTTTGGTCATACTTCATTTTAAGAAAAAATTAAAAGCAATGTCTTAGTCTCTAGTTAATGACACAACACATTTGAGATGTTAGTCAAATTAATATTGGTATCAGAATTTTTTTTTTTCAGTGCAAAATGTGTAATTTTATTATTTACTCTCTCAGCCTTGCTGAATATCACATTAATATAACAATGTGCAAGTTAAATTATATGCAAGTTAAAGACAAGGATATTAAGAATATGATTTAGAGAATTACAGCTGTTTATGATGCAAATATTCTGCTTTTGAGATTCCAGTTACTCTTAAATATGTGCATTACATACACATACAGGTTTGGGCTGGAATTGACTAAATTTTCTTCACAGTAGCTTATATGGTTCTATGTTTTGGATTTGTGACCAAAACAATGTTGGTAACACACCAGCGTTTTCTATAAGGCTGAACAGTCTCAAGGCCTTCTGTTTCTCATGCTGTCCAACCAGCAAGTAGGCTGGGAGTTCTCACAAAGCTGTGAGGAAATGCAGCCAGGACAGTTGACCCAAACTGACATTCCATATTATATGATGTCATACTCAGCAATGAAAGCTAGAAGAAAGAAGGAGGCGAGGGAAGGAGACATTTGGAATTACAGCATTTGTTTTCCAAAATAACCATTAGACTTGATGAAACCCTGCTTTCTTTGAAATGGCTACATGTCTGCCTGCAAGTGGAAAGTAGTAAATTAACTCATTTTGCTTTGCTTGCACATGAAGCTTTTGTTTTACCTAATTCAACTGTCTTTATCTCAACTCCTGAGCTTTCTCACTATCAGTCTTCCAGCTCTCCTCTCTATCTTGCTATTGCATGGGAAGATACAGAGGAAAGTGAGAGAACAGCTGTGTGGTGCTTAGCTGCCTACCAGGGTTAGCTAACAATATATAATGGAAGTTCTTCTACATACACCTAAGTATATACACAAACTGAATGATCTTGATATTTCTAAGTTTATATTCTACCAATATCCTAACAATGAAGTAGTTCAGCAGTTATAAAAGTGGATTACACAGAATTGGAAAATACATTAAATAGAGTGTAAACAGTGAAGAGAACTGCATCAGTGTCAATTTAAGTGTTTAATCAAAAACTTGTCATCAGTCCTTACCTTTAATCCAAATACTTTATTTTGCATGAATTTGTAAGAGGTTTCTATAAGAAATTTATAATACTCTAAAGAATTAAATGGTCACATTTTACAGATATTTCACAGTGCATGCATCCACAATGCATTTCTCAAAGCATCTGGTACTCTGATTTGATAGCAATTAATCACTATATCACTACTTAAATGTAGTGATTTAGTTGATTTAAGCATTCAATCCCACAGCTGTTGATAGGAACCAAAGAGACTTCACATCTGTGGATCAACAGTTATGTAAAGAAGAAACTTGCTACTGTCAACAACAAGCTTCCTCTTCAACAAATAGGGCAAAATAATAGGTCATATGTAACTGGGGTTCTTCAGATATGGACTTGTAAACATAGCACTCTTGAAATCTTAAACCCGGATTATGCTTAGAAACTATAATAGTAGAGGCTGGGACCCTGTTTACGTGAAGAGCATTTAGTGTGAGACTGTATAGAAGTCCATAATCAAAACCATCCTCAGTTCTTTTCAGAAATATCTGGAAGAGGATGTAGAGTAAAGAAGAAGGGGAAGCTGGAAAGATGAAGGTTTTGTAAACCAATGAGTTCTCTGTACCAGTCCTCAGCCATGAGAGATAAGGTTCTGAGAGTAAAGTCTTCTTGGAAGAAGGCTACATGTGTTTTAATTTATAAACTTAAAGGCAGATGAGGGAATAAAACAAAGTAAAAATCAAAACACCAAACTGGCTTCAGGCAGCAGCTTCCAAAACAGAAGAAGAGCTTTTTACTAGCATCTCCAGAAACTTCCACTGAGTAGAACACAGGAAATAATGAGGCAGCAGAACCAGTGTCTGCTCACACTGTGAGGGAAATTGCAACTGGACCATTTTGGACAAACTCTGAATAGAGGTCTTCAAAGGAAGCAGTATAAACAAATGAACGAGTGGAGTGATCAGCTCTGAACATATACAACCTTACCTATGAAACTTTTGCTACTCATTTTACATCCAGCCACAGTTCTCTAATCACATTTTCAACCATTAGAATTTAGATGAGAGAAAAATTCTTGGAAGGAAGCAGAAATGGAATTCTCAAATATTTTGAAGACATGAACATCTATCTATGGTACTAGGATTTATTAGCTTTCTGTAGAGTTGCACTGCTTCAATCCAAAAATTGACATATATATACGTGCAATTTATTTAACTCTTACAACTTTACTCCACATAACATTTTTACCCATTCTTGGTTAAAAAAAATCTAGAACAAAAACAGTAATAAAAAAATCTGACAACAACAACAAAAGCATCAGAACAAACGGACATGAAGAAAATAAGCTTTCACAACTACTAATTCTAATCTGAAGAAATGAGACAGTGGTTAGTTTTCATTGTCTATTCAAAATTTAGACATATGATGATGGGGGGTGGGGGGGTGGGGAATCAAGGATGTCAATTCCTTTCTTTTTAAGCTTCGCACTTCAGCCATAATTTGTCTACAAATAGCTCGTTATGGAACTGGAGTCTAACTACAGCAATTAGCAATCAAACAATCATTTTAGAATATCAGAAACATTAAGACACATTCTAACGGTTTTGCTCAAAGTCCAGTTCTGTGTACCAGTTAAATCCATCTCAAAATAAGGTTTGTTTAATAATAAAAACATGACATTGGACAACTTTGCTTTTCCAGCATTTATAATCACACCTCATTTTCATCTGTAAACAGTAATGAAGAAAAAGATTTGAGTGTTGGTTTTAAACTTCCTTGTGGAATCTAAATCCATGTCGGGAGATACCTTTAGAGTTAAAATATTTTGACCAATATTCCTGTGACTTGTAACACAGAGCTCTCTTACATCTAAAACAGAACAAACCAGACAGACAATTTACTGTCTGCCTACTAATGACTCAACCTTCGAAGACAGAGAAAGTAAAATTATTTTTGTCCAGCAGAGGTCTATTATCTTAATGATGTGTAAATTTTGAAGGCATTAATAGAACCACAATAGCACCTGGTTTTATTAAGTTTCTCCTTCCTTCTGAGCTGCAACTTTTTTTTTAATATTTCCGTACATATTTCATCGCTTAGAACATTCTCTGATAGTTCCTATTTCAAATTACTGTTTCTAGTTCACCCTCAACCTTTGAAATCACAAAAACTTACTTACATTGAAGTTTATTAAATGGTGACAACATCTTAATTTTCTAAAATAATTTATGCAAAATGACTGGAAGCATGAAAAAACGTCACATCACGTGGTTTTATATATACATTAAATAAACACTATCCTCAAGTACTTCTTCCTAACTTGACCCTAATGGACTGTATGTAACTGACGTTGCCATGTAACCAAATGCTACTGGCTTGGTACATAGAAAAACAGTAGAATTCTTTCAGGCACACACAAATATTCTGGCATGGATATGCCTTACAGTCACATTATAAAGATTTTTCCAGCAGTGTCCTGCAGCTGCTTAAAGACTTTGTGCTCAGGATGAAGGAAGAAGTTTAACATACGCTCAAACATCCCTCACTTCCTTCATCAGTACAGTACTCAGCAAAGGGGAAGGATTCAGATTTGCAGAGATCACAAAGGTAACATCCCTGAAAGGATCATCTCCTGTAAAGCATTTTCTGTATTCTCTACGAAGAGGTAGGAATCACCAACAGGATGCAAACAGGGTGAGTGCTTAATGTTTATTTTAGTGAAGAAAACTGAGTTTTGCCCTCAAGGAGCATCTTTTCACGCTAATAGGAGGAAATAAAGAGACCTTTTGCACATGTACATACATTTACTGAGAAAAATCATAGCAAGTATTCATGAATCCAACCTTAAACTTCACGTGAAATCTTTCACAAACACAGATTAGCCACTGAATTGACATACTTATCATTCAGTATGTGTTATCTTGTGGTAAGGTAAGGTAAGGTAATCTTGTGAAAACTTATACTGTGGAAGAATATGCAGCAGAAACGTTAAAATCCTTAAGAAAGCTAAACCTTCAAAGATCAGTTTTTTCTTGATTTGAGCATGGTTTACATAAAAGACAAGCCAATGAATCATCTGATTTAAATGAAAAACAGATTACTATTGGTAAGTGCTTGGGACATGGCCTAAGAATGACCATAAGCTTCCAAAACATAACATGTAGAAGTCCAGACATGAATATTTTTTTCCCCCCCACTGTTCTCTGAGCTGATACTACCATCAAAAAGACCTCCTCGTCCCACTGCCAACAGAAAGGAAGAAGTTAACCAGTAAACCCACCAATATAAAGTTACAAGGAGGACACAAATAGGTAGAGATGTACAGAAGCTGACTAAGATAGACAGATACCCAAAGAGAATATTCAGTTTCGAACTGTGAACAGTTTTAACATGCAACTCACGCTTGTTCAAGTCAATGAATTGTTGCAGGAAGCTGTCAATTTGTGTTTTAGAAGGGGAAAATGTCACTGTTTGTGCTGAATAATCAATCTTACACTTTTCGCTGTGTACTTCAATAAGGAAGGTCCCCTTCCACATCATAATAAATGCTTAAATCGGGATTGCTGTGGTTCGAGGTTATGCTAGTCCTCTAGTCAGAAATTAGGAGAGCTAACAGAAATTAGGAAGCTAGGTTCAAACACAAGTTTTTCTAGGGGTCCTAGACTAAATTGGAAGATGAAATGAAGATAAATGTATTAGGGCTTGATACCTAGCCAAAGCAGCGCTATTGTGAAATTTTTCATCTGATTTTACTGAGAACAAGCAGTACGGAACAGTAAGAAATCTGAATTGCTATAGACAGTAAGACAACGAACAAATATGCCCATGAATTACCAGGGGCTAGACAAAACTGAATCTCCCCAGCTTCTTTATTTTTACCACTCAGCACACACACTGTTTGTATGACAGAGAGCTGCACAGTGTCCTGTCGAGATTAGGATTCTGGCTGCTTCTGACATGGGATTTTGGCATCCTCTCCAGAGAACTGAAAAAGATTGCCTGATCCCATTCTGAAATGACTTTTTAAATGAAGAAATTCCCAGTTGCAAGCTGTGGGCTACGATAATTTCCTGAATCTGGCCTCACAACTCAATTATCTCTCTCAATTCTACCATACTATTTTCCTGTCCACAATGGTACTTAACTAACTCCATTTTCTGGCTCTACTTGGTGTACAAGACATTGCAGTTAAGTTGTAGACTATAATCAATATGCTCAGGCATTGAACCTAGGAAGTCAGAAAGACTAGGGTACGCCAAAGATCAGAACCTCAGCTGTAATTAGCAGAAGGCTACTGCCCAAGATGTAGGACAGTTATCAGTTACCTGACTATTCAGAAAACAAATCTCTTTATACCTCATGGGGGAAAAATAAAAAATAAAAAAATCAGTCTTGGAAAATTAGTTAACTGTGTGAGCATGTTTTTGTAATTTTCAGTTAAAACAGTCTTTTTTTCAGCAAACTACAAACACGGCTGTCCAAACAGTCTAAGTAAACTGTACAGAGGTTTACTTAAGCACAGCATGTGCCAGAATACTTGCAGCTGAAGTATAATTTACCTCTTCTCTTTTTTTTTGCATCCATTCTCTGAGCTTCTTTTCAGCTGTCCTTTTCCTTCTCTCAAATTCTTCCTTTTGCTTCATTTTCTCAAGCTGTATATACATTTCCTAATTAAAAAAAAAAAAAAGCACAGATCTTTAATATGTCACCACCACATATACCAGTATGCTCAATACTGGAAATACTGAAAATAGTGCTGCAGTTAAAAAAAATAATAATATTAAACATTACATTTAGAACACTTCTCTTCATGAAGATCTTGGAAAAAAATGAATAACAGTTAACACAAACATTATGAAATATAACCAGTGGAAATGTATAGTTTTTACAGCATGAACTTGAAACAAATATTTTTGTTGGGCTCCAGAAATACCTCCACACAAATCCCTCCTTAGCTCATTTAAACGTCATCAGTCAATGGTATCTCAATTGGTATTACTACTTTTCTATAGTACTTAAAGGTTAGATGATTTACTACTCTGTATTCAGGAAGGCATCAAAGCTCAGTAATGTATTACTCACCTGTGACATTTAATATCAAAAGTACAGGAACATTAGGGCTTAAGTCTAAGTTTACTGAAACAAAAATTTTTAAGGGTTTCATCAAATTTCAGAATAAGACCTATATTTTAAATATAATAGAAGAAATTCTGAAGTATTTCATCTTTGTAAGACACACAGTAAATACACAATTACTTATGACTCTTTGAGGAAATGAATCAATAAAGAAAAATCATGATTAAGATAATTTAAGACATCTGGTATCTCTAAGAGTAATGTTAGAACAAAGTATTATTTGTCAGTAAGAATTCATACCTTCAAACTCCGGATGAAATTACTTTCATTAACCTTATGTTATGGTCCCTAAAGTGCAGTCAGTTGCACAGAGAACCTCCTCTTCTATGAGGGTGGATGTGAATGTAGTAAGACATCAAGAAAAACTAGGAGCTTGCAGAAAGCTTATATAGAACACTTACAATCCAGACAAAATTTGAAAATACAGTTGTTGCTGAGGCAAAGTTTAAACAACTAACATCTCTTTTGTGTTCTAAGACATCTGTATTGCAGGTATCCTGGTTTAGGTAAAAGGTGATGGTTCCGCAAGTATCTTAAAGACTGTACTCACTATTTACTCCAAATGTGTATCCATGTTTCCTGCAGTCAAGGCAGACTCAGTATTCTCATAAGCACAATCTCTAGGAATTCAAACTCGTTTCTTAAGATACTGGTTTGGAATAATTTTATATGTAAACATAGTAACACGTTTTTATATTACAATCACACACTATGTCCTTTTCTGATATCTTACAAAACAGTTGACTGTATTCTTTCTCCCAGATGAAAACATTTACCATTAATTTCTACTTGTCCTCTAACTACTTATAATATATATTTAAGACAGCAACCTTACATGATATATAAGAATAAATTGCTTCAGTTCCTCCTCAAGACGATATAAGAAGTCCATACACAAACCATATTTGCTGTACAACAGAAGCAACTAGTTTGGCTCTTTTTTCATGCTTACAAATCAAAAAAGGGGGACAGTTACCAAACTAGAATCTAAAAGGAAAGATGTGAAATGTGTAGAGAATATGAATAGATCAGAAAATATTGCTCAAGTTTAGCAAACTATTTTGGTGTTACACTGATTTCTAACACACTGTTTTAAGACTTGCCAGTGTTGGGAGTTACAGAAAAGAGTGTGAGGCAACCCACATTAAAAAAAAAAATCTGTATGTTACCTACACTCTACAGATTAAAAGAATCACAGAAAAGTTAGGTCGTTGTTCAAGGTCAAATGGTAAATCAGTAACTTAAGTGAGAAATTATCTACCTTTGATGTGATTATTCTAACCACTACCCAATTCTTCCAATTAAACAATAGTATCATTCAATCAACTGCAACAACAAATATATTAATCAAGAAGAGATAGGGTGCTCTCACTTACTTCTGCCCCAGTCTTAGTGTTCAAGAACTGCTGGTTTGCAAGGGAGTCAAAAGATGGAAGGAGGGAAAGAAATCCTGGGATAGAGAAGCACAGTCTGGGAAATGACACCAAGCAGTTGTGCAATTACCCACTGAGTGGGTAACAACACTATGCCTCGTGTATAGCCAAGCAGCTTGCAGTGCTTACGTCCAGCACACACCCTGTTGTGTTTTACTACCTACACACAGGCATATGTAACTATGATGAAAATCAAGGTACCAATTACATCAATATATTATGCTCTTTTAAACTCAAATCATTACCTGTTGGTAGGATAAGCAAAATATTATAAAGTACCACTTCAATTACATGGAACATTTAGCAAAAGAAAAAGCTCAAGGCATGAATCACACTGGAACTGTCAAACCTAACACAACAGAGGTCAAAAGAAACTGAAAACAATGGACAAAATGGCTGGTTTTTCTAAAACCAATAGAAAATAAAATCCTGGTATTTGGTGCTTACTATTTGCTATTAGATTTTATGTCAAGCTAAGATACATTCACCTGTGCAGCTCTAGCTTGTAAGCGGGCACGTAGTTCCTTCTCTTTTCCAATGAACCATTCTTCCCATGCTGAAAGATTATCTTTCAAAGGGAATTGCTTGTTTGCCTCTGTTATTTCAGATCCATCATCATTCCTGAGTTAAAAATGAGAAATGTAAAAGAATATTATGTCAGAACTTTGACTGAAAGTCTATCCAGTGCTGTTGCTCAAAAAAAAAAAAAAAAAAAAAAATCACATTTCTCTTTATTGTAGCAAAAATTACATTATTCTTCTTACTTGCATAGTAATCTCTGAGATGGTAAACAGCATTTATTTTGTGTTCCTCACCAACTCCCTTGTGTTCTACTTGCCAAGTTCTAGTTTGTGATTTTTCTCTCTGTTCCGGACTGTGGAACAGGTTCAAACATTACCTTTTATGAACTAACCAAACCCAGTATCAGAAACATGGAAGCATTTCTGTCACTGAGAGGCTCAAAGTGGCAAGCAGCCTTTTGCAAAAGCAAAGTATAATCAAGATCATTTTCAGTCTCTCAAGTCCTATAGAATTGGAGGATATTGAATAGCTTCAGCACTCAGAATCCACTCATTCTAAGTTAAAATTTTCCTCTTTAAAACACATTCACAGGAAATACACCTTAAAAAATACAGCTTGTGCAAAACGCTTAGTTATATTATACAAGGTGAGACTTAGTAGAACACTTTGCAGAACTCACTCATAACTTTACTCACAAGTAATGCAATGATCCTACCTCCAGGCCAGAAATATATTTTATAATATTCTGTACCTGTACTCCCTCCTAAGTAAGAAAGTGCAGTAGGCTTGAATTCAACAAACACTGAAAACATGCCAGAAGATTTCTTTAAGTTCTTCTCTGCCTTATACAGTACTTTTTCTTAACAACAAAACGAGATTAGACTTCATGTTACTATTTTATATGAACATACGCACTCTGGAAACACCTACCACTTCACTACAGGGAGTAACTCTGTTTGCTTAACTTAAGCTATGAAAGAGGCACCATACATATATTTATGTATGTTATATATTATATATGTATATGCATACATATATATTTATATAAAAAGTCTTGCATGTTCACGAGGAATTAGAGATGTTGCCAGTGCAATGGAACTGACAGAACAAACACAGACAACGCATGGAGAAGAGCACTGCAGTCCTAGCAGTCCTGGCACAAAGCTGTCTACCTGCTGTGATGCGCTATGATCCACACAAAACCTGAATTTCACAGGACCCCCTGCTAGAATGCCAGCATATTCATAGCCTTCATCAGAGTAATTAAAATAACAGACTTGATAAGTACCACACTCTCAAGTATACATTTGTATTTAAATACAAGTATCTTAAATTGATTTAGATTAGTAGTTTGGCGTTAGTACTGAATTTTGATGAGCAGAATCCACCATAGTCATTGAAGTCACACCATCTGACGTAATGCTGATCTATACTGAAATTATGAAAACACCTAACACAATTACACAAGGCCTCATTTTCAGCTCTTCTCTTCTACAAATACTAATTTTCCCATGGCAAATGTCTGCCTCTGGCTAACTTTTATGTAGTTTCAAGACAACAACAACACTCTTTGAGAAACAGTGGGGAAGGGGAGTGGCTGTGTAAGAAATGCTCTTTATGATTATACCTGCAGTCTTAGGGTGCTCATTAGAATCACAGAACCATAGAATGGCTTGGGTTGGAAGGGACCCCAAAGATCATCAAGCTCCAACTCCCCTCCCACAGGCACGGCTGCCAGCTGCGAGATCCAGTACTGGACCAGGCTGCCGAGGGCCCCCCTGGCACTGAACACCTCCAGGGACGGAGCATCCACAGACTCTCTGGGCAGCCTGTTCCAGCACCTCACTGCTCTCTCTGTAAAAAAACTTCCCCAACATCCAATCTAAACCTTCCCTCCTTGAGCTTAAAAAGAATGAAAAGAGGAGGGACAGCAAGCAGGCTGACAGGCTGTTTTAATCCAAGGCTTCTGGATACGCTGATTGCTTTCCCCAGATTTCTCTTAGATGTTTAGCTCTTCTTTCAAGAAATGCTTGCAGGCAAAGCTCAGCGTGGCCCACAGTCCCTCACCCCGCCGTGGAGCCGCACTATGGGACCGCAAGTAGCGCCCCAGCGAGATGAGCTCTCCTTCCCCCGCCCCACCGACCTGCTCACTGCCCCCTGGGAGGCCGTACTCGAGAACGAACCGGGCCCCTCCTCCTCCTCCTCGCCCCCGCGGAAGCCGCGCCGGGAAGAGGGGAAGGAGCAGCTGGAAGGGCTGAGCAGCTCTTCGCCCTCCGAGCTGTCGAGGGACGGCCGCGCAGCCTTCCTCATGGCGGCGGAAGGCACCTGCGTATGAGGACAGCTGTTAGCCGCTCCTGCGCAGCACCACAACCCGCAACGGAGCTCCCGGTGGGCACCGCGCCGTCGCCGTGGAGACCGGCAAGCGGCACCGCCCCGCGCACGCGCTCTGGAGACAGCACTCCAGATGGGGCCTCACAAGGGCAGAGTTGAGGGGTACGACCCACTCCCTCGGAACGGCCCTCGAGCAGGCTGAAACGTACAAAAACAATCAACAACAACAACAAACGGCAGACTGTCTCTGACCTAAGCACTTCTATAACACTGACTACATCACTATGCAGCAAATCCATACTCTTGGTTTTGAAGGAACTCCAGGCACTTGTAAGTGTATCATTGAGCTGATCACCATCAAATAGATTCAAGTCTCATTAGCTACAGTCTCTACTAGACAACAAATTAGACCAATCAGATTAACAAAACGATAGCTCAAGCACTGGAGACAAGAGTATCACTAGAAACCAAGCATCAGGCTAAGTTACAAGCATTGTGTTGGTTTGTGTTTCAGATCATAGGACACCAAGTACAGTATGCACCCTGTCAAGCTTTGCAAAACACAAACTGTTAAAAGTATTGCACGTGTGTCTGTGTATGTGCTGTATACATCAAGCAACAAAAGTTGTTTGATGCCCAGCTAAGCAAACAGTATGAGCAAAGCTTCACATTGTGACAGGCATGAAAACTTCAAGTATGTCAACAAGCTGCAGACCAAGATAAATTCAGTATGTATGTCATACAAAAGACAATTCATTTTCTGGGGAATTAAAGTATTGTTTCTAAAACAGCAGAAGTATAGCTTGAAGAAGAGAGGGCTCTGGGGAGACCTCATTGTGGCCTTCGAAGTACTTGAAGTGAGTGTGTAAACAGGAGGGGGAACAACTGTTTACATGGGTTGATAGTGATATGACAAAGCGGAATGGTCTTAAACTGAGACAGGAAGTTTAGATTAGATATCAGGAGGAAGTTTTTCACTCAGAGGGTGGTGACACACTGGAACAGGTTGCCCACAGAGGCTGTGGATGCCCCATCCCTGGAGGCATTCAAGGGCAGGCTAAGTGTGGCTCTGGGCAGCCTGGTCTGGTGCTTGGTGGTGACCCTGCATATAGCAGGAGGGTTGAAACTAAAAGGTGTTGGAGGTTTTCAACCCAGGCCATTCTATGATAAAAACCATCTGCCATGGCAAGAATTAAGTATGATTATTACTAAAGCCTAAAACCAAGCTAACATGATGAAGAACAAAAGTTGCCACAAACAACTGAACATAGAGAATGAATATCTTTCTAAGTATCCACATATATACACACGTGTGCACATACCCACATGCCCCTACAGTTGTTACTGTTGTGAAAAATCTGCCAAAGTGCTCACCTCAGAAGTGACAAAATCTAAGCTCAGTCAGAGCTAAACAAACTATATAGAAAGAGGGAATTAAATTCACCCATACTCACGGACCTATAAGTTGGGTCTGTTCAATGGTAATTCACATGCCTTAATTTCCAAATGATTCTAACAATGTGCTTACATAATTCCTAATTCTCATCCACAGTACTTGAAAAACCATTTTCCATAGAAAATGGTGCTGAGAAACTAATTTTACAGGTGACTGAAACAGAAATGAATTCAGTTCTAGACATAAATCAACTATTTTGAATTATTAGCTATCCTGATTTGACAACTCTATGAAATGTACAAATTTGCCAATAGCTCCTATGAAATATTTTTTGAAATTTAACTGTAATCTGATCAGCACAGCCTCAGAGGTTGTAAGGACCTCTCAGTAGAATTAATTAACACTAGTCAGATTTAACGGAAAGAATGAGATTGCTCTCAGAAGTAATGTCTAGTTCCACACTTGCATTCAAGAACACAGAAAGAACATAAAACAATCCTACTAAAAATAAATAAGTAAACTAAATTGAGGCACAAACTAAGGCATAGGCTACATACCTTTAGTTAGCTGATACCAACCAGACGCCCATGAAGAATATATGTCTACATTTTACTCACCGACTGAAAAAAATACAAAATAATTTGAATAAATGTAGTTCAGTTTAAGAAGTCTTGAGTCTTTTTACTTCATGATGTGGGGAAAAGTGTTACAGCACAAAACTACTTAGCTCCATACTCACAGTCAGAGCTGATCGAGAGCTCTCTGTCTGTGCACTGGTATTTTTATGCTTGCATCTGTAGTTCTGCTTAATTAAAGCGGTCTTGGATTGCTTCGGTTTTCCTTCATTTTCTGGCCCATTCTCATCCTTGCAGTACGCCATTCCCACTACTGGTCCCAGTTCAAGCTTTCTGTTCATTGCAAATACAGAGCCATCTCTTTTCAAGGGCCACAGACTTGAGAATGAGCTTCCCTCTTTAAGGGAACATGCAAGAATCCTATGAAACAAATTTATAGTAAAATCCCATCTTTACAGTTCAATAGCACAATTCCTGCTCCACTCATTTGGCTGGATTTCACCTTCTACGTAATCAGTATGCATCTGTTTTTGTACTGGTTGGAGATCATGGCACTACTACTATTGAACAGACTTCACTTGTTAAGCTACTTATGCAAAGCAGATTTATTTACTTACTCTGGGACTGACATTTGCAAAAGACACTAGTGAGTTATGCATTCTTTTGTTATTCAAAACCAATGATTAAACTTGTGTTGTTATCCTCAATTCTGAACAATTTCCTTATAGTAAACATAGCCACAGTGACCATTAACTAGTATTCTCAAATAAAACCTAAATAATATTTTTTTCCTAGTGTAGTGCCACAACTGCAACAATATGGAATGTGTCCATTCATCCTCCATGCACAAAAAGCAGTAAATAAAACACAGTAACTTATGATGCATTATCCCATTCCACCTTTCATTTGTTTCCTTACTTTCTGAATCATATTCAATTGCTAGCTTGAGAGTAAATAGCTCAGATTCTACTGTACAGTATATGAAAGCAAATATTAAAAATCTCTAGCTAAAAATAAACTTATTATACCAGCAATAAAAGATCAAAAGCATCTATGTAATTAAAAGTTATTAAATTGAGAGTACGTATGAAATAAACTGCGCGTTGTACTTTTAATTAAAAATATGTGCTTTTTAATTAAAAATATTACCCTGTAAATTAAAACCAAAGGCTTAAAAATTATAATCAAAGTTAAAAGTATCCCGGTACAACCCTGAGATTTCTGAGTAAATTTGTGATTAAACTATGAGATTTCTACCATAATGGAAAAGAGCGGAAGGGATCTAAACTCAACAGTTGTCAAGCGGATACATTATTTATGTAATTTCAGATAAAGTGTTCTCACCAGAATACTTTCTTAGAGCAAGTCAACAGCTGTCCATAAACTACTTAACAGGGAGAAGGTGTGGAATATCTCAGCAACAACTTCTGGCATCTTCAGTTTTTCCCTCTGCACCACTGCAGAAAGCTTCTTACTCAGAACATCAGGAGGAGGAAGAAACAGTGAATCCTCTCCTTGCTCAAAAGCTTTCATTTGTTTGAAGTCAACAGCAAATTCTTTTTGCCTGCTACACCAGGTGCTGGAGCTCAGTACAACAGTTGCTTAGGGTTGCTTTGAACATCCAGCAAAGACATGTGACAAAGGAGGGATTGAGTACTTGGTGGCTGGATTTCTTTGCATTCCCCTCAAGTGACTGCCCACAGATGCTGCGCATTTGGTGACTGAGACAGGCAAGTTCTACAGCACTGCTTCTCAATGAATTCATTTTAGTAGCTACGGCCTGCATTCCTTCTCCTCTACCAGCTGTTAAAACCTGAGCACGTTGCAAGACACTGGACTGACTGCATTAAAAGATAACCACTAGCACAACAACTCAAAAAACATTAATGCTGCATAGTGAAATATTGGAACTCCAAATGAAGAAAAATTGACCATTTTAAAAGCACTTCAGTGAAGACTCATTTGTAAAACAGAAGACAACACATATTATTACTCAAGAGCATTGTGGAAAATTCAGTTGGCTTTTTGGAGCTCAATAGCTGGATTTCCTTCCTATTGGTTATAAAATGGCACCTGAAATTTGTTTTCATTTTCCAAAATACTGTCATCTGTGAGTAGCCGACCAACAGAGTAACAAACCACCTCTTCCAAAATTACGGTTTCAAACAATGGAAATGCCACAAAAAACAAAGTCAGCATCTGTACAATCTTCCAAGCCATATTAAAAGCACTTGAACTTGAATACAATACATAATATCTATTTTAAAGAGACTGCTTTGCAAAAGGGTAAGTACTTCTCTTAAAGTTTTAACCTTTTGCAGGCCAAGAGGCTGCATTAATCAGAAATGGTCAATCCACTGAATCCACGGTAAACTGGCAACTTTCTTATTTTGCTGGCTTTTCCTTCCCAAAACCCTAACCACGTTAATTCTGTTGGTTGTTGTCTACAGTTTCATGCCCGTGCACCATTTTCAGCCTCAACTTTGGAAAAACAGAAAAATAACCATCAGTGTTCATGTACCCTTTATTTGCTTTCAGTGTAACATTCCATGCTAACTGCAGATGTTATATTCATGAGTATAAATATAAGAACTAACAGCTCTGGATTGGTTTTCTTCTGTTTTTACACGTGAATATTTTGGCTTACAAAATTAACAGCATACAGTAAATAATCCTCCCATATTTTGTACAAACTACATGATTTTGATATACAAGGATTCTGTTTTTATTACAGTGACAATATACAACCATGTCTATTTACAATGCAAAAAGTATATAAACCACATTTTAAACATTCTGCTACTGGCAGCCACTATTGTTTAGGAGGTAGCTTTAATTAACAAAATGAAGTGAAGCCACATTTCCCATCATGTGTTCTATCAAATAATTTACAGTACAAAGATAAAAATTCATTGTATAAACAGTATATACAGGTTAATTCTCAAAACTGCAATCTAGCTTTAAATCTTAAGAAGAATGTTTCCAGAGTGACTGGGATGGCAGTGAATTCACCCTTGATTTATTATATTATTCAAACAACATAATTACTTAATTGTGCATTCATAATTTTATAACTATCAGATATAAAGATTTCAAACTAAATGTAGATATATTGAGATCACTTAAATCATTTGGATCTCAGGACATAAATGGTTTAAAAATGATGCACTGACTTGCGTGAAAATCAGCAACTTTGCACAGTGTACTTCACACTCACTAAAAAAAAAAAATAATAATGGCAAAAATGCTTTTCTTCTATTGCAAAAATTACTTTCTGTTTCCTCCCCGATTACTAAAATCTAAAACTGCTCACAGACAATACTGGTAAGCACTAGCACTCAACAGGCTGCAGAGAATTAGCCAGTCTTTTTCTACCAACCCATGAGCTGTGTATGTCGGCAGCACTGCTAACACACTGCCTGATGCATCCAAGTTCCTTCCAACAACGTGACCCTACTGCGTAATACTGAAGAAGATGGCTGTGGTTCACCTGAAGTAATTCATCGTCACTGAAAAACATCTTCAGCCCTATTACTCCTGACAGCTGTTAATATTCTTATTGCATCATCTGCAGATATTGTGATTACAAGTGTTTTTATTACAACAATCTTTTTTAAAAAGAAAAATTCTGAATGCTGGCTTGAAATACAAAACAAAAACAGTATTCCCATATTGCTCTCACAGTTATGCATGGGAGAACTAATCCCTTTTTTGGCCCTGCAGTAAAATTCATCCTGAGATTCAATGCTGAATACACTATATAAAGCTAGCAAGAGAGTTGTTGCTTAATTATAGAAAAGTCACATTTAAAAATAATTTCTTTAATATTAACAGCTGTCCTTTATATTGTGCTTTGGCAGGAAAAATAAAATAATCAGAACTTACCTCACCAACAGCAGAAGTAAAACACAACTGGACTACAACATGGAAACAGACCATCAGCATGTAAAAATGGTATAAAAGGAATCGTTATTGCTCAGACAGAGTAAAAATACTGGGTAACAAATTTGGTTGACCAATTATTTACAGTCAGGGCAATTTATTTATTTGTTTAATTCTTTTTAAATGTATGGCTCAAGAAATGACTGCCCACTTCCCTTCTTTTAGAAATGACACTAAACAATGATTACAAAAGTGCTTCCTGCTCGGAAAGGCTGAAAGAGGCAATGGTCTGTGAAGTGTGGTACCTCCTTGTTAGGAGAGTCAGCAGTTGAGCCTCTCAGTCTTTAATTCTTGGTATGTTGATGTTGTAGGCATAGCGAACCAGAGGGAAGCCTCGGCTTTGGTAGAAGCAGGCCCGGCCACAGGCCTGCACTTGGTCTGAGCTGTCCGACACGAAGGAGTCATCTTCGTCTGCATAGTCGGAGTGGGCTGACTGGGTGCCGCAGTCTGACCAGTAGCCATCCGGCCTTTGGCAAGGCACCACTGCCAGTGTGGGGCAGCTGTGGGATTTGATCAAGTGTTTGCATGGCACAGGCTTGGACAGGAGGAGCGATTCACAGCACTCGCACATGGCGACGTTACCCTGCAGGTGTGTGTACATGCCACAGTCATAGTAAAAGTCCTGCGTTGCACATCCCCCTTGAGCACTGATGGAGATGGCTACCACTCCATTCTTCCTTGTCACCTGGCGCCTGAGCAACTTCCAGTCCTCCTTGAACTTTGGGTTGAAGAAGACGTACAGGACCGGGTTCAGGCACGCGGGTAATGGAAAAAATATCAAGGTAACAGACTTCATGATCTCAGGGCTGATAGAAATCGCAGTGATCAACGGTGCAAACGAGAAAAATGCAACAGGGCAGAAAAAGATGCAGTTTGTGAAGATTAGCCACGCGACATGCTTAATCATGCAGGACTGTGAGTTTTCTGAGAGGTCCTCTTTTTCCAAGTTGCAGTAAAGTTTAGTGTAGATAATAGCCATCAGCAAAAATGCCAATGAATTCAGAAGCACTAAAGTTACTGTGAAGCCCAGGGAAGGAGTCTCTCCAGTGGGGAAGGGCAAGCAAAGGGGTGATGCCGAATACTCTGCTTTATGGAAAAGTGGTAAGCATCCTGCTACCACAGCACACAGGAAAGCAAGAACTGCTGCGATTTGAAACTGTTTTTGGTGATTGCTTTTCCCCTTTTTAATGATTTCCTTTGCAGAGAAGCTCCGTTCAACAGCCGCCAACATCAGGAAAAAAATGGCACTTTCTGATGAAAATACTGCAAGAAAGCCAGCGACTCTGCAACCACTGCCTGTCTCCCACCATATGCCAAATTCAGCAAATCTTCCCCAAGAGATAGCATCCAAGAAAGTTAAAATACCAGTATAGACTCCCATAAATAAGTTAGAGACAGAAATCAGACCTATGAACAGTTTGGAAGATGGCAATGGAGCACAAGATGCAAATACTGTTAACATGACAAGCAGGTTGAAGAACAAAGCAACCAAAAAAATAAACCAGACAGTAAGTCGAATCATCCAGCTTCCCAGTAAATATTCACAAGGCTTAAAAGCACCTACAAGAAAAAAAGCAGAAGGACAACCAGTTTAGGAAAAAAAAAAAAAACTGTGCCTTGATAAGGAGTTTATTCAAATGTTTTACAAGACTACTCGTTCATTAATTGATGAATAGAGTACCCAGCTGAACTGCTAAATAGGTCACTTGAAAGTAAGCTGTTCTGCTGAAGCTATTTACTAATTAATTATGCCTGAAATAGTAATTACTGTGATGAATGGTCACTTGGGAATACTTTAAATAAACAAACTAGGTAAACACACTTAACTACCTTTAAGCTCCTCAAAATAGTTTTTATTAGTGTCACCTACATACTTCATTATTGGTGGGTTTTTTGTTTTTTGTTTTTGGTTTTTTTTTTTTGAGATTTTATACTTTATTAAAAAGTTGGCAACTATACAAAATCAAATGTTTGAAACCAACTTATAAGGGGTAAGGTGTTTTTTTTTTTTAATTAACATGCTCTCTGAAAACATGCTTTACAAACATGCCTTCTAGAATTGCTTCTGGTCATAAGGAAGTATGTATAAAACAGCCAACAAATTCAATTTATCAGCTTTAATAGGTACAGGAATTCACCTCTCCCCAGCTCTGTCTTATGGGAGGGCTTTGTGAGCTTGGAAAGCCATATATGAAGAATTGGATTTCCTTCTTCTTTTGCCACTGAGGTGAAGAACTAAGTGGTAAAAGAAGAATACTTTAAATAATAATATCTAGCAAGCAAAATAATATGAGGCAAGACCAGCAAAAAGGTCACCATTTCTGCATACCCTTCTAATCCTTCTAATTGCTATTTATTCCATAGGGAAATCCCACTGATTTTAAGTAAGAATTAGAAGAATTTAACCTCTCCTTTATCCCCATTAGGTTCTGCTAATTGTTCTAAACACAATACCAAGGGATCCCTCTGTGTAGTCAGGTCCTCTGTGAACTGAAGGCAAAGCAAAAAGCCACCAAACCGTGCTGCCAAACAGGGCTCACAGAACAGCTCCTGAGCTGTCCATCCAGAGCCCTTGGTCTCGGCCCCATGTAGCTCCCACCCTCCTTTTAGGAAAGTGAAAGGTAAGCAAAACCCAATCCTAATGCTGGCTGCAGAGAAAGCTTCAACATCAGCGCAGGCATCTATCTCCGAATGCCTCAAGCAACTTGCAGAAGTAACTGAGGTGACAAGACAGGAAGGAATCTTTTTGTTTGTTTGAATGACCAAGCTTAATTTCTGAGTAAGAAATAATGCTGCTAATTGGATTATCAGACCAGCAGAATGAGCATTAGATCCTTCTCCCTCTTCTCCCTTTCTTTCTGCAGGTATTTCTGAGCAGGAGGTCCTCAAGGGATCTAAACTGAATATACTTAAAAGTAAAAACAACTTCCTACTTAAGAAATTTTAAAATGCAATTTGTGCTTCCAAAATCAATTTGAAATCTGTTCTGTAATCACTACATCATGGTGCACCCTTAGACAAAGAACAAAAACGTGCCAAACCCATTGGGAAAATTCATGCTAGGGAGAACGAATTTTGCTGCTTGAGTTCAGCAATCCATTCCTGCCATTAGGCAAAGTGGAAAGTGGATCTACGGGATAAGCAATGATTCAGAATTTAGGTGGTGGGTGGAGCGTCCTACTTATGACCAGACAACAGCACAGCAGGGAAAATAAGTTGCTAGCATGGGAGGGACGGGTGAAAAACAAGGCAAATTGTGAACTTGTAAAACAAGCTCTTAGCTCCTTGTAGAGCTACAGCACCTCTGGTATGGGCAAAAAGAGAGATAAAGGCTTTAAAGATTTAACCTGTGTAACAGATCAGCTGAACTCTCATTCTGCAAACAGGAGCTCAAACCACATAAGCAGCATTAGTCAAATTAGTTCTCAGCATAGAGTTACATTAGTAGTGTATTTGATTTTCTGACCACGTTTTTTTTTACTGTAATCTAGAAATCTTTGTAATATTCTGTACACTAAAGCTAGAGCTATCTCAAAAGATGAAGAGCTAACAGGTGAGTTTTTACAGTGGATGTAAAATACCAGTCTAGGAAAAAAAGAATAAAACTTGGAGAACTTCTGTTGATCCGGAATCAACTTCACTGGAAGCATACTGGAAGCATAATCTGTGTACTCCTATCCATGCAAACAGGAGGATACAAGATGTGTAAAAGCTTCTCTCAACAGCCCATGGGAAGGGTGAGGAAGTAGGAGGCACCACAGCCAGCACTTTAGGAGCTGAGAGGAACTGTGCATGGAAATGCATAGTGGAAAGAAGATAAGCAGAAGGGCAGCAATGAAACTGCCTAGGAATATTTGTCTACAAGATCAAAGACTTTCAACACTCCTAAGCCATTCAAGCCCAAACTGGAGTTCTGGTACTCACTGTATCAATATCCACAGCAGTTTAAGATGTTACTCCAGCTACTAGCAACAGCCCTCTGCTGTCAGTTAATGCTGCCACAAAAGGGCTAGGAGAACACTGTCAGGCTGTTTAAACCCCAATGACAATAGTTTAAGCTTTTAAAAGCACAGGCTGACTTCTTGCTGAAACAGATGAGCATTCATACCATCTGCTCCGCAGATACTTCATTGACAAGAGTAACACAGAATTAGGGGGCAGTGCATTAAACACAGCAAGCTCCAAATACAAGTCTGGTATGTTCTGCTTATGGAAACCAACTTCAGTTTTTTGGTAACGTAGTTCTCCCATACAGTGTCGTGTCTAAAGCTGAGGCAGATCTTTGTGACTCTCATCCAAAACAATATTAGCATCAAATGAAGTTTACTAAGTGCTACAGAATTTAACCTTCTCTATATGGAGTGAATGAGGAACAAAGCATATTTCTTCAGACAGCTGTTTGCATAACACTATGCATGAAGTTCAATATGTGGCTAAAGCACTTTATTAGATTTACCTATTGCTGGTGTGCAGTGAATAATAGTCTGACCCAGTTCCGCATTTTCCTCATTTCTTAGACCATCTGCATCAGCTGTATCCAAGTAAAATGAAAAACAGATTAGTTGTAGAAAGAAAGAAAAAAAACCAAAATGTAATGAAGCTGCCTAGGACAGAAACACAGCTTTGAAAGATCAAAGACTTAACACTTTGCCAGCTTTCAAGCCTATAACAAGTGGAGTAGTTCTAGTTTACCCCATAACGTTGAATACTCAATGCAGAAATTGCTGCAGCAGTTTAAGTTACTACTGCCTGTTGTAGCTGCTCACAGTGCTTTGTAATAAAGAAATAACATCTTTCATCACCAGGGAAAAAGATCTACCAGCTTTGAACTAGACAATGCAACGACAAGCTTTCTGAACATGTGGGCCAAAATACTGAAATCATGAGAACATTTCTGCTCTGGCACAAAATGACAGAATGAGTCCTGGCAGTTTAATACAGTTTTAACCAAAAGAAAAAAAAAAAAGAAAAAACCCAACAAAAACAGGCACATCTCACACTATCAGATAAATCCACTTCACAATTTTAGAAAGAACATGGCACCTGTCTATCCGCAAGCAATTGCTCAGCACTTTCAGAGCCAGCTTTTCCATGTTTGTTTATTCAAAGACAACATACACTGTTACTTGGTCCCACATGTTCCTCATTAGGATAAGTGCACTTACTCTTTTCACGATCCCCCATGGCATCTTGATCTTGGTGACTAGAATCTTCAGCATTTGAGTTTAAGTAAGAATCACAGCCCCAAAATGCACAGCACTGGTAAGCATATGGTACCGATAGAGACCTGAAATACAGGCAAAACAATGAAGATCTGATGCTACTTTAAGGTGTATCACCTATTAAAAATATTAAGGGACACGCTTAGTGCTAAAACTAAGTTTTTTGTCACGGTCATTAAGAAAAAGAAAATTCAAATTGGATCAGCTGTAATCATTTCTGATGAATTTTTTTCACAAGATAAAGGACAGGTGATGCATCCAAGTCTCGCCTGCAACAAGGATGTTTTGCTCTCTTCACTTCTCCTTTTCTTCCTTTTAAAAAACAAATTCTGATCAATGCTTGTGGCGTTACTGTACAAATAAAAACTGCAAATTAATCAAGTTAATTTATACAGAACTGTTTTGTAAGAAAGTTAATTCCTAAATGACCAAGATGTTATAAAGGCATTTTGTTTCTTCAAAAAGAAAATTGTTTTTGCTATTGTCTTTCTGCATGCTTGCTAGAAATGGTACATGCTATTAATCCTGGTAGAAGTGTAGTACACCTGCATACAGAGATTTTAAAAGTCCACGTAAACAATTAGATAATAGCAGACCAAAAGCTAACTTTTCTTACTCAGGGCTACAGTATCAACTATTTGCAGCACTGTTCTGCAATTATGTTCCTGTAAATTTTTACGAGGAAAAATGGTCTGAAGGCTCCCACAGGGCATTAGCTCTCAAACACAGACCACAAACAAAAAGCTCATCTGTTGTTTCCATGGGATTGCTGAGGCCTAATTCTAAGAGTGACACAGAATCTTCTGCTAGCCTTACACAAATTAACAGTATCTACATCTCCATTTTTTCCATTGGGCGGTATAGGAAACAATTTTTAACTGTTTCTTGAAGACTGAAATATCCATGTGTACAAAGATCTTTCAAAATGGAAATCAGTTCACCACCTCTGATCACCTATTGAAATCAGTAACAGGTTTCCCTTTGAATGATTACTGTTACTCTTATCATTCACCTCCAAGAATAAACAGCATATGTACCAAGTGTGGTGATTATGGAATCAGGCACCTGCAAGTCTGTTCCCGTTTTTCACACACTGAAAGACAGATGTGCTCAGTTCAGTAACAAATGGAATCTATCCAAACCACTGCTATAAAGTCAGATGATTATATCTGCCTGAAAAGTGGCATAGGAAAAATGTAACAGGTTCCAGGAAAATAGTCTGCAAGTGGCATTTCCATCAGAACAGTTGGGATGCCAATACTGAGGCACTACAGGACTTGCTGAAGGGCCTGATCATCTGTCATATTATCTAAGTTGGCTTCATTTATTGTCAAATTGCTTGCCACTGAGTAAGTAAGGAAGTGCGGTACTGTAGTGCTATTAACCAACATACCGAAGCTTTGCAAAGTTCTGCGCTGCCAAAGCTTCTTTCAGCTCAGAATTTCCTGCAAGTTTAAGTTGGTTCAATCCACTCAATCCTTCTGTTGGAACTGAGGTGAGTTCATTGAAACTTAGGTCTCTGAAATGTGAATATTAAGACAGTGTTACAACAACATAAGTTTGATGTCTTTAAGGTCTCACACCAAAGCTGTGGTCTGGAAAATGACTCTTGGTGCTGCAGGTGCTTTAGAGTATGCCTTGTTCTGTATGAGTACACCCTGCATAGCTTCAGTGAGCATGAGGTTTCATGATCCACGGAGATGAAACGTATGATGGACACATGCCAGTTTTAAGCTAAAAGCATTTACTATCTCAGCAATTTAATGACAGAGAGAGGAGGCTACTGTACAGAATAGCCTACTTACAGATTAACAATAGCTCCAATGGTGGTGAAAGCTTCCTTGTGGATCTTACAGATTCGATTTCGACTGAGGTCACTGCAACAAAAGCCAAGTATGATTATTTTAGCAGCTTCATCTAACCGTTGCAACAACCACTGTTCAGAGAAGAAGTACATCCATTATACATAATGGCACATCAATTATACCTCTGATAGAAAAGCCAAACAACCCTACCATTTCCCTTCTCCCCCCAGTCAGACAGGTGCAGTAGAAGCTGAACCTCTAGGTCAGGCAGCCATAACCAGCTTCACCCCATTCCCAAGGTAGCAATTGTATCCTACTAGAACTCCCTTTTCCCCTTTTTTCCTTAGCCCTGGCAGTTCAGCTGGTGCTCCCAAGGCAGAGGCAGGCTTTGGCATCACCCATTCCCAGGCTGAAGGTGCCAGGAAGATCACTTTGGTGACAACACCTGCAGCAGGGCAAGGCAGAAGGGGTGGGGGAACAGAACAAAGAAAAGGACATCTACTTTGTTGGATTTCAAAATCCAGATGCAGCTCCTGCTTGATCACTATGATTTATATTAAGATACTCCTTTCAAATCCCCTGTCAACATCTGAATTTTTTTTCCCAGATAACTTCACTGTTTCTATGTAATCTTCATACAGCTAGACTTGTGAAGGTAGGGGATAATTTTGATTACTGGTCTGCTCCTCTCAAGGAAAACAGATAAAATGATCCAATAAATAGCACAATGCAAAACAGTAGACTACCAAAAAAATTCTCTTTAGATACATATATATGTGAATGTCTACAAAGGCAAAATGGAGTGTAAAATTGGCAGCTGCTAGTATAGCATCTCTTGCATATTGTTTGCTTCACCTTAGGATCCAGCATTCTTGGCCTTTTGACATAAACAAGATTCACAACACCAAACCCAATGTCAATTTACGCTGGAGTCAAAAAGATTTTGTTTTATTCAGTATGTGTCTATGTACACTTACAGTATACGAAGGGAGGACAGTCCTTGAAAGGTATCATCTGTGATTTCATGGATTTGATTATGCTGTAAGGAACTGTGAAGAAACAAAACTTTATTGGCAAACAGGCTAACTTCAGACCAAGGAATAGCTTGATGGCTGCTAATAAGAAGAGGTAGCCTTCCCAAGGGCAAGGTGTTTTCCAGTTTCCCCTTACACAAACTACATTTCACATTAGCTACAATAGCATAAATATAATGGTCCTTTGTGGCACCTTTACTCAATCTCAATTCACAGATCTTATAATTTAAAGGAGAGTGCTGAGTGTGAATGGAATTACTTCCAAGTGAAAAGTAGCACTTGGCAAACTATCAAGAGTCACTGAGATTTAACGCAAATCTACTTAACTCTTCAAGGAATCTTTAGGACACTTTAACACCCTCGATGCACTTTCAATTCTCAATATAGATTTATGAAAGGAAAATGCTGAGAAATGCTTCAAGAACTAATGGGCAAGTTATACTTCCAGTTCATTTGCCCTCGATGTCCCTTTCCGACAAACTCCATTAGTCTCCCTTGTGTATACATCAACAACATGTTCTAACAAAAATTACATCAATGGTGCCTTTGTTGGAGAGTACCAGGCTTTTCTCACACACCATGAGCTCTGAAGATGTATTGCCAGATGTTTTACAGCGAAAAACAGGTACAATGAGCCCAAAGTTGTCAGAGTATAGTAGCAAAGACCTGTGAGAAGCCTATTATTCCCAATCTCATTAAGTGTTAAGAAAGTTGAGAGCAGGGGAGGTTTAAGGAGAAGCAGGAACACTGGTAGGTGAAAAAATGCATAGGGTCTAAAAATAAAGTTTAAGAAGCTTTATACCAATGAAATAAGGAAGAACAAAGACAGGTTTTGAGAAAGAGAATGCGCCTCACAGGAATTACAGGAGAAAGTATTTTACCAGAGTACAGACTGTTGGTTGAAGGTAACTGAAGTATGGAAGAAATACAAGGCAGGAAGGAAAACACCCAACTGCTCATTACATTTGTGCATATAGCAATACTTCTACACATCAAGATTCACGTGTCCTTCACTCTTTTTTGTGCCATAGGAACAATTAAACCCGAGCTGCTTGAATTTTCTGCCCAGCAGTCTTCACACGACACAGCCACATGGCCTTAATCTTAGAAGTGTATTTGTCATCAAAAGTGAAGCAAAAACATTTCTGGAGATTGGGACTCAGGGTACTAAACAGGAAATAAAGATAACCACTGTGTATTTCTACTCACATTTCTTCCAAGGAGCGGCAGCCTGTAAAACTTGGGAGGTCCTTTATATTGTTATAAGACAAGTCCCTTCAAAACAGGAAATGGAAAGAGGATGCTTAATTTAACTCTGCTCTAACTGGAACATCTCATCACTGGATATATGCGTAGCAAAAAACCATACTGTCCAAGCTACCTGAATTCTGAGAGCTGTAATATAAAATCATGTTTAGATTTAAGTGGCCAGAGCGTATGCAAAGCAGAAATTTAGTGCAAATTTTTATTTAGGGTGCTGCTACCTCCCAGAATTTTTCATGAAATTCTGCAGCAAAAAAAAGGAGACTAGAAACTTGTAAACAACATTTAAATACCTATGCAAAAGATAAGTCCCACATCATCGTCCTCTATCTCAATTCATCTTCTATAAAACAAAATAATATTTCTTCTCTGTTTTTCAGGAATTGGTTTTGTTCCAAATTTTCTTGTGCATTCTTTGTAAACATGGCTTTGCCTACTCCCAAATGGTTCCATTTGCCAGTTTGTTCTTTTGCATTTATTTTAAACACATTCTTACTAATTTTTTAGTCTTGCCTTTATAATACTACCTGAACAATACTTTCCCTTTAAATTAGCTCTACATTCTCTGCATCAAAACATTTTCATCCAAATGAAAATAAGAGCAAAATGTGTACACTTACAAAGTTCGTAGCATCTTTTGCTCTTGGCATAAGTTAACAGGAATACTGTTTATCTTGGTCCCCGTTAGAGTTCTATGAAAAAGAAAATCAAAACACCATATATAAGTATCTGTATTGTTGATCGTATAATATAAGAAGCTTATCTAAGAGCAGAGGTAGGATGGTGTTTTTAGCTGTCAGGTGCTGGATTAAGGCATTAAGACATTTATTGACAAAAGAGAACATATACCCAAGTAGCTCTCTAGATCCCCTAAATCACATTCTAATCATTTCAAATCAGGCAAAATAAAAATAATTAAAAAAAAAAATTATTTCTGCAGAAGATACTTACAAACTCTCCAGATTAACGGTTCCAGTCAAATTGGGAAACCACTGCACCATGCTGGCACCCCGAATGACCCTAAAAAGGACGCCAGAAAAATTAGCTGTCACCTATCACACAAATGAATTACAACATGAAGTCCTGCTATCGGGTAGATATTTTCACTAAGGAGGCATTCTAACATCCCTATTATTGTTTAAATTTTATACATTGAGCTATTCTTCTAAGTGCTTCTTATACTAATAATCTGCTTATTAAATTTTTCCTCTGTTAGAAAAAAGTGGAACTCATCAAATTGGAAAGCATTATATAAAAACACCTACGAAAAAGACATAAACTCTCAGGTAGTTTGTAGGTTCAAAGATTGACATCACGGTCCATTTTGTTACTTGTCACCCCCAGACCTGACATTATTTGAGAATATGCATGCACTAACCTGCAAAACATGCTCACAGTGCACACCTCTGTTCAAAACCATACTGGAGTTTATTTAAGTAAGAACCTGAGCATTTGGCCTGAGGTTATGTCTTATGCAAGGTAATGAAGATTAAAAAAAAGTTGTAAAACATATTTACCAAAGCTTCTGATGAAACTGCATGTTCCTAACAACAACATTTGTTACAATTAACCGCTAAAAAAGTTGTACAGGAGGAGCTAGAAGCAGCCAGGAAATTCTGCTGATTTGATTTTTGAGCCATAGCATTTCATATCTATGTATTGGAGTATTCAGTTGAGAGGATACTTACAGGGAATGCAGATCTGACAGATTCTGAAATGCTGAGTTCCCCACAAAAGACAAAGGATTATCATACAAATGTCTGGAAAATAAAAAGCATGATTCAATCACTGCTCTTACAGTCATCGTCTGCTACAGACTAAAAATAGATGCATGAAAATTACTTACATCATTCTTAGAAGGGGGTTTCCTGCAAATGCACCATCAGGAATTATGGAAATATAGTTACTGTGAAATGCCCTAAAGATATTAGGAAAGAAAACCCGCATTTAGAAATATATTGCCAGTAGATTCAACTAATAGTCATTTTTTCTGTGTAGATACACCTATGCAATTCCCAGCCCCACCCAAATTAGGGTAGTAGTTAAATACGACTATGTAAAACCGTAGCAGCAAGTCTGAAGGCATGATTTTTGTCTATGGCACATCAGCTGAACTGAAAGCGTTTCACTAGAAAGAAATTGTTCTGTCCAAAACATGATCTTACGCTTTCTCTTATTTGCTTCCCTGTTAAAGGAGGGGAAAAGGAAGACACACATGACCAGTGAATACATAATTCTGCTACTGGAGGCTAAAACCTGCTCCTGATTAAGATCTATGCTAATGGTACTCCTGAATAAATTCCTTGGTTGTACAACTCCAAAATCATTTTCAGCAGGCTCCCTCTGTAGTTGTTGATTATATTTTCCTTTAATTATAGCATCACTTAGCATAACTTAATCTGATCAAGGTTGGTGCATAATCAGATGAGTATTCTTAAATCTGGGAATTTCTTTTCTTTTTATTTATGGAAAGGAGAGAGAAAACAGGTAAAAAGGAGCAACAGGCAATACTCACAACTCTTTTAGATTTGGGAGTGCTTTTATGGCTTCAGGGAATTCCACCATGTTATTATAATTTAAATCCCTAGAGGAAACAAAGCAGGAAAGTTTAAAAAATATTTAATCATGATTACGAACTATTAAAATCATTTTTATTTAAGACAACTTGACAACTCAATGAAAGTGAAAAGTTCTAAAAACACCTTTAACTACACCGCAGAATAACCTAATTTTTAACTTAGTTTCAGTCTTCCCATTTATTACATGCCTTAGAACCAGCTAATTAACTTTCTAAGTTACTTAAGATCGCCCAGGATTATTCATGCTAAGCCAAATGACATTTGTTCACAGCAAAGCGCAGTATTTTTCACAGATTTTCATTCAGATTAACTTGCAAAAAAAAATGAACTAAGATTTCAAAATAATAACAACAAAATGTTGACACACATGATTACTCTTTAAAAATATACTCCAAAACCTTTGCTTTCAGGTTTCATAAGAGAAACAGTAAGTAAGCCATTAGGCAATAGCAGATCTCTTCCAACAAAATCGATTCTAAATATTAAACAGAAGCATAGGTAAATGCCATCACACTGGAACAGCGCATATCAGTGATTCATTTAGGAGCTGCCAGGATATCTGCAAGACAGTTTCCAGTGGTGCCCGTGCACCAGTAAGAAAGGAACAGCAGAAAAACAGCCCATTGAGGAACTTCCTGTTCTCACACAATGGATTTGACAACGAATTTTAAATAAGTTTAATCCCACAGTAAATCTGAGAAACAAATATTTGTCCCTTATCACATACAGGGCCACTCAAACACTTCTGATATATATGCCTGAGTCAGTGGAGTGCTGTGCAAAGATACACCAGCTAGATCAGTACTACGAACATTAAGAGCCACGCCATCCATCATGACATTTCACCCAGGCTAATATTTACCTGCTTCTCAACAGAGCTAATTACTTTTGGTTGAGCACTGCACTGATATTACCCTTTACTTTTGAAACCTGAGATGAACACAAGTGTGGGAGTTATGTGTTGTGCTGCACACATGCCTTATTTGCAAAATCTTCATCACAACAGTAAAGTAACCTTGAGTAGGCGATGAATGAGACAAATCACCCTGAACAAAGAATTACTTTAAAGAAGCATACTTACAAGGTTTCAAGGTTGTCCAAACCATCAAAACAGTGTTTTCCTATTGTTTTTATTTTATTGTTATGAAGATGTCTAACAAAGAACAAAGCAAAAATGAAAACACATGAATGACTTCATATAAATTAATAAGTTAGCAGATAATTCTGTGAAATTGAAATAGTTTAATGGTTTAGAAAAAACATTACATGGAATGGATTATGCAGAAAAATGTCTTTCACTGCAAGACAGAAATATTTCACTCTTGTATGGGAACAGAATGGATTGCCTGCTGTCGAGACAACCTATTTTAGAACTTTACTCGCTATCCAGAAGTGTGATAAAATATGATTTAAATGCATAAATAAAAAGAAATTTAATATTTATCTCTGGAAATATTTAGGACTAGATAGAAACACGGCCTGTGGCAGGTAGTATTTTCTTTATATTTTAATATCTTTGGAACCATTTTCTGACAGCCACTTATTTGAAATATTCATTACTAAAACGAGATGCCATGAAAACATACAGCAATAAACCCATTTGTTGCACTTTGGAGTTTCTGTTTAGGAGAAAGTCTTCAGCAGATTGACTAGCACATTTGACAAGGGTAACATCTTGCATTGGTAGTAGAGGCTGTTACAAGGCCACTGAACTAAAACAAACAAAACACCATCTTCAGGACCATTTAACTCTAACTGGGGAGAATCTAAGTGATCCATCAAGCAAAGTTACAAATACTCACAGAACAACAAGACTTGAAAGGTTTGTGAACGCATAGTCAGGAATGTGTGTTATTTTGTTAAGGGCCAGCGTCAACGCCTGCAGGGAGGGGAGGTTGCTCAGTGGATGGATGGGAACTTCTGTTAAACTGTTGTCATCCAACCAAAGGTGACGCAACTGCACCAGCCCCTCAAAGCTGTCTTTGGGAACAGCTGTGATGTGGTTAGCATCCAAACGCCTAGATGAAAACAGAGAGAATTGGCACAGTAAAGCCATAAAGTACAAGTAAGTAAAAAAGTAGTTTAAAGCCTTATTACTTGCAAACATTTTTGCTACCTTGAAAATCTTATACTGAAATTATTTAATACCAAAAAGTTTGAGTATTTACTGAAGTGACACGTGAATACTCTTTTGAGTCACATGAAGAGCCCATAACAGAAAGCTTTGTAACAATTTCTTCTCTGACACTTCTATTAAAACATTTTAACCAATTTTTATGCTTACAGTTGGCTTAACCAAGTGAACTGGAAACTAGAGAAACCTCCTTTCCACCAACCTTCTTGCTCCCATAAGTACCTCACTAGAACAAACCTTTAAAATGGCAACTCGATATCGTATCTGAAACTACAGAGGCAGTTACTGCTTTGAACTGATTATCCCTATAGCTACACTGTCAATAGCATCATATACTGCTATGTATTGGTCTGGGTACTTCTGTACACCTTAAGCAACTACCTTAGAAAATAGCATTACTAAAAGCAGTGTTCGAACAAAGTCAGAGTTAGAAATCGCGTTGCCACATAAAACACTGTAAACCATCAGCTAAATCTGACATATTTCTTTCACTCTGGCAGCTGATCTCTTCTATCATGCTCTACAAGAAATGGAAAACAGAACTCTAGCACTGTTCAGTGTTGCCTATTATTGGATTTGCCATTGCATTTTCCCCCAAATTCACTCTGATCTAAAATATTAGCAGTAGCAATGACTTTGCAGTCTTTCCAAAAGAATAGCAAACCAGACAAGAAAATTCTGCTACAATTCTGGCTCACCTACGCTATTGGGTTTCACAGCTTCTTCACATTTCAAAGCATCCAAAAAAAATAACTCCACACCTGGAAACTGTGTGTCCTCAGTTAAGGCCCAGCCATGAAGCCCCAGTGACAGGAGATGCTGGCTTTATTTGTGGTGTCCTGCTGAGAGCCCCCATCCAAGGGAATGGACAGATGCAATACTGCCCAATGCCTGGCTTTGGTAATGAACACTGAAACTCCTATGCAAAATCACATGTTTGTCCTCATGGGATATACTCTGAAGGACAAGAGGTAATGGCTCAACTTGAGCCAAGGAAGGTTCAGGTTGGATTAAGGAAAAATGTCTTCTCTTACAGGGTTAGTGAGGCACTGGCTGCCTAGGGAGGTGGTAGAGTCACCATCCCTGGAGGCTTTTAAGAAATGTGGCGATGTGGGAAACAGTCCGTAGGCATGGTGAGAATGGGTTGAAGGCTGGACATGATGGTCTTAGAGGTTTTTCCAACGTTTATGATTCTATGAATCTATTTGTTTTTTCATCTTTCTACAGCATCAGCACCAGGACTCAGATAGCATCACTGGCTATCAGGTATCAGGAGGTTCAGGTTTGCCAACACTGTGCTGTGTAGTCAGATGTGCCAGGAATGAAAATAGAAAAACAACCAGAGCAAAGGCTTCAGTCGGGATATGTGCAGACAGAAGCCTGACAAATGGGCAGCTGTGAGGGATGGCACAAGAACAAGCAAAAAGCATTACCCAAGGGCTGTTCTTCATCAAGGGGAGGCATGGAAGGTGAGGGACAGCCCACAAAGTGACAAAAAAGAAAAAGTGGTAACACATCTGAGTCTGTAGGGCTGAGAGCAACACGCTATGTTTGCCTGTCCTCTGTCCTAGATGCTGCATTCTCTGGGTCAGCACCACACTGAAAGATGGAGGCTTCACAGCCAGCACGGAAGAAAACACCTTGCATAACTGGTTTGAAGTGACTGCAAACCAGTCATGGTATGTACACTGCTGTCTGGGGAGACAGACTCACATCCACTCCATTAACACTGATGCTCACCGTGATACAGATCAGCACAGCATAGGTTGAGTTATATTAAGCATTCAGTGTACTCCTCAAGCCATGATCAGACATGCTCTTGAAAATCTAGCTAGATCAGTTTAAGAAGCCTCTGCCTGCAGCCATCTACCCTGTCCCTGCCAGGGCTCGCAGCACAGAGCAGGTGACTGCTTCACGTTTCTCCCCATGTCAGAGAGGGGGCTTCTGGGCTCCACCTCCTGCATCGCACCCAGGAGCAGAAGACGGGAGCCAGTCTGTTCCAGTGGGCTGTATTGGGAAGCTGGAGGGGGTCAACAGAAGGGAGGCACTGCTTTACACCACTCCACCTGCAGCCAGCTGAGACATCTCATTTCTGCCCTGTACATACCTGTAAGGGAACATCTTACTGCACCAAAACCAACCTTGAACTATTACAGTGTAATTTAAAATATATGGCAAATTCAGAGGAATAAGAAAAGCAAAATCACAGAGTCTTGAGAAATCTTTACCTAACATCCCCAAGGCTGTGAAAGAGGGTCTTGTTTTGCAACATATATGGCTTGAATATTTCCAATAATTAGGGAAAACATGTCAACACCAGAATTTCCATATAACAAAAAGTCAAGAAATGCATGAAATCAAGCAGCAAATACGTCCATACAAGTAGGAATTTACAAAATTGCAGCCAAAAGGCTCTTTCCTAAGGTGAGTGAGGTGCCATTAACTCTAAAGCTACACTTCAAAGAGCTAATTCCTATGGTTCATATACTGGCATCCATTTATCACTTGCCCCATGGTCTGACAGGTATGTACACTATTGTGTTTGAATGCTTTCAGCCTGCATCAAGGCTGGAATATTTCAGAGAAATTAAATGTCTGCTGATAATAATAAAAAAAAAGGAGGGGAGAAGGGGTAGAGGAAAAAAGGCCTGGGGCTCTGATTCAGTAAAAAAAAAAAACCAACTAGAAATTACCTTTCTTCTCCCTCCTAAATTCACACCCCTCCTTGAAGATCAAAAGAATGATTTTTCAGTGGAACAAACCTATCTAAGTCTTCTCTTCAACTCTTCTTCATTCCAAGAGAAGCAACTTACCTTGAGAGGCAGGCAATGCTCTCAGTCCTTGCGACTACTTGCCTATGCCTATGGTTGCGCTTTCATTGTGCTCTTTCCTAAATTCCACTTATTTATGCAGATTTTGGGGGAAAAAAATAAGAAAAACAAACAGAAGTAAACCAACAAACAAAAAAGAATCCTGAAAAGGGCATTCTTCTTGCTCTCCATGACTTCTTGGCAGCTAAACAAGCACAGTGTCTGAACAGAGGTGTAAGCAATTAGGGATGCCAAATCCTAAAGCCAAAGCTAAGCATGCTGCAATTGCTTGCATCGCTGAGTCCTCATTGGCACAGCCTGAGCTCTGGCTTTGTATATGGCTGTGCTGGTCCCCACCTTCCCCAAAGCCAGCAGACATCGCAACAGTGGTTTGCAGAGAGCTAGAATACAGATTTGAAGTGAAAACCTATGATTTACAGACACAATAACATCAAAAGAACCATACTGGGTACTACCAGGATTACACACAACATTAATTCACTGCTGCTTGATACCAGTTACTAGTTATCAGACCTCAAGACTTATCTTTAACTAATTCAGCCATTTTTGTCTCATTCATATTTTATACATTCCTTCATGTCTTTTAGTGCAAATAGGACATGCCATAATTATTATTGATTTTTGCTTCCAGGTGAAGCTTATCTACATTGCGTTCACTGTGCAAATCACAGCTGTAGTGCTTCCATTTAATGTGAAGGGTGCAGAACCGTGTTCTTCAGGGAACAAGGGAAAAGCACAACTGGAACATTTGACAACTTCTGCAAAACAGCACAACTCAGCTAAGCACTGCCACATCTCTCTTAAGTGGCACAAGAAAGGCTTCACTAGCACTAATAGTTAACGAAGTACAAGAAATATTCTTTGCTGTTTGGACTGAACTTTAGCAAAGACCGTCCTCTTCCATTAAAGCGTTAAAGATAAGACTATGTTCTTTAAATTAGAAATTACAGCATATACTTAAATTCCTTAATCTTTCAGAAGCTACTCCAACTCCAGCTTCCCTCTGGGCACTGGCTTGTGAGAGACCTTTCCAGTTTAGTCTATAAATTCAGAGTTTACTTGCTGAGTCGTCATCCTTACTTTTATTACCTGCTGGGTCCTCTCCTCACACAAACTCAAACTACACAAGAAGAAAGAGCAGGAACACGACAGAAGCTGATACATTCAGAAGCTCTCCTGTGAACGTTTACTGTATTGTTTAAGCAGATAAAGAACAGAGCATATTAAAGATCTACAAACTATATACCTTGCTTTAAGGAAACTGTAAAACTAACACCTTACCTTAATTGGAATGAATGTAAGTTCCGAAGTCTAACCAACACGTGTGTGTATATGTGGGAAGGAAAGGCCAGGATGGATGGAGCTGCAAACAACCTGGTCTAGAGGGAGACCTATAGCAGAGGGTTGGAACTAAATGATCTTAAAGGTCCCTTCCAACCCAAACCATTCTGTGATTCTATGATTCAGACCAGACCTGACAGGGACATGGCTGTGTGTGCGTGGAGCACAACCGTTCCCATGCCGATGCTGTTGGCCACCCCAGCTCTCATTTGCACCCACGTGTGCAGCACCCACGTTTCAGCCACTCAGAAATTTTAACTGCCTTGTACTACTACCAAGAGCCTAACACTGATGTTAATAAAAAGAAAATCACTCCTGACTCCCGTGCAGCACCACTTCTGCTCAATGGCAATTATTAAATAACTTTGCTCTTTAAAGTGCTCCTTCAAACACCACAGAGATCACTCGAATAACTCTGAAGTACATTTTTAGGTTTTGAAGTTGAGTACTGATAAGCCTGATCCATAGGAAATTCTGCTACAATGTAAGGCAATAAACCTACCATGTTAACAGGGGCACTTTACCACACTTACCTCATTTGCTCACTGCATAAAGTGACTGCTCTCTACACCTTACGTATTACCAAACAGCAGTGCAAGGATTTGCTTCATCCCAAGACAAATTGACAGCAGCTCTCAGAAACAAATGATCCATGCCAAAGCTATTGCCATCACTAGTGCTGATTTGCGAGCACATACATTTTCTCCCACTGGAATGTTTAAGGTCAAACTAATCAGAGAAAACACAAAGTTTGCTGCAAATAACACAGAGGATTCAGTTGATATTCAATCACAATGCTGTGCAAAGGAAAATAAAAGCAATCATATTCAGCAATATTTTGTTTTCTCTCTGCAAAACCAATGTAAAGCACATGCAAGTTTCTCCTTTTCCCGTTCTGGTGCTGATAGCTGCTTTCTTTAGCTTAAAACCAGCTTGCTTGTAGGCTCCTTAATAACAGCAAAGCAGAAACCTGGGAAATCTCCAGAGAAGGTCCACTAGAAGTTGATTATTTGAAAAAAGACACGAAGGAGAATACCACATCTGAGACAGGACAATGCTTTTTGACTCCTAGTTATCGCTGTTAATCAGTATAATCTACAGTCTCTCAGCAAAGATAAACCTTACAGATACCCGTCTTCAAAATTTGGTAATCCAGAAACATCATAAATTATCAAGAGAAGCCATACCATTTTATTTTGTTTATAAGAAATAAATTGACAGAACCACGCATTTTTGCCATATGATAAGTGTTGGTATGGTCCTCTCAGAGGTTGCCCATTCTACCACCCATCACTGCACTTGCGTTTCATGTTACTAAAACTGCTGTCATTCATGTGAACTACCATGTGAAGCTGTGTGTTTTAATTACCATACTAGTACAATGTTTCCAGAAAGGATTTGTGTTTTAATTGTTGTTTGTTATATATACAGGTATATGCATAAATAAGGAATCCTTCCAAGAAAAGGCATTCCCCTGTCCCTGGAAACTTCCCCCCATCCCTGGAGATTTTCAAGGCGAGGCTGGATCAGGCCCTGGGCAACCTGGTGTAAGCTGTGGTGTCCCTGGTCATTGCAGGGGAGTTGGACTACATGGTCCTCAAAGGTCTCTTCCAACTCTAAGGATTCTATGATTCCATTAAATGATCTGAAACTCCTGTTTTGTTTTTAAAGCAATAGTTTCAGTGTCTGTCACACTCAGAATATTCTGTGCTATGACTTAAAAATTCACTGGGGTGAAGTAAGTGAGAGCAACCACAGAAGTGGTGTAGCTTAATGAACTGTTGTGCAAATCTCTTGAATTCAAGCCCAGAACAAGCAGCGTTACAAAAAAGAGCTATCAGAATTGAAGAGCACCTTACGCCACAGCACTGAAACAAGGGTCCCTCTGCCATCACCTCCTGCTCTTTTCAGGACTTGCATACATCACCTCAGGAGCGCACCACTTTGCTACCTCTGGCTCTCCATATAGCCTTGGATTGCCAATACACCTCAGCAACACCATCTCCAGATGTAAAGAACATAGCATGCCACTTCATTGCAAATCCTGCCCGAGAAACCACTCTAAGATGATAAAAAGTGCATTTCCGCTCTCCAGAATTCCTTCTTTTAGTAAATTTTACTTCCATAAAGAATAACTCCATTCTAGCTCTCCTCAGGAGGCCAGAGCTGGGAAGATATCCAATTTAAACAGAAAATAAAGAGCTATCATTTAGCATTCTGAACCACAATGGCTAGTCTCCAGCTATAACACAAACGCCAGAAATCATGAAGCTCCTGTAACCATCTTCTTTTTTCCAACCCAGGTATGTTTACTGAGCTCATTCACACATACAATGAGGCAGTTGCCTTTCTATGCAGCTAGGACTTGTTTGTATAAAGAAAGAAGTGAGGCAGTGCTACAGGAGCTGCAAACCAAGCATCAATAAGCTATAAAGCTTTACAAACGAGTAATTTGTGTCTTCACCAAGAAAAAATCCCCCTAAAGCCTACTTTAGAGCAAACTGGGCAACTGCCAAAAGAAAGTCAGTTCAACAATGTTGGAACTTGCAAGTTTTGGATTGGGATTACGTATTAACAAAATAGAAGCAGCATATATTCTGCAGTGAGTTATTTGTTTTATGAAGTCAGAGCGGCTCAGGATTCTTAAATCCACATTCTTTCAAAAAAGCTGTTTTTCTTTGTCTTCTTTCTCCTTAAACCAATAAAGCAGCATGCTGGCATTTATTTTTCCACAATTACTCCAATTCAGAGGACAGAACGACATTCTCTTGCCAGATGCTGCTCTCTGCATTAATGGGGGAATCTGAAGAGCTACACTGTAATTTTTTTTACAAGCGATGTAAGAAAAGTTTTCCTGAAGCTTCTGAAAATGACAGAAATGCATTCAGGCAAAGTTAATTGATAGTACAGTAAATATGCTCTACATTCCTCATGACACTCATCTCTAGGTGAAAAATTATCCTCAAATGGCTACCAATTCTAACAAACAGTGGTGATCCAGTAGCGCAGATAGCTATCCTTTTGGGGATAGAGTGGGAGCCAACCCAATGCAGGATCCTCAACAGAAGAAAAATCTCTGATCTTCTGACACTGATATTTGATGACTCCCAGGCTGGGTTTGCCCACTGTATTTCTCACAGTAATTCTGAAAATTCAATCTTTTTTTTTCTCAGAAAAAGAAAAATCAAGAAGCTTGATACTTATTAATGCAATTTCCTCCTTTTTCACTCTCCTAGTCCTTCTACAGTTTATCACTTGTCTATGAACAGTGAGCTCCTAGAACAGGAAACTTCATAGAATCATCAAGATTTGAAGCTTTAAATAGAGAACAAACATTACAGCAATTAAGTAGAGACAAAAGCATACTCAGAAAATGAAATGAATTACTTCTAGGAAACTTACGTATTTACTAATGTTGTTTCTTCTCTGGCATCACAGAAATGCTGGAAAGAAGGAAGGAGTGCTCTAGCTCTTGCTTATTAGAAAAATTACCACAGGGTTATTCAATGCCACATAATCTGGAGGGATTTTATTACAGTGCATAACCTCTGCCCAAAGCAGACTGCAGCCCTCAGAACAACATGCAGTAAAACAAGATGAACATCAAAGAAATCTGCAGAATTACTGCAAGTGGAAGCCCACATTCCTACACCTGAATCCCCAAATCTGACTGTATTAAACTACTGCTGTCTCCAGAAAACACCTTTGCAAGAGTTGCACAATTATTCCATAATCTGTTGCAATGCAAAGAGACAGGATCTTAGTCAGAAACTTGAGTTTTGGCATAGAGGGAACAGATAACCTGCCCTGTCTCTGCATGTTAGCAGAAAGGAGGAAAAAGTTTGAAATCCCTCTGCTCCTCCGTCATGGAGACAAGCATCTGCCACCAAGAGAGCTGTAACTAACTATTAAGGTCTGATTAAGTTGCTCTATGAAATACAATAAGCCAGGAGATAGTGTAAGCACGTACAAAATACTTTATGAGCAACCAGCAATAATGGCTGAGTGCTCCTAACTGTCCATGTGATTTCAACACCTTCCAGTAAACCTAATACTATGCATGTCTCAAGCAGCACTTCTTCACAGAAACCCTTTTTCCTCCTCCAGATAAAAAAAAATTGGGAATGACTCATTTTTGCACGATGTTTTAAAATGGCTTTACCACCTAAAGACATGTACACGAATGATAAATACCTTACCGCCTCTACATTCACACAGCAACTGTGTACCTGGGTTTGGGTTTTGAGTCACCCCCAAAGACAACGAGTACAATTTCTTGTCAGATTCACTAAGAAAACTTTGCCCAAGTTGAAACCACAAGATCAGAAACTCTTTTTGTCCATTATTGCTCAAACCATCACACTTCAGAACTTTAAAAAACAAAGCAAACTTGTACATGGTGACTGAAAGTAGAATTTGGAAAACAAAAGCAAAGTGAGAAAACTTACAAGGACTGTAAACCGCTCAATCCTCTGATGGCTTCATTAGGTACAGTCTTCAGCTGGTTGTTCTGTAGGGTTCTGTAACAACGCCCAGTGCGTCAGTGCAGTACTTTGACAATAACATTTATATAGAATACCCCACAGTACATTTCTAACCTACGCAACAGAATGTGGCATCATCACATTCACTTTCTTGTGAAATCATCCTATATATGCTACAAAATACACAAACCTCTATTTTTTCTTAAAACTGCATCAATACACAAAGCATTAAAAATCCAATTTACAAAGTACATTCACAACCAAGCACCACTGAGCACAACAGCAAGAAGATACAGCATGAAACTAGAGCCAAGAAGAATCAAGTTATCCTGTATTTTTAAAAACTCTTTTGTGGGACAACATACTATTGCATTATGAGTACATTTTATAAAGTGAATGCAAATAACTGAGATCTCACATGTTATTAAGTATGATTAGGTTTGGATGCATATTACGGTAGCTGCTGTTGGACATGTAAGTTAACTGCTAATTAATTTTTCAAGAACTGCTGGAATTTCAGGCTCCTCCAGAGCTGAGTATCCCAATGGAAAGACTTTTGAAGGCCTTGACGCTGGGCATTTTGTTCCCAAAACATCGTGGCAGATCAGGAGTTTCCTCACTTATGCTGTGTGTTTATGCTTTTTCTTTACGACCTCAGAGTCCCTCTTCATTATGTTATTTACATATCTATTTAATTAACTATCTATTACCCTGCCAGCAACTGGAAATATTTCCAGCAGCTTAAATGCTACAGCAGAAAACCTTTTATCCTTAGCAATGGAAAAGCAGTTGAAGCACATGTTCTAAGCTTGGAAGAAAAAACAGGATATGAGAAACAGGGCATTCAATTCTACCTTTTTATTTTTAATAAGACCTTTATTTCCTAATATTAAGTCATTTTCACCTAAAGCAACATCAAACTATCAAAATTATTTCTATAATCCTTAGTGAACAATGCAAAAGTCAACCAATATCGTTAAACTCTAAGTACTGGACAGCCTGATGGAATAGAATGAGGGGCTGAGAACAAGAAAGAACTTTATATGTCCTTCATAACGTTTCCTCTTAAGATTCTAATGCTACAACCTAAACCTCATAAAGAAAAGTAAGTGCTCCCATTAGATGCAGTAATTACTGTTCAGGCTGTTAAAGGAAAAGTAGGAGCACTATGCATTTTTTGAAGGGGTAGCAATATTGTTCTAGCAAAGAAAAGAAATCTCCATCCAAACTAACAGTAAATAGGCTGACTGTGCAGTAAGAAGGCATATGAGGCTCTAAAACCCAATTACTTACAGAACTTTGAGTTCTTTCAACCCAGACAAGGCCTTCGGATGGATAAAAGAAAGGTCATTGCCAGCCAGTCGCCTGGAAAAAAATTGTAATAATAATTTCAATCATTAAATAGAGCACTTCTACAATCTTCTAACATGAAAAATCAGCAATGCAACAATTCCTGCAAACAAGTAGGCACTCTGAATACAAGTTTGCCATATGTTTGATCTTCCAAGTTTGTATTAGGTAGTTCAGTCGTTACATATCTTTCACAACCAGAATTCACGCAAACCTCAGGAATAAACTTTTGCAAACATGCTAGGAAAAAAAAACACACTACAGAAAGATGAAGAATCTTCTTATGGTACTGGTCTTGAACAGTGCACTTCCCACTATCCACTTGACCTTTCGGCACTGCTTTGGTGAAATGCATGCTCTGTTGTGCATGTGTTTTTAATCTATGCAGCAGTTTCTCCAGAAACTATGCAGTGAAGGAAGACGAGCTAGATACTAAGGAGAGGCAGGGAAAAGTTTGTAATAAAGTCTCAAACACAACACAATATTCACATGGAGGCAGAATGTTTATGATGTTGACAACTGACAGAAAGCCTGCCAATATTATCAAGACATCATCTCGATCATCTTTCACCTTTTTCTGATAGTTATTTGGACATATTTTTCAGGAAAGAAATCAGTTTTGAGGAGAAGGAAAGAGAGAGGAAGGAAACAGAATCCTCAGCCATACTTGTATTGTCTCAAAATGTGGATGCTTTCAAACTTGGACTGCTGGACACCAGCACAAACTAAACTGTGAAAACAACTGCAATATTGGAAGTAACAAATCCAGGAGGCACTGCAGAAGACAAAGCTGGAAAGCAGAAACATCAGTCCCAAAAGCTGCTTTCCAACAGCTCCACCCAGCCCCCACACCTTGCTCTTCAACATTTCACCCATTTCCTGAGCAGCAGACACTGTGTGGTCCAACCTTTGCTGAGCTCTCAGTGCTGTGACACAAGGTTTTTTTTTTTTTTAGGGGTAGAAGACAATAATACAGAACACCTGCTAATCCACAGCTGCCAAAAGATGCCATCATTTCAGCCAAAGTATTTGCTTTCAGACTTGGTTTCACATCCAAGCTAAGCAAAATCAGCATTGGAAGAGGTTGTAAAATGAAATCATCTGGTGGAAATACTACATATGATGCAGGATTAATAATTAAAACAGTATACGTGCTTTACAGGATATCAAAGTACACCAGCTACACTAAGGGGAAAATAATATTTCTAAAAGGAAAAGAACAAACTAGTAACATCTGAAGTGTAAACCTTGCCAGCACAAAGCAACATTAACACATTTTTATCATGCTCTCTACTTCTAACTACCTAAGAGAGATCGCCCGAAGCATTTGATTCCAACACAGATCTGCTCGTAGCAGAATTAATGACTTAATTAACTGCTGCTGCCTAATGGAGAACATGATAGCTCTGTTTATCAAATCCATTTGTTAAAGGTGTAAGATTTTATTTATAAGAGGAGAAGAGGATTGCTCACTGTCAACAGAATAGTTTGATTTTAGAAAATGGTTCCTATCACTCAAACAGAAAGAAACAGAAGAACTGGTTCTCTACACCAGTGTTTTCTCAGTGATCTGCAGAATGCAGTATTCAAAACATCAAAATAGAAATCCTCAAATCAAGAATAACCTAGCTGAGGCTTCAGCACTGAACAACTTTGGCTCTTAAATTGCAATCAATTCCCAGTGCCTAGTGCCCACTTCCAAAAGCAGCAGTGCTGACCAGCTTTTGCTCAGTAGCTCCAGCTCAGCCGGGCTTCCCAGTGAAAGGAGTTGGCGTGCAATGTATCAGGCATATGCTGTAATTTCTTTCTCTCCCCAAAGAGACCCAGGATTATGATTTGTTTTAAAAAGCTAAATTAAAGCTAGTCGGATAACCTCCCCCAGCCCTACATAGTGTCGCTCACTGAGTGCTGCTAACACAATTTGCAGAGCGCTGGAAACTAAATACAGCAGAGCCAGAGCAAGGATTGCGTGACTTCAAACAGCAAGACTCAGCCTTCCTCAAGGCAACTCCTATTTATTCAGCCTTTTGCAACCAACCAACAGAAAAAAAAAAAAAATGCAATCCATTACATTTCCGTTTCTCCTAAACCTGGCAGCCTTCCAGGAAACAGGATACAACTAGCCAAGTGTGCAAACACTTTACTAATCAGTTTACCAAACATACATTTATCATTCGTGTCCTAGCCTTGGGGAGTGTGGCTGCTCCTTAGCAGCGTGAGGTGCAGCTTTCCAGCAGGCAAAGACAATAGGTTGGTTTGTGCAACGTGCCTGCCTCCGCTGCAGCCATGCGCAGCAGGGCTGGGCTTCTCTTCACATAGCCAGATGCATTTTCAAGAGAGGAAAGAGCAAATAACAAGGTGTTCAAGAACTACAGAGATGTGGCAATGAAGGACGTGGTCAGTGGACTTGGTGGGGCCTCACTATGCTGCTTGGGCCCAGTCCTGGAAGCTTCTATGCCACAGCGAGAACTCCATACTGCTATAAAGTGACACCTGGAGGCAGCCCTACTTTTAAGCTGAGAACCCATCCTCTTCTTCCTTTTGAGAATAAACAGTTTAAAAGACCAAGGCTGAATGTCAATCAACAGTTCGCTGGCCAAGTGACATCAATGTTCATTTAGAGCTGTATCTCCAAAAGGTGTAGGACTATAAAAAAGACTAATCTACAAAGACAGCCCTCTGTCCAGGGCTGCAAGGATTCTGCATTAGTGCATCTCAGCTACCTCAGAGGTTTTGTGGGGCAGCAGTGGAATCACAGTTGTAAGGAAACACACTAGGTAGCTTTATTCTAGGTTGGCAATCTCTTTGGAACTTTGTAATGTTGAGAACTGCACTCTTCTATTCTTACTGGGGGAGGAAAAAAAAAAAAGGTGTTTCACTACGATCAAATTTCTGCAAATTTGGACAAATTCAGATGTACAAAATCTATCTCAGAGTAGCAGGATATCAGAGGATGACATAGAGGACAAAATACTTCTGCTATCCTGTCATCTCTGGTAGGAGTCCAGTTGTTGTGGTTTTGTGATTTTTGTTGTCGGTATTACACAGCAGAACAGTGTGTAAAACAGTTGGAGTTAAAGAGTTAATGTTCTGGTTCCGAGGACTGCCTTTTTTGGGCATTTTGGATTCTCGGAGGAGAGGGGAGGAGAGGAGAGGAGCGGCATTCCCGGAGGACCTGGGGCGCAGAGGAAGAAAGGTGGAGCTACTGGCAGGCAGCAGCTGCACTCTCTCCCTCCCTCCCTCGGTTTGCCGTGGAGAAAAGCACGTGCTTCCCCTGCAGTCTAGAAGCTTAAGACCTCGTATTTGGCCACTCTTTTTCTCTCTCATTTTGTTTGATTTTGTCAGATTTAGTAAATTACCGTTACTCCTCAGATCGTTGCCATTGTTTTGTTTGTTTTTTTTTTTTGTTAGACCCATCTGCTATCTCCCTACCCTTCCCCCTCTCCCGGAGCGCACAGCCTACCCAGGGCAGGTCAAAGGTGCTGCAAAAGGTGCTGCAAAAGGTGGGGCAGTTTTTCTCCCCCCTCTCCTTTGTCTTTTTTCTGGGCTTTTTGTGCTCCTGTCACATACTCAGATATAGAAATAACTCCGTGACACCAGCACACTAATTATTATTTTAAGTGGCACAGTAAATGATCTTCACATTTAGAGGACACCTTTTTGTTATTAGAGAAATCAGGATACAATCTGGCTGTAATCAGGATATAATCTTCCACAGTATCTCATTCTCAGAGTACAAAGTAAGCATAGATTCTTGCACTGAAATTCTTCTAAAAGCAAAGACTATTCCCTTTCTTTTGGGAAATTAAGAATTCTGAAATTATGAGTCTGGCAACACTGCAGCACGTTAACTGGGCCAAGTTAATCGCTGGTGTCACTCCAAGATCAGGAAGGATGTCCCACAGATGCATTTTTGGCTGTAACAATTAAAACCATCACTCTCATTTTGATAGGACACAAGATGAACATCCTGGAAACCTCTCTGCTTGTCTTTGATCCCAGATGGTGGTGAGCCTAAGGTTATTGATAAAGAGTAGATCTCTCTCCATGCTTCTGAAAGGCTCACACTTGCACATGGGGAGAGAGAGAAGTTTTGCTGTGGGCTTTTTGTTTGTTTTCGTGTTTTTTTGTTTGTTTGTTTTTTTGTTTTTTGCTTTGTTTCTTGCACCCTGGTAGTATGCTCCTAACTCTACCTGCCAATCTTACCTCCAGTAATAAAACATAGGGTACTTTCTCCATGGACACACTGTAATCTTACTTTCTCAACAGAAAACCCAAATACTTACACAGAATATAATCCTTACCTGTCACACCATGCATTATTTCTACTGTAGCTGCTTTCTGGTGAGACCTAAGCCACCTACTCAAGATCTCGTCGTCCAGTCACAGTCTATTTGCCACTGGTTCCCTGCTCTCTCAACACCTGTTTTAATTCTTCAACTTCTACATATTTTCATCCTAAAGGGAAATATTCCATTTCTTCCCCTCTTGCACTTTTGCCAGTTCTCTGCTTCTTTGCCATCTTCCACCTACCTAATGTTCTACCATTCTTATATACTTGCCCCAACACCAAACACCAGATTTTTCAGGGTTCTTCACGCTTTGCACACAAACCTATTCCTACCTTTTCCAGAGTGACCACTTTGGAACGGAATTCAGTTTTCTTAAGAGCAAAGCACAGATAAAATTTTTTAGATTATTTTTATAAGAGAAAAAAAAAAGAAGACAATCATCTTATATCCACCTTCTAACTCCCAACAACTGAAAAGCACTGGAGATGTGGTAATGTGCAATGCCCATGCTCAGCAGCTGCATTTACACTTGCAAATGGGAGCCTCACTGCTGAATTGAACTTAACTTTGGTTATCTGCAAAGCATATGGCCCCTTTGGAACTTTGTCAGCTGCAGCCTGCTGCACTACTGTGAAGCAAATCAGTAACCTACAGATTACTCCAAATCCTCCATGCCAATTTAGCCTAAGTAAATGGATACTTTATTCTGCTTCTGGTAACGGAAAACACATTCACCTCCTTCTCCTTTTCTTGAAGTAGTTTCATTATTACACAATCTCAACCATTTTTTATAAAACAGCAATCATATAAGCCAAGGCACATCAAGAACCTAAAAAAGTCTCTAACTAGAAACAGTGCTGAAACTTCACCAACTCCACCGGGCTGAGTAGGTGCTTCTCATCCCAAAGCTTTCTAGCAGTTCTCTGTAAACTACCCTGTACTCCAAGGTAATGGTTTCTTTTCCAAATGCATTCCTGATCAGGGACTTAAACGACAAACTAAACTGATTAAAAGGAAGTCTAATGCCTGTCCACAGTTCTACTGCTAAATTTTCAGCAAGAGTCACTAGCACCCACTCAAACATCAGCTGAGACAGTAGACCCTTGAAGCTGCTTTATTCTGTCCACGCAGCCTGTCTGTTGCCTTGACACTCACTGTAGTTTTAGGCACAGGCTATTTGAATGACCATGCATCTAGCAGGTGACACTGCAAAACATGGAAGTGGGTTAAATCTACATATATATGGCAATTAATTCTGCTGCCAGTTTTCTAACAACTTCAGATACAGAACAGGTAAATACAAAACCCAGGTTTTGCAGACATCTCCACAATGAAAAACTTTGAGAAATGGGAGTCATTTTCATGATGGTTCTGTAAGTAGAAGTTAAGAATCAGGTTATCCAACAACTTTCCAAAAGCTGAAGAAACCCAAAATATTTTATCAGAAACACCTACAGTTTTACTTCTATAAAAGGAGAGGCAGAAGAACTTTACATCAGTACAGGTTACTTTGTCAGCACGAAGATAAAATCCACTGATGCTAATTAGGTAAGAACCTCAGTACTCACAATACCCACAAAAATATACCAAAATCAACAACCACTCAAAAGGAGAGAAGAAAGGTGGAGTGATGTAATCATGTCTTCTTACCATGCCATAATATCAGAACTACACACAATTCTTTTCCAGGCTGGAGCCTGGAGCTCCGTGCACTCCTGTCTTGTCTCTCATGCTCAGTTAGTTCCAGAAGCTGAAAGGAGGAGCTAGGCTGAACAATTTAGGTGTTCTCTAGGGTCTCTGTGGGAAGGGAGGCCCACAGGCTGAGAGCTTCCAAGGTGTCACTGGGCCTCCAAAAGCTTCTTGCCTAGTTTATGCTTTCAGACAGCCCCAAACTGGTGTTCAGGCAGCATAATAAAGCAAGATGTGTAGGACAAGTCTTGAAGCCTAACACTGCAAAGTTCAACCTCCGGGCGGCTGAGCTGAGCCAGCTCCTGCGTGTGTGCATGTGAAAGCATTGCTGAACTGTTGCCTTCAGCAACTATGATGTTAGCCTCCTGTGTTAGCCCTCTTTGGTTCTACATCCCTGTTACACCTTGCTCACACTGAACACCATCTAGAAGGTGACGGATAAGGAAAAAGCTTCAGTCCCTCTCAAATGTACTTAAAGCTGACACATCTTGGTATCCTTACACACAACCACAATGAATTTCAGAGGTATTACATGGACATATACAGGAAAAATAATGGAATTTGCTTAACTTACTACAATTCTTCCCCTCAGACAGGAAAAATGTGCAACTGTTAGGTACAGGGAGAACTTTCTAAGTCTTGTATCAGCAGGACTGAAACTGATCCAGAATAAAACTGATTTAGGGCTCACATAGATAAGAAAACATTAATTAAACACTGGTTGGCCAGCATGTTTTTAAACATCATTTAGCATCTCATGCAGACCAGGTAGGTGATGTTTAAAAGCATCTTCACTGACTGCGGTTAATTCTACTTGGGAGTCTTTGCCTAAAGGTTTGTCTTGACTAGAATTTGATGGTGCAAGCTACAACATGCCAACGCACTTTCTAAAGCTCCAGCACACACAAAGCAGCAAACGTTTCTAATGTATGCTAGGTGGTCAAGTCAAAGCCCAGGCTCCCAACTTGCTAACACATGTGAAACCTACACCTCACATTTTCTTAATTAGAACTTCACCTCTTGGAATTCAGGCTGGAGGGAGCAACTGAAGAAATTGCCTCCTCCAGCTGTTCGAATATTCAGAGCTGGCAGACAGATGACGAGCACCCATCAGCTCCCAGCCCCATGCCAGCCAGCTATTTCTGACATCCCATCAAGGGATGGCCCAGCTGGCTGACCTGCTAAGGGAGCAGCTGAAGGGAGCTCTCTGTCTGTCCCACTGTCTGTCTGTACTCAGTGGGAGCTGGATGGGGTTTAGCATAGTCTGTCGACTCCAGCCATACCAGCCACTGTCACGAGAGGATGCTTCAGCACAGCCTCAGTTACCACATGGCAGCTAGGCATCTGGAAAACTTTTCATTCTTGCCTACTCAAAATGAACCCACTGTCTCCTAAATACAGCTAAGGGGAAGCTGGAAAGAGAGAAGAATTACACCATCAGGCATCCCAAAAACCACTCTTCCAAAAGCCTCCTTCCACCCAACACTCCATAGCCAGGTGAGAAAAGACTAGATCCTAAACTACCAGCTCAGCCTTGGTGGCCTTGGCTTCGCTCCAAGATGTCTTCTTCACAAAACCAACATAATAAAAGAGACAGACACTCCCTCTCACTCCTGGAGGATAATACAACTTAGTGCTGAGGCAGAAATTAGAAGGAAGGGGATCATCTAAATTACATACTGAAATAGATACTACAAAAGCAAGCAGCTGTGACATTTCAGCCAGGTGGTCATCTTCAGCTGCAGTCAAGAGGAAAAATAACCCCAGACATTTCCCTTGCAGATACTTCCTGATTACAACCTTATGGCAAAAACATTTCATTTTCCACTGCCAGTATGCATTTTAATTAATCCTTACACTCTTGAAATATATTTTGTCAATTAAAAGCTACAATCAGAGACTCAGGCTTGCGGGAGGGGATGAGTGAGATGTTTAAGAAAGACGTCTTAGTGCTGTAATCAGCACAGATAAAATTAAAGTCATTCCGTTCTCAGCTGGACTGAAGACTCAGCTGGACTGCAGTTTTTCTTTTCCTGAAAAACTACAGTTGCATGCTCACTCTCCCTCTGGGTATCTACTCACCTCTCAGAAAGCAGATGAGCATTTCAGAAAGGAGAAACCTTTTATCAGTTAAAACTTTCATTTTGTTGCTGTAATTCTGTGGAACCACTTTCAACCACTAATAAAAACCTCAATAAAATAATAACCTGAAGACAGCATCATGAAAGACAGACTCCTTCATATCATATGAACAAAAGCAGAAAGAAAACAGACCTTAGCACAGCACACATATGCAAGGTCATCGAGCACTGGTAGTCCCTCGGTGCCTTCAGGAGTGATTATTTTCTTGCAATACACTCTTCAAAACTACAAGAGTCAGAGGGCAGTGAGCATCTTCCCTACCCTTATGGAGAGGGGAGTCAGTGTCCTGCTTCAAGGCTGACAGCTTCAGGGGGCAGATGCCTTATTGTTTAAGCTCTACCCAGCAAAGCAGGGCAAAGAAGGAGGGAAGATTTTAAAACACTGAAAGAGTGGAAACTAAAACAAGGTAAAAAGATCATTAAGTCAGGGAGACATTTGCTTTGAGTGGTACAAGTTTCTGAAGTCAAAATAGAAAACTGGCCAAGAATAAAAATCAATGCAATTTGCCTTTCCTGAGAGACAGCCATTTAATTAATCTGGCTGATATTTCACCAGTGCAGTGAATAGAAATCATACAGTCAAAATCTGTTATACTACTTCAGATAATTTTATATGCTAGAAGGAACTAAAACAGTCTAGAAAAACCACCAAAACATTGTGCAGCCTGAGTCTTCTACTTAAAAATTCACACTGCAAAACAGTTTCTGCTTTCTAAAAACACTACATTATCTAACTATATTTTCCCCCTCTAGCTTTCTATAAATATTTTAAGGTGTGGTTAGAAAACTGCAGCCAAATTCTTCAAAGATTTTTAGTTTCCATACCAAGTTCAGGGCTGTATCACATTTATGTTGACATTTTCTGGAGAACACACTTCTTTAACTGCTGTGGCAAAGCCCTTGGTGGTCTGCTCCTCGCTGACTCTGAGCATTGCTGTTTCAATCATTCACAAATTACTTCCAGATGGGTATCAGTTACACAGAGATGGAGAATTTTTATAACATTTATAAATAGTGCAAGAATCCCACAGACACATGGTAAGTGCACTATGCTGCAACATGCACAAGCTTGTGAGCAGGGGCACAAGGAGCGCACAACCCAAGAGGCTGATGCTGCTTGCAGATTAGCTGGAATGCCTCTGTTTCTGCTAGTAGTAGTCAGGTATCATCATGGTACACAAACTCAGATTATATCTGCAAATACAATACTTTGTGGGGCACCCAGTGCCCTGAGCACAGCCATTTACCATCACACAAGGCAGTCTTCTTCCACCTGGCCTCCAAGTGCCATTGCAGAAGGCCACTGGTTACCATGCGTATTAGATCTGCCAGTCTTGAGATTTCTCCAGGTACCTATCGTGCCTGGAAACAGCACCAGATGCATAAGTTTAAGGCACCCAAATCAGTGCCTCAGTGATGTGGCATCTTTAAATCAAGCAGCCAGCTTTTACAAATCTGGTACGCTACTCCTCTCACTTTTAGTTACTACCATTCCTTTCAGAACTTGAAAAATGATCCTCTGAAGTCTTCTGAGACTACCAAATTGCATGAAGCAAATGACAACCCCAGTATTAAAGAAATTCTAATGCATTTTTTAATCCAGTCTTCTCCATATGTGCACTACATAAGACTTAACCTCCTACATAATACATTTAATTGCGTTCCGTTTACACTCAATTAAATATTGCAATAGTATTTTGCAATACTAATTAACTCTTCCAAGGCTGGAGGATTTGACAAACAGCGGGGCTAAGGAGTGGTACAAAGAAAAAGGTGTCTGGGGCTCATCCCCAGGATGAACAGTTACTGGTGTTCACAGTGGCATGGTACTTACTGCATTCCCATTAGTTTGCGGGATTTGCATTTGCTTCAGGCATGTAATTCTTGGGAAAAGTTCTAGATGGAAAAGTTGCTTTCAGCACAGATTTCAACACCACTTTGCTTTTACTCTGTCTCTCTTTGGCACTGAGACTCACACCCAGGTTTGTGTGCTGAAAAAGCAGTCTTAGTGTCTGGCAGTCAAAATTTGGATCTGTTCAAGTGTTAACAAAATCCAGGAAGAAAGTTTGAAAATCATCTGTGAGTGGAGACGGAAAATTGTGGTTGTACAGTGGGAAGTACAACTGTTTGTTCTCGAAACAATCAGGGAAACTGAAGACCAGAAATTTCTGTACTTCTGTAGCCTGTCCCATAGAGAAAATGGAATCAGCAGAATGGAGTTGAAGCGTGTCTTGTCTGGTGCCGGCCATTTCAGATAAAAAGGTAAGCTGCTCTTATCTGAGTTCACTGTAGCCTATTATATTCTCTTTAGGAAGAGCCCGAGTCAGAGTTGATGTGCACGTGGATGACCATAATCAAGTGTTCACACAAAAGGAAGGAACCTTCCTCATTTCACTGCCAGTGGACAAGTTCCAGAGGCTCTACCAACAGGCTGCAAACACTAAGTGAGCTGCTGCTGTGAAACATTAACAAGTCACAAGTTCCACTTCATGGTTTTCAAATGAGAAAATTTGAAGAACTGAAGGTAGATACTGTCAATTTATGGTTCTGCTCTCAGTCAATTTCCTATTGCCTTACATCTATGATAGCTTCTGAATTGCAGACAGTTTTTCTTTCATAACCTTTCTGGAGGTTCTCCTACCTCTGCAGCATAATACTGCTGGTTGCTATTTCCAAGGTGAAAAGAGACTATGGATAAAAGAAGAGATTGCTTCACCTACACTAACACACACAGTTACTTTCCCAAATCTTCCAAAACATCACCTTCCAACACCTACTCTTTCTAGGAGTTAAACATAAAATAAAAACAGTATTTTTTTGTTCTTCTGTACATAGCAATTAGGATTGATTTGAGTATGTCCAATTCTTTGACAAGTATCACTTTTACTGTAAGGTTGTATTTGTTTTCAGAACTTGCTTTAACTCTAAAGTCAGCTAGGAATGATTTGAAGCTTTTGGGTGTTCACATATAACTCTGAGCTTAATGCCAGTCTTTTTTTTTTTTTTTTTTTGCAGAATGACATGTTGGAATTTGGGGGGACAATGAGGTGCATATAACAGAGTACTTAGGTTATAAGCACAATAGATGGTGGCTGAAGGCTCTGTGTTTTTTCTTTACCTCCTGACACACCCCTGGGTTTATGGAAGTTACGCAGTATGCATACCCACCAGTTATGTTTTATTGCTTAATTACTTCTAGGGAACAAATGAAGGCTCCCACAGTCATCTCATGTTGGGGATGGAGTTGAGAAAACAGCATTGTTTGTTGTTTCAACATTTGGTGTGAAATATGACTTAAACATTTTGGGGGAAAAAAAGCACTACAAATATAAACTAACAAAACAAGATACGGACATACAGTAGCACATATTATAAAGCACATAGGGAGCATTGGCCAATACAAATTCTGAACCAAGCAAGCTTCCCCCATGCCTCTTTTTTTTTTTTTTTCTTTTTTTAATTGATTACTCAAGCCATGCAGCAGCCTTTCTTATATCACGTCAATCATACAAATGTGCCATTTGAAATCCTGGTGTATATCTATCTATCTATCTATATATATATATCTTTCTCCACAAGGTATACTAGCATTTACTGTAAATTTAAGCTATGCTTAGAATAAGATGTAAGAAAACAGAAACTCATAAGCAGGAAATAAAGTATTGCAAACGCAATTCAGCTGACATTCACCTATACTTCACAACTGCACTGAATCAAACCAGAGCTACTTAAGCTCAGTGTAAACAGAGTCATGTAAGTGTATTTAAAATGGTAGTTACTACATTGTCAAGATAGACCAGAGACCAAAATTCGAAGCGAAGGTAGAACTCCTTATTAGACCCATCAGTGCAGCTGCAGCACAAGGAACACACACAGAGAAGCCTTCAGGAAGACAAGCCTTTCTACAGCCATCTCTATCAGCTTATGAATATTTTTGGTCCACTGAGATGGAACAGATGTATCAGTTATAGCAGATAACTAGAGTCAGAAGATTCCAAGTTTTGTCTGTCATTTTGCTATGGTATCAGTTTAACCTGCTGCCCTCTACAATTGGCTTTTTTTGCTTCAGTTTCTTTTTCTTTAGAAGCTGGAACAATGCTTACCTACTCCGTAAGGGTTAGTCTCTTCTTGAGAAATGAGCTACTATTTCCCTGAGATGTATTTATTGAAAACAAAATCTCTTAACACAAAATTCACAGTTCCAGTCTCTGCAAAATCACAAATGGGGACAGCCTTATTTTGTATTTTAAATGTTCTTTGATAAGTGAAATACTACTTACTCTAGCACTGTGAAAATGCGGGAGAAAAAAGTGGTTTTGCCTTCCCTGCTGCTTATTATTAGAGGTTCTCAGCATTGTCTGGCAAAAGTTGAACCATTACCCTACTTTACAGATAAGGAAACTAAGGCAGACAGAAGTCACTTGTCACTACTTACTGAAATAGTAAGTCAAAGTCTTCCCCTTATTTATCAACTCTGAAAACAGCTCTCAAACCCAATCCCATTTACTGCTATGCTGTTAAGGAATGGTTCAACTGCAAAGGCATCCCAGTGAAGGTTTCCGTTCAGCAAAATACTGTGAGCATGGGCGTTAGAAGTTCAGAAGTGTAGGTACCAGCTAAGTAAAACCTAAAGCTAAGAACTGAGAGGGACAGTTGAGAAGTGTGTTTTGGGAGCTGGAGAGTGATAAAAAGTCCTGTACCACAGAACTTAAGGTTCTGAAGCAGGTCAGGATGTGCTTGTGAGGGCTGCCTCTGCAGCCTGCGGGGCCAAAGGGAGCAAACTGCTCAGTAACTGAAACAACATATATTTTATGGAAGTTATGCAACAGCTACACTGTAGCTCCATCGGAAACAATGGTAATTACACACCTCTCATATCATCTTTGGATAACACTGTAATTAGGATGTGTCATCACTCTAGCCATGATTAAAATAATTACTGTAAAAAGTCCCTTGTAAGTAGCATTTACTGTTCCGGTTTCCAAACATGTCGAGGATTATTATTATTTTTTAAGGCATAATTGCTTTCTCTGTTCACAGCTTTTCTCAACGCTTTTTCCCCACCCACCTTCCACTTTTACACGGTCATAGGATGTCGTAGGAAAACGAACTCATGCAAAAACACTTACAGCTCTTCCAAGTAGGGAAAGTTCTTGAATGCATCCTCTGGTAGCCTGGTGATGTTGTTCATGCTGACATCCCTGTGGAAGAAGTAACACAGATTTGTCAGTGAATAGTAAGGGATTTTCACACTCTAGGAAAAAAATGGTGGTGATGTCCTGATAACAGACAGAAGCTTTCTAGCATCAAACTGCAATAACTGTTTCTAGAAATATTCAAGCTAAACTTTCAAAGCATAGTAACCTGAGACTCCAGTCTCAGCAAAAACCTTTCTCATGAGGTATTGGTAAAAATGTTTTCCGCTAACAAAAAGACCAGAAACCGACAGGGTATGCAAGCATGGTAGAATTGATATGGTGCTGTTATCTGCAGCACTGATTTTCACCAAGTTCCACATGCATACAATTCTAATACATGGATAAGGCCACTCTAAAAACCACTGCATATGAAAACAGATTTTAAAGATTATGACCACCCACCATTCAAATTGTCACCCTACAATGCCTTCATTTAAAAACAACAACAAAAAAATATGCGTATTGGGACTTAGTAAAGAGCTCCTGGCAAACAGCTTCTGGAGCAACTGACAAGAGGAACAGAAACATGTCCCAGCTCCACCAGTCTTTTTTTTTTTTTTCCCCTACAAAACCTATAGGCATCCTCAAGTTAATAGTTTTAAGCAGATTTCACTCACAGGCCATGAGCAGAGGCAGGCTGGCAGCAAGTGCTTACATGATAGGTATGCAGACCCGTTCAGCTTTCTGGTTTCCAAATGAGAAGTGGCAAACTTGGTGCCATCACCTCAGTTCACATCTATGTAACCATCACAGATTATCTCCTCCAAAAGCAAACCATTACCCAGTATAAGAAACAGCAGAAAACCAATTCAGCTTGATAATTAAACTAATAACTGTCTAACAATTCAGGAAACAACATCAGTTCTTACTTTATACTTTGCTATTTCTTTGTTAAGCATAAATTTAATAAGTTTAAGGAGAGTCAGTGATGCTCCCTGGTACTGCCATCACCGGAAAGCACTTCACAGATGGACACACAGCACCTTGTCAAGGACTCTGCATGCAACACGTGGCACTCTAGGACAGAAGTACAAAATCTCATCTCTCTGAAAGCAATAGCTTTGAAGTTTCTAGAGCCAGAAAGGTCCAATCTTCAGAAACTTCCCAGGCAATCATCAAAAGAGTTGAGGGAAATCACACAGACATCTTGCACGGCTGGCATCCAAATTCTACATAATTTCAGCTTTCTTTGGGATCCAAAATCAGCAAAGAATGCTTTGCCTGTAGCTCTAAGTGTTAGCATCTATCATTTCAATACAGGGAGCAGACTTGCTGGACATAAGCACTAATCAGAACACCTTAATAACAAAGATTTGAGAAGCATCATCGATATCCACAAACTCAATTAAATCTAATTTTCAGCAAAATTGCATTTCTATCAAAAAGATGAAAAGATGCATTGTAATTCCAAACTCAGTACTATGATATGAACATTCAGGGTGCACCTACTTTGCTGCAAAGTTGGTTTTATTACCAAGTTGCCTCAATTAGAAGCGACAGAAGTAAGCTCCAGCAGCAGACATGGTCAGACACAGGTAGCAGGGGCACACTGGGTTTTGTTCTTAAGGGACTAACACCTGCAATAGCAGAGCAACTTTTTGATCATCATTAAAAAGCCATGCTTGCCCTGAAGTTTAGTGGTACACTGAAGCTCAGACTATATATCTCAAAGGCAGTGGGTCTGTACCCCATTTGTTGCTGGGATCGGAGCTCCCCAGCGCACCACATTGCAGGGCCAACGCTGCCAGCAGCACGGCCAGGCAGAGCTGCAGCTCCCAGCAGTTAGCCATTAACTTGGCTTATCTGTACCGAGGAGCTGCATAAATCCCAGCTCGCTTACCACCTTCGGCTGGGGCAGGTCAGGGCGTGATCAGGCATGGAACTGGCATCGAAACTGCAACAATGAGCAGCCCAAGGTGGCAATGTGTTGCACAAGAGTAAGATGCATAGAAGAGATGGAATGAATCACAGCCCTATCTTACAATTAGTTTCAGCATTTCAGGCAGAAGAGATTAACAGCAGTAAACAGCCTGGTTCTCCCTCCGACAGCACTACTGCTGGGTGGCTGAGCCATTAACCAGGCTCGCACGTGGACAACAGCTGCGGCCTACCCTGCAAGTTTCAGTCTTCTTTTCAGAGAAAGAAAACAAAAAGAAAGACTGAACTACAAGAGTCTTGCAGAAACCTACTGGGCAATACTGCTTCATTCTCCCAGGTACAGCAGGGCCTAATTTCTCCCACCTGGCAAAGTAACAGCAACACCTGCTAATGAGCACAAAACATGAGAACAGTGCTGGGGTCTCTGAACAGAGGGGCATCTACCTGCAGTAGCCAGCTACTGAAAAGGAAAATCTCATCTAAAGGCAGTCACAGTGGGCTGCTTAAAAAATAAACTTAAAATACTTCTGTGCTCCCCTACATTTCATAAGCAGGTAACTTTTTGTCCATCCACCTATCTTTTGTGAAGCTTAAAAGGAGAAAGGGAAGTAGGGAGAGGAGTGTTTGTTGAAGGAAAGAAGATCATGTTTCAACAAGGCACCTTTAAAATCCTATAAAATACTCCCTCTGAGCAAGCTTAACCTGTTTGCTGATAGATAATAGCATGTAATACTGTAGGCTCCATTCAGTCTTTTCCAAGGCCTGGGCCCTCTGCCACTGAGCTATTTAATTATAACACTTACAAAATGATTTAAGTAGAGTTATCTATATTTGAATAAAGTCCTCCCACCTACTTGTACAAAAACAATTAGGTAAAAGGTCTTACTCTTATGTAAAATTTCCCAGGTAGTAAAACTGATCCAGCTTCAGTAGTACTAGGAAAAGATACAGTTGTTAATATTTTTTAAAAACTCAAATATTAAATAAGCCAGATTACTGAAAATGTTATACAACACAGTGCTGGGAAATACTCGGCAGCAATGAGTTGTCCATTATCACTGGGAACATTAAAACGTGGGTAATGGCTTCTGTCCCCCTTTTTAGATAACCAGACAAAGAACTGTTGGTCCAATATGTAGCTGTATGGCATTGGTCACCGCTTGGAACAGAATCCAGATTAAGTCCAGCCAACAGAACTTCGGAAAAGGACACTGACGCTCCGAAGGCACAAGTCAGTGCAAGTCCCAAAGGTGCTTCTCTTAAGACCTTTTTACTGCTAGTCATGCATTTCCAAGAGCAATAAAATAATAGCAAAATTAAAAAATGAAAATAAAGGAACAGTTCTGTCTGTAGAAGGTCTCACAGGAGGGCTGTGTGCGCTGCATACTGGATTCTTTTCACTGGGCCAGCATCAGGGTTTACTGCATCCACAGTAATGGGTCAGGAGTTCCACAGAGAGACAGCAGGCTGGAGCAGAAGCTGAGCTAAGTGACCTAGGCTGGTTTAAGCAGCACTGTGGTGCTCAGTGTTGAATCCCTTGGAAGAACCTGCTGACAGGATGAAAACCAATTTATATGCAACCAAATCACACCCCAGGAGGCAGTCTCGGTGGAGACCAACAGCTGAACTCCACCTCAGTTTCAGAGCTACTTTCCTATGTGGCCAGTTCCTTCAGGATGTATATAAAAACTCTCAGGGACAGAGCATTAGCTTACAATCAGCTTACATTAACACTGTCCCATGTCTTAATCATATTTGGTATGTAATGGAAGTGCAGAAAGCCTAGAGGATCAACAGTTAAATTTTAATTAAATTCATTCAATTAAAAATGTAGGGTTTTTTTGTTTTGTTTTGTTTTCCTGTATATTCCTGATAACAAAAAGATAACAATTACCTTCCAGAAGTATTACTTCACAGCCACCACAGTGAACACTAGTTGCCCAGATTGTGAATTCAATTAACGCAACTACAATATGTGGATCTATTATACGCAGGCATGCCAGTCCTAGCAGCTAAAAATCATGAATGGAAGGCAAACAAACACTGGGCAAAGGAAAGACGATGCTTACAGAAAAGCTTATGCTTGGAAAGTGACATTGCAACAGTGTCTGAATTTCATAAATGGTGAAGTGACAGGTCAACTAATTAATTTCTTACCTTTTACACATTATAGAATAGAATCATATAATCATTAAGGTTGAAAAGATCACTAAGATCAAGTCCAACCATCAGCCCATCCCTACCATGCCCACTGACCACGCCCTTCAGTGCCACATCTCCATGGTTCTTGAACACCTCCAAGGATCGCAACTGCAGCCCATAATATCAGTCAACAAGCATAAAATAACACCACATAGATGCCCCAGTGTTTGGCACTGCACTTAAAACTCGTGTTCTCCAGCTTCTGATGAGGGCTATGCAGGTGTCAGCCCAACTACCAAAGGGTCAGAGCAGCTACCCCACATCCTCCCATTCTTACTGCCAGACCCCCACAGTTTTCTCCTTCCAAACTTCATTTGCTACTCCTTTTAATGAGACAAAAGGTTTGGAACCATTTTTTGAATTACGATAGATGTTCTTCCTCATGAATCTTAAATATGGTCCTACTGCCCACAGACCTCCCTTGAACAGCACAGAAACATTTTCTGGACACATAATTTTGTACTCACAATAAGCATATCAGTCATACAATTTATGTAAATGTTTCCTTTTCCACTTCTAAGAAACATTCTTGTAAGAAAGGAAATATCCAAATACTTCAAGGCTTAGTCAGCCTCTTCCCTGACCAAAGTACTAACACCGCTGCATTCCCACCCAGCAAATACACCGCCACTTCCTATAGACCCACAGCACCTTATCACCTTTTGTTTGTACTGCAGCACTAAGCCAGGAGCATGGTTAGACGTGTCACCCTGACTGGTGCTGGACACTTGGCTGGATATACTCCTTGCCTGGAAAGTTTGCGGCTCACCTGGGCATTCAGCCACTCAAGCCGTTTTTTAGTCAATGCTCACTTGTGGATGAAGCACATAAGGTTCTTCTTCAGGGAGCCATTGCCATCCAGAACAGCCACAAATCCTGGCTAGAGAGGGGACCAAGGCATATAGCAGCTTTAAGAAATGAGGCACACGGAGCCCTGCTTCATGAAAAATACCACAAATGCACATGCATTCTGTTGATGCCAGTCAGCCTTGGGCATTTTGCTGAAGCAGGACGTACAACATTTTCACTGACAGCCACAGAAAAGCTAAAAAATGCCAGACAGGTCTGTTCCTGCAAACAGAAGCAACATTCCCCTCTTTCCCCACCATACTTGTCCTTCCTTCTTCTCATGTCACATCAATCTGTTTTTTTTCCTCCAACATGATGCCCTAGCTTTCTTTCAGACACAGTAACTAGCTCTAATGTACCCTATTCATGTGTCAGTCAAGCCATCATCAAGATACTGGAGGGAACAATACTTGTATGCAAAGACCTGTTTTGGACTGGTATTTGAGTCACAGTGGGCCAGCCATTAAGCAATCACACGTAGGATTAATGGTCTCTGTTGACACATGGTGTGGAATTAACCAAGAGAAAGTTCCACTACGTTATTACTAAGGGGATCGCAGCCCGGAATTGAAATACAGCACAAGTTCCTGCGCTCCTCCATTCATTTTTTAAGAGCCGCAAGTTTGGTGTGATTTTGGGGCTGAAGGAAGAGCTTATTTTCAGCTGGGGAGGTAAACAAAATGCCTTTTGGTGTAAGAGTATTTTCCTTACAGATGTAGAAATTATTTAAAGCAGAGAGTAAAATAACATATCATCCAGGTTTTGGTATTTGCTTATTCTCTGACCCAGGGAGTGAGCACAAAAATGGGGCTGTGACTGCACCAGGCACAGCAGACAAACAGCCTAAGGGTACATCTGCGCTGAGACACCCTTCACACGCCCACGGGTATCTGTCATGGGATGGGACCAAGTGGCCCACATGAGGCTGTGAAGAAGTGTGGGTGGAGCAGAACAGGAGCAGAGCTGGGACTATCTGCATCCCAGGTCTGTGTGGGATCCTGCACATCACACTGCCACCCCAGCTCTGGGCATGGAAGCTCCCCATGTGGTTCTATCACAGTGCTCCCTGACTTCCAAGTTTGTAAAAGCAATATAGTACAAACAATCATTGACATCCAAGGCAGCTGGGATATTGTGCTCACCTTAGTGCAGACTTTCATCCAAACTATTCTTGACAACCAGCATTTGCTGGCAAAACTGGAGATGATCTGTAGAAGCCAGCAGAGGTGACCAGAAGGAATTTTCAATCCATAGGCCTCCACACACAAATCTGACAAGTGCAGTCTTGTCGTTGGGGGAGAAGAGAGGACAGCAACAGATTGTCTGCTTTAGGCTACAACCTATGGCACCCCCAGGGTGCAGTTACAGGTATGTTTGCTGATGAAGAAAGCTGTCTTATGTTCCACTGTGCAACTGCTTATAGGCAGCATGCTGTAATCAGATCATTAACAAAAATCAGACCAATCATCTACATATAAATAATAACCCTTCTGCTTTCTGTCCTCCCTACAGCAAGGCTTCACAGGGTGCAGGAAGGAGGAAAGGTACTAAAGAAGGCTATGAGAACTTGACAACTAAAGATGACACAACACATAGCTATATCGTCAACAAAATCAACACCAAATTACCTAGAAGAGTTTGACAGAAAGACATTTGTCATGTATTAAGTAAATGTAGTTTAACACTGTGCTTGCAGCCTACCTCAAACAGAATGGTATTGGCAGCTGGGACAATCACCCTTACCATCTCAGATTCACAGTAACCCATCAAGGTAACCACATAGCAACCCTATACATTTCTATTTTCATTAATGAGTTAAGTCAGTTAGGGATAAGTCAGTTAGGGATCCAGGTTAGAGATATATCAGAGTTTTAATTTAAGGCTAAATCTAACATAGACACTCCATATGTGACAAGGTCAATGTTACGCACGCTACTACTGAGGGAGCTCTTAAGCACTTTTTCCTTACCAAAAGCTTTTGTGAACAACTGCTGTTGAAACAGCACCAAACTATGTAAGCTAACCAGCTTAATAAAGCCTGTCTTACTTTCTTTTCCCTCCCCACCTATCCTCTCATGCCCCTGCTCCTCAGCCACAAACACACACAACACATGCTGAGCTCCATGCACAGCTCCAAGGGCAATTCCACGCAGCAACGTCTCCGAGGACCTGGAGAGCCAGACTCACCCTTTGGACTCTGGGACAGCACATCTCGCTCCACCTAGCAACAGCCCCACAACAAACAGTGCCAGCTCAGCTCTGCTGGAGGAGCTGGCAGCCTCTGGCCACAGCCTCGGCCGGGCACCACCAACTCTCAAGAGGCAGATGGGGATACAGATATAGATGTTTCTGAGCTGTCCTGACAAAGCCCAGCACTTAAAAATCACCAACAGAAAAGCAGTACTATCCTTATACGCACATACACGTATAAAAGTCCTCTGCTTTTGCTTCGTTTTTTTGCTCTGTTAAGAAAGAGCACAAGAACAGCTACAAATCCAACTGCATAAAAAAGTCAACTTCAGTAACTCTAAGTATTTTGAATTTTCTTCATTTTCTGATGGTTTATTTTGGTCTGCTAGTCTGTCCCACCCAGTGTTTAGAAAGCAACTCGAGCCTCGGAACTCTGGGTAAGCCTGACATTTTTAGAAGACCAAAGCAAAGAAAGCAAAACAAAATTAGCGTATGAACGCAGTCACTGATAGGATTAAGACAGAACAGAAAATATAAACATTTCAACCAGACCAAACCTATATACAACGGTGCCAACGTTTGGGAATTTTTTCACTTGCATAACATACATAACTTGGATACAATTAAAAATTACTTCTGGCAAAAAAAAAAAAAAAAAGAGAGCGCCTTTTTCTGCAGTACAGCTCTATAATTATCTATATGCTGTGGGAAAACAAAAAGCACACAGTGCTGCTTTCTAGTGTCAAAATAGATTTCATGGCAGCACCTGGAACTGCCTTTATGGAACTAAATGTGCTTTCACATGGCACTTTCTGAGGCATCTCGAGCTGGCAGATTACATGTGAGCTACCCAGTTTTCCTAAGATGCAAAACGTAGGGTTTGGTAATTCTTAGTCGTCAGCTATTGCACAGCACTTTAACAAGCAAGTAATTCCCAATTCAAGTAAAAAGCTTTCCACCCTGTTGAGTTACGCTGGTTTCAGCTACATTCTTTTTGATCTGAGATGTATGGCCAAGTCCACTGCACAGAGCAAAATACAGTGGTTGTTCACATCCACCCTTACTTCCCAAGGAGCCTAAGACACTAACCCAAAGGAGAGCCACACAAAATGCCTGCCAGGACACTCAGGGATCAGCTACAGGTTCAGCTGGTCGCCCCTTTCACTGTCAGTACATCTGTGGGTGCAGCCATCACTGCCAACAGTGCACGAACAACTTCAGAGCGCTGCTCACACACACAGTTCATGTTTTCAGGAACTTGGCAGAGCTGGGGCCTTTCCCTGACAGCAGCCGGAGAATGACGAATACATACACACACACAGTCATAATAAACCATGCCTAAATGCAGACTTTGGGTGTCTACAGAAGGGGCCCCCCCCTGTCACCCTGCAGCAGGCCTGTACATCACCAGCAGGCCTGCTGAGCAGCCAACACGCTGAAATGTATTTTGACGTAACAAACCTCAGTGGATGAACAAGACAAGGCTTCTTTATCAATTTTTACAATTGCCCCAAACTGGAGCAAACGTCTCCAGGATCAACACAGTTAGCAAGCACAGTTTGTCATCAGCCAAACCTTTTCACTCATATGAACTAAAAGCATAGGTTCCAACAAAGAAATTTTAGGGGAAAGTAAAAACAAGGGTGTAGGAAAGGCCACTATAACATTTTGGACCAGCGATGTGGGAGAAGAAGCTGCAAGTTTCCAGCTCATAGATGCTTTCTGAGGTCCCTGAATTTTGCAGTTGTGGGTCCTCCCGCTAACTGCAAATGTTGTTCTGCAGCTATGGCACACAGCAGGGTAGCATGGTCTGAGCTGACGGCCATAACAGGGTTAATGCACACTGTAAACCAATTAATAAAATTAAGAAAATACCCTACAGTTACTTTTTTTTTTTGAAGGAATAGGAAAAAAAAAAGAAAAACTAAAAAAATCCCACTCTGTCACACACCCTGAGTACACTGTTAGCATAGGGAACTCAGCCATTTAGGCAGTCCTACTCCAAGCCAGCATATTCACAGTAGTTTTCAATAAACATCTACACAAGTCACTGGAGGGGGGAAAAAAAAATCTGTTTTCTTTCATACAATTCCACAAAACTAACTGTCATCACAACCATCCTTGTGGCAGAAAAGTCCATATTTGCCTGCAGTTAAATCCGTCTGCAGCTGCCATGTGGAAAAGACAGCCAATAATTGGCTTCTTTCACCTCTGTTAACCACGAACAAAAGTGTCATTCAGTTCCCAAATGGACAGAAGGCACCAATGGATGGGCAGCTAGCTGAGCCAATGGGCTGGAATAACAATAACCCTGTAGCATTTTCTTTTTCCTTTTGTTTAGTCTTTCAAAGCCCTTAATTAAGACCCTCACAAAGCACCCCTACAGGCTCCTTTCAATGAGGCATTACACGCCTGTTTTCTTGTATTTAAGGAAGAAAAGTAACAGGGATTTCTGAAACACATTAAGCAGTATACACAACTTCCACGTATTCACCACCGAAATACTGTTACATTTCAGCTTTTAAATATTATCGGCAATAAAAGACAAGTTCGAGTTTGCTGTAGGTTCCTTGCTATTTTAAGGCTAAAAAAAAAAAAAAAAAAAAAAAAAAACATGCAGTCGGCCACTAATGTGCCAGAAGGGCACGGGCTCATCCAGCCCCACGGTGGGCGGACAGCTGGATGGACGGATGAACAGTCAGACAGCCCTGGCGGTCCCACGGGCTAGTATGGGCTGAAAATGGCACTTCGCTACACTCAGGTAGGCTCTGCTGGCTGGAGGGGCCAACAATGATCAGCTGTGTGTTTGCAATGTATATGGAGGTCTTCAGTGTTACAAGAAGGCGCCAGCACGTGGTGCTCCCATGCCTTGGCTGCAGCTCAGCAATGGCAACCTCTCTGCTTCCTCTTGGCTGCTGTTTGTTTTACACTAACCTAAGAGCCAGCTGCTTGTGCCTATATTTACACAGCCCAGGAAGCAACTTGCCTTTCAGGAACTGTCCTCCAATGTTAGGCACCAAAATCCTTCTGAGTCTTGACTGAGATGGCCGAATTAATGCCCAACAAATACCCAACGGCTGTCACCTGTTCTATACAGTGTTCTTGCTTCATCCTGCTACAGAGAAATATGATGTAGCTCTACAAGGTAAGAAAGAAAAAAAATAGGGGGGAAATATATGCATTATCTAACTCCAAGTGTACATTTTTAGGAAGCCTGTCCACTAGGACTTGTTATAGCAGTGATCTTGCTGGAATTTCAATGTTGATCAAGCAGGAATTTGCACTCAAGTTGCTGTATTAGAAAGTAATTTAAATTTCAGAAATGAACATAAAGCGTCATCCTAAGTGCGTATGGTGTTATTAGATACAATCCAAACTCACACCGTGCCAATACAAATATCCCAACGAGAGCACCTGACAAAAGACGCTTCAAAACAAACTCCCAAACCACACGGAATCATACAGTCGTTTGAGTTAGAAGGAACCCTTAAAGGCCATCTGGCCCAACTTCCCTGCAACAAACAGGGATGCCTACAGCTCCATAAGGTGCTCAGAGCTCCGTCAAGCCTGACACTGCATGTCTCCAAGGACAGGGTGTCCACCACTTCTCTGGGCAACCTGTACCAGTATTTCACCACCCTCTACTGTAAAAAAACAAAACAAAACAACAACAACAAAAAAAAAACAACAAAAAACCTTATGTCCAATCAAAATCTCCCCTTTAATTTTGAAACCATTTTCCCTTGTCCTATCACAAGAGAACCCAAGTTACACTGGAAGTAACAAATGCCACTGTTGTAATATATTGTAAAAAAGCAAAACAAGACTCAACTCCTCCCTCCCATGCCCAAAAAAGCCCCAAGAACTGGCCACACAGAGAAAACCTGCCTCTCACTAGTGCATGGCCCAGCACCCAACACTGATGACTCTCACTACCTACACAATCAAAGCCTAAAAACATAACACAGCCTGCTTTGCCAGCACAGTGGCTGCACAGGCTGGTGGAGGACCGCTCCTCAGTGCCCGCGTTCCCAGCAGAACGAGCTGCATCAGCACACAAGGTATCCTGCTGGAACAATGTCTGCACATCAGTGCAGCTTGCCAGCTCAGCTCACTTGGTTAGGAGTCACAGCCCAGACTGAATACTTGTGCTAACCAAATTCAGCAGTAAAGCTCTGGCCTTCTGGATTCTCCCCTGATATGAACCAAAGATAATAACGCTTACCACTGCTGACACAAGAATATAAGGAAGTAAGAACAGTTAGTGTGTTTTCTAGTTCCTCAAAAGAGAATTCATAAATTTGAATGAAATCTTTCACAGAAACTCTCTGACAAAATTAAATCTGATACCTATTGCTCACTACTATAGACAAATGAGATCAAAGAAGCACTTATATTAGGAGTAATTTTATTGAAAAGTTCAAGTTCTTTCTTCGGTTTCTTCAGCACTCACATGACTACACTATTTAAACCTAAGTAGATTTTTACCACTAGACTATCAAGAGAAAAACAGCATGCTTAATGCAAATCCAACATCACAAGTATTTACATGAAAAAAAAAAGACCTACCACATGAACTATCTAGCCCACACTCTTGGCAATAGAGATTAAGGCTTGTCAAGTTTAATCATGTACATGGGATCAATTCTTTATATAAACACATCTAATGCACTTGTGATGGAAAAGCAGAAGACCCACAGAATGCAATCTAAATGATCTACCTGCATTTCCAGCCTGCCTGGGTGTGTGTCCTCCTGGCAGCATGCATTTTACAGATGAATCCCAACAAGAAAACTGCACTTGTGATTCTGTCTCCACGGCTAACTCCACAAAAAAACATGGATATGTTTTTACCTCACCATAGATGGCAAATGAGCAAGGAAACGCACTCTAGTTCTTACCTCAAGCCCAACTGATCAATGAGAATTATGTTCTGATGAAGGTACGTTGCTGGGAAGGCAGGATTCTAATGGATACAAGGTGGACACAAGCACCAACTCATTTTAGAGTCAACACGAAATCTTACAAGTATAAGGCATATGCAGTATTTTAACTCATAGTGGAGGGCCGAGTAATCCTGCAAATGACTAGAAACTAAAACTTTACAAAATAACCTTAAAATAAAATGTGAGAAAACTTTTCCAATATGATCCCTCTGGTTTTGCTTGGTTGTAAACAACCATCAGGATATAACAAAGGCAGTTTAATGCAAAGTCATACACAACTTTGTCACATTCAAAGCACTTGATCTTTTCCACATAAATGAAGATAGTCCATTTTATAAACACATTTGCTCTGCCATTAATAGTCGAGTTAAATAACTATCTTATCTTAATACAGGCATGATATATCCCAGAGGTCCAACACAAACTGAACTTTTTATCACAAAACAGTTATGTACAGTTACATGGCATAGAAGGCAGCATCCCCATCCTTTTGATATATCAAGTGATATATTTTGTATTAATCTGTATGCTGTACAAGTTGCAGAAGACAAAGCTGTTAGAATTCTGCACTTCCCGCCTACCTAAATGATTCTTCCCTAACTACTACTGCCTTAAAATAAAAAGATTTTAAGGAAGAAATTATCCAATAATTAACAATTAGAAAGATGTAATCCTGAGAAATTTCCACCAAATTAAATATGTATTTCTTTGCTATCACAGGAGCAATCAGTCTGGCAATATTGCATCACATTCATCTCATATGGAGTCATGCTCTTTTGACATTCAAATAGTATATGACTAAACAGCAGTTGCTTGTAAAAAGAAATGGCTGAATTAATGGAAGTTATTTGCTAATTTATATTTCCTTTTTACCTGAATCACCTCACATACAGCACAAGAATGAGGTGCAAACCAGTGCTTTTCTGGTAAGTACCTACTGCCTTTATTTAAGTGAGATATTGAGTAGCTCTATACACCTAGCAGTTGTGTTTCAGTGATCTGAAGCTTAACATGAAATGTAAAAGGTATAAATTAAGTTTCCAGGACAGCTTCAGGCACTGTTGTGTTTGGAATTGCTTACTGAGCAACGCTGTCTCTCCAAACAGACTAACCTGCAGAAGGGTAAAGGGCAGCGAAGGTAATTATTGGAAGGAAATCTCTCCCTAGGCCAGAAAAGAATAATTAAGTTTATGCATATTAAATTACATAGGGGAAGTTAACACTGAAGTAATCAAGTGTAAACGATAGTAAGACCTATCTACAATTTTCTTGAAGGGAAATTAAGGCAGCAAGATTGTTTAGGCAACACAAACATGGCATCCCCAAACTGCATACTCTTTGTATAAACGGATACGCTTCCCCTAGACACTCACTCTCTCTCTCTCACACACACACACACACACTCCCACCCCCCAGAGAAAACATGCAGTAACCTAGTAATTAAATGAGTGTGCCGAAACCTAGAGCAGTTAAACTGCATTCTGGAAGCCCAGATCCAACATAGTTTACTTATTGCTCATTAATCTCTCCACAGATAGCATCTTTTCAAAAGTTAAAAAAATGCTTAAAATACGCCTGAGATTTTCAACAGTTGAGGTGCTCATTGTGCTTCCACCATTACGTAGAGGAAACCATCTTGTTCAAATGGCTGTAACAAAAGGAAACAAGTGAGGTGAGCTACTTGTCTAGCCCTTCCTCAGAAGCCTTGGGCTGTTGTGCAAAAACCCAAGGAAAGTCATTTGCACAACCTGAGAAGATGGTGAAGCAGCAATAGAATCTCCTTCTACGCAAGTTGAGTACTCAGGGCAGAGAGCCTTTCTAAGGCACAAGCAATGCCTTGTTGCTGGCAAGGCAGCACCAGAAGAGCATTTGTTTGCCTTTTTAATTGCACAAACACTCAGTTATTACTTGCTGAAGCTTCTTGGATGACCTATATACATTCTTGGAAAAAAAACCTAGGCACTAAGTGCTTTTAAAACATAAAGCACATATGGAGCACGTACTCCTTCACAGTTTGGGGAGCGATAGGGAAATTCATATTCAGCTCATACCTGTTGAAGACAAGCAAGCTGGAGAATGCACATAACCCTGAACACCACAACAGTAACAGGACAAGGGGAAAAAGGCACCAACTCTTATTTTAAAAAGGCACCTAGAGTTTGGAAAGTAAACGTTAGATGCTTACAATTCAAGAGATCCATGCAGGCAAGCACATACCCACTTTCTGTCACAACCAATATTTCTTACAACCTTGGAGTAGTAAAAAGCTCAATGTACAGCTGCACTCTCAACAAACAGGGAACTCCATGCTGGGGAGAGCAGCGTGTAGACATTCCTAACTGGGTGCTCTCCATGGGCGTAACTGAAGCTCACGGAGGAAGATGATTTCACATTGCCCTGCTAAGGTAGAATTTCTTAACTTGGTGATTACTTTGGTACTTGCACATGACATCCCGCAGACACTGACAGGACACTGAATCCTCACAGCCGCAAATAATGGCATTAAGGAGGATATTTTTGATGTTCCTGTTATCATTTATTTTCCATTGCTGATGGCACCAAATCAACTGAGACTCAGTGATGCGCTTTGCCTGAAGGAACTGTGGGATGAACTTGGGTAGACAAAAATCCAGAGTATTTAGATATATGCATCAACCCAACATGTGTTATGGTATTTCTCCCATCCCTGTGGTTAGTTATCAGGACACAAAAAATTGTCTTCTGTGAATGGACAGCAGCAGTACAGGCAGTCCTACTCTCAAGCAGGATTTCTGACACACCGTTGTTTAAACAACAGTCTTCTCTTTCAAACACACTTCAGATTTAGTTTACTGGCACGATTACTCAGGAGAGATTCTAAACAGGAAACATCGGCTTTGCTGTGCAATTGCAGAGGTTGAAGCCATGAACGACTGCTGTTTATTATCCTCAAAACCCTGCTTAAAATTCTTAACTGTACATTTCTGGCCTGGAGACCGGGGTTTTGTGGGAAAGATGGTAAAAAACAAACAATCACGTAAATAAACTCCTTAAAACTTCTGGAATAGAGATTTCAAGCAAGAGTAAGTCAGTTCTGAATAGATCATCACTTGACGCTGGGTATTCAAGAAATTTAGTCTCTACTAAACACTCAGCACAGCGCCAGCAGATTTGCCCTTGGAAAAGACATGGATTTTCTACACCTAGCAAGAGTCACACCAGTTCTGTAAAATATTAACAGTTTGGTCAATATTAGCAAATCCATTTTACTTCTTTCTTTTTTTCCCCACTTCTTAAACCCAAGTGTTCCAGTTAGAATCAAAGAATCATTTTACATGGTCTGATAGTGACAGGACAAGGGGAAATGGCTTTAAACTACAGGAGGGGAGGTTGAGGTTAGATGCTGGGCAGAAATTCCTCACTCAGGGTGCTGAATTCACACAGGGTGCTGAAGCCCTGGCACTGCTGCCCAGAAGCTGTGGGTGCCCAAGCCCTGGAGGCGCCCAATGCCAGGTGGATGGAGCTCTGGGCACCCTGAACTGGGGGCGGCCAGCCCATGGTAGGCAGATTGGAGCTCCATGATCTTTAAGGTCCTTTCCAACTATAAGCCACATGATGATTCTATGAAAAAGATAGCTCCTTCCAAGCTTTTATAACACAAGCGAGCCCAGTGAAGGCTGGACGCAGCAGCTGTGCCAAGCAGACCCTGTATGCCGCCTGCAAAGACAGGACTGAAACATCCCATATGTTTTCCTTGTAGTAACAGGCCTAATGAAAACACAGCCATGCTGCTCTCCCTGCTGAGGCTCTGGGGCAAGCTATTCATGTGCAACTGTGTGCATGTCAAGAAGGTAATGGGAAAACTCCCCAAAAAAACACATTTTAACAGGACAAGGTTATAAAATGCATGACCGTGTTTGCAGCATCATTAAGCCAAATTAAACAGGTTTAGGCCTCCCCTGCATACTTCAGAAATTGCACATCCATTTATGATTCATTGTTAATTGTGCACCATTTAGAAGTCCAAACACATTTTCTCCAAGCTTTTGGAGTGAAGATAGTCCATGTGAGACTCAGCACTCCTCCAGGATTGGTTGGGGGAGAGAAAAGGAGGTACAGTGCTTAAAAAAAGTCATCATATTTGAATAAGAAAATGCTGAGAGCACAGCTGTTCACTGCAAGGGCCTGATTTTTCAGGGCACTCTTCACAACTTCACAAAGTCTTTCCATTTTTTTCCTCAAGGAAAAGAATTAGCACTCCTTTCCTTACCAGGAGGCAGCATCTTCTGTACAGCTTCTGTAGACTACATATAAGCGGTTTGAGGCTCCTCCTGCATTCTTAATGCAGGGCTTATGGGAATTAGATTCGGAGTTTTAAAGAGTTTCTTATGTTTCATAATAGTTTGGGTTCTTTTTTTTTAATCCCCAAATCATCTTCAGTATTTTAAAGCAAGAGATTTAATTAAATGTGTAATTATCGATATTAGATTTGAACAACAACAAAGCCTGTTGGTACACTGAGGATTCCATTTCAACAACAGAGCTGATAATGCCTTGTAGGAATGATCTTGCGTCATACCAACAAACACCTAGCTCTGCTTCCAACTGGCATCACCTGAGAAACAAAAGAAACCTCCTTCTATAGGGACAAATGTATTGCAGTTTCTTGCCCATTATGTATGAGATCATGGTTGTAAGAGACAAATATGACAAACAGCGCAACTTGATTAACTCCATGCAGAATGTGCTGCTAAATTCAGGATGAAGCCAAAATCCAGATTTTTTTTTTTTTTTTTTGCACTTTGATCTCTCAGCCACCTCAATATGTTTCCGGGAAGCTCTGACCTTGTCACAGTCCTGTAACAGTCAAATCGCTCAACAGCAAAATAAAATGCATTCTGCTATTTTGGTTACAAATTTTCAAAGACATGATGTAAGATCTGAAAATACTGTAAACTTTCTACTTCAGCACAAGGCACTGACAGCAGCAGTAACTCAGCACTTTTAAAAACAAGGTCAGCTCTTTTGCCAGGTAGATCACATGCCATTTCTGCATGATTTAATTACACTTTCCAGGCACCAACACATGGTAGATGCTCCCGATTTGATCACAAAATTGTTTGAGTTGGAAGGGACCTTTATAGGTCACCTAGCCTGACTCCCCTACAATGCACAGATACCCACAGCTCCAGCAGGTGCTCACAGCCCCAGCCAGCCTGCCCTTGGCCATCTCCAGGGATGGGGCACCCCCAACCCTGACCAAACTACCATGATGTCCACGGCTGCACCCAGTTCTGTGCCCACCACTGCTGGCTGCCTCTGGGTTACAAAGGGAAGGCTAACAACCGCAGCCACATTTCAAAAAGGGATCTATAGGGGTGAGAAACAGCAAAAAAACAGTATCACACAACCAGAAATCTCTGTTCAGACCACAGTTGGAGAATATCTTATCAAAAAAACTGCAGCAGTACTTGAAAGGCAGGTACGAAAAACTACCCAAGAGAATTTCCCTATAGCAAAATCCTGGGTCAGTGCTGCAGCAGATGGTGAGCCAACCACGTAGGGAGGACAGCCAGCACCTCTAATGTGGGAAATGCTGCTGAAAGCTCTGTTTACATGGGTCTCCTAATGTCTAAATCCTCAGCGCCTGAACTGAGGGATTTCTTTTTTCCATGTAGGGATAGTTTCTTCTCCTGTCTTACCCTATCCTGCCTATCTTCTCCCACCTCTGTCACCTATTTCTATGATGACACAGATTTCTCCAGTTCTTCCCCCAGCTGTTTTGGACCTTCTGTCATGCCAAAGACCCCCAAAACCACCAAGCTGCAGTCCAAAACCCAATCCGCCTGACGGAGCAACGCTAAGGCTAACCAGCCAGCAGCCACCTTGTTGCCTTGCTTATTTGCAAAACAAGCAGCAGGCAAACCTGAGCTGTTTGCAAATTCTCCAGACCATAAACACCACATGGGCTCATGCCCATTCCCAACATGAGGATGAGCTTTAGGAATGAGCACCAGGGCGGTGGAGAGGAGGAAAGAGCACAAGCAGATGTGGGGAGACCCTCATTGAGCTTCCATTCCCTCTGAAAGGAGGGTGGGTGCTCAGCCCTTCTGAAATCCAGGCCAGTAATTTTCTCTAGGCAAATAAGAGCTTGTGTCCTGCAAAAATTGCTGGCTTAGATGTACAATACAAAACAAATTAAGATCCATTTGGAGGAAGTTTCTTTGGGTTTTGTTTTGTTTTTGAGCCCTTCTACTACGGCTTCCATATTTTCCATCTCAGGCGGAGAGTTACCAGCGAATTCCTCTCAAGAACTGCAGAGCTAATTATTTACCAGCACAAACCTGCTTGCACTGAAGTCCAATTTTTTTTTTCCACGCCAGAGACTTATCTCAGTATCTGTTCCCCAAGTCACATTTACGAGCTCCTGCCAGTAAGGACCCAACAAGAAATGACATATTGCTGATATACGCGACCTCAATATGCAAAATAAATGCCAAGTACCTAACAAATCATGTGTTACGGTGGGGCACTGGGCCTTATTCTGGGAGGAAGAAAAGGAAAAGAGAGGTAGCAGCCAAACATCAAGTTTGCTGCCAATAGAAAACATTCAAAGGATAAAAATACATAGCAAGCTTTGAAACAGCAATGAATTCCACAGAAGGGTTCCCAGCAAACCAGGGGCCTAACAGCACCAGGGCCAGAGGGACACCCAGGGGAGAGACAGAGGGCTGTCTACAGCCCTTTACAAACGAGGAACAGGTCAGCTCCATTCCCTGGTTCTGGAAGACAGAATAAGCTTTTTATTACTTGCCAGAGTATCACTGGTATATTACACACGCAAGTGAAAAACTAAACAGAGTAACTGTAAAACCTTCAAACCTCTCATTAGATAAGGCCTCCCTATCTCAAGAGGACAGCAATTAAGCTACATTTTGCAGACACATTTTGCTGTGTCTGGACATCCTTTCTTCTCACCATAACAGCTCTGCTAGATGGCATCCCCTGAGCCTCCACCAGGTTCTTGCTGTGCAGACTGGATGCCAGGGGATGTGAAGCATGGGTACCTGGTTAGAGGAAGACAGCTGATATCTACCCAACTGCATTTCAGTACCATTCTGGAAATAAAAGTGCCACAGGACACAAAAAGAAAGAGAAAGAGAGAGAGAGAGAGAGAGAGAGAGAGAGAGAGAGAAACGCGCACTCTGCTGAATCCAAACAGTACCATATAATTTTGCCATTTATACATAAACACAGCAGGAAATTAACTCAAATGCAAGACAGGGGAGGTACTTCTGCACTGCCTGTGAGCTGAAAAGAAGACAATTGGCTCTCTGCAGCTGCTGGAACAACCTGCATGACAATGGGGTCAAATAGGATCCTTCCTCATTGTGACATCTTCATTTCATGAAGCTCTAGTGTAACCCACACCCGACTGTAGGGTACATAAGTTATAGAGACCAGCAGACAAGAGGGCTGCTTTATCCTTAACACCCATCTCTGTGGGAAAACTGGGTAAATGAGATCCAGAGTTTGGGGAGGCAATGGAAGAAGGCAACACTGGAACACAGACAGTAAAACTGGAGCATTTAAAACAAAAGCAAGTAGCAACTGTGGGGTTAGTTCACTAAAGGACTGTGGTACAGATGGTTGTCCTGCATGCCCCTGGAAACAGCCAGGCCCATTTCAGATGTCCCTGAAGCCATTAGCCAGAACTACCTGCTTTCTATCTCCTGCAGAACACTCACACTAGCATTAAGCCCCGGACTAGAATTCCAGTTCTCAAAGCAGCACCTTGAGCATGCCCCACCGTGACTTCTTTCCATGAACATGAATGCTTTCTAGCACACGGCACATGAAGTGTCAGAGCAAGGCTCAGCAATGTGCTGCGCTGACTACAAAAGCCAAACCACCACCACCACCTCAGCATTATCGCCCAGGCATATCAGCTCACTCGGTGACAGTTACATTGCAACAAAGCAGAATCACAACCTTCATAAACAGAAAGCAGGGCAGCTGGTAATTAAGAGTTACATAAACACCTACCTAAATTATACGGAACAAATGGCCGCCCACAACAGAAGCATCAGCTCATTACCCCTGGTCGTGTCCTCCCGTCTCCCTCCACATTCCTCCATCCAGCCCATCCTCTCCAGACCTTCAGACAACTCAGATACAGTGCTGCCACACCTCTGTATCTTCCAAAATCCCTTCGCTAACATGCCTGCATTTGTGAGCAAGCCTTCACCTCTCGATTAAAGCTCTATCTCTCCTGATTTAAAAGTAAAGAGCTGCTGCTCTGATACAATACCTCTCAACATGCTGCCTCTCAGCAACAGCTCTCAGTTGCCAATGCCAAAATACAGCCATATATTTTACTCTATTACCACAGAACACTGTTTGCCAACCTGTTCTGAGCCATCTTTGTGCTACAGACCCTGGTGCCATGGTTGTAATTGCAACAAGCCCCATAGCAGCACTAAGGGGATTTCGTAGCATCACCGTGCTGCCTGACACAGAGCACAAAAAGCTTTCTTCTCTGCACATCGCTAAGACGCTTTGCCATGACACAGACACGTCAGCTGGAGGGAGTGATTTGATTTTATTTCTTTCTTCGCACAGCACACGCTCGCCCAGCTCTCCTGGTGCAGTCAGAGCAGGTTCGGAAATGAGCTTCCTATTGCTTGCATATCCTGAACTTCCAGTGGCCTTACTACAAGAGTCCCATTCAAGCACAGAATTATCGCGAAGGCACCCAGCTTTTGTGCTGTAAATAATAAGAAGAACAACAACAACAACAACAAAAAAAAGCAAACAAAAAGTGACCAACAGCATCCTTTACGATCACTACAGCATGAGACAGCTGGAGAGCGCCTGCTCGGGTTCCAATCACGCACAAGCCCTCTGAGAGCTGACCTGCACGGCAATACAAGCTGAAACTCTTTGGTAGCCTAATCTGCGACGTGTGTTGGTTCTTCGAACGCGCACACATCGGGCAGCGAGGACGCACCGATTCCATTTTACGAGACAGCCCAACAGCGGGGGAGCCATCACACCCAGCGCAGCCCACGATCTCCAAGCCGCAGCTCCAGTTCCCCACCTCCAACACTGGAAACCTCACACCGCGCCGCGCTCCCACCTGCCCCCCTCCGCTCCCCACTCACAGAGCCTGCGTGAAGGCGCTGAGCCCCGGCGGCACGGCGGCCAGCCCCCGCCCGGAGCAGTCTACTCCTCGGTCCCCGTCGCAGCTGCAGGAGGCCGGGCAGGGCGGGGGGGAGGCCCCGCCGCTGGGCCCGGCCGAGCTGCCCAGGCCCCAGGCGACGAGGCCGAGCAGCGCGAGGCACCGCATCGCCGGGCCCCGCACCGCTCCGCGGCACGGCCCCGTCGGGAAATAAAATAAAATAATAATAATAAAAAAAAGACGATAAAAAAATACAAAAAATAAAGAAGAGCACCGCGGAGACGGACAAAAAACCCTCCCGAGCCCGGCGCCGCCCCGTCCGGCGCCCTGCCCCGCCGCTCCTCAGCGCCGCAGGTAGGGCGCGGGGGCGGCCATGGCCAGCCGACCGCGGGGCGGACGCTGAGCGCGGCACGGAGCGGAGCGCGGCGCAGCTTAGCGCCCCCGCCCCTCCCGGCCTGTCCCTGCGAGCGGCGGCTGCAGCAGCTCCGCGCCCAGCGCCGAGGTGCGTATGCTAACGAAGCGGCCGCCCCCCCCTCCCCCCCCTCCTATTGGTGGGTACACGGCGCGGGGCCGATGAATATGCAAAAAGAGGTGGGGGCGCGGCCAATAGTCGGAGGCGTGCGAGGAGGGGGCGGGGCCTGGGCCGCCCACGGCCTGGCCCCTGTGTCGCGGTGCAGCGCGGCGGGAGCCGGGCGCCTCAGGCGGTGGAGCGGGATCTAGGGACTCCGCCGTGAGGGCGGCGCAGGGTTGAACGGCCTTCTGGCGACGTGCGAGAGCCCGGCCTGCCCGCTCGGCGGTTAGCGCACGCCGCACTGCTTCCTTCCCATCTCCACACAGAGATCCTCCCCCGGGCGGTGTTCAGCTCCCCACTCTCCCGTTTCTGAGGAAAAGAAAGGAAAAAGACCATGTGTGTCCTCAAGCTCTTGGTTTCTTCCTATGTTTTTGCCCAAGACACCCAACACTGGACAGGGGGGCATTAAAAGGACCCATGTCCTACACGCATAACTACATAACATCCAAACCAAAACAAATAAGAAAAAACAATTGTTTTTCCATCTGGAAAAGAACAGTTAAGTGCTTACCCTCTGCTAACGGTCTCACTCCACTACCCCCACATGATGGCTGCAGGAGCAGCCTTTTAGGATGAAAAATATTGGGTACATTTTATTCAACAACGGATGTCACCAAAAATTGCACTCAGCAGGCTTCAGAATTATCACAATTGAAAGATCAGATGTCAAATAACCCTCAGTACCACCAGTTCCAACAAGCATCCCCCAAAATGAAGCCTGAGGCCCATCAGCACGTTCCAGTGACAGAACCACCTGGAGCAGAGCAGAATCCAGTGATGGCACCAGTCAGCAGTAAAACCCTTTTAAACCCTTTATTCAAACACACCCCAATTCAATGCACTGCCATCACTGTTTCCTTCTGGCGAAACTCAAGTTTTGCCCTGTAGTGTAAAGTGAATGCCAGAGTAACTGTGCTTGCAAAACAAACCAAAAAGCTGAAATTGTCACAGAGCTATTTTCAAGTGAACACATGCACTTTTCCATCGGCTGTTAATGTTCCCTCTGCCAACCTGCAGCCCCTGCCAAGCAGAGCTTAACCCATGGTGTGGCTCCAGCATGCACAGCCAGAATGTATGCTGCAGAACCAAACCTAGACAAGATCTCCAGACTTTCCTCCGCCTTGGGAATCTTGAAAACATTTATACGATGCATTCTCTACCATTAAATAGAAAGTTATACAAAAGCTGCAATGAATTCTTCAAGTTTTGAGACCATCACTGAGGCCAAATGAAGATCACATGATGCTTCTGCCTGGTACACACACAGGATCTAACACACATCAACACTGATGCTTTTCAAAGGCTCTGGGCACACTTCAAATACACTTTTGGTGTAGAACAAGTGGACCGCTCACTGATGAACTGCTCTTTAATTTGAATTATTTCAGAATAAATATTGGAAGATGCTCTTGTATTTACTGAAAGATGTTCCTACACAGTTACCAAATGGCAGTGTGACACATCTGTCTGAGCTGCTGCTGGTACTAGGTACATTCCTAGCACATACATGTGCTTTGTTGAAGTATTATAAGCTCAATTTCTTAGCAACTCCACTCAGAGCATGCCTGAGATCACATTGAAAAAAAGAAAAAAAAGCAGCATGGCTACTCCAGGCTCTGATTCATCTAGATTTTGGTCATGAGCCTGCCAAAAAATAACAGATTTTAATACAAGTGAGAGCCATGCTCACTCTCATGCCCCTTCTAGGTATTAAAAATAATAATAATAATAAATGATGCTCCAAAATAAATCACAGAAATCACAGGAGAAATTAGAAGGGGGGGGGGGGAACTTATCTACTGTAGTTTCACTTCAGGTTTTTTGTTGTTGTTGTTGTTTTTCTTTTTTTTTTTTCAGCCACAAACCCTACAGTTTCTTAGCAACAGACTGAGGCTCTCTGGAGCCAAACTATTTGCTCTGTGTCTACACTGCAAAATACAGTAGTGTCCTGAACTTCCAGATGCTACTGAAATATACCTAACATAATAAATCACCAGCTTCTGCACTTTACTCACTGCCACTGGAAGCAGGTGAGAGCTGTGATGACTTCGCTGCTGTGAGCCAGCCCGTCTCCATCACAGATTAGATTTTGTTCAGACAATGCCACTGCACTGCTCCACCAGAAAAGCATAGCTGAAATTAGGTAAGAACCACGTGCAGGTGATTTTACTTACCTTTGGAAGTACACAAGCCAAAGCCAGTGTTCAGGAAGATGTTTTATTGTTGGTGGGTTCCTTCCCCTCACCACACCACTTTGCTCCATGGATTTAGTCTCTAGATAACCAAGGAGAAAATCAGAAACATGGAGTAACTTACCTTCTTTAAATCCTTACACATATTATGATGGACAAAAATCCTTTGCCACTCAAAACTTTTTAAAAAACTGGGTAACTTATATAACCATATTTGTTATGCTATCAACTCACATTAACTAGTCAGGAAATTGGGATACTACCATAAACGATGCAAGAGGTTGAAGGAAATGAACCACTGCAGGAGAAAATGGTTGTTTAAATAGCTTTTCTTAACAGGACACACCATTTGAATATAAGCCACAGGATGGAGTATTAAAATATATCAAGATTACTCCAGGCTTTTTATTAATAAGAGACTTTCCTCGTAGGAAAAAAAATTATCAATACATCAAGCTACAGAATTAAACAGACGCAGGATTTGTTTGAAGCAAGTCATACACACCTTGCATAGTAACATAGTTCTTGAAGTAGCTTCCAATAAAGATTTTACAAGACAAAGGATCACAAAGACCCAGTCTGCTCCACACCTTCAGCTCCCATGCAACTTCAAGCAGTTGGTCTATCCACCATGGTCACATCCTTCCTTGCACCAGCACAATTCCTCTGACACTAGACATCTTGTGTTCAGGCAACAGAAATAAACTCAAAACTAAGTCATAACTGGTCTCTGCTAGGATACCAAATTGAATCTGCTCGGTACACAGTCAAAAACATCAGTGAATGCCAGCACAAGCAAGCATACAGTTGAGGACAAAAAGGTGACGGGAATACAGCAGCCATGATGCCTCAGATATGCAACTTTGGCTTTTTCACAGTTTTTTTTCTAAGAATCTGAATCATACTAAAGTAGAACATAGGTAGCCAGATCATGGAAATATTTAGTTTTCAAAACCAAATTGAAAATGTGGTTGTATTTTCAGTTTTGTTATTCATCTTCTACATATTTATGTAAATGATTTTTATTTGATTTTTGCATATTGCAGTCTAGCCTACCTATACAAAAAAAAATCCTTTTGCATTCCAAACTGAAGCATTTCTCCCGCCTTTATCTTGGTTCATAACTTCAGGCACATTTTTCTTAAAGACCTCACAAGGTCTTTAAACAAGGAATTACAGATATTTAACATCTCATTACCAAAGATACTTGCTTCAAACAATTAAAAGATAATATCTGACTCAGAATAATATGCACCATGTAAGCTCATGCAGTTGAAACTAAGGAGGTCTCAAGAATGCAGGAGGTCCAAGATGCTATGTATGCTTTACAGCATTCCAATTCTCATCTTTCCAACAATTCACAATACATAGAACAGAAAAGGGAAGATTCATAAGCAACCAGGAAAAACTAAAAACCAGCATTTCAAGTTTTTCTTTGCACACCCATACATGCACAGTTTACACTACGCCCCAGAGATTATAAACACCCAACTACCGCTGTCTGAAAACAGTACAAAATAGGGAAACTCAAGAAAAAAAAAATACACAAAAACAATGCATGTGAAACTTTTATTTTTCTGTTGATAAAACCCAAAGATTCCTCACAGCAGCAATAGATGCAGAACTTATCTGCAGAAATGATATCTTGTCTTAAACTGTTTGCATACCCAAAGATATCAAGTGTGTAGGGACTGCATATTAACACAGTACAGGCACTGCTCAGTAGTAAAAGAAATTAAGCTTGTTGGTGCATCTTAATCTATCCTTTCCTTACTGTTATAGGTTTTCATAGTATTAAACATGACTGTTAATGAGTTTTCTGTTCATTTTTTTTTGTTGTTGTTGCAATTAAAAAGCTTTTATTAAATGCTACAATTTATATGCCCAAGTACCCTTCCCCACATTTTGTAGTGGATGACAAGCTGTATCCAAATGCTACACTTCAGAATGACAATGCTATCGCATTTAGTAGCTCAAGCTACACTAAAGTAAGTTACCTTAGAGTAACAGAAACCACTGCTTTGTTCAGTAACACCAAGGGATACAGGTTCTAAAAAACACATTTCTACCTTGCATCCACACCTTTAATATTTATATATATATATATTTTATATAACTCTAAAACAAATATCTACTATCTTACAATTAAATTAAAACACATCCACGATTGCTCTATCTAGTGATTTTGGTCTCAGTACTTTAAACATTAGTTGTTCCATAAAAATATACAATTCAACAGCATGGTCCTATCAGTGACATGAGGCTTTTAGATAGAGGCCTATGACAGATAATAAACCATGCAATTCAGTGCTCAGTGTCATCTAACTGTTAAATATTTACTGTATTTTCAAACTATCAGTATCTTTAAAATCCCAACTTCTATTTGCAGACTTACCATGCTTACAAACATGCAGAAAGGAAAATACGTTTCTCACTGGCCTGTAGTGATCACATTTTTTCTTCTCCAACAAATCAATTGAAAATGCACAAACTAAATGCTGTCATTTTTAGATCCTTAACCATTTACTTTCTTTCACATACTTTATTATTTCACAACAGATTGTACTGCTCCATGTGAACAAACTAGGGAATAGTCACATGGTCAGAACTGCACTTTTCAGTTTAAGCCTCTAAGAATCAAACTGCTAATAATCAATTAGGATGCACTCATAGCTGCCATACAACTGAACAAACTCCAGTAGACAATCAAACTAATTACAGATGTATACCAAAAAGTAAAGCTTTTAAAATCAAGTATGCAAGTACAGCATCAAACCTCATAGGTTCCAAGAAGTATACCTCTGTCCAGATAGTTTTTCAAAATAGCACACCAAAAGCATGCCACCATCAACCAGTCTTGAGCAAAGACATGAAGTACTTAAACATGGAGGCTTCTTATTACTATCCCAGCACCATTCCATATAAACTTTGAGTGATGTTGATGATATCGTTTCTACAACCACGAGCCCTTCAAATCAGAAGCAGTTTAGTGATAAATCCCAAACAAGTTCACCCCAGGATTACCTGACATGTAAGCCTCAGAATGTTTTACTCTTACAGATGAAATGATACATGATTTTGGTACTAACTACTCCAAGTTCTTTACAGTTACTCTGTATATATGATTACAGTAAGACATACTAAAACCACAAAAGAGTTATGGCCATTAAAATGAACTTCTTTAAAACAGCAGAAAGTCAGGGAAATGCCTGAAATTATTTTGAAAGCATTAACATATCTTCAGTCTCTGAATATAAAAATACATACAGTCAATCCAGAACTGCAAACGCAGTTAACACCTTTCCCCCCTTAACTGCTTGAAAATCAGTACAAAACAACATAAGTTACAGGAATGATTGTTGCAAATTTGTAAATGTGAGTTATTAAAAAGTCATTATACGAGAACATCAATTGTACATTATTTACAAGCGAGGTAATAAAATTTCCAGAGTAACAAATTATGATTTAGCAGAAATGTAAATATAATGTATTCACCAAAATATTATAATATCGGGTAATTGTTATCAGCTACGCAGTTGATCATGGTTACGTTTTGTAGTTGATATATAACATGTTCTTAAGAAAAGTGCCAAAATTCTGCTACATAAAAATCTTTTTTGCAAAAATAATTCAGCAAGAAAACTGAAGATGTTAAATGAAAAAAAAAAAAAGAATAGGAAAGAAGTGATGTCAGTTGTAGAAACAGGTCTTATTAAATGCATTTGAAAAACCTGTGAATTTGTTTGCATGCTTAGAGGCCTAATGTGAAAAAGATGCATAACAAGCAACATAGATACTTTTTTTTTTAGGGTACCCTAGCTGATTTTGAAAAGACACATTCTTTTTAAACTGTGAAGAATGCAAGGAAATGAAAAGAAAACCTTCAAAAGAAGGGTGAACTGCCAAAGGCTGCAACTGGTGACAAAAAATCCTACTGGAAGCAAGTCTCATACTCCAGAGGTCAGCACTGGGGTCCATAGTGTTTAACAGATTAATAATGGGGTGATGGGACAGAATACACTTCCTGTATGCCATTCTGACAAACCTTAGGAGGCTGCAGAAATGAACAATCAAGAAGCTCAATGTTTTAACAAAAGAAAGTGCAAGTCTTACACCTGGAGAGGTACAATCTACACCAGCACAGGCTGGTGGCTGACCAGCTGGAAAACAGTCTTGCAGACAAAGATACCAAATTGACTGTAAGTCACTGATGTATCACTGGAGCAAAGAAGGCCAACGGCCTACTGGTCTGCAGCAAGTCAAGGGAAGTGATGCTTCTCTTCCACTCAGCCTTTAGGAAACATAATTGATGTGACCACCTTCAGGTTCCCCAGTGCAAGACAGACATAGGCATACAAGATCATGTCCAGAGAAGGGCCAGAAAGTTGATTTAAGTGATTGGAACATTCGACAAACAAGGAGAGGCTGAGACAACTGAGATTGTCTAGCTTGGAGAAGAGAAGGCTCAAGGGTGTTCTTAACAACATATGTAAATGCCTGATATGAAAGAAGTAAAACAAAAGAAGAAAAAACAGACTCTTCTCAGGAGTACCCAGTGACAGGGCAAGAGGCAACAGCTGTAAACTATAATGTAAGCAGCTCCATTTAAACAGAAAAACATATCTTTTTAGCACAAGGGAGATCAAAACACTAGAACAAGTTGCCCGGAGATCTTGTGGAGTTTCCATCCTTCGAGATGCTCGAGGCCCAACTTGTCACAGCTCTAAACAACCTGCAGTAGCTGACCGTCCCCTGAGCAGGGGACTTGGGCTATGTCATCCCCAAGAGTCCTTTGCAACCTAACTCATTCTGCAATCCTATGAAAATGACAGTAACTTATGTACTCTGGGCATTGCATTGACTGAGTCAAACCAAACTACACAATGTAAAGGGCATACATTTCTTTCAAGTTACTGCATTCAATGTTAGTTTTGCTGCCTGCGTTTCGCTGATCTCATTTTTTCAAATCTTGACTCCATTTCTTCCAGGACCTTCGGTGTGTATCTTACAACCAATTTTACCTTTCCTTGGGCTGCCTTCAGTAGTTCTACTGCTTTTTCATGGTGTTCACCTTCGACACTCTGCAAAGCATAAGCCATTAAGTATCATATTAGTGAAGACATACATTGAAAACACTCTTTTTTCATTTTTCTGTGTCTATAGAGTCAACTAAAATATTCTAGTTTCAAAACTTCAAAAGAACAACATCATCCAAGCTTGGGATTTATTCTCCAGCAAATCACTAAAGAGTGATGATAAATATACCTATCAGTATTAAGAAGAGTAGTGCAAAACTTCTGATTATGTTTATGTTAAGTCTTTACATACATTTACATCAAATAAGTAAAGTAGGGAGACCAATAAGCAATTTTGAAATAACACTCAAAAATCAACTTCAGAACACTTTGTCTTTTAATCTGAGATGGCTTTCCTCTATAGTCATGCACTTTATATTTTATAGTCATCATCAGTTTGCCTAATAAGCTATTTCAAATTATCTTGCATTTAGCTAAGGACAAGAACCCACAGACAACTGCAAGATAGCTGCCTTTTTTATGTTATCCTATGCTATGACAAAGCAAAACACTGTCCACTGGACACCTGCAACTGAACACGTAACAGGCAGTGTGTTGTTTATCTTAGCGCTCCATACGTGTCTTAAGTGCAAGGTACTCAAATTAACTTCCTGTAAACTCATTAAGAACTACCTAGCCCCATGTTCTCCCCCCCCAGCAAGACAGAACAGATTAAAAAACAAACAAATAACCCTTTACTAGAACAACTCTCAGGTTTTATTACTAGACTCATCTGATTATAACATTTAAGCAACAATTCTCAGCAACTTCATCCAAATATACATTCCTAGATAGCACATATTTTATCAACACAACTTATTTCTCCCAAACTTATCAAACACAAGAATGGGACTACCCCAAGCCTACCTCCCACTGGTGCTATTAGAAGCTAGAAGGCAGGTGATGTACCTGTTGATTGGAGGGTTTCCCCGTTACTACAAAGTTACTTACAGAAAGAAAGACAACAGTTAAAAAAAAACCCAAATTACTTCTCTTCTGTCAGACTCAGACAACACATACATTTGAATGTTTTCATGTTTGTTATTCAAGTGGATGTGGTGGTTGTTCCAATAAAAAACTAGTAATAAAATGTTTGTGAAGTTTTAGTGCTAACTATGCCAAAGCACATAAAATTCTCAAGTACACCTAAAATCTCCCACCGTGAAAAGAGCAAAAAAAAAAAAAACACCACCACCACAAGTCATGTTTTAAGACACACCCATTGTCATCCTGGCAGCAGCAAATTACTTCTTAAGTGTTAAATTAGCAGTTATGATTACAAGAATGTCCATCATGTATCAAGATGACAGTAATTAATCTGTGAACATCAAATGGTTCTTTCTGAACCTGCTTTCTTGCAATATTTTATTTGTTTTTATATATTTTCACATTTTTACATATAATATTTTACAGTTGCTACATATATTTATACGTGTATGCACACAGACGCGGCCGTTGTTAGCTAGGATTACTGTCAAATGATCAGAATGCTTTGGAGTGTTGTTTCTGCTTTGTGATGGTCTGTAGGTGAGGAAGGCTTCCTGTGAAAACAGCTGATGCTTTACGGACAGCTGACCTGTCCCTTGATACTTTCAAATACTAGGAAGGCTAGGCCAAGGATAGTTGCACTGCAAAGGACAAGATTACTCTTACATCTCCCACATAATAGTCAGGAGCCAAGCATGATAGAGCTCTTCGCCAGCAGGCACCTCCCAGAGTAGCAAGAACCAGTAAGTCTCTATTCCTTTCATACGTCAAAAAAACCACTCAGGCTAATGAACGTAAGATTTAATTCAAATCTCAGTATTAAAATAAAACTGATTTTGCAGATGTAGTTACAAGAACATTAATGCTAAGCATATGATGGAAGCATCTATAAATAAATCCAGAAGTTTGAGAGATAAATATGCATTTGAAAAGCAGCTCTTGTAAATCAAAGCCTGCCCACAGCCTTCTCTTTCCAGTCTTTCTGTTTTTCTTTTTGTCTTGCAATTCAGCAGAAGAGGATATCTCTTAAAAATAAATAGCTACAATGGCACTTCAGACACATACTCCTTAAAATATAAATCACTGTTTTGAAGCTTATAGCACTTAAGATAACCAAAGATAACACCACCTTTTTTTCATCTTACTACAGCTTTCATTAAGCAGTAGTGCTCTTGCTGGGATAATGATGTCAAAGAGCCCCCGCTCAGTCTACAATAATGCATCATAATTTACTACTTACCTTAGAAGCTGCAGAAAACTAAGTTAAAATCTACATCAAACTTAATAAAACAGGAAGCCATAATGGCAGTTTAATACTATTTCAGAACACAACACCTACCAGACTTATACAACAACTCAGAATCTGAAATACTGACATAAATAGTGACATTCCCAGTTGAAAAATATAACCAAAGCATAATCCAAGAACTCTCATTGCACAGAATTAGGTTCAGAAACCTACGGAAGATGTTCTTGAGAGGACAAAAAGAAGCAATTTTACTAGGATCAAAAGACAACCTCAAGCTTATGCCATGTATATTCTACGTATGCCCCCAAGTGGAGATAAGAAGTTACTGCTAAGGAAAGTGAAAATCAATTCCTACCACTCCATTTACAGAAAGAAGCTGGTCTCCACGTTTCAGGCCTCCATGCCTATCAGCTATACCACCAGGGATAATTCGGGAGATATAGATCGGAGAATTTTGTTCTTTGCCTCCCATGATGTTGAATCCAAGACCTTCTTCGGTTTTTGGCAGTTCAACCACTCTGGGATGCGAATGACCTTCACTTGCAGCAAATGCTGCTACAGTGGCCTGTAAGAAATAAGATCTTCCTATTTACATGAATATAAACTCCTTAGCTTGACACAGTGAGCAGGTTGAAAAATTACTTTTATCTCGAAGTGCTAAAATATTAAGACAAATCAGATTAATTTCCTACACAACATTAGTATAAAAATTTAGAACTCAAAGAATAAAATATAAATGGAAGGAGCTTAAAAATAATATCTTTTGTTACACTTTTTAATGACCTCATATGCTTATCCATTGGATCGAACATCTAGATAATACACTTCTGAATTTTAAATACCTTTCCTATGCTTCTAAAGTAACAAACTACTGCATTTTACTCTTGGCATTTACCTTTGCTGTTGCATTAGCTCTCACTTCTGGGCTACTGCTGATATCCACAGTTTCATACACATGTTCATACACCTTTAAAGACAAGACAATTTAAGTAAGCATTGTGGAAACAGTTATTTTTCTGCTTAGGTAACATAACAATCAGTTACAACTTAAAATTGCATAAGTAAAAAAAACCAAACACCTCTAACAAATGACTCCCTGATGCACTGCAAGGTGCTAAGTAAGAATCTATCATACTATGAAGAAATAACTCTCTCAGTATCTTTACTGCTCAGTTAAACTGCACACATTCTAGGTCTCAACCCAAATCCTCTTCCTTGGTAAACATACAGACTTCACCATGACATCTGACAGCAGATATGGGTGACTACCTTCTCGTATTTGATTCAATCTGGGGCTTTTCCATAAGGATGCATGAAAAAAATCACGCAACAGTGGTTCTTCAAAGCTCACCCAACAATCAAGTCCTCCCCTTAAAAATCTGTATTTTCCTTCACCTGATGCAACTGACTGAATATCTAAAGAAAAGAAAAGCTATTGAAAATGCAAAGGCCACAAGAATACTAATGCTAAGTGGGTAAGTGATAGCTAGCCCAACAAACACAGTCCTTCATAAGATAAAAACATCAAGAGGACTTCCATGTCTACAAACAGATCTTGCAAATCATTGCAGGTATTATCAGCAGTGGCAGCACCATCACCACCACCAACAGGAGGACACATTCAATCATCTCAAATCTCTGAAAGAGCATCTGGAATGAAGATGAGGTGTGCAAAGCTATGATGCCAATCTAGGTTAAAAGAAGAGGCAACTTAGACTTTGCCCATTCTTACCAGCCAACGGGATAACAACAGGGTATTAGCTGCCAGCAAGGGAAAACTCTCAAAATAACCTCCAAGGAGCAATTCGTTTCTGATCCATTATTTAATACAGTACACCTATACTACCCTAAATTGTTTTCTTCTCAACTTGTAAAAAATAAGTCTTTTTCTTTTAAGCTCCATAAGTGAAATTCACTTTAATGAAGAAAAAAGTGTTATTGCATTGAACATTTTTAAAACTACCACTTTTAATGCAAGCTAATTGTTTACACAGTTAACTTACCTCCCTTACAGCATTACAGAATTCACTTTGAAGGACCCTTTGCAAAGCCTGTAGTTTCTGTGGTGGCACTTCTCCACTTCTCTGTAATTTTTCCAGCAACTCAATTGCTCTGCAAATATCTTCAGAAAAAAAATAAAGCACTCATAATAAGGAAAGCCTGAAAAGATCCTACCAGTGGTTTTGTTTGCTTTTGTTTTTTAAACTAAGTTAATGCAGTAGTCTGTGTGCGCTTGTGTACACCTTAGTGTACACAATACACAATAGTTTCATTTCTTCCATACCACAACATATCAACAAAATATTACAATAAAACACCTTATTTTCAGAAAGACAGCAATGCAGCCTTCTGAATATCTGGAGGCAACACAACCACATCTGTATTTTAAATAATTTCATTTTTCCTTGAAATCAGGCTGAAATATTTCTTTGATAATAAATACTAGCAATGTTTTGCATGCATAAAACTTCATAATTTATGTAACGCATGGCTATCATTTTGTTAAAGCCATCTATAGTATTGTCAAGCATGCTAACACTCCTACATTCAAAAACTAGTTTATCAGAAATACACCCAATGCTTTCCCTACAAATAAGGCCAACTCGGGCACAAGTAGTCTGTAATATTATTAATTGGATGCTAAACAGCAGCTGGAATCATAAAAACTCGATTAAACCTCATATCAGGTTGAAAATACTTCCTTACTCCCTCCACCTACAGTGTGTCTAATTTATCAAAGCACTAGGAAAAAGAACCCAAACTCCTCAGTGATCACTGCTGAGTGTTCTGTAGTCAAGAATCCCAAACCCAATATTTTTTCCCAGTTTCTTGACATTTCCTGAAAGATCATACTGTCAGTGAAACCAAAATCTCATCTGAAGAATTTGATTTCAGACCAGTACCAATCAAGATGGGCATCAAACATGACATCAAAGCTATGTGACATTCTGCAGGCAGCTCTTCAAGAGGAGAAAGGATTAATATTCCTCACTTGCATTTGTAGAGTGACCATTCTTCTGAATCACATAAGTCCTTGAACAGTCTCTCAGAAAAGCAGATAGACATTGTGGCCTTCATTATCACAAAGGCACACAAAAGTAGTGATTAATTTACTGCATAAATAAGGCATAGGTCATTTTAGAAGATAATGAAGCCTGGAACACGATTACATCCTAAATGCATTACTTCCCTTTTTCCATAATTAACCTTCAGGGAATCATTTTTCATGTGAAACATCTTCTGTGCTGCCATAATGCCACTAAATAGACAAGCAACAACCACAAACTTCAAGACCACAAACGTGTAAGAGAGAAGTTGTAACAACCAATGTCCATCCTGTTATGTTCTGAAATTAAGGTGCACTGACAGAAGACAACCCACAGTTCATGCTGCTGACTCTTACAGACACCAATAGCAGCTCGTAGTGTCAATTAAAGATGGTATAACATAACTTCTTGAACTGGTCATCCACTAGCACAGTTAAAGCTGTGTTTGTATCACAGACTGGATGTGAATCATTCATGGAACAGCACCCAAATATTACAGCTGCAGTCACACATGTTGGTTCACATGAGAGCTCAAGCTCATCTCCATTACTTGGGAAGCATTTTCTAGTTTTTAAGAGGATCAGGTATCTAAAGCAAATAGGTATCACAACTGAAACACTAGCTGTTACTAACTCCAAGTCTACAGTATTTGCCGCATATCTGTTATTTGTACAAAAAGTACAAAATGAAAAAAATGGTTTTGATTTCCTAATACACATTTGGCATTGTATTTAGCTCACAAAACATTTTGTGAAATGAATGGTAGCATAGGTGTGATTCTTAATTTTTCCTATCTTAATTATGTAAATCCATAAATATGCTCAGTAAACCCTACATTCAGCATCAATAGTACAAACTCTCTTTAATCTCATGAAGTCTCGCACTGAACAGCTTGAAGTAGAATGATCAACAAATGGAAGGAAGAAGCTGTTCACATCCTTTGGCAATAGCAGCAGTTCCAATCCTGCAACACTCCATATATTCACGAAAAGTCTGCTAAGTATGTAAATTACAATACAACTATCAAATACAGATGTTTGCAGACAAATGACTGTTTCAGGCATACGAAGAGCACGATTCTACACAGCAGCTCTCATGGTCTGTGGTCTATGAATCATGTTAAGCTGTGATGTGTATGAAGTTACCTAACAGTTTGATTAGAACACTGTAAGAAATTTTAAAAGTGACAGAAGTCTACTAATCAAAAAAGTAGCTGCAGTAACCAGCACTCAAGAACTCCACTCACTTATTTTTCTTCTTTTATAACCTCAATGCCTTCTCAATAAACTGAACATAGTTCCTACCCAGGTCTCCTAAGAGCTGAATTCTTTAACTATGCAGCCTTTTGTAGCCTAAGGTAAAATTCGCTAGTTTGGGAATCAGCTATCTTTCAGAAAGCACAGACAAAGAGCACAGAATCAGTTTGTCAAGAGGTACTGAGAATACACATAGGTTGGACATGAAGTGGATTCCTGCTAGATGAAACTAACACAGAATATGCATTTATTTATTAAAAAAAAAAAAAGCTGTCAGATCAAAGGACTGAATTACTGATGTAAAAACCCAAAGCAGTTTTTACAGCTGTGCACGGAAAAGGAAGATGGTTGACTACCCTGTCGACAAAGCCTGCTTCCTCATGAGCTATACTCAGAATGTCATCAGCTGAAAGCTGTCCTCCTCACAGAATTACCATTACCAGACACAGACATGAGTTCTGTTCCCGTGAGGAATTTCAAGAAGGAACATATAGATAAATCCAGAAGTAAGCAATTAAAAAAAAAATCTCATCATAAACCATCACACAACTGAAAATTTTTCTTTTAATCTTTTCAGCATTTTTAGATCAACTCTTCAAGTTTTTGGTTTTTTTTTTTCTGTTGTTTGTTGTTTTTTGGGGGGGGGGGGGGAGGAGGGAACTTTTTTATGGGTAATTGCAGGATAATCATTTTAAGTCTTGAAAGGAAAATGCATTTAAACTAAAACAGTGTGATGGAAAAAGAAAATACAGCAACAGTGAGATGACACCACTCCATGGTTTGATGTGTGAACAAAGCACAGGGGAAAACAGCATCCTCACAAACACTCCTGAGGAACCACTTCTGCTGCTTGTGTTCAAATAGCCTAAGGTATGCATAGATTTACTACACATCACTACCAAACTGTAAGAATAATTTGTAAGTGTTCAACATTGTTACATGCCTGCACATCAATACATTTGGGTAGTGGTTTTGTGTGATGAAGCTTGGAAGAAGGAACAGATGGGAAGAATTTTCAATTTAAAATGGTAATCATTTTAAATCAGCACATTTTCTACACTAGTCTTTATATGCTATATGCCAGCAACATTAGCGATGTTCATTTTTGAGCTGAAAATGATTCAACGTAACGATGCCTGCAGTCAACCCCATACGATTACCCAGCAGTTGTTTAGTTCTGTAAATAAAGCTCTTCCTTTTGCAGGCCCATTACATTGTGCTCCCTTTTTCTTAAAAAGAAAAAAGAAAAGAAAACCCTTAAGACTAACAGCTGTTTTGTTCCACTGATCCCTACCTAACTCCACAGATTTGTTTGTTTTCACGGCAAGAGAATAGTCGCAGGGTAATGAGGTGGAGGAAGATGCTGCCTGAGGTTTAACTCTTCGGACTAATCAACTGCCAAAGCAGCTGCCCTAATTACCAAGCTCTGGAGCTGGGTGGGTTGATGAGCTGCCCAGTGGGAAGCAAAGTTCTTACATAAGTCCCTGCTTACAGACCTCTTCTCATGCATCACAAGCGATTTGCTTACAGAGGGGGAAGGAGGGCTGAGCACAAACAGCTGAGTTCTGTGGTAGGCTGCACGTGACAACGCTGTACAAATGGGTTACACATCTACGAAGAGGCACTCCGAGTGGACCCAGAAGAGATGGCAATGAGAAAACACTCAGTTGATCCAAATACCTGCACTCCACATCATCGCTTTCCTTCTCAAACACACTGAAGGCAGTTTACTACTGTCTCCTAAAAGCACTCGATAAAAGACTCCATAGATAAGAGACACAATAGAAAAAGCACACAACTAGGCTTTGTGCCTTATCCGTCTCCCTAGTGGTTGTAGTTACATGCCACACCACACTGACGACACAAATGAGAGTGAGGGCACAACAGAGGTAGGCAGAACTCAAACAAGTATAGAGGGGCTCCTGTACAAGTCCTTTGCCGATGATAAAACAAAATCGGGACCTACTGCTAAGACATAATCTAACATGCTCTACTTAAAGCCATGAATTTAACAGTCCTCCTGACAGAAACGAGCTGGCAGGAAATTCGGGGGCAAGCGCGTCCATGGATACCGACTGAAACTCGAAAGAAATTAAAAAAAAAAAAAAAAAAAGACAAATAAGCAGGCCCAAAGTCTGCAGAGAAGCACGGAAAGAATCAGGGGCGAAAAGAAAAAACAGAGGAAAAGCTCATGAAGCATCTGGTGCACGGCACTGCACGCCCCCCAAGGAGGAAGAGTTCCCTTTGCCCGCCGCTGTCTCAGGCCCGCGAAGGCAGCCCGCGGGTTGGAGTCCGGCCCTGGGGCCTGGGCAGCGGGTGAAGCAGCTGGAATCAGGGAGGAGCGCGTATCGGCGGAGAAGAGGGAAACGGGAACCCTACAGCAGAAGTCATACTCACCTCGCTCCAGACGCACCGGCTCACCCAACGCCGCCATCTTGTCCTCGCCGCGGTCCCGCCGGAAGTGACGCAGCCCACACGGAAGAATGAGCGAGGCGCGGTCCCGCCTTGCCTTGGTGTCGCCTGCCATGCATGTCCTGTGAGGAGGAGTGGTCGCCGAGTCGATCGGGCTGGTGTAGGATAAATAAAGCAGTCTTGACTAAAGTAGCTACTGTTTGTCGTGTTTCCTCACCGCGACGCGCTCGACCACTCCTACTCCCCATTAACACACAAAAAGCACCGCCTACGGAGCGCATATCTGTTCATGAGCCATGAGTGCCCCTGGAGACAGAATTATATATAAATCCACTTCTCCCCGTGGGAAATGTGGAGCATGTGGTTTGCGTGTCTGTTTGGCACCGGGTTTATCTACGTGTGGGGCTAACACTATATGTAACGTCTGTATTAAATTGGAGATAAGTGACGTACTCAGGCTTTTTCTGGAAGAGAGTAGGAGACCACTTCAGCACATTTATTTATACATTAATTTATTCTACAGGCTTAGCTCTCCGTGTTTGGCTTTGATTTAGTCTGTGCCTGGTGTTTGCAGCTCTGAAAGAGAAGGGTTCTCAACAGGCCTCCAAATGTCAGCTAATGTGATGGTGATGTACTCCCTCCCTTCTGTGATTCATTTTAATGCCAGCTCCTTTCAGTTTGAAGGATGCCATGTGTGCTTTTCAATGAAAAGGTCATACGAATGGAATTCTGCAGGTGAACAAAATTAAATCCTCACAGGCTTGTTTCCTGCAAGAAAAAGTGTTTGAGCAGCTGGAAGTGCAGAGTGTTTCTGGAATAAAACCCAGATGATTCTATCACACTGGAGCAAGAATGGCCACTCTGTTACCAGACTGAAATTGTAAATAGCCTGCCCTGACTCCTACAGATGAAACTATGGAAAATAGTCTCGATATGGAAAAAAAAAAAGTATTAGTATTAGGCAATATTTCAAAAATTTAGCCTTGGTAGGAATACAGGTTTGAACGTATCTCTAGGGCAGTATTACTTTGACTTCCATAAAGACCAGAGGTTCAGAAATTGGAGCACTTGCTTTAACTTTCCTCTAGAACTAATGAGCTGGCCAATGGACTGTCATTCAGACTTCACTCCATTGTAAAATATGACATTATGAGTCTAAGAAAATCAGAAAAACAGATTTTATGTAGTACTTCCACTGTCTGCTTCTTAACACTGTCACGCTTAAACCATATTGCTCTAAGAGTATGCTCTGATTTATACTTGTCTGCCCTAGCGAGGCCACATCTTGAATACTGTGTTCATTTGTGGGCTTCTCAGTTCAAGAAAGGGAACTACTGGAACTTACTTTCTCTGATTATCTTTTATGCAAGAAAAGTTGGTCTTTTCTACATTATAAGTTCTGTGTTTAGCAGGAAAATTAGCAGCATTGTAATCTTGCAAAAGAATTGGGTTGAAGTAACCTCTTATTCCTTTTTCTGTTTTCTTTCTCTTAACACCTATGATACTCAACCAACTGGAAAATATCAGAGAAAGAAAACTTCAGTATAAATTTGACAGGGATGTTCTTTCTGATGGAAAAAAGCTACAAGTTGACATGTGCACCTTTTCTTTGTCTCCAAGAGAAACCAAAAATGACAGGCTTGTTATTCCAGTGGAAGGAATAGAATTCCAGTGTATGACCACAGAGGAGAGAAGGAAAACAGGGCTACAGATGATACAGGAAAAGGATGCGTACACATTTAATTTTTCCTTTCTGAAGTAGCATTGTTAATGCAGTGCTGTATTTTTGCAATGAGGTCTAAGTTACAAAGTTAGGCGTTTCTATGATGAAGGTATGTTAGTGCATTCTTGTCTTTGAAAATAGAAAAATGTATTTGAATCAAAGAATCATCTGCTGTGTAAGTCAGAAGTATATTTGTGATCCCCCACCTCTGCCCTCCCAAAAAAAGAGAACTGCTGAGTCTGTAGCAAGGCATGGTTTTCTCAAGACAGGTGGATCTGTCTTAAGAAGGTGGATGTTGACAGATTCCGTATGAACAAGATAATTTGTTTGTGCCATCATAGTCAGGAAATCCTTATTCAGTTAAGTGTCTGGAACACAAACAGGTTGCAGAAGTAGAGGGTACTCCTCCCAAATGACTCAGAGAGTGCACAGTGGTGGCTGAGAATGGGAAATCACAGAATCATAGAATCACAAAGGTTGGAAAAGACCCACAGGATCACCCAGTCCAACCATCCACCCATCACCAACTGTTCTTACTAAACCATGTCCCTCAGCACAACGTCCAAATGTTCCTTGAACACCGCCAGGGTCGGTGACTCCACCACCTCCCTGGGCAGCCAATTCCAGTGCCTGACCACCCTTTCAGAGACGTAGTATTTCCTAACGTCCAGCCTGAACCTCCCCTGGCACAGTTTGAAGCCATTCTCTCTAGTCCTATCACTAGTCACACGAGAGAAGAGGCCGACCCCCAGCTCACTACAAGCTCCCTTCAGGTAGTTATAGAGAGCAATAATGTCTCCCCTGAGCCTCCTCTTCTCCAGGCTGAACAATCCCAGCTCCTTCAGCCGCTCCTCATAAGGCCTGTGCTCCAGACCCCTCACCAGCTTTGTTGCCCTTCTCTGGACACGCTTCAGGGCCTCAATGTCTTTCATACAGTGAGGGGCCCAAAACTGAACACAGTACCCGAGGTGCGGCCTCACCAGTGCTGAGTACAGGGGGACAATTACTTCCCTGTTCCTACTGGCAACACTGTTTCTGATGCAAGCCAGGATGCCAGGATGGATGTGAAGGCAATCTGGCTGCGACATCTGTCACCCCATTGATTGCCAGGGTTGATTCAGCTGATCTGGCTGACTTCCCCTTCCTGTCCCCTTCCTCCCTCACTGCTCTATGTGCGTCCCTCCCAAAGCTGCGCGCTCGGTCGAAGAGGACAACCTTCCCTGACAGAGACAGTACCGTTCATCGGTCAAGGGTATATGGTAGCTGTGCTCCCCTGCTAGAACCTCCAAACAAGCTCAGATCTTACCATTAAACTTCAATTGGTGTATTTTGATAAGTATAATGAAATTACTAAGACCCTACTGTCTGCATTGCTCAAGCTTGTGAAATCTGGTAGCAGAGTTACTTTACTTCTGTCTTTGTTGATGAATTAGCCTAGTGTCATGGTTTTGTAACTTTGCTATATTGGTATTCCACATCATAACATCATGGACAAAAGAGAAGAACTATGTATCCCAGAGGACCTCACGGTCAGAGAAGGAAGATACATCACGGAAGATACGTCATCTGGTTGCCTGCAGTCTTTTTCACTTTCGCTTGCTGCCAGGGAGAGGAGTGGGTGTGCTTCCAAGCTGTGTGCCTTCATCAAGTAGGGCTTTCGGTTTCTGAAACTCTCTCTCTCTCTCTCTCTCTATCGCTCTTTTGCTCTCTCATTTCATGTGATTTATTATCCTTACTTCCAATTAGATTGTATTATATCGTGTCATCTTGCATTCCAACATCGTAGTTAGTAAAATAAGTTCTCCTTCTTAGAGCATTGCCACTGCTCCATTTTTTTTTTCTCGGGAAGCCAGAGGGGCCCGTGAGCCTACTGCCCCCCTGTCACGGGCACAGATCTATCTAGATAACTCCGTGACATCTAGGTGTTAGCAGCTGCACTTTAATGCCACATGAAAGATGGTGCTGTACTCCACAGTATGTGTCAGTAGAACCTCTGGGAGCAAGCACTTCCTGATGATCTTTTATGTATGCGATGACACCAGTGTTGAAGGATTATCAATAATCAAGTGATATAGCCTAAGTCTTCACTGGAAAACAGTTGCATTAGCAGTCCAAGAGAAAATGGAAATCAATTTCCAGCATAAGCTAACTTAGAATGAACATACAGTTCATTTCAGTTCAGAGGTTTTAGTGTATAAAAAGTTAATCTGTAGCCAAATAAGAAGATGAGCTTTCTTTATAAATTAGTAAGGTCTCAATATTTTTATGAGATTGTATCTAATAGCCAGCGCTTCTATTCTAGACAATAGACATAGGTGGATAGGGAATGCAAATATGACAAGACATACCCTACGATTCACTAGGGAAAATGCTGGAAGAGGAGTCGTTCAAGAAACTTTGTTCACTTCCTCTCAGGATTCTGCTCAGGTGCAAGGTTCAGGCTGAAGACTGTCATGAGAAAGAGACTATTTACAACTGTGCAAGCAGTAATTCTCATCAACTTCTCTTGTGGATGTTTTTACTCAAGAATAGCTTTATTTGGTTTAGCTTATACTTTACTGGATGTACTAAATCTATACAAATAAGCCATTAGAAGAATTAAAAAAGTGCATGTGGATTGCAGATAGCTTTGTCTATGTGCATTTCTATGAGTGTGTAGACTTCTCTCTTACTTATATTGGAAAGTTACTTTTCGTGTATATGACATATACATGGGTATAGTTGTTCTCATGTTAACTAAACTAGTCAATAGTGGTCTTGCAGGTAGGTAGTGTTTTCCTTCTCATCCTTCTAACACTGATTTAGTCACAAAGAGGGACAATACGATTCTAGAAATATATATAAAAAAACACTGTTACACTGTTTTCTAAAGTTTCGTGGTACTCCTAACGTCTTTAAAAGTGTCACAGTGCTAAGTAGCATACATTAAATTTTCATACACAGTTAATACACATCACATACCTGCAGCATTTATATATGTATTTTCACACACATGTGGTCAAGAATCATCTCAAAGCACCTTTAGCATTAGTAGGTATACACTAAGTCCAAACTGAAAGGATTTTTTTTTTTTTTTTACTTATATAGATACCTAGCTAATTGCTGTAAGAAGTATGTATGTGCAGCTACCTCTAAGGGGGAAATAGTAATCATGTAACATAGTAGAGTAATGTGCAGTGAAAAAATAGCTAGATCCCTGCATCAGAATGCAGGATACACTTGAAAAATTGCTGAAGAATCTCTGTTGGCCACAAGGAACAACATCTGCCCTGGAAACCAGAGAAGTGGAATTAACCATGACTTCTATTTATGACTCAGGGCAGTGAAGAGAGTGCAAATTCAATTTTCATGTTTTTACGACATCCTTTTGCCTGAGGACTGCAATGTTAAAACAACTTTATTGCTTTAATACCACTGAATTTAATCATTTTAAATCTTTGACAGTTGCATTAGTATTTGCAATTTCAGCTGTACTTTGATTCATTGGCTAGCCCAGAGTGAGTTTCATGGTTTGCCACACACTGGGATTGATTGCTGTTATCCCTGTCAAAAATTCAGAGTTTTATACATATTGAAGAACCTGGTACCTTTTTGGTCATGCACATACTTGCAATTTTTTCTGTCTTCATATGACAGAAGAGATTTTTCCTTTGGTACTTATTGCAGACCATGCATTTTGATTATTATCTCACACATTGGTTGAATAACACGTATAAGGAGTCCAAATTTTTGCTAAGTGCCGCCTAACCTCCATGACAATTATTTTTTCTGCATAAAGTGGAACATGAGTTGTTTCCGAATTCTTCTAGTCGCTCCTGACAAATGTAGGAGCAAACAACAGACATATGAGAAAGTTCTGTCGGTTATTCTGCATTTATGGAAAAATGCTAATTATTATCCTCCTCCCCTCTCCTGGCCTTTTCTGTAGATGAAAATGCTTTTTCTTGACAATAATGCTGACAAAAGAAAAAGAGTCAAACTGGGAATTTAATAACATGTCTAAATGCTGATTAAGATTAACACTCCAAAATAATTAAATACAACTGTCTTTTTGTTGTTTTGTTTTCCCCTGACCTCGTAATTGTTCCTTCTCACTGAAATTTAAAATAGCTACAAAAGGCCCCATACAGATAGAGAAGACTCATTTTATTGTATGATGCAGTAAACACACATTGCGTGGAACCCCTTCACCATTACTTTTTAAAGATGGCAGGCTTGTGTCTACCTGTGACAGACAAACAAATTTAGTCTTTTTTTTCCCCATTTTTCCTTTTCTTTAAAATCATAGAATGGCTTGGATTGGAAGGGACCTTAAAGATCATCTGAATCCAACCTCCTGCCATGGGCAGGGTTGCCAATCTGGATCAGGCTGCCCAGTGTCTCATACAGCCTGGTCTTGGAACACCTCTAGGGATGGGGCATCCACAACCTCGTTTGGGCAGCTTGTGCCAGTGCCTCACCACCCTCTGAGTAATGAATTTCTTCCTAACATCTAACCTAAATCTTCCCTCTTTTAGCTTAAATCCATTCCCTCTTGTCCTATCACTCTTAGACCATGTAAAAAAAAGTCAGTCCCGCTCCTGCTTGTTAGTAGCCTTCAAGTACTGGAAGGTTGCAGTGAGGTCTCCCCTGAGCCTTAGAATCATAGAAGCACCAAGGTTGATGAACTTCATCCGATTGGTTTCAGCCCAGCGATGCAGCCTGTCCAGATTGCTCATAGGGCCTTCCTATCCCTAGGCAGAGCAACTCTTCCTCCCGGCTTGGTGTCATCTACAAACTTACTGAGAGTGCACTCAATGCCCTCATCCAGGCCATCAGTGATGATACTGAACAGGACAGGCCCCGATTCTGACCCTTGGGGAAAACCACTTGTGACCTGTCATCAGCTGGCTTTAACTCCATTCACCACCACTCTCTGGGCCCAGCCATTGTATGAATCCTTCTTTGTTTTCTGGCTCAAAGCTTGCTTCCTGAGGTATTTCTTGTGATAAGACTCTAGGAGATGAGAGGTGGGTGCTGCCGTGTGGCAATCAACATCACTATCTGGACAATTTACATTTGAAAGCATTTCTTTGGAGCTGTTTGCCTTCTGCCCAAGAGTCAAGGGAATGCTCAGGACTGTTTACTGGTGGAAGATCTGTCCTGTGACCAAAGTCTGCCATGGGAGATTGGGGGATGATACCACCGTATCTTGTGAAGGCAAGATACTAGTTCGTGTCTCCATACTCCCTCTTATCTGCTGGTAAGGCCAGGGAGATAGGAACAAAAGGAATTCCTGCTGAGATCCAAAAGCCAGAAACTGTCATTCCAAAAGGCTGATTCAACCACTCTGGACTTATAAATAAGTTTGTGCTGCCATCACAATCATCATCATCATCATCGTCGTTGTCGTGGTGGTCGCTGTCCTCATCAATGCAACAACACCCAACGGCCCACTTCTACTGAAGAGCAACGACTTAACCATGAACTACACTGGACCCATGGTGGTGACTATCTCCCTCTTGCTTCCTATAGAGACTCCTTGCTCCTACTTTCTATCTTTTCTACTGCCCTTCTTCCCTTCCCCATCACCCTGATTTGTACCTATGAAGACTCCTTTGCTTCTATTTTCTATCTTTTCTATCCTCTTTCTTCCCTTCCCCATTACCCCAATCTGTAATACTGTCCATCGTCCCCTTTCTTCATCTCCCTTACTAACATTTGTAATAAACTGGTCGGACCAACATTTGAACCGTTGTTTCTTAATCTCACGCCGGGTATACATATTTCAAAGAACCTCCTCTCCCTCCTATAAAGTGGAGTGAGAAAGCCATCCAGTCAGTTCTTTACCCAGAAAAGAGTGTACCTGTCCAAGCCATAGGCTGTCAGCTTCTCCAGAAGAATACTGTGAGAGACCATGTTGAAGTCTAAGTAGACTACATCAACTGCCTTTCCCTCATTCACCAAGTGGGTCACTCAATCGTAGAAAGAAATCAGGTTGGTCAGGTAGGACCTGCCTTTCATGAACCCATGCTGGCTAGGCCTGATCCCTCAGTTGTCCTGCACATGCCATGTGATCTCCCTAACAGTGATCTGCTCTATAACCTTACCTGGCACTAACATCAGGCTGACAGGCCTATAGTTCCCTGGATCCTCCTTACTACTATTGTCATAGATGGGAGTCATATTAGCAAGCCTCCAGTCCTGGGACCTTTCCAGTTAACCAGGAACGCTGATACGTGATGGAAAGTGGCTTGGCTATCACCTCTGCCAGCTCCCTCAGTGCCCTTCTCCAAGCTGAACAAGCTCTCAATCTTTCTTAACAGCTGAACAGTAAAACAAGCTGAACTCCCTCCATCTTTCTTAACAGGAGAGGTGCTCCAGCTCTTTGAGCCTTCTATTGTTTTATACAAAACAAAATGTTCCTTTCAAACACTAATATGACAGAATTTAGCACTTCTATGCAAGTGGTAATGGTATAATCATTAAGTTAGCAGAGTGCTAACCTACAAGTGCTTTTTCCTTGGTACACAATTGAAGTAATTCAGAGAATGAAATTGTGCTAATCAGTGAATTTCAGAAGAAACACTTTGAATGGGATGGGGGTGTTTTTGAGGAAACTGCTGTCAAGTTGTGCTATTCTGTGCAGTCCTAGAGTTAAGACTGTGTTAGCAACACTTACCTGCCTTTCAAGTGCCTTGCTTAATATCCTTTTAAAGTACTGTACAAGAAAAAAGGATGTGCAAACAGATGGTAACAGAAAAATCTCGTTTTACTTTATAAAAAGTTATTTAAGCCTTTAAAGGTTTGAGTGTACTTTAAAAAAGGACCATTGAACTAAAAATACCCAAAATAGATTTGTCAGAATAGCCTTTTGATACAAGAAAATAAACACGCTGAGGCTCCTTCTGCTTTCATCACTGTCAGCGATGTGTGCCTCCGCCTGTGGGAGGGTGGGCAAAAGGAGAAACTCTGCCTCTGAAATAGTCTCCTCTTCTCACTGTAACTTGGCAGGGTGTTCTGAGTAGGAAGGGGGTGAAAGCTGAAAATTCAGTGTGTGTCCTGCATGCATACAGGCAGAAGTTAATGGTGCATTCCAAGAAGCAGTTTTTATTGAATACAGACTGTGCTGTAAGGGAGTAGTTCATAGTTTCCCCCTAAAACGTAATAAAAATGTCTGCTAAGACTTTAATAAAGAGACTTAAGGAAAACATTCCAGATCCCAATTACCATGAAAAATAATAAAATTATACTTGCAAAATAATCATAGCAAAGTATTTTTACTACATATTAGACAATCGCTGGTAATATGTAATTATTTCATGTTTTGTAAAACAGAACAGACTCTATGTTGGCCAGATTTACTGTATTTTTTTTTCCTACAGAATGTATGAAAGATTTTCTTCTTTACAGAAAAAAAGCAAGATCCAAAGCTCATAAGAGTCTTGCATTGTATGTCTTCATTGGGCAATACAAGTTTGCTATTTCCCATCTATCCTGAACAGATGAACTGTTATGATCAGCAAGGGTCACAGCACAAAACTGACATCTGTGCAGGTCAGGACCTTCTAAGTGTTTGGCCTGGAATGTAATTTCACCTTTTGTCTCTTTTCCCTGCATTGTGCTTTTGTGCTGTCTGAGTCTTTCAGTGACTCGTGTTCCCTGGCTCATCCTCTCACTATTCAGGATTTCTCTGTGCACCTTTAGATGAGCCATCTTGGAGGAAATCTCAGTGGGATCTGGAAAACACTGGTTTGACTGCTAAGATCTGAAGTTGTTCTGTTACGTCCAGTACAGTACAAACTTGTATGCTTTTGCATAAATCATTAAATGTGTTCCATTGAGCTAAATGGGAATTGGACTAAATCCCAGAAGAGTGTTCACGTTCATTAAGGTGGTTCTTGATCTCCTCCTGTGTGAAAGAGAAAATCTGAATACAAGATACATATTTTTAACTAAAGAGCAGATGGATTTGGCTGTGCAATGGGTAACAACTTTCTGGTTTTGTAAAGAGACTTTCCCCCAGTACTTTTGACCAAGCATGTTTTGTAAGTACCATTTATCAAAAGTCTGATTGTGACAAAACAAGCAGCTAACTTAATGCTAAACTGAAATTACTGTCAAACTGTTCATGCTTACAGAAATGCATCTAGCATTTAAGGTCCCCAGCAGATTCTCTAGCTCCAAGTCCTTTTGTACAGAAAGGACTGCATGTTCCAAAGATGTTGACTGCATTTTCAGTAACATCACTGAATTGTAATGATCTCTGAGAACCATTCTACTGCACATCACATCACTGCACTTTTAAACTCAGAAAAAAAAAAAAAAAAACAATAAACATCTCAAGCACATATGTAAAACTTCCTTTTAAAATATTTGAACGTTAAAGCATTACAATTACCTTCCTTTAGTCTTGTGTAGGACCAGATGACTTGCAGATGCAGCTCTGTGCAACCCTATTATCTACAAGCCTCTAGCTCAGTGCTATCCATTTCTGCAGTAGCAGTGTAAGCAGTGTTTGGTTCCTTTGATTCCAGGAGTTTTGTTGTTAATTGCAATTCTAGCAGTACTGGACCAACCTGACCAGACAGCAGGTCAGCATGCCTCTTCACATGCGCAGTGTGGTATATACCATTACCATATTTTCTCCATGTCAGTAAAGAATTCAAGAGATCATTTTCTCTATACTGAAGAATATATGGTTGGAAATGTTTTGCTACAACAAGGAGACAGAGAGAGGAATCTGGGTGGAGGTGGAGACATCATAACTGCAGGTGTTCAAGAAATATGGAGATGGCACTTGGGGGCATGGTTAGTGGGCATGGCGGGGGTGGGTTGGGGTTAGACTTAGTGATCTTGGAGGTCTTTTCTGACCTTAAGGACTGTGCTTCTATGATATATATTGATCATGTCCCAAAACAGAGTCTTTAGCTGGTCTTTCTACTCCGCGTCAAAGGTGCCAGCCTTATAGTGCTATGGGTAGATATTTTAACATAACAAAATCCATATAACTTGTTATCTTTAAGAAGGAAGTGAATTTGACAAATATTAACTAGACTATGTTTGTAGTATCTAACTGGCACAGCCTGTACAGATATAATACAATCTCCTCCCATACACTTTTATCATGTTGCTCTGGTTTCTAATCTTGCAAATGTTCTCAAGAGGAATTACTCACATGCATAAGATAACCTCATATTGTTTAACGTTTGCAGGCTTGGGCCCCAGCTTACAATGTAATTTATATTGAAGTTGTTTCTTAGTATAAAATCCTGCTATTTATTCCAGATTCTGCATTTAGTATTGCATTTTCAAGGGTGTCTTATTTTTATTTTCAAGAAGTGTCTTATTTGTCTTATTCTATCTTTTCCTGTTTCCTTCTGATCTTCTCTGTAGTTACATGTATGGGGAGAACATTATGCACATGGGAAAATATTTTTTAATTTGGTAATAAGAGTGCTCTCCATGCTCAAGGAATAAAGGATTATGACTGATTTGACATTTCATTATTATTATTATTATTATTATTATTATTATTATTATTATGGCTGAAAAGTGGAGGAAGCAATACAATTTGCACTGATCTGTCAAGCTGTATTTCAGTGTGAAGTACAGAATGAAATATGAAACATTTATTTGCTTGTGTGAGTGTATTTTATTAACAAGGGGTTTTAGGTTTCTTCAAGTGCACTTCCTTGTGTTTTACATTTCAACCAAAAGACTGAAATTAAATATGTGTAGGAAGCCAATAAAAGGGGTTTATGAGAACCTTCAACTGCTACTTATTTTCAGCCTATGAGAAAGTGAATTTCCATGGCACCTTGTCAATTCATGAAATGTACAACTTCAGGTAAAACGAAAAGCAAATAAATGACAGAGGAGCCTAAGTCAATGTCAGTGGTTTATGGGCTGGTTTGTCCTGGTTCCATGACTAGAGGGACAGAGGGACCCACAGATCCATTCCCTGGAAAAAAGGAAAAAGGGGGAAAGGATAGAGAGATGGGCCTAAAAACAAAACAGTGGCAATGATCTGAGGAGAAACAAACTATTTTACTAAATAAGATATCGGAATGCAAGATAACACGCGATAATACAGTATAATACAATATAATTAGAATTGAAACTAATAAATCAAATTAAATGAGAGTGTCTGAAAGCTGAAGGCGTTACTCAAATGCTGTGACGAGACAGCACCCACAACAGAGACAAGCCGGACAATTAAAAAGGGCCAACAGGTGACCTACAAAGACCTTTTATCTTTTCCCTCTGAGCAGAAATGATAACAGAACAGTGAACAGTCTTCTGGGGGATGTAGTAGTTTTTCTCTTCCAGGACAGGTACCCAGACCTGGAGCATTAACTCTTTAACTCCCAGTGCACTACATGATGTTATGATGTGGAATACTGATAACTAAAAATCATAAAATCATAACAGTCACGATGCAAGACAGTAAGATTTGGTGACTCAGGCACTTCTGGAGTCTGTTCATGTTTTTCTGCACCTTTGAACTTAAATACTTTTACCAGGATGGTAACTGTTTACAGGCTGGGACTATGTTCCCTAAGCCCTGTTTGTTCTGTGTTTTCAGTGATGCTTGTCCCATAGGTTTTAGCCTTGCAATTCAGTGAAAGTATTTCTGTATGACATTGACCTTTTGAGGTACATCTATGTGAAGAGCTTCTGCATTAACAAGCTGCCAAGTCAGATTCTAACGCTAGAAGCTGAGACTTGAGTTTCTGTAACAGCAAGGAAACTAGATTTCTCCTGCCTTAGGGGAAAACAAAACAAAACAAAACAAAACAAAACAAAACAAAACAAAACAAAACAACCCAACTCAACCCAACTTCTACTGACCCTTGATCTGTCAAACATTAAAACCTGTGATTTGTAACAGATGGGAAGAAAGACTGCCTGGATGATTAGGGGAGGGGAGAGCCTATCTTACAAGGAGTCGGAAGAAGTTATTTACCTTCTTTGAGTAATACATGCTGGGTGTTGATGGAGAACAACCTTACTATGACAATGATTAGATATAATTTAGACAACAGTAAAATTAGGAATTAGGAACAAGCTCCTTGCTATTAACAAAATCTGATTCTGAAGAAGCTTTGCATGTGAAACAAAGAAAAAAGAAAAAATCCACCACAAAACCACTCAGAAACATTTATTTAGAAGGAAGATTAGGTCACTTCTGAAGGGAGTTTTGACATTGCTTCTAAAATAGCAAGTGGTTGGATTACCTGCTCCAGAGCATTAAAGAGATTGATCCTAAGGACTGGTATTTGCATTTTAACTCTCCTTTTTATATGACATCAGAGCTTTTCACGCTGCCACAACAACTTCCAGTGACCTTGGAAGATAGGAGTATATTGAAATTAACACAATTTTTTTTAATTATTCTTCAGAAAGACCTATGTGGACTTAACTTTCAAACTTGTCATGTTTGTTTTTGGCTTGCAAAGACAGAAATTAAACTGTATGAAAAGTCTAGAAAATCTCTGTATGCTGAGTGAACACATTTAGAAGTCAGGAGAGAAATTAAAGCAAAATGCTTTCATTTAAAACACAGCAGAAAAGAAAAATGCAAGCAAATTGGGAGATGATCTGACCTGGAACTTTGAATGGATCTGGAGCTCAAAGACATCCCATCCATAGGATTATCCTGGCAAACACACTGAATGAACTTGTACATATAAAAGCCTTGATGAGATCTAGGCTTTATCCCTCTTACTCAGGTGCCACAAGTATCATGAGACATCTAGGGACCCAATGTCCCGATAAAAAAAATAAAGAGGAGAGAACAAAACCATCTCTATTAGCTATGCAGGGAGGGCTATGAGTAACCTTCGTTGTTGTGCTCCCAGTAATTTGCAGCAGTCCAGAAGGAGTCCAGCCAGCTCCTGTCCTCTGGAGTGCCAACGTACTGCCTCTCCTCCACACCCTGCTGCTTCAACTCAGACAGAAACAAAATGGGATTTTGCACTCTATTGCACAAGAAGACTAAAATAAGAACACTGAACTTGAAGGGGAGGCAGTTAGGCTTGTCCAGTTGCCTCTGCTTTCCCTCACAGCTGAGAGGACTGCCTTGTTAAAGCTGATGTATGCTCTTAAAGAACAGCATCAATTTTAGAGCACAAGTCTATTTTACCTGGCAATGTACATGTTCAGCCTGAGACACTAATCTATGTAAACTCATCCAGTTTCCCTTGTTTTATAATACAGCCTACTCACTGAAGTTGACCTGGCCAGTGAACTGTCTTGCCAAATTAGCAGCAATTATTTGCTGAATTTTCCTCCATTTTCCTGGTGGGAATCTCATAAAGGCAAAAGCTTGCTTTATGTTGTGCTTGCCTTAGAACTGATGCAAAGCAGAACCACGGGAAGTCCCAGCCCATGCTATCACCCACAAGACCAGCAGTGCCATATGGATTTCCATAGCCACCTTTAATTCAAGGTTACATAAGATTTTTCAAATGCCAAGGGAAGGATTAAAAGGTTGTGTGGTGCTTAAGTGTGAAGGATTTTCTGGGTGAAAGGGAAAAAGCAGTAAAACCAGAATCTGCCTGTCACTCCAGCAAGAGCCTGGTGCACTTAGAAGTGAATGCACAGGAGAAGGCTCTGTCAGAAAAACTGGAAATTAATTTAAAACCCCCAAATGATACTTTTTTGTCTTTTTTTGTCTTTTTCAAGTTTTTCCCCTTTAAATGCTTGCTTGCTTGCTTTGGTTTCAGCGCATACTGAAGCCAGCTATGAGAATTTCAAGGTTTTTTTTTTGTTGTTGTTGTTTTTTTTTTTTTTTTGTGAAAATAACTGACTGGGATAGAGTAACTTGTGTTCTCTGGCTCAATGAATATTGATGCACCCATGCAAAATTAAACAGTTCCATTCAAAGAAAGAAGTAAATGTACCATTAGTTACATAAGTCATATGAATATCTATAGCCCCCAACCAGTTCCAGTTCCAAATTAGGATCCTAAGCGACCTATTTCCAGGTGAATAACGTAAGCAGTAGGATATTACTTGGTCTGGAATGGCTTGATCATTTTCCCTCCTTCTCATACTTGTTTTGACTGGAAATTGTCACTTGAGCCTAGTAGCTTAATGGTAAAGACTTTTCTAACATGTCTACTCCGAATATGGTCACTAAAGCATTAATTTATTTCTCATTTACATGGAAAGATTAATCTACCATTTATGTTTAGCCCCAAAAATCATGCCTACCAAGATGTTATCTGAGCTATTTATCTTTTAAAGGAAAAATAAAGTCAGTGTGTTTGAGTAGACAAGGCAAGTGGTAAGGTCCCAAGCAGCAATCCAGAAGCAGGCAACAAGTCAATGGGACAGCTGACTAACTTATATTCATCACTGTTCCCATTGTTTTTCCCCATGTAAGAGTGACATACGTAGCACTCTTGATAATGAATTTCTCACAATATGCTTTTTATCCCCCACGGCTCTGCTACCTGGCTTTGGTGATTATCATGGACTCACCGTTTCAAGGCTCTACAACACCATACTATTCCAAAACCACAGGTAACAGGTGTTCAATGTGAAAGTTATCTCTGTTTATTCTTCTCTTTTTGTCCCACTGGCAGTCAGTGCCTTGTGCAAGGCATAGATCTGGGGCCTATTTCTCAAGAACATCAGTGCAGCAGCACAGTAAATGCTGTGTTGCTGCTGTTTCTCAAAGCAGTGACACAACTATAGCAGCTTCCTCGAGGACAGACAAGACTTGGAGTAACAACAGCAACAGCTAAGCCATGAGGTAGCAGATTTTGTGTACAAAACCAATACTAAATGCACGTGTATTCATAGAACCATAGAATGGCTTGGGTTGGAAGGGACCTCAAGGATCATGAAGTTCCAACCCCACTGCCACAGGCCAGGCCACCAACCTCCATATCTAGTACTAGACCAGATTCAGAAGAGGCAGCTTCAAGTTTTGCTCATGGATGTAAAGAGTTTTGTGTAGTCTTTTGAGGAGATCACCAATGCTGAAACTGGTGTTCCTGCCATCAGAAAAATGGTACTTTGCTTATCAAACAGAAAAGATATAGCAGTTTGCAAACTTTACACATATTTGGAAGTCCTTTCATGACAGCAGGCACTCTTTCTCAGGATTTGACCATCAAGCAAAACAAAATCCAGGGCTCGGTTCAATATAGCATTCTAATCAAAAGCAACATGAGATTAAGATGAGTATAAATGATGTTAGACCAAAAATGAAGAAAATAAGTTTCTAATCCAAAAAGAAGTTTATGAAAAAGATTCTTAATGGGGATGGGGATGAAAAAATGGGAGGAAAAAGTCCTTGTTATTTAAGAAGGAGTAATGGATGGGCAGGACTACATACTGAGATTCCTTCTCAGCACTGCTGCTCTGCTACCCTGATCAGCTTACTCTGTTAGCATGGATGAGATGTTCTCATTACATAGGCACTTCTGGGGAAAAGAAGTCAAAATGTGGCAACAAGCATGATCACATATGGGAAAGAAACAATACAGTAGGCTGAGACTCTTCCATTTGGAGACAGGACGGTTAAGGAAGAGCCCCAAATCTTGGCAGCAAGGAGCAGAGAAGAGCCAAGTGTTTGCCACTGATCTTTCATTGAAAGTACTGGGAAAGCAAGAAGGATGCAGAAGCGAGCAAACCACAGACAAACAGCAGCCCACAGAATACTCTTGCACTACCTGCCCCAGGATGCTACCGAAGCCACCATCCATGGCCAACGGGAGGCTCAGCCAGAACCAGCTCCTGAAGCTCCCTGATTTGAAAAATTAATTGCCAGGGAAGCTGCTGCAGAAATACAAAATTTCCTTGCTCTGTTCTTATTTCTTGTAGCCTGCTCATGCCATTGCTGGAGTCAGGCCCTTCCGTCTGACTGCTCTGATGTTCCCTTCCAATTTTGTTCAGTAATAAGACTGTGGGGGACGATTCAAAAGCAACTTCTGCAATGACATCAGATGGATGGAGAAAGCATGGATAGATTTGTTTTCCTTGGAGAGCAGCCATGTGTAACTAGAATAATTAGATCTGGAAATGAAGAGTGATTTAGCTGTGCTCTCAACCACCTTCTTTGTGTTCAGTCTTTGACACCTTTCCAGGGAAATAGCCTCAAGTCATGGGAAATTCTCCGATTCTCCACCTTCTGCAGAGTATCACTGACAACAGCACGTTTTCTCAAAGTGCACTTCAGATTCTCTCAAACTGTCTATCTGTAATTAACTTTTCCTTGTTGATTTTGTTTGTTTGTTTGTTTGTTTTGGGGGGGGGGGGGAGGGAGGGCAAAGAATGAGAACAGATCTGTTAACATTCAGAAGTAGTCTTGAGGTTTTTGTATTTTCAGGCTGGATTAAAACACCTCAGAGAAACATCGCCTGAGAGCTGAGCTTCTGCCAATAATTGCATACTCTGGGTGATTTGTCGTACAGTAAGTGATGGCAGACAGCACACAAAAGAGAGGAAGAGAGGATCTGGATGCTTTCTGCTCCTCATATCTTCCCCACAGATTCGTAATTAAAAAAGACTGCATTATTCTTTGAAAATACTCCATCATCTGCTTTAGTTCTTTACCCCAAACTTATAAAAATCTAGTGCAAGGAATGCATCACAAGAATACAGCTTTTCTACAACATACAGGGAAAGCTGTTACATGATATACAGAATTAATGCTCTAAGTCCAGTGATGTGTTACTAAGAACAGGAACACTTTAATTGCCTTCTGGCAGTTTTGGATTGCACTTCACACTACTCCACATCTGTGCTATACAGATGTTTAAGTGCAGAGCTTTCTTCCAGCGGTAATAGTTTGGCAGTGTTTGCGGAACAGATTGGTGGGGGTTTAAAATCCAGAAAGTGGTTGTAACAGTCTGGTTCTACAGGGGTGTAATATTTTTCATGTTAAATAACAATATATATATTTGTTAATGTAGCATGGCAGTAATCACAGCATCTTTTCAGCAACCCATTTACAAGGGCCGAAACCTATTTCTGTCATTTGTTCTCATGCTATGTCTGCTGTGACACTGAAATCTCTGAGTAACCCTCTATGAGCAGCATCTGCTTTACTGGATGAGGGGAGGGAGGGCAATGGGGCTCCTCTTCTTCCTTCTGTCCGTCTCTAGCAGAGCCCCGTGGTACAGCAGATAACCCAGTAGTGCCTAGACTCAGGTTAACTCTAAGTTGGCATTGTTTCACCTGTTTCACCTGCAGTTAAGCACATCAGATACATGGAATCATTAGGAAGCAGGAGGCAAGTAGGACTGACAAGATTAGTGCATGATGATTTAATTCACTGTTGGAGTAGTTTTTGATGTCGTATTCAGCTGTATAACTCTCTACTCTTGTTTTGAAATAAATTAAAACATTTGTAGAATTATCCATCTTACCAACACTTCTGTATCAACGTGGCTTTGCTATAGCCATTATGCTTCTCTCCTGGGAGGAACTAGCTTGATAGCTTGCTAGTTTGAGTTAAATGACTTAAATGATAAGTGGCATTTTGTTCTCATTACACTGAGAAAAGTCAATCAATATAAAGCGCATCAATGCATTAATGTAAAAGCAGAAACCAAAGAGAACTGATATTAAATGGAAATTCAGAATCCATTATATTGAACACTACAACTCAATTTCCTGAACCAGAGTTGACAAACCACCAGTAAATGTCCAGCAGGGAATAGTTCTGCCCTGATTATACTGACTAGATGATTGAATGGCTCTTTTTTTTCTCTCTAATACCTATGAAAATATGAAAATCAATGGCAGCGCACTTAGTGAAAGTACCTTCCCCCCTTTGCATGGTTCAGGCTACGTGTATGAAACAATATGAAACAATGCCAGCAGAAACAGGCTGCACATCACCTCCCTGCAGAGCCCTCTCCTCCTTGATCATGGAGGATCTCAGTGAAAGTGGGAGAACAGAGTACCCCTGGCTATGAGACCAGGCACAGACTTGTCCCACCATTTGAGTGCCTCGATGAAACATAACTGAGGAGTATGCCAAAGAGACTTGCTATGTGAGCAGATCCAGCTTGCTTTTCAGCTCATCATGATGCCCTGCAGGCTGCAGAAAGCTTACATCTGAGGAGGTGGTAGACAACTCTGTACTTCCAAGACTGGGTTGCGCTTCTCATTTCTGAGCTGTCATTTCATTTAATTTCCAGTAGATGCTACTCTACTCTAGATGCTAGCCATAGTCAGTAATCACTCCTTCCGTGAACACCAGACCAGCAGTGCTTCTTCATGCATTTTCAGAATACAGGAAAACAGCCTTTCACCATCAAAATTTGATCAATGGCATGAAACTTCTTAATTAGCAATCAAAAAGGAAGGAATAGAGGCTTGAGCTAGATCCTGTGATATTCCTGCCTAATGAAGCCCATACTGAAAGGCTAATACAGGACTGGATTCGGTCATTTGAAGACATTTAGGTAAACAATAGGGAGAATATGTGAAATCACATTATGTTTCAGCAGTGCTGGTAAAAAGCAAGGATGTGTGTTTAAGAAGTAATGAGATCTCATTCTGTAATGAAATAAAGGAATATGGAACATCCTTTCAGAAGAGACTCTGTGAATATAGCACACACAAATTTGGTCACAAATGGTTTCATGCTCCCATTTATGACATTTAATATGATTTGCACAGCTTATTTTTGACATATTTCTCTGCTTTTTCAAAAGGAACATGTAGCAGAATCCTCTTCATTAGATAAAGAGTTATCGGTGCTCTTGTAAAGTCTTCTGAGGTGAAAGTTACAGTTTAGCTAAAAAAAGGATTATTCCTAAGCCATTTTAATCCATATGTCCACCAATGCTCTGTGCCATGGACACCAAAGCCTAGCATCCATCATAAAGCAGAGAAAGTCTCCTAATCCAAGCTGGGCCAAGGACAGTCCTTGCCAGAACTTGCATTCATTTTCTTTGCCATCACATGCTTTGCAAGCTTGTGCTGGTGGCACTCAAGCCATGGAAGCTGTTGGTGGGCATCCCATGTCCAGCCAGAACCAAGCTGGGAAAATAGGAGCATGATGAGTTCCCACAAGAGCCCTGCACTGACACCAAATGCCCAGCAGGACAAACGCCCAGCAGGACAAAGACCAACAGGGACATGGGACATCCCAACTCACCACACTCAGCACACTTCAATGGACCCTGGAAGAGAGGATGCTTCCCAAAAGCCAGGCAAGTTCCTGCTGACCCTTGGGTACATGTTCCCCTCCAGACCCCCAAAGCTTATGCTGTGCATCAGCTGAGCAGCTCTCAAGAAGAGAGACACATGCATGATGCATGCTGACTGATAAAGCAAGAGAAATTCCGTGAAACTACAAAAAAAAAAAAAAAAAAAAAAAAAAAAAGACAAAGAAGCGAGGCTTCAGACTATAATTAGGGAAGTCTACTGTGAATATTAATGAATAACACTGAACAGTACTTTTGCCAACATTGCATATTTCTATAGTGACTCATCTACAGAAATCTTCTCTGCCTTTCTCTTCTGATACTTTCAGTAAATTTAAAAGTAAGTGGCAGCATTAATTTAATCTTTTATTTAGCTAATAGGAGCAGGTTGCATTAGAGTTTTCCTGGAATAAATGCAAGTGTGCTTTATACTGAACACATAATGGCAAATCCACATTCAGCTGGAAACTGCGCTAAATACTGCTTTGTCAAATCTTGAGCTTTTATTGCAAGTGTCACATTATCTGCCCTTTTTCTTAAAGCTCTAGTTACCAGAATTGTGTTACTATGTGAAAATCTCAGCTTTTATTAGGGAAATAAAGGTTTCCCAAGCTCTGATGGCTACAGAGAAAATGCCAATTCCAGATGCTCCTGAAGTAACTGAGCACCAAAAAGAAAAGGAAGAGATTCATCTCGGTGATTCAGGCACCTATAACCACGAGTGAGAGACCATGGGAGGAAACACTGCCTGGGCTGTGACCCCATTGAACATTTTGGGTTCTGTAATTCAGCATCAGGAGAGAGATGACTACAAGAGCATCCCAGGAAAGTGGAGCAGATACATATAGGGCACAACATGCAGCCTGAGTTACATGGCCCTCCATGGTACAGAAGTTCTATGGCACCAGGCCCACCAGTTCTCCAACTCTCTCTGCCAGGCTGGTGGCTCCCATCCCATTGGCAATGGGGACTTCCAGCAGGGCTGAACACTGTGGGAGAGGATCCTGCATGCCTATGATGAGCACTATGAGGTTAAGGTTGCTTTGGCCTACTCAGCAGAGCTGCCCACATTGCTTTCACTGCCTCCTGACCGTGGATGGTGCTGATTGCCTACAGTACTTTCCTTGCAGGCACCATATTTCCTCATTGCAACACAGGGAAAGGGAGATGTGAGAATGTTCTCATTTAAAATTAAAGATGATAGGCCAGTCTGGAAAAGAAACGAGATGTGGCCAATTCTGCCATTGCTTCACAGTGAGACTTGAGCAAATCTCTTAATGCTCCATGTGAGCTCACCCAACCAACCGTACAGTGCTCAGGTACCCTACAGTGGTGTCCTGGGAACAACTAATTCAGGAGTATGGAGGGTCAACTGCTCAAACAGAGAGGAGTGTTGTTATTTATTGATGTTTTCCTCTGCATTTTGTGCATTTCACAGCCCATCACTCGGATGGGGAGACCGAGGATGCCGCAGCTGTGAGCTCTTCCCTTCCCAGTCAGAGGTAACCTAGGCAATATGCAAACAGCTGCCAAAATGGGAGCAGGGCTTTCCCCCTTCCTTGCTCAACACCTTACGGCAGCAATTAGGAAGGGCCAGCAACCCCACTCATATGCTAGAAGCAAAAAAACGAGAAAATGCACACACAACCACAGTTAAATAAGTGAAGCAGAGAGAAATCATCATCTCTTAAAAAGGCCAGCTAATCCATTAGGAAAAACAAACAAGCACTTCTTTTCTCCATTTTCCTGAAAACGCTGTTAGTGCTGAAGCAATGCCCTACCACGTTCCACAGTGCTTGTGCAGGACGTTAATTCTCAGGTGATCAATGAGAAACTGAGACAGGCCTTACCAGAAAAATGGAACAGATCAGTGTCATGACTCAGGTACGCTGTAATTGAACTATCAATTACAAGTACGCACCACCTAAACCCCATTGGCTTAGTTTTTCACTTTATGGCTGGATGTAGCATAAATAGTACCTTCTGTACAATGCCTCCAGCATTGATTTTAATAGATTGTCATATTGATCCCGTGTGTGCATGTGTCAAGGTTCTCCAAAAAGGTTTCCATATCTGGTCACAGCACTCATGACAGCAACATATCCTCGTGGCTTATGAGAACAATGTTCCTGATGTCACTCTGCTACCCTGATGTCTTTGGCTGCTGAGCAGCTGGGATTTGAAGGTGGGTCAGGCTGGGGGAAACTGGGAGGGGATGCAGGCACGTTCCTTGTGGTGCAGTGCTCACCATGGGTACATTTGAGATGGGTGAGCCAGCCCCACAGCCAGGTTAGAAGGAAGCAGCCAGCAGGTGATCAGCACATTGGGAATTCCACCTTTGGGTTTTTGAGTGATGTGTGTTGCCAAGCACCCAAAGAAACAGAAATGTCAATTCTCTTATATCAGCAGCTAGCTTTTTCTTTTCTTTTCTTTTCTTTTTTCTTTCTTTCCCCACTCCAGCTTCTGTAGGTATCTCAGACTTTCAGAACTGGTGCAATGCAAACACCGTTGCACAACTGCGCACTGGGGGTGGCATACAGTGTGAAGGTGAGGGTGGGGATGGGCAGCTTGCACACAGTACCCAGGGGATGTCGTAACAGCTATGCAGGGAGACATCTACTCCTCACCGCAGTGCCTCCATTCCAGGCACTGCACAAGCATGAACAAGCCTGAGTGGAGGCTGCTCCTGTCTAAATCCCCTGTCAAACTCACAGCCACAACGTCTGACCATGCCCGGGCCTCCAGCAGGGCCTGTGCTGGACTCCCATTGTCCTACTCTAAACTGCCTCCTGTGTGCGTTCCTACATCTGGCCCCAGTATCTGCATCAAAAGCAGGCAGGTGCTGGTCCCTGGCTGAGCAGGACCCATATGCAACAGCGTGCAAGATTGTATCCACATCGTGTGCCCAGCCCTGTGCAAGGAAAGATGAGGTGGAGGAGCCTCATAGGGAAACAATGCAGTGTTGGTTTGTGAGACCAAAACTGACGTTTGTCACCCACATTTTCCTTCATTTCAATCCTCGAGTGCACTCAATCCGCCAGTCTTAGACAGAACTCTAGTTTTGCAGGAGGGGAGTTATTCTGAACATCCTTTAAATACCCTGTGGGTGGGAGTATTTCCAGTTTGGGCATGGTGCGTGTATTTGGGTAAATAAAATCAGCCTACAAAGCCAACATTTGCATTGACAACCAATACAGTATGTGCTTGTGCCAGTGACTCAACCAGCTTGTCATTTTTTGTTCAGTTCCTTAACGTATGGTTCCATTTATACCACAATGTATTTAAAACATAGTTATTTTAATATCAAGGAACAAATATTTGTTTACACGCGTTTGTGGAAGGAACAGAGCTCTGTGTTGGGTGACGTGCTGAGATCTGCAGAGCTTCAAACGTTTTATGGTGTTGTATGCCGCCCACCTCAGCCAGCATAGGAGCAACCAGTGAGCAGAACAAAAACCAGATAAAATGAATGGGAAAGTGGATCCAGGGAGCTCAAATGTGCCCCAGGCTGTGTGTCAAGTCTGTGGCAAAACCAAGGCACTGCGGGTTTCTTATCCCTGCGGGATCCATGAGGCAAACTGCATTTCAAGTACATTCATGTAAATCCAAACCAGACTGCTGAGCTGGCTTTAATTTATGAGAAAGCCGAACTTGCTCCGTGTGGGAGTGCAAAGGCCGACCCAGGAGGCATAAGGGCCACATGCAGCCCTGCAAGGAGCTGGCAAAGGGCCTCACTGGTGCCCTGGGGTGGCAGCAGCCCTGGGCCAGGCCAGGCTCTGTCTCAGCTGCAGCCACACAGGCAATGGAGCAGCCTGTGCCCTGGTGGCAGTGTTGTCAGCCACCTTTCTAAGGAGCCCAGAGCAAGGGAGACCACTTCTCTGCCCTGCACTCCAGCAGCAGCCAACAGCCAGAACTTCTCTGGCCGAATCTCAGGGGTCTACTAAGACCAAACAAACACAGTGTGGAGCAGCAGCTGCTAGGTTCATTCCCAACTGCTTTATCTAATCCTCAAGCCCCTCAGTTCTGCAGACCTGGCCCTTTACAGGGGCAAAGATACGCTCTGCGGCTGACAAAAAACTTGTATTTAAATTATTGAATTAATATGACATAGTGATCCAGTTAATGGGCATGGTGGTGGTGGGCTGACAGTTGGACTAGGTGATCTTAGTGGCCTTTTCCAACGTTAATAATTCTATGACTCTAAAAGAGAGCAAAGTGTAAACTCTGGGAAAGATTCAGAGATATCCAGGCTTGCAGCTTTGTTCTGAAGTGCTCCAACACACTGGTGTGTAGGTGGCCACGCTGGCAGCCTTTCACCCAACTGTAAATTATACTTTATGGTAATGTTCTGCAGTTATAGCCATGTGTAATGCCTGACACGTCCTTTGTTTGGGGTGTTGCACCAGTTCTTAGAAACTGCAGATATTGGCTGTGTTAAGAAGCATGCAACTGAGAAGGCTATGATCCTCAAAGTGAATTTGTGATGTAGCAACAACTTGCAGACCCCTGAAGAGTTTCTTGCCCCATAAACTGTTTATTTTAGCATCTCCTTGTACCAACGTCCTGCCTTGAAAGTTCAAGCAAGGCTTCAGGTTGTCAGCCCATGCACTGAATTATTTTCCAGTGGCAGGCAGGGCTGATTAGCTTGTATAGCAGTTGCTTGCACTACTATAACCTCATTATTTCCTAGACTCACCATGCAGGCAATGGTTATAAGCTGTAAGGACATGCAGAGCTATGCCTGGAATCTGCTTTAATTTGGAGGAGGTGTACACCACAGCTGTGCTGTCACCTCTGGCCGTGGGCACCAACCTGGTGGTTTATGGACATGTTTCCTGTGCCCATTTACCTGTGCCCTCCACTGCACCAGCTGGCTGCCACCAGGGCCTCAACACAGAGTAAGGCTACCAGCTCCTTAGGAAGCTACTGGCAATAAGCATCTAGAAGAAATGCTTTTCTTCCCATAGTCCCTTTTGGGTGTTTGCCTAGCTGCCCTGGGAAAGAGAGTAGGAGGTAGTTCTATCAGGGCTGTACCAGTTTGTACATGAAATATGTGTATCCACTGAAAACAGAATGTAGAACTGAAAGCAGAATAGCCTCACAGGGCTGTTTCCTAAATCAGAAAGGCTGAGGTGGCAGCACTATTTTTGTTACACAAACTCGGCCATATTGGCTTCTCATTGTTTTTAAATAACAGATTCCCAAGACTGGAGTCCAAATATAGTGAGGCTTCTATTAAGGAACATGCTGGGGTTAGAGCAAAAATGAGTTTCCCAGCAGAGTGACCTTTAGTTAAAGGTCAGAAAAAAAAAATCTAATTGGAAACCTTATTGTTATAATTTAAAATATTCAGTGTATATGCCAGTTAAAGCAATATTTAGTGCAGCAAGTACCCTCCGCTCTTAGAGCCTGATTAGTTCAAAAGACTATTATAGAATCACCAAGGTTGGAAAAGTCCTCTAAGATCATCCAGTCCAACTGTCCACCTATCACCAACTAAAAAAAAAAAAAAAAAAAAAAAAAAAAGCCCCATCAGTGAACCTCAAAACTTTTCAATTCAACCCCATTGGTTTATATCAATCCCACAGTCTTTAGCTACCCTAAATGGTAGCAAGTGCTTAAAATTAAATAGATGTCTCTTGCTCTTTCCCAACCCACATCAGAACTCTCCCAACTTAAGGTGACACCTCAGTGCTGCTTCTATTTGATTCAAATAAGTGCATTCCTTCCCTTTCTTGTTTTAATTGCTCTGCCAGTATGCCACTGTTTGCCACTCTTCTCTGGATGGGTAATTTAAAAGCCTAATTATGCACTCTGAGTTTTGCTCCAAGGGATAACAGCTATGGAATTATTTCTTTCCTTTCCACCAGACTGTTCCTGGGTATAAATAAAGGGTTTGGGGTGCCCATCTGTTCTTTAGTTACCTGTGCCATATATGTAAAACAAGACAACTCAGTGTATTCCCCCATCTCCGCTGCTGTCTCAGGCAGAGGCTGGCACCATGGAAGGCCCGCAGTGAGCACGAGTATGACACATCAGTGGCATAGAATCACAGAATCATGAAGGTTGGAAAAGACCACTAAGATCCCCTAGCCCAACCCCAGCCTACCCCACCATGACCACTGACATGTCCCTCAGTGCCACATCCCCACAGTTCTGGGACACTTCCAGGGATGGTGACTCCAGTCAGCAGCAGTTTGCCTATCTATTACGGCTTCGGTTGGCTTATGCTAGGATAACAATAAGGCAGGGAACACAAGTGCATGTGTGTTTAATATAAATGATAATCTGCAGAAGCACTTTTTCCTAGGTTCTTGTGGAGATGGTATTGGCACCAATCTCCTCGGAAGTTTCTGAAGAGAAGTTGTTTTGGTTTTCTTTTCTCCTTTAAGTTATACTGAAGTTTTCTATTCATCACAAAGATTTATTGATTTTTCTAGGCTTACAGGATAATTAAATATACAAGGGCTTGGCAGCTATAGCAGAGCATATTCTTTTGGAAACGCTAACAATATGTTAAATCTGAGGAATTCCACTCTTAGTACTGTGTGGGGGTCATAAATAAGTTCAGTGCAGTGGATATAAATATACATGACACCACTTAAAAATCAAGCATACAACTGGCCTATAACTGTGGAACTTGGGCCTCACATACCCATTCGTTGTTAATGTTAGTGACTCCCCAACACACTTCCATTATAGTCATTATTTTGCAGCTGAATAAAATCATTTCCATTTGTCATTTGTGGGTTTTTAGTCTCATGAGGGCCTATGGGCTAGAAATATATGGAAATATATCAGTTGCGGGCATCCTCATATTTTATGGAAAGCAAATTCTTGCCAGCACTCCCCTCCCAATGCTAACTGTCCAGCTATGAAACAGGTGGCTATCTGCCCTCCAGGGGAGATTTTATTGCTAAAATAGAGTAAAAATTGTTTTAAAACAAAGAACACACATCTTTATAGTAAAACTCAAGTTTGTTTTACAGTTAGAGAAAAGAGTCACATGGTCCCCCAAAAAACCCCAAGTTTTATATATATATATATTGAAAATATATTTAAAAACATAAAAAAAACTCTATAGTTAAACATATATTAATCAGTACACTTAAATATAGCTTAATTATATTTACAGTATGACGCAGTTGCTTTTAAATTTTAATGCCAATTTCAGTGTTTTTTTCCAAAAAACATAAAATTATATAAATATACAATAAATATTTATGTTACACAAGGTGAATAGTAGAGAACAAGGCCACAGACATGAACTTACATTTGCAAGAGTCTTTACTTAACACAGCACTAGGCCTGCTGACATGCATGATATACCTTTGTCACAAACAGACCACAGCAAGATTTCAATTAAGTGACATGAAAGAAAACCAAGCCCCCACCCACAACTTGTTAACTGAACCGAGCCTGCGATCATGTCTGCATTGGGTCAAGCAAGCGAGAGCCACAGGACTGCAGTTTAACTACCAGTTTCATGTTATATATATGTCGAAAGCAAGAGTTGACATACATATTACAGGAATCCACTCTGGGAGCAGTTACAGGGCATGGTTCCTCCCTACGTTCTCAGTGCTGTTCCTAAGTTCTCCCCATGTGCATGAGGTGCTCCTTTGGGTGTATTCAGTGGCAAAAGCTCAGCAGTCAACAGCACATGAGCAGAAGTGATGGGAACAGAAAGCCCATCAAGTGACTGTGTTGGAAAAGCCACTGAAGAGCAAAAGCCACCTGTGTGTGCTTTAATGTACCAACAGCTGTAGTCCCTGCTCCTAAAGATAATATAAAGTGGGTTTTCACCATTTTATATTAACACAGCAGTTACATTTTTGAGTTGCTTTAAACACAAAGCTACTCTATGAGAAGTCCTATTCATTTCAATTACTCACCCAGAGAGCTAACAGCACCACTTGAACATACCATCAAACCGTTTTGAGTGTGTAACAAGTGCCACTGTGACCTATTCCAAGTAAGAATGACTGAATTGAAGGTGTACCCATAATTAACTTTGAGAAATGAGGAACTTTATTTCTAGCGTAGTTTATATGCTAACACTTCTTTTGCAAATTCAGTTTATTTGAGCAGGGAATTACTTTGTTTCAATATCTGACTTAGATTACCATCATATCCTAGCTATCACTTTTTTTTCATAGTCTAGATGATCTGTTACACACTCATTACTACTGCCAAAATATACTTGTGAGCTGGGCTACCACTGTACCACCTCTCTGCAGCAGTTTAGAAACACTGCTGAGAACAACAGCACTCAAGCAATGTTCAGGTTACTAAATGCCATGGATTATAATATGCATAAACATACTGGCTACAGAAAAATTATTTTTTTCCCTCACCACAAGTGTCCAGTTTGTATAAGGAACAGCTGAAGCTTGGAGACATTTTAGTAAGATTTTCTTAATTTCTGATTTTTAGGTGGGAATGCCTCAAGACTGAAGCTCAAGTAGGTCACATAACATTCTCTTCTTGTTCACAGACCAGCAAACATGCAGCCAGTACAAAATATAAAATTCTTTTTACAGTGAGGATGACTCTACTTTGACAGTCCTAGCAAAGGGAAGCCCTTTTACCCTAAGAAGAAACCACTTTGAAGGTGTCTATGCCAGCTCACATAAGCTAGCAGACAGGTTTTCTACTAGGAGTGATATCAATTCTGTGTTAAATACATTCTTCACAGGAGATCATTAAAAGGGATGATATTTCAAATTAGCTTTGCCCAGTCCAGCTTTTAATTAATTTCCACAGACAGACCAACTAATGCAGATTTCACAATAATTATGTCTTACAGCATTTCCCTCTTTGCTCAAGCTACTTTGTCTAGAGGATTTACAAATACAGCATCTATCTTTAGTGAGCTCACTAATGAGCTATTTCTGCCTCTCCACCCACTGTATCCAGCTGAAGTGCTATGCCCGGCTCCGAACCTTACAACCTGCCTTTTTAGAACTACTTCTGTCTAGATCATTAGAGCGGTAGCACAGGGCCTAGAAAGTACATCAGAACCTAAGCAGATGTTAAGACAACTACTCCAGCCCTAGCTCTTTGCTTACTTTTAATGCCAATTCTTGCTTCATGAAGGCTGACAGCAGAAGTAGACATGCCTCCAGAAGCTGACTGCCTCCAGCTGCAGGCAGAGCCTCTTTTGGCCTCGATCCCTGACTATCACACAGGACTCCGGGGCTAGCAGACATACTCTGGAGCACAAGGCTGCACTACATGCACCAGTGTGCAGGGCACAGCTTTTCCTCCATGAGGAGATGCACAGAACCAAGTTCAGCGCTAACTACCATCTGGACAGCCTCAGTCAAACCAAAACACTTCCTCACTACTGAACCAACCAAGCTCTCCAGTGCCATGACCTCCCTTTGATTCACTGGGAGGGTTTGAGACACCACTGCTGGGCTTCACTGTTAGATCCAAGCACAGTCTTATTACATTGTTATCATTGCTCTCAACAGTTCATAGAGTATTTTCTACATGACAAGCTCCAGTTGTATGCTGAGTGAAATATTCTGAAGCTCACAGTCAACTTTCTTTGAGAGGAAAGGGGAGGGGACCCCAAACACAAACAAATATGGTATGAAAAAAGGTAAGTCTCAAAAGACAATGACTTAATAAAAAATAACCCAGCAAAGCGTGTTGACAGACAGTTAACTAAGTGCTCTCTTTAAGCCTGAAGTTCAGCAATGTGGAACATCACCATTCTTTTTCAGTTGCCTCTTTTTATTTATTTTTATCAGTAGTAGTCGGATTGCTATTGCAAACACCTTCACAACATACCAAAAAAACCCCAAATTTGTCTTTAATCCAGAATAAGGTAATGTGGTTTTTTTGTTCTTTTTTCCAAATCTGATGGGAGTTCAAAAATAAGAGAAACAGTAAAACTATGACAACAGCACCTTGACATTGTTTTAATTCCAACGCTATCAGAAGGTAAAAGCAGTAAACAGATATAATACTAACAGGAATAAAGATACTTACTGTCTAAAATGTAAACGGAATGTTTTGGTTCAATTTATTTTTCTGAAAGAGGACAGTTTATCATCAATTCACAATTGAAGCAGCATGCAATTTGAATCTTTTTTTTTTTTAATCTTTTTCTGTTTTCAATTCTTGGCAACGGCGACAAACCACAACGTTATCGAGGAATGTAATGCAGACTTTTTAGTTTGTTTGCTTTTTTCTTTTTTTTTCCTCCTTTTTTTTTCTTTTTTTTTTTTTGTTTTTAGTTTGTGCGCAAATGACTGACTTTTGTTCCCTTTCAGGTCATGGATATGCTCAATAAATAGATTGTGGTATCACTGTACTGTATAAACTTCAGTTATACATGCAGTCCATAAAATTATTTTTTTACTGAATAATTTACCCTGTTATGTATATATACAAATAGATAATTTTGTCTCAATATAATCTATACAACACGAGCCCACTATCTTCCCCTTTTAATGGTTAATGTACATACACAGGAAGTGTCTATTCTTATAAACCGCCAGCCAACTCTCTTTTTGTTATCCATGGTGAGAGCTCTCACGTAAGACTGGGTAGTTCGGCACTGTGAGTTCCAGTGCCTCTTGTCTATGCCCCTGCAGCCTTCCTTTGTGTACCCCTTGGGGTTGCATTTGGTCTCATAGAAGTATTGCTTCAGTTGGCCTTTAGGTACTGGGACTTTTTCAAGGACTGTGACAGTTGCACCAGACATGTCCACTGCAGTCTTTTTCTCCGCTGCTGTTACCCACTCGCTTGTGCTGTCACAGACGCTCAGTTCCCCACGGCGAGCTGGGTCAGAGTGACGCCGGACTCTCATGGACATGTTTGCAGCATCCAGGTAGTTTTTGTACTCCTCGAGCAGAAAGAGCAGTGGGGGTTCCAAAGGCACTTGACTGCTCAGCATGACTCGGGATGTGTACAAGTCCGCATCCTTGTTTTCCTCACTGGGCTGGATGTCCTGATCTTCATCTAGAAGCTCCTCTATCACGTGTTCAAAAGTGTCCGCCAGTGATGTCAGTCCTCTTGAACCAGCATTGGGCCCAGTTAGGCTTTCAAGAGTCCCGTGGGTCCGAAGACCTGGGTAAGCCAAGCTGCCATGTCCTCTTACACTAGCTTCTTTCATCGGGGCAGCTTTCATGCAACTGAAGTATGAGATAACCATAGTAAGGAAAAGGATGGTCATCACTCTTCTAACTTGGTGGAACTGTTAATGACAAAAAGAAGAAAATTAACTTAAGAGGAACAAAGTTATCAAAATTCACCAAAACTGTCATGAGACATTATGCTTTTCCTGCAGAGATATACTGCATGCATGCAGCTGCAACTCATTATCAGTGGAGAAGCTTCGATTTAGATTTCCAGATAAATCATAAGCCAAAACTTGGGCAACATTGATAATGGTGAGTCAGTTCGTATGTGCCAATGTCTTGCTGTGATAAGTATTAGATCAGATACTACATGAACTCCTTATTGAATGATTACACCTATTTCAAGTAATAACAAGAGCAGAACTGCTATTTAGCAACACAGCGTTTCAGCATTAAAAGGCAGCTTCACAAGTGTGGAAGGCAAGATTCCTCTTTCAAGTAGAAAGGCAAATATTTGATTTTTTTTTTTTTTTTAAAGATCTCTCTACGCCAAAAATAGTTTAATCTACAAGAAACAGAACAGCACCAGGATAAATTGCATTTGTATTTTAAAAGCAATCCTCGAAACACAGGAAGAGGCCATACACCTCTGAGGTCTCACCAGGTCAGTCCTTCAATGAAAAGTAGAAGGTATGTACACAAATCTAGAACAAGAAAACAATGCAGAACTGCGTGCTTGTAACCCTACTAAATTGGAGCTGGAAAGATTGCTTGCATCATGTGAATGTCATGAGAAGGACATACTGGATTACAGCACTAATAAAGTGCTATACTGAAATGACAGTACCAGGACCACTGCACTGTGTTTTCCCAGAGCCCCATATCAGCTGTTCTCAAGTGGGCAAAGCACATATTTTAGCCCAGGGCTCCTCATGAAAACCAACAACATGGCCAGGCCACACCACACCACCATATTTGAACAAAGAACAGCTTGTCTTGTTTCTCTCACATTTTGCCTCCAGTTCTGGATCGTGTTATGGGCCATGCCTTGAGGCTTATCAGTTGGCTTAGTTCTTTCCTCGTTAAGCACAGAGGGACAGCACCAGCTAACAGCATCAGTAAGAAAACTCCTCACCAGCTCTGGGATTAGCAAAACGTCATTCCTACCAGCACTCCAAACAGTTTGGGCTTGCACAACTGCAGCTACTCACGTGTTTTGCTAAGCCTCCATGTTTCTAAGGGTAGAAGTTGTTTCCTCCTGAAGAACAGAGCATGTACTTACAATACTATCACAACAAGAGCCCCCCAAATCCTGCTGTGACACAGAGCTAAATTTAGTCTGATCCCAAGTGCAACTACAACATCTATCATGTCCAGTTGTTATATTTCCATCCTTTCAATCTGCGCTCTCACCAGTTCTGCTTGCTAGAAAGCAACGGCATTGTTCACATTTTTGAAGCAGCAGCTAATGCTTGTTTCATAGCTTTTGAAGTTCACTCGGAAGTACCTCATACTTGGCAGCACTCACTGGAGTAAATGCTATTTCTGTTTGCCAACAGGGTGCTATGTAAAAAGCCTTACTTCATCTCCTGCAAATATGCTATGGGAAACTAGTACTCTTAAGACTCCAACATGGAAAGACAATCCATCACAAAACACACAAAGAAAATGAAATGTGCACTAGAACGGCAGCGCCTGACACGTGGGCCTCAAAGGCTACTTAATGAAGTGTTGGGGGGTGGAGGGAATGAAAGAAAGCCAACATTTTTATGCCCACGCCCTCCCCTCAGCTACTAAGCCAAATTCTGGCTAAAAATCACCTCGTTCCCAGCACAACTTCACTTTCTTGCCTCCGTGTCTTTTCCTGTTTAAAAGTGTTACTGTGGCATAGATTTATTACGATTAAACAAACCTGACATCTGTGATTCACAGGAACACAGTGTTTGCTCTAACCATGCAGAACATTAATATTTTGCATATTTTTCATCCTGGGATTTTAAAAACACATGTTACAGGAAGCAATATCAGATTTCTTCCTCAAAGGGAAGAAATAGACACTAGAGGAAAAAGGCTATCAGTCTTCCTTGGTCAAACATGGAGAGGGATGACGGGGGGGAGACAGACTGGTTTAGCTAGCATAAAAGGACAGAGCTGGTGGGAACAAGAATCATACATACCCTCTTCAGAGAATTCTCAGAATTCTTTCATATAAAAGGAAAATTAAAAAAAACCCACAAGCTGTATTGCAACCTCTGACCACGAGAGCACTGAACATAACACAGATCAGGTGGCTCCTAATCAAGTCATCATTATTTTTTGTTAGAGTAGTGCCCTAAGATCCCAGCCAATATCTGGACTCCAGAGGACAGATTCTGTCTGAGCACATGGGACCCTGAGGGCCCTCCAACATGACAGCAGCAGGACACAACACAAGAGGGACTAAGGCAAGCACTGAACAAACAGGATCTTGCATCCATCGGTCAAGTTTGCCTGTTAGAGGCTGAGTATTTGCTAAATTAAGCCAAGGATACAGTGATTCCTGGAACAGGACACATCCTTCCCTATTACCATTGAACTGTTATTTATGATAGTAATGAACTTGATAGGATCCAAAGTGACTAAAATAGCAGAACTTCATTTGAGAGGAAAACTTAAAAGGAAGACAATAGATGAAAAGCAGAGAGGTGCGGAGAAGCTCCACCAAGAGGTTCAGCATCCTCCAAATTGCTGGCTGGTCACCAGATCTAGCAGCATTTTATCTCTGACATTAAATTAATCGTTCTTTAATTGGTTTTTGCCCTCCATTTAGGAGGGATACTGCTGTCAAGCTTGATCAATTTGCATCCCATCTGATGATATCTGACTGTCATTATGTTGTGTACTATGAAAAAGTACAACTAACCTCTGAAAGTCAACAATTTTATGACAGACATATTATTCACAAGAAAATGTAACCTTCTTAAAAGCCACCCCTTTCCCTCCCACTTGTATTTTGTGTTTTCCCTTCCACTTTGTATTTTGTCTTTTCCCACAGTAGAAAAGTATGTCAAAGGTTTAGCAGTGCAGACACATGGAATATCATTAGCAAGCAAACACAGAGATACATCTTTGTATAAGAGTTGCAGACTAAGCTGAACAGTGCAAGCAGGACATGAGAAGATTTTCCTCTACCTTCACAATGACTACAGCAATATACACAGTCAGCAGGTTTTCCAACAAAATTATATTGAGTAAAATAATTAAACTTCTAGGAAACATCTTAATTCTAAAGACCATAACTTCTCATAGAAGTTGCTCAGAATCTAGAAGTTTAAGATACCATAGCAGATTAAGACAAATCTAATTTTGTGGATAGAAACAGTCTTTGAGCTACTCATGAACAGACATATAGGTATGCATGATTTCAGCTCCCACTTAGTGAGCAGGACTAATATTCCAGTGCTGCACTGGAAACAAATTGGACAGCATCTTCCAGTCCTTTTTCTTCTACTCCCCAGCTATCAAATCTTTATTATATTGCAAAGACCAAAGATAGTGGCTGTCTTGTTGCAATAGGTGCCTTACAAACTCCAAACACTGACAGATTACGTACACCCCTCCAATCACAAGGCAGGCACCACATCACCTGTGTGGAAGTGGAAAGGGGTTGGAACACAGGACAAATCTGTACTTTCCCATTTTCCCAGCATGCTCCTGCTGAGCATCTATTTAAATAGATGTTTGCTAGCTGCCTTGAGACTCAGCCTTGAACAGCTTCCTCGGGTCACACAAGATGTCTGTCAGAAATGACACTTGAGACCAGCTTCCTAAATGCTATCCATTCTCATGGCTGCCAAAGCATCCTTCCTCCTCTAATGCAGCACGATGAAGCTGAAGCAATGAAAACAGGTCACCCACCATGGACCAGATCTCAGGAAGACATGACCTAGTTTGTACTTCAATAAAGTCCATACAATTACAGATAGAATAAAGGCACATAATTCCGGCAGCAGTCTCCAATAACAGGAAGGAGGCTTGTTAAATGAAGGTCATGTCAATTACCTACAGCTAGTTTATGTATGCAGTCAATTACTTATCTGGACTATTTACTTAGGTATTTAGCATTTAATGAAAATTCACCAGCTAATTGTTTCATTTCATTATTTTTAGTTACTTTAAGCAGAAATCTAATCGCTTAACAGGTTCAATTTCCAGCAGAGAGACCTGAAGAACAACTGTGAACATGAACTTGCTTTTCTGCATCCTGACATGCGCCATGAAAGTTGAAATAACTTTCAGTAGTGAATAGATTCAGAATCCTTTCATCTCTGGAAAAGAAGCATGCAGTGGAAGGTAAAATTAGCAGCAAGATAATAATTTTCTGCCTTGCCATTTTCTAAGACCTTTATACAGAAGTTCAGTTTACTAAATACTACTGAATGGCAAAGGCACGAGTTCCTGCTCCGTGCATCATTACTGGAGTGTGTGAACAGATACCAAAATGGGATGCATGTCAGCACATGCTTTCCAAAGACTTAATGTACTGAGAACAAACAGCATTAACCTTTAATACATGCATAACTGGCTGTCTGACGCACTATGCTTATCCTCACAGCTATTCATGCCAACTACATAATTTTTATTACTGAAAATAAAGTGCACCCCCTCCCTCCCCTCCACACACACACCCCTCATGTATACATACATACACGGCCACACCCTTGCCCAATTTGTATTCTTTAAGTTGCTGCTTCATGTCAGGAAGAAAGAACATTAACACTTTTTTTTTTTCCTCCTCCCTTTCCTCACAAACCAAAACCAACCCAACCCAACTTGTCCTGTCGACCAGAGGTGGGAAAGAGCCCTCCAAAATAGTACAGGATATTAATGCCACAACGTTACACCCTTGATCTTTCATAGAGTTATACATCAGTTTCCTACAAACACTCCTCATACCTTTCTGGGTGCTCAAACAGCAATACAGTAGAAAGGGCATACTTGCTTCAAAACTCTCAGAAGGAATTCGGCTGCTCTTACATGAGCAGACTGGCCAGGCTCTTTGTTACAAGTGTGCCTGTAGTTCACTTGGCGAAGTACAGGCCTGAAGGAGTTCCCAGCAGGATTTCTGTTGGCCAGATTTTGAACCCAAGCTGCCCATACCAGGAAACAGGCACAATAAGTTTTGGCAGTATGCACAGGCAAAGGAATAGCAGGCCAGGCTCACAGATGGTATCAGAGCTTTCAGAGAGACAACACCCATAGAAGAGAACAGATGTGCACTATTTTTATACATTTACAATGGGAATTGCTGGCAGAGCCCATGTCACACATACTGCTTTTCCAGCTGTTTGTACAGCATCCCACACAAGTGGCACCCCAACTGCACAGGGGTTTGCAATCATCACTGTAAACAAACTCAGCTCCGAAAGGGGACTGTGTGTTTGCCACATTGAGCTATACAGGGAAAGCCCCCTTCAAATACCAGCTACCAGCAGATTTATGCTCACGAGGAGAAGCATGGGTAGGATAACATGCCATCCATACTCCTATTGCCATACCAGAAACATCAGAAAGCAGGAACAAGACTTCCAAGCTTGAGACCTTAGCATTAGCAAATTCCAGGTTGAGAATTCACGCCGCTTTCCAAGCCTGAAATCAAGCTGTATTAGAGAATTTGCTGTGATACATTCATGCCATTTTTACGTTCATTCAGAAGTAACATTACATGACTTATGTGAACTTTAAGTTCACCTAGACAAGACATTATCATATAAAAAAACCTAAACCCACACGAAACAACAAAACAAGAAGCCAACCACAAAATCATTCAATGAAATTATTACTCCCTGCCAAGATACTATCTAGATCCTCCACAAAAGCAAATAATTACAGTTCTCCAAAATCATTCACTCCAATTGCCACTAGAGCTTTATATAATGCTAACCCAATCTGTGCATGAAAGAACATTAGGGCAGAGTCTCAGACTTTGGTGCAACATCTGTGGTTTGCCTTCCATTTTACTATGGCTCTTTGGTATGCAACACTGTGCTGAATCATCACAGGACAATGCTATTCTGCCAAGTACATGCATGAAGCCCCCACTGAAGTCGAGGATAATAGGCATTTGAAAGCAGGAACAGAATTGAGCACATTGCAGGCAAACTAGCATGAGTTGGATCTTTTGTACTGTGACATGTGTCCAGCAGCCCTCCAACAACCCTAAAGCTGCTGTACCAGTTAACCTCGCATCTCACAAGTGCTTATAAACTACTGAACAGCATGTAAAGCATCTCACACATCCACCAGCTCTGCTGCAAGTGGCAAGTTTCCTAGGACCTACAGAACATTGTGCACTCAATGCAAACGTAAGACAACCTTAGCCAAGGAAAAGCAATGGTTAAAAAGTTAAAGCATCAAATGGTTGCCTATGGTTGGGGCAAACAGTGCCTCCTCTACAGCAAGGGCTATACCTACTTTTGTAAGATACTTACCTTTGCTGAATCCCTGACTGTGTGTGGCATTGCTGTAAGGGAATACCTTGCTTTTAGCCATAGTCAGTCCTTGAAACGAAGCTGATCAGCACTGTGATGTGCATGAACCAGAAACTGGAAATGCCTGTTGTCAGCCTCCTGACAGGTATTAACAATATGCCTGCTTCACCAGTAGTGTTATCAATCATCTTTTGGCTGCCTGCCCTCATGTGCAGACTTTTCTCAACACATGCTCAATCCAGCTGTTAGCACAGCATCTCTGTGGAAATACTTTCCCTACATGAACAAGGGATACAAGGTACCAGAACACCTTCTAGAAGTAATTGAATCCAAAGTTACACAAGAACTACCAGACTAGGAAGAGAAATCTGTAAGTTAACAAAGCCACCTCAATATATGTTAATGGAATAATGGACAGTTTCTATTTAACCACCATTATTTTATTTAAATACCATTGGCTGGATCAGCAGTCTAACCCATCTCACTAGGCAGCCAGCTCTGCACCTGTCCTGCTGTAAGAACTACTCTATCTTTGGAGATAGCATTGTGTTGTGAAGTTAATGTATTAGCATAACTACTGAAAACCCTTCGGCAAGAACTGCTGTCTTCACCACTGATACTTTATTTTGACAATGCAGCACATCACAGCTTCCAAAGCACTGTACTTTTCAGCCTGTTTTCCCCCTCTGTGTGATTTCATGTTGAAACAAGACTTCTGCTATCGCTGTCAGATTCTCTGTTCATAACCAACTTTAAAAATTCAGAGGCCAGTTTCAACTGGATGTAGAGGGACACAAGTTTCACAGACAACACTACTTCCACAGTCCTCTAACTGGCAAGCAAGTAGCTGAGACCACTCAAATAAGCTTTCCCCTCCATCCGTAGTTGGGCAAGCCTTAATGGCTCAGCAGCAGCTGCCAAGCGAAAAGAGAGTAGCACACAGGCTTACCCACCTACATATTTACAACACTGCGTTGTTGTTTCCACTTGAATTCTGTATAGGAAAAGAGCCTGGAGTTAGAGGGCATGAGCAAGTATATCTGACAAAGATGCAAACGTCAGAAAACAAAGTTCAGTAGTTGCACTGCTCCAGATCCAGACACTTACTGGAACACAAAAAAAAGAGAAGTATTCCCTCCTGCAAGGCTGCAGATTTTATCAATCTCACAGTTGTATAATGCTGTAATCTCCTGCCCAGAGGAATATTACACTGCGACTTGTGTGAACATGGCACATGGGCATTAGGTTGTCCCATCCCCCCAAATTAAAGTGAAATTTACCTGACTGATGACTTCTCATACCAGTGATTAGATTGGTGGCATCATGGGAAGTTATTTCGATGAAAACTGCTGACGCTCACTCAAGTAGTACAGATCTGGCACACGCAGTCACTGCCTGGTATAAATCCACAGTGCTCTATTCATATATTTGTACCAGCTGTGAAGTTGGCCCAGCATTTATGCAGTCATAAAATCAGATGGAGCCCATCACCTAAACTATAGCTAATATCTATATCAGAATGACATGCAACAGGTTTCAGCAGAACAGCTTCCCCACACTCCCGACTCCCCAAGGGAGATTAATTACATTTTAAGAAGGAAGAAAGTAAGTTTCCTAGGTGTGCAGCCTAGCTCCCCCCTTCCCCCACCAACATAAGCACACAAATAGCCCAGACATGCCTATAAACAAAAGTATGCAAAACCCAGGCCAACACAATTCAACTTCCCTCCACTCCACGTTAGGGTGTTTTGTTTCAGATACTCACACCCCCAACAGAACAAAGCGGTTCTGCTGCCAGCATACAGTCCTCACTGTAAGAGCCCTTAAGCTCCAAAGGGTAGGCTCATAGATGGGATTTCAGTAATTAGACATTCCTCTATAAAAACTTCAGTACCTGTCCCTTCACATAAGCAGATTCTACTGCCCTGCAGGGAAGGAGTGCCTCTCTTCAAATAGCTGGGAGTAGGGGGAGGAAGCAGAAAGTTAGAGAAACAAAATGACTCGGTTACTCTGTAGAAAGCAGCTAGCTGTTCTCCCTCTCCCAAACCTCTGCATAGCACTGAAGATACTCAAAATTTCTATCCTATCCAAAATGCGTTATCAGATACGACCAATATATCTACATGTGGAGTAAAAAACTCAGAAGTTGAAAGAGAAGAGAGATCTGGTACTTACACTGCTGAGTCTCTGGTTGTACAACACTTCTTATAAAACAGACTGTCAAAGCTTCAGGAGTGCTTTGCAAACACAGAATCTCAGCACACTTCGGTGAGAAGAAACCATATTAAAATCTACTTTCCTGCTAGGTAGGCTGAAGCGCATGACAAGACTCAACTTTTTCTCAGGTTGCATAGCAAATCACTGGTGAACCAGAGGACACGGGAGCTCCTGCTCCCAATCCTTTGCTTCAGCCCCTACAGAACTACCTTAACCATATGCATCATTCAGGTATTTTGCAAATCTCTCTACGGTAAATTCCATATCTAACCCAGAAAGAGGCAGGGCAGCTGATTAAAACCTTAGGGATATTATTTAGAATACATATGCTAGTTCACTTCCATCTGTGTTGTTAATTAGTTCCTGACCGTAGGTTAAATGTAGGGCATGTTGTCACAAGACTAAGGTGGGACGGCAGGACCTCCTGCCATTGCCATATGGCTTTTTGTTTCTTCTTTCATTCTTCAGCTTTGAGCCTCATGCTTCTAATTTGTGGGCTCAACCATTGTGTAACAAACAACAAGAAAAGGCAGAACTGTTTATGTTAATGCAAAAATATTATTCACCGCCAAAACCTCTAAGAAGTTTGATTTGAAATGCATCATCCAGAAGCTGCTTTTACTCAGAAGTTTGCTATGAAATTCAGGAAATAGCTATTCCCATGAAGAAGTAGGTATTGACCAGCCCTAGAAATGCAAAACAGGCAGCTTGCCAGGAACCAAAGGTCAGCCTTAACTTGGATAAAATAGCAATGAGCAAAGCCATCCTACGCATAATACATTCAGAGGCTTGTTGCACAGGGGTCGAAGCCATTATAGCAGACTCATTATGATGATAAATAATAAAAACGTTAAAAGAAAAGTCTACCTCTGTACACTAGCAGTGACACCTCCACAAATGCATCTTTTTGGTAGAAAATATGAAAGGCTCAGGATGGTCCTGGTCAAACCTCCCCGTTATGTTTCAAAGTATGCCTGAACAAGACAAGATCTGCAGTGCACTGACAATGCTCCCTCAGTCATTCTCCAGTGAGCACAACTTGAATAATAACAGGTCCAGCAATGGTTTGCACCCGAAGAGTTGCTCCAAAGTGTTTAACTTAGAGTAGAAATTGATGTTATTTATTGTGTTTCCTAGCTGCCATTGCATAGCTGGCCTTTCATTAGTCAAAGTCTGGGGAAATTATTTGTGTTATTTCCAGACACAGGATTTCAAAATTTTCCTAACAGTTACAGGAGTCACAGCAAACTAAGAGAACACCTATGCTGAACAATTCTGATTAGAAACCAGCATGAGTTCATGCTGGAGGATTACAGAACTCAGGATGTCCTACCCAGGCTCGTCAGACTTGGAGGTAGACCTCTTTGTAGGTGTTGATCTATAAACATTCTCTTCCTAGCTCCTGATGGAGGTATGTGAAATCGACTGACATATCCTTTTCAGACAACCTTGCTCATCATTACTGCTACTTTTGCAGTTAAAGCTGCAGAGAAGGGTGGCACTAATAATCACCCAATGATTATTAATTAATCATTAATAGCAAGTAAAAGAGAGAACAGGACTTGAAATGAGTCTTCCAAGGAAGCCAGCTTTTAAATTCTGATGCCAATCATGAGCTTGTAAGGGGAAAGCTCATTTTCAGACTTCATGCTAATCACTACATCAAATTTGTATTGCTGTGAATAGATGCAAAGAAGCACCTGCTTATCTTTATCTTTGCATCATTTCATTGGCAACAATTTGCATGCACCTTGTTGTTGTAATGAGACGTTGAACAGTCTTCTTTACCTTTCAATAAAAACAACCTTTCTTCACCAGTCTGCAGGACATTAGATACCACACACACACACACACACACACACAAAAAAAAAAAATCATGACACTGATGTAAACCATTATGCTTATACCACCAAAAGCAGAAATGGAGAACCTTGGTAGTGTTTATGTCTCATTTTGGTTCAATCCATTAAAAAAATAAAAGGCAATCATAGTGTTCAGCAGCAGACTTACCCCACCACAGTTTCCTGGCACAGGTTCTGGTTAAGACACCCTTGCCAGCTTAACCTTATTACTGGCTTTGCTTCCCCCTTGGACTTGCACTGGTTTTCAGTACAAATTCTATCAAACAGCATTTCTCTCCTGGCATTTACAGCTCAAACTGGATTATCAACTCAAAAGGAATGTAAACACCAAGTGAAGATCCAAGTCTTAATGCAGGCAGCCAGCAGGCACAATTATCTAGAAATACCACAAAACTCAGTCCCATCACTCATCCCAGCAGCGCCCGTACAATTCTGTACTGTGTTGGCAGCAATGATGAAGGGGAGGTTGTTTTCCTTACTAATCAGCCCTTGAATCAAGTTTAGATTCCGTTTCTTTTTGTTTCAGTCTATCAAATACTGAACACACTGAGAGAACCATGTCCAGCATAAGGAAAGGTAAACTAAACCATATGGATATTAAATGTCGCACCAACCTTAGAAAGTAAATGGCATAACAGACTAAGGAATTCAGGGATCATAACCTTTAATTCCTTGATCTAGAAAAAAAAAGAAAACCTGTATTTCTCCAGGAGCTGTTATGTTTAAAGAAAGCAGTGTTTTGATCACGTTAGATAAGGCATAACATGTGCTAGAGTTGAGAGAAGATTATGTTCAACTCTTTTATAAGATAGAGGATTCAGCATAAAGCAGAAAAGTAAAAGGGACTCTAGTCCTGTTCTTATTATTACAGCCTTAACTGCAGCAACATGCTTGGAGTCTTTCACATGCTGAGTTAATAAGGAGCATACAACAGCACTTTGCTGAGTTTCTCAATCATTTGCCAGAACCTTCTTGCTATACTACATGTATATAAGCACCTATAAGCCTACTTATAGCCCACTGCCTATGGAGGGGAGGCAGTTTGGATGCCAAGCTCCAGGTGAACAGAGGGTAGTTTTACACATAGTAGAGTTTGGTACAAAAGCTCTCTCCCTGTAACATATGAGGCCACATGAACGGTCTGCAGTTGCTTCCTTACTCGAAAGGCAAACACTCCTGTGCCACAGCACCTCTATTTCCCAAGAGCCAACTCAGTTCCCACATATAAAACACTTATTCTGATCTACTTTACATCACCAGATTTAAAGTATTTTAAGAAATTACCAAAAGTACCACCTGGAAAGATAGGCGATATGCATAAGCAATAAAGGGTTTGTATTTCCTAAGTTGCGTGAGTTGGAAGTTCTCAGCTCCCACTGATGTTTGCTTGTGTTGGCTTTCTAACTCTGTTGGGCATTTTGACTGCCATAAGTCCACAGTTATTTTAAGAGCCCATAAATAATTGCACATGAGATTATGAGTTTATTGACTAAAAAAAGGCATGTCAACTGTCCTTATAACCGGTTCCTGGGAAACTGAGTAAGGAACAATGCTTATTCTGCTCTCCCAAATGCAATGTGCTGTTGCAAAAAAATCATCTACAAAACATACAAATAGGGGTTATTAGCAGCCTGGCTCATTGCAACTGTGCAGGCACATAGGAAGGGCCAGCCATAGCAGCATGTTGTGCCACTGATCTCTAGGTGGCGGTAGCTGCTCAGATTTTAAGATACCAAAAGAGGCTTATCTCAAATTTAGCAACCAGTATTCCTCCCATCCTCCTAGAACTGCCTTTCCTAATTTGCAATGTGACCCCCTCCCCCATTTCTTCATAATTTATAGTAGTCTGAAGCTGAGTCACAAGGATTTCTGCGTTTTCCTAACCAAATGCACAAGAAAAGAAATGAAGTGCCAAAGTATTGAGGTAATTTATAGCGTAAAGCATCGAGAGCTTCTAGTCGATCAAAGGACTCAGGGAAACAAACATAAGAACAATCATGCTTTCTGTTCTATACAAATGCCAGGGCCAGAAATAACTGCCCTAATTAACTGGTTTCAAACTGACTTCTCCGAAAGATAGGAGATTCTTACTGAGAAAAGCATACCACTGCTACAGCCTTATAGCAGCTGTCATTGGGGCATGGAAATTCACTAAATGAAGCTTTCTTTTGCTTTCTTGAGTTGTCCATGGCACTCATCTTCAGACAGCTATATCCAGTTGTGATGCCTAAATTATACTGTAATGGGACCTTCTGCTACCATTAGCACCAGGGTTACTGCAGGATTACAGTCACATCAAATCAGTATCATCCCAGTCAGCTCCCAAGTTATAAATGGTAAAAATTGGGTGAGGTGAGGTTGGCTTTTCTTTTTGTAACACAACTGACTATTACATGGTATCTGTAGCAAAACAGATGTACATGGTATCTGGAGTCTCAAGTACTCCAGACTGCTCTGACTAGCTGGTGATGGTTGCAGTCGAGCACAGCAGCTGAATTCTACTGACCTATGGTCAACTGATGATAAGCCCTGAAAGCTGAAGAGGAGAAAACATGATTCTGACTCTGCCTACACTTTAGGTACAGGACTGTTTGACCTGTTCTGCATGGACAGCTCATGAAAACAGCATGCGATGACTCAGAGCCCCTACCTGTAAGCAACATGGCCAGTGTAAACATGTTGACCACAATACAATGGCTACCCTATTTACACACACTTGTACCTCTCAAGTTAAAACATTCCATTCTTCTATTATCGTATATGCTAGTGTTTCCAAACCAAGTAGCATGAGTATTTATTGTAATAACATGCAAGTCTAAAGCACCGTAACAGAGTTGCCAGTGCAGCCTAACACGATCTGTATAGTTTTTGTACTGACGAGCTCTTGCCAGGGACCAGGGCTGCATGCACGGCGATCCCTGCCCCACACAACTCATGCAGCCAACATCAGCATGCACAAGCACAGGAAACAATAGGATCCATGAGCTGATCAACAGCAGGCAGCTCCATCCCAGCCTGCCCACGGGGCAGCCTGCTCAGTTCATATCTGTGCCACCTCCTAATGGTGTGTGGTGGGGAACAACGGCATTACTACACATGGCACCTTCCTGCTTGGAACCAAAAGCAGTGGCTTGTGCAGTTAGCACATTTCAGCAACACACAAAAATAGCTTTGCATCAGTGCTTTTCAAAGGTTGTTCACAGCTAAGTACTAGCAGGAATGCCAGTGTATGGACTGATCTCAGAAATGATTGAAAGTTTCCTAATTAAGCAGCAATTTAGCTATTTAGGAGGAACCAAGTGCTCACAACATACCCTTGAGAGCAGGTCAAGACAAGTTTGTAATTAACCTATTAAAAGCACATATCCCCTTCTAGTGGAACCTCCACCAGCTCACACAATGCCTAACACGAGATTTCTGGCACAGGCACATGCCACATTCTTAAAACAATATTTCAGCCTTTCACATGAGCCAGGAAGGTAGACCCAGGAAACACGAGTGAATGGCTAATCTCGAAGCAGGCTCATGCACGGAAGCAATGCGATGGTCTCACCCTTGCTCCTCAGGAGCTGCTTTTATGCCCACTCCCTGGCACAGAGCTATTACTGAGCCGGAGATGCAATATGCTCTGCTTCCCTCCCTCCAGCAGTGGAGCAATAGTTGCAGGAAGTGCTATGGGCAGCGCACAGGCTTTTAACTGCAGCTACTTTCACTTCAGCATCGTCACTGTGTGCAAAGCTTTAAAGAAAAAGAATGGATCCTTCTTTTCCACTAGATCCTTCCATATTTTAATGCAGCACTTTGCATCTGTGTGCTACATTTCATAGTATTCCAGTGTTCTGTAGTACAACACCATGCCTTCGCTTTTAGAAGCACGCTGCTTGAAATCGAACTTTTCCAGATTAGCCTCCAAGATAAAAGCTATTTCCCTTTCTCCTCCGCTATCTCCCTTATTACATCTGGATTATTCCAACGCAGTGTTCACGCTCCTCCTGACCCGCTTACCCTAATTTCACCACCCCAGAGCGCCAGGCAGCTCCAGGCAGCCCAGCACAAGAGTGGGCTGAGCAGGCAGCACGTTGTTTACAAATGGGTTTCCCTAGCTGAGGTTCAATGGAGCTAAACATTAAGCGGTAGTACTACAGCGGAAAATTGCTGCCTGGTATAGAGTCCTGCAGAAAGGCTCTGAACTTAGCAATTCTCAGCCAGCAAGCGGCTGAAGCTGCCGCCGGCTCCTTCCAGGTGCCGCCAGAGAGCTAGGCGGCAGGGCAGCGGGGCAGCACCCAGGGCCAACGAGGGAGAGGGGCTCAGCTAACACGACGAGCTCTCGGCAGCCCATCACCGCCGAGGTGAGGGGCCCGGGCTCGGCACACCGCCCTGTGCTCACCGCGCCATGAATTAAAGATGACTCAAATGCTGAGGAAAAATGTATCGCCGGGATAGGTTCCTCGCATTCATTAGAACCGTGTTACTAGAAATATAAATAAGTAATGGCTATCGATCCCGCGATAGCGGTAACCTCGGAACCAAGCGCGCTCCCGCGGAGAAGAACGCTCAGCTGAGCGCACAGCGCGGCGCTGAGGCCGACCCCACAGCGACACCGCAGCGCTCGGGCCGCGAGGTGGGGCCGGGCGGACACCCCAAGCTCCCGTCGGGCGGGCGGCGAGGACGCAGCGCTGCCGGCGCAGGAATGCCGCTGGCGGCGGGCGGCGTGCCGGGCATTCCGGCGGCGCTCGCGTCCAACAAGTGTCTCCCTCCCGCCCGCCCTCCCGGCCCCGCGGCGCTCCCCGAAGGGCCGCCACCCCCGTCACGCGCCCGCCGCCAGGGGGCGCCCCGCAACGCCTCAGGACCACGGCCACGGCCGCGCCCGCGCGGGATCCGCGCGCTCCGCCACGCGCCGCGCTCCACCGCCGTCGGGGCAGACCTGGGAGGCGGCTCGGGGCCGGCAGGTGCCCGACACAGCGGCCCCCCGCCCCGGCACGCCTGGTCCGCCCGGCCCCGCAACTTTCTCGGCGGGGCGCCGCGTACCTCCGTCGTCCACACAAAGGCTGGCCGCTCCCCTCCGGGCAGTCACATCCTCTCACGGGCGCCCGGTGCCTCCAGCCGCCTTCCGCCGCCCCGGCAACAGAGGCGGCGGCGGTTCAAGTGTCTCATCAAACCTTGATGAGGGGCGGGAGGGCAACCGAGCGGTAGCCGCCCGCCCCAGCCCGGCCGCCTCCCTCCTAACCGAGCGGAACGGAGCGGTGCCGAGCTTCGCACCCCGCCCGCCGCTTGGGCCAGCGGAGTGGCGGCGGCCGCCTGCCCCGCGCTGCCCCGCTTAAAGGCTCCGCGCCGCCGCCCCCGCCCCGCCCCGCCCGGCCCCCGCTCCCCGCGCCCCCCGAGCGGCGGGCAGGGCACGGAGGGGCCGGGCCGGGAGGTGGGGGGGGGCCGCCGGGTGTTGGTTTACTCTGGCGGGGCCGGAGCGATCCATTTAAATATCACTCCCGCGCTGACCTCCCCTATTAAGAATGCAATCAAGATAATAGCGGGCATTGCTTATTGATGAGTGGCCCAGGTAACGCTACACCAGCGGCTCGCTGCCCGCGAGGGGACACGGCCCGGGCCGGCTTCACCCGCACCCGACGCCGCGGACCGGGCCGCAGCCGCCGACCCGCACCAGGGCCGCGCTCCCGCAGCACACACCCCTTCCCCCTGCCCCCAGAACAGTGCATTATTGATAGTGGAAAGTGCGCAGCAATGGCAGCCCCTGATTGAGTGGCTCCATCCAATCTTGGTAAAGACAGCGTCACCTGTCCCGTGTTCCCTCACAGATCGGGCTTTCACCCTTCCACACAACCAACACCCCAAGCACTTCTCCCCGCTGCAATCAAAACCTCGGGACCGAGGGTCGCACCCACTCCTTTGTGCTGGGGGAAATGTGGGCGTCTCATTGCTGCCCCCAGGCAGGCCGTGTGCTGCGCGATGAAACACCTGCATTTATTGGATCAACGACATCGTAAAACAGCCCCAGCGTTTGAAACCTGAGTGCACCAAAGGCCTCCTCTATAAAACTGCTTTTAATATATATTAAGGGAAACAATCCTGGTGGTTAATATCCTTTGCAGCTTTAAGAACTTCTTTAAAAATCGCACCTTGAGTCCTCCTTCTATAAAACTCCAATTGTGCCATTAGGAATGGATCAGCCATTGCTTTCCCTTGTTATGTACCTGCATAACCTCATACCACTTGCTGGTGCTGCAAGTGGACCTTTGTGGGCAGCCTCCAACAAGGGGAGTGCAGCTGGAACACGCCGTGGTGCTATCTGCATTTCATTTGCACATAGGGCTTCTACCTGCTACACAGTTCAGCTTTCCAGGCACAGTTGTATGACAGTAGTGCCTGATGGCACTCGAGGTGGTGTGTTCTAAGCTGCTTTTTGCATCGTGATGAGGCTGAGCTGGCAGAGCTTTAATATTCAGTGTTCATAGGACAATGCCTGCAAATATTTGAATGATCCACCCGTAAAGCTGAACAGCAGCAGGGGCTGCTTTAATTAGCTGTAACGTAATACATTACACATGAGTTATTCCTGGAGGAGGGACTCTTCTCTTACACTAGACCTGCAGATGAGCAGCAGCGAATGTCGTGCTGTAGAGACGCTAAAGCATCTGCTGGCTTGCTCTCAGGAACGAGGGGGAGAGCTCATGTTCAGAAAGCCTGCTTGCAATCAAAGCGAGATTTTAATTTTGGAAAGGAAGCATGTTCTGGACTGCATGACAAATCTGCTTAGTGGTAAATGCATTCTGCTCTGCTCTGCTGTGGACATGAAGACCACTGGTTCCAGGCAACCACGCGCTGAAATTCCTGCTTTGCCCTGCTACCAGCACTCTGTCTTCTGCCTCAGCACCGAGATCTTCCCAGGGAAGAGGTGTGGTCAGAGAGCTGCTGCATCTTGCCAGGATAATCAGGCCTTGGGGGATTATTACCAGCCAGTGCTTGATGGCCGGGAAAATGAAAAAGTGGTATAAATAGCTATCTGCTTGTGTTCTAATGCACATACAATCTGGGCTCCTTAGTTTTCAGCAGATGTTGACTTCCAGGAGAATGCTGTATGAAGGAGCCCCAAAAGACTGGGCCTGTGAAGTCCTAGTTTGTGAAACAAACAGAAATCCTTGTGAGGAGACACTTTCCCAGTCAGAGAGTCTCTTATTTTTCTACAAGATGTACTTAAACCTTAGAGGTACCCAGAGACCCTCACTTCCACATCCATATAGAAGGATCCACAGTGTCACTGCTTCCCATGGGTTCCTGGGGGACCAATGAAGACAGCCCCCATTGCCCCTCTTTATGCTGGAGTCGGGCTTTGCGGATGCTGGAGCTCAGCACTGTTAAGTAGGACCTGTTCCTAGTTATTTCAGCCAGGTGACTGTAGTGCTTCAAATGCACTGTGTCAGTGCCATGGCATGCCCGCTCATGTTGACATCCAGTGTCTTTTTCCTGCTTCTGACTAGATAAAATTATGTTTTGCATGCACCAGTTACACTTAACCCTTTTCCAAATGGTGACAGTGAAGGAGTACAACTAAGAGTTGTCCATCACTACAATGTTGATTTATCCCTACAGCAGTATCAGATTGTTTGTAGTGGGATAAGACCATTGCTTTTTGCTGAATTCAATTTAAACAATAGCATAGGCACTAATGATACTGTAGATACCGTAAAGAACAAAGCAGCAGCACACACATCTGGTTTCTGTCTCAGTGAAGTCTATGCATTATAGTGATTGATGTATGAGGTCCAAATTTACTGATAATCTAATTATATGATGAAGTAGGTTGTGGGGCTCTTAAATTCCCCCATTGCAGTTGTAAGAGAAATAATTTTTAAAAAGTCAATATTTGAAAAGAATAAATATCTTAAAAGGCCCATAGTTGGTCTATACATGAAAGGTGGCTCAGCCTCCCCCCACAACTGCACCTTCGCACTCCCTGCTGTAGGAACGTAGTATCTCAGACTGTTTTTCAAAGAGAAAAAGGTCAGGAAGCTGCAACGTGGACTCCCTCTTCCTTGGCTGTCAGGAAATACAAGCTAATCCTGATTACACAAATGTGAATGATGTTGATATGCTCAGGTTTTGACACTGAAGTTTTTTTTCTATTAATAATTTTAATTGCCTGAGGTCAGTTCTTATATCACTACAAGTATTTTATGTTTCATTATGTTTATTCATGTTTCCTAGTTACCTATCTTTGCTATTTTTTCACATTAAAGGGCTGGAAAGTTCAATGAAATAAACTTTTCCAACTCAAGCAATGTGAAGAATTGCAGTGAGTTATAAACACGATTGGAAGTCTCAGGCATATTGCATTTGGAAGGCGATGACTGGGCTGTGATGCTGTTAGTCCCACTCACACCAGTGGGACTGCAAAACCAAAGATCTTTCATTAGATGTGATTTTCAGGCCGTGTGTGTGCAGGATAAAGCACCTTTCAGTCACTGGGACTGAAACCACAACATTTTTGCTGAGGAAAATACCACCTAATAGCTCAGCATCATCACCCTCCAGCTACAGCAGAGGAGAATTTAAGAACTTGAACCAACGATTAAAGTAATTGGTCTCTTCTCATGTCTGCTAAAGGTATGCCAGTTTCCCATCACATGGGGGATCTATGCCCTGGATCTTGTCCCGTGTGTTCTAGTCAGGGATTTCAGCGCAATTTCTGTGCGTGAAACTGCTGCCGTAGCAGAGCTCTGTGGTAGGTGCAGATTAGCTGCCTGCAGATGAGGAAGTGCATATATGCATTGTGTAGAGATACATTAAGCCGCTCATGACTTTACTTGCTGTGGGAGCACACATGGCCAGTTCTTGGGTCTTGCCACCCCTGTGCAGCCATTGGCACAGAGACCAAACACGCCATTTGCACACATACATTGTAAGCACACCTCCCGGCCAGCAAAGGCAGAGCATGGCCTCCCAGAAACAGTCATAGAATCACACAATCACAGAGAATCCCCAGTAGGAAGGGACCCATGAAGACCATTGAGTTCAACCCTTGGTCCCACACAGATCACCCAAACCCAAACCCAATGTCTGAGATCAGTGTCAAAACACCCCTTGAGCTCCAGCAGCTCATGGCCATGCCCACTGCCCTCTGGTCAAAGCATCCTCCATGTTAACAGACTAAAGCATTTAAGAGAGAAGTAGTTGAGGAACAGTAGACATTTTTGCCAACTGTGATAAAAAACTGTCATTGTGGCCACAAATAGTCTTAGCAACAAAACCCAGACAACATCACGTCCTCTTCCCCCAGGCCTGTGACTTGTGGTTCATGATGCAAACACTGGATTCATCGCATTAAAGCCAAAATCCCCCTCAACTAACACATTTCATTTGTTTGCTGTCTTATCTGTTTATTGAACACTTGGGATTATTACTCTTCTGCTAATTTAATAACTGGAACCATGTGGTATATAAACATTGCTGTGTTCTACTGGGGAGATGAATGGGCACCATGGCACATGACAGCAGCAAGCACTGGGCTGCTGGGGGAGTGACCTGAGGTGGGACAGGAGCATGGGGCTGGCCCCTTTGGGCCTGAAAATCCTGCAGTTCATATGCAGAAAACCAACATGAGTTTTTTAGATGCATGTAACTAACTTTCCTCAAGCTCCACACAGCTTCTCAAATGTGAGGCTGCACGGCAGGGACATGGCCACTGGGAGGACCCCAGTAACCCAAGCACGGGGCTGGTGTGCCCCAGCATGCACCAGAAGCAAACTCCAGTGGAACGGCCATGGGGCTTTCTGCAGAGATCCAGTACCCACACCGCCAGAGTATGAACTCAGCAACAACATTATTAGTGCTTGTTTCCTGGACACTGTTTATTTTTCATGTAGTTTACACAGCTGACATGTAAATGCTTACAAAGGAGTGGTGGCTTCAAACTGTGCTTTGTTTGTCATTAGTTACCCTGATCAATCTGCTATAACTAATTGCAACCTGACGATATAATCCATGGCCTCATTGTGCCTTCAGTAACTTGAATATAAAGACACCACTGAAGGCAGCAGGAATGCAAAGCATGTAAATCAGCACAGAGCCAAGCACTTTTAAGCAAGGATCCTGCAGCAAGGAATTCAAACCATTATTCTGTATTTTCGTTATGTTTCTGTTTGATGCTTTACCCTTCTCCGTGCTTGGAGCAGAATCCATTTCCCTCCCAGGCATGCATAGCATGTTCCCCTTTGGTTTCCTAATTTGGGTTAGATCCTATCATATGAAAAATATACTCTGATATTGTACCTAGAGCACATTGATGAGGCCTAAAGAGCTCTTCTGTGATGGGAATTAAGATCAAAAAGGATATGGAATTTAAATATTCAACATTTTTTTCTTGAAAATGAAACATAGAAAAATTGTTTTGATGCAAAAGTTGCTCTGACAGAATATGTTACTTAAATTCTGGGACCATATTAGGGTAAAATGGCTTTTTAGAAAGGAATTGCACTGACAGGAACTCCTTCATATGTAAATTATGACATTTTATCTATTGCCTCTTACTAGAAATGTTGAAAAAAAATCTGTTAAAAATATTCTTTTAGGAAGTTGTGTTGAGATAAAAGCAAATGAATAGGAATTGGTATAATTTAGAGGCTCATTTCTGATTAGTTTCTTAATTTATGCCTCATTAACTGCCAGAAATCTGCAACAGTTACCAGCGTCCAGGATGCACAGTAGATAACATGGTTTATTTGCAGTGGTTTTTGCTGCTTTTCTGCTGGGACCTTGCTCTTGCAGTGAGTTGATGCTTTGTTACTCCCATGTCAGGGACACAGGCAGGCTGGAACTGGCATAAGCTAAGCGTTCCCACAAACACATGCAGAGAGCAAGTGCATGAAACACACTCTCCCACAAGTTTGACTTAGACTTCTGTCTGAATTCAGGTGATATTTAGAGACATTGGTCTTGACCAACATCCCACAGTCAGCACAAGCTCACAGAGGCAATGACTTCCCACACTGTGGTTTTGGATGCAGACAGGCATGATGCACCAGCAGGTCACCACAGGATCAATAACTCTTCATCTTGTGTCCCATGAGCACTGGGCAAGATATGCCCATGCTCCTTGCTCATCTGCTTCCCCTGTGTGGGCCCACCTTCAGCACGTGCACCATTCCTCTCTCCTCTGCAAAGACCTCTTTATGGGGCTCCTTCCCCACTTTGTATAGCCCCTCGCTTCTTCCAGGCTTGAAAAGTGTGAGAGAAACCCAAAATGAGAGATGAAGAGGCAAACAGATTCAAACCAGACTTGGAGCCAAGCTTGCATCACGCCCAGTGCATCCCAGGGAGGTGGCAGAGTCACTGCCCCAGAGGTGTTCAAGGAAAGAGTAGATATGGTACTTAGGGATGTGGCTAGCAGGCATGGTGGGGATGGATTTGTGGTTGGACAGGATGATCTTAGTGGTCTCTCCCAGATGGAATGATTAAGTCATTCCTGGGGCAGCAGGCACTCAAGGAGGCCCAACTACTCCTGATAGTTACTGGCGCAGCACATGCAGTTGTGCTGGCAGCCTGGCAGAAGCAAGCTGAGCTGTGCTGCTAATCAGGGCCGCAGGCAGCTGTCACGCAAAAGCAGCAGCTTATGAAATGGCCTCTGGAGGTGGAGGAGGCGACGGTACCTCCCCTCGGCCCTCCCCGCTGCCCCTGAGCAGGCCGGCATGCCACGGCATGGGGCATGGGACGAGCCCAGCAGTGAGCAAACTGGGAAAGTCCGTCTTCCCCAGCTTTCCTCTGCCTTGAAACAGCAGTCTGAAGTTCTGCCCTACTTCATCTGGAAAATCCCTCCAGATAAACGAATATGAAATTCTCACCATTTAAAATTAACTTTCTCGCTTTGCCTTAAAAAAAGGCTCAGCCTTCCTGTCAAATGTTTTGATTGCTTTGGGCTCCCTAAAAATTGTAAGCTGGCAGAATTCTCCTTAGCGAGTGCTGTGGGAGATCTTTGATGGGATGATAAAAATAACTATTTGGTGCCAAAGGCGATAGACTGGGGAACAAAAGCCTCTCTGAAGTCAGCAAAGTTGGGATCTCTGACAGAGTTAAAAAAAAAAAAAAGAGAGAAGACAGAGCCCAGAACAGAAGTGGGTATCCTGGGCTATTACCAAGGCTGCGCAGCTGATGGCTGAGTCTAGGTGAAGAATTTGGGAGCAGGAAAACAACAGGTGGCGGGCGGGAAATGTGTGAGAATCAGATCTGCCTGGGGAATAGGCAATGGATAGAGTGACTGGCGGTGATGTGGCACTGGGGGGAGAGAAGAATGGGGCGAATCCCTGATGAAGCTCTGACCTCTCACGCCACCAGGCCTTTGTGAAGGATGAATGCACAGCAAGAAAAGCAGAGGAAAAAAAAACAGACTTCAAACACTCATTCCTTTGGGAGAGGTTGAGGGTGAAACTTGTGGCAGATATTAGTCATGTCACTTAGCAAGGTGTTCAAATACCGCAATGGATGATGAGTGCGGTATAAGGGCTTGGAATAACTTAGTCAATAAACCAAACTTGAGGTGCAAGAAGATTCATATGGGAAATAATGTGAGATTCACTCCCGGTGTGGATGACTTTCTGCGACCAGTAGATGTACTATTCATTTTTCCTTTCTGGTGCAATAACATTTCAACAATAGCGTAAGTGCTGTCACACTTCAGGCTGCAGCAAGTGGCATGTACAAAAGCAAAGGATACCTGAGATATATTATCACCTATCAGAAAATTCCAAAATTGGGATTTGGACCCCACTTAAAAACCACTAGAGCTTTTTCTCTTGGCCAATTCTACTTTATCAGGTATCTGCTTATAAAACTCAACCAAATGTCCTCTCAGATGGTTTTAGAAACTTTCAGCACATGTGAATGAGCATTTATTTGGCAGAGACAACTACCTCAGAAGCTCCACCCTCCTGACCCTTGCTTATGAATCCCCTTCTCAGCAGAGTTGGTCAGTATTTGCTGTCAGAAGTAATCTTTTTTTTTTTTTTTTTTTTTTTAATAACCACCTGCTTCCCTGAAACCCATTATAAATTCAGTTTCTGAATAAATTCTCATTATAAATTCAGTTTTGCACCTGATTATTAAATCAAATGTCGTTGTCAGGTTTTTTTTTTTTCCTAGTTTTATGGGAAAATATTGAAGTCCTCTTTGAACACAGTGTAAGACAATACAGAACTTCCCTGTCCCTCAGGGAAAACCTGAATAGGAGTTATAATAAATATGGAATGACCATTGGGTTGCTATGCAAGCTTCTTCCATTGCTGTTATTTTAGGGATACAAACGTAATAAATAAATAAATAAATAAATAAATAAATAAATAAATAAAATACACCTTAATGCGGGATGAGGCCTGAAGTCAACATTTCGAAGTTTCCATAACAGTACATATTCAGTGCCTCCCATAGTTACCATTCACATTTGTTTATTTTTAAAAATCTACTTTTAAAGAAGCTGGAGCATGTATACACACATATATAAGTATTTATCTGTGGTATTTTTCATTCTACTCATTGCTCAGAGGGGAGTTTGGTAATACATCTGTACTGTTGATGAACATACAGTAGCAAAAGAACTGCAAAGATTTGCCATACAACACACAAGCCATATAGGAATTGGAATTTATGCTCCCAGTTATTGATAGAGCAGCCAAAGAACCAGCTTTTCTGTCTTTCTCTCCAGCCTGTCTTGAAGAGGATGTATGAAAATGCATATGAGGCAAACTCTCTGGACACTGTCCATGTTTCTTCTACTCTTGCTGAGCAGACGAGAACAGAGTTAATCCTAAAGAATTCTCACTGCCAATGTCCCTTCCTCATCAACATGCCTCCAACTTTTAAGTGCTTCAGATTGTCTGTTACCATTTGCTTTAATAATGGAATCTAGTCAGAAGCTTGTGGCCCCATAAACTTTAGACATAATTTTAACTATGTCAACTTTAAAAAGTCAGTATCTGCCTCATCAAAGGGCAATTATGTCCAATGTGGGTGTCTCTGCCAATTGTGTTTTGAACTGCAGCAATAATCCAACCAAACCATGCAAATAGCTTTCCTACACCCACATTTCTTAATTATCATCATAAGACTGAGGTAGCTGAGACCAGATCTATAACATTTTCTGGATGTCAAAATGCCCACACACCTTCTGTAATCTTTGTGCTACCAGCCCCTTTCGCATTGCTTTTAGCTGGCCCATCTAATTATCTATTACCTTAACCGTTTAATGCATTATTCATAAGCCCCACAAAGGACTGTCAGGAGGAAGGGGCTCTGTTTAAGTAAAAGGAAACAACTTGTCTGACTAGACCACCTCAGCCGCACCACCTTATAAACACTGCAGCGGATGATACACCCCTCCTTACCCCTTTTCAGAAATGAGCCTTTACTTTTTTACAGCCAGGTGAGACCTACACCTCTAAAAGGCTCTGTATACATTAGAAACAGAAGTAATGTGTTTTCGTCAGAGGTTTGTGGCCTACTTCCCATTTTGAAAATAAATAAATTCATTATCTTCACATGTGCTACAGTCAATAAAGATCTGAAATGGCAAAGTAGTGAAAATGTTATGACTTAATGAACACGTTGCATAATCATTCTTACCAAATGTCAAAATAAATTGGAGGCCAACGTGTATGGTTTATGCTTGTTAAGTTAGGGTTTTGTTTGAAACACCAGAGGGTACTAAAGAACACTAAAGAGCACTAAAAAGTAGGGGAAGGGAAAGTATATATTTGGACATTGATGGAAAGAGTGGTCCATGACAACCGAGCTGCTCATACAGTCTGCCAACAGGCCACAAGACTGTGTTCTGTCATTGAGTTCCAGCAGCACCAGGAACTGTGGAACACACAGAACGAAGCCAGGTTCTGCCTATGCTTGAGGCCACTGTGAGATACCTGTAAGCCTTTCGGGGTGTCTGATCACATCCAGTGTTGGCATGTAGGCATTGAGAAACATGGGATTTATCCATCCTAAGCAAAGAACTTTCTGTTTGTCCAAGCAATGAGTATCTGGAAAGCTCCAAGTCTGGAATATCTGCAGAGCCAATGGCTCGATCCTTGGATCTTCCCTCTGAGGTTGCCTCGGGAAAAGACTAATTAGAATTACGCAATAAGTAAGATGACTCCCATACTTCTGTGATTAGGAAAACAGATCTCTAAAACAACATATTCAAAAGAAGATCAAAACAGCACTGTTCTGTGGTTAGATTTTTACTTACTTACGCTTTGCCCCATTGTGTACGTGTTCTAGCAGCACCCAGAGGCCACAGCTGTGCGTTGCTCACTCCATCAAAGGCAATGCCTCCAGCGTGCCAGTATTCTTTATGGCCCGCATGAAATGCACAGATACACATACGTGGCTTTCATTTATTTTGTTTCATGACACAGGGAAGGGGGAGAAATCCTTTTCATACACCTACATCTATCACATAGCAACTAAGAATAGAAGCAATATTGAGACAGATGGAAATGTTAACTGTGACAGCTCACAAGCACGAATCGCACATTTGTGAAATAATGAAATGGGTGGGCAGTTGTTATATGAACTGCATGTCAGTCGTTATGTTTTCCTGGCTATAATTTTGCAAGAGTATGTCTCAGAGATATTTTCAGTGACCCCCAGGAGTTGTCCTGTGCTGTGCCACACCTTGCTGGTGTGTGGGAGCAAGGACCTGAAGTGCCAAGTGATTTGTGCACAGAGCAGCTTATCACAAGCCCTGGGATGGCCCGGGACATTTCCTTGCCAGGACATCTCAATATTTCCTATGTGTGGTGGGAAGGATGAAGAAAGGAGGTGTAAAAATGTTTGGAAACCCAAATGCAAGGGAAACACAGGATGCTTAGATTTGTTTTCAGTGCTTAGTTCTAGCCATATGAGTATTACATGCTTACCTATCATCTGCCATATTCTGTGGTCCCTATTGTGAGCAGGGCTTGCCAACCACGAATGGCAACAAGTTAGCCTTGCATTCCTCACTTCAGTCTTCCTAGCTCTTCGTGCCCCAAAAGCCATTGTCTCCATTTGAAGAACCACTTTGAAGAACCTCGTTTTGCTAGCCCCATTTTCCAAGCCTCTATCCAAGGGTTTTTCCACCAACAAAAGAAATGTTGTGCTCTCAATCTAATGTTAGCTCAAAGGGGAGGGAGCTGTGAAAGTGCTTACCCATAAGTCTGTCCATATACATCTGTCCATATGCTTTTCAGCCTGTGCTACCTGTCTGTTTCCCAAGTCCAAAGGAACCTGCTGATTTTCAGAAGTATTGTTGCTTTCACAGGTCGCTGTTTATGGCATCATGTTGACATTACTATTTTTTGCTGGAGGAATGAACTAGATCTCCTGAAACCTTATGGATGTTCTCTTTGTTTGTGTACCTGATTAAAAAAAACAAACAACAACAACAACAACAAACAAAACTCTGGCAGCTACATCTTGGAGTGCTCAGTGGAGATTTACTATAATGATTCATTCATGATAAGACTTCCAGTTCTGAGCAAAATTTCTCCTTGGGGATTCATCCACCTTTCCAGAATCTCTCATGGCTGGGCAATAGTGTGCCACTGCTTCTAGGAAGCAATGTCCAGTTACTAAATGGCAGCCAGATGACATTTTCTTTGGGCATTTTGAGGAGCTTGAGAATATTGGTGTGGTAAAGAAATGAAAGAAATATCTTGCTGCACAAAGTCGTGTGCACATCCAGCCCCTCAGCTTAATGAAATGCTACGCAAGTCTCCATGCCTATCAGCGGTGGCTGCCAGAAGTATCAGGTCATTCAAAATAGGAGAACTATTGAAGGATGTTGAAAATCAAGTAGTTATCCAAAAGGAGAATGATAAATTTTGAGACAGATCATGCCTACATCAAATACCACATACAGAAACATCTCATACTGGATATAAATACCCAAGAGACACCAAAACAATTAAGTTGTACCAGGGGAGGTTCTGGTTGGATGTTAGGAAGAATTTCTTCTCAGAACAAGCAGTGAGGCATTGGCATGGGCTGCCCAGGGAGGGGGTGGAGTCATCTGGAGGTGTTCAAGAAAAGAGTAGATGTGGCACTGAGGGACATGGTCTGTGGGCATGGTGGAGGTACTTGGAGGACTTGGAGATCTTAGAGGTCTTTTCCAATCTTAATGATTCTACGATTCTAAAGCATCGAAGACAACACTTGTGGTAGTGGGAAAAATAAAAGGAAAGCCATTAAAGAGGACAAAAACAGGCTGTCATGTCAAAGCTTTGGAGGATGAAGTGAGATTCAGAGGAGACTGGACATTTTACAGTATCATAAACATGAGAGACAGAAAGCAGTGATGAACCACCACCAAATGGGTGACAGCTCCTGGAGAAATACTAGGTACTAAAATCAATAAAGCCACTTGCAGATGAAGGCATGAGTCACTCGAGCAAATGTGACCAAATATGGCCCAGTGTCATTTATTAGAGGTCACCCGTCCCATCCATCTCGCAGAGAGTGATCAGTATTCTGCACAAACAGGGTGGTGGAGGCAGAAAGGGCAACAGCAGGACTAGGAGTTTGGAAGGGCTGTTGACAGAGTACTGGGTGTAAAACTGAAGTGGATGAAGACATACACGGTGGTCCCCAGGGTGGGAAATTCGTGTAAACAGAAGCTCCTTGAGAGCAGCACGGTGTGTTTGGGGAACTGGCTGGGCTCCGGCAGGGCTCACCGCCTCTAGTTCGCAGCGCACGTACTCAGCTCTCAGCCACCTGACTCCTTCCCGAGCGAGGAGAGGTCAGAGGATGCTTCCTTAGGAATCTCAGAACGCGGCGCTTCTAAGGAGCCGCGTTCGGGCTCCCTCCATCCTGCCGACGACAGCCGCTCCCGGAGCGGCCTCTTCCTTCTCCACGAGTTTCTCCTCGCCTGGGCGCTGCCGAGAAACGTCCCGGCAGCGCAACTTTCCAACTGCGAGTGGAAAAACACCCGGCTGCTCCCCGCCCCTCCCCGGGCTGCCCGGCCGGGAGGGGGCCGCTCCCGGAGAGGGGCGGACAGGAGCCCACCGCACAGCGCACGGCGCTCCTGCGGCAGCTCCATGTTGGCTTCGGGGGGATGGCATCCTCGGCCCCCGCACCCGGGACCCCGGTGGGAGGCGGTAGCCGCGGTAACCGCGCGGCGGGGGCAGCGGGGCTGGGGCGGGGGTGGGACGCCCGGCCGTGCCAGCCCTGCGCTGCCGGGGTTCCCTGCTCGGCGCTACGTGCGAGCCGCCGCGGGAGCCCGGGGAGGCGGGGGCGCCGGGATCCTCCCTGCCTCCCTCCCTCCCTGCCTCCCCGGCGGGGCCGGCGCCGCAGCGGGGCGCCGTGGGCTCTGCCGCAGGGAGCGGTGCCGGGGTGGGGGGAGTCGGAGCCTCTCCCCCGGGGCAGGGAGGAGAGGGGGGCGGCCGGGATCCCCCGGAGGAGGCAGCACGGCCCCTTCCTCCTCGGGAGTCCCCCCCAGCAGCCTGGGTTTGGGGGGGAGAGCGATGCACAGGCTCCGCGCAGGGCTCCAGGGCTTCTCTACCTGCTACACCGCCGCTGCTCCGCCAAACTGCTGACTTTCCAGAGCTTATTTTTAGCCCAGAGACTAAATATTATTAGCTACATTTCTACGTAGGAAGAATCGGAAAAGGAAGGGGAGGGGGGCACTAGAGAGAGGGAGGCGAGCAGAAAGCTTATCCGAACCATCTCCAGGTGGGGGGCTGCGTTTGGGTTTCAGGCTCGTCAAACACCTCCCCCCTTTCATTTCTAGGGAAGCGGCTGCGGACATGGGATCGGCAGCGCAGCGCGCCCGGCGCTCCACTCCGTCGGGGGCTGCAGACACACACACATATACATACACCGCGGGGCCATTGGTGACCCCCGCGCTGGGCACCGGGCGGCTCAATGGAGGTGCAGCTCAGCTGCGTCTCTTTATCTGCGTGAGATCAGCCGTGCACAGTGCCAGACAGCGCTGAGCTGCAGCTCTTCAGCTATGCAAAACCAACTTCCATCCTCAGCTAGGAAAAAAACCCGGCGCATCTGCTTATCTCGGTAACGATCGGTTGCATCTCTGCCCAAAGCATGCACACGCAGATCGAGATACGAGATTCTCAGATAAAATCAGGCACAACTTAACTCAACTCGCAGTGCAATCTCATAACGCGTCTCCTACCTTTGCTACGCTCCACGCACAGCCCCGCCACAAAGGGAACAAAACTCGGCACAGAGCAGGAACCCATCCCCACAGCACCGATCGGAAGGCAGAGCCAGAGGGGGGGGAGTCACCCCTCTGCTTACCTTGCTCACAGCCAGCACCACCGGCAGTGGCTAGATCGCGGAGATAAACACTCGCATTTCCCAAAGTTGACACCGTCAAACCAACCCCCGGAGCTTGCAAGACTCTTTTTTTTTTTTTTTTTTTTTTCCCTCCCTTTCCTCCTTTTCCTATCGCAGCCCGCACCGCGAGGAATTCAACTTCTCCCAGCTCCGGCGGGCGGGGATGGGAGGGGAGGGAAGGAGCGAGGGGCGGGGGGGGGTCGGCGCCGGCTGCCAGCGACTCCCCTAGCCCCGCCGGGTCGCGCAAGAGGCGCGCAGCGGGGCGGGACGCAGAGCCGCCCCCGCCGCCGCCTCTGTCCAGGGTGCTGCCCCGCCGCAGCCACCGCTGCTGCGCGCCCGCTGCGCGCTTCCTGCGCGGCCCCCGTTGGCGTCACGTGAAAAGCGCGACTCTGCGCGCCCTCCGCCCGGCCCTGCCCGCATCCCGCGCCCCCCGCCCTCTCCTCCGCTCCGAGTTCCTCGGGCTTTCCTTCCAGCCCAGAGCACTGGGGTGAAAGTTGCGCTGGCCGCACCGCCATCGAGCTGGGTCAGAGCCCCGGGCGCGTTAAGTACTCGAAAGCCGAGCCCGTGATATCACACTCTGTCGTTAAGCAACATCTCCAGCTTGTGGTTTTTTTTTTTTTCAGTTATAAAAATACGCTTTTAAAATTATTATTATTTTTATAGGTACTCACCATTGTTTCTTTGCTGTCCTGGAGACAGAAGTGTCTTAAAACCTGGTCTCTCCAACAGATGCTGGAAGGTAATGTGTCTTGTTTGAAGTCATCATGTGAGAACTTCTGCTTTGCTCAGTGGATCGCCCACCACTTGGTGTGACTTATGAATCTAATAACCCTTTGCAATATCCGCGAGCTTCAACTCTCCGCCACCTTGGTGCCTACAGAAGACAGAAAGCGACTGGCAGGGAGTTTTAAAAACCTATAGATGTACGCAAACGCCTTAGCTCAGAGTCACGTTTCCCTCCGAGTTCTTACGTGATCCTAATGAATGAGAAGGGGTTACCGGCTCGCTCGCTATAAAACGCGCCCGCGGCCGCCCCCGGGAAGCGGGACGGAAAGTTCCCGAGGAAAGCCCCGGCCCGACGCAGCCCCGGCAGCGCTCCTTCCGCCTCCCGGCCCTGCCCGCGGGGCACAGGTAAGTCCACCTGCGGTCCTCCCGCGGAAGCGCTCCGGGACTTGTTGCGCACCCGCGGGGAGTGCGGCACCCTGGCCTGGGCGAGCCGGGCCGAATCCAGCCGCACCTTCCCGATCTACTTCCCTGGCCCCCTCTGTCCCAGACGTTCCCCGATCCCGATCCATTATCCCTCCCCCCCCCCCCCCCCCACCCCCTCCCCACCCCCCAGAGTGAGGGCCTCCTTCCCTGCCTCCCATTGCTCCCATTTTCTCTCCCTGTCTCCTCTCCAGGGACCACAGCCCAGGGACCGCCGCTGTGCCCACTCCAGCCCTCAGAGGAGAACTGCAGCCATCAGGCCCCGGACTTGCCAAACTTCATAGAGTGCCCCCGGGAGCACAGCAGGGGCTAGAGCCTGAGTTCCTCGCCCTTCACCATTCCCTCCTGAACAACTGCTACAGGTGCATTTATGGGGTGCTTCTCCCCCAGATGCCCCTGCTCCCCCCCCCCAGCCCCAGCCTTGGGTACCTCCGCCTGTGAGTCAAAGCAAGCAGCCTCTTCCATGACAACCACTTCTGTTGATCCATGCAATAACCAGCAGATGCTGCCCTAAGACTGGTACAGCTGGTATGTCCCTGCCTCGGCTGTCCTGGGGGCAAGGTGGCCAAATGGAAGTCAGGTGGACTCCAGTGCACTTGCCTGGAGGAGGACTGCAGGCCCCCTTCACCAACATCGCACACTGCTGTGTGACATGCAGTGGGACAAGCAGCTCATGAGGCTGGTGTAAGGCTGCACCTAATAAATCGCCCTGTCACTTGTCACCTGAGACCCGTCCTGAGGCACTGATCATCCACCAGGAAGCTGAACTTTCAACTACTTCAAGTTCTGGTAGTTCATTTTAGTAGCAGTTATGAAGTCATGTTAGTACCACTTTTTAAATTCTATTAAAGCCACCCTCCAGGCATTTCAGCAAGCAGGATGGCTGTGAGATGTGCTCTCTCAGCCTTCTGAGCCAACCTGTTCCTCAGCAGAGCAAAATCACTGCAGTAATATCTGTTTGGGATAGAAAGTCCTATAGGTCATTCGCACAAGTAAGTATCCCAGACCTGAATGTTTCTGACTCTGCAGAGTTCTTCTCAGCGGATTTGGGTAGAGACAACTCTATAAAAATATCGTATAAATTTTAAAAATCACCTCTACATACTTCTTTCATAACTCAAGGAACTTTCACCTAGAAAGCCATCCCAGCTCCATCATTTGTAAAGAAGTAGTCAATCCAAAGCACTTCTCCCTGCTTCTCATCCCATTAGCTTTCAGATAGTTTCATTTTTTAACACAGCTCTCAGTTGCTAGGAACATCCAGAGGAAAATTTGGCCAGGTCACACTATTCTGACAATGTAACAGTATTGAACTTACTAAAAACTTGCACAAAAGTTGTCCAGGAAATCTATGGCTGGAACAGGACACACAACTGATGGGGTCTGCCAATGCTAGAATGCTGTCCTGAAATGCTCCTGTGAAACTGCTTAGGATAACTCAAACCAAGCCCTCCACCTCACTGTGATAGGCAACAGCTGGTGGTCTCAGGGGCATCAGACCAAATTAAGCTGAAAGGGTGTTCTGTTCTTTATCACTTCCATCATATCAGTCTGAAGTAATTCATGGGTGAGAAAAAAAAAAAAAAAAAAAGGCATAGTAATCAGGATAACAGAAATAAAGGGTATGGAAGAACAAAATGGGTAGAGTATTTATGGGTAGAGTAATACAGGATGCCCAAAATGCATGGGAGTTACCTAGCAGAAGTGGAGGCAGTAGGATAAAGCGGTCATAATCCCATAGGGATACTCACTGGTGACTGAACAGTCCACACTTTTCTGGGGGACCAGGGACAGAGACAGGATGTCAGTGGTCACAGAGAAACAGCAGGGAAAGGTCACTGCCAGGTCCTTCAGAGAGATTCTTGCAGGAGAGGCATTGAGGAGGGAATGAGGCAGATTAAACCCAGCTGTACACTGGGTTTCCAGCCATTTACTTCTACTTCTCACCCCTGACTCTGCTATCTCTGGAAGAACAGATCTCCGGGTCATGGGAGACCTAGCCATGAGATACCACTTGAGTAAGGGGAGAGAACTTCTTTTCACCTTATCACAGGGGGGCACAGTTATTTCCAAGTCATTCACATGGCAAGCCATATGTTTCAGTAAAAGTCAGCCCTAGCACATCAAGTCCAGTCCAACATTTAAGAGTGACAATCAGGTGTTCTGCATACAGGGTGCTGAGACAGCATCGCTGTTGGCCTCTGCCAGAGCTGTGCTACAAGGGCTTGCTATGTTCAGGTGGTTCATACATATAAGGTAATGTACTTCTCTTGTTCCAAGTATGTTTATCTTGGATTTACATTGTTACCAGATGAAGTATACAGCTGTAGGACTTGACTTCAGCGGGACTACTCGTATGTAAATAGTGACAAAACTGTTTAGCAGATGAGGCCTAATTAAGCAAGAATCAGTCATACATTTTCCCCTCTGCCAGACAAAAGAATGTGAAGAATACTGTAGAAGCATTGCTGGAAGGTCCTGGTGCCTTGAACCAATCCACCAAACACAACCAAATCCCAAGTGAGCTGCAAACATTCATTCCCTGCCTTAAAGCACCAGGCGAAAGCAGCAAGCTGTTATTTGTTGTTTTTTTTTCACATACTCAAAGTATGCAGCTGGCTGTCCTGCTAAGCACAGGCTGGAAGGCTTTTTACAGCCATCGTGCACTTGCCACTCCTTCAGAGATCATCAGAAAAGCGTCTCAAACCCCGGCACTGGCAATCTGAGCAGAATCAGATGTTAACAGTATCTGTCAACTTGAAGGAGACGCTTCTGAAACAAGAGCCATATTGCATCATCGCTGCTGTGAAATGTGGCTGCCAGCATGCTCATCGCATGCTTGAAAGAAAGGTCCCACGGGGTTGATGTGTGCTGGGTTGGCTGGTAACCTCCTGCCCCTGCAGCAGGCGGGTTTGGCACTGCCTGCTTCAGCCCAGAGGGGAAATACCATCCTCCCAGCATGCTTTTAGGCTTGTCTCCCATGATCTATGCCTGATTTCCTCCTCCTGCAGATCATCCTGTTCTGATATCTCCATCTTCTCCATGATCTTCGTGCTGCAAATGTTAGCAGTCCCTTCCTCCTCCCTCCCTAGAATAGTTTTCCTTTCTTCCAAGCCCACTCGTCTTCAAACTGCTCCCAATTGCGTATTTTCATGCCGGTAACATGCAGATGAACATCGTAGTCATGATCCCACTCAGATACTAAACAAGCCTCCCACCAATGTTCATTCCTCCTTTAAAGCACTAGAACATTACATTTTGCTTTCCGTCTCCTCAAAATACCAGGAAATCCTATGGAGTAGACAGGCTGCATCAAGTGCGTCTCATGGTTGTACCTTAAGGTGCATGGCGAGCAACGTGTGCCCTGCAAGTGCACATTGGCATGGGGTGATGGCTACTCCCCAGCACAGCAGTGACTTGGGAACTTCTCAGAAAGATCTCAAATTGTGGCAAGCTCACCTTTATGCTTAGTAAAACCAAGGGAGAGACCCAAGTGTGGCTTGAGCTCAGCGCCCCTAGGAAAGCTGTAGGTCAGGGAACAACTAGGTTCCCACCATCACAGTGCTGAGTGCCTTGGACATTGCTCTCACGCTATGAAAACAGCAGCAAAGCTAGAGTAGTTTTCCTTCAGCTACTTTTGTTATTTATGGAGGAGGTGTGATGCAGGACAACTTCTAGAATTAAACATCCCTGTCTTGTTTTTCTCAGACTACCACTGATGCAAATGTAGTTCAGGCTATGTCTCGTCTGCTTGTGTGGCACTCACTGAGGTTAGCTGCAAAAGACAGGGGATGAGATAAATGTAATGGAAACTATTGGCCCATGTAAGTTCTCCTGGATGACCTGAGCAAAATGAGCCACTGGGTATCTCTTACTAGAATAAAACCAGAGATAGGGAGAGAAATCAGAACCTGGAGAAAAAAGAAACATGACAGCCGTAATCTGTTACTATTGCAACCTGATTACTGGGTGCTTTGACATACTGGGGGACACTTTCTTTCTCTGATGAAGAATGCATTTCACTTCATGTAACCACAGGGGAAGTATTTGCCGACAGATCAACCTTTTAAACTGACTCTCCTCACATTCCTTTAAAAAGAGCAAACAGACACTGTGAACTTGGGGGGAAAAAAAAAGATACACCTCACCTCCGCACATTTTAAAATGCTGTTTGGTCTAGCCCTGAGTTAGGGAAGAACTTCAGCACTTCCAGAACAAAGGTGGATTTGTCTTAATTGTACTTATAAGTAAAAAGTAAACACACACTTCAGTTCCTTTATAAGCTAATGTTTAAAATGAAACTAACTCCAAAACTATATTAATCTACTTCTTTACAGTCAAATACCCTATCAGCTTGAATGGAAGTTCTCTGTAACAGCTGTGTATTTGAACCTCATTCAGTGTGATGGAGATGTGTTATTGTTAAGAACAAAATAGCTATTGAAGGAACTGTACACGGAGTTAGCAACCAGCACTAGGAGTTAGGTTCATATCATGCAAGAATTACTGAGAATTAATGAGGAGTGCTGGAGAATTCTGTGTAAGAGCAGCCCTTGACTTAGTTTCTGCATTTATATGATGAACTTTTTCAAATGTAGCTGTGTTACCTTTAACTCCTTTGTGTAAAAAAGGAAGAAGCGAGATGACAATGGAGGATGATGGGAACAGGGAAACAGCAACGTAGGAGAAAAGCACTCTAAAGGATGATAGAAAATAGAGATGAACTGTTAGGAGGCTAGGAGGCCACCACTGGACAAAGGGTAATTAGTAAGGTAATAACCTCCATCTAGGCGCTAGCACTGAGTTAACAGCAACAACAACACAACACAACAAAATCACAAAACAAAAACAAAAACAAACAAACAAACAAAACCCAGTTCCCATACCAACTACACTTGCAATTGACCGGGATATTTTTATCTTATTGTTCTGTAACTAAAACAACAAACAAATTCTCCCATGAGATGGTATTCACAGGTCAGGAAATACTGTTAAAATTGACCTAAATAAATAAAGCTTTCCCTGCATAGGAATTCCTGCAAGGATCCTTTAACACAAGGTCCTTTCAAAACATTCACTGCAAAGTGCACGCAAACCCCTGGGGGCAAATCACCTACCAGACACCATGGCCTCACCATCTTTTGGCAAGGCCAGGGGCTTCAGAAACAGGTAGTGGGGTGAGAACGTAGACGCCAAACCAGGTCTCCCATCCTGCTGGTAGACCTGGCAGTCACAGCAAAGACATGTTTTCATAGAGGAAATATCATTTTGCAGAGTTATGTGCAAGTTTGAGCTTGGGGCTGTTGGCGCACATGAAGCCTTGTGTACATTTGTTGTCTTTTTGGGGATTTGCATGATGCTCTGTGCCTCACACGGTGTTGGTTACACCTGCTTAACTTTTTGATAGGGTCATTCACTGCTGTTACTGAGAGCAGTTCCACACTCAACATGGTACATCTTTTTAGATGCATTGTTTATTGAGGTGAATTATATCTCTTGTTCTTAATCACTGTGAAGCGGCAGAGTTGGAGTTTGAACTCTTTCCAAAATCAAATGGCTCAAAGATAGGGGCAAGCCTAAGGAAGATTTTGTGCGAACTTAGTCAAGATTTTACTGTAAAGGCCTCAAACCCAGCAGTGTTAAATATTGCTGGTAAAAATACTGCTGCTTGTTGTACTTGCTATTTGCATCACAAATTTAAGGTTGGTTTTGCTCACTTTGCAGCACCCTCACTGTTGCTCTGGAGGGCATGACAAAACCAGCTTCTGCATTTTCCAAGACTAAGAGCCAGACTGCTATAGAAGCACCATTAGTTCCTCCACCTGCTCACCTTAAGGCATCACGGAGTCATTAAGGCTGGAGAAGACCACTAAGATCCCCAAGTCCAACTCCAGCCCATCCCCACCATGCCCACTAACTGTAGGCCAATCACCACCTTGCTCTCCTCCATATGTTCCATGCGTTGATGCCTGCCACACAGTGCACATACCAAGCCTTTGGGTGTGTAGATGTCATTGGGAATCAGTTCACTTCAGCCACTCAAGTCCTTTCATTGCCTCTACTAGAGCTGAATTAAATACAGTCTATACCTATTCCCTTCCACTTTCTTTTATGATGTGTCCTTCTAGTCTCATTGCTCCTCATAGGAGCTGAAGGTTTTGTTTGTGACCCAGGGAACTTTATTGAAGAAGTATATCCAGAAGTGTTCCTAACACTGAACAGCGCACAAACTGCATGATTACTTTTAGTGTCTCTCATTGAACAGAAAGTATTTTAATAACCTGAAAGACTCTTCAGTGAACAGTGCTGGATCTGTTCAATTTATAGCATATTTAAATATTTTTACATTGGTACTCCAAGATTGAATTCCAGTACTTTTCTTTTGTATCTCTGAGCATTTTAATACACTTCTGGGAACACTTACCTTTTATGATGAAAACAATATTTTCTAACATAAAGTGGTGATTTCTGCTTAAGTGCAACCATATGTATCTTAGGGCAAGGGCTTTTGGTTCTAAATAACTGCTTAATGTTAAGGATCTTTCTTAATGGAAATGTCACAAACTACTATATACTAGCTTTCTTAGAGAAACAAAGATAAAACGGAGAGCAACACAGCATCAATAGTTAAGAATAAATACTTTGAAGCATGACTGCAAATTGAGATTTTCAGTAGAAACTGCTTTATTGAGAGGTATGAGGAAAATACAAATCTACTTGATTTAATGAACCTGTTTCTCTTGTATGGGCTAGATCATTCCCTGTTTTAGTTTACCAGTCTGATTATTGTTTGATGATCACACTGCTAAACCTTATTCCACAAAACGATGCAAATAGTTTATGTGCGAGTCTGTATGCCATACAGTACCCATCAGTAAGAGCATCACATCCAACTATGGTATTCAATGTAAAGATCTCAGATCCTTCAGAAACGTAAACTAATTTTTATGGCTTTGAAGGACCTTTTCATGTCCATCTTACAAAAAGAAAAACTGAGGCAGAGAGCACTTAAGCTGACTGTAAATGACTGATTATTACAACTTGGTCTCTGTGCAGTTTACTCACAATAAGGTCAAGATTTGGCAGTCCCAACATTTTTTTTTTTAAAGAAATATATAATGACTCTTTCCCAATACCCACTGGGTATGTTATTTTGACACTAGGAAAACATGCATGCAAAAGCATTTATGTTATAATATCAAGGATATGTGCCCACTCCAAATGCCTAGCTACAAAATACTGACAAGGAGAAATGATATATTTGGAGGTAAAACAATTTTCGTTCTTAAAGTAAATCAGAAGATAAAGTAGAACATTGGCAGAGAGCAGCAATCAGATTTTCCAGCCTGCTTTCTGTTTTCTTGGGCTCACGGTGCTTTCCCTCAGGCTTTTATCTACCCATGGGTTGCAGCACAATTCCTGTGCCCTGTGCCCGCTCCCGCCCTCAGCTTTTCATCCATCAGCACTTGGGACAACAAGTGGGCCTGAAGAGCTGATGATCTATGCCAATGTTTTCCCATCTTTTATTGGTGACTCATTCCCCCCCCCCCCCCTTTCTTTTTTTTAATGCAGCCTGTCTTCTAATGTGAGGAGAAATTAACCCAGATACTACCAGGGAAAGGAGGTGTGAAGATTGAGATAACTACAATAAAAGTCACTCCAAATTATTTGTTAGGAAAACGCCAGATGACTATCATCATTGTTAGTAATTTCAGTCTCTGAGGTGTGCTTGGTTACGTGAGATTGAACTGAAACTTGGCCTGAGGTTTCCCTGCCTTTCAGTGGGTCTGATTGCTCTCTGAAAGATACAATTGCTGTGAAGATGCTGTCTCTCATAATCTCACATTTATCTTATTCTCAGCTTTCTCACAAATCTTTCGACATGCCATGCTTAGGAGTAATCCTCAGTAAATCTAAAGTATGTGGCAGAACTCAGGAGGAAAAATCTGGGAGTGAATCTAGAAGGAAAACCTTAGGCTGAAAAACAAATGATTAATCACAAGTATGTAGGTAAGAAGAAAGTCATAGAATACCAGCACTTTTCAATTATTTAAACTTAATCAGCAGCATATAAGTCACCTGGTCCTATTTTGACACCTCCTTCACTACCCAGCCTCTTTCAAAAATGTATTTTGGGTATTGGTCTAAAGAACATTCTCAAAGAGTAGAGCAATGTAAGCAACAGCTACGGTAAGATGAAATGATTCAGACAACAGTTGCACGGTTAATTAATGATGTATAGCTACCCAAAAAGCCTTGAATGGGGTCTGAATAGCACAGGCTGAACCCTGAGCTGCTCTAGATCAATGGTTCTGTGGGGGTGAGCCATGCTGCACAGGGCTGGGACCTGTGTGCCCCTCCTTGGTCCTCCTGCTGACACAATGAAGTAAGTCAACCAACAGCTTGAGCCATTCCAGCCATCGCTTGTCTGTACTGATAATTCAATTGAGCTAATTAAATACTACCTTTTCTTCTTCATCCTTTACAAAAGGTTTTTACTGTGCAAAGTCACAAGTAGAGCTTATTCCCCTCCACTTATATTTACCAACACAAACAGCCCAGAAGTGCCAGCAGGTCACACACTGCTCTCAAGCCCAACAGCATAGAGGGGTCTGTGCTGACAGCCACGTGCAACAGATGAACCTGATGTGCTGAGTCATATCACCAGCCCTCCCCATCTCAACAGGTGCCATTTTGTACCATTTTGTGGCCTGGCTTGCTGCTTCATTGCTGCTGTCCAGGCACCTCCAGAAGGGAGTGGAGTGGGTCGCAAGGGGCTCACTGGGGACAGTGGGAAATGCCATGCTATTGGGTGTGGCAACAGCTGGGAAGAGATGGGGCAACCAGAACACCTCAGGTGTGTGGAGACTGCAGGCGAGAGTAGTCATCTCTAGGTGCTGCCTACAGCACAGAGCAAAATTCTTGGGAAGAGATTGAAATCAGAGCCTTGTGCTTGGATGGCAGTCCTTGCAATCCACTTCTCCTCCCAGAGCAGTTGAGGCAGGTAAGTTTCCAGACTTACCTTACAGAGAAATGGCCATGCTTAGAGGAGGGGAGGCAGGCAGGGCATGGCTCCTGTCACTGCTGTGTGTTCTTGCTGGTGCCAGGGATGCCAGGCTGTCCTGCAGGGCAGAGGAGAGGCTGGGTTAGCACCTGGGGGAATGGCATGAAAGCTCCAGCTCTGAGGGTTGTGGCTGCACCAAATAGGAATACTGTGTGCTAGAGCAGAAGGCTGGGCAGCATCCTGGCCTGCTGCTTCCCAACCTTTCTGGACATGTATATGAATAACTCATTTATGTACACATATACATATTTATGTGCATGTTAAGTCTGACTACAAAACAGAATGGAAATACAGTGATATAAAGGGTAAGAATCAGAGGTTACTGAATGGCCGATAGAATCATAGAATCATTAAAGTTGAAGAATATCACTAAGATCCCCAAGTCTAACTCCAACCCATCCCCACTATGCCCACTAATCATGTCCCTTAGTGTCACATCTCCATGGTTCCTGGACATTCCAGGGACAGTGACTCCACACCACCCTGGGCAGCCTGTTGCAATGCCTCACTACTCCTTCTGAGAATATTCAACCTGAACCTTCCCTGGTGCAACTGGAGGCCGTTACCTTTTGTCCTGTCACCGTTACCTCGGAGAAGAGACTGACCCTCACCTCACTACAGCCTACTTTCAGGAAGTTGTAGAAAGCAATAGTCTTCCTGAGCCTTCTCTTCTCCAGACTGAGCAATCCCAATTCCCTCAGCTGCTTCTAATAGCAACACTACAGATGTGTTCTTGCTCAGCTTCCAGAGCTCTGTAAGTTGCAAAGGGCTATCTGAAACCTGCACGCTGGCGAAGTGCTGGCAGGGTTGCTACAGCAAGAACATGGATGAGGCAGTTATTTAGTGTGAGATGGAGTGGAAGACACCAGGAGTATTTCAAATCTCTGTCACACTCTTCTAAGGGTCTGATCCCTTCCTGTGTATGGCTCCTGCTGTGTTGTGGGAGTAAGCAAGGCTGCAAGAGCAGGATATGAAGCTCCTGGGAAGCATGTTTCCTCAACCCTTGAAGAACCAAAGCAACATCAGAACACTAAACCTGGCAGTAACAACTTCAAGGCATGATTGTTATTTCTCACAAGTAATTTGCAGATGGATTTGCAAAGATCTTCTCACTTGGCCACTGAACCGCACATTGCCCCTGAAAGCAGTTAAGTACTGAGCAGTAAGAATGCTTCTTTCTGTAAACCTAGAGCAGCGTGTGGTATAAGATCCACCATAGCAAATCTCACCTCCATGTCCTACATATACAGACTACACAGGGATGCAGGTGTCAGCAAGAGGCGGGGGCATGCAGTGCAAGCCTGGACGTTCCAGAACAACTCCAAATCCAACATCCATCAGCTCCCCTAACCCTACCTCCAAGAAGATATCAAGAGCTGCAGGAGCTCCTTACCTTGTGGAGGGGCCAGGTGGCTGAGATCATTAACATCGCCACAGGATGCACCAGGCAGAGACACAGGAGCAAGCACTTGTGCAGGTGAGCAGACTGACCGATTTGCATGGATATAACACAGTGGTTGTGCAACACTGTGGGTGATTTACATTCGCTATGTACAGATAGGGCTGGAGCACTGGCTGCCTGTGGCGTGCTTGCATGCAGATGCATGCATGCCCCGGAGGGAGTGCGAAGTGGGGCCCTTGGATCTCTGTCAAGGCAGTGAATCAGCAGCAGAGCCACATGTGGCACCCGGAGCTGCTCACCAGCTGCTTGTTGGGTGGGCTGGGGCCTGTTGACTTGTCTAGCGGAGACAGACACTGGGGACACAGGAGCTAGAGGAGAACAAAAGCACAAGTCAAACTTCAGTGTCCGTTACCTTGACGTGTGGCTTGACGACAGTTTGCAAACCTGCGTGGGAGATCTAAGTGGAAAGCATCTATTTTTCTGTTGTGGAGGGATGCTGAGCTCAAAACAAGACTTATTCCATGAAACACAGAGTTCTGTCTTCTTTTTAGTCTTAATCCACCTCCTGTGACACACTCCTCTGCTCAGAACAGCATATACCTTCATAACATCGTTTTCATGCGGGGTAGCATTGCTTTGGTACAGGACCAGGTTCAGGGAGGAAATTGGTTTCTGATACTCAGAATGGCTGTGTAAATGAATGATGAATGAAGACGCAGGTGAGCAGAGAGGTACAGAAAAGAAACTGATAAATAGAAGGGAGCACTGCAGAAAAAACCAAGGGGTTCTAAATTGCTTACACAAAACCTAGTAGTTATTTGCATGCTTAGTACTAGGTACTAACAGCATCTCTCTCCCTGCTGCACTGAAATGTGTTCTATAGGCACAAACAAAGGAAAATGCGAAACACCCAAGCGTTTGTGTTGGTTTTAGAGAACCCCTACATTTAATTTCCAAGCTTAAAAGGAAAAAAGAAACCTGGAGCTGCAGAGATCATTGCTGTTTTCTTCCAGAGCAATTCTGCATGTTTGACATCTTATCTATTGTTTATGTCAGGCAAATGGTGCCTGGACAACATGCAGAGTGGGCTGCAGCGGTAAGGTGGCAAGCGAATGCCTATGAGCTGCGGTGATTCATTGCTCAGAGGAGCTCTCACTTTAATCACAGAGGACTGGCAGATGAGGGAGGCCATGAGGATTTATGGCTCTGGGGCAGAGTGACAGCTGTCCCAGGTATCCCAGCTCCATGCTACAAATCAATGCCTTTATTAGAGGGTGACAACATTAGTGGCGAAGGTTCAGGCAGCCCACGGTCCTCTGAACTAACTGCCACATGAGAAAGCAAGCCTGCTTCACGCACAGAAAAATCAATCTGACATGAAAGCTTTCCAGTGACAGAGGGTGACATCCACAAGGTCATCTCTAGCAAAGGTAATATCACCTCTTGCAGGGCTGGATGCCCGTTTTATCATAGGCAGTAAGAAGTGCAGCCCCTACTGCCTGCACGCTGTAAGCAGTGGTACTCCAGGGAACATCCCCTGGTATGCCAGCATCCTGGGGTGCCCACAGCACTTCACTGCTCTGCTTCCCAGCCCTGGCTATATGCCTTTGTCCCAACCTCTGCTTGTGTTCACATTATGCTGCATGGAACAGCCTAGCACTGTCCCAGTGGCCACACAGCAGCTGGGCCCTGTCTGGGAGCAGCCATCATACCAAAAGGAGCGTTCCTTGAGCATGTGCAGCCAGAAAGTACAACTAGAAATTAAAGGCTCTGCAACTATGCACATGGGAAGAGTTTCCTTGTCTGTGTGCCTCAGTTTCTAAATTCTCAAAGTAGAAAGACCAGCACTCTGGGTTGTTTGTTCACACAATCAACACAAGGCTTAAGCTGGGTGTGAAGCACTAGTGCTGGCAGCAGCTCTGGCCTGGCTCTGCCTAGAAACAGTGGGAAGGTACTGAGGAGGGATGTCCCCATGGGCCTTTCCAGCCCACAGTGCGCCAGCCAGGCCTGCTCTGACAACCAGACCACACAGCAGCTGCGGTGGCCACCACAGTGCCCCACCAGTACAGGTTAAGGCTGGTTGATGTGTCCATATCTATAGCTGTTGAAGAAGATAAAAGAATAGCCCTAATAGTCTAATGGGGACAAAGAAGGAGCTCAGTCTTGCTTCCTGACCACATGGCCTGCAGTTCTTTGCAGAAAGCAAAGCCAGACTTGTGGTTGTGTTCACAAGCCATTGCTCGTTTTGTCATCACAAAGTGTAGTGAGAAATTACACATTTAATTTAGAGATCATCTGTTGAGCTGAGTGTTGTACAGGACAAGAGCCACTTCATGCCATCAAGGCAAATCCCAGACACTGTGTCTGCAGAGGAGGGGACAGAGTGCCAGGCAGCAGTGGCCCACTAGGCCTCCACCATCCTCTCATCCAAGGGGCACTCAGGAGAAGGATTTGTAACAATGCCTCCCTGTTCTGCTTTCACTTCTGCAGGAGGTCACTTCCACCCACCACATGAGTGGCACAGAGCCTCAGTTATTACGGCATCACCAGAAGGATGCCATGTTCACTCACTGGTAGAACAGATGAGTCCTATCTTCCAAAACACCAATGTGGCTACAGTCAGTGATCAGAGAAGAAAAGCTAAAAATATTTTGCCACAGATCATTATCAAAAGATGGTTAAAGTTTCAAGAGCAGTGTGAAGACTATCATCATCTTTTTCCAAAGTTTATCATTTTCTTGATCAGGGGGCTGGAGCACCTCCCCTACGAAGACAGGCTGAGGGAGATGGGCTTATTCAGCGTGGAGAAGAGAAGGCTGCGGGGTGACCTCATTGCAGCCCTTCAGTACCTGAAGGGAGCCTATAAACAGGAATGGAGTAAACTCTCCGAAAGGGTAGATAACAGCAGGACAAGGGGGAATGGTTTTAAGTTGAAAGAGAGAAGATTTAGGTTGGATGTTAGAGGGAAGTTCTCTACAAGGACAGTGGTGAGGTGCTGGAGCAGGCTGCCCAGAGAGGTTGTGGATGCTCTGTCCCTGGAGGTGTTCAAGGCTAGGTTCGATGGGGCCCTGGGCAACCTGGTCTAGTAAATGGGGAGGTTGGTGGCCCTGCCTGGCTGGGGGGTTGGAGATTCATGATCCTTGAGGTCCCTTCCAACCCAGGCCATTCTGTGATTCTGTGATTCTTTAGGGAAAGAACTCCTGCAGCACTGCCTCTGTATGCACAAGATGACTGCATACGCAGATAGTTCCTACACTCTATATGTTTCCAGCTGAAAGGTCACAGAAGATGAAAGGATGACTGAGCATTGCAAAGAAAGGAAAGGAGCGCTTGATGCTGTTGGGGCACCACTGGTGACATGCTGGGCCCGAGGGAAGCTCTGCCAGCACACAAAGAAGCCAGCGGCTCTGCTGATGGAGACCCCCCTGCCAGTGTTTCAACACTGGAGGGCTGTGAATAAGCAGCTTCAGGAAACAACACGTTCCAAGACCTGACACAAGAGTATTTCTAACATTTCTGTAACCTGGGAGTCAGACATATTTTTCAGCTTTGGTCACTGTTTCAGTAACATACTTCAGATGTTTTGCTTCGCCTCTTAACTCCAGAGCCAGCATACAGCATAGCCAGACACTTGCAACATGCAGCATCACGGACAGACACCAGTACAGTGCTGCATATACAATGGAAAAAATGCAGTGGTGACAAATACACATCTATATATACACGCACGCATGTTGACATTCAGGTGGGCATGCGCAGCTGGGGCTTTCAAGGCTGACACATTATTTACTCTTCTCCTGGCCTCAGAACACTTTCCCTGGAATTCAAAATCGGTGTTTCCGATGAGCCTGGAGCAGGGAATTCACTGACCATGAGGCACCTCTGACAGCCTGCAGCTCACCCGGGTTCCTAGCTGACACAAAGCAAACACCACCTTCATCTACAGTCCAACATACTTGACCTTCACACCTCCTAGATAAATGCTCAGATAACAAGGAGGGGAAGAACAGGGAGGATTCAGGGAGAAAACAGTCCATGCACAGCTCTGTTGAGCTGCCTGGTTGCTATGCCCTGGCATGGGGGTGATCTGGGAAGCTTCTTGATGGATTGCATGTCAACTGTGAGAGCTTGCTCTGTCCTCACCAGCACAGAAAGCAGACCTGAAGATTCCAGCAGCTGAAGCCATGCCACCCACCAGGGAGAGGAGCACAGCCATCCTCCTACCTGTCTGGCCAGCATGGAACCTCAACGCCGAGCATAGCTCACAGCCATTTGTGCAAAATCCAGACTAGGAAGCAGCAGCTGGTGCCTGGCATACCATGAGGTACTCAGCCATGTGCACATCTGTATGTGGAGCTTCCAAATGCCCTGCACACAGATCTCCAAATCAGGCAGCATCCCTCACAGCAGAGCGGGACTGAGGGTTGAGGAAGCATGGTGTGTTCTTACCTGAACAACTTAATCATAAAACAGCTGGGAAGGAAGTCAGTGTAACTTGGGGTTCCATTTGTAGGCATGCAAATACTACTGTAATTTGATTAATCTTTTTTCCCCTTTCAATCATCACCCATCATGTAGGGCACGAAGTGGAAATGGTTTAGTTCTTCCTTCATTAGCTACATTTATTTTTAATCGAGAGCCATACTCTTACCATGACAACCAAGGAGATGGATGGATTTGATTCCAACTTCATTCAAGCATCCTCTGACTGGGCTTTGAGTAGTTTGTATTGGCTGGGACTAAAATACAAAACAATTTGCCAAATGTGCTCCCCACTCAGAGTATTTGTATACCTTTGCTGATAGGACCCCTCCCTTCAAGAGAATCCTCACTAGTTGCTCTGATCCCCATGCTGCTCACAGCGGATACAGAGCAAGCTGCATTAACTTGAGCCCCATGTCTTAGTCACCATGGCAGTGTGTGGCTTCCTTGCCTGAGATATAAATTTTCCACAGGTCACACCTGTGGCCAATAGGGCCTAAGGGAAAGAGCAGTAGGAAAGCAGGTCATTAACTGAGCAAACACAAAATGATGCCATGAGGAAGCACTTGGCAGAGACACAGTCACACTCTCCTGCTTTCCTTTGCTCCTGGCAGCAGGGGCATTGCTTTCACGCTCCAGCCCCATGGACAAGACACTGCTACAGCCTAACACTGCCATGGCTCAGGGTTGCTGCTGTTTTATTTGAGTTTTTGGGGCTGAAGGGAATTGCCTGACAGCAGGGCAAGGCATGGGGCCGACCTGCGAGTGCCGGTCTCGCCACCCTCCTCCTCCTCTTCCTTGTGGCAGACGCTGGCTGAGCTCTGCAGAAGCGGGGACATGCGACTGAGCGAGGCTGTGTGCGGGACCGGCCCCCATGACTGGGGCTAAATGAAACACTTCACCGTCTGGCATATCACTCCGTTTCCCACGGATGGCACAAATAGTCACTGTGCGATGTACAAACACCAGGGATCTATTATTGGCACCTCTCCTCTGCTTGCCATAGTGACGTCCAGCCCAAACGCAAGTGTTAATGCCCTTATAAGGCTCCTAGCACAAATTTAAATTTTTTATCCTTTGGCCGATGATACAAACTGCAATCTCAGTAGCATACGGCATGGGGAGGTGGGAGATTTTGTTGGCTCTGTGGTGAGAGAGAGAAATTAAAAAGGAGCCTACAATGCTGAGTCACTGTGACAAATAACTTACTATGGCATACATTCAGGGTTTAGCAAAGAGGCAGCTGAGAGTGAGTCAGTGACTGACTAGTGCCTCCTAGATTTTCCTCCTTGGGAAAGATTCAATTTAATGTAAAGAAGAGATGGCAGAAGTATTTCTCAGTGTTACCATTACCAAGTTGCTATCACTAATTATACACGTGGTTAAAACCATCAAGTTCCATTGTGTAATACACGCCTTCTGTTTGGTATATAACATCACCCGTTATGGAGCAGTAAGTCCCATTACAAGTACTGATTTTGAGATATGGAAAACTTGGCCAAACTTCAAGTGTTTGGTAGTATCAATTCAAGCACCTCCCCTCTTTTGGTTGCTCAGCTTCACATTCTTATCCACATCCTATTTAGCGCTCTGGTTGAGTAGTCTGTAGCATCATTTACACCAAAATAGATAGCTTTGTGATGAAAAAAACCTTTCCAAGTGCAAAATGGATACAGTTTTATAGAAGAATGTGTAAGAAGGTCACAGTCCACCAAAACACCTAGTCCCAGTAAAGTCAAATTTGCATATGCTGCATCACAGCCAAAGTTATTCTGGTGTCATTCTGGTTGTGATGTTTCTTCCCCCTTCTCCTTCTGCTCAGGCAGACAAGATCTTGCCCAGCACCCCAGATCTGGGAGGATTGCAAGAAGCAAGTCTGCATGATGTCCCCTCCCCTGACCCCAGGTCCCACACCTGCCCGTGAGAGAGCAGAAACAATAGAAACAATTTCCTGTCAGGAAGGGGCTGTTTGCAGCTTTTCAGCTATCTGTATACCCCCCTTTCCTTTTCCTCAGCTGGAAAAAAACACTTAAAAGGCAGTTCTGTCGCCAAAGACCTAGGGGCTGCACCAACCAGCATCTCTCCATTTGTGCCTTGTTTCTCCTACCCAGAGAGGTATCGCTGGGTAAGCCCTGAAATCCCTCAGACACTATGCAAATTTGTACATGATGGGAAAGAATATAACTGCTCCCAAGCAGACCAGAATCAAGTGGAAGGAATTTCCTATCACTCTCTTCCACCTGAGTCACAGGGTTCAGCCTGGCAATGGGAACATCTTGCCTCAAATAATTCCAGTTGGGATGCTGCAGTCAGGCCATCCTTTCTGAGCACAAATAAAGGCAGAGAATAATCCACCATTCGCTCGAAATGTTAATTAGTGAGTGAATTATAGTCATACTGTTCCCATCCGAGGGCTGGCTGCTGAAGAAGTGTAATTAGATATTTATATCTGTTGTCTAACTTGTATGAACTACAGTGGTCCAGTTGCTCATGAATGAGTTCATAAAGCTGGTCAATTATTTTTACATGATGCTTTTGTTTGTTTCTTAAACAAAAATATCTTTCCCCTCTCCTAAAACAAAGCTTTTCTTGAAAAATAGTGATATCATCAACAATTTCACTGTCTTTTTTTAGCTGAGTGCATCTCTTTCCAACACTGTGAGACAAAGGGCTTCCTTATTTCCACCATAGCCCTACCAAATGCATTACAAACCCCACGAGGAGAGCCCCTAGCATGCCCCAGAGCTGCAATGTGATCCTAGGCAAGAGGGTACAGCTGAGATCCTCAGTCTTAAGGAAGAACTGACTTCAAAGATCACACACTGAACCTGCTTTTAAGAGCAGCAAATCCCTGTAATTTCAAAGAAAAAAAGCACTCATGTTCTCCTTCATGCATCTGTGGAGAGCGGCTCTCAGATCTGACCTTCCCAAAATGCCTATCAGTGATCAGCTGTGAAACAAGAGATCTCTGTAATATTTTTCTAATGCAGAGTGGACAGCAGCCAACTTCCCATAGAGAAGGAGGAGGATTTTCTCAAACTAATTTTATTTCCTTATCTTTAGTCATCTGCTGAAAAGAAAACACTAAATATATTCCTCAGTCTACTCCTTCCAGTGATAGCTCGAAGGAGTAAAGAACCATATGCTCCTTCAGCTGATCCATACTGTCTCCATGACAATGCAGTTTACAAAGTTTGCTCCTGACAGCTCTGTAGTACGTGCTTCAGTTGCTCACATTTTGGGGCATGAGGATGGCTGGCAGTGGTGGCACTGGTGGCTGCCACTGCAGTGGTTGGGCATGTCCACCAGTGGCTCTGGTCGAGCAGCATTTCCACCCAAACCTCCCAACCCCATGACCAGTGCCTACCAGAGAGCTCCAGTTCCAGTGGTGCAGCTCAGCCTGTGGCACCGTCTGGAAGCTGATGCAGCTAGTCTCTCCAAATTCCTTACGAGCTTTCGTATGTACAATGCCTTAAAAGGAGAAAGGATTTCACCTCATTTTAACCAATCAGAAAATCTTAGTGAATTTACACAGAAAAATGTGTTTTCCTCATTAAAGCGTGCTTTGCCTTTGGGTAAGGTAGATCTCCTGGATCCTCCCAGGAGCACAACAGGCCCAGAGCTGGAGCTGTGATGGATCTCTCCTCTACTCTTCTAATTCCTTCACATCCCTGTTTCATTTACAATGTACCACACAGCACGTAGAAAATGGGCTTTACCTTCAGCCAGCTCAGGCAGGACATCCAACTTACTGACTGCTGTGGTGGACAAGAAACCTCATTCTATGATGTAACAGAACAGAAGCATTCAGGAACAGGCTGCATCTGAGCTGCAGGCCATCAACTGGCAGCCTCCACCTCACCAAGTGCAGAAAGACGTGATACCGTTATTTTCAGAGCCTGTGTGTTTCACTATTCCCCAATTGGCACAATAGCTGTCAGCACTCCTGTTTTGAATTTCACACATTTGCTTGATCAGAAATCAACAGAAATACATAACCGGCTGTGGTGGTGCATGAGATTCAATTCTTTTTTATCAAAGAGTTACCCAAGATATGGGTTGCAGATCAGATTGTCTCCACGCAATCATTTCTAAAAGCAGTATGTATTTAAGAGCAGAAATAAAAACTTCAGCTGGCTAAGATTGAAAAAGGAAAATATATACACATATATATATGTATATATATATATATATACACACACGTAAACCTGACACTCATTTTGAATGGTAATGGTGAAACATTTAGAGATTTTAAAATTTATTTATTTTTTAAAACACCCCATTCCCTGTCGAATGGCCTACACAGCTGAATCCCCATAGATTTGCCAGCTGTTTTGAATTCTACCAGCATGGCACTCATCAGCCAGAAGCTTAGTCATGCTGAAGGGTTCCCCACCTGCAATCCCTGCTGCCCTTCAAAGCATGGAGCCCAGAAAGGACCCTAGGGCTGGGGAGAACATCTTTCCACTGTTTGCTCCTACACAGTGGCCAGGCCTGGGACACAGCTCACAAGATGTCTCAGCATTTCTTTGACGTCTACAGATATATGCCAAGTTCTAATTATGCTCAACTGTTCACTAGAAATTCAGGCCTCTATTCCCCCCCTCCTTGATCTCTCCTGAATTCTATTTATGGGCAAAAAAATGAAGGCTTGTCTAATTAAAGATGATTCTCCTCTTATTCCTTCACCCCCTATACCAGGAGCTAAGACAACTTCTGTCAAAGAGGACTCACATCTAGACTAGGTCCTAGCATTATGCAGTGGAGGGAGGTGTGCTGCACAGGAACAAGTTTCCACAGAGAATGGAGGAAGCTTGGAGTCACAGCTTCCTTTCAAGCCTCTGAAACCCATGGATTTATAGAGACTTGGCTCCCCAGCACAAAATACCCTTCGTTTTGGGGGGATAAAGAGCTTGGGCTCTGCTAATCTCTCCAGTTAGCAGGAAGGAACACAGGACCCAGCATGCCACAAGCTTTGGAGGCACTGCTCAAAGTTATTTGGTGCCTTTGGAGGCTCCCCAGGGACTGGCAGCATAAAAGATTTAATGTGCGTGCCCAAGCATCAAGCAACCCTGTCTATTAAGAAATTTTAGGGGAGGAAACGCTTTCCAGACTCACAAGCCTTTCTAAAGGAATCACTACTCTGTAGGATGTCAGACACATAATGCTGGTGCCAAAAATGTCACTTTACACTAGTTCTCATTCAGAAAATATATAATTGATGTTTAGAAAAGCCAGTGAAATATATATATTCCTTTTAATTATCCTTAGCCCTGCCCTTTTCTCCAGGGCTTTGAGGAGGACCTTTGAAGACTCATGAAAAACCAATCTTCTTTGGCTCTGGGGGCTGGGAAAAGCTCAAAACTCACCATACTTCACCAGAGGGCAAGAATGGAACTCAGCTCTGGGAGATGATGCTCGCATGTGCCTGGCACTGCCCTGGCTGGGGGTGCAGGGACAGGCATGGTCCAGGGGCTTACCAGGCGTCTTTGACAGAAACAAAGCCAGTCCAGAGCCTGGTAAAAAAACAAAACAAAACAAAAACAAAAACATCAGAATACATACAAGAGTTGCTTGCTCCCTGCATGGTAGTTCATTTCAGATGCCCACAAATAAGCGGTAAGGGACAACAACAATCCTGAATACCTCAGAGTCTGGAGAAGCAATTTGGACAAAGAAAATACTAGTGTCCTCATTCTGCAGGGAGATTAATTTGTTTTATTTAACTGCCTCCGGCTCTCTTCAATCAACTGGGAGAGATAGACACCTCCAGTGGATGATCCAAACCAAGAGGGATTAAAAACCCCGGAGTTGCACCTATGCAAATCTTTAGAACACATAGGAAGCTTAAAGACATGGGCTTCCTGGTTTAGATCTGCTCATTAAATTTATGGTAATCAAGCTTGAGTTACTACAAATGTGTGCCTGGAGGAGAACTTGAGACCCTGGCCTGGAAAACCAGGTCAAGATCCCTACAGAAGTGACAACTCCCCTCATTTTTGCTATATTACTTTCACATTTTATGGTCACCAAGAAGGTTTTTCCTGCTCTCTTGTTATGCTACTGCCTGGAGTGGGCTGTTTGTCCCCCCAGCAGAAAATAAAGAGTCACAGCAGCAGCAGCAGAGGGTGTGGGGGCAGACACTTTTTGGGCACCAGAACTGGCAGTTTTTAGAGCCTCCGAATGAGTAGGCAACTGTGCTGAGGCTCTTTCTCCCACCACAAATCACGAAGCCAAATATCTCAGCTGCACGGCATGTCTGCAGGAGCTCCTCCTCCAGTACTGTCTTGTGTGGGAAGGGCTCTGCTGGCACGCAGCTCACCCGAGCACTTGCGTGCCTATGGACAAAATTAAGGCAAGCCTCTGTGCACATTCAACATATATGGGCAAAGCCCTCCTTAGAGCCTGCCTGGCTTCACAAGAGCAACCTGAAGCACTCTGAGCATTGGGACCACGTGCAACCAGCCAATGCTGGATGCCAATACTTGGAAAGTTCCATGCAGAAGCAGGAAGACATGGGGATTGAGGCACCAGAGAGCAGAAGTTTCCTTTTTTTCTTCTCAGAGGGAAAAAAAAAATTGGCTAAAGGCAGTAGAAACAGATGTACTTATGTATCCTATACACTATAAAAGAAAGGCCCTTCCAGTGAAGCAGATGGGTTTAAGTGCCATTTAAAGCAACTTCTGCTTCACCCAAAGAAGCCTCACGTAAGCTTTACATGTGGGTTACACAAGTATTTTAAACAAAAAAGTCTCCGGCTACAAATCTATAACATCACATGGAGCTTTACTCGATGAAAGCTCAAACAGTGGAATCAAGGAAAACTGTCCCTACACCCCCAAACCTCAAACAGTACTGTTGACTTCAAACTTCTTGGGAGCAGAGCGCAGTTCTGCAATGATGTTGCTTTCTTTTCAGCTCACATCTTCTGGTACCCTAGCCCCAGAGAGACATTTTTAGGAACATGTAAATTCCTAAAAATGAAGCATGGATTCATTACTTCTCATCAATTGAGAAGATTGTTACAAAAGCGCATACATGATTATCACCATCATTTTAAAGACCATTGTGCATACATAAAAGGTGAAGATAATTTCACAAATGAACAACCACCCAAACAGATGTTGTTCTGATAGATGTCATGTCTATGAACTTTTCAGTGGACAGAGTTGAGCCACAGGTTTAGCAGTACTGTCTCAGATCCCTTGCTTCTCCTCCATATTAATTTTCCTCAGGGATCAGAAGAATTAGAACAACACAGTATGTTTCAGAAGCTCACACTTTTCGGTCTCTTTTTTTTTTTTTAAATCATGCACTACATACTAGGGTTGTAACTGATGTGTATTTCAGGCCCATGCACGGGTAGGAACATAGAAGACGGGTAACATCTATTTCCCATTGTGTTCAAGGAGAAGTTGCTAAACACAAAAATAAGTGGAGCTGTTTTCTTGCATCCAATCAAAGCATGACTTAACAGCCAAAAGCTCAGTAAAACAAAGCAGTAGAAAAGAAAGGACACTGAGCCTTTGTTAGGCTGGTCAACCTAGATAGGTGAAAGATGAGCTTGAACAAGGTTAGAGAGCAAAATATCATGAGCACCAGATTCCAGGAGAAGCAGAACTGGTTTGCAGTGCTTAACTGAGGAAAGCACACAAGCTATAGCTGAACAGAAACATAGAGTAGACTAAAGCATTAAAATAAATAAATAAATAAAGCCCTAAGGAAAGAGAAGAGTGAGTCAAGACAAAAAGCTCCCAGCAGCAAAAAGAAAGCTGCAGCTTTAGCTCGTTGCTTAAACCAATGTTGGAGAAAAAAAAGCACCTGGTACCGACAGAAATAGGACCTGCTCAATGTACCTGCTGGTCGCCATGCTAAAAGTACTGAAGGGTTGCACTTCCTGCAGAAAAGAGCATTCCTGCTAGAGAGCTGCTCCATTGTCTCACGTGTGTGAATGTCCCCACTACCAACACTCATTTACTTTTGTCAACAGGGTACACTTGAGCCTTTTCCTGTGAGCACTTACACCTGTTTCCTGTAAAAGTGGTGATGGTGCTCAGACTCTTCTGATATTGTCAAGTAGGCTAGGGATCAGCTGGCCCCTTATAAGCCATAGCTGGCAATTGTTCTTGCCTCCCGGGTACCCCACCTGCTCAGCTTCAGAACTGCCCCATTCAGAGTCCAGCCCCACAGCTGCTAAAAGGGTTGGAGTCACCAGCTTCTTCCATCAAAAACAAACAAACAAACAAAAAACAAACAACGAAACAAACAAACAAAAAAACTCCTGTGCAGTGTTTATGGTTAAGAGAGATGGAAATTTTTTGCAGCTATGAGTGCAAATATACCTGCCTGTATTGCTAGATCTTATGGAAGCTGCAGTGGTAGATGAGAACAGAGCTTGGGAATAGGCATGGATGAGTTGACAAAACTAATGAAGCCAACATTTTTTATACATTTCAGACCAAAAAATGCAAACAAAAGGGATTTCTAGAAGAGGTTCTTTTTGTTTTTGAATTTGTTTTTCTTTAAATGTCTTTTAATTTAGCAACTTTCTGTGTGAAAGCATAGACCCCTTCTGTTGCGCAGATCAATGTGGACTTGTTCTAAGATATTCTGTTTTGATCATAGATGAGTTTGTACAGGTGTAGCTCTTCTCATCCCAGTGTAAATATTCCTGATATGCACCTTTCAACAATATGATGAAGCCTGAGCTGGGACTAGCTCCTCAGTCTGTTTGTTGGCTTTAGAAAATGTTATGAACAGCTTTGCTTGGTTCTAACAGAATAGGGACATGCAGCAGAGTTCTTTTAATGCATGAGTATTGTGATATGCAATTCTGAAATGCATGCACCAGTGTAAATAACCATGCCTTCAAACAAACTGGAAAAGCATTACTGAGAGGCTACAGGACAGTAGCAGAGCACAGACATGAGTACACTGTACTTAGTGTAAGCTTAAAGTAAATTAAGTACTTCAAATGAACAACAAACTGGAATTTCAGCAACTCAGGGGTAGTTAAAACCGGCATCAGGGTAATGTAGAAGTTCCTAAGGAAAGGAGAGAAAAAAAATCTTCAGGGATGTTCACAATGGAAAGAAGGATGTGTGAAACACCTGTATCTCAGACAATAATCGGTTTTAGGTACACAGGAGTCAGATCTCTGGCTTGAGAAAAAATGCACTTATAACGATGCCATCAGAAGGGTTTGGGCAAAGCTAGGGAACGACTGAAACTAAGGTATGAAGAAAGGAGAGTAGATGTTAAATACCAAAACACAATCAGATATCATTTAAATGTGATGGTTGTTTTTGGATCATAAATGTAGAAAATATTTAGGAAATAAATAGGTATATGAAGGCCAAAGAAGATTTCATTACAAGGTTTTTGAAGGGCACCCACTGGTTTCAGTGGAGAAAGCATTCAGGCTATTTGCTTTAGTTTGAGGCTCCACAGAACGTCAAGACTTGCAGTTTGTGTTCCCAGGGATGAACAGGGTCCTTCCCTCTGTCTAGTTTAGCCCATCTGTTTTAGGGAGCCAGAGAGAGTTAAACGGTGTTTTCTCTCTGTTGGATTAGAAAAAGAAAAAAGTTTGGTGTAGAGTCATATCAATGGTCTGTTTTGCTTTCTTGTTCTCCTTTACTTGAGTGGGGAAGCGTGACATTGTCTGATGTCTGGAGGCATCCCTCATAAGCTGGGGAGGGATGGAACTTGTAGTCTTTAACTCGGGTGACAAATAGAATTGAATCCATAACAAGAGGAGGAAATCCTTGTAGGGTTTTTATTTCCAGACGTTCATTCAAACATTTGAGTTAAATGGTGTTAGCATAAAAAACAAAAAGAGCTTAAAATGGTCTAACCAAAATCACTCTTAATCAGGTTTTGTTTCCATGGCACCTTTGATGTCATAAGCCTAATAGCTCCCCAGTGATCCATAGAGTCTTCCAGGAAAAAAAAAGTGGCTAGACAACCTGAATGCCAAATGTTGAACACATGCTTAAAAATATCCTTTCTGAAAAGTTTTCAGGCCTCCCTTCTCTTTTAAGAATTAAGGGAAACCAAAAATCAAACCAGGAATTCCCCACAAACACCCACCCACCCTGTGCATTGCTGGAAATCTGTGCACGGCAGTTTGAATGTATGGAGCCCTACAAATATATTATTAAACTGCAAAGGAAATGCATAAAAAGACTGTTATAAAAATAGCTGTAAAACACTTTTTTTTTTTTTTTTTTAATTCTGCAGATGCAAAATCTCAAGAAACATCTTTCTGTCAAAACTGAAACAGATTGTGGTGTTCAGCAGCACATTTCTTTGCTAGGGAAACATTCTTGGTACAGTGTTTTTGCTATTCGTCTCATGTTTTTTCCAAGGATTTTCTAATTAATCATGGTGCTGATGGATGATAGCTGCCCTGCTATGGCTGCTATTAACACACACAAGTCTTGCCAGAGGTAAAGTAGATGTAATTTGCTCTTATTTAAAAGCTTTTGCTCAATGATGTTTTTATGGCCTGATCTGGCATTTGTGGTCAAGCAACGTTCCCAGACCCTTCTGCCTTCAGGATCCTTATCCGATTCTATAAGAGCTTTGCTTCTCTTCTGGTTTTCTGGTCACTGCCCACTGGCTGAGCAGAGATATATTGCTCTGCCTGGTGCTTTTGGTATGGATAGCAGAGGGTCTGAAGCTTCAGAGGGCAAGACTTGTGGAAAATTGCTGCTGGAGAAGTTAAATGTCACAACTCATACTAAAAAAAAAGCAAAATCCTAATCCAGATTGGAATTTTTGTATCATTGAAGATAATGAATGTAATGGTATTGCTGTGTTTGTAGTAAAATACACAGCAAGGATCCGCTAATTTGAATGGAAAGAAGAGCTTCTTTCAAAATGGAAGTTTATAAAACTCTGCTTAAGAGATGCCAAACATGTATGTCAAACAATACAAATATAGAATGTGATATGAACGATAAAAAAGATCCTGCTTCAAAATAAAATCCAGCAATCAAATATCCTTTACTTTTTCTAGAATAGGAAAATGAATCAACATTCTACCCTTCCCAGGGCTGAACTCCACAGTTTATGTAGAGTGAATCTGGATGGCGTCAAATGAGCCAGCATAGTAGCTAACTGTAATAATAACCCTTCCAGCAAAATAAATAAGCTTGTTATGTTGACATGCTTATCATATTTTTAAAAGGATATTATGTAATAAAAGTTCAAGTGTTACTTAAAAAGTGTGTTACCTCTCTGTATAAAAGTATTTGCACTAAAATCACTATGCTGGTGAATTACTCCGAACTTTTCATGGTCTAACACAGAGTGTAACAGAGTCTATTATGCCTTAAATCACCTGTCTGTGTCAGAATTTAGCCCTGTCACACTTTCTCCAAGAAGAAATATAGTGGCTGGTCTATTTTGGATTGCAACAAGAAGCTAATAAATAAAATAATAGATTCCAAATTAAAAACAAAACTGAAGCAAAACAACAAGGAACATATAATTACAAGTGCAGTAAATACAGCCTAGTTTCCTTGTTTGGGTTACTGGCTTGTTTGCTGCCTGTGAATGGGAAAAAGAAATATGCTATAATATATTAAAAATCAGGAAAAAGAATATTTTATTTTTATAATGCATTTTTACCTAGTTGTCTTGTGTGTTTTGCATTTTGTGCAATGGGACCGATTCGTTTAGATATTTATATGCTATTAATTGTAATTCCTTTTTGTAACAATCATCAGAACTTTGATCTCTAGGAACTTTTCCAGGTCAAATGTTCAGATGAAACACCCAGCCATTCATATGCAGACCCGTGTACAAGTTTTAGTATGTTTCCATTTGTCCTTCTTTAAAACAAACATGTCCAGACAGAAGAGACCGACAGGCACATGAAAGACCACTTTAATCTACTTCTGCAGTCAGAGCAGATATATGAAGTGTAGTATAAACTGGAGGTAAGCCTTGGAATGGTGCTTCCCAGAATACTGCTGAATATGAGAACATTCCTCATAAAAGAGTTTAGAAGAGAAGGATGACAAAAAACAATATTAATCTGTGTGGCTGTTGTTGGGAACAATCAATAGCTGAGCTTGGTGGATGCTGGTTGCTGATACGCTGACAGGTGGTGCTGGGTATGGCACCTACAGGTCAAAACCAAGCAGAACACGTCCCACCACTCAGCTAATATAAGTGCATATACCATTGATCTTGTGCAGTTATAGTGCCTGTCTTTTGTCTGGAAAATGAGTCACTGTTTAAAGACAGGGGCTGGGAACTGTAGGGATCCAGATCCACGACTGAAGCAAGTGGGAACCACAGATTCTTCAGAATCTTTAAGAGCGTGTTATTATAATCACTGTTCACAACCATACATGCACACTTTGCCATGTACTAACATTTAATTTTTTTTTTGTGATTGGAAATTGAATGTAATCTTTTAAAAGAAAAATGTCTCTTACTAAAAGCTGTTGACTTTTCCATCCTGAAAATATTTTCCTCCTTTCTTCTTATTAGTCATAATTCCTCCTTCCTCAGATTTGTCTCTCACTCCCATGTTCTTTTCCTCTTGTGACTTACAGGTTTCAAGAATGAACTTCAGATGAGTCTGAAAGAAAAAAATCTCTTCCAGATCGGCTATTTTTCCATTAACTCCTACAATTATATACTGCAGGCAGTTCAGAAAATTGGTCATAAGAAACACACTGCTCCATCTCCACATTACCCTTACAGCTGCTGCTCCAGGTAGCAATCAGTGCCAGCATAGCAGCAGACTTCAGCCAGCACCACTTCCTTCAGGATCCATCTTCAGGACTGGTTTTTGCAGCACAATTTCGCTCTCACCAAATGAAGATGTCCTTAACCAGTTCACCACTGTTCTCCATTCTTTTATTAGTTGTTTGGATTCTTTTTTTCTTACCATAATATTGCTTTCCCTCAAATCTGCTCTTGAACTGAACCATCCACTCTCTGTGTTCAAAGCCAATGGTAAGACTCCAGTGTCCATCCTCTCTTTGCATCACACGTCACAGCTCTTTTCTTTACCAGATCATGTTCCTTCTGAAGAGCCCAGCTCAGTCTATGAGAAAAGGTTACCTTCCAAATACCTCTCCCTGCTTTTACCCACTCTCCTCCCTTTCCTCCCTTCCATCCACCAATCAGCGGAGTCATTCCAACATTAAAGATAAGCAGTTTTTTCAAACTCACTCAGCATTTCCATACAAGTCAGTTAAACCATCTAGGTTTCCTATAATCTTTTCTTTTATTATTTTATTTTACCTTTAAACTACAGTTTGACTATCATTCCCTCTTAAGCATTTTGGGGACATGGTTTCTCGCATATATTGTTCTTCTGCCCTGAAGTTCAGTATAAGATCAAATATTCAGAGGTGCCAAGTAGCTCTCAATTACTCCAGATTTACCTCATGGTAATAGAGGAAAATCTGGACTCAAAATGACAGGTTTTACGAGCCTGTGATGCCTGTGTCACCGGTTTTATTGTTATTTGCATGTGCCAAAGTGTCCCCGATGAAAAGCACGTGTCTCTGATTTACCAAACGGCCCTTAACCTCAGAGTCAGCTTTTTATTCCACAGACCCATAAAATGTACCTAACAAAAAAATAAAGGCCAAGGCTGACATAAAAGTGAGCTGAACTGGAGCAGCTTTAGACTCAGCAGTTCCTGACTGTTTTGCTTTGCGTAGGATTGTAAAACTCCCCAAGCTGGGAGAGATGCACAGGTATCATTTTTTTGGATCTCTCCTTTGCAGGTGGTTGATGACACAGTGAGAGACAGGATGAAACTCAGAACACATTCATACAAATTGCTTATTTGGAAAATAAACACAAAGTATCTAGAAAACCAACAGAGTGGAAGATACTCAGCTCAGCACACCCCTCGTCAAAGAGGTGCATACCAAGTGCAGGGCAGATTCCACTGCAGCACCTCACTTCATTTAAAAAGTTCTTGTCTAAAGAGCAAGGAAGGATGAGCTGTGATCCTTGGGCTGTGCTCCTGGTTCTGCACGAAATTCCTCCACACATAGAAAAAAAAAAAAAAAGAAAAACAAAGGTCTGGGGAGATTTCCAGCAGGGTACGCCATGGCTCCAGGAACGTGGTGTGATTTATAGGAGCTAGTGCTCTGGCCAGGACACAGCTGTGTCTGCTGTTTCGAAAGCACTGCTTTATTTACCTTCTGAGTATGAAGAATCTCTGCTTGTATGCCTTCACTTAAACTTGGTGCTTGGAGCAGAATGGCTGGTTTGCCTCTGTGCAGAGAGATTGTGAATGGCCATGAGTGTGAGGGCAACCTGTGGCTGTTTTGGAGATGGCCACTCCATCTGGTAAAAGAAAGAGAGAAAAATCACAGGGCAGTAGACTATGGTTGCTGCTTTTAAAGTTTCACTATATACAAGGTTTCAGCCACATTCTCCCCATTTTAATGGCTTTATGTAACAAAAATAATTTTTCATGTGTTCAGGCTACTTAAAGTGCTGCAATGTATCTGTGCCGTGGTTTGTCCATGCTACAAATTTTACCTAAAATATGCTAACAAGAGGGAATGGTTTTTCTTGTGATGGCTTTTGTGCTCACTGCCTCTAGCTGTGCTCCGAGCGCCTCTCTCTGCAGGGAGGTCTCCATTGCTCAAGAAGTAGTTGCTGAATGGCCAGCTTGCAATTCGGAGTGCTGAAGAAACCTATGCTCAGTGCCTCAAGGTAAACTGGAGGCTGGCAGCAGTTGCTGCACAGTGAGATGAGACTCCAGCCTGGCATAGGTGGGAAGAAGGGCAGTGTAGACCTCTGTGCAACAGATCACTGTTTGTCACAGCTGAAGTCATCCCAGCTCACCAGTCACAGCCCCTTGGGTCTCAGTTGTCACTGAAACAACATACTTCTGCACAGACTCAGCCATACCTAGATAGCTATAAACACAAATTATGGCTGCCGTAACGCCTCCCTGCGTTGCTAGCAAGGTGAAATGAGGTCTACACTGAATAAACATTACTGAAAGCTTTTCAAAGGAACAGGCTTTGGGATTTTTGACAGCAGATAATCTCAGTTAAATATAGTTGCTTGTGGGTTTTTTTTATTATTATTTATATCACATTGTTTTCTGCTGCAAGTGGGAAAGTGGTATACAAAACATGAGTAGGTCAGAGAATAACAGTAGATCTGGTGGTATTGCTTCTTTGGATTGGTGCCTAAGCAGTCTAAATCACGTACACACATGCTGGCATCACTAGATGCGAGATTACAGAAATGGAGAATTACATATGCCTTTTTAGTAATTAAAATTTCCTTTGTATTTGCTGTCTTTATTAGGAGTCCCTGAGCCCTCTTAATTCCCAGTGTTAGAATCCCTGCTGCCTATTTTTAATATTCTTATAATTTAAATGCATTTTTTCACAGTGCTTTAAGGACCTTATATGAATAATATCCAAATAAACACAAAACAGTGAATCATATAACTTTTGGATACTTTACATGCAGGTTGTATGAATTCAGGTCATGGAGTATGGTGAATTTATGAGGATGCTATACTGGCTTGTAAGACCAATTAAACAAACAAAAAATAAATTAAAAAAAAATGAAGGGGATTTCTTTAGCTGCTTTGCAACAGATCTTCAAGTTTGCTTATTTCATTTGCATTTTGCTCACCGGTGGCTCCCATCTAGCTCCACTCAGCTGCTCGTCCTCATAAGCCATTTGTATTTTAGCACTGCCATAATGCTGTGGCTGTGAGAAGCAGCCAGAAGAGAACATTTGTTTTACAAGAGCAAAATTCCATATTGCCAGGGAGGGCTGGGACAGCAGCATCCTGTTCGCTCTGCTGTGAACCAGTTCCTGCAAGCGCACATCTCCAACAATGAAGGCAGGAGAAGGCCATAAACAAAATGACTAATTGAAGAGGTGAGTGATGTGAATACCAACGTTCTTGGTATATATGTTTCTTACACCCTCTTGCTCTAAGACATCTTGCTAAACTCTGTGCACTGAATTGGCCTTGTAGTCCTAAAGCAAGACTGCACTGTAGTGTCATTCTCAGTGCCCTAGACAAGAGTCCCAGTGTTTGGGGCTTGGAGGTGACTACACTGAATGCTATATTCAGTATAACTTCTGGATTCCAAACTGATATAGCAACAAAACCTCACAGTGTTATTGGAAGTTGGATGTCTGAATAGGCAAGAAAGGAGGAGGATCAAAAGAACTTTGTATAAAATGCTATTACACATCCAACTATGCCTAACACTGAGTCTAAATTAGATGCCATTGCTAATTAATGCAAGTGGAAGAGTTTTACTGATTTTTAGTTTTTAATATTTTGCTTGGAAGGTGCTTGAACTTTCTATCAGACTGACACAAATCCTGTCTTTGATCTGGACCTCCTTGCTAAAAAAGACCATTAGTTGCCATAATAAACCAATCTGACATTATCTCTGGGAAAAGGTCAGTGCCACTTATCAGTCACGGAGCTGTTTGTATTTGGAGTACCAAAACTGAGAAGTGTCACATGAGGCAAGGTGTGATCTGAAACCTTTTACCCCATGGTTTTAGGAGCAGATGCACTGCTAAGTCTTAGTCTGCAATTTGCCACAGATGAGAGTGGGTTCGATTGTTCTTGCAGCTTCAACGTATTACAGACACTTCGTCACAATGAATGGGATATATGTGCAAATGAAAATATAACAGCTTCATACTTTGCTCTTTCAGAAAGATCCTGTTCTCGATGTTCAACTCTAATCTAGGGAAGAGTATTCCCCAGTGTATAGATTCCAGGAAACATGCTTGTGTATCTTCCTCAGTAAGGAGAACAATACTTCAACTACTGGAACAGCATGTTCATAAACAAAGGCACTGTTGGTTGCAACATGGATGAAAACAAAGGCATTTCAATTTATTGAAGAAATGTCCGGATATAATTTCTTGTTTTCATCAAAACAAAGTGTTGGGACATATTTTTAAATAGCATGAAAATTTTAGTTAGGGCAACTGATATATATATATATTTTTCCCCAACAAGCAACCCTTTTTGTACCACCAAATAGTTGCGTTTCTTTTGGCTCATCAAAAATTTTTCAGTGATGGCATCTGCTACCCACCAGATCAGGTTGCCCAGGGCCCCTTCTAACTGGCCTTGAACACCTCTGGGGATGGAGCATGCTCAACTCTGCTAGGCAATGCACCCAAACACCTGCATATATATATGCCTTTGTTTGCGTATCATACAGATGCTTTGGGGTCAGGTGTGGGCTCTGAAAACAAAAGTGCTTTCTTGAATGTGACTTCTCTCAGGATTTCCTCCTCATCTGCACCTTTCTGCTCTCCTGCTTATATTCGTTTAAATGACTACTGAGACCAGCAGCCCTCACAGGTTACCTATGCTCTGATTAAATTTAGGAGATACATTGTCACATCTCTCCAGCACTCAAGTATAAGTGGAAAAACAAGCTCCTTAACATAGAACCATAGAATCATAGAATGATAGAATCATAGAATGGACTGGGTTGAAAAGGACCTCAAATATCATCTAGTTTCAACCCCCCTGCCATAGGCAGTATCGCCAACCACTACACCAGGCTGCCCAGAGCCACATCCAGCCTTATCCAGGAGATTTCCATACAGTAACAAGCTGCCAGGCTTTGGTCACTTCATGATCATTAGAGCTGTGCTCAGCACAGAGCTAGCAGAGCCATCAAGTCCCCAGTGCCCACGGTTGTGGCTGGCTCCCAGCAGGAGGCTGAGGGGAGCAGCTGCCTGCCCAGTGCTGCTCAGAGCACTGACAGAGTTGTCACTGCAGAAACAAGCTGTGCTGACCCAGGTCATCCAATGACTAGGCCATTAAGATGAATGGAGGCAAGTCTGTTTCCTACACAAACTGCATCATCACCTGCCTATTGAGGTTCAGCAGTGGCTTCCCACGTTGTAATCAAACAGGAAAGGTCAGACCTCAAAGGAGCATAATCTGAACTGGGGTGGAGGAGGACATTCTCGTCTCCCCTGCAGCTGCAAAGCAATCATGATTGCCTCCTTCCATTTTCTTTTTTCTCTTCACCTCCTGTATTTGTTTTCCAGGGAGTGCTGTGGAAGTGAAGCTGTGCATTAAGAGGTTGCGCTGCTCTCTTGGATGCTGTACACATCAGGCTTTCACTTCTTCAGATTTCTGTCCAAATAATCTTCCTTATTTTCAGGTGTTTATCCCTCACTTGTCCCCATGACATCTGACCAGACAACCCAGAGTGCAAACACGACCACTGCAACATCTTCCCTTCCCCAGCATGGGGGCACAAACACATATACCTTCATTCAAGCTAATTTAACAACATAAAAGTAACACATTTTACATGCATGATCCACAATCATCATTTTCTAATGCCAAAGGTTACATGAAATATCTCTTATGTTGTATTAGCCTATTTCCTGGCATGGAGTTGTAATCTCCTAGAAGGCATAAATGTTTCAGTATTAGTACTAAGAAGCCACATGAGGGAGCATTTGGAGAATTGAAATACTTTCCTTGCATCAGTGTAAATAAGTGAGGGAATCAGACTCGATCTTTCTGGGATATATATAGAATTCAGACAAATCTAGATGTAATTATCCATTTCTTGACTCTTGCAGGATTCAGAATTCAAGACTCCCACTGAAGACTGAACCAGACAGTTTCTTACTTTTGCCCAGGTACACTTTGGCCAGCATACCTGGAAGTGAGGCTGGATGAGTGGGTTTATGTTTCAGCTCAATGAAAGTATGAGCTCTTCTGCACAGGTTATTTCGGTCTGACTGTGGCAGTGGTGCCAACTTTTCCAGGTTATCACCATCCCCAGCAACGGTGCTGGTAGAAGGGAGCAGCAAGGCTCTTTCTGCTTCTTCTGACCATGCAAGTTTCTGCAAGCTTCTTCTGACCATGCAGATTGCTCAGTCAACACATTTCTAAGCAACTTTTACAGCTCATGCTTATGCTTGACTAAGGAAAATAAACCATAAACCACACAGGTACATAAAATGAAAGCAATCTCAACGTTTTCGTAAGCTGACTCACTTTTTTTTTTTTTTTAATGTTTGAGGTTGGCAATACTGAAGCTAACCAAAACAGAAGATAAAAATGTCAGCATGAACCACAACAGGAAACAGGGAAACAGGCATACATTTCTGCTCTGTATTGATGTCTCAGCAAAAAAATAAGGTTCCGGTTGGGCTGAATTCATTGACAGAGTCAGCCCTATCAAAGACCAACATCCAGTGAGCATATCAAAAACTTTTTTGCTGGTAGTGCTTAGCAGGTGTTGAATGGATAAAAATTGAGCACTCTGGCTCCAAAAGTCAACATCTGTTGTAACTGTTGTTAATGAGAAAAACTCATATTAAGTATCATTTTGAAATCACTAGAAAAGCACTTCACCAAGACCCTATCTTTTTCCTAATAACTGAGCCTCATTATTTACATCTAAAATTAACTGAAGAACAAGTTATGAAGGGACAGGAGAACTGAGTTGTATCTATGATATTGCAAGCACACATTGCTCTGTACATTTGGCTAAGGAATTTGCAACTGCTTTTATTGGGCAGAAGTTCCAACAACACCTTTTTTTTTTCCTGCAGACTACTTTGCATACCCCAGCTGTTGCAGAAAGGTGGAAGAAAACCTAGACTTTTATAATGACTATGTTTCCTCAGGCTTCATTGAGAAGGTCTGGGGTGTTCTTTGCAGTACTGGTGACAGAAGCTTTTGAGCTGCACCAGCCCTGAAGGACAGCTGTCTCTGAGCCTCCAGACTGCCTGCAGGGCAGCCCTGCTAATCACAGCGTGGAATTTATCCGTGTTTGAAATAATCCCTGTTTTCCAAAGGATTAAATTGAACCCAGATGGCTCCTGTGAGCCAGTTTACAGCTCGGTCCCTTGCACCACTGTGTCCCTGCCACCAAGTGGGGAGCAAAGTGTGGCACTGGACGAAGGGCAGAACCTCCATGGGTCTGCTCTGCTGTTGGAATCAGAAACTGGGTGAATTACTGGTCATGTTTGCATGAAATCATCTGATCATTCTTATTAAGCCAAAGAAGGTCTAAAAGACTGGAGTTTGCCATTATCCTCATCTCTAGAGAACAATTCTTTGCAGATCCAGTAAATAGGACTTAAAAGGTAAATGGCATTATAGTGTTAATTTCAAAGTGAATTATTCAAAAAGTGCTCCATATGTCAGCAAGTATCATTTTGTGGAACTATATTAATGTCTTCCTTAAATACAGTTCTCCCTTTCTAAAAGCTGTTTTATAGATCCAGGAAATATGTTTGGTATGAAGAAGTGCTTATTGTAAAGGATGTTTTAGCAGTTGTGTTCAATTAACGAGGAAGGCAGGATGTAACCCTATATAAGAAACAGCATAATAGCAACAATTCCTTGGGGCATGGGAATCTTCACACTTTCAGTTACCACAGTTATCTGTTCATTCAAGATACCAGGTCAGATTTGTTTCTTATTTTGTATTTCACATCAAAAAAAGTAATACCTCCTTTTGACAAAACTTTGTAAAGAATTGAGAAGCTAAAAAATAAACTGTTGCTTTTCAGCAGAGATGACTGAAAGTAAATCCCTTAGGAAGGACCCCAAAGCTTCCGCCATCAGCAGAAACAAATAGAAAACTCACAATGCTGACAGCCACTGCAACTCAATAACTAAAGGGCCAGACCACAAAACTGTATGTGATCCCAATGAATCAACCATCAGCTCCCTTCAGACATTACTCAAATTCAAAAGATAGCAAGAAGATATATGAGCAGTAGAAGACCTCCCTAGATTTCCCCATATTGACATGCTATTGGATGCTGCAAAGCAAAAAGACAAACAGCAGCCTTGATTTAAGAGAGGACATACGTGCTTTGAAATTGTGAAGCAATATAGGAGCACTCAGTAACCCGAGCAGCAGATCCATTTTTCTAGATTTCTCCCAAAGGGGTTGTGGGAACACAGCTCCCATTCTTTTATGTTCCACAGCCATCTCATGAACTCTGTGGGGCTGAGGATTAAAAACAAGCACATGCAAATATTAAGAGGATTAAGAATGTCTGTGAGGTGGATGTGCCCCTATCATCTTTTGTAATAACGAAATAAATAATGGCTGCAGCTATTTCTATTTGTATAACCAAATTGCTTAGGAGCTCAGCCAGGCTTGGGATCCTACAGTGTAGACCAGTGCAGATAAAGACATGGAGGTGACAGCAGGCAAGTATTACTCTCATCTCTATTGTATGGGGGATAATTAAAGTGTGGGGAGATTACACACAACTGCAGAAGACTCTCAGAATGTCTGTGACCATGCTGAGAACCGAGCACCAGTTGCAACTGGTTCCAGTGGAAATACCAATGGAAGTGATAGGACAGAAAGCCACAACCAATGTCTCTTTGGACTCTTTTTTCACAATGAGTCTGACTTTCCCTGTGTCTGAAATGACCATCAAGTTGAATGTCCACAATGACAATTACTATATGTATTACTTCAATGTTTCATTACCAACAATGACTTCTGAGTTCTGTTTCTCTTTCCTATTAGAAAAAGCTGATCCCATTCAAAAACTATACTGAAGGCAATACGTTTTAAATTGTGAAAAAAATCCTCTGGCATAGTAAATTGCCTTACAAAAATTGATTGGTAAGTAAGCAAGTAAGCAACAAGAAAGAAATGCAAGTCTAGGATGTTTTCTTATGGATAATTAAATGATGTGAGCTCAAAATCCAGACCCTATCTCATTGCACATGTTGCCTGTATTAAGACAAACTGGCTCTGACGAGGACAGGTGCTACACGTTTGCCATTAAGTTACAGTAGCATTATTGCTTCCTGACAATGTTTTAACTGCTGTATTGTCTAAGCCTTGCTCAAAAATATTGCTCCTATTATCATTACATAGCAGCCCTCAACCTTTCATCAGGTCCAGACACTGTTGTGGGAAGTGCAGTACAGGAAACATAAAAGGTAACCACAACCCTTTCATTCTGGACCTACAAGGGAAGAAGCACCAGGAGGAGGAGAACACAGCAGCATCCTATTCCCAGCAGCCAGAGGGAAACCTGGAGGGCAGCCCGGCCTCCTGCTCATGCTGACAGGCTCTGCTCACACACCGCACTGAGCTCAGGGAAACAGATTTCTCTGGGATTTACAAGTTGGCCAGGTTTCAGAAGATTTTCATGAAGATGGATAAAAGCACGTCGCTAACATCAGGCTGACAGACCTGCTTACTTCACCCAAATAATACTTAGCCAGGTTTTGAATTCTTGTTCTCAACTGCTATAAATGAAACAAGTGTTTCTAGAGCAAAAATGGAACACCAAAACAATGCTTTTCCCATTAACTAAACTCCCTAGTTTACACCATGTGTCATACACTTACCCAAATCAGCTTGATGCAGCATTCACTGTGGAAAAGGTAATTCCCAGTAACTACACCTTGACAGAGGTAAAAGATAAATAGAACTGGGCATTACTGGGCCATACCCAGCAGCTGTTATGGTGTTGCTGCGAGTAGAGACAAAAATATTTACACTTTTAAGCAGTTTATGATGGACAACTGGCATGAGAACACATCCTGGGGTGAGATCTGAACAAAAAAGGATTGCAGTGAGCCCTGAAAAGCAAGGTGCGGGGTGAATGATGTTTGGTGTAACCATACCTTTCTTTTCTCTGTTATAATCCACATATGATTCTTCTTATGAGTTAACTTCTCTGGAATGAACACGGTTCAAACCGTCACCATGAGTCTGTTTGGTACAGATGTTTGTAAATGGCTACTGCGCCCACACTGCCCACCTCATCTGCTGCTGAAGGGGGAAAATAGGTGACTATGTCATCTATTTATGTATGTTAACAATGTAGTTAAGCAATATACATTGAAGTGTCATATACAGCAACTAAATGTGGAGATTTAGGTCAGAAGTTATGAAATTTTTTACTCAGAGGTGGTGAGGCCCTGGCACAGGCTGCCCAGAGAGGCTGTGGATACCTCATCCCTGGAGGCATTGGAAGCCATGTTGGGTGGGGCCCTGGGCAGCCTGATCCGGTGGGCCTCACACACAGGGTTGGAACTAGACAATCTGTAAGGTTCCATCCAGCCCAACCCATTCTGTGATTCCGTGATTCTAATCTCATCTAATTCGTACAGAGACAGTCAAAAATTTGAGGCCTTGTGGCCTTCATGTTCAGCAGTGAAAGGGGGGACTTACTGACACTAAGGAAAAATGGCAGGTGCAGCCAGCTCCTGTACTACTCTCTGGTGCTATCTCATGTGCCACTAAGCACATCAGCTCCCAGGAAACCTATTCAAGAAGGAAAATACATTTTTTTTTCTCAGCATTACTAATAGCCTCCTAGCCCAAATGATAATATGTAAGTTTAGGATCAGCTCTTCCACCATCACTAAATAAACACTGTACCAACCTCATTAATCTGTGTCAGAGGCTCTATCAATTACTCTTGAAACTCAAAAACTCTTTTGAATTACAAGCGAAAATGGATAAAAGGAAAGCACTAAGAAGGAAAATGTGTGCTGCAGACTTTAGTTTCCACAGCCCCCCCCTCTCTCTCTGTGCAACGGATGAGTTACTGTGTGGGTCTGTTCAGCACATGGGTCAGCAGAGACACTGTTTGCTGTGGCCATTCTATGTGAAGTGGGGTGGGTATTCATGATAGCTGAACGTGGGTGTGAACCTATGTTGGATTCACCAGTGATAGTATTTACAATACCAACACTAGCAGCAGTAAGTGAACTTCTGTTACAACAGACTGAACACCAGTTATTTCTCAGCTTCTACCATCTCTTCTTCCAATTCAAGAACTGTTTCCAACAAACACGGCCTTGTGCTGCACCAGTGGCCTTTTCAAACACATTATGAAGTATTTAAAGCTGTTGCTATGTCAGTTCTAGATAAATATATTTCTAAGTGAAAGTCCATCATTTTTCTCCTTCATCCCTAAATCACTTCTACCTTAGCAGTCCCCTTTCATGTTTGGTGACAAGGAATAAAAATGGCACTTTCAATAAAACGGAATGACTAATTTGTAAAACAGAACCATATTTTTATACTTTTTTCCCACATGATACATGTACCTCGTTCTCGTCATCCCTTTCAGTTGCTATTCAATACCAAACTGACTTTTACTGAACTGAGAGTATATTGATAATTGATATGTGTCTCAGTACTACGCTAATACAAGTCTTCCTGCAGAGTAGTTGCAACTCATTAATTAAGAGGCCAGTTCCTGTGCACATTTTGCCAGTATTACCTTCCAGACATCACTCAGTGCCCATTTCTTGCACTGTTGAGGTTCTGTATGTCATTCCACTCTCTCCAGCCAGGGAACCATGGGTCTGACAGGAGCGCAGAGCTCTCTGGAAGCTTTCCAGCAAATGAAACACCAACTCCTGGCACCAACAGGTAAGTATGGGTCTGGAACAGAGATCAGTACAGTAAATCTGTCTGCATCGGAGCAACAGAGAGGTTTGAGTCTTGTTGATACCAGAGAATAAACCTTGTTGGACACTTATACTGGAATATGCTGCTTCTATGTGAAATCAGGCTTGATCATCTGTGCAATAAATCTTTTCATGGAAATGAAACTCTCACGTGGAATTGAAGCCTTCATTATGAGTGGGAACAAATGAGGGTTTGAACTGTAGTGCAGGACCTGGAGACACCATGGAGCTTCCCTTCGGTTGGGAGCTTACTCAGCCATGAGCCCCCTCAAATCTCCCCGTCAATCTCTTCATGGGTCATTCAACAGCTAGCACTTTGGCATGCTTAGATTTAGAGCTACTTCTTTTTCCAGTCTACTATCCTGGGGAAACATGATAGCACTTTACCTCCTGTTTCGTGCCTTGTCTACTTAATTATCTGCCATTTGTGAATTAAAAAGAAAATCAAGATATCAAAGAGGTACAGTTTTCCTTCAGAGAAAGGCCCATTTTACTCTTTCAGTTCATAACCACTGCCAAGGGTTTCAGACACTTATGACGATCATTTTTACAGGTTTACCTAGAAGCAATGAACATGAATCTGTAATTCATAGGAGTCATCTTTCCTTCTAGAGGATACTGAAAAACACCACTTTAAGTTTGTTTCCACTCTAAATTTATGTGCTATGGCTACTGTATCTAATATGGATTAGCTGCTTTCATGGGAACATTTTAAAATTTTATACCTAAAGGCCTCTGGAGTCACAATCCAAGTCCTCCACCTTTTCCATGGTCTAACCTTTTGGTGTTTTGTTATCTTTCGGTTGATCTGTTTCCTGCCAAATGCATTAACGCAACACTCCAGTCCCTACACAGTGCCATCTTCATTGCCCTAAAAAAGAAGGTACCTCCCCCATCAGCTTCGCTAGAGAACACAGAATACATGCATGAGCTCCTCAGCAGTGTTCCTTAATTACCTCCCACCTTTATTTTCGTAAACCAACTGGTCACACTGTAGCCTTTGTTTTTATCCTAGGAAATTTATTTATTTATTTATTTATTCCTTCACATGCAAATACTTGTGAAGGTCAGTTAATGGGTAAATCCCTTTATTGTTCATTCTTCCTCACTCTCCCAACTGTTCTGGTTGTTTTGCACCTTTAGCATTCTTTGTGTCTTTATTTCTGACATCGCCAGCTTATGTTTACACTGGAATTCCTGGTTGATGTCCAAGTTATGAAATGTGACCTGTTTTTACCTGTCCCAACTCATTGTTTCTTCTCACCCCAATTCTTCCCTTCATGTTTTCCAAAGACACTCAACATCCAACAACAACACAATAGTCCAAACCCTTCCCACATCTGCTGTTTCAGAGATTCAAGTTTCACATCCACAATAAAAATCTTCAAAGGGAGATTAACCCCTCATAAGAAAGGCTGGAGAACAGGCTGGGCCTAGTCTTTGATCCCTCCCCCCTTCACCATACTGTAATCTTTAAAGCAATGCTAAACTTACACAAGGAATTAAAAATGAGAAAAAGATCGTGTTGTGTGCATGTTGGTTGAATGTACTGCTGAATTAAGAGTAGATGTATGGGGTATATTAAAATCAAAATCACAGAGGTTTTCTCAGCCATCTTCATAAAAGCTTACCCAAAGTTTCTTCAAGGTGAAGGAAAACTTCCTCTTCTTTTAAACATGAAGAGCTCACCAAGACTGATATTATATCTGAAGAATGAAAGAGTTCTCAAAATATGTTCCAGGCACAATGAATATCCAGTTCTATTCAATATACATCAGAAATAAAAATAACTAATTCCTTAAGATAGATAGAAAAGTTGTTGGCTTCCTAAATGTTTTTACCACACAGCATTACTAAAAGTGTTCACATCAGACCAAGTAAGAGAGGCCCCAGAACTTAAGATGTATTGCTACAGTGAAAGGCAATCCAAAATCAGAGTTTGGTTTGTCATCAGGCCAACCCCAAATGAGTGGAATCATTTTAATACTTCGACAGTTTTCCCTAACATAATATGATCTACAGGAACTTCTGCAGAGTAAATTGCATAGGAAGAAGAGTAAATGATCATGCTAATTAATAGAGACAGGGACACTGAATTGTATTGCCTGTGTTGTACATCATAGAGCTGTACGCAGCCCCTAAAACACCCACAGCTACCAATAGGTGGCAGAACGTTAAAAAATAAAATAAATAATAATAAAAAACAACAAAAACCCTCACCTTTCAGCAGAGATTCAAACACAAGCATCGTTGCCTTGACTCTAACACATCTGCATGAAATTAGATGCAAAGAGGAAAATATTTGTGAAGGTGATGGATTACTTGCTGGGATTTCCCATAGTTTTTAATAATTTCAGCAATTTCTCCAGAGCGTGTGAAAGCCCACAGTGCAAATTATTTGATCCTTGTCACTGTTTGTATAATAAGCCATAAATGCTTCTGACCTACTGGGGGATTTAGTTCACTCCGGGCTCAGAGGACCATGCTCTTGTAATGTGTGCACCCAGGCAACAAAACTCTGTTTCACACTTCTAGTGATGAACAAAGCCGTGGGCAAAAACCGTGGGCAGCTAGCTAAAAAGAACTGCTCAAGATGGGACAATCAGGCAGCCAGTGGATTTCTTGAAGACAGAAATTTTTGATGATTCTCAAGTAAGTAAACTTAGATAAAAAATCTGTGGTTAATCAAAGTGGTTCCCTTAGCATTTATAATGTGTCTGTTGCCCAAAGAGTGTCTGTTTCCCAAATTGTAATTAGTCACTGCATTCTTCCCTTCATTAGTGATATGCCAAAGAAACTTCCCAAAGCTTGTTTGTTGCTATTAGATTTGCACAAAAGAAACAGAGACAGATGTGCTAGTGAGACTTGTCTGGGATGTCTCTTTTCATGTAAAAACGGAAATGCAACATTTTTAACAGAAAAATGCACGTATGAAAGTTCTTCGTGCAACTTCCAGACTCTTCCCAGCCCAGCCAAATAGACCAGCTTCTAAAGATAAAGAGATTGGAGTAGTGAGTTCATCACTCAAAGCATCATCTCGAAAAGCTGAAAATATTTACACTCACAAACATAGGTTTGGGGGTTTGTTTGTCTGTTTTTTTTACTTTTTCTTTATTATTTATTGTCTCTCTCTTTTTTTTTTTTCTCTCTCTTTATTTTTTTTTCCCCTCCGTCTTTCTTTTTCTTTTTTTCCCAAGGAAACGTTTATTCTGAATTATGCTTAAATTTCCAATACTTCCTATTTTGGGGCAGAAATCAACTGTATGTATGCATCAGTCAAGGGAAATCTCACTACAGATCCATAAACTATCTCTGGAATGAGGACTGTTCTGGACAAAGCACTTAATGGCCTCTGTACTTAGTGTCCAGGATATGAATGAGGTTTTATATTCACTCAGAGGTCATTTGAGCAACTTCACACTAAGCCATTTTGGACCAAACACATCTTCCCTATAGGAGAGCCTGGACTCCAGTATTCCAAACATCTGCAAAGTGCATATCCAGTTATGTCTATGGAAAACTTACCGCTCAGAAAACACTCCCTTCATCATGGGCCCCTGCTTATGTAGCAACTCAGGGAACTAGTACCATGGTAGTATTTTCTTATAACCATTATGAATTAGCTATGAAATGGAAAAAAGTGATGCACCAGCTGGCTGAGAGGAAGAAAAGAAGAATTTTAATATTAAAGAATTTGAAATGTTATTTTGATTCATTCTCAAAATGGTGACAGAACCCTTCAGTTGGCTAGCTCCTTCTACTCCCAGAGCTGTTTCCACTTCCTACCTAACTGCTCAGCAGCTGACCTCGGAGACGTGACAGCTGTTAAGGGAACAGTGTTTTCAATCCTGCTCCTAAAGTTGCTTTTTAAATATTACTTAACATAAAGAGAGATTTCTTGCCAGGACTATTTTTCTAAACTCTTGCTGCTCTATTACTCATATGAAAAAGAAAATAAATAGGATAATCTATAACATCACCGCATCTATGATGAAATTATGCCAGAAGATTTTTCTCTGCCTGGCTTCATGTTCATTCTAAGACTCAAAGCCAAGTAAATGTCAGGCAGTTAGGACAAAATAATCCCTTAGGAGCAGAGAGGATGAAAGACGTGCAGACAGCATCCAAAAGTCTCCAGTGATCCTGGAAAGAAGAAAACTAAGAAGGAGAACACTGTTCAGCTCCAAAAATCTCACAAGCCCAGGCATGGAGACACTGTGATTTTGAATCTGAGCAGAGCCACTCCATGCAGCATGCTACTCCTTCGCCTTCTCTCTCTCAACAAAGCACTGGGCATCCCAACAGGATTTATGTGAGAAACCCTCTGGCTGCAGCACCTCAGCCCTGGCACAATCTGGACAAAGAGCAGAGCTTAATAAATCTGAGCCAAAATTTGGTGGTGACCTCTGTCATCCCCTGCACCCAGGTCCTCTCCTTCCTATGGTCTGGTTCCAGCTGCTTGGGATACCCAGAAACCTTTCACCAACAGTGTGGGATGGGAGGTAAACATCTGAGGAACAGCTGGGGGTGGCTGACATCAGCACAGATGGTGCTCACCGAAATGCAGGTGGAGGAAACATGATACCAGCCAGGTGCCAACATTCTTGGTTCTTACGATTTCTCTTCAGGCCAGCGGGATAAGGTAACAATAATTTGTGAATGGTCATATCACAGTTTTACCTAAGATCTACAGCTTTTCCAGTGCTAGAGTTTCCAAAGATGTTCAGAGCTATTTGGCTACTTTTAACGTCTTTGGATACACTCAACTGCTTAATCCAATTCAACATATTGGGGCATCAGGCATTTCTTTTTCATTATTGTCTGAACAGGATGGTGTCAAGTGGGGGAAAAGATCATCTGCAATCTGCTGCCTCAGTGATAGCCATATTCCTGGGCAGAATCTGAAACAAAGTGCAGACACACAACACGGCTCTGACCAGAATGAAAGATGAAGAGTGCCACGGCATAGCCGCTAACTGCTCTCCATGCATTCGCAATATTAAATTTCCAGATTGTCTTTTTGACAAATCTTTAAATGCACCTCAACTAGATAGAAAAAAAAAAAAACCCAACAAAAGCCACCAATGCACAAGGCAGATTTTTAGCAGCATTAATAGGAAGTGCATGATCAGTGCATGATCATTTTAGAGAATAAGGTTAAGGCTGCCACAAATGACGAGAGGCTGGAAAGAGCTAAATAGGTGTGCTAGATAAAACAACATTGTACCTTGAGGAAGGACATTAATATACTGCTTGTGACTTTTTTTCTTCGAGTTTCTAAAGTTCTACCCCCCAGCTCCTGATGTTCTCATCTAATTTCCAAGTCATGCTCCTCAGGCCTTAGCATCCTTTTGCAAATGTCAACGTGAGATTTGTCTGCAGAGAAGAAATCCACTGAAACTCTTTTTACCTGCATGCATATTAGTTTCCTATTTCTTCCTGGGAACTTGAAGGCAATGTTACACATTTTGCTAGTACCACTGAGGTATGGACTTCACCTGTTGTAGAAATAGTTACTTTGCAGGACCTATAGAACCAAATGTCCAAATATATGTGCTCCTTATAGTACCAAATCTTCACTTTGCACTTTTTCAGAGGACTTGATACAAATCCCCAAGGCAGTGTTAGGACTGAAGGCAGGAGCACTTAAAATTTAAAACAGAATTTTAGAGTGTTACTTATAGTCACCACCATTAAGTGGATTTGGCATATGCAGCCTCTTGTCTGTACAAAAAATTCTGAGATTCTTATCCTTTAGCTGAAACTACTGTGCCAGGAGAAGCTTCTATCTCATATGTAGCTGGTAAATACGATAAGACACTCTTGGTGTGGCAAGCAGATAATTGCTAGTTACTGTAGAAAAGCAACAGCAATGTGTATCCTCTCTGCCTAATCACAACAATAAGCATATGCAGGTCTGCTCACTATGTACTTTCTCCTATATTACTCAAAAGCAGTGAGTGGTAGCAAGCATTTTTATGTCTTCTCAGTTTCTGTGACTATTTCTGCAAGCTTACACAAAAGCGTCCTAGTTCAATAATAAAAAAAACGTTTCAGGGATCCATTTCTGCAAGACATTTTATTTCTCTGTAAAACAAGGAAATATAACCAAATGTTACCTCACTTTGTAACTGATCAGCAAAAACACACTGGCTGCAATGCCTCATTCTCTTTTGGCTACTTAAAATCTGAATTATGATTTTTCTGCATTGCAATGTAGGGATCTTTTCTCATCATGCTGCACTTTCATTTGACATACCACTGAATATTTAAACCTTGGCTGAAGAAAAAATTAAAATGATCTAGAATTAAGCACATTGCCCTTGAATACAGCCCATCTGAATTGAACAAATAAATAGTTATAGGTGTTTTTTCTTTCTTTCTTGTTTGTTTTTATTTAAGACTTAAGCATTGTTTCTCTTATTTTCTTTTGAGCTCTTTCTCACCCAGCTGTGCTGGTGTGATGGCCATCCAAAGAGAAGGATTTCCTATGCAGAAAATGCATTTGGGTTTCTCTTCCACCCACAGGTCAGGGGGTTGAAAGATAAGTGTAAGACATAGCAACCAAGCCAAAGAGTCTTTGATATGTTCTTACCTGACACTTCTGGGCATGATGAATAGCAAAATACCTACAGGAGCAAGAGGAAAAGCCAAACCAAGACAGCAGCAAACTTTTCCAGAAGGGGAAAAGAAAATGAAACAAACCACAGTGTAAACTGGAATGCTTAAAAGTCAGTCATAACATCCAAAACAAACTCGTTTATGTTTAGCTCTCCCAGGTTCCTTGAGGACTTGAGAAAATTAGTTAAGTTGTTTTTTAACTGACAGTTAAATCTGCCAGCAGACTAAACTATATAAACAGGGAAGTGATTAAATAATATGTTTTCATTATGTATAAATCTCCTTTCCACACAATTACAACCTTCTATACGGAGTTGTTTAGCAGGTATCATTTATTATTTATATTATGTTAACTGCTTGTTGGCTTACTTCAACCGCACCAAGCCTTTGCCATGCAGAGTACTGCACAAATATATATAAATGACACTTCCTGGAGCTACATGTGGCAGAGGCCATCAGTCACAGCACACACATGGAAGGAAAATTACAGCCCCATGGAGAACACAGGGGTTGGTCATTGATTTCAATAAAAGCAGAATTTCACTCACATATTTTAAGCCACATAAAATTAGTTGAGCTGTTTCCCTGAGGTAAAGGGACTATTTCGAAGTGTGGCACTGAGCATTTCATTTTCATTCCTTGAGTGGAGTTCAATGAACCGTGGATCCGATTAAACCTTTAGTTTTGTATATTCCCCATTTACTGTACAAACCCAGAAATTATCCATGTAGGACAAGCAGATTTTCTATTCAGAAGACGATGACTCCCTCATAGCTGTAGGGCATGAAGAACATTTTATGCACTCACCCTAATTCCACATTTACAAACAAATATATACATAACATAGCTTATGAAAGGAACAAATTATTTTTGATGATGAATATATTTATTCTTCATTTGATGGTTGCTAATGAATATATTCATGTTGCCCCTTTGGGATAGCTTTGAAATTCCAACCATTTGTTAATTGCATGAAATGTAACTGTGTCACACACTATACTCTCCACAGCAGCCCAACAAACAAGTCTAATACTACATGAGACTAGTAAACCTTCTAACATCAGAATATCTGTACAGTAGCCCGACAAACAAGTCTAATACTACATGAGAGCAGTAAATAATTTTCTAACATCATATCATCTGTCTATTTTTGCTATGGTGTCCCCTTTCCAGCCCCGTAGATTTATTTCACTACCTCTCAATTTAAAAAAAATCAAATGAAGGCAGGTCATAGAGTAGTGCAGGATTACCTTCTGTTCTGCTGAGCTGCAGCACCTAGAAGATGGACAGCCCGTACACTCTGCACTGATTATATGAAACTGCTGGTGTGACCTCAGCCTGTGTTCTTGGTGCCATGGAGGCATACAGGGGCAGTGAGCTGAGGTTCAGATTCCTTCCAGGGGATGTTACCAGTAAATTAGGCCTATGGCAGAAGGATCTTAGCATGTCATTCTGAGTCACAAAGTACAAAGTGTATGAGTAGGAGTCAGTAATGATGCAGCTGGTTCAGTACGTTTTGCATCCAGTGCTATGAGATGAATAAGCTTGACAGAAGGGATATGGCCAAGGTTCCGCATCTAGAGATCATGAAAGTTCAGTCTGGGATTCACCTGTGACTGTCATAGGGGAAAAAAGTGTTACACTATGAATATTTCATTATGAAAGTGAGAAAATGCTTTCCCCTCGAGCAGATTTCGTTGGTTAGCACTTTTCATCTCTAGCCTTCACAGCAAAATCCCAGGCTGAATTTCATGCTCCCTGAAATATGTGGAAGGAATTCCCCTCTGCTCACCATAAACACACTTTCTATGGTGTAGCATGGAAGGAAGGATGGGGAAAAAAATCAAAGGTAATTAGAAGAGGAGAAAAATGAATAAAATATCAGTAAGAAAAGTCCTGCTGTGGTGCATCAGGGAAATCAAGGAGAAAATCAGTACCTCAAAGACCTCTTTTTCAGCCTAGATTTTTTCCTTATGCAGCATAGCTAATCTGCTGGTTACTGGATGTATAAGTAAATGACTTTTGGTATAAAATGTAAATATAAAAATAATATTTAGCTATTCCAACATTCATACCCGAAGACTTAAAATTGTCACCTCGCATTTCCTCTCCATCTTTCACCTTCACAAAGAGAAGACAACAGCCATTCAGGAGATGAATAAATTGCACTGTGCAATTGTAAAAATGTTTGCACACCATTGACAGCAGATTGACTGAAGATGGTATTAGTCAGTTGTTCCTTTTATTTTAACACACCAATATCTGGTCTTTGTGAACATTAATAATACATGTGTCCCAGAACAGTTAAAATTCTGCATGCTACACTGTATAAAGGGAATTTCTTGAATAGACCAGACTTAAATCTACTGTATAATTTATTCTATGAGACAGTTCTGGCACCTTCATTTTAGCACTGAAGTGCACATCAGTTTGCTCATTTTATGTCTGAACTGTGAATTGTTCATATATTTTTTTTTCCCCAGACATGAGCTTTTTCAATGATCATAAGCCAAACATTTTTTTGATGTTTCATTTGACTTATATGTAGACCTCAGCTTAGAAAAGTCTTTGTTCATGATAGGAACATAAAGTAACTTTATTGCTTGTGAAGGACAGAATCCCTAAAGGATTTTCTAACTAATTGAAATTAAAAGATTTTCTCTTTCAACTAGAAGAAACAACCACTCCGAATTATATCTTGAAGTACACAGGTAACATAATGATCTTATATATATCTATATATACATATGTGTATATATACACACACACACACACATATATATATATATATATAAGTATTCAACATTGGACTTGCTTTATTTTTTAGCCGAATCTCTGTTCAGTTCTTAACACTAAATGTTAAAAATCAGTAACATGAAACAGAGTAAAATAAAATCATACAGAGGCAAAGTAAGGAGGAACAATAACATTCATGCACTTCAGTTACGATATCCATTGGTGCTTAGTGTAGAATGATAAAATTCTGGAAGGGGAAACCTCGCTCTGGAAGAGTGGTTGAAGTGCAGTCTTGATGCTTGTAACCGACAGTGCTGAAGGAGAAGGAAGGGCTCAGGATCCTCAGACACAGCTTGCTCCCCTCTCTCCCTTCAGCAGCTGTCTGTTCTCTGTCTCCAAAACCCCAAACTCTAGGGACGCTGGCAAAGGGACTCAGGTGGCAGTGAGAGCATAGAAAATGATTTTAAAAAGTAAAAATGAGGTCAACTATTACCATTAAAATTTTTAAAGAGAAAAAAATCCAGAAAGGTGTGGCTTCCTTTGGAAACATCCTTATTTAGCTTTCTATATGCATTGTGCATGGAAGAAATGGGAACTCAGAGCTCTTCATCTTCTAATTTGCAGATGATTATAAGGCTACGGGGAGCTGTCAATTGTTGGAACATCCCTAGTATAATTACATCAACCTCATCTGGTGAAACCTAAGTGTAAATTACTTCTTCACTTAATAAGAAGATTTAATTGAAGCTGTTCTCAGTCACCGTGTGACAGATTTCTTGGGGAAGGTTTGATATTATATATATTTTAGTGGTGCTTGAGTTTTGAAAGAATGAATTGAAGAGGAATTTTATACCTCAATGATTTTTAAGAATGAACTTCAAAGAAAGCAGGAAAAATAACTATTCTTGTTCTCATTGCCTGCTATAAATGGCTGCAATCTAGCCATGGTAAATGAGAGCAGGCACACAGCTTTATGAATTAAGGTATCAGCCAGCCAATTAGCTGTAGAAATAACATCCTTCCCCCCAGGATGGATTCATCTCTTCCTAGTTATAGCATCTCAAATGTCAAATATGTAGTAAATGTTGTGAATGAGAAAGAATCAAGAACTCCTTGCCTCATTTTAAACAAATGCATTTTTCTTTTTGCGTAATTACGTTATTTGACCACTCAGTGCAATTTCCTACTTACTCCAGCACTGGTAGAGTTGAGAACAGAGTACTTCCCAGTACATTTAGGAAATATTTTAATGATTGGAAGTTAATTTTTGTCCTATCACTAGTTACTTGAGAGAAGACGTCCACCCACTCCACACTACAACCTCCTTTTAGGTCTCAAGTCGCATCAGGGGAGGTTCAGGTTGGATATTAGGAACAATTTATTCTCTGAAAGATTGGTGATGAAATGACACAGGCTGCTCAGGGAGTCACCATCCCTGGAGGTGTTCAAGGAATGTGTAGATCTGGCACTGAGGGACGTGGTCAGTGGGCATAAGGGGGGTGGGGTTGGACTGGGTGATCTTGGCAGTCTTTTCCAGCCTCAATTATTCTGTGATTATGTGAAAGATGAGAGAGACAACTGTAACAGAAGTTTCCTTAACTCAACAGTTGGAAAGTATATAATTTTCTTGATTTATCTTTGAGCTGAACAATGCAGCTCATAACTTTTGCATGTATTATTTTTCTTTTTTTTTCTTTTTTTTCTTTTTTTTCTTTTTTTGCTAGAAAATATGTGAATGTTCTTTTGCATACAAAACATTCTGCCTTTTTTGTTAAATGTTGCAAAGATGGAAGACTTGAGATGAGAAGTCATATATCTTATAAAACTGACTGATAAATGGATAAGCTGTTGATCACAAAAGCCTTTCCTCATCTCAAGGAATACTTCTGAGTCATTTTTTTTCCCCCTATCTGTATCAGTTGGTCTAGTAAAATATATGACCATACAATGCAGACCTTGTCTCCCTCGTATCTTTGGAACATCAAAGCTAAAGCATTAGTACTATTTTAAAAACTAAATCACAAAAATCTTTTAATTATTTCAGAATGTTCCCTTACTGTGAAAAGAGACTTTTGCTGAATGGTGAAAAACTGTTTCATTGAAAAGAATGATATTGTTATCTTGATCATCTTACTGAAAGAAGCTTGGTTAATTTCAAGCCCTCTCAATTGAAAATAGCTTTTTGAAGAAAATATCAATCTGATGGTAAGCTATAACTGGAATCTCATGCTAGACACATCTAGGCTAGAAATAAGATGCAAATGCTTAACAGTAAGAGTAATTAACCATGGGAGTAAGTGTTACTATGATGAAGACAGGATGTTTCCTAAGAGGTATCTTTTATTTTTGCTGTATTTATGGAACTGGAAGCGGGAATAAATTCAGGGAAGTGCATCCATTAGATGCCACAGATGAGTCAGCAACATCTCAGGGACAGAAGCATCAATCTTTCCATGAAACTATCATGTAACACTTTGTCTATTATAAGTAGACTGTTGACCACAGACATTAATATCTACCTTGCTCTGTATTGTAAAATGACCTACAACTAGGCTGACAACAACCTAAGAAATTCAGCTGAAGTCTGAATCATGACATCTTCACAATCACATTTCCTAGCTAGGATCACTTGCAAAAAACAGGTTCCTGTCAAGATTGTTAGCATCAGATGATGGTTACTTTAACAAGCCTCTCTTACTTAAGCAAAGTTTTCTGTTGCTTCTCCCAGAGTGAGGCATGAATAATAACATAGTAAACAAACAAAAGAAAATTATGAAAAAATACAGCCTATCCCTCCCCCCTATTATGCTGTCAAAAGCATTGGCCAAACGTTTGTGTCCACTCCTGCTTCATGAATATGGAGACCATATTTGCCCCTCTTGGGACAGAGGTGCATCCCAAATGCAGCAACATGGAAAGGACTTTTCCTGACACAGCTGGAATCTGATGCCCATGGGACATGCTATTATTTTCCTCCTGTGCTCTCACTGTCAATCCAGCAGATTTTCCAGGCCCACATGAAAGGCCGTGAATCTTTACTGACCTGCAGTGGCAGCGAACAGATTCCTCAAAAAAACAAATACCTATGGTGTAGCAGATGTGACTACCACAAGTTGAACTCAGTAAGCTGAAACCTTCAGAAACATGCACTGAGCTCTAGCTGGTCACCCATGTCATTGCTGGAGATTTCCTGTGGCATATCGTATTGTTGCACTTGCTGGAAATAAATCACAGAAATTTTTAAATTAGGGACTTTCAACAAATGAGATAATGAATTAGTCTGCTAATCTCAATCTGCAACTATCCAGTTCCTCTAATAGTCATTTACATATCAAGTAACATCTTCCTGTCTTCATCTCAGACACTTGGCTGAGCTTGAAGCCATGATTAGTGGGGAAATACTGGTGGTAGATGGATTGGATGGATGGATGGACTGAATGATCTTGGAGGTCTTTTCCAACCTTGGTGATTCTATGATTCTATTATATTGTAAATTGAGACTAAGATGCTTTATTCAACTCTAAGCTACCAGTAAGAGAAATCTTGTAGAGCTAATCCTACTATGAAGAACTTAAAATATTTTTCAACATATACTTCTGCATATCTGTGTAGAAAAACAAGATGAAATGATTACTAGTCTAAACATAAATGACATAAAACATATTGTGTCCTCTTTTCCATGTATCCAGCTTCAAAGCCACGGGCTTGCCTCTGGAGGTAGAGGGTAACTTGTTGATGAAAATGTAATGTCGTGGGCTGGTATTCTCAAGTCTGAATTTGAAAGTTCAGCTGAGTCAGAAGCTGCCCAGACATTTACTAGGAAGGGAAATCATCAGGCATATATCATTTTCACTGGTCATTGGCATGGAAGTCGGCAAAGCAAGGCTTCATTTTATGAGCCTGAAGGAGAAATGGTAGAACCACCACTCTAATAAAATTGTTTATTCTTTCTCTATATAAAAGTCATTCAGATAGAAAAAAAGTCAAATTGAGGCAGTACATTCAAATTCTTTCTGTTTATTGCACAGAAATTATTTTGATAAAGGAAATGTACATTCAATATATTCAGCTGTATCAACAATGCTGCTAATTTGGGAATAAAATGACTTTCAGACTTCAGTAATAATACTGATGCTTCCTTTCTCTCTTGTAATCAGACGTTCTGACTGCAGCAGTATATGTAACTAAACAAGATTAGTTTTGTCATCTCTGATATTATTGATGAGTGTCCAAGTTCCCTTTAAGTATGACACTTGTAACTTTTACTCACATTATTTCATTACCTGTAATGGAGGATAATTGGAAACAGGAACAAATGGTAGATTTTGATTCTTTTTTTGAAACAGACTTTATCATGACAGCCACTTTATTTTAACATCATCTTTTAACATGAAATCATTGTGCTGAACATTACTGAAAAGTGCCTTGTGAAGGAACAATTACCCAGAGCAAATGGATTTCTAAGCAGATTCAAAGAGAAAGATAACAACAAGCAGCAAAATGTACATTAGTGAAATAAAGCTAAATCAAATAAGGATTAGAAGAAGCTGAATGATCCTCAAATAATGCAGTATTCTAATTGCTTAATTAAAAAAAGATTTTCATGCCCAAGAGATTGTGTTGTATTATAGCTCAGCAATAGGACACATGAGGTAGAATAACAGGGTCTTTTTATGTCCAATAAAAAGCACCTCTAGGTGCTACTGTAACACAGATAATGAAAATGAGGGCCATTTTAGCAGCAAGAGAATCTCACAGGGATGGCCTATCTGCCAGTACTGCCTTGACCTGCCTGGGGGGAGCAGGGCCAGACAGCAGCCCCGCTTGTGACATTGGGATACCAGCCTTGGTACAATCCAGCCAGGGGTTCTGTGCAGAGTACAAGACCTATCAACTTGGATTTGTAGGCTTTTGTGCTAATGAAATCAATCTCCAGATATTATTATCAACATCAATGTGTTGCACAGGTGTCCAAGGTCTTGAAACTTGATTGGGTGAATTGCAGTGTTAAGCAGGTGTTTATTAAATTGTCATACAGCTGAGGAAAGGGCTGGAAAGATTCTTTCATCTAGTCTAGAACCAGCCTTCTCACTGCACAGGTCATTTCACTTCTTCTTTCCCTCAAAATTGGTCTTATTCCTGTTGGAGAGAGCCTTACTTTTGACAGTAACCATTGTCAGCACACATAGTAACTATATATATATTTATATTTTAAATGGAACAGAAGTACTTTGTGTAATAGAATCTCCTAAATTCTTACGAATTTTCATCACACTAGCCCAAAGTGCATAATCCATCTATAATAACCATAGACTCAGCTCCAAATCCTGCTGCTGCACACCACCTGGGAAGCCCTGCTGTCTGAAATAAGACTAACATAGGCACTGCACACTGCTTAGTGAGAGAATGACACTTTTGCAGTGTAGTAGGTGAAATGCAGAGAAGATAAACTATTGATACTGTGGATAATTAGAGGAGTCTTGTCCCTTTTTGTGCCCCATATGTCTGCCCCTCCCTAGCAGAGAAAGGTAAAGCTCCAGCCTCCTTTTGATGTCTTGAAAAAGGGAAGGCTGGGGTCAGGCACAGGAAAGATTTAGGTAGAAAATGGTTCTTATAGCATATCGCACAACAAAACTTTACAGAGTAAATTCATCAGAGTGTAGGGCAACAGCCTGTTCAAAGATTTATCATTTCTGAGTGAGACTTTTGCCTCACAGGAGAGTGTTGTCTAATGATTAAGGATTCACTCTCATTAGCCTTGTATCAAAACACCTACACCTTCCAAAACAAAACATCTGACTCAAGGGCAGGCAGTTGCAAATTTAAGCTCCAACATCAGTAATGAATGAAGACATAGCCTCTGTGATCTTGTTTTGACTTACCAGCTACTGTAAAAGAAGATGACCAGTTCACCAGCCAGCTCTGTCATGATCTTTTGAAGGAGGTTTTCCTGAAAGACAGCTGGATCTTACTGAAATCATGAGAATCAGCAGGCCACATCATGTCCATGTGATCTTGGCCCAAGTTAACCAAGAAAAAAATGTCAAGAGACTCTTTATAGGCACGTCATTGCAAGATTGAAACATAATTAGAGATTGGAATTGATGGCGATGAAAGTCCCATTGTGAAGGAGAAGGTTGTATCCTGAAGGAGAAGGTGGGAAACTGCCAAACCAAAGAAACTCCAGAGATTCGTGCAGCTGGCTTAAACGGAGCTAGGTTTTTACACTCACCATTAAATCACACAAAACAGCTGCTCTACAGACATAATCGGGAAGTGTTAGTATGTGCTTTTTAAATTAGGCTTTGAAATACATTGTAAAACTTCAGACACTAACATTCAAAACACTGATTATTCAATCACAGTGAAATCATATTCACTTCTAACAGAAAATGTTTTGTTTGACATGCCAGTTCTAGGCTTCTGTGTACTTGGCTATGTTGATCCTTGTGAAATTACATGTATTAGATGTTTAAATAACACACACCAGATTACCTAGGAATTGGAAAGCATTGTTTGAAAATGAATTTCTGACTACAAAAGGCTGAGCTGTGTTGGCAGGCATCTTTGAATTTGACAACTGATGTGCAGAGAGTGGAAGCAAAACAATATTTTTTCTTGGGGGAGATTCTCTAAGGGAGCTCCCAAACAGCTTTACAAAAATAACAAGAGCAACAAAGAAGTGCCTACAGCTCATTATCAATGTGAAAGCCAAAAGATCTTAATTAGAATCTAATGTCATTGCTGCTTAGTTTACAGTGGCTTGAAGACATCCTTACCAACATGAATGTATAAAGTACGGAGAACTTTTTGCACGTCTGTAGGGAGGAAAGGAGCAAGAGAGTTTGCTGAGGACCTTCTCAGCAGCACTCAATGTCATGCATGACCAGCTCAGCTTACTTAGCTGAAAGTATCTTACTTAAATAATGTGATGCTCTTTGCTGACTTCTATATCTCTGACCACACATATAAGCATTTATGCAAAAATTGGGTTCTAAAATAAATTCATTTTGATCATATGAATGGATGTAACATGTTGAAATGACATTTCTATAGCTCTTGTGCTAATCGAGAGAGGATGGGAGAGAGAGAAAAGGAACAGGGACAGGTTTGTCTACTATTACTCAAGATTATTACAACTGTCTTCCTCTTTTCCTTCCCTTAACCCTCCCATGCTACCAACCTAAGTAACTACTCCCCTGAGAGATAAGGATGACTCACTTGTTTCTAACATTTTAAAACTGCATATATTTATATTTGAAACCTGCAGAATCTCTGAAGTCCAAAATTCCATGAAAGTGCTCTGATCTCCTGGAAGATACTTTCCTCCCTTACTGGTCTTCTCAGATTTTAGTGTAATCGTGGCACAAAAATGAGTTTTAACTATTTTTAATTTAGCAGACTGTTGAATGTATAAAGACAGCATTCTGAATTTTTACCTACTGAAACATTTTTTTTCTACACTGTTTCAGGGGATCTTGCTAAATTAACCCTTATATGTTCCTTGATATCTCTCTATTGAGCTACTACAGTAAAGTGTCACCTCCTGATCAGTGGTGTTCACATGCATGGGCAGTAATTCATCTTCACACCTTATTCCACTATAAAATTTATTCAGCTGCTTTGTAAGTGAAGAATTTTTAGGGAAATTAATACAATATACTGGTTCTAATAAACTACATGAAAAAGTTTCAATGAATTCAAACAGAAAACTCATCTGGAAAAAAGAGTACAAGAAAAAATGATGTTTTGATATTAATAATAAAGGCTCTGCTAGTTATTTGCCATTTAAAAATCTCTTACACATGTACATCCGTTACAGGGATAGGCAATCTGCTCTCCATTGCAAGCTTTGGTAAGCAAGGAAAAATTGTTGCTTAGGATAATTCCTCACCTTGTGCTTAACTCATACACAAATAGTAAACTCTGTAATAATGTCAGTAGATAGTAATTAAAAGAAGAAGAGATCTTGTTTTGGACATCTTAATCCCACTTAAGAATTGTGGAGGATGCTAAGCTTAAAAAGACAGTTCTCAAAAGTCTGATTTTATATAATAAAAATGCCAGTCTTTGCCCACTAAGCTTTTGTCCTTTTGACTCATTTGTGACTCACAGCTCTGCTTCTGCCTTTCTGCAGAAATACGCTCTTCTGTGTGGAGCTGAGCAGCACAAGCTGAGAAGGAGATGGGGGGCCCTTCCTTCCTTTCTTACAATTCTTGATGCTCAGAGCAATCACTAGAAGATAAGGCATGAGTATAATAGGTTTCAAACTATGAATTACACCCTCTAGGCTCCATACATTAGCCTGGAGCATCCTCAAAAGGCTAAGAGAGAGCTTCTGTGAAAGAGCGGGATGATCTCTTTCTCTTAAATAAACATGAAGATTACCTGGGAAACAGATTGTACAGGAACAGCTTAGAGCAAAAACTTAGGTGGTCTCAATTCCAACCATGTTAGAAGGAGTTGTTCATGTTATTTTTCCCCTTTAAAAGGTTTTTGTCACTCAAGGGGTTGTCTACTATGAAATAGAGGTGGGCTGCTGGGACCCTTAAACAGGTTCTGGACTCCATCGCTCAGGGAGCAAATGCCCAATGTCCTGAACTCCACATGTAATTTTTCCAAAGATCAGATATTCAAGGATATCAAAATGGATCAGATGTCGGCATTTTTCATAATGCAAAGCATCAGCTGCAGTATTTCTTTTCAAGTATCCTGTCGCTGTTGTTCCTTCTCAAAGTAGTGACTAATAGGCAGTGGCCATCAACATGAATTAACTTGATATTGTGGCAGCTCTCAAGAGGTGCTCCAGGAAGATTCCTTGCAGATAGAGCAGCACTAAGGCACTAAGGAAAGTCATCCATTGTTGTAAAGCCGTCTGACAAGTGATTTGGACTGCTTATTTACATTGCTTTGTGTTGTTTCAACATATGCCTCTGAATGAACTGAGAAGAGAAAAACAAAAACAGAGAAATACATGTTATTTTTAACACAATTTTCTCTGTGCTTCAGAAATCATGTTGGAGATCTTTCTCATGTAACGAGATATTGATTCACTCCATCAAAAGTTTGTTGTGCAGCCAGATAGAAAACTTGAGGCAAGGTACTATTCCCTGAAAAGACACTGGTCCAGGAATTTGGCTGCTGGCATTACAACACCAAAGATTTTTGTATGTCTTCACATGATACTCTGATACAACTTTAGAGCAACTCTGGGATGGGTTTTGTGAACTTTTTGGGTGAAGTGGTATTTAAGTCTTTCTAAAATGTAAATACAAGTACTTCAGAGAAATTTAATTCACAAGGTATATCACAAGCAAAAATAAGGCTTTATTATATTTTATACAATATAAAAGGATTGTATTGCCAAAAGCACTGTATCTACAGTTGAGTTTGATTCCCACTGGGACTTGGTTCTCCATTTCGATGAGGTTTCAAAATCCTCAACACGGTGACTGGTTTGTTGTCTGTTTGAGCTACTGAATGCCCAACAGCACATCCGGTAGCAAGTACTCTGGGACTGCAGTACTGTGTGAAGACAGAGCTGCAGCAGCAGCTGAGTAGAAGAAAGCTCTGTTTAGCTCATTTTTTAAGAAGTAAGAACTGATATACACTTTTAGCCTGGGCTTGAAGATAAAAAAAAATAACAGGACAAGAAACAAAATGAAACCTGAGACCTACAGTCAAAATTATCATTGTTTGGAGATTGAAGAAACGTAAGAGAGAACACAGTGATGAAAGATACGCAAAGAGCATTTTAAAAATAATTATTACTTAGAGAAAGATGATATTTCAAAAGCAGCAATGGGTCTAAATTGCATAATCTCTATTTCATATGGATTGACAGAAGGATCTAAATTAGTCAGTAAAATGGCTCCATAGTTACCTTGGAATGATGCAACTTGCTTATTTGCATTAAAAAGTCTAAAATTCTTTTGCATTTCCAATGTCCCATGGTCAAATCCATATTCAAGCACTTTTTTTTCTTCTGTATTTTCATATTATTAGAAGTTACACCCCTATCTTAAACACATCGCTTTTCAACAAATTTTTGTCTTGGAAAACGGCCTTTCAAAATTGGAGGAGTTGGGAAGAGTTTGGAATTCCTCTCTAGGGTCATCCAGTTTTCTAGAGACACGGAAGCTTAGAACTGAGAAGAAAATATGAAAAAACAGTATTTCCAATACAATAAAATTCAAAGGTTTTTAAATAATGTAGAAATATTTCATTCAGATACCAAAACAAAAAATGTTAAAAAGATGCACAGCTGTTTACTACACAAATGCATGATATTAATTTTTAAAAAACATGCATGGCAATGAAACTAAGAAAAAAACTCCTTGAGAAAGTTTGTATCAACTTTTTAACTGTTCTTTTGTATGACTTTTTATAAATAATTATGTGATGTAATTATGAAAAATAAATAAGTTTTTTTTTTCTACGACTAAAAGGAAGCACTGTGAGTCAGAAGATCTGGCTGTGGCCCCAGATATGTCCTATGATTAATTGTCCTGGATTCATCCTTTGTACATCAGGATACTTTTTTTCTCTAAAATGGGGATATTTATCAAACTCAGAATAGTTTAGGTTTCAGACAGCAGTCCAGATTCTTAATGTGTAGTAGCTAAGATCCTCCCTGAGCACTGTTTGGGGTGCACGGGGGTGAAACTGAATTCATGTATTTTTTAAATGGTAAGAGATGATTATTGTTAAAACAGTTGTCTCCTTCCAATTGATTCCTTAGGCAATTTAGTATACATTAGAAGAGTAGGAAAAGAAAGTTTTCAGTTTCCTACAAAAAAAAAAAAAAAAGAAAAAAGATGTTAATTTCATTTTCAGAACACCTCTTGCAGATGCACTTATTGTACATTCAGATCACGGTACAGAGAATACCTTTCTGTAAGCTTTTTTTTTTATTATAGTTTTTCACCTGACTCAAGCCATCAGTGCCCAGCAGCCACCCTGCACCTCCACCCTCAAACAGTTACCCCAAGGTGGCTGCAAACTAAACTGCTCCAGGATGGAATTTGGCTGAGCAGTAGTATTTGTTTTGCTGGGCACAGTGCAATGGAAAACCACCTCTTCTGCCCAAGCAGCAGGAATGATCACCCTTGTATGCTGCAATGCACAATAATGCCTCAAAATATATATAGTAAATGCCATTCTTGAAATGTATTTGACCACTAGAACTTACAAAGCAAAGTAAATGTAAATACCAAGTGAGAACTCACCTAGGGGATGATGCATCCTGGAACAGCCTCTGAAGGTGCCAAAGGGCAATCGTGTCTTCTTTTGAGTGCTTTCTGGAGCAAAAAGGTAGGTGCTGCATCTGCACTGTCTCCTGTCAGGGGTATTGCACACAGTGGGCACTATTCACACCTCTATATTAATGGGATTAGTAAGAGAGGGAACAGGAACATACACATTTTATCACATCTTAACTCTGTGACATAAACAGATTTTTTTTTAGTAGCATATTTCTGCTCATGTTCAGTGTTAGCTGCCTGCTGGTAAGGAATATATCATCTAGTATTAGTTATTTGAAGACAAGTTTCTTTGTAGGTGTTGAATTAAGTTTCAATTGGAAATCAGAGCTTTTCATAGCTATGAGGGAGTTTAATTTAATGTATAGGATGTGTATAAAGGTCATAAGAGAAAAAAAATGAGGATTATGTAGATTATGTATTATTTATGGATATGGAGGGGAATAAATATTCATAATTCAAGGAAAACAGATAACATGGGGCTAAGTTATTGAGTGTTGTCTACCAAGAAAAAAAAGAAAATTCTTTTTAAATGAAGAGAGATTATTCCTTCCCGTATGTGTAAAGACAAGTTAGAAAAGTGTGATTTGTTTGACTGTGACTCATCCCTTCAACATTTGACGGATATGAATCAGATGACCTTCCCCTGGGAGCATATGCTGAAAACAAACTCAAGTTTCTGATTGTTTAGAAATCTTCAAAGATAGTTCATATAGTCAACACGATCATCTTCATTTAGGGCTCATCTGTTTTTGTTGCTTTTTCCTTCCCTTATCAACCACAGTAAAAAAGTACTTTCCCCTTATAATGACTTCTCTAATCTGGAGTGAGAAAAGTACTTAACAAATGATGCACTGGGCCAGAGGATGGGTAACCAAAGGAGGATGACTCCAGCTGAGCGCCTTCATGGCTGACATGACACCACTGTGCCAAAAGAGGAACATCCTGGGGCACTGAGTCTGTGCAAGAACACTTGAACAAACCAGTAAATTATCCCATGAAAAGGTCCATGAACTGACAATCAGACAAGTCACTCACCAAGAAGATCTCCCTGGAAACCTTTTTTCACTTTTATGAAATGTTCTCCATCCACCTTATGGATGATGACGAAGTTGATTTATAATCACTCCAGTTCCTCTGAAGCATTTAACTGACCTTGGAATGATGTCAAAAGGTCAGAGCAAAGAAGCTGCCAGCAATGAAAAAACATTCTTTTTATTTCCACAGTTGCTGTTCTGTCTTTTACACTTTCTGAAAGTCAGCCTACCCTAGTCAGTAAGTCTGATTGCAAGTCAGCCACAGCAAATTCGACACTTGACTTCAGATGTCCCACAGCAGTGAAGAATGCAGCTGTGGGCTTGAAGAAGTCCACAAGAAGAACAATTTCCATTTGATAGCCATTCGTGAGCACTACCATGTGATTACTCATCTCTGTCTGCCTCTAGATATATGTCTTGCAGAGGAGGAACTAAATCTTGACTGTTCTAAGAACTGTAGAAGACTTTCCAGTCCCATCAATGACATTTTATATCTTCTTAGTCATCAGACAGCATTTAGCATTAGTTAGCTCACTTTAAAAATGGAGATCTCCAGAAACTGTGGAACCCAAGCAGACTTTTTGCCACCATAAATGGATTTTATACAGTAAATTATGAGAACGCTTTTCATTGTGGTTGCAGAAAAGTGAAAAACAGTAATACAAATAGCACTATGAGAAACATGTAGAGCTATTGAATGGGAGTTTTCAGTGGTACACAGGCAGGGGAACGGAAAAACCTTGCTTGTACTTACCACTGCCAAAGCATACCACAGAGAACCGTGGGATCCATGCAGCATTTGGGCATGCTACAGTTCCTATGGAGGTTCACTTGGCTCTACTCATTGACAAATATATTGTACAACCTGATTTTGGCCAAAGTTTGGCGTAATTACATGTCTGTAGTCGTCTGAAAGGTGAAACACAGAGTAGGAAGAAGAATTAAGAGCTGTACAGACCCAGCGATAATAGGATGCAAAGAAAATAGAGCTATCTTCATTAATATCTGACCACAGGATGGCCTGGGCTGTATCCTCACTCCCACATCCCTTCAGAGAAATATTCCTTCTCCGGGGTATTTTAAACTGAATGGAATAAAATACCAGCAGAGATGCTCTGAGAAACAGCCTTCTAACGGGAATGAATGGCAGATTTCTTCATTGAGATTGATGAAAACAGGAGAAAGATTTACCTTTAATAATGAAGTGCAAAAATGCTGGTTAATGAATTATGCCAACAAAACTACAGAGCTTTTTCAGAAATGAGAGAAAATGCTGTTAGTTATTCATCTATGACGATCCATTCTAGCACAAATCCCAGAGTCTCACTTTGTTAGCTCCATCTCCTCTCCTTTCTGGCAGATTCTAGAGGTGGTGCCTCAGCACATTGCTGGAAGCTAGTGATGTCCCACAGGAAGCTGAGAAACTGAGTGCAATAAAAGATGGGGAAATGTATATAAATAATTTACAGCCAGAATAATGTGAGGAAACTCCATAGACTAAGATTCGGGAAATTCAGAGGTAACAAACTGATGGAAGGGTAGTATATTAGATGACTGTTTTCCCTTCCTTACCTTTCAGAACACTGTGTTCATTTTCTGTGCTGTTCACCTTTTGCTGCCTCCCAGTGCACGGCACAGAGAAAGACTAACATTTTTGATAATGACAAAAACATCCTTTAAGAACCTACCAAGAGAAGACCATCATCTTATAGATAGCAGAATCTTGCTTATTAAATAGAATATATTGTACAACATTTATTTATATGCAAAAACTAACCATAGGTTAAACATTATTTTTGCATTTGGTTAACATAACAGCATCTATAACTGCACCTTTCCAGTAAAATGCTATCAATACAAAAATGTGAAGGCTCACTACAGAGGCAAGTTTCACACAGTTCACACTTGCATTTGGATTATGTGGATACAGGCTCGAGGAGGCAGCCACAAAACATACTACAGAGAACATGACAGTGTTCTCACTTCCCAGTTTAACCAACAAAAAGGAATAAGAGAATAGGTCCTCTCCCTTCACTTCTGCAGAATCTCCTGCTCCACAAACACAAATATTTGCTGCTTCCAGAAGATGTCTCTCCCTATCTCTCCCAGTCTTTTTGTCTAGGCTCTTAGCAATTCCTGTCTCTCTCTGGCAATTTGCTGAGTGAGCCTTGCAGTACCTACCTTTGTCAAGGATCTCTCTCTGAGCCCAACGATACATCCATACCTTCTTCTCCTAGTCTAGAGAAGTCCTTCTGGTTTAGCCACAGAGCTAGGGCTGGGGATTGCAAGGACAGCAAAAAAGAAGTAAAATAGAAGTGGACTTCATCATAAAATTGAAACATCTCAACAGATTACTACCAGGAGACTGATCACTTAATCCTTCCATAATTCTCACCACAGATGACATTCTTATTTCAGATGCACTGATGGCATCAGTGCTGCTTGAGACTACACATTAGCAAAGCTAGCATTATCCTGCCTCTGATATTGTCAAATTGTTACCAAATCATAGCAGCTGGCAAGGTTTTGACTTGAAAGGAGGTGGCACTCCTCCATACAATGCCCAGACAAGGGGACAGTGTGGAACGGGGACTTCTCAGGTATCTGTTAGTGCAACTGCAGTTTGGGAGCCTGTTCTCATTTTACCAGCTGCAAGAAGGGATGAAAACGCACTTCTACATCTATGCACACAGCTTTCTCTTACTGCCTACATGCTCAGAGAAACAACTTTTAGAGTGATAGGTTTAAATAATCTCTTGGGGAAGTCAGTGTAACTTTGTTATTGACCCATGAGGATGAGACAACAGAAGGAGCCCCATACTTGGCCATTTTGCTCTGCAATTCCTCCTCTCTTTCTTGTTTATACTGAAGCCCAGCTCCTTACTCATCTGAACACTCAGTAAGGCTGTATTTGCAGAAGAGTTTCTGGATTTAGCCTACAATTTGTTATGCAAACCCTCATGTTCGCACTCAGCACCCAAGAGTGGCTATCTTCACAACAAATAGTTTCCAGACATTAGCACAAATTGTTGGACTCCATCCTCTTCTTAAGTCCTGTACAGATGGCTTTGTAGTATGGACGATTACTAGTCTCTCATTTATTAGCAGGCACTAATAGCCTTGCCTGGCCATTCAGAAGGACTATGCTGAAGCATCCTCTAGAAGTGTAGTGAGAGTTACTCCTCCAATTTCTTCTTGGTAAGAAATAGATTGTTTCTTTCCCAGGAAGAATTTGCACCTCTCCCCACATCGGTAGGAAACTGAAGCTCATCCTGAGTCCTCAGTCATCAATCTTCAGCCCAATACATACCTTTGTGTCACCACTTAAATAGGTCTCTCCATCAGCCACCTGAAGCAGGGTGAGGGGATCAAGTTTATTTCTGCTCTATGAATAAGAAAATCATTAACCTCTCATTTCAATGGGTTGTAAAACTTGACATCTCTACCTCAGAGCAGTGCTGGACAAGCATGACAACTCTACTACTGCTGAGTAAGGTTCAGCACACAGACATTCTCTGTAGGTGAAATGTTAAACTGGTTTCCACAAGTTAAAGAGATAAATTGCCACTATTTATGTGTGACAGCAGTCTGGACAGCTAAATTCATATCTCTTCCACAGTCTTTAGCTTACACTCTTTTTTTTTTTTTTGTTCTTACTTTTTATTGAATATAAGAGCACAAGTAATTAAATACAATCACAGCTGAATCAAAGCTGGAACAAGGTCAATTAAAAAAAAAAAAAAAAAAACAGAAGGAAACCGACCTTGTTCCTACTCAGTCCTGGAGAGTGGGAAGATTTCTGTGCCTCCACCTACCTCTGCATTTGTTAACAAAGCCAAGCAAAATGGTCTCAACGGGGCCTTTTGCAAGTCAAAAGGCAGGTTTGATGTAGTGTGGAAGACTGCATTTACACAGCTTCTGACAGCACAGTTAACACAGCTCAGCAGGAGGATCTGCTTGACCAATGATACTGAAATGTCCACCACCACAAGCACAGGAGTGAAGTTGCTCAACAATGGGATCTAAAGTTATACCAGTGGACTGCAATTTTGATCCACATCACGAGGGTTAAGGGAGCAATCACTGAAGCCTGTGTCAGGTGGAAATACAGTACTGAAGATAGAAATAATACTATATTAAGGCTGTGTTAAGCTTGCTTAGAAAGAAGTTTGATGTGAAGTGTATAAACATGGTTAATGTTTAATAACGTAGATCTATAGTATTTGAAGGTATGAAACAATTGCAAGGTGACTCCAGAGGGCAAGAAGTTGGTTTACAGAGCTGAAGCCATGTCTAGACTGTCCAATAAAGGTGAACTCTTAACCAGAGTTAGTTGAGTAAACATTCTACTAAAGACAAAGCGCTTTGTAGTTTCCTGGTGGATTACTGGGCTGAAGTGAAATTTTTTGTGCTGTGAGGTTTTGACTTGACCTGTTAAACTGTGCAAAAATTTCAGCGTGCTTCACTGTTAGTATGTGGCTTATGTGAAGTTAAAAAAACCCACAGCTTTTCTCAAAAAGAAGACAATGCTCAATATGGAAGACAAGGAAGTAGCTCCTGCAGGGATTAATATGAGTGCTCATCTTCATTTTTAAACTGGAATTTGCTGGGTATTCTTAATCAGTTGCAAATTCCCATGAGTATGTGAGTTTTGTATGGGGCTAGTTTTGGAAAAAAATCTAGGCTTTATTTCCAGTTCTGTTGTCAGTTCAGAGACTACAAAGTCCTTTACAGATTAAATTTGCATTAGAGATTAAGGTGCCCAAACTTCCAGTTACAACGTTTCCTTGGACTTAAAGTAGCATATATGCTACCTATTCTGAAATAGCTTGCATTTATAGTATAGAATAGAGTAGAAGAGATTTATAGTAGAGAAGAGCAGAAGATGTTCCTACTACCACTAGTAGCTGGCACAGCCATGAAGATGTCAAACACTGCTTTGGCAACCTCTAGCTATGATTAGTATAGAACATGATAAGATGTTTGGCAACAAAGCAATGATACTGATATGCTGATCTGCGTAAAACTAAAAACATCAGTATTGCAACAAGGCATATTGTCAACAGAAATGCGACTGCAGCTAGCAGGGCTATACAAATGAATTTGTTCAATGTGAACCATGTCAGTCTAGAGTATTCAGGAATACCTACTCAGCAGGAAAAACGAGAGATGCCGTTTAAAAGTTCAGGAGTTCTAACAAGTAGAAGTGTTCAGTTCCTACTATTTCACTTCTAATTTCCCATACATTTTAGTAATGTTTTCCAGCTCTCTGAAACCCTGAGTGCCAAGTTTTTTTTTTTTTTTTTTTAATTTTAATTACGACTGACATTCTTATGGAATTCCTTAATTCTGGCACCTCAATTGAAACTTGAAGCAAAAGCACTCTGAGGCATGCCTCTAAACTACCTCATGTCAGCCCAATGGGTGCATCTCAGTGCTGTACATTCATGCTTTTCCAACCTGGAATTAGGAAAAAAAAAACAAACAACTACTCAAAAATGTAAGATTAATGGTTCCTCCCGCGAGGGACAGGCAGCCTCACTCCAACTTCTCATGTCCAGTTTATGTCCTAACATCTGTCATTTCTTTTTGTATAAGATCTCTATTCACCGAACCAGAGCTTTTATGTCAACTCGTACCATCCCGAATATTGCAACACCTTCCCAAGTGCAGCCTCACCCCACTGATCTCTACTCTGAGCATTCTACCAAGATAATTTTCCTGCCCTGCCTGCCTATGTCACTTCACCTGTGCACTGGTCATTCTGGCTAATCCTTTTACCTCGAGCCATTGCAGCAAACCTAAACTGTCCACTTTCGGCTCTAAGGACCCTCTATTTCCCTATCTGCTTTCATTTACTTAAAATCTATCTGCTGCCATTTACCACAAGGTATATTCTTTTTCATGACACTTATGAAAACAGAAGGCAGGCAGCTGATGTGCTTAACCCCTGCCCACTGTGCTGCCCAACACCGGCTTATTTCTTTGTGCACATATTGTGCCATCTTACATTACAAGCAGCCCTCACACTGGTTTTAGGTTCAGTTCCATGTTTAAAACACCTAGGCACTACAATCATAGAAAATATATGTAATAACAATAAATTATTTAAGAGAGTCTACTGTTAAGTAACTGGAGACTTCCAGTATACAAACTGATGCAGAAATGTGATAATAGGGAGCACTCTATCATTTATTGTAGACTAGCACAGAATGCAACTCTGATACTAACATTGTAGTGCAGAGTAAGAGTGAGTGGTTTTATGCTGTAATGCTTGTAAATCTTCTGAAAGTCTAGTAGAGAGGCTTCAGTAAAAACACAAAATGTTTGTTGCTGGTTCAAAACAGGCACCAGGTGGAAATACCTAGTTTGGTGCATTTTTATGTCCTGAAATAACCAACCTGTCTAGAATGCCAGATCAGAAAACTCAGGGATGCCCTCCCCCTGAGAAATGCATGGACCTGAACTGTGGCCAAACTCGGCTTAGCTGTACTTTCTGTTCACTGCATACTAATTTACCAAAATGAATAAACACAGTATTTTAAAAATCATTACTGTTGCTACAAATCTCTACAGAGGTTTTGACATGAAGCAATTTTCTAAATGTAAGTATATTTATTGCATAAGCCATAATGCTTTCAGAATGCTTATTGTGTTTGATGCATTCATCTCACCAAATTTTTCTTCAACAGCATTTGTTAAGGAAAACACCTCATCACTTTGGTAGAGAAGTGCATGTTTTTGTGTCTGGAACAGAGCTAATGGACTCCAAAGTGTTAGATATATTAATTACAGTAAAATCCTTCAGTCTTAAGTTTACTTGTCCAACCAGAGGACAAATACCTCACACTTCTTTACCATTTGACCCCTTTTTATACTCTGATGCTCATATTAACTCCATTGATTTGAGTGCTCATTTGGTAAAGAAAAACAAAGAAACCACACAAATGTACAAAAGGCAGAGGCTATATAGTTTTTAAGATTCTGAGCACTCAAACTCATCTTTAGCTTCTCAGCTGACATTTGGGTTTCAAACATTCACAGTATTTCTCAGATATTTGAAACTCAGGGATTATAGTTTGAATTAGAATTCTGTAGGGTATTAGGCTGAGAACAATTTCCCTTTGAAATACATTTATGTTGAAGCTATTAGGAAGCAACTTCAGTTGAGCTGCCTTCTGCTTTGCCAATTGGGAACTTGAACAATGCAATGATGATGATACTGAGATGATGCTTTACTTAAATCCAGTTAGGGTAAATTAAACTTGAAAGGAGAGAGCTATAGGATGCTGAGCCAAGTAATTTGCTCAAGGCACCGAGCAGTTAAATGAAACACCTGTTAGAAGTTCATGTTTGGTACTCTTTTACCTGTCTTTGTGGATGTGCCACTACGTCCTCTGTGCACTCAAGTAAAGTGGCATGCTGAGTGCTAGGGGTAAGGCAAGGGAGCCACAGCCTTGACTCATCTCATGGAGCAGAAACGTTACCTACACATACCCATCTGCATGAAACCAATTCCTCCTACTCATTAGTGTCAGAGCAGATTTTGGGAATCTCTTTGTGGATACAAATCAGGAACACTAGGAGCCCGCACCACTATGCACTGTGACAGGAGCTCAGAGTACGTGGGCTTGGGGAAATCATGGGCTGCCAGAGAAGACTGTGATAAGAGGATGTAGGCACTGCAATGCACTCATGCACTACAAGTGGGGATGGAGTGCTCCACTGCCTGCCCATCATGTAGCTGACAAAGCACAGTGCTGACCAGTGGCTTCCAGTCCCATGAGGAGCCACTGTAAGATCACAGCTCCTAGTAAACCAGAGATAATCATGCTTTGTAGAAAAGCAGCCAACGCATAGCCACACTCACCTGAAGCTGAGGAATAAAAATTAATCCCATGCCTGGAAATAAGCTACAGAAGTTTCTCACTTAGAATACATCAGGCTCAAAAATCCTAGAATAACAGACATAACAGACAACATGTACTGTAAGCAGTATCTAGACTGAAATCCACAAATTGTGCCTATAACTGTCATTAAGTGCAACTGGGTTTTTAAACAAATATTCCATGTAAAAACAGAGCAATAAATGACTTATAAAATGAAAACAAAGATCAGAATGGTAGCAATCGTTGTAGCTCCTTATGTCTTTTATTTACATTCCTCTCTATGTGCCGACATATGTGCACATATGCAGATACTCAGCCCCTACATTTATATGCAGTTATGCTCCAATTCCCATCTAGCCAATGGAATTGCATTTCTAAATAACAAGAGTAAGCAGTTTCAATCAAATCAAGTCTTTCATCTGAACTGCTGGAGAGATTATATGGGCACTGTTGAAAGGCCATGAATATTTTTCTTCTTTTTCATAGCCTTTTTCCACCCAGCTATCGTGGTTCTGCTTACACAAGAGTCCCCTTTCTCCACACACACTAGACTTGCAGAGGCCTGCTCTGCTTTCCAAGAATATGCACTACTGCAGCCGTCATCCCTCACATCCCACACCATAGGTTTAGAGATCCTTCAGAGGATAAAGCACTGCCAATAATTTATTCAGTGTAGTCTTCTGAAGTCCTTCCAGTCTTCTGAAGACCTTACACTCTTCTTCAGCAGCCAGGATTTCCCCAAGCCCACAAACTCCATGTACTATGTGGCTGACATATTGTGGCCCAGACCTTACATATGGTATTTTGGTTATCACAAACCTACAATAAAACATTTCTGCATGCACAATTCACCCCAGAAGACCACCTTATAATTGAGCAGCACAGGAGAACCTTAGTCTCTTATTGCTTCTTTCATGTTAAGTTAACTAACATTAAATTATTAGCTTACCAGATCAAGTTTCTCTCACTTTCATAATTCACAAAGGTTCAACTTGCAGGGAAAAAACAAAAACATGAAATTTGTTTGAGGAATCCTGAGGAGGCCTGAATGTGAATGAAGACATCAGGAAAAGCTACTCTGAGGCCCATCTCACATTAGTGTCCCTGCAGACTCACCCACCAAAAACTCTAGGAGAGTCTAGCAAAAATTGGATAAAGTTTAATTACTCATTTGATATGCCATAATTGAGCCATGAAAAATGGTACAACAGCAACAGAACTGCAGCTTATTGCACTCTAGACAGGACTTGTTTGCATGGGAAAGGATAACGTACAGCTATATGAATACTGCAGTATGCTGTTATGGTATCAGTCTAACAGCAGGTGTGGCATAAACACATACCTCCTGTCTGACTGATTTATTGTCTCAGAATACCGTGCAAAGAAAGGGGATCACAGGAGCACGTGGAGCACTCGTATCACAGAAATGAATTGTGCGTGAGAGCAGCAAAAAGCATTTGCTGTTTTGAAACAGTACACCAAGAAGCAGCCATGCCTGCCATTGTGTAGATAATCAGAGCCTCTTCCCAGTAATGGAGATCTTGGCTCACTTTCCCTGGGTTGGAGGAGGGTGACATCTGAAAGCTGGTAAGCAAAGCTATCGCACAACCCAACATGCAGGTTCCATGCAGCACTAGGGTCAGAGCCGATAGCCTCCAACACTTGTGTCCTGCTGCCTGCTCCAGTTACATGCACATCTGAGCTCTGGAGCAGGAGGCAGGGGAGCAAGGGGATTCTTGCAGTGCAAGGCAGACGGGCAGGTTATAGGTCACCTGAAAGCATTTCATCAGCTGAATATCTCATATAAATGAGAGCCTGGTTTTGAGAAATATTTGTCCTCTGCTTTTTTAGAGACTGACTCCCACACAACATAGCGATGCTCTGTTGTTACATATCAGTGCTGCAGGCAAAAGCTTTGCCACAGAGGTGAGGAACGTCATGTCAGACAAACATTTCTAATGCACGGCCCTGCTTTTTTAGTGCCAGCAGCTAAAACATCCCTTTCAGCTGTGAGGGAGCGAGGGCAGGGCCCCATCAATGCTTCCAACATGCACAGAATACCATGCTCCCCATCAGACACATCCCTAGCCAAGGATGTCCCAGTGCCCTTCCTCTTGGCTTTCTATATAAGAATAAGGAAACTTGGGCTGAAACACTTGCACTTCATGTACTGGAATTTTGAGAATGGAGACCTTCCTTTAGACCACAGAGGGAGACCCAGGTTGGATGTTAGGAAAAATTTATTCTCAGAACTAGTGGTGAGGCACAGGCACAGGTTACCCAGGGAGGGTTTGGAGTCACCATCCCTGGAGGTGCTCAAGAACTGTGGAGATGTGGCACTGAGGGACATGGTATAGAGTGGTCACAGCCATAGGCTGACAGGTGGACTAGATGATCTTAGAGGTCGTTCTAAACTTAATGATTCTGTAGCTCTCTGAAGGCCATCATTCCTGCAGCCAGCCAAGCTTACTGCACCATCAGACTCTGCCTGATGCCAGCAGAGAGCCAACTGTTGGCACTGCAGAAAAGCTCCTCCCAGGCTACAGGATCTACATTTGAGAGATTCTGTGCACAGTGCTTACATCATGTTAACACAAAGGCTTTATTTTGTCCACCTCTTTCTAGAGATTCAGCCCTAGCTCCAGTATCTTGTTAAACATTGCCAGGAGGTTAGCACTATGTCTTCTACACTGAAACAGAAAATAGATTTGTTGTTGAATGCTAATCCTAAAAGAAATGAGATAGTGCCACTTTAGCCACCTTGGGAGTATCAGATGCTAAGGTGTTGTAATGAGCAACCAATACCTGTCATCCGATGAGAGTGAAACTGAATCCACCAACCTCAATCTGATCAATTATTTTTCAATATGAATTAACAAAAAGTAAGAGACATCAACTAATAGTCTCAGAAAAATGGTTTTGTAAAATGAACATACCTGTGGAATAATGCAAAAAGTTTGAATGATTTCTGAGAGACATGAACTCCTATAGATATATACATACACCTGGTTAGCTCTAGCAAACCTGCTCAGCCGAACCTAACCTTCAGTGAGCTTCATTCATTATCCACTCCAGAGCACTAATAAAATTGTGAAAAAGATGATGGAGTATTATTAACGTTTTATGTTCTCAACATAAACAATTTTGGTTGGTATTTTGGATGCTGCCAAACCCACTTTGAGATTAATATATTTTTTTAAAATCAATCATACTTCATCATTGCATCTCATACTTCAGATTTTCACTTTGCATCTTTAAAAGGAATAATATTTCCCTGCCTTAACCCTTAACGTTGTTACGTTGTTCCTTCCTGTTCCTGGGGGGGGGTGGGGTGGGGAAGGGGGAACTTTGAGGTCCAAAGGCCTCGGAGACAGAATGATATTTTCCATGGAAATGGAATTCTTTTCTGAATCAGAAAAGAACAGCCACATTAGCCACAATTGCAAATACACATGCAGTCATCACAATAGAGCAAATAGGTTCAGGTTTGGTGTTCAGATTATGTAGACCTCTGCCAGCACTGTGATTACACATTTTTTTTATTTTCTTTCTTCCTCCTTCTTCTGGTAATAGCAAAACCAATAGCAGTGCTGGGGCAGTCTGGTGGCTGTTGTGTCACTGAAGAGCATCAGAGAAAGGCTGCCAGTTTTTTTGCATACAGCATGTCAGTTAATCATAACAGTTGATGTCGTTTAGTCATAACACTGTCACCTAACAGCATCAGGTGAGTTATAGAAGGACCAGATTTCTACCTTAAGACATAACAATACACTCAAAAGCCCCTGAAATTCTTAATGTCTATTTAAGTAATTATGACCAGACATTCACGTGTTAATAATGACTTGGTATGTCTTTCAAGTAACATTAAAATCTGAATCTGGGACAAAGTTGGAGTAACTAAATGTAGCTGACATGACTCAAAGAAGCAATGGCTGTGTGCACTCCTGAAGCAACAGAAAAAGAACTAGCAGTTGTTTCTACAATAGCACATGGTCAGACTAGCAGCATCAATTGCAAAACAATAATAAGAGAATCACAGAATGGGTTGGAAAAGACCCCCAAGATCACTCAGTCCAACAATCCATTTACCACCAACATATCCCCACTAAACCATGCCCCTTAAAAAATCTTCAGATGTGTCTAATGAAGATTAATATCTCCTTACACAGAGAAAGCAAGAAGGTAAAGCAGCTTATCAAAAGGCACATGGGTAGAAAGATAACTAGAATGGTGTTCACTGTTTAAATTTTAGCAGGAATATATCTGGTAATAGAAAGCCACAAAGGATTTATTTTAGTGATTATTATGCCTTTGTTTTTCTCCATTTGATAGATTGATCACTCATGCATGGTTTCAATGGGTATATGAGAGATGCACAGAGAACTGTGATTATTATTTTTGGGTAGATAGAAACTTGGGTGTAGTCTTTCTCAGAAAAGAAGAACAAGACTCCAAGTTCCTTCAAAACACCTCTTCAGTTTTTGTTGTTGCTGTTGTTTGTTTGTTTCTAATTTCTGCTGGCAGTTCTGCTGGAAAGAAAACAATTTCAAATGCTGCAACTGTCCTTCCTTTGGCCATTTACTGACAACAGATGAAATGTTCCAGCATTTGGAAAACACAGCTTGTAATTGAAGGAGCTGCTTTCCTTCAAGTAAGGATGAGTCTTTATTTAGCCACTGAATCTGACTTAACAGCAAACACGTAATATACCGGATTAATCCTTCAGCAAGTTAGTTAATTATTAATTAGGATACTAGAAATGAGATGCTCTTGTGCATCATACTTCTACACATACTGCTTGAGACAAAGATCAAACCATTTCTTTGAGATGCATGATAAATTTCAGGGTAACAAGGCATATCCTACCTGTCTCACGCATGTTAGTAAGACTGAATTTATTTCTCTTCTCCAAACCAAAGCTAAGTGTGTCTTTCTCAGCATTAAAAAAAGCACTATAAGGAAAAAAGAGTGAGTTTTCCATAGCTGAGGTGCATCTTATTTTTCTACCCTAATTATCAATTTAACAGTACACTAATTTTAATTGTTCTTCTCAAAAGCAATACATGTTGTGCCTACTTATGTAAGACATCTACCTAAGGAACTTAATTTTAAATGGAAGCCTACAGTACCTAAGCAGAGCAAGACGAATTGCGATGAGCACCCAAATGTGAGGGTGCCTAGCACAGTTTGTTTAAAGCTAATTCAGATTTCTGTCCACTATGGTCAGCACTGTTTACAGATAACAGACTGCTTAAAACAGAGAATTTATACATTTGCTGTTCTGGAATGTATCCTAAGATTGAGCTTGAGTGAAGAGATTACAGTGGTAAAAGGAAAAATAGGTGTGTTGTCAAGAAAGTCTTTTCCTCCTGGGATTCATAGCAACATTTATAACAGCAGGAATCTCTGCTGTGCACTTTAATTGCCATCTGGTAACCGCTTTCTCCTAGTATATCTCATATTCCTACCTTAACCTTAGGGAAGACAGTAGAACCCTATTTCTGTATGGCCATTTGTGAGCAGCAATTTGCTGCAGTGCTCTGCCCGCTGCTGGTAGGTGCTGATGTAACTTTTCTGAATGGGCTATAAAATTAGCCTACAAGAAAACATCAGTAGCAGAATAACAACACCTTCATGTTCTGTCAATTGGACAAGAAATCTCTAAGCACAACTATAAGAACCAGAAGAATTATTGCTGTTTTGTTTCTTTTCCCCTCTAAACTACTAAAATAGTTAGGCAGTACAGTGAAGGTTTCTTTGAGATGGCCATTACTTCAGCTATGCCACGTTTCACGTCCAAAAATAACAGCATTGATATGTCATTTAACTGGCATTAATAAGAATTCCACATGAGGGAAACAAAGTTCATATTATTTTACTAAATGACTGTGGAAAGTAACGTACATCAGAACTCACGTAGAACAAACATATCAGGCCCAGAAACAGGCAGATGATGCTCTTGTTCTCTTCCTCTCAAGGACAGGAAGAAACAAATCAACAAAAGTGCGGACACAAGAACATCGCTAGAGAAGTTTGTGATTTGGGGTCCAAAGTTACACAGTTTGATAGGAAAACCATAGAGCAGAAACCCCATCAGGTGAAATAACAGCTGCTGCCCTGTGCACTGAGAAGAGACTGAATCTTTCAACCACTGAAAAAAAATTGGAACTTCTACAGCTTTTACTAGTAAGAGCCCAAATAAAACAACTCTTTAACGTCACAATGGTTTTTGTAGGACCATTGTAGTTTGCTGTGGCGGATATACAATAATTTCCACAAAGTTAAATTATGCAAGAAGTACATGAGCTGCACTTTTCTGACAGGAGGAAAGGGTATTATTGCACATGACTTTGGAGAAACCGCATAAATTGTCTGTCTGTAAACAACAGCTATTGCAAAACCCCCTCAATCTTAAACTGATTTGCGAACTCCCTTCAAAGTTAAAATGGTTTTGACCCAATGCAGTGTTTACTCATAAGTCTGTCAAGATACAGATACAGGAATGTGTTTTATCAACGTATTATCCAAAATCTATTGATGATTATCAAATATTTTTATCTGAACAGGTGATAAATGCTATGAGATCAGATAGAAGCAGTGTACTTACACCCTATCAGCCATTTATATGGTTACTAATGCAGTGTGAGATTCCTATAAAATTAAACTATGATTTTCGGCAATTAAAATAATGAGACAAATAAGGCCTTCAAAATTTCTGAGGAGGAGGATGGATCACTGAGTCACGGTTAAATTAATGGTATTAAATACAGCTAGCTTTCAGGAAAAAAGACCCTCACATCTCACTGTAAAAGCACAAATGCTGTTAAAACAGAGAGTACCACACTTACCATTATGGCAGCTAGACCATCTGTTCAGTCAGAGATGACCTGAAGTCAGCACTTCATTCTGCCACGGTTCTCATCTATACCATGATGTATATTTCCCCCTAAGCATTAGTGAATATTTGTTGTTTTCCCCACTTAGTCCATTCACATCCTTCTCTCCTGCGTTATCAAGTGTGTTTCTGAACTTAAAAAGATATAGGAGTATGAACTTATGTACTTCCCTGAAGGTCCTTTTCTTCCCCTTGGAATGTCCTAAATGCATTCCTACTTTTAATAACTTACTGAATTGACATTGTGCCAAGAATGTTGTTATAGAATTTTACATGACTACTCTATCTTTCAACTAATTACATGTTGCTAAAACCTAAACACACATGATTCAGTTTGTTATACAAGTACACCATAATAATACATGCACAATTTTAAAAAAGGCAGTCCAAAAATCCCATAAAAGTTTCTATGTGCATACCAAATAGCAAAGCAATTCAGAGTAAAGGATTAAAGCACAGCTAATGCAAATTCCTACATTTCTTTTCTACATTCTTTCCTAAAGCTGAATGCACGGTTTTCGTGCCTACCTGTCCAAGATGACATATTTTCTTGCCTCTAAAAGCATCCCCAGATGTAAATATTATGCTGTATGATTTTTAGCAATATATCTTATCAGAAAATTCATGTCACTGTATGCTCTATTAATCATAGTGCATATTTCAGTTAGTGTAAACAGTTCTATTGACTAAAATGCTATTAGTAACACTGAAGATTTCAAAAGGTTCCTGTCCTTGTGCACATGCTTATGGTAAACACTGCAGGCAATGCACAGTGCTTACTCCTTTACGTGGGTTTGTTGATCGGGGAAAAAACACCATAGTAACTTGATTTTTTTTTTAACCCAAGACAACTGAAATGTCTGCACTCTTTTCTGTTTTCTATTCTGATTTCTTTTTAAGCTATATTCATATATGTATCATTTTTCTTCAATAAAATGCAACATTGTATGTTGCAAAAATGTATTTTTTTTGACAAATTTAACATTAAATATTCTCCATTTGAAAAATAATTTAAAAAATTTGTATTTGAAATATTGAGAAATGGGAATTTTATTTTTATTAAAACAAAAGAAGAGGCCACTAATGCATATACTCCTCCTTTTGTTGTACTTTTTTGAATAGGTCCATATATTATTTAATGGGTTTTGTAGAGATACATTTACATGAGTTATAGATCACATTACAACTGATGAATGCCCAACACACAGGTATGTTATGAAAGGTCATCAGTTACAAGAGAAAATGCATAATGTATGGTTGCTGAATACATTTGCAAGTTTTTTATGCTCATGCAGAGTAGCTGCTTGGACACCACTAGCAATGCAACTGTGCACAAGAGAGATCTACGAACATTATTTAACTGTGGAGTTTCTTGGAGGTCTTTTGACTTGGAGGGTGCATTTAGCAAATGCAGAGTTATGCTCAGTGTGTGTCTGGGCTCCGCTCAAGAAGATCCAGTGAAAACAACACGCTTCTCCTCAGAAAACATGGGGGAAATGCTTAGTTCTCTGTAATTCTTTTAAAGTTTTCCCAACTCCTAAATATTTCTGGATTTCTTAAAAGATGAGGAATAAAATGACACTTCATACATAATTTAACACAATTTTACACACGCTGGATGCTAGGAAAAATGCCTTCTCAGAAAGAGTAGCAAGGCATTGGCACAGGCTGCCCAGGGAGGTGGTGGAGTTACCATCCCTGGAGGTGTTTAAGAACTGTGGAAATGTGGCACTGATGAATGTGGTCTAGGTCAGTCACAGGCATGGGTTGGTGACTGGTCTAGATGAACATAGCAGTATTTCCAACCTTAAGGATTCTATGAAGTCCCTTGGCCTCTGTTGTCTCACCAGAATTCTGTTCCGTAGCACTTATGCCATACTCTAGCCATGAGAAGCTCAAAGACAACATATATAGTAGCTTGTTTCTGACATAATGTCATATTGTCATTAGCTGTCCAACTCTGCTCAGAACACAAAGCAGCTGTCTACGCTCTTGGTTACTGTTGCTTCTTACCTCTGTTGGCAATCATGTAAGTATCTTCCAATCCGATCTAGTATTCCAAAAAACCTACTGAAATGAAAAAGAATAACCCTTGGAAATTACAGTCACTCATTTCTGTTCAGAATGATTTCCACATGCTAAGAAGCATAAAAATATGCCAGAAAAAAAATGCTTGATCATTCATTAGAGGATCACAGTTGTGCACAATATTTGAAGACTGAAATTATATTCTGAAATGTAGGGTTTTTTCAGAGAATTTTAGACTAGATCAAGGATTGCATAAGCTTATTTTGATTGCCTCCCTCATCATGCTGGCACAGCCCTGCACAGAGCTGAGCCTGGAGAGTACAAGTCAGGTCAAGCAGGGCTGAGCGTGTGGGGAGAACATGAGGCTACAAGGCAGCACCAGCCTGAGTGCCCTGCTCATCTTACCTGTGAAATCCAGGGGCCTTGGAGGGTGTAGTGCAAGTTGCTCTTTTTCCATCCTTTGCAGGCTTCAATCCCATTAGGACTGTGAAAGTCTACTTCATTATCCAGACATCTATTTCATTATGAATATCTGTCTAGACGTAAGAGAGATCAGAATACAGCGCTGCGCATGGCACAGCAGACGCTGTGACTGCAGCAAGCAAAGAGCCACGCTGTGGCCTCACCTCACCTCTGCTAACTTGTATTTACAGAGAAAACCCACTGAACTGCAGAGCAGCTGAGAATTCCTAATTGCTTGCAAGAAGAAACTTCCTCCCAGAGATAAAGATTTGACAGCATGCCTTTGATTTATTAGCAAGAGCAGGAATTTAAGATGTGTTGCCCCAGTAACAATTACTCTGTTTTCAAACAAACAACGAGTTTAATTAAAGAAGAAAGCAGATTCTGCTGCTGTAACACGCCAGAGGGTTTCCTGTGAAATTCTAAAGGCAAAAAAAGGAAGAAGCATGGGTTAATAGCTCAGCATATGCCTGAAAGCATTAGCACCATCTTGGAGTGGTATCAGTCAGAAGCAGCACCGGTGAATTTCATTAGCTGATTTTTTTTTTCCCACTACCAATTTCATGAACATTTTTCATGAATTTATTAGGTGTTAGAGTGTGTGCTTAATTTCATGTCTATTTCCATGAATTTACTTACGCAAAGACTATCTTAAAAACAGTCTGTAACTCTCAGATATAGGCTTTGGATTTTGAGCGGTCCAGTGTGGGGCCAGGAGTTGGACTCAATTGTCCTTGCAGGTCCCTTCCAGCTTGAGATACTCTATGACTACTAAAATATCATCTACTATGGAAGAAAACTCTATACTGAAACACTTCTATGAATTATGATGATGAGAGAAAGAGATGACTTAATTATCCGTGTAGAAATGAACTATTATGGAGCGCAGGCCTTATGAGGAGCGGCTGAAGGAGCTGGGATTGTTCAGTCTGGAGGAGAGGAGGCTCAGGCAAGACCTTATTGCTCTCTATAACTACCTGAAGGGAGGTTGTAGTGAGCTGGGGGTCAGCCTCTTCTCTCGTGTGACTAGTGATAGGACTAGAGGGAATGGCTTCAAGCTGCGCCAGGGAAGGTTCAGGCTGGACGTTAGGAAATACTACTTCTCTGAAAGGGTGGTCAGGCACTGGAATTGGCTGCCCAGAGAGGTGGTGGAGTCACTGATCCTGGAGGTGTTCAAGAAATGTTTGGACGTTGTGTTGAGGGAAATGGTTTAGTGAGAACCATTGGTGATGGGTGAATGATTGGACTGGATGATTATGTAGGTCTTATCCAACCTTTGTGATTCTATGATTCTATGATTATGAAGTGCTCTTTCCTTGGGTTTCCATTGGTAATAAAAAAAACAGAGAACTTTTTTTTGTCTAGGCTTTTTCTAAGATAGTTTAGTAAAAAGTAACTTATTAAAATCAAAATTTAAGCCCACAACAAGGAATTAAAAACTCCCAACTCCCAGTTTTACTCATTCAAACCTATACCCAGTGGTGGGTATTGGGAAGCGTGCATTGCACAGCTATTATTTTTTTAGTGTACAATTTAAAATAAAACATAGTTTGTGCTCATTAGATGCTTAGATCTGTGAGAAATAAATACTGCAACAACAAAAAGATTCCCTTAGTTTAAAGTTCCTCTTCCCCATCCCAATGCCACACATTTCAATTTTCAGAAATGTATGGATGCAAATATCACTCTTAATAGGTTTTCATCTTAAAGATGAAAAATCCATTTGCTTTGCCCATGACACTGTTCACCCAAGATCACCTCTTATTTCTTCTGGCCTGTGTCTTGTCTTATTCTGTCTTAAGCCATCTCCGTAGGTGACCTCCGTAGACCTCCCACCAGCAAACCAGCAAACATCCTGTCTGAACAACTTGCTGTGATGTTGTGGCACACTTGCACGCAGTGCTGGCCATGTTTTCCACAGAGGTTTGCCTTCACCCACTTGCTCTGGTAGCAGGATTTTCTTCAGACCTGTTCCTTCAGCCATGGATGTACTGGCCTCTTGTGTTAATAAGAGCTGCCACCTTCCTGATTTTTGTTCTTTATTATTTAAAATTACACCTCTAGAGGAGAGGTTGAATAGAGTTAGACCAACAGTACAGCTTTGTTTCATCCACCTCTAGATTCCTCTTAGCCTTTTGATTTCATCTCTCATTATAACCGTTCTGATTTCATTCCAGCTGTTATCAGCTGGAGTTCCTGCATTAATGTTTATGGCTTTTAAAGCATTGAAGGGGTTTGAACAGTTTGAGATTTTTTTTCTCAAACTTCATGAAGCAGAGTTGGTGGCTTTTTTTTTTGAAATCACCATATCTTCAGATCAGATGATGTAACAGGACCCTCTGGTTCATCATAAGAATTATAATGCATCTGTCCCATTGCTTTGACTTCCTTTTTCCTCACATTATGACACGTGTAAGGCTCTCTAGTAGATGCTGGAAATACATTAAGTTCAAGAAGTGTTATTCGAGGACAACAGGTAAGGTTGTTTGCCCATTTTGCACCTTGAGGACAAATGTTTTCCAAAAGCTAACATTTTTGAAAGCTTTTTCAGATGTTCAGAGCTCAGAGCCTGATTACATCAGTTGCTGCTGTGAATGCCAAACGTTGCATGTTTAGCATTTCTTGAATCAAACCTCAGTTGTCTCAAATTGACAGCTCAGAAAATGAAGTTATTTGAGAAATTTTGAATGAGTTGCCCGCTGCCTTAAAGGAACCACATGGCTAAAAGTATTTTATTCTCTCAGGCCAAAATCACAACTGTTTCCTTTCTTTTCCTTTTTATCATTCACTTCCAACTCACATAAGAAATGAAATCTCTTGTAGCACTGTTGTTTTCACTAAGTGAAAACTACATTAGCTGCCTCTGTGCAAGAGGCAAAAGGTCTAGTGACACAAAGCATCATGTGTCCATGATTTGATTATCACTGAGAAGTCAGACTTAAGAGTTTAACTGCAAACATTCTGAACACTCACTTTTCCTCCCAAATCTTTCATTCTATCTGTAAAGCTGTTCCATTGCAAGAGAATCCTGCAATGCCTAAATTCCTAAGTGCATTATTTGCCACAGGCATATGAAATGTACCAATCAAGCAAAACACATCTGCCAGGCCCAAGTGAAAAATACCTCTTGGCATAGCTTGCTATGGCTGATCATAGTAATCAGCAACCAGTAATAGATACATATTTACGGAGACATGAATTAAGTGATGCTCCAGCACAGCTTCCAGCTTGTCCTCCGTGCTGCAAATCTCTTCTGCCCTCTGACAGCAATGGGAGCAGTCTATCCAAAGCAGGTCACTGCATCCACACCTTCACTTTCCCTGTCAGCTCTCTCAAGACAAACAGCCTCAACTCCCCTCACTCAAAGCTTCCCTGAAATCCTTTTTGCAAATCTCCTCAGGTACCACATCTGGCCTTATTAACACTTTTGCCTATCACCAAAAAGCTGCGTTGCTTTGTGTTTTGTATCACTTCCTGTCATGATCTTTCCTAGCTGGAAAATGGAGAGATACTGGTATTCATCCCTACAAAATAGTGAGTTCTACATCAGTTCAGGCTGTGAATTTAAAGATTCGCAAGACTCAAAGGAAAAACGTTTCATTCATTGGCCAATCTAACAAGTTAATTAACACTTTTCTCAAACCAAGACAATCAGTTGAGTGTTTCTCCATTTCCTGACTCCTTAAAAAAAGAAATCAAAACCAGACACACACAATAAACAGTGAAACAAGACAATCCGAGTGCTATTTTGTGTTCTGCCTAGGTGCATCATGACTGAGCAAGAGGGGCATGTGAGAACCACCTCTAAGCAATGCAACACGCATACATACTAAGAGTTAATATAGCAGACATAGAAGACCTGTGCTGTGTAACACTGATCAGATATGTTAACTTTTGGATACTTTCGGCTTTTACATAATTCTTCTATACAAATCTAACAGGATTATTAAGTAGCACTGGGAAAATGCTCTTACCATTATATACCTATGATGGAAGAAAAACCAGTTTTAGAGTTAAAAGTCCAGCGAGACCAGCTTCCTTTTCCAGGCAGTGCCCAAACATACTGAAGATGCTGTACTTGCCCTCCTACATTCCTGTCTGTTCACTGCTTTACACATCTGCTCTGTTCTCAGCAGCTCCTGGTAACTATTTCTTCTACATAATTGTGTTAACTTGTTCAAAATCAAAACTTCTGGGCACCTAACATTTTTAAATTACAGACCTTGCTGTCATAAAGTATGCTATGCAGGGAAGAACTTTCACATCTTTTGAATTCACCCTTTAATGCTTGTACAGTTAAGAAAGAGTGAATAATTTTTGCTAGCCCCTTTTCTCATGACTCATTATTTCAGACATCTTTATCATAACTCCTCAACCACTTATTTTCCATGCTGAAGTATCCTTAAGTATTTAATCATCCCCTGCATTCAGTTTGCTCTGTACTTCTCCCATCTTTCTTTATACCTTTGGTAGTTCTACTTGAAATGTGCAGGACAGCATCATTCAGAATATACAGGCATGCCAAGGATTTACACAATGACTTGTTCTCTATCCCTTTTCTTGCTATTTTGACTACAGAGCTGATGTTTTCATGGTATCTTTACACCAATTCCAAGGTCTCCTTCCTGAGTCATAGCATCTATTTGAGAACCCATAGTCATGTATGTACAGTTTGGGTTGTTTTCTTTCTTGCGCATTATTTTGCATTCATTGACATTCAATTTCATCTGTTATTTTATCGCCCAGTCCCTCAGTAGCTGAGATGCTCCTGCAACTCTTTATAGCTAGCTTTTGTTTTAACTTCCTGAATAATTCAGTATCAATGAATTTGTCAGTTTTCTATACCCTTCTTGAAATTATTTATGAATATATTCAGCCATATGGAGCTAACGAATTTTTACCAGTAATCTATTCTGAAAACTGTCCATTTATTTCCACTCTTTGTTTTCTGATCTTTGAACACTTAAGAACTTACACCCCCCTTTGCCTAAAGGCCACATTGTTTCTTCAATAGCATTCCATGAAGTACCTGATGACAGCCTCTTCCAAGTTTAAGTGAACTACACTAAACAGTTCCATCTTAATTATTAGCTCAGAGCTTTTAAAGTAATGTAACAGATCTGCAAGACATGACTTTCCTCTATGGAATGATACTAGCATTATCTGCCCATAGGTCTAGTTATTCCAGATCCTGTCTGTATTGCAGTATGACAAACAGCTTATTACTTTCATTAAACTTGTGAAGATCCCTGGAGCTCCAACAAAATACAGCTGTATTTGCCTCTTTCTAATTCTTTGATATTAAGGACAATCAAAGTGATAGATCTCATGTCACACATCTAGCTGTTCATATTTGATCTTTAGTGTTTTTGGCTAGTAGAATAAATCTACTATAGTACAGCTTTAAATACTTGAGATATACTTTCTATTGGCTCCTTGCTCTAAGTCAATTGATCCTTCTCTCTCAAGTTGTAGCATCATCTAGGTTGGAAGGGAACCAGCCACCTGCTCAAAACAGGGTCAACGCTGGCTTCAGACCAAGTCACTCAGGGCTTCGTCAAACTGCCAAGGATGGGGATACCCTATCCAACTGGACAACTGTGCCAACTGTTTGACAGATGCCTCAGATGAACAGCTTCAGCATTTACCTTTCCACTTTTGTTTTTTAAACCTTCCTCTGTTAGATACTACAGTTACTCCAGGCATTCTTCCCTTTTAAAAGATGTTGAAAGTGATGTATATACTTCGCAACATCACTGCTCGGGTCAAGGGAAGCTTTTGTTCCACATGCCTAGAAGTGTCATCTGCATCACAGGCCCATCCATACTTGCATATAAGTCTAATTACTATTGTCTTTTCTGCTCTTTACAGGCTGTTTTTTCTTATATCATTGTCATGATGCAAGTTGGATGAACAAGAGGAAATTAACTATGGAATTTCAATTAAAGAATACTCCATGTTAACCATATGATTCATTCATAATTGGTTTTTAATTCTCCCGTTAGCATCCAACTTGGGATACTCTACGATTTTGTAGTTTAGATAAACTAACTTGGCTATTATAAAAATCTTTTTTTTTTTTTTTAACACATCTTTAAGTAAATGAGCCAACTGCTTCAATGAAAGGGACAGTAGACTAGTAGCCTGTAAACACATTTGCTAGCTAGCTGTGGCATGAACAGTGTTTTTATGACTCACTATAATACTCTGTAAACGACAAGTATCCAGCAAAACACAGCGTCAGCAACAGCAGTACACTAAAATTGAAACTACAATGTGAAAATTCTTTCAGTCAGGCTTTTAAAGCTTGATTTGCTCCACTTCTGATATTGAATTATATATCTATTCAATTCACTCCCTTGTACAATTTAGATGTGTAATAGTCATGCTACATAAAACCTTAATACCCAATATGTATAGCACAATTAAGCTTAAAGCAATGGGAAAATCAGGAATAATTTCCCCAAGAGCACTACAGAGCAGAGAAGTAAAACGGGCCATTTACCTTTACAGACTCCCTACTAAAAAGGTTCTTAGAATTTCTTAAAGGGAAGAACACGTTTTACAGTTTTAGCAGATGAATTTTCTAAGAACATCTACTTTGTCTAAGCTGTGAAAGTTAATCTTCTCATGTCTATTTATAGGAATTTTAAAAAAGCCAAACAAATTGAAACATGACTACTAAAGAGTCCAAATGATTTTCAAGGTGGACCACTTGGCTAACTTAAACCTTTGCTTTCACATTAAGTTGCTAGGCTTCCACATACTACCTCTTATCTTCCACAACCAGAGCACTGAATCTTACAAGGTGCAAGACACTCAGCTTCCTCAGATGAGGATAGTGAACCTTTAATTGTAGAACTCATTCTCAAAGGTATTTGAAAGGATGAACATATCTAATAACCTTCAGACTCATACGGAAAGTTCTCCCAATACTGCAAGAGAAACCTCTCCTAGTAATCCAAACCAAGTTTCTGTACTTTGTCAATTTGACAGGTTAGGCAGATTTAAGACAAAAATAAAATTTATGTGCTTGATTGTAAGATTTGAAATAACCTGTAAAAACCTACAGCTGTGGCTGGATCTGAATTTAGTGAAATCTTTTTGTTAACAGGATAACCTATCTTGTTAAAATTCAGTGAATATCAAATGGACATGACTGGCTTTCAGCATGCCCAAGAACCTGGAACAAAAATGCTGATGCAGGTCCTTGCCAGATAAAGGTAGTTATTAGAAGAATAGCCATAAAAATGAATGACTAAATTGCTTGTAAATTCACGATTATGAGAACTACTTTGGGTATGAAGATGTAGTGAGTCCATTACAAACGATTCAACACTTTCTATAGCCTCACTGACAACAATATTGTTCTCATTCTTATACATATGCCTCTAGACTGCAACCATCTCCATCCTTGGTAACAAATATTCATAGCTTCCCAAGCCCAGTTAATAACCAAGATTTGCTATGGTTCAGATAGCTCCCATCTCACTTTGCTGCAATGAAAATAAGTAAATGAGTCACAGTACAAACTATACTTTATAGTCTTTTCAAGTTTTCATAAGAATTTCCCAGTGGGACCAGATCATCAACATCCGTTTCACACTTGGAACAAAGTGATTTTCAGAAACACATCAGCCCATTTGGTCATGGGAACAATTCACTTCTTGGTAAAACAGACTGCTACAAGTTTTTTGAATAACTGCTAATAGCAGTCCATCCTAAAAGCCTGGCTGAGGCCCAGAAAGAGGTTACTAGGGTTCCCAGCTTATACTACTAGGGACTCCGCTAAGCACACACAGTACTGGATGTAAAACATTGACATTGTTGTTGATTGCAGTCATATACAAGAAGAAACCAAACATTCTACAGTATCACAGATGTAGACAAGAAGAAAATGATTTTTTTTTTTTTTTTTTGCTAAGGTAGCCTGGAAAACATACTTCTGGGTGCACGGGAGTATTTTTATGCATTTGGGGTGTTTAATGACATCTTTACTTTGATGAAAAGACTGATGGTTATTTTAAAACTTAATATTTTACAGACAGTAATTTGATACCTCTCTTGGAGCCATACAAGAGGATTTTTAATGCTTCCATGAAGACTACCATACTATAGCCAATACTACTAACTATTACTATGATCATGGAGGATATGATGGCAAGAAATAAACAGAAAAACTGTTAAGAGCTAATGTTACAAAACATTTTTTTCTTCTTGACCTTCTCTGAAATAAATTGCGACAATGCAGTATATCTACAGATTTTCTGACAGTTGTACGTTTCCTTAATTTAACAAAACCTTTTAAAAACAATAAAATAAGACATTTGTGGAATGTCCTCAGAATGATCTGCTGCACCAAATGTATGAATTATCCATTAAATAAGACAGTATCATGAATTTTAGATGTAAATATCAAAGACTTTAAATTAACTACGCATCTGTACTAAATAAGAAAACAAGATGGTCCAGATGAGCACTAGTATTGCTAGGTACATTTGTCCAAGCACACAAAAATCATCAGGTATCTCATGAAGATAGTTCACTTATTACCTGAAGATTTTTTGGTATTTAAGATGTCAGGAGCACATTTTCAAGTGAATTTATTTTAAGCTATTATCATGTTTAAACACAAAATAAGATTAAATTGACCCAAATCATTTGAATTTTTGAATCAGTCTGAGTCATATTATGTTGTACAATATTCCCTTACATCCCATCTGGCATAATTTAACGCTGCATGGTATAACAGTGTGAGAACAATTATATGTATATCGGATAAGCGTCACTTAAAGAGCGATTACTATTTCAGTTTGTAAAGGCAGCCCAACAGGTAACAGGCAATGCAGACAGGCAAGGAAATAAAATGAGTTATATGATAGTTTCTCTGTTCTCCAAATACCATTTGATTTCTTACTTAAGTAGAAACTGACAATGTCAGAAAACTTAAATACTGAGAAGTCCCACACCAGCTACGTGCATGGAATGTGCTCTGAAGCTCCTTATGAAGTCTGGATGTGTTCAAAGTGCAATAATAAATGTATGACTAGTATAGCAGAATACATATCAACAGCAATCTGAACTGTGAAAATCCTTCAAACTTATTTCTGGAAACCATTTTGCTACCTATCAAATATAAGTAGCATATAGCATACCTAGCTAACAAACTTGTTGTCAACAGAAAGTTGTCCTAGTCCTGCTACCTGCTAGCCAGCTATCTCACGCGTGCTCATTTTCATTTTCATAATACTTGATTTTTTCTTTAGTCTCTTGGAGTATGCTGATCAAATCAGTTCAACTCAGGGGCACACAAAACATATTAAGAGAAAAGACCTCATCAATTCTATGGTTTGATCAAGCATAAAAATGTTGCATGCACAAGCTTGTCTAAAAGCCTTTCAAAATATGTCTCTTGAGCCTGACATGCAACAAAAGCCGTGTCTATCACAATGGTATTAAAAAGTAAAGCCCAATGTGTCTCCTGCAGATACATTATTCCTGAAGAAGAATAAATGCCTCCCATGGACATTTTGCATTAAATAGCTTGCAAAAAAAGAAGTCTCAAATCAAAAACAAAGGTGTCTACAATTTCAGCCTGGTACCAGGTTAAAATTAATCCCAAAAACATGTTCAGCATGGTAGAGAAGTATTAAAATTACTTCCTCCCCATTCATTTCATTCTATTTATTATAACATCTGAAATACTTAAAACATTTTTAGGAACAAATTTGATAAAGGCTATTAGATGATGTAATCCAGTTCACTGCTACTGCAAGAAAACTTGTTGCTATTTCCATCACAACAACCGTGTGTGAAACCCTTAAGCCTGTTAGAATTGCTGAAAGCCAGAACGTTGTTCTGCAGCATACTTTATGTCACCTAACTCACTGAACTGCAAGCTGCTTGCTGAATGCAGACAGGTATTTGACGCTAGGATAACCAGTTACTGGACTTCTTCCTCTTGATCCAATTAGTCTGGGGAAGTTCACACATACACTTACCACTTATTTGTACAGGCCAAATACACCAGCACAACATTGCTGAGGGTGAGCAGGATGCCAGGGTTACAACGTAACTATGTAACTCTTTGTTTCTGAACATTAATTTATCAAAACATACAGTATGAACTAGTAAATCTTATAATACTTTCAAAAATTCGGACTCTTTCACTGGTAAGAAAAAGTAATTTTTCTTCAAGTTCAATTCAGATACTGCTCTCGTTTACAACTAAAAATTTATTCAAAGTTATTAACATAATTATCCTATTTACAAATTAATTAAAATGGAAATGCAAGTTAAAAACATTTACAAGTAAAAGTAAAAACAGTTTAAAAGTTTAGACATAACACATTAAAAAAATAAATCCTTCCTGTATTTTTCTTTCCTCCAGGTATACTACATTAGTATTATCTATCCAAAATTGGGATGTTATCTAAGAATAAGCTGGCATTCTAATGCTGAACATAAGTACACTAAACATATTTCACAGTATTAATACTATAAAATTTCAGTGAAAACTATTTAGCAGGACAAAAGAACTTCTACCTTCTCCATCAGGAAATTAGAAAGCTGAGTGTAGGTAAACAATTAGAGGAACTTGAAAAATTACATCACCTTTTAAGTCTTGCATCATATCGAGTCTTAATCTTCTAGTCATACTTACACAGAGAAGCTCAGAAAAATTACAGTGTAAGGTATTACCATCCACTTCTAAATTCACAACTTCAAATAATATTTCATATTTGTTTGCTATTATATTGAGGACATTTGTAAGCTTCAAATAGGAGACAAAAACCAAATGTATTTTATTTTAATATTTGACAAAATACACATATTTCCAGTAACTGGGTCTTATAAAATACTGCATTACTGAGAGAGACATCTTTAACAAAATGATTTACAAGAGGAAAAAAAAGTCACTGTTCACACTTGCTTTCCATCAACCCCATTTGAAATATGGATGAAGTCAGAATCTAAATCCTCTTTTTTTTCTTGCAAACATGAAGCAAAAGGCTTTTGGATGTCTGTGATTTAACACCCATTGCTACATTTCCTTCAGAAAAGCTTCTAACAAGGTTTCTTGGCACATCCTGTTCTTGCTTCAAGCTCTTTGTTTTAATTCCTAATGAAGAAAAACATACTATTACAAACAGAAGACATTCATCCAATAAACAGAATTTGGGCTACCTGAATCTCCTTTTCAGAGTATGCTTAAGGTTTTTGACACATATTGTTAGCCCTTACTAAGAGACTCATTTTGATATACAAAACATGTAATCAATCCAGGCTCAGTAAACCAGGTTTGCTATTTGCTTAGCAAGTCCAACGATACGATCCTCAGCTTACACATGGAGTATTACAAAAGGGCACAGTGATAATGAAAAAAATATAGAAAAGTCCCAGTTTTCTTGACCCTTAGCAGGTATGTAGCAAAACTGAAAAATCAGCATTTCATCTTGAGAAACTTTTTTATATTCAATTTGGATGCTACTCTTCTAGCTAGAGATTTGATGGTGCTTGATTCTTCTCCTGTAATGCATACTTTTGGCAGTAAGGTGTACTTTATAATCAGTTAAACTTTGAAAATAAAAATGTATTGTCCATTTCAGAATTTGGTGCTTCATTACATAGCTTGTTAACAATGCCAGATTGATTTTGCTAAGTTTAGTAAAAAAAAACAAACAACAAATTGGTACTGATGCAACTGTGTATGCACTTAGCCAAATATCTATCTAACTCTTGGCTAGGCAATGCTTAGCCTCAGATTTAAACTTATTAGAAAGCTATAATATTTTATGAATAGAGAGTAACACATTCATATCTGATTGCTCTCCCACAGCAGTTCTTACCTAAAAAGAAACTAGATGCTGACAAATTAGGGTATTGCCAGTGAGAAAACGTACATGACTGGTCTACCGCAGGTGTCAAAAAACTGAGTGTCATGAACTCAGAAAGGCAGAAATTTTTGGAAAGTTGAAAGCAAAACTTTCATGCCTTTCACTTTTCACCTGAAAATATTATTTACAATTGATTTTGTTACAGTACATGTACATACCTCAGACAAACTGAAGTTATTGTAATAAACTTCTACAGAATACCATCTGATACTATTAAAAACCATGTCTGGAGCAAAGTAACTCCTAAACAGTACCTTAATTTTTCTCCTCAACTACTACACTGATCCAAAATAGTGCTCAAGTATGCATTATAGAACACTGATCTCTTTAAAAACAGTGCAGAATCAAACGAAGCAAACAGTAAAGAACTGGTATCAAGTTTTTAAATTATTTTAGTTTTTGATAAACTACAATTGGCAAAAAAAAATTGAAGTGGTTCTAGATTTCAAACTTCAACCAGAACAGAAAGTTTTTGGTGACAGTCCTTAGCTCTTATGAGGTTTTCTTCACCAAGCTTGCAATAATATTGAGTTTTCATTAGATACTATCTAGTTTACTGTTGAAAAAAAATGTTAAGAATTTTATTTATTATTAAATGCATGGATATATTATTCAAACCAATGGCTTAGTATACTGATCAAAGAAGCATGTATGGCTAAGTCACCAAAACTACGTGCATTAACCTCAAATTCGAACCACTTATAAAAACCCAACTGCCAACACAGTGTTTTGACACTTACCTGACATTTTGGGTACTCTCAATACTCTGTTGCTTAACAAGATGTCTTGTCGAACACGTTTAGGAGAAACTGGGTCTTGCAGATTACCAGTATTTGATGTAGAACTAGAAAAACAGCCAGAGATTTTGCTCTCAGTCAAGTGATTAAGCTATATTACAGCAAATTTATCCTTGCAATATGCAAAACACGTTAAATAGTATTACCTAGTATTGGCAGTTCACAACCAAATGCCAAGATTAAACTAATTGCTCTATGATGTTTATATATGGGAACGATTCCTCTATTAAAAAAATTGAGAAGAATATTTCAGCTGTGAAAACAAGACTTAATGTTGCCTCATTTTGAAGTGAAGAACACATGATATCACCTTCTGGAAAACCACAGAAGTCAGTTTGATGGTCATTGCACATCACATGATTACATTAAGAAACAACTTTAACTTAGGTATGATACCTCTGAAGTGACTTGTTCAAGGAACTCACATTGGTCAAACTTTTTATTGCTACAGTAGTTGTTCTATAGACTCCAACAGCAGTAGAGGGGGTGGCTTCTCTACTTTTCAGAGAAGCTGCAAGAAAGATGTTGTAACTTCAAACTCACTAAGAAAAAAAAACTGTATTTTATGCCTTTTAATATGATGGAATTAAAGTCTACAGGAAAAAATATGAACCTATCTGTAATCTCAGCCTTCCATGCTTACCTCACTTGCACCTCTGGTTTTACTCTTGTAAGACCATCTCATAAACAAGTTTATTCTATTTGTGTCAAAGTTTCTGTGCTTTCCTCATCCCTCTAACGCGATTGTATTATCTCTATTTATAGTCATCCAACTTGTACTAGCTCTTCTAATAATTTTCTGAAAACATATAGCAAGCAGCGAAGACCAAGGTCTGTCCTGTATCTGTCCTAAGATCTAGTCATATTACTGCTTCTTGGAACAGCATTACAATCTTATTAGCTTATGCTCTATTTAGTAAAAACAGACTAATCTGACTGACTTATCTCCTAAGAATCGGACCATTTCTAATTATATTAACAGCATAAAGAATGTCTGAAATCTATATTCTTATTTTCATGTTAGTAGGAGATGAGAAACTGGAGTGAACAAATGCGAACAGTTAAAGCATAAAAGACAAGAGAAGGGGAAAAATAACGAAGATGAATTGAAAAGAGGCCCTTTGATAAGGAGTATCTTTTCTTTCTATGACAAATAAGTAGCTTTCATTCCTTCTCTTCATAAACACCAAGAAAAAGCCATAAAGAGTTTTAGTTTACAGTAAAGAACACTCCTGGAGCCTATCTTAAAACGTTTGCTTTAAGACCTTAAGAGTAGCCTTCAGTTACTCTCCCTTAAAGAGAACTGAGGCAACAATCTCAGTTTCAAGAGAGCAAATAATTTATTTAGTTAAACTCATAACTGCCTGAAAAATTTGAAGTGCATGACATGCCTCCTTCCTTATTCCAGAAGGAAAATGCTTAAAAAGATAGTAACAATTAGAACAAAAACATGAGATTGGATTTTATCCTTCCAAGAAAATTTTCTATTTCAAAGATGCTAATAAACAAAGAGAGTGCTTTAAAGTTTCTTTCATTTCTAAGATACAGCTGTAGACTTGTTTCTAATGGTCTTGAAACGTTTTTAGAAGATCTATTAGGTGGCAGCTCCACTGGCTGTGTAGCAGAAGGTGATTTATACTATAATCTAATAGAAAGTTGTATCAATTTCTGATCTTTGGGAAAACAAAAGGGAGTTCTTTCATCAGTACAGACCTGACAGGTTACCCTCAAATACATTAAGAAATTTTAAACAAAAAACAAACAATAAGCAGTACAATTCTTAGTTTCTATTCAGTTACAGCTTTTCTGCCACTCCCACCAAACCTCTTTCCAGGTCTAAATACAGAACTGATGAGATGGGAGTCTTTTTTTTTTTTTTTCCAGAACAAACCACAAGAATGAAGTCATAACAACTTAGAGTGGAAGTGAATTATTAGAAAAACAAAGGAAGCGATCACGAGTATTGTCAAGCATGTTCTCCACTTTCCATTTTGGCAGTCTTATGTCTTCCAGTGAAAGCACAATGCTTCCAAATAAATTAGATTTTTGGACGATGACAGAATTTCCTTTTTTCAGAACTATATATTTTTCTATTGAGGCGACAGCAGATATGGAAGATATGTTGGTTTGTACTTATTCTACTAAAATAATAGAAACCTCTAAGCAAAAAGGAAGCTGAAAACCATTTTTCTCAATTTATTAAGAGAAAATTTGAATTGTCAAAGATTTGAATCAGAACATCTCATATGCAGATTCAGATGACTTACGTAAGATGCTTTCAAATTTGAAATAACACCAAAACTATAGTAAGAACAAGAGAAATGAATATAAACTCATTTAAATGGAATTGCAGGAGTTAACTTTAACCTTACGTAAAACTATAATGTGATGGAAAACAGCAATGACAGTGGGTAGCAGAGTCGCAGCTGCAGTAAGAGAGGTGTAACTCAAGTGCAGCAGCCACAGATGCAGAGACAAAGGAAAAAAGCTGCTCACCTTAGGAAGACCTCAGGCAGGGATCTCCAGTGAGATACCCTCGCCTCTACTGCCAACCTTTAAATGAGGTCTGGGAAGGGGTGGATCCTGGCTCTATCCCTCCTGGTCACTCAGGTGCATTGCTTGCACCTGAGCTCCCCTGGGTTGGCCCTGCCTTCCCACCAAGTGCTCAATCACTGTTTCAGGTCATGACTTGCACGTCTGCTACAACTTACCTTAATATCTTTCGTTTTCTCTCAGCAGCTGAAGTCATTGCCATATACGAAGGCTTCTGAAGTACTGAAGCAGGATTTTTGTTTTTTGAGGAAGAAAGACCAAGTCTGAAATCAAATGATTATACTTTATGAAATCTATTCTGGATAGAAGGCAAATAAAACTGCTCATGTTATCCTCATTTCTTATTAGTAACATATCACTGATTTCAAATAATGGCAGAATTGTATCTGATACTAATTAAAATTGAAGGTTTGATTTTCAAAGCATTAGTTAATTTTACTTGTAGCCTTTACATCTATGTCAAAAGATGGGTTCTTAAAAATAAATTGTATTAAAACGTTTGGGAAATAGAAACAGAAAAAAACAACAGATAACATTCCTTGCCCAAACAAACGGAGAAATACCTTTGAAGAATGCTATTGCTGCACAGTTGTGACTTCTTTGCAGATAAGTCAATAGAAATTCCATTTGTTTCACCTGTTCCTTCACTGAGAATTACTGTTGAGTCCATTCTATCTTCATCACACTCTAGGACAACATCACACATAGAGTCTGTAATAGAGGGCTTTCTCAGCTGAATACCTGTATTACATTCATTTGTTTCCTGAAGGCCTGCCAGGTGTAATGCTTGTTTTACCACAGTCTGTGAACAGCTGCTTTGTATTGTTTTTCTGCAAGATTCTGGTGTATACACAATAGGCTGAACTTCCTTGCTGAGAGAATCTTCCAAATGACAGAGGCTGAAGTGCTTGGATGCAGCAGGACTCGGAGTTTTGACTGGAAAGTCCATTAGCTTTCGCCTAGTTCGTTTCTGTGGTGGTACTACATATTCCACTAGTTGTGTATTTCTCTTCATTTCTTGTGATGGTGTACCAGAAGTTGAACCTGTGCAATGGTCAGCAGTTGGTTAGCACATTCACCTACATTTAGAACCTAAATAATGCTTCTTCCCTTCTATTCCCTTCTGAAATATGTTTATTAGCAAAAGATATTAGCATACGTTATCAAAAATGCTATTTATTTCATCTACATATTAACTAGATCATGTAACTTTTATTACTTCTAATGCAGCATTGTCCAGATGGCAGCATTTGTTCTGTGGCACTCCAAGTATTATAAATATGCATAGATTGATATAGTTAATCCCAGAGATATTACAAGTAATCACAAGCAAGAGATGAGACATTACAACAGGGAATGGAAGAGTAAGAGTATTGAAAATGACAGCATTACCATGACAACTCTTAAATTAAGATGGTATAATCACAGTAATCTACAGCTGCCTCCTAAACACGGCCATTTTTTCCTAGCAAGTATCATGCAGGAGAATGAGCAATTATTATATAAGAATGAGACCGAATCAGTTAGGGGGAAAGAAATCCTTTAACACTGCAAATGAGGCAGTAGTGTTTTAGAAAAAGGCAAAGATAGCAGTTGTCTGAATTTTGTTAATCTTGATATATCTACTCCAGAAAACTAATTTATTAATTTAAACAACTAACTAACCCAAATATACTTAGAAATAAAAAGCTAAGCAATACAGCACCAATTGGCCATTGTGATTCATCCCAATAGCATTTTTCAAGCAAGTGTCATAATATGTTTTATTGCCACCTACTTGAAAACAAAAGCAATCTTACAAGTAAGAGAGAAAAGGTCCTTCTTTTATTCAAGTTTTCAGTAAAGGAGACTGATTTCAAGACAGAGCACTGTTCCAACAGCTAGGCTATCAGTGACTTAAGTCAACCACATGTAGTTAAATGCAGAAAATTAAGTGTCAGGAAGGGAGGAAGTGAGACAGACACGCATATCAAGGGTTGAAGAGACCTGCCAGAAAACAAAGTGCTTCTATATGCAACTTCACACGAATAGAACAAGAAAAAGGCCACCATCCTTAAACACTTTCATGGACTGGCCCCACTTCAGCCTGTAGCCATCATATCAATCAGTTCCCCTTTCTGCATTGCCTACTACATTCCTACAAGCAACTAAATTGTAAAAAACACTCATACTTTTAAATTGCTGAAAGTTATTCAGGAATTAACTATAGTATTCATTTAACAGTGTTAAAAAAATATATTTCCCCTAAAACTCCATACTCTTTTTTGCTCCAGAATGAGAAGTAGTTCAGACTCCTGAGAATGCCTAACTTCAGCTACATCATTCATTAATGTGCTATTTTAGTAGTTCAATAATAACTCTTTGAAGTGCAGAAAAACTGATTCAAAATACTGCATCTACCTCCTACCTGCCCAAGTTTAATTTCTTACAGAAGCGTGAATGAATCTTTCTCTAACTGTTGACCACTTCTCATTACTGGTGTAAGCCACAGTTAAAATCCAATCTACTATAGACAAGAAGCCTTAAGAATACCATTTGCGTAAAAACACATTTGGGTCTTTTCCCTAGTCTTTAAGAGACTCACTGAAGAAAAGCATTCAAAAGAAAGAAGATCTCAGCAATTTAAAAAAAAAAGACATTTCCTTGGCAGTCACTACATACTTTGAAACTAGAGAAAGCATATGATAGGTGCTTCATGACCATCTAGAGATGATAGCCAATTAGAAGATATAAGTCAGAGCTGTGAGGAAGCAGAGAAGGATTTAAAAACTACCATGAAGCCTAAACATGTTCAGAAAAGATGGAATAGGTAGTACCAAAGCATGTCAAAGCAGTGAGTAAATTAGATGCAATATATACGGCACAAATCTATTCTATATCACCAACATTTAATAGTGAAACCATGTAAAGTAAACATTTATCCCACACTTGGGCTCATTTTCAGTGAAAATGTTTAAATAGAGAACATAATCTTAACCAACCTGAATAATAAAGTAGATTAAGTGAAGCTAAGCTACTTATGAGATGAGTTTTACAGACAATTACATGAACAGTTACAATTCTGTTATGATGTTTTCAGCTTTTAAAAAAAAAGGAAGGTTCAAGCCTGAGAAAATATCCTGGCATGAAATAAATGAAATTTGAATGCTTATGCATATATGCATTTGTGCGTGCACCCATTACAGATCGTCTTATACACAATGTATGCAATGGATTTTTTAATAAAAACAAAAAAGATGTATATTTTTAATATTATATCTTATCTTAGCCTAATGTACTGTCACAGTATTCACCAGATGAAGGGCAACAAAATGTTGAAACAGTAACGTGATTGTAATTTGCGACACTATCAACAATGTTACGCTTCATTAATTTGCTTGATTAATCAACAATGCTAATGCTTCATTAATTTGCTCTCTTTAATTTTGGTTTTCTGAAAGAGTACAATATTTTTTTCCATAAAAGATGTTCAATACCAACATTTCTCTTCCAAATTTTTTTTTCTGGTCACCACAAACAAAAATAGACAGCAGAAGATCTTACAGTCTTAAAAAAAAATCATTATATAATGATTGTAATTTAGTCTTTGAAATAATTATCCATTAGATGTTTTAAGACAGATTTTAAAATATTCATTTATTAATTTTCCTCCTGCTCATATGCAACTGTAAGAGTGTGTTTCGGGAAAAAGAATGATTAGAATTCTCTTTTTCTGCTGTTGCATTATGACAGGGTTTCCAGTTTCAGAAGTTTGCTTACTGTAAGACAGTGAGGTTTTGCTAATGTCCTAAAGGTACTAGGAAGGAAGTCTGACGGGGAAACATTTTGGTGAGAGTGCCAAGTTTTAGAAGCTTCTTCAGGACTGAATACTGGAAGCATTTTTAATACTGGAAGCATTTTTAAATTAACCGTAAATGCAAGCATTTAAACCATGAATGAGATAGGTAAAGAACACAGAAGTATTGCCAACATTAATAATTTCTTGAATTTCATCATAATAAACTGTAATTCACACTGTAATACATTTACATTAATAGACAATTGCAACAATTCCACATAGGGCAAATGCAAGCCGTTAGTCAAAATCCAGACCTATTTTTACAATCTAATTATTTCTGGAATTAAACTCAGAGCAAGAAGTAGTTTTTTTTAAAAAAAATAAAAGCCCTGGGCCTTTTTTGTCAGTTAAATGGAGAACATATAAAATATTAAAGAAAAGTCTCTTCTCAAAGTTTCTTGTGAAAGCACTAAGTCATTCCTAAAAAAGTAAACAAAAACATTACTAGCAACATCTTCTCCAGGTTCAACAAGCCTGCTCCCTCAGCCTTTTTTCACATAAGAGATGCTCCAGATCTCTGATCATCTTCAGTGGCTTGCGGTCCTCCTCTGGACATGCTTCAACAGCTCTATGTCCTTTGTTTCTTGAGGGCCCCAGATCCAGATGCAGTTCTCTAGATGGGGCTACACAGGGCAGAGCAGAGAGGCACAGTCATCTCCCCCTCCCTGCAGGCCACCTCTTTTGATGCTGCCCAGGATACTTCTGGTTCACGTCCAGCCTTTTACCCACCTGGACTCCCAGGTCCTTCTTTGCAGGGCTGCTCTCAATGAGTTCTTTTCCCAGACTGTACATGTAGCTGGGATTGTCCAGACCAAGCAATCCATAGTACAACACCTTGCACTTACTCTTGTTGAACCTCACTACATTCACATGGGCTCACTTTCCAGGCCTGTCTAGGTACCTTCTTATATTCCTCAACTCGACCAGCAGATGCCTGTTCAGCCATGCTAATTTCCTGCAGAATTGCAGGAATTTCTTATACAGGGAATGGAGAGCTCGTGTTATCAGAAATGCATGCATAAAGAGCTGTCAGCTTTGCTCCATTCCTCTGTCCCAGAGAACAGCTTCCCAAGGATCCCACCCAATAATTCCTTGATCAACCAGAAGTTCACTCTTCGTACTTTCAGGGTCCTTACTCTGTTCTTTGCCAAGCCCATCTTCCTTGAAATCACAAACTCAACTAGAGCATGGTCACTATAGCCCAGACTACCTTCAGTCTTAACATCTTTAATGATCTCTGCATCAGTGAACACCAGGTCCAATACCACTCCAGGGAACGCCTATCTCTTCTAAAAAGCTTGTAGATCTCTAGCATAATGTTCCAATGGTACAATTCATCCCACCACATTCCTGCAATATCAATTAGGTCATAGTTTTCCAATTCCACTGTGGTTTCCAAGCACTCCTGCTCTACTTGTAATGCTGTTTGCATTGGTGTAGAAGCACTTCAGCTGGGCTGTTTGTTGACAGTATCTTAGAGGAGCCCCTCCATACCCCTTTGGGACAAATCTGAGATTTTTCTCAACTGCCTTCCTAAGTTTTTCAGTGTTCCCTGGCCTGCCTCTGTCACTTAGATGTATATCACAGAATCCTTAGTGTTGGAATGGACCTTTTCAGGTCACCTAGTCCAATTCCTCTGCAATGAACAGGGTTACCTACAGCTCGATCAGGTGCTCAGAGCCCAGTCCAGTTTGACCTGGAATATCTCCAGAGATGGGGCATCCACTACCTCTTTAGTGAATCTGTTCCAGTGCTTTACTACCATCATCCTAAAAACCTTTTACACCTGAACTAAACTGCTCTGTTCTAGTTTCAAACCATCTCCTTTTTCTACCACAACAGATCCTGCTAAAGAATCTGTCCCCCTTCTTTCTTATAACCCCATTTAGATACTGAAATGCCACTACCAGGTCTATCCAAAGCCTTCTCTAGGGTGAACAGCCCCCAATTTTATCTGTCCTCAAAAGGGAGGGGAAGTTTTCAATCCCTTGGACCAACTTTTTGGCCCTCCTCTGGATGTGCTCCAACAGGTCCATTTCTCTTCCATACTGAGGACTCCACATCTGCATGAAGTACTCCAGAATGAGTTCTGACCAGTGCAGAGTAGATGGGCTCACCCTTCCCAGACTGAAATCTAGTTTAAGGGTAATTGTTATATTTCTATGTATTGTTTTTCTTACCAAATTCACTCCATTTAAAAGTAAAAATCATCCTCAACTGAGCAACAACCACCCAAACAGTATGGGGTGGCTTTTGTCATTAACTTCTTTTACTACCTGTTCCAAAAGACTACTAAGAAGAACAGATTTATCAGGAGCAAACAAAGTAGTATTAGACATTTGCAGAAATGCAAGCTAATATGAAAAACAGAATGCAATATTTACAGAACATGAGTCACAACAAAAGCAAGTAGAATTAATGAGAAGAGAAATGATAAATTGGGCTAGATCTAATTGATGCAGAGGACAAAGTAATAGCCAAGACCTGTCTTCTGAAACTGATATTAATACATGCACATAAGGGGAATATTTCTGGAAACATTCTAAATTAAGTCTGCCAGGTTGTTCTGCTAAAGCAAAATCAAATATTAATGTATTCATTTCAATAAACATTTCTGAGCAACCAATGATTGATCCAATTACTATACTAATCATACATTTTGATTCTTCTATCAACTGACTTGTGAAATTCCTCATTGCAAATGAGGTCTAGTGAATGAATTTTATTTATTTAATCTCCTTGTGACCCAAAGGCACCTCATTGTGAAGGTGAGTTTAACAATTGTTTTGCAGAAACAAAAGAAACAGCCCCCAAAACCAGAACAGCTGTGAACTGAAAGGCTAAAAATTCAGGCTGCATTGTTGTGGATCCCAATGGTCAGGAATACTATTTTACATTGCATGAGAAAAATACTCAGTCATACAGGACAAGTGTGAAAAAGCTGTTCAATACATGAAGTATGTACATGAATACATGTACATACTTCCTATGTACAGGCAGCATGCTTTTTGAATTTTTAATGATTCTCCTCCTACAATCAACTACACCCCAATTTTTCTGGTCATTCCAAATAATAAATTTACTTCACTTTTGGATGTTTGTCACTGGGGGAAGTAATGAATGCTTTTTTTTTTTTCCCTATTGTAAATCAATTTCATTCTATCATTGCTAATGTAAAGTAAGGCTTCCGGAAATGGGATGCCTGAAACAATGCCAAGATCTTTCCTATTCACAGAAATAACTGCAAACACCAATCATAGCTTTCCACCCATCGAGAGAATTTATGCTCTGAATCCCATATGGCTCTCCATTAAACAGCCAAAAACAGAGTCTAAATCCATTTTTAAATGAGGTTATGTGATTTTCCTAGTGTGTACTCAATTTGATGGAAATGGTTGAGTTGCTCATAGAGTTACACATTTTAGATTCACAAAAAAGAATTATAATGTACAATTAAGGTTAAAAATAATATGAGTGACAACTTAGGAATTCATAAAATAATTTTTTAAAAAGATCTGACCTATTAATGGAGTATATAAGTTTGGTTAAGATGTTATGGAAACACCATGTTAAGGCTTCAAAATGAACACAGGCAAGAGTAGAGGTTCTGAAATTAATGAATTTTCAGTTACACAATAAAATCATATAATCATTATGGTTGGTAAAGACCCCTAAGATCATCTAGTCCAACCATCAACCCATCCCCCCACTGTGCCACTAAACCAGTCATGTTATAGGAATATGGTTTTTTTTTTTTTTACTTAAGAAAACACAAACTACCAAGGATGTATAATCAAGTAATGTAGAAAATGAATAAATTCAATGGGATAAATACTTGTAAGCATTCTTAAATTATTTAAATTGAACAATCTGCAATTAAATCAAAATGTTTCATTTGGGAGTAAATTTGAAGCTATTTCATGTTACATTCAAAAGTTCTGGAGTGGTAAAAGAAAAATAAGTACAATAAGAAATTAGAGACAGATTCTCTTATATCCTGTACAAAACATTCCTTGAAACATTATACCTGCAATGCGTTTGCATGAAAAGTTTGCATGAAAAGAACTGTGGCAAAGTCTACCAGCTTTAATTAGTTTTTGCTGAAAATTGTCTTGATAATTTGACCACAGAAACGTGTTGAAAGAATAGCTAGACTTCCGAACTTGTTTTTTTTTTTCCACCTATAGCTTTATAGTATTTAAAACACAGGAGAGCTTTTCCATATAGGAAAATCTTTATTACTTTAAGTTCTATGCATAACTACAATTCTGCTTAAATTCTGTCATTTTTAAACTCCTGACAGCGAGAAGGATCTTTTAAGATTGTATCAAAAGTGTTAGACAATGAAGTAAATGTATTTTGAATTTCTTTTCCAGAACTTATTTTTAACTTATTTTGTTATTTTTTTTTATTTTTAACTTATTTTGTTTTGTTTAACTTATTTTTTAACTTATTTTAACTTATTTTGTTACAAACACACCTTGAACAAGATCAAGAATCAGAATCCTTACTTTGACATTTAGCATCTTTTTTTTTTTTTTATTCTCTTCTTAAGTCATTTACTAGCTTGACTTTTTTAGGATCAGATAACGGGACACAGTTAATGGAGTATCCTATAAAAACTTAAGGTCCTGCTTTCATAACTTTTCTTGATCTACAGAATTGATTCAACTGCATTGGATTTCTGGAGACAGTGATTATAATCCAATAAGTTATTCGACTTAAAGCATTCCAATTTATGAGAAAACACTCATCAACAATTAATTTGCATTTTAAAAATGTTGTGGTTCCCTCCAGAATAGCTGTCAGCAAAAGATAAATGTATCACTAAAAATTGAGTTCCTGCAATCAGTGCCTCATGTTTTATGATATGCAGAATTGAGCGGTTTCCTTTAAGCACAGATGTTTGTGTGTAATTTTATCCTGAAAATGGATTTTCTATATGTAAATATGGATAACACATGGATTTTGCATACATCCTTAGAAACTTCAACAAGTACGTAGTAGACTCCATAAGCTTATACTGAAGATATAAATTTATATTTTCCACAAATATATGCCACTTTTTTTTTTTAAACATTGGTCACTTTCTTTTTTTTTAAAAAACATCTTCTCCAAAAACCTTTGTGCAAATGCAGGTTCAAGAAAAATTCATCATATTTGCTCTCAGCTGACCTAGCACAAACTCTTCCTTTGCTATTCTGGTTCCCAGTTCCCTTCTGGTGTAGAAGAATGCTTCATTGGGATGAATCATTTAATTGCCACCTAGTAACTCGTCCCACCTTTTCTCCACAATTACTCACTTGGAGAAGGAACTTCTGAAATACTCCAAGTAATGCATTTATTTGAAACAGAAGAGAAAAATAAAAATCACTGCTCTCTACTTACACTGTGGAAAATAAGAATAAAAATCACAAAAAATTAACTGTTTTGCACCTTCCCCCTGACAAGCTGAAGTCTGTGCATTTATGCTACAGGTGAAATATGGATTTCTATACAGGAAAAAGTAATTGCTGTGTAACGTAGTGCTCTCTCTCTATATAATTATCTCTGTGCAAAAACACTGCTTCCTTCCCAACATCTTAAACTTAATAAAATATCAGTGTGCTAAAGGTGTGTGTGGGGTGGATTCGTAAAAGTCTTCCTTTATTTGTTCACTAAGATCTTAGGTCAGCTCCCACTAACATTTGCCAAGCATACTTCTGAAATGACTTACAGGAGAAGGAACTGGATTTCTGAATAATTTATTTCATCTTATAAAGGGAAAAAATTACTACATCCTTCCCACCTGATTGGGATGCTGACTTTCTAGTACTTCACATTTTCCTATGCTAATCTGTTTTTTTCTGATTTATGCTGGTCTTTTTTTTTTTTTTGCTTAACAGTTTTGTTACTTTCTTTCTGCAAAAGAGAAGTTATTTCCATAGCATAATATTGGATAATACTTCCAAGTATTTTTCAATTGAATTCAAACAAGGAATTGAAGGAGAGCTATTTCATTGCATTTATTCTGTGCACCACTGGAAGTTTTCAAGTCACTTTATTTCCAGCTGAAATGGATTACTTATTTTCCACCCTCACCATCGAACATATAAGAAATAATTGAGTAAACACTCGGGATATTTTAGGAAAGAGCACCAAGATTAAAATAATGTAAAAATTATAAATATGTTATTTATTTTTTTTTCTGAGCAGAGTAATCCATTTTAGAACTTTAAAAATTCCATTATTCAAAGTCAATTTTCATTTCAATTCCAATTCCATTTCAAATGTTAAGTTCTCAGTACAGCGGTACCTGGTAGAAATTTTTATCCTGCACAGTTACGTCTACAAGTTTTTGTAGAATTACAGCTATCTGCTGAACAGTAAATTTTACAGTAAGAATTACCCCTGAGGAAAAAGCTGCTCAAGAAAACTTATTCCAAGTTAGCCCACCAACTTATGCTGCCAATGAGAGAGAGCATGAGAGAGGTAGACTGTTCATGAGGAATATCAGGTATTGGGTGATTTACGAGAGGACCCTAGGATTATCCTAACGCATTTCTACAACAAGTTCCAACCAAACAGGAAGAGCACAATTGGAATAGAGAAGAAACATGATGGGTCTAGTTAAACTTACCATATTTTTATGTTACATAACTTCCACTTGAAAGACAGTTCTTTCTAACCGGCTTTCTGCTGCTTATAGTACAAGCAGGAAATGAAATATGTATTTTTTTTTCCTATTTCCTTTCACATAGAATAACAAAAAAAATACAATAAAGATTTCCATGAACATCTTCAGGCAAAGACACCATTTACACCTGGAAAGGAAAATCTCTTTCTCAAAAATAGTGTCCATTTACTTAAAGCCATACAATTCAACATTTAGAACTGGAGAATGTCTACTTCATTCAGATCTGCAAGACGACCCTTCAACTTATGTCTACTGATTCTATAAGAGTGAGCAGTTTATGCCTTAAAAGTTCCTGTAGAATTCACATAGTGATTTTAGTGTTTCTAAGTAAGAATAGATTTGGTGTAGCATTTGATGAAAAGTGGAACAGAAATAGAACTCCACAATGAAGCTTGCACTGGTGTAAGTAAGTCACAGAAACTTAAATTTATGACAATATCCCACATATCACAAGGCAATCTCTACAATCAATATTTAGTTACAATTTATAGAGTTCACAGGAATGGTATTTGGATATATCTACACACCCTCCTCTAATATTCAAGCAAAAAAGAAAAGAGCCCAAGTCAGTCTTGGACCTTAATGAATCAGTAATACGTCCATAACGTACATACTAGCTAGCAACATTGCTTTGTGTTTGCCTTACACATTTATAAGGCAGATGTCAAAGGGAAAACTGATTCTGTGTGAATCTTGAGTTCTTAACTTATAAAAGGTTTAAAGAAATTAACATTTTTCCTTCCACAGTCAGACTAACACTTCCAAAAGCCCACCATTAACATTCTAAATACTATTAAAAAAATTGAAATTCTGCTAAAAATGCAATTTTCAGGCAAACAGTCACAATCAAAATTATGAAGGAAAACAGCCTCTTCCGTTCTTTCCACAGGTACACTTATCTAGATACATACACAAAACATTATCTGAACTGTTTTTTTTTTTTGTAAGCTAAACTGCTAGCACTTAAAATTCTAGTTCTAGCACTGGAATCAAGATATTCCAGTGGTTGAATTCTCAGAGGAGTTTTGACAAAAACAGAAAAACACCTTCAAGGCTTTCACTAAACAAATCTGTTTCCTTGTGACAGGATAAACAGACTAGGAAACCAACTTTAAACAGTATTCTCTTTGTTTATAAATAGATAGCTAGAACAAGAAAGTAATTTTTTTATTCATTTCATAAAGCTTTGCAAAATAGATTTTTAATAGTATCCTAACACAGAAGCAATGCAGATACTGTCACTTCTGTCTACCGTAATTTTTTGATCGCCAGCAACCTGTGATAGTATATCCAAATTCCTTTCTGTACCAGAAATATGATTGGAGCAGAGTGAAAGAATGCTGCCTCCCACTGAGATCTGCTGCTCTCACTCTAACAAGGAGGACAACTAAGTAAGCCACTAACTACTTTTAACCTTACTGAGTCTCTGACTAGCATACGCAGAGCCCTAAGAGCAACTTGTCAGCTCTTCTCTCCTCAAGTGCTAAACCAAACAATTTTATGCACCTTAAAGAAACAGCCTGCACAATACAATGTGACCTCAAGCTGCACACAGCCAAATAAACAAGGTCAGCGCTCTGGTTACAGTCAACAGCAGTACCAGTGTGTCAAAATCATGCATGCATTTGATGAAAACTGAGCAAAGTAGTACTTTGGCAGAACAATTCCCAGTCCCAGAACAAGCTGAATAAGAGAAGAAAGCTAAAGAAAGCAGGCAACAAATTGCACAGTGCTCCAGGACTTACTGCTTCTCCATGTCAACCAGCTTTTGAGAAGCACAATTATTAAAAGCTTCCTTTTTGTTACCTATAGATATCTTTCACTATTATGGCTTGTTAGCTTTACCCAGAAAGCTCCAGTGTGCTGAGTACTGCCTATCCAGAATAGAAAATTCAAGCATTGCACCACAGCAGCTCTGAGATCCCATTCGTCATCCCTCAGGACAAATACTCCAGTGCGACTTGTTTATATTTTTTCCCAGATAGCAAACAAGAAGAAACAGCTTTCTAGAGTTATGGGGAAGTCACAGGAGCACCACCACAATGCAAAACAGTCAATTTCACAATAGAAACACTGAACCCTTTGATCCTTCGAGAAATAAACTTATAAAATATTGTACTAAATTGTTTCCAGGTCAACTCATAATTAACAGGAAAGCTCATTCTACTCAAAGATATAACTTCAAACTGAGTAACCGTAGTAGCCACTTAATTTTTAGAATCACTTTGAAATAATTAATCAACACAAGAATTTTTCTATCAACATCAAGTGAGAGACTGAAATAGATAGATTAGTAATGCTACAAAGTACCTAGAAACATTGATGTATGGGCCACATTACAAGACAAAAAAGGAATTATCCCTTAGAGTTGAGCTACTAAAAGTGTCTCGCTATTGCAAGAGTAAGCTTATTCCTTATGTCTAATAAGGAATGGTATTCACTTTTTCTTTCTACAGAAAGTGGCTTTGAATCTCACTTTTACATTCATCCTCTATATTAATTAGCAGAAGCGTGCATCCACCGTTATATTAATGAGACACAGCTTTTTCATGAAATACTGAAATATTTCCAACAGAGAAAAATTTAGTTATATACTTACGGCATGGGGTGTTTTGTTTGTTCACAAGTTGTGGGAATGCAAAGATAGCTGACACATCTAGCTCACGGTTTTCTTTCTGTTCCTCGTCTCCAGTCTGGTCAGCCCAAACTACTGACTTTTGTCTTTGAATCAGCTGTTCTACCTCTCCAAATTCAGTCTCAGTTAAAGTATTTGTCAACCCAGCTTCTTTCAAAATCAGGTACTGCTTGCGAAGAACTGGAAGCAAAGCATTTAAAACTCTGTAAAACAAAAAGATAAATGTGACTAAATCACAACATACCTGGTCTCTCCTAGCACTGCTGCCACCACTAGTAATTGTAGGGCTTTTCCTTGTCCTCTATACACCAGATCTAAAGGGTGGAAGTGTTGTATTGCACAAAATTAAACAAGGAAAAAACATTCTTGACTAAGCCAGTAACTTTTCTCTTTAGCAAAATCATGTATTACACTGTAAGTATTTTCCAAGTATAATTTTTCCTCAGTGTCTAAGATCTTCAGTTTTTCCTCGCTGTGTCTAAGATCCCTCAAACAGCACAAAAATAGTCACTATATCCTGATGGAATTCTGACTTTCTAAAGTATAAGATGCATGCAGAACTGCAAAAGAGATTCAAGTGATGGAAGTTTCAGAATTCTATCTGAATAAAGGAATTTGTTAGCTGCTGTCTCAGTTGCAAGACTAAACTATAGGTTCAAACAATAGTCAAGGGAATGCGTACACAAAAAAACAAGAAATTTTGAAATTACAGAAATGGAATGTTAAGCGTTTAGCTTTCACCTTTAAAGGTTTGTGTATTTGCTTTTGTAAAGCTAAATACCCTTTCTTCAAATGATGACTAGAAGCTGGTTATTTCATTTTGGAATTATTTCATTATATACATTTTATGTATATTTAATGAAGACATTTGTGATTACTTCTTATTGCATATCTTGCACCCTGAAGGCTTGTATTCAACAGTTTCAAGAGACTGATGACAGAGCTGATATTTACCTTCATATTCAGCTTTTTTTTTTTTTTTGCAGTCTGACCACATACATGCCAGTTTAATTATAATGTTCTTAGCAAAGGTAGAAGCATTTAATTCCCTGCACTGTAGACATGAACATGTATGCAAACAATTAAAATCAGTACTGTTCAACATAAAAGTGGAAAAAAGATACCATGACTTATTAACAAGCCCTAAGAACTATGCAGAGAAGAAAATGAAGTAGAGCTAAGTGCTGGACAGTGCTTGTAGTTTCAGATAAACAAAGAATGACAGAAACCAAGGTTTACCAAGTCATTATTTTCCTTATCTTTTCATAGAAAATTCTAATCTAGAGATAGACGTGAGCAAAATCATGCTTCTGTTTTAACTAAATATCAATTCTATAGATATGTATTCCAAAGTTACAAATGCCAGAGTAGAGGTTTTAAAGAGGCCTCCTCTGAAACTGTACTTACTTTTCCATCTGCTTATAGTGTTGATCTTGAAGGGACAATAGAGATAACATGTGTTCAATCTGGGCTTTCAGGTCCTTAACTTCTAGGTTTAAGTGGCAACACTGAAGGTCTTCACGCAGTTCCTTAGGAAATTAGCAAGAAAAAAACCAAACAACTGTACATGAAGTTGTAAGTGAGAAACTGAAGCATAAATGAAAAGTAATCATATTAATAGGTAATCTATTGAAATGTAAAGCTAAAATGAATCAATAGCATTCTAATAAATTTACTGCAGCAGATAGGTGTGAATTGCTTGATTTTAATTAACAAAACAATATTTATGCATGTAAATTTTTTTGACAAAAAGATGAGTGTGCTCTAATTAGCTTTAGGAGTCCAACAGACACACATGTATTTACGTGTGCATGGCCAGAGATACACTTGCTTCTTTTCATGTGTACTGCTCCACGTTTGGATTTCAGTGAAACTGATTGGAACAAGTCTTCACCATATTCAGTCGCCTTCCTGTGATGTCAGTATTTTATATGAAATACTTTAAAATTCACTCTTACAGTATAAAAAAATTTAGTCATCCTAATACAAGTATAGATATTAAAATACAAATATTCAATTATCTGAGTTATACAAGTACTCATTACACAATATAATTCGAGCCAACCTAATTGCCAGCTGAAATCAAAAAGCAGGGAGGAAAAACCCAACCCTTTATTTCCCTCATCTTTTTCTTCCTGCACACGCTTTCATCCCTTCCCTTCTGCCAGCTCTGGTGCTCAGCTGGGACTGCATGAAACTCAAGTTGCTAAAACTTGGAAGAGAGCTTAACATGATTTCTTCCCTGCTTCTCACCTCTCTCGCAACCTTGAAAAGAATGTTTTTTTTTTTTTTTTTTTTTGGCCAAGATAAAAACTAGGTTAGGCCTGCTTAGACAAGCATTAAGACCTGCTGCGAAGGCAAGAACAGAAGTGTAGGGCAAGAAGCAGGATCAACTTTCTAGCAGCTGTCTCAAGTGCTCAGCTATAACATTTATTTACCTTTAGAATGTGTTTTTGCAGATAATTATACACTTTTACAAGAAATAATTGTACAAACAATATGGTAACTTTAAGGTAGAAAATCTAAAATACTTAACATTAGATTTTGAAACCACTCTGAAAGAATTAGTCACAGTAAAAAATCATAAGTGAGACGGAAAGAGAAGGAAAACAAATCTATTCTTGAGTCAGATGTTGCCTACAACGCATGAAATCTGCCCTTGAAGTGAAAGGCCTTGTACCTTTGGAATACAGCCATCTTGATTCAGGAGGCGCATTTCGTTTTCAACGCGATGCAGCCAATTGCTATTTTCCTCAAAATGTTCAATCTTCTCCTCTTTCTTCTTCTGTATGTGTGCACAGTAGGTTCTAAGCCTTGCAAGTATATGATCCCGCTTGCAAGTGGCCTAAAATATAAAGACACAGTGTTTAAAATGGCAACTTTCATATGATGTTTTCTAGCATCTCTGTAAAATAACTCCATACAAGAGTACACAGCAAATACTTTGCCTTTTTCGCTAGTTTAATAAAAGCAAAATAGCTCATTCTCCTTATGGAGCACTACCAAATCATGTGTAAACATTCCCATACTTTTTTTTTTTTGCTAACTTTTCAACATGTTTACTTCAACACTTGGTGAGCAGAACACAGAACCAGCATGGCAAAGACACCTGAACTGTGTGCATGCTCCAGGCAAAGACTAGACTCTGGTCAGAGCTTCACTTAACAGATAAGACAGTCTGAGAAAAAAGCAGAGATCGAAGAATCCAGGAGGTCAAAGTGAGCTCCTCAAGGAAAAGTATCAAGAGAAAGAATTGTCAGACTACAGTTTCAGTGACTGCTGGTTCCCTCTGTCTAGCAAGGCCAGGGCAAAGCTTTCAAGACTGCTGAAGTAGAGAAAACTAGATGTATTGTTTCGCATTCTGGCCTTCAGTTTTTATGCAGTACAGGAAAGGCACATCAAATGAATAATTTGATAATAAAGGCACATCATTGACAATATCCTACCATTTGATAAAAACCCTTCTAATAGGTCCAGAGAAAGAAAAGATATGACATTACTATACTGAAATAGAAAAAAGAGCAATTAAGCATGCTATGTACATGACTGTTTTAGAGGGCATGACCTCTGAAACACATTCTCCTGGCCAAGGCACTTGACTCCTACTCTGTTTTATGATTGTGTAAGTCACATGAGATGGACAAGAAAATTGTCACTCCCAGACAGAAGAACTGGGATGTACTCAACAAGTAGATTTAACACGGGCAATTGCTGTAAGCAGAAAAACTGAAGCCATGATTTCAATTCTTTCCAGGAATACACTCCTTTTAAAGGCGGTAAAAACCATAGTGAAGCATCAGAAGTGGAGATTTCATATCTAATGCATCTTTTAAAAGCCTATGAGAGTAGCAGTGTTTGCTGTATCTTAAAACAAACGAAACACTGGAAAGTACAGATTGCAACACTGATTAAGAATGCTTCCAGATACATTAGGTCAAAACTGAATAAAGACTTGCTTATAACTTAGTAAGGTTAACACTACTGTAGGAACAGGAAAACAGAAAGAGGGGTAACAAAGTGGAACAATTAGGCAGGAATATATAAACAGGACGTTTGAGCATACAGTGCTTGAGTTTTAGACGGGCTGGAACTTGGAGAAGTGGAAAATGGGATGATCATTCAGGATTAACCAAATTTCTACTAACTGAACTGTTGTGAAAAGTTTGTTACAGAAAAAGCATTTGCAACAGCAGAGATTAAGGGAACAAGCTCAAATAATTTCAAGCAGCAGCAAAAAAAATTATTATTTTGAATATGTTTTCAAATAGAGGTTTTTCAAGTACAGGTAAGAAAACATGCTTTACATTAACTTGTCTAAAATGATTATATGCAGTTACTGAGCACAAACAACTAAATGGAAAATGTATCCAACTTTAGAAGACTCTTCCTTAAAAATTATTATTTCAGAAATACAATTGCAGCCTTACAGTGCATTTCAGAGAGAAGGCCGAGAGACTGTAAAATCTGTAGAAAATACTTAGAAGAACAGAAGCATTGTAGTGTGCAAGCAATCACTCAAATATCTGGATTCCAAATTAAAATCCAATTTGTTCCAAAGTAGTCTCATTTAATTTTACCATTATTATGACCTACTTTTGTTAGTAACTTTGGCATTATACTTACAGAACAAGTGATGTTTGACTTAGTCACATCTGTACATTATCTAATGGCAAAAACAACACTGGAGCATTTGAATGCAGTACTGCTAAGATCCAACAAAGAAGTTCAGTCAGCTCTTAAGAAATATTTATATGAAATTGTGCATGAACACACAACCCTCATTATGAATATACAACTGTGCCCCATTGGACAAAAGCATTACTTCAGAGTTCCTATGACATGAAAGAATTCTAGAATGTGTTAGTCACTTGAAACATCTTAATGACAACCAAAAACTTGTGACATGTTTTTCCATTTGGACCAAACGTCTTGTGAATTACTGAAAAAAAATAGTAACTTAGGAAATTATCATCTTCAGCTCAACACAGACTGTAACCGTTACTAAGCAAAATCAGTCTTGCTCTCAGTTTTGTAAGTACATAAAGCATTTATTTAAGCCAAATTGTAGCAGAAAAATTAAAATACTAGATATTACCTTGATCTTCTAGAAGGAAGTAAGCATTCTGTGCAACATCAACTGTTAATACTTAGCCTCAAACTCCTGAATTAAATTTCAAGGCAATTAAATGTGATTTTGGCTCATGTGAGTTTGCCCATAAGCAGCTATTCAGAGATCTTTCTGGTGACTACTGGAAACAGTAATAACCTGTCTTATTTAGCACAATGTCAGTGTTTTTCCTTATGAATAGGGTTGGTAATGACACATGGATTTCTCAGCTTCATAACAGCTTCTACTGCTGTACCATCCATACATTATCACACTGTTTTTAGACAAGCTCACAATGAGTCTCCCAGGGCATTAAGTAACTATGACACTCCCACCTGCAGAAGGTTAAGCTGAAAAAAGTTTTCACAATTAGCAGTAATAAGCAGAAACACACACAGTTTATGTGACATGGAGAAAAAAGTCTGACTGGAATTAAAATAACATTTTCTGTATTAACGTTAGAAATATTATCTGAGTGTTAATCAGAGTGTTCCATATCCACAGTATAAATAAACAATTAGCAAGCACTTCGTTAAGTTACATAAACACCTAAGGATTTAGACAACTCACCTTCTCTACTCTTTCTTCAGAGCACATCAGTTTAATTTGTTCATGATACTGTTTCTGGTAATAAGTCTTCAGTGTACTGACTTTCAGCTGCATTTCCAGCTTTAGGTATTCTTCTCTGATTTCCTCACGGTTTGCAAACACGTTTTTAAGAATTTCTTTGTATCTATTACAAGCGAAGTATCACAATAAAGATAAGTGAGTGAGCTACTAATATTTCTTCTTATATATATATTTGTTTAAAGAAAGGCCATCTTTTACTTTGGGAAAGTCTCCAATTCTAGCTATTATAATAAATATAATAAAAAATAAGAGAAAAAAGTAAAATCTACTAAAGATGAGTACTAAGGAGTTTCAGTGCACCACTAATGGCTCAAACTCAAAAAGGAATGCAAAACTTTCAAGCTGTCACTAACATTAAGCGTTATATTTATGAAGATAACTCTGGGATTCAAAACAAAGACATCTAAAAACCCTTCACAGAAATCTTTGCTCTATATTCAAAAGATTCTCAATATCTATGTTCTCTGCCTTGTGTAGCAATTTATTGTATATAATCAAACTACTGTTCCCATAGACACACACAGTCTCCTTCAAAAGAAGGAACATGCTAACTATCTCTCAAGAAAAGGAAAAACACACAGAAGTCCACATTTGCTCACTTTTGCTGAAATTCTGTTGTACATTTTTAATCACAGACACTGTAAATCAGAATGTGTCATACTTTAACACTGATCAGGCTAATAGGGAAAATAGAGTGATACAAGATACTTAGAGGTTACTCCAACTAGATTGATGTTTAAATGGTGGCAAAAATCTGCTTATCCCTGGTCTGCAATGCAAATTAGAGTAACAAGCACAAGGAGAAAGCCTAGAAAAATTACCACGCTGCAATATAAGTTTCTGTGGTGGTACTTTCTCCCTTCGCTCCCAAATACTGCAAGTGCAGTCCAGAATGGCCAAAAAGACACTACATGCGTCAATCATGACACCAAAATAATTCTCACGTAAGATGAGACAGTTTAACATGCAAGTATTCTAAAGATGGGCAAAATTAGATTGTTATACACTGTTTATTACTGAGCATCATGAAATGCTGTACAGTTACTATAAAATTGAGCATAGGCTGAAGTAGAGAACAAGCTGAAGAGACATTCTTGCCATATAGTTAACTTTAGTCAATGCATTTCAGAAGTAGCAATTTCATAATCTGAAGTCTGAACAACCCAAAGCATTTTGTTCTATTGTTTTATTACTTGCATTTTAATAACAGAATAACTCTTTTCTACTGTTTCAGAAATTCAGGAGTCTTGCCCAAAGTTCTCCAGACAGTGAGATTGTATTGATATAAAAATCTGTACAGATACACAGTGAATTTAGAAACATTTCTTTAAGGAATAAGATATTCTACTGCAGAAAATGACTGCTTTTACTTTACACTATCTACGCAAACAGTCACCCTATGAGTAAATGTTTGCACAAGTGGCTGAAATTTTTTTTTTGCCTCCATAGTATCCATAGAAACATAGTCCCTCCCACCTGCTTTGAAAATACAGCAGTAGAGAAGTGATGGCAAATTCTCTTCATTTTAACCACAGTAAAAATCTGCAAAGTTTAAGTGAAGCTGCAGGATAGCATCTCCTCCTGTACTCTGTAATTATTAGGAACTATTACCAGCAACTACCAGTAAATGAACTTTTTGTGTAGTTAAAAAAAAATAATCAGTGTCCCAGCTACAGCATCAAGTAGGGAAGCCTTTGCAAAACTCCTGCTTTGAGATGGATTTCTCAATAAGCATACTTTTCTATGAAGTAATCTTCCCTAATCTTCACTTAAAAATGTTACAAGTGAACCTTGCATATGCTTACAGGTATGTTTATCTCTGGACTGCCTAGTTTCAGAGCTCACAGACCTCCGTATGGGTGGCAATACCAAAGCCAGTGCCCACTGTCTGTATCAATAGTCTGCCGAACTTTCAAGTCTTCAGCCATCATGTCTCCTAGCTTTAGTCAACAGAAAGCACAGGAATGACCTCTAGGTTTGCAGGAGCAAGCAGAGTAATCAAGTGAACCTCTTACAGATCACACTGGAAGATGTCATAGAACAGCAACTAAACAATATACCATGGTTAAAGCTTTCTACTCTGTGCCAAACAGAAGGGAGAAAGTAGGGAGTACTGACAGAACCTGCACATCTGCATGGAAGAACTGATCATTCACATCAGGAGTAGAATCAGTGTGAAAAGATCCTCACACGAGGAAAAAGAAAATGCTAAATCTACTTTATCACTCATTTCTACAGAGAAGGGGGATAGACTTATCCATAGAGATGCACATATTTCAGAACATAAAAAAATAATTCTCTTACCAACAAGTCATGGCATAGAATATATCTGGCAAATGAAGAAACATCTTACAGACCTTGCCTTTGGAAGTTGAATTAAACCTGAAGTCTTACGGTTCAAAAAAAAAAAAAAAAAACCCCAAATAAACAAAACAAAAAACACCAAAACAGGAAAACTGGCCAAAGTATAAACATCACTTTGAAAATGTGATAATGTACATAACACAATGTAAATAACCAAAAAGAGGTTTACTGAAACCTTTGAACCAGTTGAACTGATCTCAGCCGTACAGCGTTTTGTCCAAAAAAGAACTGATGCAAAACAAATTTCTCTGGCACTTAGAGGAAAACTGACTTCAACCCCCTCCTGTTCCAGTCTGAATTACTAGAACCTGAATAGTTATAAAAATGCTATCTTAAAACTATTTTGGTTATTTGAACATTAACTTCATTTGGCTTAGCCTCAAAATCCTCATCATGTGATACTATTACTTAGTATGATTTAATAAAATTTTTCAAATACCCTCAATTTAAGGATATGTGAATTGATGTAGCCATAGCAGTCAAAACCCTAATTTAGATAGGAGAGAAAAGAATATAGATAAACAAAGAATGTTCTTCATGGAACTGATGGTATATATGCCACAGCAGAGAAGTGATAATATTTAGACAGGACAAAGTAATCCATTAAATGACCTTTTAAAACTTACAGTTAAATAAGGAACTTGTCCAAACTGCTAACATTTTGCAGATAAGAATGACACTTTACCATCTCTTTCCAATAAAATATCAAACTTTTACTTTATGATGAATGAAGAGACAAGCAATGTCCAGTAATTAAAAGCATTCCCCCCTACACAGTTTCACAAGCACAGCTAAAGATACCTAACAGCTGTAATTTCTTTGGTTTTGATCCAGACATTTGATGGTAACAATACACCTCTAAACAATATATAACAACTTTCTTCTCCTTCAGTAGATAAAAAAAACCACATACACAATGAACCTTAACAAGCTTAAAGTTTAGCCAAACAAATTTAACAAAGATTACCTCCTTTCCTTGAAAAATCTCCAAGATCCTAATCTGTTGCAAAACAGTTAAGTCTGCCTAAGAGTACTGAAGATTTTATATTAGCTCAATTTCAATGAAATCTTGTTGGGTACTATTCTAGTAAACATTTGCTTTCTTGCAATAACCTCTAATTTGAAGAAATGGATTTTTACTTTTATCTCAGGAGGTTCTCCCAGATAGAAGACACATTCAAGAGGCCAGTGGAAGTGTTAACTGAACTAAGCAGGTGGATGAATATCAGAAATATATGATGAGATACAAAGGGAGAGAGCCAGTAAGCCAGTAAAACCAAAACCTAACCTTCTCATGGAATATACTGACTTGTGTTAACAAATACATACAAATATCTTAAGTATCTTAAGTATTCTCTTGAGTGAATGTCACACCAGAAAGATAGCTAGGAACAAGTCATCATGAAGGTTGAGAAATATAAAAGCAATAGGAACTAAAAAGCTTACTAATGTGACTGAGTTTCTATGTGAAAGAGTAACTCAAGTTCCTGCCATTCAAGTCTCACAGGAGGGGTACTACTGATGAAGTATTTGTCAGCCATAGCTGACATCTGCTGTCATTTATGTATTCTACATTGTCAGCCCACAAAAACAAACTGTTAAGTGACTTTGCTGAAATCCAGCATTCATACATCCTCACCCCAAAAGGTTACTGGTAAAACACTTAACCTGGCTGCAAGCAAAAACAACAGCATTAGAACTTACATGCAGGTTTGGAATTCTTTTAAATATGCAGGAGACTATCCATTTCCATTAAATAACATGTTTCTAGAATTAACAAACAGAGCCTTACAGAAACTCTACTATACCTCTCCCAGAAACATACTATCTCTACTACTCTAGACTTAACCAGTTTATTGATAATATATCTTAAAAGCTATGATATCTTACAAGAAAGAAAGTTATTTCCCCATTTTTTAGGTTATGATAATTAGTTTCACATTAACAAAAAAATAACAATTGTTCTCCCTTATTCAAGAACTGTCTAGTTTTCCAAGCCCTACAGAATGGGCTTGCATCACCCCACAGGACTATTCCATAGTTATCTATCAGGAAGCTTTTCTATTATGCTTTTTCCCTTTTTTGAAACATGTGGTATTATTTTATTACATAGCACTCAAATGCAACACTAATCTATAGTGTTACATTTATCATTCTTTTTCTGTCCTCAGCTTACTGTGCAGCCTACATATATTTAATAGTGGCTTGATTGATTCCTTCCCCACCTGATCCCTCCCTCCCCTTTTTCCCCCCCCCCTATTGATTATCTGGCTGGCAGTTATTAGTTATATCTTATTAGCAGACATAGTGATTTTTTCAATGTGAATAATAACCTTAGTGAACAACCCTAAGCCAGCTCAGTGCTACCCACACAGATACAAACAAGATCTGTCCTGAGTATTTTTATTTGTAAATATTTCACTAACATCATCTCATTTTTGTATAGTAGGACACTACCAGGTCTGCAAACATAATTTATATATATGTGCACACAAGTTCTAAAAAGTTCCATTTTAGCAAGACATCACTTGCAGGTGTCAGTCCTTCCACTAATACAAGAACAATAAAATAAGATCCAAAGCAAAGGCAAGTTAAAATAACTTCATAGTAATATTGCTAAGTATAGGCTCAAAATAAAGTAAGACTTGAGATAAAGTGAAATGTAAATTTTAATCTCAAAACTGAGGTTATAATATGGTAGTTAATACAGTACAGTTGTTTATACATCTGAGATTGAATTAAGTTGTTATTTTTCCATCAAAATCTTTAGGTTTTGGTACTCAGAATGAACTTGTTACTTCTGCAGAGTAGCAGGAGCTTTCTAGAACAACTGTCCTAAAAATCTTCTTGTATTATCAGTGGTAGAATTTCATATGCATGATTATACAGAAGAATACTGGTAGCTTTGGGACAAAAATAACCAACTTCTCAATGAAATAGTTTCATTTCAGTAACGAAGGTGAAGATAAGCTTAACAAATCCCATCACATAAGTATTTTAATAACCATACGCTTACTTCTCAAAGTTCATAACTTTAGACTCCATCTCCCATCACATATACAAATATTCTTGATACTAGTAGTTAAACAAAAATTTGATGGGAATCAATATAATCCACACCATAATATCTACAGGACAGAAGTACAGCATTGTCAGTAAATGCTTCACAAGAAAGTAGTTATAGATGTAAGACCTTCAACCATAGATCTAGATCATGATGTCAGTGAGTCATTTAGATTCCTGATGTTCAGACTACATGATTATCTTGCAGTATTTTGTTGAATAGTTGCCTAGTAAGTTAAAATACTTCCTCAAGTACACAGTGTTTGTTTCATTTTAAATCCACCTTTTCAGCTTTTCTGAACAGCAGTGACAGTACTGCACTACTCTATGTAAAACAATATTAGAAGTTACAAAACCAATACTAAAAGAGTAATTTCATTCTACAGATATAAATAATATATAATAGAATACAATATATAATATTGTTTTTTATTATATATTTATTATTTATAATCATGTGAACTCCAGTCTTGAAGAAAAAATCTTTATGTGATCAATTTACCTTTGTATTTCTGCTTGCTGATGGCTTGAAATTACAGAAGAATCCTGGCTTTGATGAATGCTTGCTTTCTTTTCTTCATATGTTCTCAATTTTTCCTTCAACATCATGATCTTAAACAAAAGAGGTACCTTTTAGCTGGATTTTTTCCCTCAATTTCTGAAACCATCTTCCTGTATATTTGTCTTAAAACACATTACAAATAGCACTAAGTGATACCCTTTTTTTTGAAAAAATGAACGTTTAAGTTTATACAGAAGTATTAGGACAATCTTTGCCCTATAGGTTCAATTACATTAATTTTTTTTTTAAATTCAAACTTATAACAATTATGTGTCAACATTTTAACAATAGATTACGACATACCTCTTTCTTCTGTTCATTGCAAATTTTAAGATATTGGCTTATATGGCTGTCCAAACTAACAACATTACTCTTCAACTGTTGAAGAAAGGAAACAAATTATAATTCATGAAGGAGATTTTTTTATTTTCCTGCATAAAAATAGACTGTTTAAATACTACATAATTACATTTGCACTATACTCTGAGGAAAGGGATGAATATATTTCCAGCTTGGCCACAAAAATGAGCTTTTTAGCTTTTGCAGTCATCTGCTGCATATACACAGCCATATAGTTTTCCTCAAAAGAGCAATTAAAAATTAAAAATAAAAAACTATGCAAAAAAAGGAAGTTATAGTAAAACCCCATAGTATGTAAAAGAAATTTTGATATCACAGTATGAAGGACTACAAAAAAAGTCAAAACAATCTAAATAGATACTACAGAGAAGACAGGAAGCCCGAATGGATTTCCACTTGTCAATATAATCTCATTCAGATTCTTAGCTCCAGCTGAATCCTGCTTGTGACAGAGCTGGACTGGCTCTAGCACAACTGTTCAGACACTTCTTTCATGTGCTTTACTGATCTCTGAAAATGTAATGGTAAGACACTGAAACTGATTGTGGATACAACCAGTTGAAGATTGTTTCTAAATCTGAGACTCACAAGACAAAATCTTTTCAGCTCACTCTCAGTAACAAACACCCAGATGAAGAAAGAAGAGGTAACAAAAGAATTTTCATGAAAAAAATGTAAGTAAATTGAAAATAATCTTCTGAAAGAAATAACCCTTATCTTAAGAAGATATTACTATACTTTGACATAAGATCAATAAATACCAATATACTCACAGAAGACTTAATATCCTTTGCTCGGTTTGCATATTTAAGAGTATTATATGTATCATCATAAAACATAAAAGATGGACTAACAGCAGCTATCATTATTGTTCGGCAATTTCCTCCAAGGGAATCTTTCAACAAACGAGTGAGCTTGCTGTTTCGATATGGAATATGCTGTTTCTTGCTCTATAAAGAAAACAACATTATGTATTAAGCAGCTGTATTTTAAATATGCTTGACTGTTTGCTTACCATTTCAGGAATACCACTAAAACATGAAAACAGACTTAGAATATTTCTTTTACATAAATCAACTTCCTCAAGATCATATTTACAACTAAAACTACCTGCTTTAAATCTCTTAGAATTGTTTAATACCTCTGTAGCAGAATTAATGGCCAGGTTACTTCCAATGTCTGCAACTAACATAAAAAGTAGGCTATGCTAAACCATTTCAGTTCAGAGTAATTGAGGTTGTGAAGTCCTTTTCAAGATCCCTCTGCTCAAAGTATTATCAGCTAAAGCAAGCTGCCAAAAACCATGTCCAGTTGAGTTTTTATTATCTGCAATGATATTGACTATACAATCTCTCCAGGCAGCTCAGCTGCTTGAGTTTGCTCAGTAAAGCTTCTTTCTTCATCACATTTACAGAGTCTCCATCTCATAGTACAAAAGCCACTAGTACCCCAATTCCATACTACATAGGTCAATGTAAATTACCTTATACAAAATGGTACAGGTTCTAAATTCTGCCTTTCACCCCAACAAGATGGTGGTGAAAGTCTGCAGCTTTGCCTGACAACATAAAAGAAAATAAAAGCTTTAATCATTTTCCCTATTTGAAAGGAGAAATTGCTAGCTGACCAAGAGGTGCAATGTACAGGTTTGAGTTTGGCAGAAATTCAAGATGTTTTGTCCCTCTCTCACACAACTGTTCACGCTATTCCCCTTGAGCTGCTGAGCCAGATCAAGAGAATAATTTACTGCCACAAACAAGGTAGGCGGAAGAGCACAAAAGACCAATCAAATCCATAATGTGCACCTTGTCTCTCCCTTCAAAATAAACACTGGCAAATAGAACCCAAAACAAAAATGGCATTTCCTGGTCTGAGAAACATGACCCTACTGCCAGCAAGGTAGAGAACATTAGTAGCTGAAGGCAGGAAAGCCTGATAGGGTTACCCCTTTGATTGGTCAGTTCAGATTTAACAACTTAGTACTGACTAGAATGGCATACTACCCTGCTCTTCAAACTTCTGCTAACAGTCCTCACATATTACTGAAACAGCAGACACTCAATAGGGTAAAAACAAAACCAAAAATAAAAAAACCACACACAAAAAAAACCAATAAACAAAAAACCCCAAAAACTTCATTAAAGAAGTAATTTGCAAGTAATTCTGAGCACAAAGTTGTATTTTTGGCAGCCATTCCAGAATAGGAAAGAAAGCTTTCCTGTATGTATGTATGTATGTGTATATATATACACACACACACACACACACACACACAGGAGAGAGAAAGGAGGCAGTTTATTTTCTTGAAAATATATAATATTGACTATGCAACAGATTTGTCCCCCATCCCTAGAAGCAATGAAGACACCCTGATTCTTGTTTTTTGTCCTGTGTGACTATAATGGAAAGAAAACTGAAGGGAAGTATTATAGTATCCACCTTAACTACATCCATTATAATTCAGCTGAAACTGTTATAATTACCTTAAAACTGTTTTATTAAATACCTATACTTTTTTTCTCCCGGACATTTGTACCAAACAGATAACATCTTACATATTGATTTTCTTCAACTTAAAGCAAGCATGCTCTACTTCACAGACCCCGCTCAACAAAATATTAAAATAGGGACAAAGCTTAAGAAAAAATAGTTTGTTGAAACAGGAAAATACATTGAAAAGATCAAAGGGAATACGAGGATTCTGACTGGCCTATTTGAAAGTCAGTTTATAGCCAGAAGATATAAAAGAAACAAAGATGAAAAAGAACATAGCATTCACTAGAAAAGTAAATACGGAAATGCAAGGCCCTCCCAGCTGTCACAAGAAATAAGTACACAGCAACATTCATAAGAGACTTAATGACAAGACAGGTTTGGACATATACAAGGGTAAAATGACAACACTGAAAAGGAGAGTATACTTTAAAGACAGATCAGAACATTAGCAGCAGTATTAAAACATACTTTAGGGAATCAATCTTGAGAAAAAACAGAGGGGAGAAATAGATTACAATAACCAAGTCAAGTATACAGAAAGACAAAAAATAAGTAATTACAGAAGAAACAGGAAAGCAAGCATATCCATGAAAGCTTTTCCTGATGCACAAAAAAGTGTCTTGTTGAAAAGCAGTTGACAAATAATTGTATTGTTTCAATCCTGCTTTTCAACATTTATTTGAAGTTCTCATGCTATTGACAGTACAACACACATATCAGATGATATCTATTTGTTTAACCACAAATTGAGGTGGAAAGAAAAGAAATAAGTTTCTCCAAAAATACATTACAGAAAGTCCTAAGTAGCTCTTGTTTTTTCTATGAAAGGATACTTCTGATTTTTCACTTTAAAAGTTGGAGATTAGTAAGGTGACTTCTGTGTACAAAACATACTGCTCTTTTACCAAATTAATAAAAAGAATCCTCAAATGAATCTCCATTATGTTCATGAACTGGTTAGAAAGTTATCCACTAATTTCTATTACTGTGCAAAATATGTTTTACAAAATGGAAAGAATTAGGAGGTAAGAAAAAAAAGAACAAGAAACAGTTCACATGCACATCATCAGGCCCAATGGACATATACATGGTTGATAATGGGCAGAATCCCCAACAGTTTTAACAGTTTAAAGCCTTAATATTTCTGCTCTGAGTTTAAGCAACACAGTATAGGACATTTTCATCCAATACTCTTTTTGTGAAGGAAAAATCCTAACCCTGTAGAGTTTAGCTAAATAAACCTTTGACTTAAGGCAATCCAATGGATGCTGGTTTCAATCATCAGTATAATCAGATATGAAATAAGGATACTTGAAACACATTGTTTCTCTTTCATATGGAAATTACTGTCAGTATCAAAGATCACGTGGCTAAAATGAATCTACATCAGATGATTCAGTAACTAAAAAGTTTATAAAAGAACCTCCTTCCTATCCCATCCCTCAGCAGAGTTTACAGAGGCTCTTATTCTTAAGAGAATGAAGACCCTACTACATACATTTTCTGATAGACTCCGTGGTGAAAGGTAATGAGGAAACTATGAAGATATAAGTGTCAAAAAGATGCAACACTTAATGATTATTATGTTTGAAAACATTTCCACATGACTAGAAGTTGAAGACAGCTTGGGAAGCCAGCACATACCTTTGGATCTGCCAAGGCATTAATGATATTTCCAAGAGCTAGCAGGGAGCGGTTAATATTTGCTCCTTCTCTAAAACGAGCCCCCTTAGCATTTGTGGCACTGGCGCGTTCAGATCCTGCGAGGTCAATGAGGGACATTTTGGCAATTCGAACATTTTGACTAATGCTGGCTATTTTGTCTTGTTGTCTTAAGTAAATCTACAAGGCAAAAAAAAAAAGAGTTAGTTAACTATCCAGTCTCTTATTACTCCAAGCGCTGAGTTAATTTTACAGTGCAACAACTATCATCAGAAATTCTCATTGGAATCCTTTTGCATTTTAAGTTAAACTGTTCCATACTCATCAACAGGCAGTTTGTCCTAATGGAACATAACTATTTCTGACACCTCAAATTCACCTGCTTCAGGTAGGATAAAAAGAAGTTGAGTATGGTTGTACTACTGTTTGGCTGGGGAGTAGTGAATTTTCTTTGTACAAGCTCATATGTTGGTGTCTTTCAGACTTAGGACAGTTGAACTGCAACAGCACTGATAACACAAATGTTTTCACTATTACTGAACAGTACTTACGAAGTATGAAAGCCTTTTCCATTTCTCAGTCAGCCCCTGCTCCACTCCAGCCAGACACCCTGAGTGGGCAAGAAGCTAGGAAGGGACACAACTCGGATAGCAGACCTCATCCAAATAGCAATATATTCCACGTAACATCTTACTCAGTGACAAAACTGGTTGCATTTTTCTACAGCGCTAACTTTTTCTGTCCTCTTTAAACTGCCTTTATTTCGAGCCACATGGTTTCCCCACTGACCCCTTTTTGCCCTTCATATTTCCTGCCATATTGCACTGTAGGGCAGTAAGCAAGCCTATACTAAATATAAGTATTTCTGCATCAAACAATACAACCAAGACACATTGTACTATTTTAGTAGGATCAATATACATCAAGAGAGAAAAGGTATTTCTCTGTATTTATCATTACCAAGGAGCTATCCCAGGCTGGTAACACTACCAAAATCCAGTTAACAACCATTAGTAAACTATAAAAAGGTGAAGTGACAGCCAAATCATGTTCTATGACTTAAGCTTTTATAAAAAAGATATAGGAAATGCCCCAAAGCACAATCCTTCCCATTTCTTCATTCATCAACAGAGCCCTTTCAATGTTCTGTAAATAAAGGAAAGAGCAGCAAACTGACATAAGCAGTTACTTACAGTACTAGCTGACTAGTTTTTAATTATTTCTTAGAGATGCCAGTGCTGCTAACGAGGGCCCTAAGTAGACAGAACATCTAAAATCCCCCTTTAAGAAGTGTATGGCTGTGAATTTACTTAGCTTAAACCAATACTCATTAGTTTAAGTATGAAACTTCCAGTTACATTGGATCAATGTAGTTTGCAACAGCATTATTCCATTTAAAGTGTCACATGCAGATACAGTATTTACATCAAACAATTTATTTTTATTATTTCACACACACTCTTTTGTACAAATTACATATTCCTCCTCACAACCTCAAGTATCAAGTCACTTCTGTGAAAAAGGCTTGGCACCCATTCATTGTTAAATAGACTACAAATCCAGTGCTGCAATGTCTTACTTTTTCCTATGAAAACAAACATTAGTAGATACTTAAATCAGTCAAGATACCCAATTATCTAACAAAACAAAGAATGACTTCTAACAGTAAGCTAAAAGCTCTCCTAGTAAGGAATTATATATCTTTATTGATAACTAGCAAAATTTCAGGATTATCTCATTACAGAAAAGAAGCATATTAGGAATACTACAAAGAACACACACACACACAAAATGTTGCTATCTACAGTAATCTATTGACACCATCCTTGAATAGAATCCAACTGTTTTTGTGAAAGAATTGTGCCTTTGATGAAATGCCAGTTACACTGCTGAACATGCTCCTAGAGCCGTGATACGGCAATGTCAAGTCTTCAAATTGAGATGTTTTACTTTGTGAGGAAGTCAGACTATCCAGACATTTAACCATGAATATTAAGTTCCATCAAGCATGCTATCTAGCTAACTGCAGTGGCTTATGGGGACTAAGACACAACCAGTGCATTTTATGCTACCATGGCTACTCTGCCAGCCACTACTACCACCAGGACTAAGGTTAAAAAAAAAAAACACAACAAAAGAGGATGAACCCACAGAGATTAGTTCAAAAATAAATCTGTCCCTTTTCTCAAGTTCAAAGAAATACTATACTAGTTTTAGAAGTCATAAGAAAACTATGAGCAATAACAATCTTGCAAATGGATCTGGAGAATAATCATTCAGGGATTAATATATGTGAGCTGCAAAAGCTTACACTACCTCTTATTTTTTCCCAAGTCAAATGCTTTCTTTAGAAGTATTTTGTAAACAATCCTTTCAGTGTTAGTTGTACTCTTTGATGCATCATACCACTTTAGAGTATATTCATATACGTATAAAGTGAAAACTACTTGAAAACACCCAAATGGTACCTACAGAAATCAATGACCATGGTGCTTTTGTTTAATACATCACAAACAAGGAACATCCTAAATTCCTTTTTATGTACACATTCACAGAAACAGAATTGTTTGTTCCTACACCATTTAGATTCAGTAGGATCTTTCATTATGTTTTTACTTTATTGTCAGTTAACAACCCATTCACCCTCAAGCACTTTTGTTCGGATCTGTTCTCTAAGGAGAAATAGTTTGCAACAGTGCATTTAAAGAAAGATCAAGTCTGCTCATAGTATGTTTCTTTTGGTCATACATTCAATAAAATTGCAGTAAAATACAAACATACTCATTCTGTCAATACAATTTATTTCATTTGGTGCTTAAGCAATTTTTGCTAATGAGTAAATATACCTACACTGAGATCAATTTGCCAGAGTAAACAAAGAATACAGGCTGGAGATGAACTCTCCAGCATCCCTATTCACTTAATTGCTTGCCTTCCTGTTAAAAATACCACTAGACTGCAACAGCTACCTAATTTACTTAATTGCTTGCCATTTTCAGAAATGAACTGAGATGAATGCAATGCCAGGTGAAACAAATCTGAACTTTCTGCTGTCAAGTAAAGGAAAGGATATCACACTCCATCCTCAAGTAAACAAGGAAATCAGCTGTTTGTGCTCTGACCTCAATCTGTGGCACCGCACTTTGTGCCTTATTAAAGATGGCACACATAAATGACCATGCAGCAATCAAACCACCCAATTTGGTAAGAATTCATTGCTTTGAATTTATGACCACAGACAAGTACTCTGAGGAAATAAGAAAGGACAATTTCAAACAGAAGCCTAAGGTATAGGAAAACCAACACTTTTAGTGAGGGAATTTTGCTGTTAGGTACATCAGAAATATGTAAATATGTAAAATGTTTACTGTCTTATTTATTGTCAATGATAATGACTGAAATTTAGATCTGAGTACTTATTTTACAGCTATTTGTATTTGCATCATCTAAATGATAATATCAAGTTTTGACTATCATTATTAAGCATGGCCTCAGTTCACAGGTACAGTTAACAACTGCCTAACAGTTACATAATAATAGAGCTGTAATGCAAGGACAAGAGCTCAAGTTGCTTTGTAATATTTTGCAACCCAGAATAGCAACATATAAATAACAGAAGATAATGTGATTTGCCATAGGCAGTAGCCAACGTAAAGAAGCTTTAGCTAACAGGACTCATTTTTAAATAATTTTTTGTTCCAGTTTGTATTCAAGAGCAGTTGGAAGGACATTGTAATAGTCTGCAAACAGCAATAATCTTTGGAGAACTCTTAAATACTAGCACATTTGTACAATGTATGTAACAACCTTGTCTACAGAAACAAGAAATATGCATTTCATTTTCATGGTTCAAGCACGTATCTTCTGCTTAAATACTAGTTTGTTAAAACTGGCTATACACTAAAATACTAAGAAATCCTGAATCAATGCAAAACCAAATAACAAAAGTAGTATTTGAAATGTTCAGTTTATGGACAAAAATAGTGACATTCTGTAAAATATTTTTTCTACAAAAATGCTGAGCAGTGTTAGAGCAGCATAAAAGCAGAAAGCATTAAAAGGCCTTCCAAAGTGTAAATCTACAATATCGAAGCATATTCTTAACTCAAAACCAGTTTTAGAGAAAAGATATTTTTAAGGACTACAGTTGGAATTAGAAAGCTTTTCCTCATTTTTACTTACAATTCTATTCAGTATGAATAGTGAACTGGAACACTTTTAGCACTGTGTGCTAAAGCTGAGGTTTGAGATATATATACGTATATTTAAAAGATTCCATTGTTTTCAAATTCAGGTAACAAGTAAAACTTACATAAATACTGGTGTACACCTGCTATATCATCTTACCTGGAAGACTGCATGGGAACGAGAAGAGGAGGCATTCACGTCTGTGGGATGTTGTGTTCTATTTTTATTTCCATAATCCAACATTTGAAGGATTTCCTCTGCTGATTTTGGCTTTAAAAGTAGAGTACGGGGTAAGTACACTTTTTTCAACCCTCTTTCTCATTAGCTGAACAGGATTTTACAGTGATTCTAATATATATAAATATATATTAAAATGGTTAAAATATATAAAAATCAACATTTACCTTAAAAGAAAACCAAGGTACTTAGAAATAGTTACTAGAAGTTGCTGTTTTGGAATTGAGGCCCTTCAAATACTCTCAGCTAAAAGCATTAAAGCATGAAAAGCAAGTACTTAATAGCTTCAGGAAGTGAAAATGCTTCTTTCTGAAAGCCAAAAACAAGAACAAACAAAGAAGAAAAACCAAACCACCAAAAAACCCCTTAAATCTGCAAGAACTATCCACAGTTAGAAAGAAGTCCTAAGAATGCCTTAATTAATCTTTGTTGTATTAATGCTTCAAACATTAATAGTACTGTTTTTGTCCAAGACTCAAGCTTAGGAAAACAAGGCCTGTAAAGGATGAACCAAACTAATGTGACTCCTTCCTTCACTGTTTCATGCACATAGAAGCTGGAAACTACATAGCATTTAACAGGCTCCAAAATTCTGTAGGAAGAAAAAGGTTAGGACCACAACATTAATTATCAGACTGGCAAATGAGGTTGTGTTAACGACTTTGAAACTGCTGTACTTGTCTGGAAACAGCACTGTTTTTTTTAGTGTCTGTATTAAAAACAAACAAACAGAAAAACCCAAGTTCTAGGCACAAGATTTGCAGAAGCATTGAACACTCTTCTGTATTAGTATTGAATAGTATTGAAATTGAATAGTATTGAAAACAGTGAAGTCCTTTAAGAAATACTAAGATAAGTCAAAACAACAAGCTTTCCACAACCTGAAGATAAGCATCAAACCAGCAGTGTCTGTTTGATAATAAAGACAAATTTTTATCCATTTCTACTTAAGAACACCAGTAGCTTTTTCAGAACATGTATTAATTATTTATTAGGTTTGCAGGTTACTATGTTACTAGAGATTATTGCAAAAAAAAACAAAACAAAACAAAAAAAAACAACCCACAAGGAAATTCTTAAGTTGCAAGCAACTTCCACTGTGCAATCACAACTTAATTTGACCTCAAATATTGTGGGGCCTCCTGAGTTTCAGTATTTATTTACATACCTGATGTAATGTTAACCCTTGAACCACCACCCCTTTCTGGGCATCTTCCCGAACAGCTAGTGGTCCTGAGTTTACCAGAAGATCACGGATCTGTTCATTGTACACCTTTGAAAAGGAATTTAAAACCTGTTTAGAAAAGTTACCCTATCATACTTGACAGGATTGGATTTGAATGGCAATCTCATTTTTTAATATTATTTTAAGATACAGTGACATTCATTCTGTAGAATTTTTGCTCAAGAGCTTTCCAAAACTGATCTTGAGAAATTTTCTTCAGTTTTCATGAATCTTTTTCCAGCCATTCAAGTTAGAGTCATTTGCTCTTGATAAATAATATTTATTTTATAACAGTAGTTACTGTTTTTGCAAAAGTGAACACAAACTTTTGCAGCAACTGCCAACGCAAAGCATTAGCATATACTTCATAACCCATACTTTAGAAAGACTTAATTCAAAAGCATTCATGTTAAATTTCTTAATTACCTTAAATCTTTGTCTGCAGAAACAATTGAAATAGCTTAATTCCTCTTTTTTACTCTCCTCCCATAACACTGATTACTCTATTACCTCACTATGACTTAGTGGGGGCTAAAATATAACAGCAATTTTACTATTGCTTTGCAGCAATGCCAAGATAGGTACTAGTAAGAACAGAAATGTGATGCCAAAATGATAGAGAGGAGAGGCTGGCAGCAAAGACCAAAATAATTTTTTGTAGTGACTAAACAGTACCATAGCAGCCCTCACTGAAGCTTTTTTTTTTTTTTAACCTGGGATACAGTAAAACTGGACTGAATATTATTAGAAAGGTATTAACCATCTTTTAGTTGTGCAATTTCACAGTGTTTACAGGAAATTACTGCTAACATCCCTGACAAAGTATTTTCTTGTACCCATTAACAGATGTTCAAGGGAACATAACTAATCTTCAAGACAGGCATCATTAGAATGTGAAATGAATGTGTTAGAAACAATTGGCCTTTTTGGAAAGATACAAGACAGTAACAGGTATCTATTAGTAACATCAAATTTGTTGAGCAATTATTCAGTTCCAATCCCATCACGGAACATTTCATAATGTCCCAAAACAGTTCATAATGGGTAGGAGGACAGAGGGAATAAAAAGTTTAACTTGATTTATAAAAATATGCCTTCTTAAAAGCAGCATACTAAATCCAGGGGCTGGCTTACCTCTAAATAAGACACAGCAACATTGCATATTTTTTCTTCTTTTATTTGATCCATGCAATTATAAAGTGCCATCATGGTTAAATACATCACTCCAGGATCTTCAGGGGAACCTAACATTGTATGAGTCTTTCCAGCTCCTGTTGCACCATATGCTAGCACTGCATTAAGAAAAAAACCCAAAAACATACACTTTGTATCAGTAAGCTAAACAAGAACAAACTTCAAATGGACATTCATGTCCCCTTTCATATTGTACCACTGTTTTCATAAACTACTTAACTTTCTTACCTAGTCTTCATTTTCTACAACTTTAATGAGAAAGCTATTTCAAAAGTCATGTGTATTTTCAAGTTTTTAATTCAAAGTTATAAGCAATTTCAGTGAAAAATATTATTTCCTTACTCTCCTAACCCTAAACTATCAACTTACTGCAGATATGTATGGCTCTTCCTCACAGTATTCTATTGGGCAGTTAAAAACAAGCTCTCGAAAAGTTAAGTTGACAAAACTGGTTAGTACACTCAACGAAGCTACCTCTAGCTGACTAACTCTTCCTTGAATGCTCTTCATAAGTACATGTATTTCAGACCAAGTTCTGAAGCCTGTTACAACCGTATCACAAACTCTTCTTCAAAACACGTCACAGCTAGTCTACTTTCCATATACAATGAGTAAGATGGTCATAACTATAAATTATAACTAATTATTCAAATGTAGGTCCCTAAGACCACTGCAGCAGCCAGATACAAAGGTAGATCTTCCAAAGAATTTAGTAAAACTTTTGAATGAAAAGAGGTATATATCAAAGTTACCTGTGCAGTTATATCCATTTAGGAAGCCATCAAGTACACTTTTGGTTGTATGCTCAAAAACTTCCAATTGGGTTGAAGTTTCAGCAAAAACAGCATCAAAAACAAATTTAAGATCTTTCTTTGTTCTTTTATTAATATCCCTGTGGGTCAGTTTCTTTCCATGAAAAAAGCTAAACTCTTCTTCTTTTGGATCAAAGACTAATATATGCTGGTCAACAACATGAACAACTTTAGCAAAGTTGCCATCTTTTTCCTTTTGAGTTTCTGGACGGACACGGACAACCACTTTCATGTGGCTACAGACATCATCTTCTTTAGCAGTGGACATAACAACACTCTTTTCTCTCCCTTCTTTGCTTCCAAGGTTCCTTCTGACAAAGCAGCTGAATCTTCCCTGCAAACAACAACAGAAGTAAAAGGTCTTATACCTGAAACGTAACCTTCCCATTTGTTTGCAACTTAAGTTAGTTCAAACTTTAGGGTTTAACTACACGCCTGTGCTAGCTCTACCCCATGCTCAGTCAGCTGTAAGAACCATCACAAAGCACTGAGAAGCACCATTAACTGGCCTGAAAACATGACCTAACCGTGCACAGCTTTAAGGAAGTTAAGCAGTCCTTCCCCAGTAAGTCAGAACCTGATTTCTTCAATTACACCTACCGATCGACCTATAGTTTTCCTTTACTTCAGAGCAGACTCGTACAGCAGGTCTCAGCTATTTACTGACCACAGCAGGCAGCTCTCTCGTCTTGCAGGAGCGTTCAGGGCTGCCTCTGGATTATAGGCCTCACAACACAGCACGTAGATTTAAATAATAAAAAAAAAACCGCTCAGAGACCAGCGAAGGGCCGTCTCCAGGCCTCGCTCTTCACCCCAGAAGGAGCAGAGATGCCCCGGGGCCGACCGCCAAGCACAGATCACGGGCAACACCGCACGGTAAGCCCCCAAGCCCTGCTCACCATGCCGCTAGGGCCGCCACTCACCTCAGCGCCACTGCCGAGCCAACCGCCGCCTAGCCCGGCCGCCGAATTCAAACAACAGCGGCCACCCCCCCTCGCCTCCTCATTGGCCGCCGCTTCCGTGATGTAATCAAGGCGACGGCGCGAGGGGGTAAGTGAGATGCGACGGGTGCCTGTGTCGCGCGCGCGGGGCAAGTGGTTTCTAGAGTGTGGCGTGTTGTGTAGGGCCGTCTCGTGGGGCCGTGGTGAGGGGCCGTGAGCGGAGAGCACTGAGAGCCGCCGTCCTTGGGGCCTGCTCGGTAGTTATGAGCATTGATAAGGTCCTCCTTCAGTCTTCTCTAGTCTCAACAGCCCCAGCTTTGTCAGCCTTTCCACGTAAGAGTGATGCTGCAGGCCCCTAATCATCTCTGTAGCCTTCTGCTGTAGCCTGCGACCTTAAACTCATAAAAAATTTACTCAGTTGAATAGATAAGTGATTGTGAGCTGTGCTCTGGGTAGGAAAGATACCTCCTGGGGTCACAGAGCAAGGCAGTGTGAGTTAGTTATTACTGATCTTCATCTCACCCCTATATTAGCTTCTCTAGAGGTGTTGGGATTTGTTGCAAGGGACTTGAAGTTGTCTGTTCAAGGTTATAGGCTGATAAGTGCTTACAAATGCAATGGTATAAAAGTAGGATAGCCTTTATTCAAAGGGTGTTTTGCCAAAGTATGCAGTCTTTTTGTGTTAAGAGAGTATGACATACGATACAACAGAAGGTATGAGCTCATAAAAATGCAAATAAAGTCTTACTTATGTTAACCTTCAACTTTTTTTTTTTTTTTTAATGTGCATTAAATTATTCTGTTATAGTATTTACCCCGTGTGGATTGTAACACTAATTATAACTGCGTTATAAACCCAGTGGCACAATTTGATTTGTCTTTTCCCATTTCAAATAGAAATGCAGGAAACTTGGCAGCCTTGGCTGCCATTCAGAGCAAGTGTCTTGTTGTGCATGGCAGAATGTAGGGGAACAATATGAAAGCTGAGCCACTGTTCTGGTTGTTCTCAAGTGTGGTTAGTCATTTAATGGGGGCTTCTCAAGATGTATGAACACTGATAAGAGTCCTAGCAACTTAAGGAAATGAAGGTATTCCTTGTGAAAATAAAGCTCTATTTCCTTGGATGTGATTGATTATTAGATGGCCTTCAAATTTCTGAAAAGAAGTTAAATTATCAGTGTCTTTTTGCCGAGATGGCATTTCTGTAAAGCCTCCTATCTTGTGAAATGTAATGCTTATAGCATTTGCACTTCTTGTGGTTTTTTTTTCCTCAAATGCTTAATGTTTTAAATATTTGTCAAAGTAATTCCCAACTTCTGTTTTTCTAGGATGATCAACTCCAAAATGTTGTCTCAGTGTCTGTGCCAAGTTAACAAATGTCTGCTGCACAACTTAAAACTGAATCCAATCAAATTAGCTGCTTTATCCAGAAGGATCCATTCTTCAGTAAAACAGCTTTCTGAATATGAGTTAACAGAGCAAACTACACAGAAGAGTGAAACTAAAAAGTTGCCTGATAGTACAGAAAACAAAAACTTTGGAAGATTGCATGTACCAGTGATGATGGAGGAGGTTGTTAGTTGTTTATCCCCCCAGTCAGGCCAGGTGAGTTGAATAATTGGTTAACACCTATTATTTACTGTCTATCCAGCAGAAACATTTTTGCCGTGTGATCTTGTACATTTGTAGGGTGTTAGGTAGTGTAAATTGCTAACAGTAGCAGGGAGTTCTTATGTGTGGTTATGTCATCAATTTGTGAAGAGCTCTCTTCCTTTTGTGTAAGAGTTAGTAAGTATATAGGTTAAAAAAAATCATTGTAGAATCAGTTATTTTAGAAAAGACCTTCATGATCATCAAATCATGACCTACTCAGTAGCTTGACCTACTGAGTCCAATCACTAATCTGTGTCCCTCAGTGCCATGTCTGTGTGTGTCAAGTACCTTAGGGCTGGGGACTCCACCGTGTGTCTGAGCAGCCTGTTCCATTGCTTGAGGGACGTCTGAAGAAAATCTTTCCTATGTATTCAGTCTAAACCTCCTCATTGCTATTCACACTGTTTCATTTCAGTGGTTTTGAGGTACTATGTTTCCTTAGGATGCCCTTATACTGCATGGAGTGGTGTAGAGGTGCTATAGTTCTAAAGGCAATGTGTAGCACCAGAAACAGTGTTGTATCAATACAAGACAAGTGTTGCAAGCTGTGTAGTTTGGTCAAGGTACTGTGAAAAGATTCCTTCTGGTATCTGGATTTGCTCAGATCTGTCTATACTGTAGCGTTGGTATGTCTACACTACACAGGTTATATGCAGTTTAGGTATACTGTTTCACACTCTCTTTACAAAACTGAAGTGATGAAATTGTTTGCATCTGGGAGATCTTATATATGATACTAAGTTGAAAGAATTTCATGCGCAACTTAAATGGTTAAGTGGTTTTCACCTGTCAGATGTTTTTGTCTGCAAATCGAGTGCTTTTTATGTTAGCTTCATACAGGCTTACTATACTAGGTTGATCGATGGTAAGTTTTAATTAAAACAATGAAATTGTACGTGAAGTACTATGTTCAAAATGAGCAGCTATTTATATATACTTGAAATGCTGTCAACTGACAGTGCAAAGGGATGTATCAAGTTTGAGATGGATTTGGGGAGATCAAAATGATGTAGTCTAGTTTTATTGTATTGCCTTATGAGAATGTCCTTAATTTGGAAGTCACTGTATTATTTAAATTTTTTGAAAGCCAGTGAGAATCAGAGTAGCCATAATTATTGTAACTCTTTTTTGTTGAAAATATCTAAATAATGAAATACATATCAAACTTTAAGTTTCATTTGCATTTCAGAACTATCATGACATTTTTGCACAAGGGGTGAAAGTATAAATTGTGACACTGTATGTAAAGGTTTTTTTTTTTTTTTCAGTTGTATAAATTTGTACTTACTTAAGAATTTAGTGGGGGGGACTGTTTATTAAAGTTTGGTTGTTGATATGTAAAACCTTTTCGGCCGGAACTTGCAAAAGAAACTATTCTTGATTCTAAATTGTGGAGAATAATTCTGGTCTCTGAAGGCTTTTTAAGGATTCAAATATTTATGAATGTAAAGCAGCATATTATTGGAGGGGGATTTTTTTCACATCCATGTAGATTGTTTTGCAGAGATTCTTGTACTAGTGGTCAACCACTAATGTCAGACATAAAAGAGTGAGTGTCATCTTGATCAGAAGCATTTATAATGTGTGTATACTATTCAACATAACTGAAAACATAGGTGTCTTTTTTTTTTTTTTTTAGAGACAGTAAATCATGTATTTTCAGCACTTCACAAAGATTGAAGTTTTAAAAATAAGTGAGCTGAAGGGTGTGGTGCGTCAACCAAGTTTTGTTAGTGTAAGCATCATCAGTGAAATTTTGAACTAAAATTGAACCTGCTTTTCTTTGTATGGTACAGTTTCTGTTGAAATGGCTATAGAACTAGGAAGGCCACGTTTTTTTTTTTTTTTTTTTTAATTATTTTTGGGAGCAGGGAACATAAATTCTCATCTTGGATTTCGTTTTTTCTACCTTCTCTTCTGTATACACAAAGGTTTCCTTTACTCAGTTTTAATACAGTCATGTTCCTTGTTATTAAATAAAATAACAAGGGGGCCTTTATTTCTTCTAGTGTCCCAAGACAATGAATTGCCAATATATAGAAAATCCAGCTAGAAAGACAACTTTCTATTATTTTGGTCAGTGAATGAGGTTGCTAAGAACATAAATATTACTTTAAGAGTGAGTCACAGCTGAGAACAAGGTGTTAGTACCCTCCCACTGAATATTTCTGTTGATTGACATCTCTGTGGAATCTGTCAGGGGTATAAGCAATAATAGTTCCACTTATCTTTGAGTATCCTTTTATTGCTTTTAGAATCTATTTCTATAAAGTCCCTTTGGTAGTCCTTTCTTGAAAACACATTGTACAAATTAGTTTTTACTGATCTCCTTTACTTTTCCTCAATGAAAATTCTGTTGCAGTAAATCCACACACCAGTAATTTCCCCTTTAAGTTTACTGTATTGACTAAACCACATTTTAGCTACCTTGAACTGCTAGTGTTCCTTACACATACTCAACTTCTGTTTTTGCAGTTCTTGAAGCAGTTAGTTTTCCTTCTTCTGTTGAGCTTTAAAAGTAGTGAAAGAACCAAGCATACCTTTTCAAAATGAATGTCTTTAGACATCCCCAAGCATGTTTTTCCTCATTTTCACTCTAATATTTCTTTATTTTTTTCCTTTATGTCAGTCACTTGCCTTTTTGCTAGTCTCTTTTGTGTTATGCAGTGATACAAAAAATAATTTCACCAGCACTGAGTTCTATGAAACTTTGAAATTTTAATTGTTCCCATGAGGATTTTCTAACACAGGTTCTTAGAAGTTGTGGAGCTCTAGGAATCTATTTTAATAGTGCTCCAGCACAAACAGAAGGTTTTTATGTATAATATTTACACCAGCTAGAACCAAAATATATATATGCTCACATTTAATGGTGAAACTTGCTATGTGGTCTTGCATTAAATATGGTTGTCTAGTATAGGCAGGATTGTAAATCAAGTAATTTCTAAGGGTAGTATTTGATTTATAGTAGTTCTGGAAGTTTTTCCCTTTGAACGTCTGTAAATAGGTGATCAAGATGGTGGTGAGGACAAATGAATGAGACTATTTATTCCCTTTTCTCCAGTCTTTAAGCAATTTACAAAACAGTTAATATCAGATGATCTTTTCATCAAATTATGCTAATTTTTGCTTTAAAAAGAAGATAATTTTTCTATGATAGATTCTGTCTCACATCTTGTATTAGCTGGCATTTCTTGCCTGTTGTGCTCTCTCAGGTTTACTACGCTACTTGCATCAAGGGAGTATGTTTGTTTTAGAAATAATGTGATAGGGATATCTAGCTTCTAGAAAGAAACATATTCCTTAAAAACATCCAGTTTTGCTATTAGCTTTCAGTCTTTTAGGTCGCTAGTCCTTTTTCTTGTAAGAACTGCTATTTTCATGCATGCACATGTCAAATTAAAGATTCATTTTCAGCAGAAAATGAGTATGAGCATGGCCTTCCAAAGTAACAGAAGGAAACATCAGTTATTGCTGACAGTCATGTTGATCTTTTGTGACTGAAGTGCTGTTTGAGCGATTGGTTTGAAGACGGTAGCCTTTTACCTCCTGAAGGTCTGTTGCCACTGTTGGGTATTGTTGATTCAGAGCATAAATATTTCCTTCTTATTGAATGGAGCTTGTTAGTCAAGGTGAGAATCAAATGAAACTGAGAAATTGTTGGTGTTCAAAAGCATAGTCTATTGCTGTGACAATATTGTCTTAGTTTCCTTATATCTTTGTCCATATGTCAGTATTCCTTTACTTTTTCTGCTGTATACTGAATGTAAGCTCTTAAAGGTAAAAATAGCCTTCCTCTCCACAGTGCCCTGCAGCGTGGACTTCTGTTTTGTGAGAAGGGTTTCCAAGTATCATAGTATATAAATAATTATGTGGCTATGTTGGTGGCCAGTGTGCTTGTCACAGTGCTTCCAAAGCCATCTGCAAATGATTTGACTAGTAGAATACATTTACAGTAAATGCTCTCAAAATTGAAGTGTTCCACAGTGTCTTCAAGATAAACAGGAATTTGAAAAAGGACTTGGAAAAATGTATTTTGAGTTCTCAAGTTGTATGAGGCATTTTGTAGGGTGCAGCTCAAATACCAAGCTCGGCACAGAATATTAATTACATAACAAGATAAATATTGAAATTGTAGAATCATAGAATATTGTGAGTTGGAAGGGACCCATGAGGATGATCAAATCCAACCTCTGGCTCCACAAAGAACCACCCAAATGCAATTGGTTGTTCAGCTGTGGCAGCTTGGGGCTGTACCCACTGCCCTGGGCAGCCTGTTCTGTGCCCACTGCTCTCTGGTGCAGACCCTTTCCATAACCCCCACCTGACCTTCCCCTGATGTAACTCCATGCTGTTACCTCGGGCCCTGTTGCTGTTAACAGATAGCAGAGCTCAGCACTGCTCTCAGCTCCCTGTGAGGAGCTGCAGCTGCCATGAGAGCTTCCCACAGCTTACTTTGCTCTGGGAGCAACAAACATAGGGCCCTCAGCCGTTCCTCCAGTGTCTTACCCTCCAGACCCTTTACCATCTTTACAGCCCTCCTCTGGGTGCTCTCTAATAGCATCTTATGTTGTAGCACTGAAACCTGAGCCCAGTGCTCAAGGTGAGGCTGCACAGCACAGAGCAGAGCAGGACAACTGCTTCCCTCACCTGGCAGTGCTGGACCTGAAGCACTCCAGGGTAAAGTTGGCCCTTCTGGCTTCCAGAGTGCACTTCTGACTCAGATTCAATTTGTCACCAACCAGAACACTCAGATCCCTTTTTGCGGGGCTGCTCTCCAGCCCCTCACCCCCCAGTCTGTACATAGGGCCAGCGCCACCCCATTTCTGGTGCAGAACCCACAATTTGCTCCTCTTTATGCAGATGGTGACCACCCTTGAATTGTCCAGATCTTGGTGCAAGGCCTCTCTACCCTTAAGGAAGCCAGCACTCCTCCCTCATGCTCATGTGTCATCCTTGTGCATCATCCACAAATTTACTTAATACAACTTTGTCAACTGTTTACGGGCTGGTTTGGCCTGATTCTGTGACTAGCAGGGTGAGGGGACCCACAGGTCCACACCCTGGGAAAAGGGAAAAGGATAGAGAGGTGGGCCTAAAGACAAATCAGCGGCAATGATGAGGAGAAACAAACTAATTTACTAATTGATTTAGTAAATAACAGATATCAGAATGCAAGATACTATACACACTATAATACAGTATAATTAGAAGTGAAGCTAATAAATTAAATGAGAGAGGAGTGTCTGAAAACTGAAGGCCTTACTCTGATGCTGAGGTGAGATGGCACCTGCAATAGATGATGAAAAAGGAAGGTCAAATGACCTACAAACAGCTGTTATCTTTTGCTCTGAGTGGAAATGGTTAACAGAACAGAGAACAGTCCTCTGGGGGATCTAGTTCTTCTCTTCTGGGATAGGTACGTGGAACTGGAGCATTGACTCTTTAACTTGCAGTGCACTACATGATGTTATAATGTGGAATACTGATAACCAAAAGTCATAAAACCATGACAAACTTCCAGATCTTTATTGGAATCAACAGTGAAAACATTAAAGAGAAATAGACTTAAAATGGAGCTCATCAGAATCCCACTGGTGACAAGCAGGCCAACTCTCAGGCCATAGCCTCCCCTCTCCTATCTCAGCCTTGTTTTGGTTGTCATGGGACATTCGTAGGGTCTCATCATCATTGCCTTATGATGCCAAGAGCTACCTCCCTGCCAACCTCTATAAACCCTGACAACAGAACACCAGTTGCTGATTGACTTCTGTCTGGGAAGCACACACTTGAGACCAGGAGCATTTTACCTAGACCTTTCCCTCCCATTCTGGGAATATTTGTGGAGGAGGACGGATCCTCCTCCACCAAAGAAGTTTCGCTTTGTCTTCCAGAGAGTAGCAGTGAGCCAATGCATGTAGACCCACTGGAGGGTGATATTGGGCCCATGGAGGTGGATCTACCTCCAGAGGATGAACCGATGGAGGTAGATCCACCTCCATAATGCCTGGGCAAGCACTGTAACATACTTCCCCAGAGACATCACTATATCTGTTGGTGGCACAGCAGGAGCTCTCAATTTCCATCTTGGCGTTGAAGAGTTGCCATCCACCGAAGAGCCCCTGGGCCATCTGCTGCTCTCTAGAATCCCTTCTTCCCTGTCTCCCATCCTCATCCTTCCCCAAGACCTCTCACCTCTTCTTTCCCAAGCTCTGAGGAAAAGGGAAGGACTAGGACTGGTGTCCTTTAAGCTTCTGCACTGACAAAGCAGGAGGAGTCCAGTGAATGGACCCAGGCTCCCCGTGGCCTCCATGCAAGCCCCAAGGAACAGGGCAGGACTGGGACTAGTGTCGTCTATGCTTCTACACCGGGACAACTCCCTACAGCCTCCTGGTGAGCCCTCAATAAGATGCCAGGACTGGAACTGGTCTCCTCTGAGCTGCTGTGCTGGAACAACAGGTGAAGTCTAGCCCTGAGCTCCCTGCAGCCTCCAGGCAAGTCCTGAAGAGGAGGGCAGAACTGGGACTGGCATCCTCTAAGCTTCTGTGTCAGGACAAGGGGAGGAGTCTAGCAGATGGCGTGGAGATCCCTGCAGCCTCCAAGTGAGCCCTGAAGAAGAGGGCAGGACTGGGACTGGTCTACTCTCAGCTGCTGTGTCGGGACCAGGAGGAATTGAGTGGACAGCCCCAAGCTCCCTGCAGCCTCCAGGCAGCATCAGAGAAGGTACTGAGGCAGCTTTCCATTGGAGAAGCAGAAGACTTTGGTTTGGATGGGAAGAGGGACTCCAGTTCAGTATCAGGGTCCATTCCAGCTGCTCCATTAAAAAAATTTCAAAACTGGACAATAAACAATTTAAAAGAACAATACAAAATAACAATGATAAGAAAAAACTAACGTTTTTTCTAAAGCAAAACCAGTAAGTGCCTCTCCATTTTTGGTACTTTAGGGTCTGCCCTGGGTTTCCTGGATCCCCTCCACTCTTCCCAGAGGGAATGACTCTGCCCCATGGGGTGAGGCACAGCCCAGGCCTCAGTGCTGGGGAGGGGCTCTGGCACATGGCAGCCTTTGCTCAACACTGTGCACAGAGGACCAATGAGGGGGACGGAGGGCTGTGGAGGTGCCCCCCTGTTTTACTACAGGGCACTGTTTAAAATATTTGATTAAAATCACGCTTGAAAAAGTAAAAAAATATTTGAAAATGTAAAAATACTTGAAAGCATCATTTTCATGTAAAAACCCATTTTGAAGATAGTATTTGAAAAAGATATGTTTTTTGAAATCGTTTCATATAGTATGTGCACAAGGTTCTCAAATACCTACTCTTATTGAGTAATAATATCTGTTTTTACAGAGGTTCCGTCATGAAATGAGAGAGGGAAAATGGAGACAGGGAAGAAAACATGACAGAAGATGGTATTTGAACAGCTTGTTAATTGAGGGGGTGGACAAAATCCAGTCATACTCTTAATTTGGAGTATCTTGCTTTACTGTTTTCTTTAGTGGGTCCTGAAAAATAAAGGGATTATAAATTCTCTAATGACAGGCAAATTAAAATACCTAGGATTTATTTGAGAGCACTGCACATCTGTTCTGTTTTGAAGCTGATACTGCTGTGTGCTTAGAGCCTTGGTAGCAGGAAATGATAAGTAGTCATATTGGATTTCCAGAATGGCAGCATCTGAACAAGGCATGGTCAAGAATCCCTTAGGAGTTTAGTTTTTATGGAACTTTTTTTGTGCTGTAGAGAGATAGTCATCCTAAAACTTGAAGGAGTAGGGGTGGGAAGAGTAGGCTGATGGCTACATCTGCACAGGGAAGAATCTTTTGGTAATAATTCTTGGGCATCCACCCAGCCACCTCTTCTTCCCACCTGCAGCATTGCTCTCAGCAGGCAAGTCTAAATGTTATCATGCGCAATAACAAGACAGCTCTCAGCAACTTTGTTCTGCATCTTTCTCTATTGCAGTAGGGGAAGGGAAGCTTGCAGCTGCTATCTCCAAAGAGACCAGCAAGGGAGCTTGGTCTGCCTACTGAGAACAACTCTGCAGATGCACCAGATTTCATTTTATTGTAATACCAAGTCAGCTTGCTGTTATCACTCTATGGCATAACAAATGATAGTGTTTCAGGAGACTATTTAAGAGTCTGTGTTATAATAAAGCAAGATTCAATGCTTTTGGGTGACTCAGCTTGTAATGACGCTGTATATGCTCTCCTTTTCTGTTGTGACAGCATTAGTCTTTGCACCTCTTGGGGAAAACTAATAAAATGCACCAGAAAGTAATCTGAGCCCTTTAAATTTTAACTTGAGTGAGCCTGTGATCCCAGAAAGGGTGATAATTAATATATGTAGCTACTCATTTCCTTCCCATCTAGTACTGTGTGCCTTATTTAGTCAGCCTTTTGGTTAAACTCTCTTATTAAATATTTGAATGCTGGTTTGCAAACAGGAGTACAGAATTTTTACCACAAAATATTACTAGGGGTTTAATATCATATTGGCATTGTGGGAAATATCTGCAGGTTTTTCTTACTGTCTTGTATTTCTGTTAAAGGTAATGCTGCTTTGAGCAGCTTTGTGCAGGCTTGTTCTGTATAAAGAAATAATTCAGATATAAACTACCAAATTTGATGTCTAAAATTAATGGTTATCTGAAATCATCAAAAGGTACAGTCTGGTTTTAATTACTTTTTCTTCTTCCCAGAGTTTGAACACAAATCATTCTGATGGTGTTTACTGGTGGCTCAGCACTTTGGGAGAATACTTTTAAAAGTAGTTTGAAAGTAAATATGTTTATTTAAAATCACTGAAATAATATTGCTTCAGGCTCTCTCTTTGTAAAATGTTGATTTAGCTAACATGTACGTCACTCTGAAAATAATGCCTCCTGTTTATTTCCATGGAAATTACAACAGATACAAAGATCACAGTAACACCATTTGATAGAGGAAGAACAAGAGCCTACATGCTGCACTTGTAAAAATCTGTACCAGTGGAGGTGATCTGCTGTTGCCACTGGCTAAACGCACCACCCACTGCTTCACTGCGCTCACATCTGCTGTTTGGTCTCCATAAACGTTCAGCAAGCATTGATGAATGTCAGTGGCTACAGTTTTTCCTGCATGGAGAAAATCAGTGGCACCTCTTTGCTTCATACACGCTTCCTCATCAAATGCCATTTTGTTAGACTGCCCCTCTGCTGCCATCTGTCTTATGGCAACAACATGTAACAGAATATTGGTGGGAAGGTTCAACCTCTACTGCCATATCATCAACACCTGCTCCGTTATTATAAAATAAAAAAAATAAATATAATATATAAAATAAAACAGGAGGCATTACTTCTGGGGCAGTCCTCATATTAGCTACTGTAAAATTACTGCAGGTACCTGGCAGCCTAGACTTACCAAGTATGAGTACATGTCTTGGGTTTGCTGACTGTAAATATGTAAGGAAAGATTAGATTTGCAATTCAGTCTTTGTAAAATTCTTATTGCATCTTAAATATCTTCTCTGTTATAACTGAGGAAATATGATTTTTTTTTTTTGGATGTAGCTGAGGAAATTAACTATCTTTCTAAGTCTAGTGATTAGCTGAGGTCATTCAGAGATTGAAATTTTAATTTCATATGGAAGTGTTAATAATTATGTACTTGAGTCATAATGTCATTAAATTTCATTTCAGACATCATTACTCTTATGAAAACAAGTAAAGTAAATAATGCATATTGAAGGGGTGGTCTATCTGAACTCTCTAAAAGCAGGTGGCAAGGGCCAGGGGGTGGTAGTTTTCATTTGCTTGGCTTCTCTCTGATTTGAAAGGGAAGGGCTCATTTATGCTTTGTTGCACTGACAAATTTTGCTGCCAGTAGTAGTCATAAAATGGTTCGGATGAGAAGGGACCTTGGAAGTCATGTAGCTCAAAGAGCCCTGCCATGTCCAGGAGTACCTTCTGCTGGACCATATTACACATAGTTCTGGATGTGTCACTCAGTTACAACAGATGTAGAATTTGGCTGTCAGGTTTCACACTGAGGCAAGGAGTGCTTCTTGGTGTACAGTAGAAGTTCTGGAACATAGCTCCCTTTGCTTCCGAGATTAAACCTCTGAGAGTAAGTATGGTTTTCCTGTTAACAGACTCTTGCAGCAGGGCTTCTCTGGAAGATCTATAAGGTTGATGACTGAGGAAGCCATAAGGTATTGTAAGACAAATTGTACATATTTGTGGGTGAAATTTTCTAGTGTGTTTTGTAGAATCAAGATGAGAAATATAGGTACTTAGTCTTAAAAGTAAGCAAAGAATTAGAAGAGTAAATGCGATTTTTTCGTTTTGATATGTGGAATCTTCAGAAGTGAAGGGAGTATCTTCCCTATGAAATTACTGTTTCGTGTGTAGCTGCAATCAGATCAAACCCTCGTGAAGAAAATATATTTTAAATTAAATTTGAGGATGTTGGTTATGAATGGCGTGTGCTTAGAAATATCATATTCATCATAACCTTTTTTCCTTTCTCTGTGGCATGATGTTGATGATGCAAGTTGCTGTAATGCTTGAATATATACCAAGTCTGTGACCTTGTAGGTATTTCAACTGTATACAAGTACAGTTTAGTAGTATCCTTTGTTTAAGTACAGAAGTGAGGTGGATGTAAGAAATGGTTAGTATTGGCAGCATTTTGTTGACTTCTTGAATAGATCAGAAGTGGAAAATCATTTTATATCTTAATTAATATAATACATTATGTAAGAGGGTTGTTTTTCCTACATGCCGATTATTTATTTGGATTTCTTTTTGTTGAGTAGAACTGCAGTATAAACAACTTTTTGTCACTTCATACATTCCTTCAGTGTAATGCAGAGTCTGGTAATACTACATCTTTTTTAAAGTTACTTATGGTGACCTTCACATAGATGTAAGAGTTGTACTAGGTAGAACTGATAGTTGTTTCTTGCTTGCAACTAGAATTGTGTTTTACTGTGTACTTTATTTGCTTCTTTCTCTTCTCTCTAATGGATAGCATGAAAATGACTTGTGTGGCATAATATATGACTATTTGCAAGAATATAGAACGCTAAGATTCTTTTTCTGTCATCTTTATTTTCTGGCAGGTAAAGCCATAAGGTGTAAGCCTTTTCACTCCCTTTATATTGTCAACTTTAGCTCTTCTATAATCGTGCGTGGTGTGGCTTAAATGAAAATTGTGCCTATGTACATCTTTGGCTTAGTGTATACAGTGAAGGAGTTCATATGTTTCATATCAAAATCATCAACATCACTTTTTTGGTAGTACATGCAAGGGTTTGGAAAGCTTGATTTAGCTTGCATATTTTTTCAACATTTTGAAGTGCTGCTGTACAGGGGATTGGAATGACTGCTTTAGAGGGTAAATTTGACTACTTTTTGTCATGGATGCTTTTATTTTTCAGACTCTCTTTTTTCATTTTTCATTGTAAAATAACTTCATATTAAAACATGACGTGGTTTTGTTTCTTATTTGAGTTGAGATGAGATTAGAACTTGTGCTTCAGTACCAGGTTATATTTCATTTTTGTGGTTCCTCATAGGAGTAACAGACTGCAAAGTGCCAGCTTTTTCAGGATCGTGGCTAGGGCTTTCAGATTATCTGAGTGTCTGTATGTCGTGTATGGTTCTCTGGGTTTGTAGTAATAATCTCCTTCACGTGTAGCAATATTCTCAAAGTTTTGAAACAAAAATTAAGAATCAAAATAGATACTATGTAGATTAGAATATAGATATTCTAGTCTGATCTGTTTTATGAAACAAAACATCTTTGTAAAATGATTTGTAATCTCATAACAGGAAAGAAATATTTGTATACTAAAGCTTAAATAATATTTCCTGCTAAATTGCAGTGTTATAGAAAGATCCTGATTAAGAATGCTGGAGTATCTTTGACCTCTCATTTCCTTCCTTCTAGGATAATTTTTCTTGTTTGCATGTGGGTAAGAGCAAAATACGTTATAATATTTTTTTTCAGTTGTCGTTTTAAGTGTGTACATTTTCTTAATTTACTTAGAGAAGTACTAAAACCCTTCCAGCATTTCTCTAAAAGTAAATTTCTCTAACAAATCTTTATGATCCCATGAATAATTTTTATTGCATGTCTCACTTTGCCAACATTTTGTTAACAATCAGTTTTATTTAAAATAATGTTAAAAGCCCTGCCTTTTGGCAGTCATATAATACAAGTATGCCTCTTGAATTTTTGTATATTTAACAGGAATTGAAGACATAAGATAGGTTCTTAGGTAGTTGTGTAAAAACAGATATAATCCTTACTCTACATGGTTTGTCCATGTGTGTATTAGGTAGTGGTAGGTAAAGTAAACAGATTCAGGATAAACTGGGAGGAGGAAGGACCCTTATCTATCTCAAGTCAAAATTTGGATCAACTGAAGAGTAGTTTTCTCTGTAGAACTGGAAAAGTTCATCGGTAAACTGTACAGATATTCGCTTGGAATTCATCACGGCAGGCAGCTAGACTTTGGTACTTGGCTTTTCAAGAATAGTCTGAAGTCCTTGTTCAGTGGCTTTAGGAAGCTGCACATCTTTTAGCTTACATGAGGTATGTTCTTTCAACAGATGGCACTCTTTCTAGTAGAAAGAGAAGAGAGGAAAGATTCATACAAGTCTTATGTTTTCTCATGGGTAATTTTTATCTGCTAGTACTTTGGTGACTGAAGTGCTAACATCATGGAGAAAAATCTCAAACTCGTAAAACTTTTTAATCAATATTTTTGCTTCCTAACAGAAATAGTTCTAGATTTCTGACAGTTCCAGAAGTATGATCTGACTAAACACTTCGTAAATTTTGACAGTTGCTGTTCTCTGAAACTAGAAAGATTACTGCTGTGAAGTCTAAAATGAGCAAGAGTGGTGTATGTTCTGTTTGAGTAGAGAATATTTGTTTGCTTTCAATGAAGTGATTGAATAAAAATTGCTTTGATGGTCTTGAATTTATAAGCAAGCACTTACGTGGGGAAGGTATAAAAATGACCAAGTGACCTCTTCTAAGTGGGAAATTGTAACTTATTGAAAATGCCTTATTAGTAGAATGTAAACCTTCTATTTCTCAAGTAGTAAACTCTTACTTGGTCAGAATGCCTGTTAGTTACTTGTATTTTCTTTCTTTCTTTCTTTCTTTTTTTTTTTCATTCTTTCTGAATAATATAGTTTTTTTTTTTTTTTTTTTGGGAGATTTCTAATATACACATATTTTATAACACTAATGGGATTCCTTTATTTTGCAAAGATCATTTGGGATGATGTCCAAGATGTGACTCATTGTGATGTTTTAAGGCATTATAAAGTATTTGCAAACTCATCTAGATTGTTTTGTTGTGGTGACATGATCAGGCTGTATTTCCTGTCTTGAGGAAATTTGCAAACATTGTAGATAATTAAGATTTGCTGTACTTCTTTAATTACTTCTTGGTAAGTCGTATTACAAATTTACGTTTGTTTTTATAATTTTTGTTATGGATTTCTTCAGCTGTTTTGAGCGTGTCTTAATCTGTGTTACATTGTTACTGATAGAAGACAGGTTGGATCTAGAATACTGAAGACATAAACACTATACTGGATTTCTAAAACAAAAATATTTAACAGCTTTCTTGGGTTATAGAATGAAACATAGCACTCGTAGTGGAAATGCTAAGTCACGGCTGGAAGCACTGATTGAGCACCTGGTATGAAGGCAGGGCCACCCCAGGCAAGGTCAGGTGCATATGCAGTAAGAAGAGCCAGGATCCATCCCTTCCCATACCTCATTTAAGGGTTGGCAGTGGAGGTAAGGGTGACTTGTTGGACATCCCTGTGTACCTGAGACCTTCTGAAGGTAAGTGGCTTCTTTATTTCTGTGTCCATGGATGTTGCATTTGAGTAAATCCTTGCTGCAGCCTGGGACCTTGCTGATCTGTTATTGCTGCACTTTCCACCACATTACAGTATTTAATAAGATGACTTTTTGCAGTAGTTTAGGATTTCTGTGTATACATGTGATTTACCCTCCCCCCCCCCCCAACAAATATATTACAATCAACAAAAACAACAACCTTTTTCTTTTTAACCTTAGGACTGTATTTATACAACTAACTGCTGGTCTAACGATTGGTTTCCAGTTGAACAAGTGTTGTTTGTACAGACACAGACATAAAGGGGAGGAAAAAGTTGTGTTGCACGTTGTTTTTTGTTTTATTTTATATCCAATCTCAACTCTGTCAAGAGATGGGAAGTTGACTGGTGTATTGCATGTGTATTACAAGGGACATATTAAACCAAGTGTGTGAAAAATGCATCTGGGCACAGTATATATCGTTTTTGTCCTCTGACTGTATTGTCTACATCAATCTGGGTATTGGTATATTAGAAACTATCATTATGCAATTATGACTGACTTTAATGCACACAAAAAAACCTGTAGATTATTTGAGATGGGTTAAATATACTTAAATGATTCTGTATCCGTATGTGTGTGTAAAAGAATTTCAAGAGATTGAGTAAGGTTCAGTTGGGAAATGTACAGGGGAAAGCAGCTACTTGCAGGAAGATCATCCACGTGTTTCCTTCTTTAAAAATTGTCAGATAACCTGTGAACTAAATAGCTTCTCTAGGAGCTATGATGCTTCATGTAGTGTGCTTTGTCGAGTATTAGTATTGCACTGTTTCATGTTTCTAGGGTTTCTTTGTTTTCATTACAGAGAATAAGAGGCATGTTTTACATCTTGATTCTAAATGTGAGTAGAGCTTGTATCTGGGAATGAAACTCTTGTTTTGTCTGAACAAGAGAATCCTGATGGAGGATAACTAACAATTTGGTTTTTGTCACTTACAATTGTGGCATTGAGAGGTTTTCCAGGTTTCATCCGTTGTTTCTATATGCTTTTGTAATTCTTATGTAAAGTACTTTGCCACAGTAACTGATGGTTGCTAGCTCTAAGTTGATATAAAGCAAAATTATAGTTTAACATAGTTGTTTTTAGCACACTTAGAGGGTTCACCTGCATTAGCAGTTTAGTTCTTTACTAAATTATCTGCATTTGAGAAAACGCATTGATTGTTCCTGCTTAGTTTGATTGAGGTTGCAAAGTACAAGTTGGGTTTTTCAGACTAAACCAGAGGTTGTTTTCCAGGATTGCACCTCATTCTCCAACTATTAACAAATACTCAGCCTAAAGAACCAAAGTAGGTCTAATCTGGAAGAAACTGCCTTGAGATGTGTGTAGGATTTCAGACAAAAGAGTTGTTTTGCCGCTTAAGAATTTTCTACTGGCCTGCTAAAGTAGGCATAGTCAGAATGTGCTGTGTGAATAAGCAACTGTTTATTTTGTTTAGTTCTTGTACAAGGCCACATGTCTTTATTTGGTGTTCCCTATTCAAATACTGTTTTGAATGCTGAATTTTGTTTTGATTCATGAATCATATCCTTACAACATATGAGTTACTCATGGATAGCTATTACATTTATCTTCATTGATATATTCATTCAAACTCATTACTAAGAATTTATATCTTTATAGCTGACTTTAAGGTAACAGTATTATTACTACTTTTTTTTAAAGAACTTAGTTATGGCATTGTATCAAAATTATGTATGAATCTTTGGGTGCCCAAGCAGGAATGCCCTTTTTCCTTCTTTTTCAAAGAGGTAAAGAGGTTAACATCTCAAATTTAGCATTTGGTTTATTGCTTTGGAGTGACATCGACTTAGAGTAGTGAGTGCATAGCAAGTCTGGGAAGCAGATCTAGAGCTTGTGTGTATGACAGCCAGGAAAAAGAGACAGTACTGTGACCTACCTGTGTGGTGTAGTGACTTCCTGAGCAGCATATGGGAACTGTGTGGCTGAGGTTCCAATGCTCATCTGTAAACTGAGTACATTTCTTATTTATGATATTGGTATTGCAATTTCCAGTGTCGCTTAGCTTTTGGAAATAAAACACAAGTTGAAGGAATTGATTTCTAAAGGGTTTGCTGGAAGAACCAGGCTGTCTAGGTTATGGCTGCATGAGCAAGTAAGCTGCCAGAGTGAGTTGCTGCTCCTCTGTCTCTCTGTGTTCCTGACAGTTTGGCAAACCAGTTAAACACAGGGCCAGGAAGCATTACAGCTTTTTCTTCTGTGTTGTTTTCCTATGCTGTGCTGATAAGATAAATTGACATATGGATGTCAGCATCAGTGCTGGGAGAAATGCACTAGAAGCAGGAAGACTTGTGTATGAGAAATTAATGTAGAACTCCTTCCTCTCTCCTCCAAGGATTAGCATCCTGTGAAGCTATACTCTTAAGGCTCTTTGGTAGGTAGTTGTTCTGACTTAGCTTTTTTTCTTAATTGTGAGTTTCTTGCTTGCTGTAAGCTGATGTGGCTTGATGTATTTCAGACTGCAGTGCACTGCCTGATGCCGTCTGGTTATATGTTCTTGCTTCCTTTCTTGCTCTTCTGATTGATTGTGTAGCCATGGAGTGAGTTGATACCAAAACTGCTATTTTACTTGTCTTTCTGCTGAATGAGAAGCTGATACAACCTGTAACAATAGGGCCAGTACAAAGACAGGATCAAGAATGCATAGCTGCAGCTAAAGATGGTTGTGAACAGCCTGGCATTTTGAGAAACAGTGCTTTATTTGTCAGTTCAGGGCTTCTCAGCAAATTGCATGTATTGGTTCTGGAACTCTTCTTATCCACTATTCTACAGCATGCATAAACTGGTTGCTCCCTCTGTGGTGGCACTATCATGGCGTTATTGGAGGGAGGAAGAGAAGCTGCCTTTCCTAAGATTCTGTGCTTAGCAGCTCTGACATATTAGCCCTAGCATTCAGAAGGAGCAGCAGGTAGATAGTTCTTTAAGTTAGACTAAATCTAACTTTTAAATCTAACTTATGTTTCAGCAAGTTTACAAGAATAGCAATAGAATAGTCTTTCTCCCAGGATTATTTTCCCATTAGTTTACCCTTTTTTTATTCCAGAGCTGCAAAATATCAGTTCTATTAAGTACAATGGCAGGATTCCTGTAGGAGTTTTAAAATCTGAAATAACGTGTATTGCTCTTCCCAGGGTAATGGCTGAGAACTTCTTCTCACCTCCTCTCCCACCCCCTGTTGGTTTAAGAGCTTACTGCTGACGTTGGAAAATTTCAGGCTACAATTGTTAAAATTAGTTGGGACTTGCAGGTTGTAGAAAACAGAATCTTTCAATGAAAGATGATGGCTATGTTATTAATAATAAGTAATGCTACCAGAGGAGCTTATAAAAAGGCACATTTAAAATCTGCTGCTTCAGTTTCACACTATACAAACCATTACTTATATTTAGTTTTTTGAGCTGTTTATCCAAAATGGAATTATAACAATACTTGTGAAATTCTCGCCTTGGTAAACCTATTGAACAGTTGTATCAGAATATGCTTCATCAATCTAAATTTAAAACAAGACTTTCTCTAAGAAGGTCAATGAAACTACTTTTCTTTTGATCTTGCATCCTTGTGGATGTCTGCATAGTTCTTCTGTAAGGGAAGTTTTACTGGATGAGTCAGTGCACTGAGTCATAGGCAGCATGAAGCCTATAGTGCTCTAGACTAACTAATTGGTAACAGTCTCAAATTTAATTAAAGTGCAGTTGTCAGTTCTGTGTTACTGATTGACATCCCAGGAAAGTATTTTGTTTTTGGCAACTTACATTAATTGTTCTCAGTTTGTGTGGTTTAGGATCCTCTTAATGTTGAATAGATCTGCCATTGCTGTTATCATCTCTGTGCTTTTTGATTTCTATACTGCTCATTTTGAATTTTTTTTTCGTTAGGTAACATTTTCAGTAATTATGCTCATTATCATACTTGTGACTTTACAGATGTGTAGAGTCCTTTGAGGATTTTTTCTTAGAATTTTCTTCTTTAAGAACAGTCAAATTAGCACAGATGAATATTTTTTTCTCACTTCAACTCTTCCCAAAATTTTGTAAGCATGATGCAAAATTTATTAAAAAAAAAAAAGTAGTAATTTGTGTTGACTTGTAGATTGCATGTTCAGTTGTGATAGGTTTTATTTCTAACGTTCATCTTGTACCTTGGTTTAGTATAACAGGTAGCTTTTGTTTATCCCAGTGTGTGCCATCTTCTCCAGGTGATGATGTGATGGTGGTTTCCAGTGACTGGAGATACTGGGACAAACGGAGCCTTTCTTCCTTTTCTTCACTTTCTTTGTGTGTGATTCTTTCTTTACCTCCTCAAGGAGCATCAGGGAAAGAGCTGTGTTGGCAGAAAAGAGATGATGTCTTGAAGCTGTATATCTTTCATTAAGGAAAAATGTTCAGGATGCTGGGGGAAAATCAGGGCTTGATTGTATTTTTTTAATTTATTTTATTCATAATTGCTTCCACTGGGTTTTTTTTTTTTTTTAATCTACTGGCTTTGTGCGTGACTCCTGGTTTTCCCAGCTGCGAACTGAGGAAGGAAAACTTGAATGACTTGTAATGCTCTGTGCCAACTGAGTTTCTTACTTTTTTAAAGCCTTTGAGATAATGTTTCCATATGTGATAGATACTGAAACTTGGATGATGGAGAAATTTATTTCCAGAAATTTATTTATTTACCAAACAAGGACATAGATGATGTTTTGATTACCTATTAGTTTTTTTATCTTGACCAATTTCTCCTCTTTTAATGTGTTTAGATGTAAATATCTTTCTAAACCAGAAGACTATCAGAAATACATTGCTGATTCACATTAGAAGTACACTTGACCAGATGTGCAGTTGCTGTTGGTGCCCAACAACAGGTGCTAATGGAAGTGTTACGGAAGGGTGCATTAGGAAATGCTAATTTATCCATCCTTCACCTCTAAGCTTCTGACGGTAGTTTAAGGATGTCCTTAAGGGGGAGAAGATAAAAAGAAAAATTGTGGGTTGCATTCATGTTGCATGCATTCTTGACTGACGTAGTCTTTTTTATCCACGTTTGATCTCTTTTAAAAATGTGTTCAATTTTAGCCCTCTCCCTTCAACACGATACCCATAGTTCCAATATTTGCATGAAAAGCGCTTTCTTGTATTTGTTCTAACTTGATGCCTGATAATATCATTAAGTTCACTGAGCTCTTGTATTTTGAGATAAGTGAATCATACCATCTGGTCCAGCTGTATGAAAGTAATGTTAATAGTCCTCAGCAGAAAATAGCTGGAGGCTTTGGATGTTGTACTGGACCAGAGATGTGTGTCCTAAGGGGATGCCTTTTCCTCCTTTCCTGTCTTGTCCTCATCTAAGCACAGTTTCATATGAAGCAGCAGTGACTGAAGGTTTTCTAGTCTCTCCTGAAATGATCATAAAGCTAGCTCTGAAATCTGTTTTTTTTTTAATGTTTTTTTTTTGTTTGTTTGTTTCTATTTTATGAATTTCCCTCACATCATCTTTCTCTTAGGAATTCAAGGCTTACCCATAGAATTGTAGAATGTCTTAGGTTCCAAGGGACTTTAAAGGGAATACTCTTGCCATGGGCAGAGTTGCCAACCACTAGATCTGGCTGCTCATCCAGCCTAGCCTTGGATGCGTCCAGGCTTGGGACATCCATATCTTCTCTGGGCAACCTGTACCAGTGCCTACCATCTAATCTTTATTTTCCATTTTTGAGTTTAAAGCCTTTCTTCCTTGTCCTGTCACTACCAGACTGTGTAAAAAGCTGGTCTCCCTCCTGTTTATCCCTTCAAGTACTGGAAGGCCATGATAAGTCTCCCCAGAGCCTTCTCCAAGCTAAACAAGCCCAGCTCCTTCAACCTTTCTTCATAGGAGAGTTGCTCCAGTCCTTCTTTGTGCCCTTCTTCTGGGACCCACTCCAACAGCTCCACATTATTCTTGTGATGAGGGTCCCAAGCCTAGATGCAGAATTCTGGACGGGACCTCATAAGGGTAGAACAGAGGAGGAAAGTCACCTTTCTCTTTCTGCTCTCCAGTCCTCTTTTGATGCAGCCCAGGATACCACTGGCCTTCCAGGCTACAGATGCACACTGCTGGCTCCTGTCCAGCCTTTCATCTGCCAGGACCCCCAAATTGTTCTCCCAGTCTGTAGACATCTGGATTGCCCACACCCAAGCGCAGCACCTTGCTCCTGGCCTTGTTAAAGCTCATGTCCCTCTAGATGGCATCCCTTCCTGCTGTCATACCAAGTGTACCACTCAGCTTAGTATAGTCTGCAAACTTGTTGATGCTGCACTCAATCCCACTGTCTACGTCACTGATAAAGACATTTAAGAGCCCCTGTCCCAAGATGGACACCTGGGGAACACTACTTGTCAGCAGCTTCCACTTTAACACTATCCTCTGGCTATGACCATCCAACCAGTTCCTTATCCACTGAATAGTCCAGCCTTCAAATCCATTTCCATATCTCTATCAAATTCATGTCTAGTGGGAGTGGTATTTTTTCCTCTTTTGCAGTCATCAGTGATTTTACCTAACAGCTGTGAGGTTTTTGAATATGAGGAAGAATCGCTTGATATCTGATGCGAGTCATTCTCAGCCTTCTTCCTTTTTGAAGAATTTCCTCTTGCATTCATTTCTTTTCGTTCTTTACCTTGATTTTTATCTAGTTCCATTCCTTCTGTATCAATTCTTGCTCCACTAATTGTATGCTTATTCTCCGTTGAAGCATGTACTGGCTTGGTTTTGATTAAGTGTTAAAAACGTAGTGTATTTTAAAAATGTATATAAATCTATTAAAAATCTATTTTTTTTAACATTATGCTATGTTAAATATGTCAGTGTGTGAGGATACATGTTTTGAATATAGTCACCAAGTTACTTATTCTAGAAACTGAGAATAAAATTAATTTTAAGGCAAACTGCAGCATTTTGGAAAGCATCTTTTTAAACACTGAAGTTCTAAAGTGAAGCTTCTACCTCCTTATAGTCACAGAAGAGAATAAAGCTCTTCTGGAGGCACCCAGTTTCTAAATAGAATGATATCAGATAAGTCTTCCATTTTGTCTTAACTTTTCTTGTTTCTTATAGAAGACGCTGGAAAACGTTTCTATTCTGAACTCTTGAAGTTTTGATTTTAAACTCGGTATTTTAGTGACTGTCATAACTTTTTTTTGTACACTAACAGTGGTAGTAGCATGTTCAGTGCTAAATTTGTGTGATGTGATGTCTGTAAATGGCTTCTTCTTGAACATATGCATTGCTGTTCACATAATGTTGGCTATGTAGTTACAAGTGGTGATAGTTTCCTATTCCTGTTTTCTACAATTTTTACATACAAATACCCATGTTTTTGTTTTTTAGTTTCTCAGACTTAGGGCTAAGTTATTGCTGGTCAAAATCTATTTATTCTGAACTGGTGCACTGAAGATGAAGAAATAAGATTTATGACTTGTTAATGGGGTTTCTGCATCTCAGTACAAAAGTCCAGAACATCCTACCAGTGGTAGGAATTCCATTTTCTCTACAGAGAGGAAATAACTGAGAATATTTTCATATGCTGTTTAATAAATAAATGTTTTTTTAATGTGGAAGACAATGCTTCCTTCATAACACAAGCAAATAATTAATGGTGATAGGTACTATCTTTTACCTCTATAATTTCGTGCAGTATTTAAGTGAAATGTTTGTGGATTGTTTTCTGCATGCATTGACGTTTTCTATCTTACAGACAGTGGTTTTGCTTTGCTATGGTTATCTTGTACCAAAATTGTACAGAAATTCTTTCAGATTACATAGTTCTTCTAGTCAGGTTTGAAAAAAATAATCATTAAATGACATCAGAAGCACTAGTCTTGAAGTATGTGTTAATCTCTTGTCTGCTGGTAGAGAATAACTGGAGAATTAAGACATAATTTCAGCAAATGTTATGCAAGATTTCTCTCTTGTTGTCCTGACCATATTGAGTGAGCACAAATAAGTGCTCAGAGCATGCTAGAGCTGGCATTTAGAAAATCTGGAAGATAAAATGTAACACCTACTGAGGCATGAAACAAACAAGTAAGGTACCAATTGGAAAATAATTTCAGAGGCTGTAGTACTATAATAGTTCAATAAGGAGAATTGAAAACATGCTCTTAGCCCACTGATCTTTATGGCTTTGTAAAGAGTTCTCCTGTCTGAATTTAAAATGTCTTTATTCTTCTCTCAGCAAGTCAGATTGTTTGCAGTAGGTTGTAATAGTATATTAAAATAAATATTGTAAGCAGAAGAGTGGAATGCAAGGCACAAGTTATCAAAATCAACCATCTGATTATTATGCGGAGTATTAAAAACTTAGTAAAACAGTGACTCTTATCTTAATAAATGTATATCCATAATGTAATTTGAGAGGTTTGAGTTATGAGTTACCATACCAACCTAAATTTTTCAAATGTTTATATGATACTTCTGATGAAATACATTTTGGATAAAAGTACATAAATGATTATAAATGATGGTTTTGGTCAGATACGCTACGTTACTGTTCTACGAAGATCCCAGGTTTAAACATCGTAACCAAGATGCCAATCATCAGACATGTAAGAACATGCCATCCCTGAATGTGTATGTATCTGTCATGCTTGAAACATGATTTCCTCTGGAAATTGCTTCCATCTTGCTTAGTGAGGTTGTAGAGTGAAAGAGAATGGATGTGGATATGCTGAGTTGATTTAGCAAGTTGGGTTACATTGGTACATTGACTTTTAATGAAAATTTATTTATAAGAAGTTTAGCTCTACTTGACTCTGAGCGGCTGGGCACAACTATAAACTTTATTTTTGAATGCGGAATGAATTCTTGTGTGTGGCTTCTGGGAAATAACTGATTGCCTCCAATCATGGGCTCCTGTTCTTCTGTTTACATCAGTAAACATGAAAACAGTGGGTTTTTTGTTGTCTGTTTTTTCACTTTTGCAAGTGTAGGAGTCTCCTCTGCAATGCTGATGACGTGTGGCATTCATGGAACAAATGGTACTTTATCTTTGCTTTTAGAAGCAAATCCTACCTGTGCAAACTACTGCATTTTATTGCCTGAGTTTAAATGTTAATGCTAGAAGAGCAGAAAGGCTAGATGTAATGTTCCTTTTCAAACAGTTTTACTTGGTAAATGCCCTACAGTTTATTAATTGGTGATATTCAATAAATTCTTGAGCTGACAAGTTTTGTTGTAAATACCTATTAAATTATATGCTTTCAGAACCTGAATCTTATTCATATTTTATTTCAGTGGTTGTTACCAGTTTTTTTTTTTCTTCTCCCATTTTTCTTTGTGATGTTAGCCACATCAACTCCTCCTCTTATAACATGCTACTACAGGTAGGACTTGCCTCATAAACAGACTGTCTTGCCAGTATGTGAAGTATGCTGCCTCTCTTCTTTGTAACTTTTGGCGAGAACTTGCAATAATATCTGTTGAAATGTGATAGTATCAGTTGAAATGCAAGCAATTAGTTTTAACAACTTTAATGTAAAATACAGTTTATGTTGCACTTAATGTGCTTGTTTATTCTTTTTGTAATTAACATCTGCACATTTTTTTGAAAATAAAAACAATAACACAAAATCAGGTTTGCCTAGCTTAGTCATTACATTGCATGCTCTGATTTCTAGCATTGTGTGCTATCTTAAAATACCTCAGTAATACAAGTGAGAATGCTTTTTGCATTAAAAAGAAAGTGATGATTGTTCATACCGCAAATTATGGATGCATGTTATTTTTCAGTGACTGATGTCAATGCTGCATGCCCTTTAGGCATTTTTTATGACAGTAGTTGCATGTTGCCAGTTAAGTCTTTTATTCATATTGAACTAGCTGCAGATGTGCAACAAGAGACTGAAAGTTCCTGGTGTTCGACTGTATGTTTTGAAGAATGCAATAGGTGTCTTGTGTAATCAATGGATTGTATGAAAACTATATTTTTGATTTTTAAGCTTGTTATTTTTGCCAGTGGTTAATGATAAGATTTTTCTCAGGGTCTCTATTGTGTTTTGATTGCTGTATTAATGAAGTAAAGAGTATTAAAGTAAATAATAAGTCATACTAGTCTCACTAGGAATTTGAACTCATATTTGTGGTAGGAAATTAATCTGGTTTTAATTGCCCTTGAGTCTGAAGTATGTTCCTCTTTGTAAAGCTGATCTCACATAAATATAAATCAGTAACTGGCTGTTCTTTAATTATGTATTACAGTATTGTACCTGCATACTAGATGAGAATGTGAGCATCTCAAGTTACGGTGTATTGGAGGTCATTAAATCTTCCCTGCTTTATGAAGTTTAGTAGCAGCACACTTCTAATTACTGAAAAATGCATGTTTGTGCTGCTTGTTTTAGAGTGGCTATGTTTAGCTATGGAAAGACACTCACTCACTTTGTAAGTAACTCCATAGGGATTTTGACAGCATGGAGAACAATTGTTGTAAAACAACTGCTAAAAGATCACAAAAGTATGTTTAAAAAAAAAATTGTCATTGCAAATAGTTTTGAGATGTTCTAATGTAAAATCAGAAAGCACATCATAATTACTAGCGAATATTTTTTTATTATTATTATTTTTATTTCAGAAATACATGGCTGAATTCTACCATGATCCAAAAAATACTGCATGAATATAATGAAAAGATCATTGACGTAAGCTGTACTCTCAATAGCAGCCTGTTTTCTTCCCTCACCAATTTACACTTAACTTTCTGTTGTGGTTTAACCTGGCGGATAGCTAAGCTCCATACAGTCGTTTGCTCACTCTCCCACCTTCCTAATGGGATGGGGAGAGAATCAAAAAGAACAAAATAGAACTCGTGGGTTGAGATGAAATTATTTACTAATACAGAGAAAAGGAAAAGTATAGTAGTTATGACTCTCTCTCTATATATATATCTGAATGTATATAACAAGTGATGCACAATCAACTACTTATCACTCCCCGGCCAGTGCCCATCTAGCCCCAGAAGAAGTGGAAGAGAGCCAGATGAACTCCCATTTCCTTCAAAACTCTTCTTCCGTGTGATATCATATATTATGGAATATCTTTCTGGCCAGTTTAAGTCTACTGTCCTAATTCTGTTACCTCCCAGTTCCTTGGCCCCTTCACTGAAAATTACTTTGATTCTGTACAGCACTGTTTAGCAACAACTATAAACATCTGTGTATTATCAGCATTGTTTTTGTCCTAGAACCAAAACATAGCATCATGAAAAACACTCTGAAGAAAATAATTCCATCTCAGCTGAAACTAAAACATTTATTTCCTCTTCAGCTAGGGCTTATTTATGCTAAAAATGCTGTAAAATTTATGGAGAAGATGTTGGGGCCAGGGGACTTTCAGAACATACCTTTTATTTTCTTCAGGTTGTCAGTTGTTAGTCTTAAGTGTACTAAGTACTTACTACTTTTTAGCAATGACTGCAGTCGTAGATAGTAAGGATAAAATATATTTATGCTCTTGGTGTCATACTGCAAAAATCACTATGATATGAAGTAGGAATTTGAGTTTCTTACTGAAATGCATCATAAGCAAGGCTGGTGGTTGAGTTGCTGGAATCTGACTTCTGGTGATGTTTTAATTCTGTTCTCTACACAGTATCTGTGACTTCTTCATATCCAAGTAAATCTTCAATTAACTCAGACATGGTGTGGTTGACCAACACAGTAAAAAAATGATGTATGCCAAAATTGTTCACTATTATGGCATACCAAAACTTTTAGTAAGTCACACTATTATCAGGCATAATTAGCATTCAGTGCAAAAATATAGGGCATCAACCAATGTCAGGGGAGACCAGAAATCCTTTAGTTTTTAAGGCATAGTATTCTACAGCATGCTTCTATTGCTGAAGACAGTCCATCGACAAGGCATCCTCTACAGTGGTCTAGAACATCCCTTCTTATAACCCTTAGTCTACCTCCTTCTAGTCAGAGATGGACATTGTCAACTCAGTGTTCAACAAGTCTGTTATAGGAGCAAATGCTGCTTGGTAGGTTCACTTGAACTGGTTTCAGTAAGGGTGCGCAAGTGTTGCACAATTCCTAAAAAAAAAAAAAAAAAAATTGCTTCTAACGATCTGTTTGATTCATCAACCCAGCCATGAACAAAGGCATCTCTATACTATGTCTGTTCTGGTGTAGTAGTGAACTGTAAGTTCCTGTCCAGGAAGTGAGAAATAAGCAGCTATGGCCTTTTCAGGGAAATACTAATCCTAGCACTGGAGTAAAGATGCACAGGTTCCCTAACAACAAAAGGAATACTGGTGAAGCGTCCTGTTTTGTTGAACATGTCCCATGCTCATAGTTCTTGACCACAGCTCATTTGAGATAGGAGGTGGGTAACACAGAGGAGCAGGAGGACAGTGGTGGTGTTGTTAAGGTGCCCATGGAGTAAGAAAGATAATGAATAGCCTGGCTTTGCTTGACCAACTGTATAATTTTTTAACAAAGGAAGAGAATTGGCTACAGAGTATATAATGTTTCATTTGCAAGTCAGCTGAGCTTCACTATCCTGAGGACCAGAGTTAATTGTGACTCATTGATTTCCTTCTCCCCAGTTCCACCATGTAAGCATGTGTGCATTTTAAAAATTAAAAACACCTTAAGGAACTTGGAATTTTGAGTACATGAAATCAGTGAAAATTAGAAAAAGAAAAAATCAGGGTAGCAGCACAAACCATGTACTCTTTCCAGAATGCATACTCTGACAAAGACTTGAATTTCATGACAACATTGTTCAGAGAGTTTCAGTAGGCATTGCATGTTTGCAGTTTAGTTGTTTAGCTGATGCTGTAACATGGTGGATTTGTCTGTACAGGGAGTATATGGGATATGGTGGTTCTGTTTTCTTTTCTTTTTTTTCTTCTAAACTGTATGAAATGAACCTTTTGTGTTGAAAGCAATGCTTCATGTATTTTGGCAGCTAACCTTTTGTAAGACATGACAAATGCTGTGCAACTTTAGGTTTCTGCTTATAGAAATGAAAGCTTTCATCTTTGGGTGCTGAGTTTTAGAAGACCGTTTTTAATGTACTCAGATAAGACTTCTGAAGGATAAAATTTAACGTTAGCTCAGAGAGGGAGAGAAGTGAACTTTAGTTGATTCTTGCTGAAATTGTTAACAATCTCATTGCATGAATGATGTTAAAAACAAATAGGAGATTATGCTCACTCACATCACCACTTTTTGACTTCCTCTTATAGAAAATGTTATCTATTTGAAGTGAGTTTGAAATGGTAGAGTTTGTTTTCAAATACCCATTACTTAATCAGGGAATGATATATGAAATAATAATACTGAATGAAATAATGAAATAAGAGAAAATGTTCATTGTAGTGCAGTTGAATTGGTAGCTGTGCACAATTCATGATCTCATATTTAAACTTCAACCAAAGGTGAATGAATAAATAATTTATTTTTCAAGAGACATGTATTTTCTTGAGAATACCTTGGTGATATTATGACAATAACTGAGGTATAGTACAATCAAATTGGGTAAGTATTTATATTAAGCTATTTGAATATAATGGTATAATTTAACAGAAGGTCTGTTACCAATAATTATTATATTGGTATATATATATTGGTATATATATATATATATATATATAGGTATATATATAGTGCCACAAAACTACATAACTATTATTTAATGATACGAGGACATCTGTGAGATTTCTTACTCCAAACACAGTTGTAAATTGAGTCCAGCCATGAACTTCAGTTGACAGAAAAAAGACTCCACATGTCTTTCAGATGAAAAGTGATCCTACTTCCATTAGTCTCTTTTGAATAGATTGTTTATTTCAGTAGTAAGATGTTCCAAGTCAGCACCAATGTTTTGGATCATGTTGTGTAATTGAGCTGGTGTAAATGACTTTTCCCCCACGCATGATAAATAGATGTGCAGTAGCACTACAATTAATGTATTTTTTTCCTGTTTGTAAATATCAATTGAAATAAGTTTTAAAAGAAATATATTTCATTTTAATTTTTACACAAATTTTTTGACAAGAGATTAAGGGAAGTAGTTCAGTCAATTTGAGATTCTCTTATTTTTTGCATGTACTGATCATCATGACTTGTTCAGATATAATTGTAGGAATAAATTAAAATGCAAAATGATATCAGAAATAAACTCTAGAAAGAGATGTGAAGTTACTTCTTTGTTGTCACTGATAATCTTATACCTTAATACTGCCTTGTAAATTATACAAATTTAAAGTTTATCTTCTGGTATTTATTTATTTCCATTTTCTCCACTGCTGTTCACAACATGCATTAAGAAAAGACAGCCCTAAGTTTCATTCTATTTTTCTATTATATTGGTCATAGTAACAATCTGACAAAACTGTTCTGACAGATGTTAACATCTTGCATCAAAAGTGATGAGTTGCACAGCGAGCATTTTCTACATATACATCACAAAACTTTTTTTTAAGGCTCTTGTTCAAAGTTCTTCTGTACTTTACAGAAAATAATTTTAAAAATATTTAAGAGAAAGGTCACAGCCCATATAGGAAAGAAGGAGTGTGATGATTGGCCAATTAAGCATAAAAATAGAAAACATTTATGAGATTTTTTTCGTGGTTGAAAGGTAGGTGATGTAGGAAGTGCACATGTTGACTACGTCCATGACAAATGTGTAAGGGGAGATGGGGTGTTTTTTTTTTTTTTTCTATTAGCAATGAGAAGAAGAAGAAAATACAAGGGAGCATATAGAAATACTATGGCTGGCTTACATTTTGAATTATAGCAGTCAGGATATCCAAACAATGTTTTTAATATGGTTGTTTTTTGAAAATTGTGTGTACTGCCATAATATGATTAGAAATAAACAGTTTGTGGAAATACTTATAACATGAACTGAATGTGCTTAGGTGGTGACCTGGAAAAAGAGAGTAGGAATACACTGCAAACATTCTCCTGGTAATGAACAGTTTCAGCAGCTGTTAAGGTTCAGATCTGATACTGGTATGAGAGGAGGAAAAAACAAAACAAAACATGAACAAAACAAACAAAAAACATCTTCTAAAATGCCTTGCTGTAGGAAACAGTGTTATTTCCATTCCCCAATTTTCTTATGAAAACATGTGAATTTGAATGTAATGTTGTCTCAGAATAATTATATTTTCTGTTGATTGAAAATTACATTCGGCATGGTTTCAGCAGTGTGGAAATACTTCAAATTACATAGGTCCCAGAAATAGCCTGTTTTATATGAAACTAACCTCTCACCATGTTACAGGACTGGGGCCTATGAACTTGTAGTGCTCTATGGTATGTGGTTCAGCTTCTGCTGGGTGAATTAATTCTCTGTGCAGTGTAGAATGTATGCATGCACATGTTAAAGTATGTACATGTTCATGAGAGAAAAGTGTTAACTTCAGTTTTTGGGCATTGTTGCAAATTAAGTTTGACAGAATACGTTATTTGTTTTTTGTTGACTTAGAAGGCTAGTTTTATTATAATAATTCTATGTAAAATTGATTGAATGACGTTTTTTTCAATTGTTCATTTGTCTGTATGCCTTTCTCTAGGAAGGTTGTCTAACATTGATGTATGTATTCTGTGCATAAAACTGAGCATTGACTGGGTGGGGAGGGAAAGTCATAATGTTCTTTTCCTGTTACTATTATGCAGTATGTTTCTGCATGTTGCAACATGAGAAGTTTGTTTCAAACATGGTAGATTGCATAAATATTCTGAAGATGTTTTTGTTTCTTGATCAAGTTGGGCAGTTGCCTTAATTTTAAGGCATTTGGATGCACTCATAAATTCCTGGTATTTTAAGGTGTATGATATTCATATGTTGTGAAGCATTTAGGTGGCACAGAAATGAACTAGAATTGAAGAAAATCCTCTACAGTTTGAGTGCTTGTTTTTTTTTTTTTTCTCATTGTATCTCAAAGAATGTATCAATAGGTGTTGAAAAAGACCTGAAATGCTTGTTCCCATAATTCCAGAAAGTATTAGGTTTTAAAGCAAAAAAGCCTTTTCTCTCATGTTCTGAAATATTGACCAGATACTTTTTGAAATTGAAAATGTATGCCCATTCAGGGAAGCTTCAACTGATCTTCAGTTAGAATTCAGAAAATGATTTGGAATGGGCTGAGCCATATATATATATATTTCAAGATATATATATATATATATATATATCATATCATATATATATATATTTTTCAACAGTTATTACTTCTAGCTTGGAAGAAGGAAATTACAAATCAGAATGGTTCTTAAAATTCATATATTGTTTCACTCAACAGTGCAATTTTTTTAAACAGTCCTTACCCCTGCTATTTTAATTGTGTATATGTATGTGTATTTATGCATGAGCCTGTGTTAGCTGTCCTGTTGCAGGCAGGCCACGTGTTTTCACACCCAGAGATTCCCTTTCATTCTCTGTGCCTACCAGTCTTGAGATTTGTTCCAATTCTGTATAAATAGAAGCTGGATGTTCCGAGCTGTCATTCAGAAAGTCCTCCTTCTAGAAGCAGTGCTAGCCACAGTCTTCTGCCAGAAGTCCATCAGGGACCTTGCACAATCTCAGTCCAGCCTATTGGCTGGAATAGACTTGCAGTCTGTCACAGATCTCTATCCTTTTTCTTAAGATGATTAAGTTCTCTTTTGTGCTGTGTTACAGCAGTCTTTTAGAGCCTTGAAAAGAAATACAGTCTACTTACATCTATATGAAGTAGTTCTTGTATCCTGAGAGTGTATTAAAGTTGTAAGCTGAGGTAAAATCAAGATGTTTGAGCAAGAGGTCAGATATATTTGTACTTTAATGTGCTTAGAATTGATATTTGAAAAATAAAGCAGAGTGGAAAACAACTTGTGTTGTGACAATGAACAATTTCCATTGTGAATAACAAGGAAACTCAGACAAGAAGTTTAGAGAACATGACTCATCATAGAAACACCGGTAGAATGAAGAGGCAAAAATGTCTTGCAATGTGTTGGTGATTTTGTTTATAATAATACTTTTCTTGGGATTTTTTTTCTCACAAAGTGGTTGGGTAGATACAAATAAGAGTAAGTGCTTACTTAGATACCTACCAACGGTGTCTGGCAAGACAATAATGAATTACATATTTATTATCAGTAACAAGCATCTCAGTTTAAAATGCAAGCTTGACCTTTTATGTATTTATAAGAAAACACTATCATTCATTTCAAATATAGAAGCTGTATTATTGTGGCAAATGCTGGCTTGTCATCCCAGTCAGAAAGATGGGTGGAAACTGATGTGAGTTTTGTGACCCAGTCGTGAGTGATTTGGAACATACTGGTGAACAGTGGCTGTCTTATCATGCAGCTGTGTCACTCTGTTCTTCAGGTAACAGTTCCTTCTTGTGAACTTATTTTTCTTAGAATACTCAGTATCCAACATTTCAAGAAAAATTGATGTGATTTTGACATTTGATGCATCAACTGCCTGAACGTCTGTCTTCGTTTTGGTTCTCTTTCTCCAGCCAGTAAATGCCATACACTTTCATTTCATCTGAGAAGTCAGGTAGTGTAGCTTGGAAACTAGGTAGTTCTCTTTCTTCATAATTCATTTCAAATAAGTTGGTACTCTTTTTTTTTTTTTTTTTGTGGTGGTGGTATCTGCTTGTTTCAAGTCTGTAAAAAGTGGAGAGGGTGTAATTTATTTCCAGACCAAATGTGTTAAGCTTATTTGGTGATTGTTACTATTCTGGAATATGGAGTGTGGCGAATGAGGGACTGTTTTGGCTATGGCTGTGATCCCAGCTGTGGCAGTAGGAATTGTGGGTCTACTTTTCTTCTGTACCTCCCAAAATAAACTTCTGTGATTCTAATTTATTGCTTGAGAATCTCAATTTTGAGTGGAAAGTCCTCCAGCAGACATATTTCACTGCTAAAATATTATATTCATATATAATATTGACACAATACCGGGAAAGTGTATATTGTTTCCAAGTTATTTTTTCTTTTGCCCATATTTTAAACCTTGCATTCATTTCGTTTTCTGTTCTGAAAAGATTATCCTTTGCTTCTTCTTCCTGATGTGCAAAAAAAAAAAAAAAAAAAAAAAAAAAAAAAAAAATCAAGCCTATTCTTCCTGTTAGCTTAAAGAGTTGATTTAAGTAGGATTCTTTTCCCTTCTTTTGGATTACCAGTAAGTAGAATTTTCCTTTTAGGGCTATCTCCGAACCATCTGTGGTGTGTGCATTGCAAATGGCAAAGTACAGTTGGTTCTTTGTTCCATAGTGGTCATGTGTGGTAATGCATGTAATAATAGCATGTCTTTCCATGCTTGGTCTGCTGTGCTGAATGACATGATAGCTTTCTTCATGATCTTCCAATCATGCTGTGTTTGACTCTTAAGAGCATTTAACTTGCAAGGAGGGTAGTACAGCAAATGTACTCTGAAGGGTACTCTGAAATGCTCAGCTCAGTACATTATCTTGCTGTGTTTGAATGACTGACACTTAAAAATTCCTTGAGACAGCAAGGGAAAAATACCAGTATGTTACAAAAGTAGCATATACAAGAGAGGTATAATTGTACAGTTGCCACTTCTGTGAGTGTGTTGGTATTCAGGAAAAAAGTGCAAAATAGAGGGGTGGATGAAAGGCCTGCATTTTCCTCAAAAGATTGAAATGAGATTGGTATTTTATTATCAGTGAACGTGATGTTAAGATGTTCAGGTGATAACACTCATTGGAGGCAGAGAATATGGTCTTTATTGGTAGAGAATGGAAAAATAGTAGATAAACAGGACTAGGGGTTAAAGAAAAAGTATTATGCAATGCATGTTCATTATTTTGGGGATAATGGCTTCTAGCTTTTAGAAGATTTATGTTATCTGTTGGAAACAACAGTGAGAAGGTCTTATTTGTACCAGTTAATCATAACTTATAGTATCATGCCTTGTCCATCATGTGTGGACAAATTGAGACCAGATTTGTCTGTGCTGAAAGGCAAATGGCTGGTCTGTCATGTAGTCACTGGAAAGGAGAGAGAAGCTACTTATGGAGAAATCATACCTGGGATAGAAACCTGCTTGGTGTGGTATTTCACGTACCAAATTAATGTGTCTTGTGTAACTTTTTGCTGAAGTCCTCTTTGAGATCATTTCAGAATTGCAAGAGAAGAAGCAAACAAACAACAAAACGTGTTATGAAAGATGAGCATCACCAATAACTGCATGAAAGTGTTAGGGTCAGTAGCAGGAAATAAAAATAAGTTGAATGGAACAAAATGATTTTTTAGAACACAAAAAAGTTCTTGCCTTTCAAGAACTGAGAAATCACAGATTAGAAGTTACAAGCTTTCTTGCCTGTTTTTTTTTTTTTTTGCATATTTTTAAGGTAGTTTCAATTTATGAAAGCCATGCCTGAGTTTAAATTTCCTATTATTTTTTTTTCATGTCTCCTTTTGTTTTGTCATACAGTTAAAGAAAAGGAATTGCTACCTGGTATAGTGGAGTAAACTTTACTTGATACGAGATGCAATCATAAGTGGAATTGCAGATGACTTCAGTCATAGTGAAATTAAGTGCTTAAAAGATATTTATTAGGAAATAACTTGGCAGTGAGAAGTCTTGTATAAAACATAAAGAAGATGAACATTTTGTATCTGTATAACTATCTTAGAGCTAGCTAGTTGTAAAATGAGGGCTATAAAGTTTTTTTGTTTGGTGCTTATCTGTATGTCGCTGAAAAGCCAAATGGTTTTTAAAATATACAGTCAAAACTGATCATAAAATTCCCAAGGGGAACTCTGATGGGGCTATCATAACTTAACAATGGAACAGTGAGTCACTGCAGGAATTCATGTAATAAACTTTTCTTGTATTTATATGACCATAAGAGTAAAACTGTATTTGACTAAAAACAACTAGGCGAGAGGGGGAGAAGATGAAAAACGAAGCATCTTGCTTCTGTTCCAGGCATAAAAAATGAATGAAGTATATATGTTATACTTTACATAGATGATATGAAAATATAATACAGACAGTTACTTCAAATTTGTGCTCCAAAGTAGTTGTGTTAGCAGTAAAAGCAATTAAATTGGCAATCTTAACCTGTTTTTTTTTTTAAGGTTCTAGATGCAAAATGTTGCTAGAATATGAGGCAACTATATTAGGTTCTAGCTTTTTAGTGTAGATGTTTATATACCTCCACTTTTCCAAGACTATCCATAGAAGGTCTAGAAGGCCTTTTTTTGTTCATTTGTTTTTTTTTTTTACCTTAACATTATGTCAGATTGTACCTAATTTAGCCTTAACCAGATCAGCTAGGACACCAGGAATACTTTCTCCTACTCCATTAATGCTGATCATGCAATGTTTATCTAGAACCATGTATCGAGTCCTGCAGTCACTTCCACTTGAATCAGAGCTGTATCCTCTTTTGTGTTGTGATCCCAGTTTAAAAATCATGTTACAGATGTCAGCTGTTGCACAAAGGTTTGGTTTTTTACTTCTCCTTTTTTCTTTTTTTCTTAAAAAAAAAAAAAAAAGCAATTTGGTGAGCCCATGTTTTTTCACAGTGAGTGCTTGCATGAATTCTTAACTGAAGCTTTTAGGTGCTGTCACAATATTGAGAATATGTCACTTGTATCATAGTACAATGATCTTTATCTTCTCTCCTTTCTTCTCCTTTCATCTGCCAGTATTAATTTTTTGCTTCTGTATAAGATCTTCTCCATGGTTCGTTAATATTCAGCATGCATAAGTGGTTTACCAAACTACAACTTAATCAAATTTTAAATTAGTGAAACCAGAGGCATGTGTTTGTGAGGAGAGGTGAGTCTGTTAAGCGGAGTAACAGCTAAGTATTCTTAACTGACATGAGGCACGCGATCTTCAAAAATCCCTTTGGAAGGGGAAAAAAAAAAAAAAAGCAGTGTTAAAAGCAGCATTTGAATATTGCTTAAATAACTAAATTGTCTGAATACATACTTGCCAAAAAAACCCCCCTGCATCTAACTTTGTATGTTCTGATATTCCAAGTTTACAAAACAATGGGGTGTAGTGAGACTTATTAGTGAGAGAAAAGATGCAAAGGGTCAAATCTGTGCAGTATGTCCTAGAGTACACCAAAGAATAACTCAGTGTTTGGAAAAAGAACAAGTAATAAGCAAGTTGATAGAGTCTGTCAGTGAAAAAACAGTATGTTCTGGAACTTCACATTACTTGTGAATTTGTTCTAGACTTTTTATAGAACACATGAATAGCTACTTATTTCTAGCACTTCCTATGTCTTCCTCGACTTTGGGTTACATTGCAAGTTTGCTTCAGGAAAGGCAATGCTTAAGTTTTAAAAAACTCAAGTGGTACATTTCTAGTTTATGATATCAAATAAGAGCTTTTAGGTTTTTTTTTTTTTTTTTTTTAAAGCAACAACAACAACAACAAAAAAACCAACAACCCAGCATGCACCAAAAAACAAGCAAGATGATATTACTGATTTTTTTTTTTCCAAGAAGAATTATGGTGTAAATTAGGCTGTTTTTAATGCACTCCAAAATAATACTGTAGGCTGTTGTGACAGTATTTTAAGTTGCATAATCTCATGCAAGAAATTTGCAAGCAGTAGACAAGGTGATCTTAATGTTATAGTGGTAAAATGCAAAAAATCCACAACAAATGGACCTTTTGAGAAAGAGATGCTTCCTGAAGCTGATTGATAGTGACTAAGAAATGTTTTTGGTAGCTTGGAATTGATGTATGTAAATGTCTTCAGAAGCTAACTAAATTCTTCTGTGATTAAAAAAAAAAAAGTCCCCTATTTTATTTTTCTTTTTCAGTTTTGTGAATGCCTAAATAGATTATGGAATCATTTCTATAGTGGGGGCATTACATCCTTGGTCCTTGGTGTTTTGCTTAAAAGGCATGATGCTACTAGAGAGAGTAGTGTTGAATTCTGAGAGGTGTGAATTCAGAGAGGTGTGCTGAATTCTGCTGGCATTTTTAGTGTGCAAGGACTTTGGAAACTGAGCATACAATGGCAGTTGTAATTCTTAGTCACAAGTAAGGAGGTAGAATAAGGTTAAGACTAAAAAGTGCTGAATTGGATCTTTCTTCATTGAAGTTTCTTTTAACAACTTCTTTGGATGCCTCTGGAAAGGAAAAGGACTTGCTAAAGTTCAGAGTTTTTCTGTGAATCTCAAGTGCCTCAACCACTAGAGTGTAGAGTGTGTGTAGTAAGAGCTTGAACAGCTATTCAGTTCTAGTCATTAGCTCCTTTAATTTTGAGAAACCAAGTCAAATCCCACTGTTTTTCTTAAATTATTGACTTTTAAGAAGGCAAATCTTTGCTCTCCTAACTTTGTGTTAATTGTCTCAAAGAAAACGTGCAGTACTGTACAGTATCGATGAGAAAATAAAATAATAAATTCAGGTGTTTAGATTATAAGTGTCTGAGTTTTTGTGATCTGATTTTTTTTTTTTTTTTTTTCCAAGTCCAGCTGACTAGAATAACGATGTGGTAGTATTTTAGCAGTCTGTAAAGTTTTTTTTTTTTTTTTCCTGATAGCTTTTTGCCACAACTGTGGATGCAATTTAATAGTGGTTGTTAGTTTCATAAATAGTCAGTTTTATTGTTAGGAAATTTCTATAAAGATCAATTTAGAAGAATTTCCTTAAAACTTTTTATTCCAGAAACAGTTTTTAGAAAACATGAATAAAAGTTTGTGCCTTTTTTCATTCTGGTCTTAATTGCCTTTGAATTTCCCATTTTATTCCAAGGAACTTCTTGGTTGAATCTCTTTTTTAAGAGGTTACAATATTTCCCTTAAAAGATATTTTGGAATGTGTAATTTTTGAAAATTATTTTCGAATAATTGAATAAACCTGAATATTCAGGGTTTCATTTGAATATTCAACATTTTCGATTTGAATATTCAAATTGAAAAAAATTTTGAAAATTCAGGTGAATTCGGTGTAGTTTGATTTTCTTCATAAGTAGTTTTTAAAAACTGTTTCACATAAAAAAAAAAAATTGAGTGAAAAAAGCCTGTATTTCATATTGGAGGATATGGAGAATCTGTTCTTCTAGTTTGGTTTAGCTTGCATGGAGTCTAATTTCTGTCCTTACCCCAGCAGTGGAGGTCAGTTAAGTCAACTGAGAGGAGAGAGTTGTGGGAATTCAGAGATGCAGAAACCAGGAAAATGCTTTCTCAGTCTCATGTCTACTTGAGATAAAATACACTGTTATTAAACAATAACCTTTTTTGTCCCTCAACTCTAGTATTTTTTTCCTAGATTATGGAATTATAGATACTTTCTTAGTAATTTGAAAAACAATTGCCTTCAAAATGGAAGCATAGTCGTGCAACCTCTGAAAGTGAAGAGGCAGCTATTTCTGTCAACAATGTAGCTCTTAACTTCTGAGCAGTTAAGTACCATGGTTGTCATCCTGAAGGAGTTAGGCCTATGGGGCAGCTTCTGAAAACAGAGCTGCTGCTTTGTATATACAAAAGACAAAACACCATTAAATTTTAGCTCACTTGCTTGTATTTCCCACTTTAACAGGATTCATTGGCCCAGCCTGCCTTGCTCCAAGGTGGCTGACTATGTCCCAGGTTTCTGTTTCCTAGAAGAGCATCAGGAGCAAAGCCGCCTGGTCAGCCTTGTGGTCAGATGGACTTTGACTGTAGAAACCTCTCTGGAGTGAAGCCTGCAGAAGATGTAGAGCAGTCTTCCTTCTTTGCAGGCAAAGGATTTCCCCCAGGTGTCCTCTTGGGTAAATGTGGCTGAGTCAGTCAGTCCTTTGAAGTTAGCTTATTTCTGCATGAAGTTTGATAGTTTGAGATAGAAAGTCTTTTGTCGCTGGCTTTTTTTTTTTTTTTTTTTTTTTTGGTCAAGTTTTGATGGTGGGAATGTGAAATGTGCATTCCTATCTGCGACTTTCAGGTTATGAGAGTCTTGTTCCAGGAACTGCATTGTTCACTTTTCCTCAAAGTGTACTGAATTCATACCTGTGTCTGGTTTAGTCTAAGAGAATTCAGAGTTCATTGATGGTGTCTTCAACTTCAGTAGCAGAAGACCATGTCTGGTATTATTGAAAATTTTCTGGTTTTTCATTTGTATACTGAAAACAAAACGAATATGATATATGTATGGGGTGGTAGGCATTCCTCAGAAGCACAGAAATTGACGTTGTTTATCAAATGGTACAACTTTAAGCCCTCAGAGTAAGTCACATCTGACAACTGAAAAATGCTTGCAGTTAAGGTAGGTATCCCATACTATTCTGTATTTAGCTATTAGATGTCTTGGTAACCTAAAAACATACTCTAGTACTCACACACTGAGCATGAAATCAATAGTACTGTCTTCAAAACTTACATTTTTCTGCAATAGTTAAGTTAGTCCCAGTCAGAACATATATGCTCCCGCACTGCCATCACACTTTGATCTGTGGTGTAAAACTAGGATATTGTCATTTTTTTAAAAATATTTATACATAAATCCATCAGCCTTCCTTTTAGATGGTCTTATAAAGCAGATGGTACTGACTACTTCATATAGCCCTATGTCTTAAATATCTTCATATGGCTCAGTACAAGTTGATTCAAGCAGTGAAACAAGTAGCTTTCCTTCAAGTTCAGAATGAATCTGTGACTGTAAGTCCAAATGTACCAAATGGTTGTTCTTTTATGGATAGGGGGTCCAAAGTCACCCAAACGTTTATTCTGAAGTGATTTTATATTTTGTGCAGAATTGCAAGTATCATAGAATCATCAAAGTTGGAAAATACCTCCATGATTATCCAGTCCAACTGTCCACATACCTCCAATATTTCCCCCTAAACCATATCCCTTAATCCAATGTCTAAACATTTCTTGAATGCCTTCAGGGGCAGTGACTCAATCACCTCTCTGGCCAGCCCTTTCCAGGACTCCATTTTAGGTCTAGTTCTCTTTAATATTTTCATCAGTTACTTGGATGCAGGACAGGGAGTGGAGGGCAGCACTGGGTTCTGCTCTCTGGTGACAGCAACAGGACCCAAGGGGATGGCCTGGAGTTGTCAGGGGATGGTTCACTGGGGGGTTAGGAAAACATTCTGCACCAAAGGGCGGTTGGTATGGCACTGAGCTGCCAGAGTTCAAGTGTTCAGACATCACTCTCAGATGTAGGGTTTGGGCTTGGGTAGTTCTGTGTGGAGCAAGGGGTTGGACTCAATGGTCGTTGTGAGTCCCTTTCAACTCAGGATATTCTTTCCATCTGTTATGGTTCTGTTATGAGGTAATGGTGTTCTTTTCTGTGTTTCAGTGTTTCCTTGATATGACATTTGGAGCCGGAGGTCATAGTACAGCTCTTCTGGAGAAAGCCAGCAACATTACAATATATGCTCTGGACAGGGACCCCACAGCTTATAAAATAGCTCAGCAGCTTTCAGAATCTTACCCGTAAGTTGTCTTTTCTTGACTTGAATATGGTTGACACTGTGGTATTGCCTACACAGTTTTAGGTTTTCATAATTTTTATATAGACTTTGTCATGCCTTTATGTAGGCATACTGATAACCAAAAATCATAAAACCATGACAGCATTACACTGTATACTGTATATACCTAATAAAAGAGGAGATCCAGTTCAGTTCATTTGTGAATGTTTGCAAGTCTTTCTGAGGTTTTTGTAGTAAAATGCATGTTTTGTTCTCTGATAATTTCAATATGTTTCTAGTAGCCAATTTTAAATACAAAGTTTGTTTCAAAAAAACTCATGCTCTGCTTCGAGATTATCCTCATAGCAAAATCTTGCTAAAATAAATACTTATTGATAAATATTTCACAAAAAAAAATGAATAATATACCTTGAAATAATGTAATTTAAGTATGGATCAGTGAATATTTTTCTTTAAGAAAAATTTTAATTTGGTGTTATGTCTGTCTTATTGACTTCAGATACTACTGAACAATTTAATAAGTCACTGTTTCTTTGTAAAGATTATTTACCTCATGCTTCAATTTTCTTGTTAAGTAAGACTGAATTTGTGAAATGAACAGAGGCTAACTGCTAACTTTTAAGTTATATGCTAACTGCTAACATTTGTTATACAAATGTCTTGTTTCTTTATTTTGTTCAAGAAACAACACAGAGCATGAATATATTCACACACAGGTGTACAACATGCAGAGATGAATGTACTTTTCACAAAGAGCTAGGTATTGTTTACATTTCACCAAGAAATGAAGATGTGTAGATAGAAAACTAAATAATATAGAAGAACTAAAACTTAAGTTTAGGGAAAGTAGTAAGGAGAGGATGCTTACCGTCATGCTGAAAACTTAATAGTATTTATTTCAAAAGATTTTCCTTATGTAGAAGGAAATTTTTCCAATATGTAGTAAAATTAAAGCAGCGGGTAAAGAAACACTAAGTTGTTAATCATATTCTAGGACAGCAATGCTATTCAAGCAATGCAGCAGGTGGTCCTCACCTTTTCCAAAAGAAGCTGGTTTAACTGTGCATTCCCGTCTTCGTGTCATTGTCAGAGGTCCAAGAGGAGAAATTCAAGGATGTAAGCTAATCTTACATCTAAAAGTTTTCAGAAACATCTACACAATCATATAATATTAAACAGTCCTCTTCACTCAATGTATTATTGCAAGTCAAGTATCCTGTACAAACCTGGTAGGAAGCAAGTTTATTTTCCAGATAGATCAAGATATTTTACAAGTGCTGGATATTGTTCTGCCAGTAATTGACATTTTTCATTCTCTATTTGCAAGATTCACTCTATTCCATATATTATTGCAGTTGACATAACTTACTGTGGCAATATAGTTCTTTGAATTCTTGCATTTATTTGTAAACTTTTATAAACCTGGTCACTTGGACTCCAGACATAATGTTACCCACCTTCAGAGATGCAAGTTGTCCTTAGAAGGAAGTGGACTCTTAAGTGAATGTTAAACTGTTATTCAAGTCGTAATGAAGTCCAAACCTTGCAGTGCACGATACCATGCCACTTGAATGTGTGTTATTAGACAGGGCTATGTTCTTACATGTTTTCCATCACCTTTCATCTTTCCCACTGGAAAGAAGAGGTGGGTCCTTTTTCAAAATGTATTTGCATCTTTCTTATGATAGTGTTGATAAATAAGTTAGCCCTCTTAAGATAGAGAAGGTTCATATCTGGAATGTGTTTTTATTATCAATTTGCTTTCCCTGGGACATCAGTTGTGTAATGAGTTAAAAGGGAACAGGAGTATATTATTAACAAATAAGAGTCTGTTATGGTCTGCTCACAAATTGGTTGGGAGTATGTTACAAGATTTAGTGCTTTCATAAACCAATTTTCTTTTGTTGTTCATTAAAAGAAGGTTGTTTTTTTTTTTACTTGTGTATTTTCTGGACTGTGTTAGAAACTGATAAATTTTTTGTAAGAGGATTAATTGAAGTCTGTGCTGGCACCAATGACCAGGGAATTAATCCAGCTGAAATTTTTATCTGTTCAGGTTTACTGTCAATTAATATAGTTGCCTCATTTGGTTCACCAAGCAGGCGCAGAAGTAGCTGTGCTATCAAAAAAAAAAAAAAAAAAAAAAAAAAAAAAGGTAATAGGTGCATGCAGCTGCAAGAAGCAGGGGAAAATATAGAGCTGTCCCTTTTGTAAGAAGCACAGGCATGGATGTAACTGAAGACCTGCAACATAGAAGTATAAACTTCTACACTGTTTGTCTAATTTGGGGTTGTTTTTAAGCTCTGTTTAATGTCGCTGTTTTTGGGAGAGGTTATTTGACTTACTGAAGTGCTTCACTTTCTTGGGAGATGACAGCATAAGAGGAAAAAATGACTGTTATGCAACTGTAACTGGTAAAATCAGATTTTTACAATGTCTGAAATTGACTGCATTGGACAAATTGAAAGTCATACACCAACTGAACTTTCTACTGCCATTTTGTTTATACTTAAACCAGAATGTCATACTTGTTTCATCATTTAATTGAGGATGTTAATATATTCCAGCATAACAACTGCACTGTTGGTCTTCAGTCTTGTGGCTCTTGCAATAATGCATGATACCATTAAAAAAAAAAAAAAAAAAAAAAAAAAAAGAAAAGTTAAATATTCAGAGTTAACTGTCATTACTAACTCCAGCTAGGTAACATCACAAATCTTAGTAAAATTGCAGTTTCAATTGTTACTTTCTCTCTCTCTCTCTCTCTTTTTTTTTTTTTTTTTTTTTTTAAATACTGTATCTTCTGTTATTTAGTTACAAGATTGTTAAAAGTGGAATTGCAGAAATATGCCTGGAGATATGGTTGGAAGACTTAACTATCCCTAAATTAGGGGATTTTTCTAATTCATAACTAATAAATGAAGTCCCCCTTGTACTTTGTTGAAAGGCAGTAGAAGTAATAAGTCACAGAATGAGAACACTGGAAAAATATATTTGATGTTTGTATTTGAAATGCATTTCTGCTTCTTGGTAGTGATTTTGTCATAATTAAAATCCAAAGAGGGTAGATTTCCCACTGCAATAGTTGCATACATTTACCTTCTCTGTTTATTATTTTCATTTTTTTAAGCATGTAGTGCTGCTTTAATAAGGAGAAAATGGGTCAGGGCCTGTTAGATATTCAGTGTGTGGGTGGGAATCCTTTGACGTTCTTTCTGGGGAAGCCTCTAACTTGGGAATTGCTGCTGAGAATCCAGAGGAACAAGATAAAATTTAGTCAGTAGCAATGTATATTACGAGTAAACCCTTTCACACCCACTGAAAGGGAGAGGTTAGAGAAGTGACTGAAATCTAGCTATTAACCAATATCATTACAAGCTTTTAAGTATGAGAAACCTACACAGAAAAGATATGTTCTTTCTAAGAAATCATGCCCCCAAATGTAGAGACAGATCATATACAATTCGTTATATAATTAAGCTATAGTATATTTTACTGTAGTTCTAAAGTAATTTTGAGATGGTGGTGCTTCTGGGTTTTACTTTCACTGTTACAGTAAGTTTACAGATCAAGTGTGATAGTGTCATCAACTTCTATTTTCTGTGTTGTGGGTAAAACAGAATATGGTAAGTTCTGGGGAAAACAGAACTTTTATTTGCAGTACATTCAAATGCTTTCAAATTATAACTGATTCCATAATATATTATTGCTGTTGTCATTATACATTATTTTTATAGGCTACTATTTAACTTTTGACCATAGCGCAAGTCATGTTGGAAAGTACAGTTAACAGTTTGCAAATGAGGCATCTTTATTTTGCTTAGACATCATTATGGTATAATAATTAGTTATCTGCACCATTAATTCTTTTTAAAGAATTGTCCATGTATGTCAACATCTGACTGCCTCTTAAAAGCAATGGAGATATATCATATATCATATTAACTAAGATATCATATTAACTAAGATATCTAATATATCATACATATTATATATTAATTAAGATATATATTAACATATCATATTAACTAAGAGATATATCATATTAAAAAAGAGATGGAAAATGCCATTGAGAGAGCTAAAAAGTCCTTTATATTAGAATAGTACTTTTCTGCCATTTAGCTCATTCTCTAAAAGGTTGATTTGGATAACAAAACCATATACATTTCCTTGTAAAAGCATAATGAACAAAAATTCAGTCTCTTATTGCTGAAGCTGTCCAGGTTTCAGAATGATTAGAGACTTTTATTTGCTTTCCTGCCTATAACCTGATCCTTCAATACATTGAGTTCTTGGTTTAAGTTTGGGTCCACTTCAAAGTTAACTTCCAGCATAAATATTCTGCAGCAGTCTAATTTTAAAAGTAGTTCTTTCATCCCTTTTTGTTCTTTGTGTTTTCTTTAGGGCTTTCTTAAAACCATGTCACTTTCAGTGTCAGCCATCTGTTACATCGCACAGTTATAGGCTTTTTACTACCAGTGTCACTTCACTGCAAGTAAATCTTTAGTGTGTGCACTACTTAATTTTTCTTTCCTTGCAGACATTATGATTATGTTTTAAATAATTGTATGGTTGGAAAAATCTTTACCAAGTACAGACAACAGTCTGATCATTCAGGTAGTTCAGGAAGTGTTTTATTACATAAGTACTGTGGTGATAGATAAACTCCTTCTCCGAAGTGCTAGTAGAACAGTGTTACTGCAAATCTTGTGTCCAGAACTGGCCAAGTGGTATTGTCTTGTACCATCGTAAAAACAAAACTAAACTAATGTAAGCCAAAATAGTGGAATCTCTCTTTCTAAGAGGAAAAAACAGTTTTCTCTCTTCCTGTAAATATTCCCTAAAATTGAGGAAAGGAGGAAAACAGGTTGCCTGACTGAAAGGGAAATTTCTTGTACAGAGGGGAATTCTTTCTTTATCCCCTCTCGGTGCCATGGATTAGTTAACAGTGCCTGTCCTCCATTCTGTTCATTGTAAGCTTGATAAGGACAGTATTGCTTCATTTTTGGGTACACAACACCCAATACTAAGTAATAATGAAAAAGAGAAGTGGGAAACTCTTTTTCTGCCAGCTTTGGTATATAGAAATTCATCTTGGGGAATTTTTTTATAAATCTGTAAGAAGCACAGTCTAGATTTTAAACATTCATTACTATTTATGTGTGTATTTTATGCTCAGTACCAGGTTCTTATATAACTGACAGTGTTAAATAGATATGGTAGACATTACTTAATTGTTTTCTTAATTTACCTGACATTCCTATGGTAATATTCTAAATTGTTATTGTAGTCATATACTCACAGTGAACAACAATATATCTCTGCCAAAGAATTGTGAAAGACAAGTTTATTGTCTTCATTAGGGATCTTAGATCAGGGAGCTGAAATGGAGTGACTAACATGCAGTGCAATGATAAGACCAGTTCATTAACATTTTGTTGGTTATTTCCTGGCTAAATCAAGAGATAATGGAAAATAATGCCAGTGCTTCTTCACCAGGACTATATTCTTAATCAGTCTCTTAATAGAATAATATTTTGTTTGCTGTGAATATAAAGAGTTTGTAAAACATGTAACTACTTATATCTGAAATTGTATATTAAAACAATAGCATGAATGTAAACATATGCTGAGCCCACACTACAGTCCCCAGTTACCATCAACTTGTTACACTTGAGTACCTTCTGAGAAACAAAACAAGAATATAGGAAATCCAAATCGTATTACAAAAACATATTGTAGAAAATACATACATGTCAACGGTTTACGGGCTGGTTCGGACCAGTTCCATGACTAGTGAGGTGGAGGGACTTCACAAAATCTGCACCTCTGGAAACGGAAAACAGGGGACCCTGAATAAATAAAAACAGTGGCAATGATGTGAGGAGAAACAAACTAATTTACTAAATATGGTATTGGAATGCAAGATAACACACTATAATACAATATAATTGAAGCTAATATATGAAATACAATGAGAGAAGCATTGTCTGAAAGCGGAAGGCCTTACACTAGTGCTGAAGCGATGCGTGCAGTCGGGACGAGCAGCAGGGAGGAGAGGCTGATGGTCAAAAAGAGGGCTGTCAGATGACCTACCAAGGCCTTATATCTGTTCCCCCTGAGCAGAAATGATAACAGCACAGTGAACAGTCTTCTGGGGAATGTAGTTCTTCTCTTCTGGGATGGGTATATGGAACTGGAGCATAAACACTTGACCTCCCAGTGTACTATGTGATGTTATGATGTGGAATACTGATAACGAAAAATCATAAAACCATGACATTCCACCCCCTGTTCTACATCATGCTTAATATATACAAACATTGATCACATCTGTAGGGATGTGATAATGCCATCCCTACTTTATCCCTAGGAAGTGAATTTCCTGTGCAGATTCTTTAACTTTCCTTCGCTTAATAGTGAAACCAGCATGCAGAAGTGTGGATGGACAGCTGACCCAGGGAGGTCATGTTTATCTCCCCCTGGGTCACTGTGAGCAAAACAGCTGCTATGGATCACTGTCTCACACAGAACAACGATGGAAGTAGGAGAAAGGAATGCGGAGCTGCGATAGAGACCGTTGTGCCAGGTGCCGTAAGACAAGCTGCAATCAATCGCAAGTTATGAGAACTGTGCCTTGTACTTAGCATGCTATTTGCACCGCTCTGTATAAACGGCTGTGTGCTGTTATTAAATGGCTTGGCTACACATTGGTGTGTGGCCTCGTTCATGCCGTGCCTCGGCTGAATATTGCTCTACAGGGGACTCGCACAAGTTGCTCGGCGACACAGAAGGATATGGATTATTTGCTCTCCTTTCTCAAAAACTTTCCTTGCTGTGTTGCCCCACACAGTAATGTCATCAATGTACTGTGAGTGCTCAGGAGCACTGCACTGGTCCAGTGCAGCTTGGATCAACTCATGGCAAATGGTTGGGCTGTGTTTCCACCCCTGGGGCAAACGATTCCAGGTATACTGAATGACCCTCCAGGTAAAAGCAAACTGTGGCCTGCATTCTGTGGCCAAAGGAATGGCAAAGAAAGCATTAACAGTGTCAGTAGTGGCATACCACTTGGCTGCTTTTGACTCCAGTTCATATTGGAGTTCTAACATGTCTGGCACAGCAGCACTCAGTGGGGGTGTGACTTCTTTCAAGGTATGGTAGTCTACCATCAGCCTCCATTCTCCACTGTCATTATGCACAGGCTGTATGGGACTGTTAAAAGGTGAGTGAGTTCTTCTGATCACTCCCTGACTCTCTAGTTGACAAATCATCAAATGTCTTTTACCCATGCTTGAAGTGCAGGACTGGGTATTTTATGACACTTATTCATATCTTCTCTGTGGTCACATTGGTAACGCCACAAGGCAAAACGCGACGTACTCTTTCTGTTGTCACTTGCACGAGCAGGAGGACGTCTTCTCTTGATAGCTGAGATGTTGGATGATGCAGGTCAGGAGGAAACCAATTTGATCAGCCCTTCCAGTAGGCTGTTTTGGGAATCCTGATCCCCATTGGATGTATCTGATACCACCATGGATTCATCAGCATTAAGCACAGTAGACAGTTTGTCTATTATATCTTCTTGTTTGCTCTCCATTCTGTCCACTTTTTCAACTACTTTTATAATGGTTGAAACACAAGCTCATAGAGGGGTTAAATGTAACTCAAAGTCTTGAAGTTTATTAATCAGTTCATTTATAAGGGGTCTTCTTTCCCCTCTTCCATACCTTGCTGCAAATGTACTGGCATACTTTTTTGGTGTAGTCTTTGTGAATGTATGCAACATATTTGGTGTACACCTGACTTTCTCAGGGTCATGCTCTTGGTCTGGATTGTCAGGAATGAAAGTGGGGCTATGCAACATTTCCACCACTGCGCATTCTCTTAAATAGTGGATGCCTTTTTCCATGTCAGTCCATTTATTTTTCTCAGGCATCAGATTGTCTTTGAAGAGGTATCTTTCTTTTATGTCTAGCAGCATCCGCTTCCAGAGGGTGAAGGCCTGATTCTGGCTTGTACTAATACCTCTGTCAATGGCTGAGTCCCTAGCAATGCCACCCAGCTGGCGAGCTTCTCTACTATCTAGCCACACACTGTTGGCCACATTGTCCCAACACTGAAGTAACCAGGTGACAGTGGGTTCATTTGGGTGGCATGAAAAGTCTTTTCTCAGACCTCGAATTTCATTCCTTTTCAGAGATTGGTCAGTAATGGTGACGATGTCTTGCTCACCTCCTACTCTTCCAAGACTTCTTGCTGGCCTGCGCTCTCCCTCTGGATCCCCTGGATCCCAGAGCCACTCCTCTGGACCTCTTGTCTCCTCTTCACTTACAGTATCTATTTCCTCTACTTTCACCTCCTCCTCTTCTGTTCTAAATGAGGTGATGCTTGTTACATTTTACATCCTCTTACAGGGGCAACTACCATCAATTCTGGTGCTTCCTGTGATTGATCAGGTTGGTAATTTCTTACTCTCCAGCTCAGCTCAGAGTCTGTCCTGTTCTGTTAAGAGGACATCTAGTTGAGACTGAAGTTCGACTTGTTTAGTTTGGAGACCATCAACCTCGGACTGGAAGGTGTCTTGCTCGGTTTGGAGACTGTCAAGCTTGGACTGGAAGGTGTCTCGCTCAGTTTGGACGATGTCCCATTTGCGTTGGAGAGTGTCTTGTTGAGATTGAAGGGTGTCTTGCCGAGACTGAAGGCTTTCTCATTCTGTTTGAAGGCTGTCACGTTTGGATCAGAGGGAGTACTGCTCGGATCAGAGAGAGTCTTGTTGAGATTGAAGGCTTGTTCAGTTTGGAGTGGAGATTCTCGTATTGCAGATTCTCTCGGGTTGGAGATTCTCTCCTGGAAACTCTCCCTCTTGGCACAGAGACATTCCCTTTCAGCTCGGAGACTCTCTCACTCAATTTCAGAAACTCTCTCCCGCTCTGGGATAGAAGTGAATAAGGCCCGAGAAGCATAAACCAGGCCCCAAATAATTTGTGCCTCCTCAGATATGTCTGAGCTGCATCATCCCTGTCTCAAATATCTGCCTAAGCTCTCAGGATTTTGCAGGTATTCAGGAGTAAAGTTCCAAAACACTGAGGATGCCCATCTCTCTAAAGTCTCTCCCAACTCTGTCCCACTCCCTGCCATTCAGTATCCTCTGGCTCTGAGGAAAGCTTCGTCAGAATATTATAGATACAGATACTGATGAGAAGTACATTCAAGGAGACAGACAAGATGACCTCTGTGCCAGGGAAGATCATGAAGCAGATCCCCCTAGAAACTATGTATTGGCACATACAAGATGGTGATTTCAGACAGCTAGCATGGCTTCACGAAGGGCAGATCTTTCCTGACCAATCTGGTGGCCCTCTATAATGGAATGACAGCTTTGGTGGGCAGGGGAAGGGCAGTGGATGTCATCTACCTGGACTTCTGCAAAGCCTTTGATACGGTCTCTAAATTGGAGAGGTGTGGATTTGAAGGATGTACTGTTTGATGGATTAGAATTGGTTGGCTGGACGCAGCCAAAGGGTTGCAACTAATGGGTCTGTGTCACGGTAGAGGCCGGTCACAAGCGGTCTCCCTCAAGGGTCTGTCTTGGGACCGGTGCTCTTCAACATCTTCATCAATGACATAGACGATGGCATCAAGCGCACCCTCAGCAAGTTTGTGGATGACAACAAGCTGAGCGGTGCAGTCGATACACTGGAAGGAAGGGAAGCCATCCAGAGGGACCTGGACAGGCTGGAGAAGTGGGCCCATGAGAACCTAATGAGGTTCAGTAAGGCCAAGTGCAGGGTGCTGCACTTGGGTTGGGGCCATCCCAGGTATTTATACAAACTGAGGGAAGATCCCCTTGAGAGCAGCCCTGTGGAGAAGGACTTGGGGGTCCTGGTGGACGAGAAGCTAAACATGAGCCAGCAGTGTGCGCTTGCAGCCCGAAAGGCCAACTGTGTTCTGGGCTGCATTAAAAAATGAGTGGCCACCAGGGAGAGGGAGGTGATTGCTCTACTCAGCTCTTGTAAGGCCCCGTCTGAAGTACTGCATCCAGGCCTGGGGCCCCCATTACAGGAAGGACATGGAGCTCTTGGAGTGGGTCCAGAGGAAGGCCACTAAGATGATCAGGGGGCTGGAGCACCTGTCCTATGAGGAAAGGTTGAGGGAACGGGGCTTGTTCAGCTTGGAAAAGAGAAGGCTCCAGGGAGACCTCATTGTGGCCTTCCAATACTTGAAGGGAGCATATAAGCAGGAGGGGAAATGGTTGTTTACAATGGTGGGGAGTGATAGGACAAGGGGGAGTGATTTTAAACTGAGGCTGGGGAGGTTTAGGTTAGATATTAGGAGGAATTTTTTCACTCAGAGGGTGGTGATGCACTGGAACAGGTTGCCCAAGGAGGTTGTGGATGCCCCATCCCTGGAGGCATTCAAGGCCAGGCTGGGTGTGGCTCTGGGCAGCCTGGTCTAGTGGTTGGCGACCCTGCCCTTCTCAGGGGGGTTGAAACTAGATGATCATTGTGGTCCTTTTCAACCCAGGCCATTCTATGATCCGATGATAATACAAATTAATCAGAATTGAACCTAATACATCAAATATAATGAGTGTCCAAAAACCAAAGGCCTCTACATTACTCTAATGCTGAGCCAAGATGTCCAGTCAGGCCGAGTACAAGAGAAAACAGATGGGTGTCATGACTTTGCCAGGAGTTTTATCTCCTCTCTGAACTCTAAATCCTCTGGGGTATGTACGAGTAGTTCTCTTCTAGGACAGACGCACGAAACTGGAGCATTAACTCTTTAACTCCCAGTGCACTACTTGATGCTATGATGTGAATACTGATAACCAAAAACCATAAAACCATGACAAATTTTAATTTACTATTACAGAACCATAGTACAATGGGATCAGAAAGTGAATGTATTTTGTAATCCTATTATGCCTTAGAAATATTCAAGGGCCACCCACATTAGATTGCAATTTACAGTCTAACTGTTCTTCCTATATGTAACTTGAAGCAGGACGTTGGATTAGATGATATCGTAAGAACGCTTCCAATGGAAATGATTTTGACATTGTGGGAGAAATTGCTTAAATCAAAATTGACATCTAAATTGATAAATACCAGTTATTCACAAAACTTTAATTTCTGCTTAATGCTGAAATGTAAAATGATTGGATAACACTAACAGAAAAACACATGTGAATAAAGTAGTTCACTGTTTTAAACCTGATAGGTACAAACCTTTTTTCAGAGCTTCAAATTGGCCAACATCTTTCTCAAGGTTTTCCTACTGAATTAAAATGAAGATTCTGTTTCTCCCAAGACTATTCAGATTAAATAAAGAAGCATCAACCTGTTTTCCTAAATCAGGAAGATATAAAGGGGCTGTCCCCTGTTATTTGACTGGAAATCATGAAGTTTAGCCCTAGTACATAAAATATTACGTATGAAAGACAAAATTCCACATTTATTATAAGACAATGAGAATGATCTTAATAACATATTCATCAGATAATTTTACCAGCCTAAAAGAAATAAGCATATTGTATAAAAAAGCTTAAAAGAATCTAGCAAATAGAATGAGTTGCAGTAAACTGAAAATTAGCCAATCATTCTCCAAATATTTCTGTTGCAGAATGTAAGCTTCATTGGAAACATCAACATAACTAGGGGCCTTGAAACTAGTGTCATTTTACATAGAGCAGTAGCATTTGGGAATAGCTACATTTTTAAGACGTCTTATTCCTTCAAGATGTAAACAGTGCAAATAAGGATTTCTTTTTTATATAACCAGTGTATGAAATTTAAACTCAGCTACTAATGTTGGAAATGGCCTGTAGCCATCCCACCTCAATGCAGGAGCCAGATAGATCTTGCAAGTTAACTAGGAGTCAGATCAGGACAGTATTTGGTTGCAACTGAGGCAGAAAAAATTGGAGCTCTGAAGCGATTTTGATAAATTTGTAGAGTTTAAATGCAGCAGATAGAAAGCTTTTCCTTGTCATTCAGTAATAAAATTCTGGTATGATACACTACTAAAAGAATTCTGCAATGTAGAGATATGAGCAAGACACCCTCCGATCTGAGAGACACCCTCTGAACCGAGAGAGACTCCCTGCAATCCAAACTCAACAGTCTCCAATCTCAATAGGACACCCTCCAGCCTGAATGGGAAGCTTTCCAACCCGAGAGAGCCTCCCCTCAATCCAAACTCGTCAGGCTACAATCTCAACATGACACTCTTTGGTCTGAGCCAGATGCCCTTCATTCTGAGTGAGACACCTGCCAGTTCGAGCGAGACACCCTCTGGTCCGAGAGGGACATCTTCAACTCCGAACGAGATGCACTTCAAACTGAGTGAGACAACTTCCAGTTCACAAGATTTAGTCTCCAAACTGAACTAAGGAACATTCAGGCTCATCGAGTCATGCTCAAATCTGAACAAAATACCCTTACTACAGAACGAGACAGACTCCGAGCCGAGCTGGAGAGTAAGAGCATCAAAACTGACCAACCTGATCAACCACAGGAGGCACCAGAATTGAGGCCAGTTGCCCCTGTAAGAGGATGTAAAATGTAAAACGTCACCCTGCTGTGACTGGCCCAGGGGCTCCATTTATACTTGGTATTGATTACCTCAGATGGAGCTGATTTAAGAATCCCAAGGATTTAAGGATTTGGATTTAAGGATCCAAGTTGGGCCTTTGGAATAGCTGCTATAGACACAGAAGATGCTAAGCAATTGTATGTTTTGCCTGACCTGTTGGAAGATCTGTCTGTTGTGGGGATGCTACGAGTGAAAAAGCAACAGGTACTGATTGATAAAAAAGCAGTGCACAGATGTCCGTACCACACCAACAGGTATTCCTTGCTCCCCATTCATAAGTTGATTCGTGAATTAGAGAGTCAGGAAGTGATCAGCAGAACTCACTTACCTTGTAACAGTCTCATATGGCTAGTGCGTAATGGCAGTGGAGAATGGAGGCTGATGGTAGACTACCGTGGCCTGAGTGAAGCCACACCCCCACTGAGTGCTGCTGTACCAGACGTACTAGAACTCCAGTATGAACTGGAGTCAAAAGCAGCCAAGTAATGTGCCACTACTGACACTGTTAATGCTTTCTTTGCCATTCCTTTGGCCACAGAATGCAGGCCACAGTTTGCTTTTACCTGGAGGGTCATTCAGTATACCTGGAATCGTTTGCCCCAGGGGTGGAAACACAGCCCAACCATTTGCCATGAGTTGATCCAAGCTGCACTGGACCAGTGCAGTGCTCCTGAGCACTCACAGTACATTGATGACATTACTGTGTGGGGTAACACAGCAAGGAAAGTTTTTGAGAAAGGAGAGCAAATAATCCAGCTAGAGGTGATCATGGTCTTGCCTGAAGGCAAAAAGTTTGGAACATCACCAGCGTAGAGGTATTGTGTGCTGAAGAAGCTCCACCATAAAATGAACTACCAGAAAAGAAAAGAAATTTGCCCTGTTCGGGGATGGATCATGTCGTATTGTGGAGAAGCATTGCAGATGAAAATCTGTTGTCTGGGGCCTTATACAAGTTGCAGAGTGAAGGAGAGTCAAGCCAATTTGCAGAGGTAAAGGCTGTCCATCTGGCCGTAGATGTTGCTGAAGGGGAAGAGGTGGCCGATGCTTTATCTTTATACTGACTCACGGATGGTAGCTAATGCTTTATGAGGGTGGTTACAGCAGTGGGAGCAAAATAACTGGCTAAGAAGGCCAGCAAAATAACTGGCAAAGAAGGGGTAAACCCATTTGGGCTTCTGAACTGTGGAAAGACATTGCTGCCTGAATAAAGAATATGGTTGTAAAGGTACATCACGTAGATGCTCACGTGCCCAAGAGTCAGGCTACTGAAGAACAGCAAAATAATCGCCAGGTAGATCAAGCTGCCAGAATTAAGGTAGCTCAAATAGACTTGGACTGGCAACACAAGAGTGAATTGTTTCTAGCTCAGTGGGCCCATGAAACTTCAGGCCATCAAGAGATGCAAGTTACAAGTGGGCTAGAGACCGAGGGGTGGACTTAACTATGGGTGCTATTGCACAGGTTATTCATGACTGCGACACAAGTGCCATAATTAAGCAATCCAAGAGGATGAAAACTCTCCAGGGGGAAGGGCAATGTCAAAAGTATAAGTATGGGGAGGCGTGGCAGGTTGATTATATCACCTTGCCACAGTCTCGCAGTGGTAAGCGTTACGTGCATCCAATCATGGAAGCAACCACTGTGCGGCTTGAAATATATGCAGTACCCCATGGTACCGCCAGAAACACCATATTAGGTACTGAGAAACAAGTCCTGTGGCAACATGGCCATCCAGAAAGAATTGAGTCAGATATACTTGGGCCAAAGATCATGACATTGAGTGAATTTATCCTATCCCCTATCATGCATCAGCTTCTGGTAAAATTGAATGATACAATGGGTTGTTAAAAACCATGTTGAACACAATGGGTGGTGGAACATTTAAGCACTGGGAGAAGCATTTGGCAGAAGCCACCTGATTGGTCAACACTTGAGGATCACGATGGTCCTGCTAGCTCCCTACATACTGTCAAAGGAGATAAGGTCCCTGTAGTGCATGCAAAGAACACGTTTGGAAAAGTAGTTTGGGTCTTTCCAGCTTCTGAGAAGGGCAAACCTCTTCATGGAGCTGTTTTTGCCCAGAGACCTGGGTCCACTTGATGGGTGATGCAGAAAAACAGGGATGTTCAATGTGTACCACAAGGGAATTTGATGTTGGGGGAGTGCAGTCAGTAATTCCATTTATATCAGTTTGTGCGTGCGTGTGTTTAATGTTTGTTAATAGTTGTTTTTTTTTCTTCTTTTTTTATATATATATTAAGCATGATGTAGTGATGTAGAACAAGGGGTGGAATGTCATGGCTTTATGATTTTTGGTTATCGGTATTCCACATCATAACATCACGTAGTGCACTGGGAGTTAAAGAGTTAATGCTTCAGTTCTGGGCACCTGTCCTGAAGAGAAGAACTACATACCCCAGGGTGCTTTTCGGTCAGAGAGGAGATAAAGCCCTTGGCAAGGTCACCTGATGTCTCTTTTTTTTCATTCGGCTCTCCTCCCTGCTGCTCAACCCAACTGCGCATCTCACCCCAGTGTTACGGTGAGGCCTTCAGTTCTCAGACACTTTCTCTCTCTTTGTATTTGATTTATTAGTTTCAAGTCTAATTATATTGTATTATAGTGTGTTATCTTGCATTCCGTTACCATATTTATTACATTTGTTTGTTTCTCCTTAGACCGTTGCCACTGATTTGTTTTTAGGCCCGTCTCCCTCCACTTTTCCTCCCCTTTTCCTACTCTTGGGTCCGTGGTTCCCCCTGCCTAGATAGTAACAGAACTGGGCCAAACCAGCTTGTAAACCATTGACACCAACATTCTCAAGTAGGCAATAGTAAGTATTTTAAAGAGATTGTATCCCAAATGGTAGTGTTTTATCTTGATTTATATTGTTTACAGAATTTAAATTAAAATTGAGATTTGCTTCGTACTTTTATCTCCATCAGAGTTCTTGCTAATGGATTCCCATCCAAAGTGTACAGGAAGGGTTTCATTTTCAGTGATTCTTCTTTATCACTGTTCTTCTTTATCACTGTTCATACTCTCTGTTCTTGATGCTGCTAGGTCATGGCAATCAGTGTGAACAGCTGCAGATGAACCTGATTCATGGTAAACATATTTAGACAACAAGCATAGGCCAAGTAGCCTGTACTTCTTGCCTCAGAAACTACAGCTTTTTGAATGCAAATAGCAATCAAGAAACCAAGAAACATGCTGCTGAATGTCAGTTTTCTTCTATCACAATTTCTGTTTGGTGCTTTTAGAAATAACATAAAATTCCAATTGCTCCTTCAGAGAGAAAGGATCTTTATTCCTTATGTTAGGAGGGATAAGACTCTTCTGGGAAAAAAAAAAAACAACAAAACAAAACCATATAGAGAGGAATGTACTGGTTAAGGACAGAGAGCTGGATGTGGGTGGTGTGAATTTCTTTCCAGTACAAAAATCCAGGTCTTTATTTTTCAAAGACATTAAATGTATCTGCTAGCTTGAATTCAGATAAAGTACAATGCCACGTGTTACTTCAGACAGCAATAGTTTCAGACATCCATTATATTCTTCCTCTTAATTCATTTATATCAGTGTGATTTAAAATTGCTCAGAACATTTTTAAAGTTTAATGCCACTGCTTTTACATACAGAGTGTTTCTGAGGACACTTCTGTGCAGCTTAATTTGGGTTTTAGTTTTTTCCTGAAAGCAACAAATGTCTTTCCCTCCCCCCACTTTTTTTTTTTTTTCTTCAAAGTAAATCATTATCATGCTGAAATATGTTTTGAGCTTACCTGGTCCATAAAGAAGACACTGACTTTTCCATTTAACCAGTTTTCCATCTTCTTGGTTTTGATAAGATGGTTTCTGATCAATGTTAAAAGATATAGGGTATATTTATATTACTTTTATAATGAGTGTCTGTAAAATGTTTTGTTTGTTTAACAAAATTCTAGTTTTCAACATTTTGACATACTGTATATACAAAATATACTGAAAAGCATTTTTTATAAACGTTTAAAGCATTTTATTTGAACATTTCTGTATTAGTCATGTTTTCTTTAGAGTAGTAAGTCAGTTTGGTGTTTATTAAAGTATTTTCTCACAAACAAAACTGATGGGATGAGTATTCTGTTAGTTTTTAATTAAATAAATTATTTTGATAACAGCAAAAGAGAGACAGAGAGATAGGAAGGGAATTAAACGTAGTGTCTGATCTGAAGTTTTGTACACCTGGTATCTAGTTGTCTACAGGTCTTTACATTCACATTTGTATTTATCAGCAGCAGTACCTTAGCTTGCTAATTGTCATGAGCTGTATAATTTGTTTGGATTTATTCCTATTTATAATAGGAAGAATTGAGGCAATCTAAACAAAACTAAAAGACAAACTATGGAAATACTGCTTTAGTTCATAACCTTAGTCAACAATATTCAGGATGAGAGGGAGGCAATTATAAAGCTAGTTTATTTTTTCAGTTTTGGATTTTAAAATTCTGTAAGATATTTTGTTTGTTTTGTTGCAGTGCTCACATCAGTCACAATGTGGATTAGATTTAACACATCTCTAAAAGTCCTTTGGTCAAACTCTTGGAATATTTTAAGCTTGAATGACAATTTCAATAGAGCTTTATATGAAAAAATGTACACCCTTTAACTAGAACCAGAATGTTCCCAGTGCTTTGGTTTTATGACGTCTTTCTATCTCATAATCAACTTTAAGAGGTACTGCAGGTGGCTTGAAGGTGGAGTGAGTTAACGATTAATAAGGATTTACACAGCTTTTTGCGTCACTTTTTATTTCCAAATCATTTGCTAACAAGTCACCCAAGGGCTTAAAATCGACCAGGACAATAAACAGCAGGAGCCTGTCGTACAATTGATGCTGATGAACAAAGAAATAAATTATAGAAGTCAAAATAAGTATAATTTTATTAGTTGCACTTGATACAACAGAATTTATTTTATTGTAAGGAATATAAAGAACCATTCTGAATAATGAATTTTCTTTTGTAATTTTATGAAGATCCTAGCCTTTCCTCTTTAACACAGTGATTCCTCAATTTATCAGACGTTGCTGTATAGCTTTTTCTGAAGCCCATTCACTGAAATGAATATTGGTCTTAATATATTGTTTTTTCTAGTGTTTTTTTTTCTTATTATATGTGTTTTTGAAGGTTGTCATTAGAGCAGAAAGGCAGTGTATCTTCCAATATTGCAAGATCTAGAAGAGCAACAATGCAGCCGTTTCTGTGGCTGTGCTGAACGCTTCTCTTTGAAGAGTATAATTTCTTGCATTGTTCTTTATTCCTTTTAAACTTCAAGATCCCTATGAATAAGTTTAACTTCTATAAACCTTTAACTAGTAATATCTAAAGCCATCTAAATGGGCAGAATTTGTTGAACATGAAACAGTGGGATATATTTTTGTTTTATTTAATCACCCCCATCCAGGGTAATATTTGTTTTCAGCTCTGCATGGGCAATTCTTTTTGGCAAATCTTCTCTTACTGCAGTATTTGATAATACTAGTACGTACATAATTTGATTACAAATCTTGATTTTTGCAGTTGGTTCTAAGTTTTCTTCCATGCTTCTCCAGCCTTTTAGGCTGCTTGAGTTTTCTGCTGGACATTTAGATACAGTGTAGGTGACTTGTAATCTTATCAACAGCCTCTGAGAAGATTTCATAGAATCACAGAAACATAGAAAAGGACCACAGTGGTCATCTAGTTTCAACCCCCCTGCGAAGGGCAGGGTCGCCAACCACTAGACCAGGCTAACCAGAGCCACACCCAGCCTGGCCTTGAATGCCTCCAGGGATGGGGCATCCACAACCTCCTTGGGCAACCTGTTCCAGTGCATCACCACCCTCTGTGTGAAAAACGTCCTCCTAATATTTAACCTAAACCTCCCCTGTCTCAGTTTAAAATCACTCCCCCTTGTCCTATCACTCCCCACCATTGTAAAAAGCCATTCCCCCTCCTGCTTATGTGCTCCCTTCAAGTATTGGAAGGCCACAATGAGGTCTCCCTGGAGCCTTCTCTTTTCCAAGCTGAACAAGCCCCGTTCCCTCAACCTTTTCTCATAGGAGAGAACTTTCCCTGGTGGCCACTCATTTTTTAATGCAGCCCAGAACACAGTTGGCCTTTCGGGCTGCAAGCGCACACTGCTGGCTCATGTTTAGCTTCTCGTCCACCAGGACCCCCAAGTCCTTCTCCACAGGGCTGCTCTCAAGGGGATCTTCCCTCAGTTTGTATAAATACCTGGGATGGCCCCAACCCAAGTGCAGCACCCTGCACTTGGCCTTACTGAACCTCATTAGGTTCTCATGGGCCCACTTCTCCAGCCTGTCCAGGTCCCTCTGGATGGCTTCCCTTCCTTCCAGTGTATCGACTGCACCGCTCAGCTTGTTGTCATCCACAAACTTGCTGAGGGTGCGCTTGATGCCATCGTCTATGTCATTGATGAAGATGTTGAAGAGCACCGGTCCCAAGACAGACCCTTGAGGGAGACCGCTTGTGACCGGCCTCTACCGTGACACAGACCCATTAGTTGCAACCCTTTGGCTGCGTCCAGCCAACCAATTCTAATCCATCAAACATCCATCCAATTCTAATCCATCCTTCAAATCCACACCTCTCCAATGTAGAGAGGATGTGGTGAGGTACCATGTAAAAGGCTTTGCAGAAGTCCAGGTAGATGACATCCACTGCCCTTCCCCTGTCCACTGAAGCCGTCATTCCATCATGGAAGGTCACCAGATTAACAGAGCTGCAAGGTATTTGGATTTCTTTCACTTTAGGAAATGTATGTAACGATATGGGTGTCTTAATAGTCTTGAGCTAACTGTTGCATAGCCTGCAGGTCACAGTGACAACTAATATTATTCCTAAGCTAGGTTAAAATTGATGTGATTTTGTTGCTGTTTTATCTGGAACTGCATATATGGGTACTGATTGATCTCAATGATCCTTGAAGGCTACATGCTTATTGCAAGGTATGGTGGCTGAAATGCTCTACTTGTGGGAATTTTGGTTTTATTTTCATTTAGGAGAAGAAAAGCAGTTGAAACTACTGTAGTTAAACGTCTTCTGATTGCAATCATTATTTTTCTAAAGTTGCTCTTGTGGATTAAACAGAAGGTGCATAAATTGTTAATGTGATGTGTTTTGTGCAGTATACTAAACAAATTGGAAACATATATTGAAGTTTGCATGCTACAAGTAATATTGAAATGACTTTGTGAGTGCAGTTTATATTATGATTTCATACAGTCTTCTGAATATATCCTCATCATACGTCACGTGATTTTTCTAGAAAAAATACACTTCAAAGTTTCAATATGTTGCAAGATTAGTTTTGCTGCTAGGCGAATGTGCAGCAAAGTAAAGCTACATTCTTCTGGCACCATGCAACAACACTTAATGCAGTTAGGAGTAAAAGGAGTTCTTGTATCTTAGCTAGACTGGCTGTCCCTGTTTCTTTGTGTGTAGAATCAATATCAGCTGTATGTACAAGGTTTGTTCTGTTCTTTATTTATGCTATGGCTCATCACTGTAAAATGAATGCTTTCCAGTACTTTCCCAGGTTTCATTGGCGAGATGTCTTTATCCCTCGCAGATAAACTTGCGCAGTAGGGTATTTTGTTCCATTTTATGTTTTACTGGAGATTGGAAAAGGTGAATATTGGGTTTACTAGTGTGCATTTATGTGGATTCAGTAGTCCTGGATGAATTCACACCAGAACCTGTCACTTACCATTGGCATGAGCAAACTTATACCTTTATTAGTTTAGTATGCAGAAGAAAATAATGTCAATCATGCGTTTTGTTTAAGAATCTTATAGGTTCAACAGATCAAGAGAATTTTTCCTTATTTTTCCATTGCTCTTGAGGAGAAGAAGCCATTCTTTTCACACAACCAGCATTTACATTAGCAGGCTCAAATGATAATTGCAGACCTTGAAAGTCTACACTTGTTTGGGAAGTCTGTTGATGGGGAAAATAACTGCAAGATGCTTAAATTTGCCACTTACAAATGCAACAGCTAGACTTCACCTCTCATGGAAAATTAGATGTGTTACTTTATTGGATTCAGTAAAGTGACACATTATTTCACCATACTAAGATAAGAGATATAATAGATTTCTGACAACACAAGATTACAATGCAGAAAAATGAATTTTATGTTAAATTTGTTAATCAAGATCCTCCTTTATTGCCTGAGTACTAAATCTGTCTTATGAATCTAGCCACTTAATTTCTTCATCTGAATCTGATGCTAACATTCCTCAGTTTTTTTTAAACTCAATTTCTTTTTCAGGTTGTCCATTCTTTCCTGACATGCCACAAAAACAGTGCCAGGGTAGAGTGCTAAATGTTCCTTTCTTTACTAAGTTTTGGTCCCTCTTTTTGTTTGCACTGTAAAGAATTGCTCATTGTTCTCATTATGCTGGCATTCAGAATGATAAAGCAGAAAACAATTACAACTTTATTTTTCCTAGTATTTCTTAAGTTTAAAATCCCTTTGCATAGTCTGTTTTCATTTGAGACTGTTTTGCAGACACATTAGGAAAAGTTCATAAATTCTGTACTTGGAAAAATAATTACCTCGTGACCATTTAATTAAGACTGTAATGTTATTTTTGCTCTGAGCATCACCTAAAGACCTTTCTAAAAAATCATGACATCAAAACATGGAATATTTTGCCTTGGATGGATGTGAATTTAAAGGATATTAATTTAACATTAGATAAAATCCTTTTTAACTTCTCATATCATATTTTATTCTCCCTGTCTCACTAGATATTTTGTCGGTAAGGAAGCAAGAGATCAGTCAGTTACCCTTCGTACTTCGTGCTGCCTTCCCTGTATCCTACTTATAACCTATTCAACATCCTTTCCTTCTCTTTATATAGCATTAGGAGCTGTTATATAAACATGTGAGGAAATTTCTGTGATTATGACTTTAGAAAGGGAATAAAAAACTGCTAAGGAGACTAAAGAAGGGGCATATTCACTTCTATTGATGTTCATCATCAAACCACAAGTATTACAGTGATATGGGTTGTACTTAATATTTTTTCTGTTTTGGCAACTTGTCTGGGAGCAGTGTATACTAATAAGGTTTTTCATATTTCACACTGAAAGTAGGGTCTCTGAAATACATACTTTTTTTCTAATAATGTATACTCTCCATTCTGTTTGACTTTAAAGATTAGATATTAGAATACCTTTATAATTAAATGTTTACATTGATAATTTTTTGATGTATTGAAAACTTGATTGGTATTTTCTTTAAGGATGTTTCCTTTTGCCATAAGTATTAGAAAATTCAGGGGATTTCTTGATACAGAATGTGCTTTTTATAATATAACCTTTCTCTTAAAGCTAGTGTTATGAGGTAATGAAAGGTTCATGTCTTATTACCAAAATGAGTGATTATTTTTTTCCTACATAGGGAAAATTCTCTAAGATGTAATAATAATTAAAAAAAAAACAAAAAAACAGTAATACAATTATTCCAGAGTATTGTAGGTTTTGAGAACAAAAAAATAAAAACCAAAAACCCCCAAGCACATTACTTTGGCAGCAAAGAGAAGCTCTCAGAATTAATAAATGATATTTTTACTTCTTTCTGAAAGTTATATGATTGGCTCTGATGATGTTGACTTAAATTTTGGGTTACACCAAGAATGAGAAAGGAAACGATGAGAGGAATATTTCCCATCCACAGGAACTATAACTACTAATTATAGTTAGAAGTTTTATTAACCTGGGACAATACACTTCACTAAGTGAAAGAAGTAACTCTGTGTTTAGAATCATGTATAATGTAGAAAACCAGGAAAAGTCTGGAAATTGTCTGCAAAATCTTGTTACCTCCCACAGACAGAACTAAGAGGATTTTCTTATTTAATATGTTAGAAATAAACCTCTCTTATTTATATAAGTGTATATACTGAACAGAACAGGCTACTTGCAAAAGGTCTTTACTTGAACTCGGACTGGAGTGTGGAGCAGCTTAGAGGGGAGCTGTCTCTTTGTTTGGCACGTTCATGTTCTGTCAACTTTTATACTGTTTATTTCAGTTTATATTCTGATTTGTGAAGTCACTTAGAGTTTAAGGTGTGTTTTTATTTTCAGTTATAATGTTTGTCTTACATGAATGAATGAGTGTCCAGGGTTGTTAAATGCTTTCTTTGACTCTTGTTAGAAAGCACTTGGGGAGAGCTGAAAGCATTCATGGAAACTGGCAACTCTTGAGCAATGCATTTTTTGCAAGGAATGCAAACGTGACTTCTTTGCTTGGCTGTGTCAGGTGATGGCAGCAGGGCATCACACCGTGGCATAAATGATGCATGCACACAGTAAGTAGAAGAATATGTACCAAGCAGAGCTGCCACCCACTCTTGCCTACTTATGCCCATGTGCTTGGCCAGAGCTCTCTTTTCTCTGCTGTCCTTACTGATAATTGCTTAATGGCTTTTAACCAGGTGATTTAGCTGTGCCATTCATAGCGACAAGATCTTTTGCCACTTCTGCCACATAAGAAAGGGACTGAAACTTGCTTTTCCCTGATGAAAAGACAAAAAGTAGAAATCTCAGTGTAGCAGAAGATTAAAGATACTGACAGAAATGGGGACGAGGCCAGGGCAGCAAATGTGCATTACTTCACCATTGCCCCTGGCAAGCAATATCTTAGTTGTCTGTATCACCAGTCTGGCTGTTTGTTCTTCACAAAAACTTATGGCTGAGACATGCTTGTTCCTCCTTGGGACGAATTTTGTTTCACCAGCTTTCACAGTTGCATCGGCTGATTTTATAACCACAAACAAACAAAAAATAGTAGGACCCTTGTGTTTTTTTACCTCATTTTGGTGTATTAAAAAAAAAATAGTAATTTTAGATAGTAGTATAAATGTAGTGGTTATTCTGCAGTGTCAGGAAAGAATGTTAGAATGTACTGTGTGCTGAAATTTAGATGAATATGGCAAGTGAAAAAGTGACCTTCATTTGCAAGATTAACAGCCACCTTATCTTTGCAGAAGGAATGCAGTGTTCCTAGTCCATTGTACTTGGAAAGGACAGTTGTTGCTTTTCATTCATATTCTCTTAAGCATTTCATGCTACTCACTGGAGGGGAAAAACTTCTATTGGAAAATTAGGACTGTTTTGCATCTGAAAAAAAAGTGTTTGCAATATATAAATAGGGTATAATTTACTATTTAAAAGGCACTTGCAGACAGTTTTTGCTCTCAGTAGCTTTTTTCCATTCAGGATTAAGTACAGAAGTTAGACAACATAGCAGTGAAAATGTTCTAGTGTATGTAGTAAGCTATTTTTTCCCACCCCTGGAGTGCTCGTGATTATCTGTAGGGATTCCCTTTGGCAAGTTTTTTACACTTTACTATTTTTTCAGATTGGTGTTGACTGTCCTAATGCTTTTCATTTTTGAAAAAGAGCAGGAGTTAAATGCTAACATGGTTATAATTTTTTTTTTAACTGTCATCTAAATTTGTGTTTAAATGATTGCATATGCTGAGTTTAAAATTCAGTTTCTTAAACATTATAAAAGATTGGTTGCCAAATATTTCTGAAGTCTATTAGAAGTAACAGTAGAAGTATTGAGTACCTGAAGTACCTAGTGGCGTGGAAAGAGAAGCAGTGTAGAGTAGCTTTTCTTTCACATTATACATTATTTGGGCACACGTACATTATGGATGGACTCAGGACAAAAAAGCAAATTTTACTGAGGTTACAAATCAAATGAACAGATTTATTTTGATTGCTTCTTTTGGAGCAACATCTTGAAATTTTTTTTAAATTGTGAACATTTTCGTTTACATTTGCAGGCATACAAAGCATGGCACAAATATTTAAGTTAGTTGGTTCACATTCTGATCTCTGAAATGGCAGTAATGTGTGATCTCCCAGGAATGCTTACAAGGTACTCAAGACAAATGATTTGAGATGAACATACTTCTTCTTAAAATGAAGGAGACTTATTAGTAACTACATGAACAGTTTGTGTTCTGCCGGAGAGAAACAGAGAAGACACTATATAAGTGTAAATTTCTTCTTAATGACCATCTTTCCTGTCCACGTGGATGGGACTGTGGACCAGCTCCCAACATCTGTGGGGATTAATGGCAGGAAAAATCTTTTCCACTGCAATTTTGGGTATGACTGAGGAAGATCATATAGTTTCCTGCGTCCAGTTTAAGGCTTCTAGAAGCCACAAGTGAATCACATACACAAGAGGGAGACTGCGATTGTCAGTTTATAATATGAGGAACACCAGTGATCATTAAAAAGCACATCTTCAGAGACTTATTTTAGGGCAATGGTAAAGACCTAATAGTATTCAGGATAGCATATGTATTCCGGTGGTAGGCAGTTTTAATCCCTGGACAGCTTTTGCCTCCTCCCATGCTGTTGCCACACATCTAGTCCTGGCTACAGAACTGTGTGCTCCTAGATGTGCTTGATTAGATGATTCTCAAGTTTTTGGCAAAATGACAGATTACTTCTAATTTTATTTTTAAACATGATAGACTTCTTTTGTGGAAGTCCCTCAGAGCACTTCAGCCATCCTGAAATGGAAAATGTTATCACTTACTGCTATATTTTGTCAAGACAGTATGATCAGTCTAAGATTTAGAAAGAAAAATATGAGTCAGGTTTAATGCTAGTGTTCCACCAGGGTGGGATCCCAGTTAAAAGTCTGGGGAACCCTCTGAGGTCAGTCTTTCTATCTTTAGTCTTCTACGTTACCTTGCAAGCATTGTCCATTCCCTTCTGTGTGATCATAACCATGGTTTGCAAATTCAAACTTCTGTTCGTTCAATTATTAAGCTCCAGACATGCAGCATAGTCTTGTCAGTGGTGGCTGCATGACTGAATCTATAAACCATTAGTTGTACAAACGTGGCCCATATTTTGTATTTTTTGCAAAATTAAATGTAAAGAGGGTATTTTATTAAGAAGTTGCTCTATGGAAGCAAAGTAAAGAAAAACTGCTTGCTACTTAATGTGGTTATTAGAGAAGAAATACAAAGTTCCATTGTAGTGGGAGTTTTTATAACTTGAGTTTTACTAGACTGTCTTTGGGTAGAACTACTTTAAGTGTTTAAAAAATATCACTTTCACTTGAAATTGCTTGCTCTGGTTTTGGCCATACATTTGAGGAATGCAAGAGAAATAATATTTGCCTTGTTTTGCCCTCTTATATTGAAGTAAGAAGATATTATAAGACAGAAAATACTATTTTTATACTATCTATCACCTTTGTTAACATTTTATTAGACATAAATCATATAGTTTCGGGTTACATAGTGACAATATGGTTCACCATGTATTCTATTTTTATAACTTTATTTAAAACTGACATGTAACTTGCAGTACCTGAAACCCCAAGTGAGCCAGTTATTGGAGTGTAACAAAGTTTTGACGTCAGAACTGCTATTTATTCCACTGGCAGCCATTAGCAATGCATTACCCTTTGGCACTCGTGTTTTCAGAAACATGGTTAAATTTTTATGACTGGTTCTGGCCAATTAGGAGTCTTTCCTGATATAGAAATAAGGGAAGAGATCTTTTTTATACCTTACTAAATGTAGCTTTCTAAAAACAACAGCATAAAAATATGAATTACTGCATTCAGAGTTCAGAAAACATACTATTGAGCCACACTTGAGATTGCTGTATGTGTGTATTTCATAGTCAGGGGTTAAGCTAGGCTGCATTGTCAAATGCATGAGCCTTTATTAGAATTTAATGCAATTACAGCTGAGTCATGCTGAGTTCTGCCAGCTTCAGCAGGATGTAAAAGTGGCCAAAGACTTAAGGAAGAGAGAATTAGGGAGATGCAAGGGGTATGGAATAAAATTGGGAGTGGGGGGCCAAAACACACCTTGTTGAGAAATTTCAGTTTGTTGCTGGCTCTTTTCCCAAAAATTCAAAGTTCAGCAGTGGTAGACTTGACGGTGCTTGCATATACGATATCCAGGGCATCATGGCCCTCCTAGAAAAGTGTTTAAGAATCCGATCCTTTTCCTTGTTGATTGTTAGCATCATCATGCTCTGTGTTCAGGAAATGGGAAATGCCATTATGTAGAAACATACCCAACAACAATTTTTCCTTCTGTCATTTTTGGACATCTCCTGGGGCTTGGCGATATGTGCTGTGTGTTCATGCATGAAGCTGAAGTCACCTGTTATGAAACAGCTGCTTGTATGTGCTGCTTTACTGGTGGACTCCAAGTTTGTAAATTTTGAAGGGAACACTCTTTTATATAATAAATTTCAGTTGCACTCCATTAATAACTCTCTATTCGTTAAATCAGCAGTGAAAATATTGTCAGCTTTTGTTGCAAGCTCCCTGTAAAAATACTTATCCAAGCGCCAATTTAAAAGGCCAGTTTTAATATATTTTATAAATGGTCATGGTTGCAAATAAAAGTTCTGTAGTTTCAGCAGTCATATGCCAGTTTTCCAAGTGAGTAGAAGTTGCACCATCTTAAAGTATCAGGCACTGTCATTTTCTACCTGTAACATGTTATATAATTATATTGTTTTCAGGTAACTTTGTGTGAACAACATTTTGAGCACACATGGGGGGAAAAGGGAGAATTCTGTATATTCTGCTAAGCGTTCCTACGCTGACCCCATGTAGAGCTGCTGAATGCAGCATCTGGATGGGTGTCTTGGGCAGTCTGAGAGCAGGCACTGTGTCAAGGGCTCTGTTGTCTTCTTTATCAATCTGTTTAGTGGCCTTATTAAGTTAATGGAGACAAACCACGTAGTGGCTGAGAAAATCACTGAAACATACTGGGTAGAAAAAAGTAGTTGTGAGGACTGAAAAGAAGTGATTTTTTTGCCCAAGGGACTGAGTGGAAAGGCTGCTTAAGAGGTGGAGGGATTTGGAGGCCATTAACACAAAATGGAGAAAAGCTACATTTGATTTTGTAAGAGAAGGAAAAGGCAAGCTGCAGGAGACAATTCCACTTACTTTGCAGAAGGCAAGCAGGCAATTACAGAGGTAGATTTTTTTTTTTTTTTCCTGAGCAATACGAAAACAGGTGTTGTCTGCCAGAAATTGAGCAGCTTTGTTGGCTTCTTCTGTGTTTGCTTCTGTCTGAATGGTCCCTCTGAACCCTACACACATGCCACGAAGTAGCCAATTCCACACTTGGAATGGAAACCATGAAAGAACGTGGTCAGTTACCTGTATGATCCTTTCAATTTTTTTTCTTGGATGATGTTTCGTGATGGACAGGTCACTTGTTCATGCCCACAGGCTTCATGAAGGAGGTTGTTAAGTCTATCTTCATTGGGATATACTCATTTTGAAGCCTTTAGATATCTAGTTACTTCTATACAGATAGCTAACAATAAATGCAAGCACAGAGCTTTTTAAGAGATTTTATGCATTAGTCTGCTTTAAGAAAAAAAAAAAAAAAAAGAGCCCATGAAGATAAATAGAACTACTAATTGCAATCCCAACGTTGCTTTATAGCAAGCTTTACTTCAGTTATCTTCCTTTACAAGATAGAATGCTACTTTAAAACTCAAACTTTAGAACTTAACTGTAATGTTAATCCAGTTTTAAAATTACCAACAAAATGCTCTTTTCTGTGTGCCAGTAATTTAAAAATGTTAAAATGATATTTGGAACACTTTTTGAAATCTATACAACAGTTATAGAATTTCTCTTGCTACTTCATGTAGATTCAGAGACAGGATTGTCTGTTTGAAAACTGCTGGTGAATCAGGAAATTAGAGCAACATTTCAAAAAGTCTTGATGTAATATTGACCAACTTTCAAAAAGAATTCATATTTAGACTGTTATAGCCTTCTAAATTGAGACATCTGCTGGGTGGATATCCCTTATATGAAGGTTATTATTAGCCCTGGGATAAAGGTCTTGAAAAAAAAATTCTCTATGCAGAAATTGCCCTTAGGTTTGGTGTATACTTGTGTAAAGCCTAAAACAGTATGTTTCTTGCTTAGATTATTTTATAGTACATGCAGTAGCTGCATGGTTTCACTACACTTGTAACTCCGTTTTTTTTTGTTTGTTTGTTTGTTTGTTTGTTTTTTGCAGCATTCCATTCCCAAGAGACATCAGGTACATTTGTCACAATTGCTAGACTTTTCAGATAAATCTGCTGAAGAATATCCATGATTTTCAGGATGCTACATTGTCTCTAATTCAGTCACAGTATATTCCTTATATCATCTCGAAGTATCTGACAGAATGAACGAAGTATCTAACAAGAATATTCAGGGTCCACAAATTAATTTCAGTTATGTTTTTTGTTAACATTCAGTTTCATCATGTACTCAATTGACTACAGGAGCAAGGTACACAAGTATTTATTATTCCAAGTTTCATTAATGAAATGTTGTAATGAAAGCTTCTTGTGAAGATCTGAGTCATATCTGCAGTTCAGTGTTTCGGGCCTCAAACTTCAGTTGCAGTTTGGAAAAACTGTGCTATAAGATTAATTAGCTTCAGCTGTTGATCTTCATTTGTGCAGAACTAAAACTGCGTGATTTCATATCACTTAAATAGAATGTGCATGTACTGAATATTGTTTAATTTGGTCTCTGTTGAAGTAAGGTAAAAGAAGTATGGCACATAACTATTTCATTTATACCTTGGTCAATGAAGAATACAATGAAGAAATGTGTTCTCAAAAAGTATTGCTTTCCTCCAGAAAGTAGGGAAGGCTTTTAAAGTGACCTCTCCTGTAATGAGCACCCATTCACAGTTAGGGAGCATAGAATTTATGTAGGTTGCTCTGAAAGTAATGCCTTTTATTTATTTCCATCAAAACTACAACAGGTACAAAGAACACAGCAACACAGTTTGATAGCACAAATTCTCAGCTACAAAACACTATTTCTCAACATAGTCACCATCACCAGCTATGCATTTTTGCCAGAGATGAATGAGAGTCTGCATGCTGCACTTGCAAAACTCTTCATAAGTGAAACTCATCCATTGTCACTGTCACCACTGCTGAAATGCACCACCCACTGCCTCACTGTGTTCACATCTGGTCTCCTTGGGTGTTCAGGAAACACTGATGAATGTCTATGGGTGCCAATTTTTTTTTTAGCATGGACGAAATCAGTGACAACCGTTTGCTTCATCTGTACTTCCATGTCAGATGCCATCCTGTCAGTCAGACTGCCCCTCTGCTGCCATCTGTCACATGTCAACAAAATATAAAGGAAGGTTCAGCTTCTACAGCCATACCATTAACATCTGCCTCTGATGTCTTGGGCCAACGTGATAAAATATGTTTGGAGAATACCTGCTGTATAGTATTGATACTTAGAGAAACCATGAGGAAAAATATAGATGAAAGCAGGAAAATCAGGAATATAAGGATGAGAGGAAAAATAAATACAGCAAAGGATAAAAAGCAGGTCTAGAAGACCTGTGCAAGGTTTGCTGAGAAAAGTGCAGTGTCATAAGTATACTCAAAGTCCAAGTGCGTTGAATAATTCATGATTGAAGGGAGTAGGACATTTTTAGGAGGAGTAATATGAGTCAGAGGTAAAATTAATGGAAAAGATATAAATGTGGAATGTGACAGGCAAGATGGCAAAGAACCAGAGTTGAATATTGATTGACCATTCAGCATCAGTAGTTAAAATTCTGTGGGTAAGTAGGGGATAGCCAAGAAGATGCTTTAGTGAGACCACAGGGTATGCCTTCAGGCTATCTAGATCTATATGGAAATATTGAGTGAAGGATAAACTTGTTATTTAGAGAGAGAGAAAAAAGATAGTTGTTTGCATGATTGTGCATTTCTGTGTTGAGCTACAGCAAGAAATGTACTCTCTCACAGTTGTCATGGAAAGTACTGTAGCTTTATTCCTCTTTGTCCACTTCAGCATGAAATCAATTGGTGAAAACTCTTCTCTAAACACACAATCTGCTTCAGCCCTTGCACAGGCCAGTCCAGAATCTCCTTCAAATGAGCCACCTCTTTGCTTTTGTGGTGGTTTTTTTGTTTGTTTGTTTGTTTGTTTTTTGGTGGGCCACTTTTGTGATCAGCTTTGAGCTGACGTTTTCCATTTCTCATTTGAAATGTGAAGTAGTTACCTATGTTTGAATGCGTTAAAGATTTTCGTGCCACCATTTTCATTTACAGGAGCTTGCGTAACACTTCCTGTTTTATTTGACCAGCCGAGATTTTCTGAAAAAAATCCTATGGCAGTTCATGTACACACAGGTAGTGAACCAAGGATGTTTCAAGTCTTGTGGTAATTACTTGGTTCTCAGGAAGCAGATTTGCAATAGTTATTTCATTAACACAAAAAAAAAATATTGGTTCTATATGTAACAGCTCTTTAAAAAATGAAAACCAAAATCATAATTATCTCACGCTCCTTGTAACTTTCCTGAGGTGGTTTTGTATATTTATTTAAAATAAATTAAGTCTACTAAAGCAGCTGAGAATGATTTGGCATTCATGATACTGAAGGCGGGAGAGTCTAATAAGACTTAATAGACCTGAGCAGAATACTTTCTATATTTCTGAAATCCAGTTAATCAACACAAAATATTGCTTTATTAGTGCATAAAATAATAGGCTGCATGATCTCTACCTTATAGAAATCATACCTGTGAAAGTCTAGACTACAAGGGTAGAAGATAAGGGGTCTCTTCTGCCTATATTATTAGTACAGAGGGACAAGTCTGGAGTAAAAAAAAAAAAAAAAGAAAAAAGAAAAAAGAAAAGAACTCCTGGAAGCACTCTCAGAAGTCTCAGGAAATAAGACTGAAAAGACTATGAGATGGTGTTGAAAAAATTGCGTCAGTCACGTTCAGATGTTCCCAATTGTAAATTTAAATGAGCAAACAGAGAATCTAATGAATTTTAACCATGAGTGACTTCCAAAACTAAATTTGGAGGAAATAAATTGTAAATGTTAAAAACATACATTTCAAACAATGGCAAGACACTATCTACTTGATTTTCTTAATCTAAGACAACATCAGATATTTTGATGGAATTCCTTAAGTATTTTTTTCTTCCCTGTTCTTGGAAACTGTATTAAAATAATAGGAATTGCATAAATCACCTGTCCTGGTGATTTTGTGGGTTTTACACATAAAGAATTTATGCTAATGTCTAGTTCATGGTTGCTTTTCTGGCAATTTAGCTAAATGTTCCTTGACTTGTTCTCACTTGGCATCCAGAATGATTGAATTCTGCCATCTTTTTAACAACTTCTAAGAGATAAGCATCCTGATGCCCTCCAGCTTTCTTTTATCCCAGAAGAAAAACAGAACAAAGCATAACATAATGTTGAGTGTTTCCATATGAGTCATTATTTCTAACCACCTTTGTGTTGGTCTCTGGATCTTTTTCAGTTTGTTGACTACTTTTTTTTAAAGCACACTATCTGTAACTTGTCCAAATACTTCAGGTGAGACCTAATTAGTTCTGTGTAGCATGGAATAATTGACTCTTAATTTTGTTTATCTGACTTCTACTCATTATAGTGTGAAGTATTTCATTTTTTTTTTCCTAGCAGCATCACATTCTAATATAGGATATTTTGCTGAATAATGAAATTCTCATTTTTTTCCCCAGCATTATGCTAATTTTTATATATATGTATTTTTCAGCTCAGAGCCACTTGGAACCTCTAAATGATAATAAATAATTTACTGTTTCATAAGTATAGTAATGATTCACTTGTCTGAGGCCAAGAATTGGTGCCCGTAAAATCCTGTTGGGTTATCATCCCATCTAGTTTGGCTGCAGAATGTTTCTAATAACTGGATTGATGTTTTTTAAACTCTCTGTGCACCCTACAGAAGTTTAATTCATAACTTCCTAGTTTGGTATATTTTTCAGTTGAATAGAAAACATATAGAGCTATGTATGCTCTATAGTCAGTATTTACAGCCCACACATTCTGTTAAAAAAATAAAAAGAAAATTCTCTTAATCAAAATACAGGCTTCATGAGGCTTTTTCTAGTAAATACCTATCTACATAGCCTTTTTATTTTTTTGGCTCTTACATTTTTGTTCTTCAGTAATTTTTCAAGGAAGTGCTAAAGATGCACCTTTTCTCATCTTTTTTTGAGGTGTTTTGTAAAGTGAGCCCAGTACCACCTGGAAACATGAGTCTGTATCATGGTGGAATTTTTGTTCAGCTGATTTCCCAGATCTGTGTTTGAAACATGTGTAAGACTTGTCTGCATTACATCAGGAGTGGAGGCTCTTTCAAGCTGACATCTGTACTTTATTCATTTTGCATTCTTTACTGGTAAATACTCTTATCCCTAGAACTGAATGCCCCTTAATACTTAGAATGTTTCAAATACTCATCTTCATATTTGGATTCTTTGGATAGGAATCCAAATAATGTGCTCCAAGACCAGTACAGTAAGTGAAAAAATGGTACAGTAAGTGCAGGTGTTCAGATGATGGTCTAAAAGGATCGTTTCTCTCCTGTCTAAAACACTGGTGCATAACTGCTAAACACATACAGACCTGATAAAGGATCTATGAGAGAAATTTGGTTCAGGTCCCTGAGATCAGCAAAAACCTTTCAATTTCATTCAGAAGAGCATCGATTGCAAAAATTCGTTAGTTAAAGTAGCAGAAGGAGGATGCATACTTGTTGAAGTATGTACTAGTTGTGCAGAATATTGTTCTACTGTTCACTTAAATTTAGAGAAGATCTCAGTATTCATCTGAGTGATCCACAAAGAGATGGTATCAGGTAAACAAGCAATAAAGATAAACTGCAAAGAGAATCTGTTAAGAAGTCTCCAAAGAGTTTTTGACTTAATACATTGTTGGTCTCGATTTGCTTTCCTAGATCCTGTATAAAAAGAATGATGTAAAATAATTGTAACAAAATGTGCTTATGTTTTACCTCCCCATTTAGTAGAACTCTCTGACCAGACAGCATCTTCTGTAATGTTGTGATAATAATCTATATCTCAACTAACTCATTGCTTTTAAGGAGAAAAGCAGTAGATGTCGGAAGTGCTTTATGTGGGGAAGTCAATCCATGCACATGAATACCGAGCATTTGGTCTTGTAGAGGAAGTTCATTGGGCAACAGTTTTTGTGGCCTTTTTTAAGATAGAATAGCTCCAGGATTGCCTCAGGACTACTCTTTTAAATCAAATCCAAGTATATGCTTCATAACAAATCTAATATCCATACTGTAAATATAACACAAAAGTCATTGATGTTGCACAACATGTGGTAGGGATGGAATTTACTATGCCTAGTTCATAACTGTTTTGCAGAGTAAAATCAGAGCTATGGTTGTCCTAATGTTAAGGCATTCTACTTGATGATTCTATTGAATTTTGTTTTATTTGATATTTAATTATTGGAAATACTTTGTCTTTTAAGTTTCTTTTGTGGAAGTTTTTCAAATTAAGTTATACTCAGTTTCATGTTATGAAACCTCAGGGAAGAGTATACTCTAGGCAATGCATTAAATTAGTAAGGCATTTCTTTGGCATTTCCCAAGGGAGATTTGAAACTTTACTAAAGCACACTGTAGTAACACCAGTGGAGCCACATTGTGTCTTTTGGAGAATGTAATGGATTCTCAATGGTTTTCCCATGAGAAAGATTAATTCACTTATCTTTTTAAAAAAGATATTTTTTCTCTTAAAGTGCAGATAATTATATTTATATTCATGTCAATAATTCATCATGTGATCAGGAATATGAATATATTTGTGTAATAAAAAAATATATCTTTTTTCTAATGGGAATTATTCTACTTGACAACAAATTTTCAGCTAAAAGAGTATCATAGCAAATGGATAGCAATTAAACTCCACTTAGCAGCGCTCCCAAAGATAAGCTATATAAGTGAAAAATCAGTTATTTTGAGAATACACAAAAATACAACTTGTAAAACCTTGTACAGTTTCAGTCTTAATATTTTCATGTCCTCAGGTAATGATGAGTAATTATTTCATATCCTGTCAAGAATCCAACATCAAAAATTGAGTCTTGTATTAATACACAGATATAAAAAAGGAACCTACCTGAAATATACATGTAAATGATTCAGGACGAATTTTATTAGCTGCATATGTGACAAAGTAGACCGAACAGTTACTTTTCTAGAGGATGTGTCAAACCACACTTATATTATAATTGGAATAATGATACTAAGGATTGCTTTGTATTAATTTTATCTTTAAATTTCTGAAAAAAAAGTATTCATGAAACAGCATCAGTGATCTAGAGTGTTCTTGAAGACTTAAATAATTTTAATTCCTTTACCAGCTTTATCTTCAGTGTTTCCTAAAGCATTTCACCTGCCTGAAGTGCTGCCATATAGCTGGAGCTAAGTTTCTGGGACATGAGTTTAAAAGGCAGGAAATTCTTACTAGATATAAGGGGGAAAAGACTGCCATGAGGGTGGTAGTACTGGAGCAAGGTGCCCAGCGAGGTTTTGGGATCTTTACCTTTGGAGGTGTTCAAGGCTCAGCTGAATGTGTCCCTGAGCAATCCCATTTGATCAAACCTGCTTTGAGCGTGGAACTGGACTAGATCACCTCTGGAGGTCTCTTACAACAAATTGTACTGAGATTCTATGATTCTAGAAAACACTTCTCTGTAGCAGTCTGAACATTTGTTGTATGAAAAGGATTCTTACATAGTTTCAGTTTTGTAAAGCTTCAGTTTAAACAAAGTGGACTGTACTTGTTTTCTGAAGACTGCCAAGGTCCTATTACCTTGCATTTTCTAGCAGTCAGAGGGCATTTCATTTCATATAGAAATTACCTATACTTATTTTATCTGTACCGTCTTAGCCTCTAATAAAACTAGAAATACAAAAAGAAAATTCACCAAACCAGGGAATCAGCAACTACATAAAGCACATGAGAATGTACTCATAAATGTGGGGAAAGTACAGTGCATAGAATACCAAACCATCAAACTCTTGAATCGTTGTTTATAGATCAACCAGTCCTCCTGTATTCTGATTGGAAAGAAATACAGAAATAACCGCTGGACTAAAGTGATTTTGTTTTGGTGCTTTTTTGTTTGTTTTGTTTTAGGTGGTTTTTTTTGGTGGGGTTTTCTTGATTATTGCAGAATTTTTCTTCTATGTCACAATAAGTTAATGCCTTTAAACTATCTTATTGCTCTTAGTGAAGAAATAGATACAGACCTTTTCCTTCAGTAATGGTCAAAAGTGGGTTACTCAGGATCCAAATCATCCTTTTGTAGCAAGAAAAGGCTTTGGGAGTTGCTTTGTCTAATGAACTTTAAAAAGCTGTAAATCATTTTATCTGAAAGTAGTGTCTTTAGGGATTTGATATTGGAAAGTAGAAGTTTCCAGTCAATGTCAGTGTTATGTTTGGTTCAAAAGTCTGGTCATCACTTTGAGAAGAATAACTGGAAAAGGATGAACTTTACAATGGAGAATTACAATAACTGTTGAAATGTAAATGTACGGTAAGAGACTTCTAGATCATTGAATCCAATCACTTCCTATTACAAACCATTGCATAATTTAATCTCCTTCACTGTGCTCTATCTCAGAAAGTAATTAGGAGTTCTATATGCAGTACTTCAGCTATTCTAGAGTCTAATTTTTCATGATAGGATTTTTTTTTTGGAAATTTCTGGTTATAGTAGTTACTTAATTTCATTTTAGTTAAATAAAATTAACTAATAGTTGATTAATATCTTTTACTTCTTTTCTCTCCCTGGCACTTAAAATACTCAGTAGACAATATTAACATCTATTCTTGGCTTTCTTTGTTGTATGCAAAACAAGATTAAGGGGTTTTTTTAGTTTCATCTCATAATAATAGTTCTTATTCCAGTAATCTCTGTGCCAATTCTACTTTGAGTTGTTCCCTTTTAAGTAAAGCTCCCACAATAGCATTCAGTACTCCAGATGAAGTCTTACAGCTAATGATTTTCTATTTCTAATGAAGATAATTTTAACTTGTACATCTTTGTTTTCTTTTTTATGGTTACACTCACATGACTGTGTACTGCTCATTTTATGGTCAAATACAACTTCACATTCCTTTTCCTCATGGTCATGAATCATAGAATCATAGAATCGCTAAGGTTAGAAAAGACCCACAGGATCATCCAGTCCAACCATTCGCCCTTCACCAATGGTTCTCGCTAAACCATGTCTCTCAACACAGCATCCAAACACTCTTTGAACACCACCAGGCTTAGTGACTCCACCACCTCTCTGGGCAGCCCATTCCAGTGCCTGACCACCCTTTCAGAGAAGTAGTATTTCCTAACGTCCAGCCTGAACCTCCCCTGGCACAGCTTGAAGCCATTCCCTCTAGTCCTATCACTAGTCACATGAGAAAAGAGGCCAACCCCCACCTCACTACAACCTCCCTTCAGGTAGTTATAGAGAGCAATAAAGTCTCCCTTGAGCCTCCTCTCCTCCAGACTGAACAATCCCAGCTCCTTCAGCCACTCTTCATAAGGTCTGTGCTCCAGACCCTTCACCAGCTTTGTTGCCCTCCTCTGGACACGCTCCAGGGCCTCGATGTCTTTCTCACAGTGAGGGGCCCAAAACTGGACACAGTACTCATGGTGCGGCCTCACCAGTGCTGAGTACAGGGGGATAATTACTTCCCTGTTCCTGCTGGCCACACTATTTCTGATACAAGCCATGATGCCATTGGCCTTCTTGGCCACCTGGGCACACTGCTGGCACATGTTCAGTCTAGCGTCAATCAACACCCCCAGGTCCATTTCCTCTACACAGTCTTCCAGCCACTCTGCCCCAAGCCTGTAGCGTTGCCTGGGGTTATTGTGGCCAAAGTGCAGGACCCGGCATTTGGTCTTGTTGAATCTCATCCCATTGGCTTCAGCCCAGCTATCCAGCCTATCCAGATCCCTCTGTAAGGCCTCACTACCCTCAGGCAGATCACCACTTCCAGCCAGCTTGGTGTCATCTGCAAACTTAATGAGGGTGCACTCAATACCCTCATCCAGGTCATCAATAAAGATATTAAACAGGACAGGCCCCAGCACCGACCCCTAGGGAACACCACTTGTGACCGGTCACCAGCCATGAGCAGCTGACAAGCTTCCAGCTCATACAAGCTCTCTTTTCTGTCACTTTATGACATCTTTTTGCATGCTATGCTGTTCAACTCATTCCATTTTTCTCTGTTCATTTCTTTATGAACTTAGGCATCCTTTACTGGGGTAGTTACAAACAATTTAACTAAGTTAATGTATCCTTTTCTAGATTCATAGGAACTTATCTTAAAATACTTATTTGGTTATGCATTTTTAAGGATCATGTTTCATGATGGTCTGAATCTACTTGTGCAACAGCTTCTGATAGCCTTGCAATCACATTATTATGTTTCCACATTGGTTACTACATATGGTATCTTTTTAACTTAAGGTATAAATGTTGGCTGCTGGAAAAAATCAGACTTTGTTGATTGTATAGCTGTTTAGTTACATTTTTACACTTTAGCTGTGGATACTTTTTGATTCATGAGTAGTGCACTTTTTAAAAATTAAGTACTGTGAGTTTTTTTTACAAAATATTTCATACATGTCAGGAGAGAATTAGAATTTAACACAGAATTGCCTTTAAGATTCCATGTGGATGCTAAATAAATGTTGTCTTTACAACACAAGATTTAAAGTTACTAAACAAGGTAGTTTTATTAGTAAGATTGTGTTCTTCAAATGAATTTTTTAAAGTGTGAAAAGGTTGAGGTTGCTGGGAGTAATTTAAGAACGCAAACATGCTTTTATATGAGGTGGCTTAGTAGGAATTACATGTAGGAAGGAAAAAGTTACTTGTTTCATTTGTAATAAATTCTTGATGCCAAATTTACTCATTCTTAGTGTTCTAGGGTTTAAACTGCTATGTCAAACAAAGAAATAGTTTGTCAAAGGAAATAAAAATTTTGTAGGGCTGTATCAGCCCACACCAATACTGTCAGCTGCTGAATAATTAAGAAAAAATCTTCTGTAGCTCAGATTGCTTTTCCATTCATTATGTCATAGTATTACCACTGAGTCTCAAGATCTAGACTCATATTTTGTTAACAAGGCAAAGGCTATGCAAATATATTCCAAGTATTAGTAGCAGCAGGTCTGTCAAAGCAACAATTATGTACAATCTTTAGCAAGCTCTCTCTGTGACTAGAGCACTTCAGAATGCAAGAATTTATGATATGGAAAAGCATTGTGTAAATTTGCTTTGCTAGCTAAATGAAATCTAACAGTAGTTACATTTGTGATTTGGTTTTGTAGGGAGGATGAGGAGATGCTATATGTCTGTATTTTATAACGGTCTCACAAAAATGTAAATCGAGTTGTAATAGGAGTCATTTTAAAGCAATTGACTGCATGGGCATTAGGGAGAAGCAGTCTTTTTGACAGTTCATTGCATGTTGCTTTTTAAATCATCAATATACATTCTGCTTACCAAGTTTGTTTTATGTACAAACAACTGTCAGAAAACAAAACCTTTTGTTCATCTAATAAATGAATACTCGTGGAAGTTGGATAGACATATTCTTATTTTACAAACAAACTATGCCACAAATATGCATAGCTCTTACATTTCTAACATCTACTGATGTATATACAGAATTTCTTACAGGATTTTGGCATTAAATAAAAATTTTCTTCATTCTAATGCCAGCTGCAAATTTTGTTTGTGTTCACTGAAGCAGTATTGTGTCTTTAATGAAAGTATGAATTTTTGTATGGGTTATTGGGGGGATGGACAGGAGAGTTTTATAAAAATATCTTTTAAAAATGCCAGTATAGAATGAATGAGGAAATAATGCTTAAGATTTTAATGCTTTGCTACCTTTTTTTAACAGTCAAAAGCATTCTAAAACATAGAAATGAATGCTGTTCCTTAGAAAGTGATTGTGTAAACTGCCAGTAGAAGACAAACAAAACTTTTTGAAATAATTATTAAAGTAGTAGTAGATATTGATAGATATAAAAATAAGTCAGATTTGTTGATTTACATAAAATGTACATATTGAATCTGATAGACTTGTGTGGTCTTGTTGGCTATGGAAATTATGGTGCTAAGTCTTTCCTTATTTCAGAATTATGCCATATCCTGGCCACTTGTGCTTGAACAAAAATAGAACCACTGTGATTGTGCTTGTGAAAAGAAAGTATTCTGAACTGGCATAGCCAGGTATGCTTTTATCAGTAGAGGCAATACATCCAAACAAAACCATACTGCTGTGGTTTGTCCAGTTTTTGTTTGTTTGTTTGTTTTGTTTTTTCTTGAATAATTCTTCTAATTCATCGAATCTCTTTGATTTCTCTGGTCATGGAAACTGAGCATTTTTGAAACTTTTGGACACCTGATTCACTGTTTTTCCCAGCCAGTGATTTCAGACTTTATGTTCATGTTCTGCCTTTTTCTTAATTTGTGCTGGAGTGTGTTCCAGGGAGGTTACATGAGGTGAGTAGGAGAGGGAACGAAAACCAGTATAAAGAGTGCCAGCCATTGTAGAATAAATGAAGGTAATGATAGAGCCTTTATTTGAGAAATAGGCACACGAGGGAAAGATATCAAAAGGAATTGACTCACCCCTCCCGGTAACAGCGCGCAGAGAGAGACGAGCTGAGGAATGTGTCCCTCCCCCGTTCGTACCGTTGCGCCGCCGCACTCACACACTCACATAGCCCACCCATTGGTTCAGGCTGTGACCCTGGAATTCCACTACAGCCATATAAAGGAGACTCCTTATCTTTAAAGTTAAACTCTAAATAAAGCTGAGAGTCACCATATTTGGTAGATCCAAAATGATAATACAGGTATTCAGCTGCTCTTACACTTTCCACCAAATGTTGCAGAACTGGATTGCCCATTTCCTCATGGTAACCTCATATACACTACGAAGTAAAATCCCTAGATATTGCAATGTGAAGTCAGAAAAAGATTTATGATTCTTCTGTTGGGACAGTGTTTCATTCTTTGAACTGACAGGTCCCACAAGTGAAAGGCATATCATTCCAATGGCTTGGCTTCCTTGGCACATCTGAAAGATGACAGCATATTACATATTTTACGTATATTATGTAATAAAGGTGTTATGCAAAACAAAATGTTACTCATTATATAACAAAGGTTTTGATTCTGGCTAGCTGCAAATTTCATGAAATAGTAGAATTTGCTCCTGTTACTCAGCAAAGCTTTGTGATAATTAAGAAATGTAAAAGGTACATTTTCTCAAATATTGGTGAGGCTTATAATTTTGATGTTTACCCTCAGAATCATTTGCCTTATTGTATTACTGTTGAGTTTTCCGAGAAATATATTCTCTCCTTAATCTGTAAATTAGCCAAAGAGGAACTTTCAGGAAAGATGGGGAACTTCTGGAGAGAGTCCATTCTGGAGAGAGTCCAGGCTACAAAGCTGATCAGGGACCTGAAGCATCTCTGTTTTCAGGAAAGGCTGAGAGACCTGGGGCTGTTCAGCCTGGAGAAGAGATGACTGAGGGGGGATCTGATCAATGCTTGTAAATATCTAATGGGCTGGAGTCAAGTGGATGGGGCCAGGCAGTTCTCAGCAACAGGACAAGGGGCAATGAGCAGAAAGTGGAACTCAGAAAGTTCTATCTGAACATGAGAAAGAACTTCCTGACTTTGAGGGTGACAGAGCACTGGGACAGGCTGCCCAGAGGGCTGTGGAGTCTCCACTGGAGGTATTAAAAATCGCCCTAGATGCTTTCCTGTGTAACCTACTGTAGGGAACCTACTTTAGTGGGTGGTTGGACTCAATGATCTCTTCTAATCCCTACAATTCTGTGGTGAGTAACTTAGAAAAGATATAAAATATCTCAAGATTTCTGATATATTCAGTGGAAATCAGTGTTGATATATGTGCTTTTGATTAACTATTTTCCTTTAATTAAAACTGTGTTTATAGCTTCAATATCAAGCAGTATTTTTCACTGAAGATTTGTTACTGGACACAATAAAGGAATGGATACTTTATATAAAGGTAAAAATGAGTCTTAAAATAATGAGCAGTTAGCTTTCAGGCATCCTGAAATTTCTTATGGCTATGTCTGTGACAATGTTATACCCAATTTTTGGTACTTGGATGAGATGTGAGGAATCAAGGAAGCCACCTTTTACGGAATCTGTTGGATGGATAAGGGGAGGAAATTTTGTTGCAAGCTACAGGAGGATGATCAAAGCAGGAAATAACTAGTTTCATAATGGATTGAGTAGGAGGCTGTGTTACAGAGATGGAAGGACAATTGACAAGAGGAGAGAAGAGCAAGTGTAATCATCCTTGGAGTACTGTTTTTGGCAATGTAAGAAGTTGAGTGTTCTACAGGTTATTGGGAAGTGATGTTTTCTTGTTTGCTTTGTTTGTGATGTCTTCAAGTTATGCAGAAAGATGTATTTAACTTCTAGAGTATAGGCATACCTTTTAATTTTCCCAAACCATAAGTGGAAACACTTGGTACTTAAATGTTCACCAACTCTCGAATACTTAAAACTGGTATTTCTATGATCTTAACATGCAGGATAAAAATGTGATTTTAGTCCTTAAATTTGAAAACAAAAATATTTGAAAAACTTTTTCCTGGAAACTACTTTTCATGTATATTTCTTCTCGTTTTCAGGTCTTTGTTAATCAGTGTCTGTGATTTGGCTATTTGGTTTTGTAATTTTGTAGTACAAAACCCAACCTGGACTGATCTGTTTGTTCTCAGACAGATGTATGGGCTTTTTCCACAGTATACAAACACGTATACAGAGAGGAGGGTTGCACTGAGGCTGAGTAATGTTCATAACAATTTCTACGTAGGATGTTGAAAGTTCCAGGGATTTACAAATGGTATGTTTCGTCTTGTAGATGTTTCTGGCTCAGAGCAGCAGTGAGTGGAAGTAGCAGCTGTCTGACAGCTGTTGGGTGACCTAGGTGAAGTGAGTCAGTGCTATCAAACCAGGCCTGTACCAATATCCTAATTACAGCTGGTACTGATTGGCACCCCTTCTGGACATCTCAGTGGAGTTACTGAATCAAAATAATGCACCAGACTGGTCCCCTCATTTGATGGCTTTGGCAAGAGTTAGCTGAAAAACTTTTTTTTTCATCTCTCTCAAAGGAACCATTTACTCTGGTTGAGTCGAAGGTAGCTTTCATTACTGACAAGGAATCATCACTTCCTGGCATTGTATCTATTCATACATAGAATTTATAAGAGTAGCAATGGTGAAAGGATCAAGAGCAACTATTGTTCTATGCATGTAAAAATACTGAAGTGCCATGAAAGCATAATCATAGTTTTCTGTGAAATTCCTTGTAATTGATGTCACAGCAACCTCTGTGACAACTCAGAGAAACTAGGTAAAGATTTTCTCTGTTAATTTTGTAGAAGTTATATTCATGCTTTACTATTTTTTTTTCCGTGTTCATCCCTCTCAGCTGAGGGAAATAAAAGGGAAATATAATGTTAACTGAAAGCAGAAGAGCCTGAAATGCATTAGACTTTGAGCTCTTCTCTCTTTCTCATTTGACTCTTTCATATAATTGAGAAATATGGATCCAAGTGCTATCTGTCAGAAATACTATACTCTGTGTCATAGTATAATATAATTACTGTGTTATGACCTTAGTTGAAGGGTCTTGACCTGAGGTCACATCTTATTTTTGAACTATTGCAGTACAAGAAGTCTGAAAGCCCTTGAGATTGTTTTACAATAAAATCTATTAGGCCCCAAGAACTTCTGTAGCAGGTGAAATAACTTTATTATTTTTGAAATTCACTTACATTGTTTGTGTGTACCCAGTGTTGCTTTACATTCTTGGGGAATACTTTTTTCCTTGGAGAATGTCAAAATTAATGAAGAGAAAGTATGTATGTTGAATATTTTGAGAAGTTAGAAGTTGCTTGATAGCAACAGTTGGAAATTTACTATAACTTACCATACTCCTACAAAAACAAAAACAAAAAAAAAGCAATCCAAATGGAAGCTAAAAATGTGATGTGCTTTGTCTGTTTTTACATCTTCACACCATTGCCTTGTTGTCTTTTTTTTCTAAATGCAATTAAGTTGGTGTTTAACCTTTCACATCTTATTTCTCTATTTGTAGGTTTGGGCTACAAGCTATTCATAGTGTTTTTAGGGTTTTGAAATAGTCTGAGTATGTAGAGTGGTGTTCATGTATCATGTTTAACATTTTTATCTTAAGCAAGAGACACGTGGTTTTAAAACATCAGACCACAGAAAAAGAAAGCATAAAGAATTTCCCTATTCATGAGCAGAGCCAATGACCTGTAACTGTAGGACATACTCCTTTTTAGAGTACACAGTTTTTATTGTTTGTTTGAGGCTGTTTTACAGCAGTGTAAACAAAAATCTGAAGGCAGAAGGAATTGAAACATTTTCTCAAGAAGATCTTGTTCATAGCATACCACTAGTATTTGGACAGAGGCATGAAGAAGAGTAGACAAGGGAAGAGTTTATTATGTTTTAATAAATGGTTCTGAGTGCTTGGTGAAACATTTTTCCTTGAGTAAATGTCATACTCATCATCTAACGCATACGTGTCCAACCTGCTAGTTCTATGTTTTTATTACCCTCTTTTTTTATGTTTTAATAATAATAAAAAAAAGATGTTTTGTTACTTACATGCATTAACTATATTACATATTTTATGTGCAACCCAAGAGAACTACTCTTAACTCATTGTGACCCAGGCAAGCCTAAAGACTGGGACACTGTCTTGCTTCAATTTATAGGAGGGAGAGGAGGTTCTTTGATATATGTATACCTGATGTGAGATTTAAGAAACAACGGTTCAAATGTTGGTTCGACCAGTTTATTACAAATCCTAGTCATTCAGGGAGAAGGGGAAGGAGAGAAGGGTGATAGAAAAGATAGGAAATAGAAGCAAAGAGTCTTTATAGAAGCAAGAGGGAGATAGTCACCACCATGGTCCAGCATGGTTCATAGTTCAGTCATTGATCTTCAGTAGTGGTGGGTTGTCGGGCATTGTTGTTCTGTTGACAATGATGGTGTCCACAGCAATGATGGCGATGATTGCAATGGCAGTACAAACTTATTTATAAGTCCAAAGTGGTCAAGTCAGCTCTCTTTGGAGTGGCAGCTTCTGGCTCTGGGATCTTAGCAGAAACTCCTTTGTTCCCATCTTTCAGGATTTGCCAGCAGATAAGAGGGAGCAGGGATGCCCATCTGCATCCTGTTTTTCACAGGACAGGATGGTATCATTCTCCAATTTTCCCATACCAAGTCGGGGCTATTTATTCACAGGCCAGATCTTCCACCAGTAAACACTCCTGAGCACTCTCTTCCCGAGGCAAACAGCTCCAAAGAAATGCTTTCAAATGTAAATTCTCCACGCATTAATGTCGATTGCCACACAGCAGCACCCACCTCTCATCTAAGTCAGAATCTTATCACAAGAAATGCCTCAGAAAGCAAGCTTTGAGCCAAAAAACAAAGAAGGATTCATACAGAAACGCATGGCCTAATAGATGAGTACTTGTCAACATTACCATCATTCCATCACTGTTATAATTCTGTAAAATAAAAAAGGTTGACCTCTGTATTTGTTGTGATAAGGTAATGAATGATCACTCATAGCTATGTATTTGGTTTGATTAATTAAAATATTTTGAGATAACCAAGGTGCTTGAAGTTGTTTCTTCTGATTCACAAATTAACAATTCAAAGAACTGAAGGTTTTAATCTGGTTATTATAATCTCATAAAATGCACCTGCGTTTATTAAAGATTTATATTCACCAAGACACCTGACTCCACCATTGCTATAAAATTAATCATGTAACACACAGATTATATACAAAGGCTATATTTTCTCACAGCTGAAAGGTTGATATCCAAATGTCCATCTAATTCTTTTTCAGTCTTTATTTGCGAACTCCAGAACATTTTCTATCTGAAACATCTCTCTCCAAACAGTAAATTTCAACTTACATCAAATATGCATGTTCATTTACCTTTTCCGAATCACAAAGATTTAACATAAATGATTTCTTTAAAGGAACATGATAAAATATGATGCAAATATACTTCAGAATATTTTTTCAGAATGATTGTTAGCAATACAGTGCTGTTTCACAGCTGCCAACATGGGCTTACTGTTGAAGGATCTGGACAGTGGTAACTCATATTTTTTACATATTTCATTTGTTTTCATCCCCCACATATGGAATTGTAAAGTTGATACATATACACAAGTTCTAAAGTTAGAAACACTGCTGGGTTGGACAAAGTGGTGCAGAGTTTCAGGAAAGCTTCTTTCATATTGAAGGGAAATGTAATCTCACAGCTATAACTATTTAGTTTAAATTAAGCTAAATGTGTTAAGTAGATCATTGTACTTTTCAGGGATTCAGTTCTTATTAGGCAGTATAGTTGTATTTAATTACATGCTGGACAGTACTCAATTCAGAAGTATGTATGTGTGAACATGATATCCCCCATGAAATCTGTTCATTCAAGGTATTTCGCAGTTTTTGAGCTATGTTAAGTAGATTCATTCTGCTCTAATGAGGATACCATTATATACCTAGATGTTCTTCCATATGGTTATGTGTTCATAGTATCTTCCTTTTAATGGAGCATTTACTCTTTTTTTTTTTCCCTTGGAGCATTTGCTCACTCTAATTGGATGGAGACAAAAAATAGTTCTGATTCCGTCCTGTTCATGAGCTCTTTTAAAATTGTGGTCTCTGGAGTCAGCTAAATAGAAATAATGCCAGTTGTGTTTACGTTAAACTGACCTGAAACATGGATTAGACATAAGCTGATGTTTTGAAAAAGTTAGGTTTCAGTTGTTCTGGGGAGAGGTTGTGGGTTTTTTTAGTTTTTTTTTTTTTTTTCCAAAATGTCTATAATGTTGACTTCTCAGAAAGCATCATATAAGCATCTTCCTTTTGTAGTAAGGGATTGTGCTCTCCATCCACTCACCACTGCCCATGTAACTTTAACAGTGATGTGAGTTAACCTGACTGTCTTGTAGCAATTTGAGCATGAGACTGAGGAGCACTTATCCAGCCAATATCAGACTCTGATGTGGAGGCAGTGGTTTCTTTTTAGGTGCTGCAATATACTGTTTTCTCTTTGTTTCTTTGATTGTTTGCAGGTACTGATTAAAAGATTAAAAATTTGCAGGTACAGCAACACATTGGTTAAACTTTTAAATTTTTTTTTGAAATTCTAACAATAAGTAAATAAGTGATTTGCTTCTAGGTCACCTTTTTATATAGACTAGAATCTAGCACACATGTTTAGATGCCAATAGAGAGCTAGGCACCTCAGAGATGTTCTTTTCCCTTACCATGCCACTTTTGTTCTCCAGTAGAGGAATCTTAAGCAAGAACCACCTTAAAGCAAGAAAAAACAATACAAAGCGCAAAAAAGCATATAAAACTCTATTCTCCACACTGTTTAGGTATCTAAATCAAAGCAACTCTGTTACCTTTTATTTGCTTGTGATCCAGTGCATCTAATTTTGCCCAATCATTTTTGAATTGACAACTACCATAAAAACAAGTATTTGTCCCATGGCAAGAATTAAGGACTTTTTTCCTGACAGAAGACTATTAACCACAAGACATCGTATTCCACATTGTCTGCTTTTTTCTAGGTCCAAGAACCATTCATTTTTTTTCTGTGTTTTATCATCCCATAACTAGGAGTCATGCCCAGAATAAGGAATACTGTGGTGATCAGAGAATTCCCCTTGGATGTGAATGATGACTCTGAGTTCTTTTTGTACTGAAAAAATAAAATTTTATCAGGTTTCTGATTTGTTGTGAGCATTTTGGGTACTTTGAGATTAAGAAGGAAGGAAGTACAGACAAGCTTAATAACCACTGATGAGTGAGTAGTATCAGTTTTGCGTTCTGGCACATGAAAATACCTAAATTGTTACTTTGGGAATAACACTATTATTTCAGAGACAAGTGAGCATTACCAACTAATTCCTTCTATACTAGGTGAAAACACTGCACTGTTAAAAATGAGGGTTTTTATTTGTGATTTTCTTACAGGAAACAGATTCAAGCTCTTCTCGGACAGTTTAGCCAGTCAGAGGCTTTGTTAATCTCATCAGGAGTTGAGCCTGGAACTCTAGATGGAGTTCTCTTGGATGCTGGATGTTCTTCTATGCAATTTGATACACCTGAAAGAGGTTTTTCACTGCAGAAGGATGGACCTTTGGACATGAGGATGGATAGTGACAGGTATTTGTTAATAAAATATCCTTGGAACTCAACCATATGCTCAGTAACACTGTGTATCTCATTTCCTTTTAAAGTGAAGAATTCATGTCATAAAACCATACCTAATTTTGCTCAAATATACTGTCTATCTTTTGCTACAAAACTTTTTTTAATTTTCAATAATTAGAATCCTGGCTATATTCCTTTCTTTTTTAAAACAATGGGAATGTTCCAGTGATACATAATTAATCTTGTAACATTTTTCTTAACTATACCATTCAAATCTTACTTTTTTGGTGTGTGTGGTATACAGTTGCAGGGACAAGTTTTACTGCAAGGCTTAAAGATTCTGATAACATTATGGAAAGCAAAAGAAGATGCCAAGTATGGTTATGTTGACAGGACACTGAGTTAGCCAGAGCTTTGAGATGTATTTCCAAGATCTTTTTCTGTAGTGCATTCCACAGGGAAGATTGGAGGCTTTTGTAGAATCACAGAACTGTAGTGGTTTGAAGGGACTTTTGGAGATTGTTGAGTCCAACCAAACACTAAAGCAGGTTCCCTACAGTAGGTTACACAGGAAAGCATCTAGGGGGATTCTTAATATCTCCAGAGGAGACCCCACAGCCCCTCTGGGCAACCTTTTCCAGTGCTCTGTCATTCTCAAAGTCAAAAGTTCTTTCTCATGTTCAGATGGAACTTTGTGTGTTCCAGTTCTGCCCATTGCCCCTTGTCCTGTCATAGGTCACCACCAAATAGAACCTCGACCTTCCTCTTGTCTCCCACTCTTTAAATCTTTGTAATCACTGGAAAGATCCCCTCTCAGTCTTCTCCAGGTTGAACAGTTCCAGGTCTTCCAGCCTTTCCTCCTAGACGCCAGGTCCCTAATCATCTTTGTAGCCCTCCGGTAGTTCCCTGTCTTTCCTGAAATGGGGAGCCCTGGACTGGACACAGGACTCCAAGTATGACCTCACCAGGGCAGAGTAGAGAGGGAAGATAACCTTCTTGCTGGCCATGCTACTTTATTTTTTAAAAAGAAAACCAGATTTTATTAAAATATTAAATTAAAATATTAGTTAGAATTTCTGTTTCCTTTCATTGGGAAGTGAGTAGGAAAGACAATTTGTTTTTCCTTCCTTTCTTTAAAAGGAGTAGCTACTCTGCTTTTCCCTGCTTGGTCATTGTGTGATATCTGGTCTTGGTTTCAGCCAACGTGTTGACTGGCTGCATTGCAGCAAGGTCTGTATAGGCTGTATCGTCCCCAGGAAGCCTTTTGTGTGGTTTCTTTAAAAAAAAAAACAAAAAAACCCACAACATGAGGGCTGTTTTCTCTGTTATTTCTGCCATTCCTCAGACTGCTTGATATGCAGGCTCACAATTCATTACCATGTACCCTTTCCTTTTTTTGCCACGCTTACTTTTCATGGAGTGGTCACTTGACCAAATTATGATCCTCCCTCCTTTCTACAATGGCGGCCTGACCCATTTACTTCTCTGGAAAAGAAACCTTAAAATAAGTCTAAAAAAATACATCCTATCGGTGATATCCAACAGTTAAAATCCAATTGCAAAGTTGCTTTTAACATACTAGCGTAATGATATGCTATTTCACTTTCCTTAGCAGTCTTGCTGGTTTTATTTTGTATTGTGCAGGAGGCACATCAAGCTTATTTAATTGTTAAATTAACAATTACTAAATGAATCACCTATATTTAAAGTAATCAGTATTGGTGCTATGTTCATTCAGGAGCATGAAATTACACTTACACAGCGGTTTTCATCTTCAAATGACCTAATATATATTCCAGTAGCGTTATGCTTTTTATGTGAAAATGACAGAGATCTGTGTTGCATAGATGGTGGCAGTAATTGCATAATATATTACTACTAGGAGTATGAAAATTTATTTGCCTCATGTTTTGATGAACATGTCTTAAGAAATGTAATTTGGTCTTTCGTTGTTCACATAGAGCCTATGGGAAACCTCTGTTTCTAAGCAATTTTTCTATCACATTAACATTAAGACTTAAGACAGCAAATTTCTTGATGCTCCCTTTTTGTATTTTTGTGTAAAAATCTCACATGATCCTACTGGGATTCAGCCCTCTGATTTCAAGAGTCTGAACTTCAGACTTGTATTTGCATCATCAGTATACATATGTGTAACAGTATATAAGAACAAAGGCTACCTGTGGCATAACAAAAGCCTTCTGCTACAGTTGTTGCTATGATACCCCTTGCTTCTGATATCTAAGTTTGTTATCTTTTTTTTTAAGATTCTGCAGGAGAGTAATGAATGCCTGAAAAATATTCAGCATGCTAGTGTCTTTGTAGGAGAGAATTTATTGAGTAGTTTGCATATTTTCTTCACATTAGTTAATCTTTAGATGATGAACACTTAAAACTTTGAACTGTTTCAATAGCAAAGTGGCACAGATTATAAATAAATACATATGTATGACTTATACCCTTTCAATTGTAATAATTCCTTTCATTTGTAATATTGTATTCTCTTAAAAACATATGTGGATATAAATTTTTATGCTTCTTAGTGAAACATAAAGTTGAATTATTTTCATAAGCAATTGTTTTCATAGCAGGAGATGTGAAAGAAAAAATCCTTGAAATCAGTTCTGAATAAAAAACAATGTATATTGCAAGGTAACTAAAATGAACCTATAAGGGGCAAGTTTATATTCTAAAGCTGTCAAAATAGGAACAGTCACACAGCATTTCCAATTTAGCATGATACTGAACTATATTTATCCTTGTCAACTCATTAAACATAGTTTATGATCATACTTGGAAGTTTCAGCTGTTTTAATTGATATTGAGGAACAAACTCCCCTTAAAGTATCAAGAAATACATTTTCATAGGTTTGCTGTCTCTTGAAAACCTCAAAGGCACTTGTATGCACTGTGTGTGTTTGACTGTCTCAAAGCTACGAAGCTTCACCTCTTGTCAATGAAAACTGACGTCAGTGAACTAATTGGCTCTTCTTGTGCGTAGGTACCCTGACATGCCCACTGCTGCTGATGTTGTGAATGCTTTAGATCAACAGGCACTTGCGTCCATCCTGAGAACATACGGGGAGGAGAAGCACGCCAAGAAAATCGCTTCAGCCATCGTTCAGGCACGCAGCATATATCCCATCACCAGAACTCAGCAGCTTGCAAGCATTGTTGCAGGTACCCTCATTAATTCTTCACAGTGGCTGAAAGAGAAAAAAATATTAATCCCTAAAGTCCCAGAGGGATCTATTTGTACTTGAAATCATGCAGGATCTGATCCTGCCTATTCTGCTCTGATGTCAGTTCTTTTTTCCCCTGTAAGTTATACTGTATTTTGCCGATTAGTTTAATAATAGATTTTACATGAAGTGATTTATCATTTTGCCTACCAAGTTAAAACACAGAATGACAGCAGCCTAGGGAATTTTTTGTCCCAGCTATTGGTAAGCATTCAAATATCAGATACGTCATATGCATCTCATAGTCTTAAATTTCTACATTTTAATATTTTGAAGGGAAGTACAATGGCAGTTTCCAATTATGAATGAAATTAGATTTGTTCTCTCTGCTTAAAGAACAAGGAAACAAAAAGTAAAGAAATATGTAGCTTGCTTCATCTTGTGAATGCCAACTAGAGCAGCCTGAAGCACCTATTGAAACACTTCATCTTACCTGCTCTTATCTGTAAACAGCATGAACAAAATGTAGTTAGGCAGCAGCTGTGCTCACATTTAAAACCTTCACGTTTGTGTTCTTGAGTCAAAGTTTCCAAGGAAAAATGTATGATAGAAATACTGTGCCTTAACATTCTAATATATATTGTTGGAACTTTTTATTTAACCAAGAAGTGAAAATTACTGGGTCTTGTCTCTAACAGCTATAAATTGTCGACAACCAAATTTAGAACTTTTAAATGGTTACCCAAATGTAACACTATTCATTACTAAATGTTAAAAGCTCTGTCTGTATTCTGAAGACTTGAAAAAAAGATGACAGCAAGATGGATTAAGAACTGATTGAATGGCAAATCTCAGAATATTATGATCAACAACACTAAATCTGATTGGAGGACTCTAGCTAGTGGTGTCACCCAAGGATCTGTACTGTGGCCGGTCTTGTTCACCTTATTCATCAATGACCTGGGTGAAGGCACAGAGTGCACCCTCACTAAGTTTGCTGATGATGGCAAATTGGTGGACTGGCAGATACACCAGTGGACTACACTTGCATTCAAAGAGACCTTGAAGAAATAGGCAGAGAAAAATATCATGAAGTTCAACAAGGTCAAGTTCAGGGTCCTGCATATAGGAAGGAATAGCTGCATGCTCACCAGTACAGTCTGGGGGCTGACCTACTGCAAAGCAGCCCTGCAGAGAAGAACCTGGGTGTCCAGGTGGACAGTTGGCAGACCATGAGCCAGCAATGTGCCCTTGTGGCCAAGAAGGCTGATGGACTCCTGAGGTGCATTAGGAAGAGTAGCGTGCCAGCAGACTGAGGTGATCCTCCTCCTCAACTCTGCCCTGGTGAGGCCACATCTAGAGTACTGTCTCCAGTTCTGGGCTCCCCAGTTCAAACAAGACAGGGAACTACTGGAGGGCAACAAAGAAAGTTGGGGACCTGTAACATCACCCTTATGAGGAAAGGCTGAGAGAGCTGGGCATGTTCATCCTGGAGAAGTCTGAAGAGGGAATCTTATTAATGTGTAAATATGTTTTAAGGGAGTGTACCAAGGCAGGGACCAGTCTGTTTTCTGTGGTGCCTGGCAAGAGGATGAGAGGCAACAGGCACAAAGTAAAACACAGGAAGTTATATCTGCATGTGAGAAAAACTTCTTCACTGTGAGGGTGACAGAGCACAGGAACAAGCTGCTCAGAAGAGTTGTGGAGTCTCCTTCTCTGGAGATATTCAAAGCCTGCCTGGATGTGATCCTAGGCAATGTCCTTTAGGTGATTCTGTATGGGGGATGGACTTGATGATCCCAAGTGATCCCATCCAACTTCAACCATTCTGTGATTCTGCAGTCCCTTTATGTTTAATGGATTGCATGTGACTTGTCACCTAATGGTCACCTTCTGCCTCAGTGACAGGGCTTTTCTTTTTCTGACATTAAACTCTAATATATTTGAAGAGCTGCTTAATATGTGAAATCACGAAGGCATTTTTTACTATGCATGCCAAGGAAAATTAATCCAACATTTTTTTGCCAAGGCAGTAAATATGTGTTTTGAACTTTTTGTGGAGTATGTAAGTAGTTAAAACAGTTTTAGGACCACTGCGTTTATCCCTGTTTGGGTAGAAATTCTTACAATTTTAATTTGTTTTCTCCAGTAAAGGAGATCAAGGGTAAATCCTTAATAGTTTTTGAACTGAGTATACATTAAGAAAATTTCTGGTAAGTTTAACAGCTCAACTGATAACCTGTTCTTCTGCAAAATGATATCCATGAAGTTATTAAGGTAAACAATAACTAAAAGACCAGAGATTACAGCTGTAGAATCCTCTTGTAGCCCAGTTCAGAAAACCTTGTCTAGTTAAGGATTTAAGCAGATTAAGCTCTATGACTTATTAGTTAAATGCCAAGTCCTTAGAAATAAGCAATTAAATCATTATAGTAATAAAATCTCATGTTTTAAATTTTCCAGATTCTATCAGAGCACAATTTTCTCTCCAGAACAAGAACATTTTCTGCCTGGTTAAGAAGCCAGAATATAAGCAGAAAATGTAGTCAGTGAGAGTGGTTATTTCTTTGTACCTCTTTGTTGATTTGAATACCTGATATTTCATATATAGTCCCTATTTTTTTTCATGTGATTATTTAGTATGATTTCAGATTTTCTAAAACTCCAAACTCTGTGTAAAGTTCTGGCTACTAAGTGAATCCCAGTGAATTCAAGCTAGATTTGTACTAGACCGAAACTGGAAAAGGCAAGTGCTAGTCTAGTCTACACAAGAAACAAAAAGTAAAGAAAAGAGTTAGAGGATATATTGCTGTTACTAATTGATTGGGAGATAAATTTGAAGGATATAATTGGAAAAAAAAACAAAACAACAACCAACACCCACCTCCACAGCAGTGACATGACAATCAGACATTTCTAAAATTTGTATTGGCAAGAGTTAGAATGTTAAGGTACAACTTAAAAAATTATAAATTAATTTGTACATTGAGTTTGCCTACAACAGCTTGAGGCTAGCCTAGGTATCAACACATTTATTACAGTCTTTTGTTGCAATTCAAGAAAACAAGTCCTTCTAACTCTTGGCATAGAGCCTGGAAGTTGTCTTTCTACATACTATGCCATTGAATAAGATCCTACCAAAACAAACAAATAAACAACCCCCCTTACCCCTCAAAAAAGTACTTCTAAAAGCTTTTGATCCATTTAAATAAGGAGGTCTTTGAGTAATCTATGGGGTCTAGAATTTACATAGGGAAAAAGGAGGGATTTTTTTTTTTTATCAACGATGTGAACATCATCTCTTTCTCCAGCATTTTAACTCTACTTCTTACAATTTTCATGCAGATATCTGTCACAGTGAACAGAGGTTTTAACTGAACATCTGTAAATAGACATGTGGAAGTCAACTGAGAAACATTTCTGATGGCTGTTGCTGAAGCTTTTTGAGTTCTGTTTTGAAATTGTAGAATTAACTGGATGGGCGGGAAAACTGGTTAGAAATTGTGAAATTTTTTAGATGTTAATTTTAATGTGTTTTATACTACTCTCTGTACTACTACTATGCTACTATACGACTCTCATTTTTTTTTCTAGTGGGTAATATAATTTGTTATATTTTTGTTTGTTTTCACAATTGGATTTTTTTGTAATGATATTTAGGTATATGATCTATATGTCATTTTGAGATTTTGTAGTCCTTTGGACTTAATTTGAAATGATGAGATATTAAAGAAACATGAACAGTTTAAAAAACTTTAATAGGTAAAGCCAATCTCATTCAGATTGGTCCACATTTATAGACTTCATCAGTTTGGAATTTGTAATATTGCCTGAATTTCAGAAGAGTGGGAATTAACATTGTACTGAGGGAGCCTAGACAAAAGGACATTAGTTGCGTCACAGAAACTTATTAAATGCAATTCTAATTCAGCAGACGAATTCCTGCAAACAGGTGCACAATCTGAATTAATTTTTAAACTCTCCCACACTTATGCACTCTGGGGACTTTAATAGTTCTTATTGACAGGCACAGCAGGTTGCTAATTTCATTCACAAGCTTAAGAATTTCAATACATTTTAACTTGTGAATCTATTACATTTTTTAAAGTGTCAGTAACATCAGGGCATTCCAAAACTAAAAATGATAATTTATCTCACTGGGATTTCAAACCAGTTATCTAGCCAGAAGTGCGATGTTTTTATGAATGAAATTAATTTTGCAAGCTTCCCATACAGATCTTTATATATGCATTTTTGTACATTGTACAGCCTGTTACCAGGAAGGATTTTCTTTTAGTGTTGTGGTAATTGGAGGGGGTTGGGTGAGAGATTTTTGCAGAAAATACAGGTAGATTTTGTTTAACAATAACAGACAGCTAAGAGTGGAGTAGAAAAAAAAATTCTCTCCTGGCACACAGATTATATCTGCTGTCTTTATTAAAAGAGATGAAGGTCCATGTGTCTGACAGAAATCACTACCACAAATTGTATGTATTAGCTGATAGCAATCTAGACAAACCAATAAGCCATTGCATTTTAAGATGTTATGATTTTAGTTAGGGTTTTTGGTTGCATAAAACTATTCAGTGGCTATATTTCTTTACCAGTTTCTTGAATTTGATTCTGTATCATTATATATGTCCAACAGTGCTGTTTGAATGTGTTCATCTGAGGCACGTAATGTTTTAATATGTTTACAGAATATATTAGGGTTTTAATTTCTTTACTTATCTTCCAAGTCTGTCATAAATCTGTGTTACAAGGATTCACTTTTCAAATTTACCTCCTAGTTGATAGATATTTTGAAACAAAGTTAATTGTCATAGAAGATTTTTGAAGGAAGGCATTGCACTCAACCATATTGGACAATTATCTGACCAGAGATTAGCATGTAACTTTTACAAAATAATTTTGAATAGATCTGTATATCATCTTGTTCATTCACAGAAGTCAAAGATATTTTGATGACACAGAACCTAAAGCTTTGAGTATTTCACTAAAATTCCAGTGAGATTGACTGTGGAAATTTAAGTTAAGGAATCTCATTCTAGGCTTCCAATCAATAAGCACTGTCAGTTTTGCACCAAAATTTCATCCTGTACTTTTGTGACTTGACTCGATTTTTTCTGGTGATACTTTTGGAAGCTGGAATGTGCTTAGAATATGAGAAATAGATCATTCACAGAAAGCTAGCAGAATTTTTTAAAGAATATTTAGGCTGCTAAAATAGTTAGGCTGTTAAAACACCACAGTGAAAAATTCTGTGGATCTACTTTGAGAGGTGAACACCAGCTATGGATAGTAACAGCCCAAAATTGAAAGCATAAAACTGATGCTCTTGACATCACAGCTGTAAATTTTTCAGCAAGTGGCAAGAGAAAGGAGATTCTGTATAAAAGTGGTAGAATAGTACAGTAGAGTTCGGTGGAATAAAAAGCATAGTGCATTCTAAGCCACTAGCTTGTTAGTAGGAAATACTTTGTATGGAAACTGTGCTTTTTCATTCAAGTTATGGCTGTTTTCAGTAGAGTGAACATAGGCTTGGTTTTGGAAGTACAGAGAGAAGTGTAAGGTATATTTTCAATTTTTTTAAAATGTAGGCTTGGAAGAAGAAAGAAATAGACTTGTTGCGTGATGTAATTTTCAAATCCATTTCATAGTCAAGAACCCATGACTTTTGTAGTTGAATTCAAAAGATACCCAAGTATCTATGTGTCTATTTTGAATTCTGTTGAAGAAAAATTTTACTCTGACAGAAACCTAAAACAGGTCTTATGGAGAATGCAAAACCATGTATTTTTAATCATTTAGTGAATGCTATTGAAATATATGTATCATGATGTATTTTTGAATACATTATATACTGATTTTAACCCTGACATTTCATTTAATAATTACTCAAGAGTTCTGAGCAAACTCCTTGTATTTGTAGCTATTAGTTGCCTATTTAGAGAAGATAGTTAATTTTCCTCAGTATGTGATGTCTTTATGTTACGTATGAAGAGACAATTTTCTCCACACATAAATAGCAATCAATGGCTGTTTGAAACATTCCATTTTCAAATCAGAGACTTTTTAGGCATGTAAAAACTATGGAAAGGGATGTTGTGCCAGGTTCTACAGGCTTGATGTGTCTTCTGAGATTGACTTCTCATTTTGCCCAAGCCCTTATTTTTTAAGCTTTTTCTAAAATTAGAGTAAGTGTTCCTTTTATGATTTATGCAAAGTACAGAATATGGCGATCTAGAAGACAGAAATGGTACTTGCTAGCAAATGTAACTTTTTCTGGAGTCTGTAAGTGATAGGGGAGCCAAGTTCCCTGAGATTATACACTTTAAATTGGCCTTATTTGGATTGTGAAGCAGATTTCAAAGCTCCACATCCCTGAATAGTAGAACGTGTTGAGATAAATGGATCCCATTGCCACTTCCCATCTTGAGGCATTCAGACAGCTGTAACAGAAACAGCAGTGGCAGTGTTTTTTCAGTTAATTCAGGCATTTTTGTCATTAGGGTCAGAGGAGGTAGGGAACGTAGCTGTGAAAATTGGGTATGTGGAAACACGTCTTGGATGTTTCACATACATTGTAATGATTTTGTTGATAATGACTGAAATTTTAAACCTCATTATTGGCTTCTCCCTTTGTTGAATAGTGATGATCATTTGCTTTTGTGATGCTATACATTTATGTTTCCTGACGTAAGTAGAATCTTTCCTTTAAAACTCTGAAGAAATTCAGTATTTTGTGCTAGCATACTTGTGCAAACATAGAAATATTATGATATTTTTATTAAATTTTCTTCAATCACATTTGTAAATGTGAATTTAGTCAATTTGTTTCACAGGAACCACACTCTTTTCTCCATTATGTAGATTATCAATTACTTGGTTATTTGGTTATGAACTACAATTACTTCAAATCCATTACTTTATAATTTTGTAGTTTAGTACTGGAATGGAATTAAGGCTTTTTAATACATACGTGATGTATTGTCTTATCTCTAATGGACCCTCTTCTTTGGAAAAATAATTATTTCCATTTATGTGCTCCTATGACTTCTGCATTTACTTACATAATAGATTATAAGTTTATTCAGGTTTCACAAGTCATGTAGGCTCTTGTACTTTTTTTACTTTGATCCGTCAAATCTCCAGTTCTTTGCTCTGTATTTTGATAATGAAGATTCAAGCCTAAAATACATCAATTGAGGCTATATTAGAATTTCCATCACATTTCCAGTCTCTTTATAACGGGACTTGAATAACTCATAAGATCTCTGGGGAAAGTCAAGAACAGAGTTTATGGAGTTCAGTGCCACCAGTGTCGCCTAAGCTAGTGATATTTCTTCCAAGTAACTCTTACCTTGGCATGGTCTGCTGTGTCAAAAACCGGCAATGTTAGCTGCATTTTCATTTCTTAAGGTCATTCATGAACATTTGAAGGAACACTGGTTTAGTGAGCAAGAAGTTTTATCTCCAAACTGGAATGTCTCTTTTAAGCTTTAAGTAATTAATTGAAAAATACCATTAGGTAAGCTGAAATGAAAACATTGTTTTCATTATATCTCTGTATGGGAATAAATGTATTATAAGCTAGAAGGCAACAGTTAAAAATTAGTGTCCATCTTTTTTTTTTTTTTTAAACTTGCCTTAAAAGCATAAACAAACTGTCGCAAACAGCTAATGAATTGATGTTGACTACACTGAATTGTAAGATGTAGGATTTATCTAGCCATCTTCATTTTTTTCCCTAGTTTGGTTTCAGCTATCATTTTGCATTTTAACTTGAAGCATTTGAGGAAGCAGCTCCAATGGGTTGTAGGAAAACCTACAAGTCAGCTCAGTATAATAGAATTTACTTTCAGGAAAGGGGATCTAAAGCAGAAGATAATTATGTCTTTAAAAGAAGGAAGCTCACTCAGGGTTCTGTGATAAGTATGCACTCCTTTAAAGTCATCATGCATACGTGGATTAATGTCAGAATAGCAGTGTAGAAATAACAAAATTGTAATGTGTGCCTTTTCAAATGTATGACAGGTGCTTTTCCAGCATCAGCGTTGTATGCACGAAAAGATCTGCTTCAGAGACCTACACACATTGCTACCAAAACTTTCCAAGGTCTGCGAATATTTGTAAATGATGAGCTTCATGAACTCTTTATAGGGCTGAAGACAGCTGAGAAGTTTCTAAAACCTGGAGGTCGTCTTGTAGCCCTCTCCTTTCATTCTCTAGAAGATCGTATCATCAAACGTTTCCTTCATGGAATAGACATGACAGAAAAGTACAATCTTGGCTCAAAGCAGAAGATAAGACAGGCTCTGAAAAATTGCTCCAAAGAAGAAGATACACATGAATTCCCCCATGGAAAATCCAACTCAAAGTGGACTTTTATACAGAAAAAAGTTCTCACACCTCAGGCCAAGGATATTCTAACAAACCCAAGAGCGAGGTCGGCCAAGCTAAGAGCTGCTGTTAAACTCTGAAATAAAAATGAATCATTATATAATTGTATCATTTCCTACAATTTTGTTTTCTGGAGGACTAACTGGACAGATAACATCAAACAGAAAAATAAAATGGAAAAGACAGTTAAAAAACATTTTTTCCACCACTGTACTTCTTTTTGATTAGGGTGTAAAGTAGAACATCAAAAGGTAGAGTAATAAAATAAGTAAAATAAGTTACATGAATGGGTGTTACTGATTATACAAAACGTATATCTCTTTTTAAAATGACAAAAACTAAAGCTTTTATAAACCATAGTTTTGATATATTTAAAATATTTCCTTTAGACTCAACTCAGAACTCTGACACTTTCAGTCTAAATTCAGTAGCTGATTGAGACAAACGTGTTTTTATGGCTATTTATGTCACACAACAAAGTCAACTGACTGTTTTAATCTAGTGTATGTTTTTAAAGTAGCCTAAGAACTCATGATATAAAGAATTCTTGATACATAAATCTGTCTGTTGATTTGTTGTATTAACATATGTGTGACAGTAGCTTGATCTTACATAAATTAATATCATAACCTTATGCCTAATCCAGGAATTTATGAATGATCTCTTACCTCTGTTAATAAGAAGATATTTACATGTATGATAACCTGGTTATTTATTGTTTACTGATTTTAAATAATGAATAGGTCTTGAGAAGAAAGGGTACTTCAGAAGGCCTCTGTATTTCACTTGGATATTATAAGCAGAGAGCAAACACCAGGAAGATTTGTACTAGATAATTTGAAGTTATTCCTGTAGTCCTAAATTCTACGCATAGATCCAGTAAAAGTTTTATGTGTTGATGAAATTATTATTAACCAGTGCATTGTGACTCTTCCAAAGTGTTCTCCTTTGCAGATGATATTTTAATAAGAGTAATTTTAGGTAAGCAGTGACTTTTATTTTATAAGTGAACTACCTAACACCAGTTTCCTACTTAGATAGCATACTAACTAGTAAAATTGGTTATATATTTCTGAATAAGTCAAAATGAATTTGATTTAGCTGTAGATTTGTATTTTACTGTAAAAGTTCATTGTTGTTGCTATTTTTGCATGTTAATAATGATTACATAATAGCATGTTTCAACTTATTTGACCTTTGAGTCATCTTTTCAGGAAAAAAAAGTCCTTATTTGAATATTTGAATAATAAAATCTGCAGCAGGTCAACATTTGCAGAGAACCTGGAGACTGGCAGAGAGAATAAGAAAATGCAATTTTTGACTTTGAGCTAAATAACTACTTCACTAGCTTTCAAAGGAATGCTGGATCATTCCAGACATGACTTTCATCAAGCATCTTTTTCACATTCATTGCTTCTCTGGAGTTTTTTAGGATTATATTGATACAAACAAGTTGAAATTTAGATTAACCACCTGTAATGTACCGTTTATTGAAATACTTGATATTCTTTAATTCTTTGGTAAAGCTAGGTCATGATAACATAGATTAGCAATCTAAAATACTGGGGGAATGATGATGGGCACTTCCAAAATTTCAATATTTTTCACTACTTTCATTATATGTGTTATTGAATATTAAAAACCACATTCCACTTCAAATGTTATTTGCTGTTGACATCTTAGAGACAACAGATGTTTGTATGAAAAAGTGTCTATTTAAGGTAACATTAAATATAAATGGTAAAATTATTTTTAGTTTAGATTCCATATTGGAATGTACTCCAATTGTAGGTTGGAAAAATTGTGTTTCCGCTATAGGCTTAGAAGAGTTATAATGCAGTGCTATGTGCTGTTCAGGAACATGCTTCAGGGCAAGACCAGTTGTATGTACATGGATCCTAGAAACTATATGAAGACATTAAAACTCCTTACCGTTCAGGCTCTGCATAAAAAATCACACTTGTCCCATCTAATTTCAAAGACACAGACTCTTATATAGTTAAGCCATTGTATACCTGTTGTTGTAAATACGCTCCTTCAGTTAGAAAAGCAGGAGACTTGATCTTTAGTGATGGTTGCAATTCCTTTTAGGTTGGAGTTGTACAGTCATGGAAATGCATCAGTTACTGAGCTCTTATCTGAAGAGGATTGGTTTCATTATTCTCAGAGCCTCTTCAGCAACCCAACGTGAAGCCTTACCAGATCTGGTGCTCACCAGTGCAGAGGAGAGCATTAGGGAGGTTAAGACTGGAGGCAGGTTGGGCTGCAGTGACCATGCCGTGGTGGAGTTTGTGATCTTGAAGAATGTGGGCCTGGCAAAAAGCAGAGCTAGGACCCTGTGCTTCAGGAGAGCAAAATTCTGGCTGCTCAAGGAACTGCTGAGTGGGATCCCCTGGGAAATAATCCTTAAGGGCATGGGTACAGAACAGAGCTGGCAGCTCTTTAAGGACACCAGTCTGAGATCGCAACAGCTCTCCATCCCCCAGCAGAAGTTGAGCAGGAGAGGCAGGCGACCATCGTGGCTGTGCAATGACATGCAGATTAAACTGAGAGAAAAGGGGGAAATGTATAGAAGGTGGAAGCAGGGTTGTGTGTCCTGGGAGGAATACAGGGCTGTTGTCCATGTGTGTAGAGATAGGATTAGGGAAGCCAAGGTGTAGATGGAGCTGAACTGGGCAAGAGAACAAGAAGGGGTTCTACAGGTACTTCTTTTTTATTGGTGAAGTTATGTTATCTGAAGGATATTAAGTCTTTATATTTTTTTCCAGGATACTTGTATACATAGCATATGTTGAACTTTTCTAATGTAGTATGTCGGTCATGTCATAGAAGTAAATTTTACTGTTTTTGTTGTTGTTATTTTAACATAATCAAATACAGTATTCATGAATGTGATAATATCTGGTAGAAAATCAGTCTCAATGAAAATTAAATCCTGCTGATACAAATTTTATATGATTTCTTAAAAAAAGAACTGCCATTAAAGTTGAGTGATATTCAGTTTAAAATGGGAAAATGCAAGACCATGTATCAAAAACAAAGAAACAAAAACTGTCTCCCATCTTGAGAAAGAATGTGGCAGTATCCCATGGTACTGTGTACAGTGGGCTGAGCAAAAATGGCTGATATGTTCAATACTTGTAGAACATCAAATTCTATCAAGTAATATCAAATAGAATATCAATTAGTGGTAGTAGAAAGATGGTGGTGTTGCCAAGGAATATGTATATGCAGAGTGTATTGCCAGAATATATCTTTTCCTGTTTGTACTTCAGAAGAATTTGGGAAAAAAGTTAAAAAGATAAAAAATCAGCTATCAAGACTATTCTTATGCATTGTAAAGGTACTTTATTTTGAAAAGTATTTAAAAATCTGACTCAATTAGTTAATCCAATAGAATGCAAAGAGTTGATAAGTAAGAAGGTAAGATTTTCATTTTCATTGTTTCAGAATGTGAAGGGATAATAATATATTTTTCAAGTAATATAAGGAATTACTATTTCTTTTTTTTTCATGTCTTACAATTGAGTAATTTCTCAGTATTTTTATAGTCACATCTACTGAGATTGGTACTTGACCGGGAAAAATGTGTGTCAGAAATGTGAGCTTTGGTATACATGTGTTGTGGTATTTGGCAGACAGACATTTGGAAGAATCACAGAATCACAGAATGGCCTGGGTTGGAAGGGACCTCAAGGATCATGAATCTCCAACCCCCCAGCCAGGCAGGGCCACTAACCTCCCCATTTACTAGACCAGGTTGCCCAGGGCCCCATCCAACCTGGCCTTGAACACCTCTAGGGATGGGGCATCCACAACCTCTCAGGGCAGCCCATTCCAGCACCTCACCACTCTCCTGGTAAAGAACTTCCCCCTAACATCCAACCTAAATCTTCCCTCTTTTAACTTAAAACCGTTCCCCCTTGTCCTGCTGTTATCTACCATTTCAAAGAGTTTACTCTATTCCTGTTTATAGGCTCCCTTCAGGTACTGAAAGGCTGCAATGAGGTCACCCCGCAGCCTTCTCTTCTCCAGGCTGAATAAGACCAGCTCCTTCAGCCTGTCTTCATAAGGGAGGTGCTCCAGCCCCCTGATCATCTTCATGGCCCTCCTCTGGACCCTCTCCAACAGCTCTCTGTCTTTCTTGTACTGGGGGCTCCATACCTGGACACAGTACTCCAGATGGGGCCTCACAAGAGCAGAGTATTGAGGGACAATCACCTCCCTATCCCTGCTGGCCACCCCTCTCATGATGGAGCCCATTTGCTTTCTGAGCTGCAAGAGCACACTGCTGGCTCATGTTAAGTTTGTCATCTATCAGGACCCCCATGTCCTTCTCTGCAGAGCTGCTCTCAAGGACTGCTCCTTTCAGTCTGTATAGATGCCTGGGGTTCGTCCAGCCCAAGTGCAAAACCCTACACTTTGCTGTGTTGAACCTCATTAGGTTCACCTGGGCCCACCTTTCAAGTCTGTCAATTCCCTCTGAATGGCATCCCTTCCTTCCTCCGTGTCAACCGCACCACTCAGCTTGGTGTTGTCAGCAAATTTACTGAGGGTGCACTCAATTCCATCGTCAGTGTCATTGATAAAGATGTTAAAGAGCACCAGTCCCAAGACAGACCCCTGGGGGACTCCGCTCGTTACCGGCCTCCACGTGGACATGGAACCATTGATCACCACCCTCTGTCTGCGGCCTTTCAACCAATTTCTTATCCAACGAGTGGTCCACCCATCAAATCCACATCCCTCCAATTTGGAGATAAGGATGTGGTGGGTGACCATGTCAAAGGCCTTGGTCAAGTCCAGGTAAATGACATCGGTTGCCTTCCCCTCATCCACCAAAGCCGTCACTCCATCATGGAAGGCCACAAGATTGGTTAAGCATGACCTCCCCCTGGTGAAGCCGTGCTGGCTGTCTCGGATCACACGCTCATTCCTCATGTGATCAAGTATGTCATCCAGGAGGATCTGTTCCATGATCTTCCCAGGCACAGAGGTGAGATTCACCAGCCTGTAGTTCCCTGGGTCCTCCTTGCTCCCTTTCTTGTAAATAGGAGTAACGTAACCCTTCCTCCAGTCGTCTGGGACCTCGCCTGACAGCCACAACTTCTCAAATATGATGGAGAGCAGCTTGGCAACCACCTCAGCCAGCTCCTTCAGAGCCCTGGGATGCACGGCATCCGGCCCCAAAGACTTGTACTCATCCAGTCTCATGAGGCGGTCTTGGACTTGTTCTGCCCTTACAGTGGGAGGGGATTTACCCCCCTGATCCCCACCTAGAGGCTTGGAGGTGCAGGGCTCAGGGACATGAGAAAGACTAGAATCCTGGCCACCAGTGAAGACCGAGGCAAAGAACTCATTCAGTACCTCAGCTTTCTCTTTGTCCGTTGAAGCCAGTTCTCCTTTTAAATTTACTAAAGAAGGTACACCTGTTTTGGCCTGTCTCTTCTGGCCAATGTACCTGTAGAATGTCTTCTTATTGTTTTTCACATTCCTCGCCAAGTTCAGTTCTACCTGCGCCTTGGCTTTCCTGATCCTACGTCTGCAAGTCCGGACAGCATCCCTGTACTCTTCCCAGGTGACACACCCTTGTTTCCAGAGCTTGTATGCACCTTTCTTCGCCCCCAGTGTGCTCAGCAGGTCTTTGCCGAGCCATGCCGGTTTCCTATCTCGTCTGCCCACTTTCTTATTCAGAGGGATGGAGACCTCTTGTGCTTTCAGGAGGGCATCCTTGAAGAGTAGCCAGCTCTCCTCAACATCTTTATCTTTAAGGACAGCATCCCAGGGGATCTTGGCCAACAAGCCATTGTACAGCTTAAAGTTCGCTCTTCCAAAGTTCAGGGTCCTGACCCCACTCTTTTCCAGGTCCACATCCCTTGAGATCACAAACTCAACCAGGGCATGGTCGCTGCAGCCCAGGCTGCCTCCAGCGTGGACGCCTTTGATGATCTCTTTCGCATTGGTGAGCAGCAGGTCCAGCAATGCTTCACCTCTGGTTGGTCTGTCCAATACCTGGACCAGAAAGTTATCATCAATGGATTCCATGAGCCTCCTGGACCTCTTGCAGCTCTCTGTGTGGTCTTCCCAACAGATGTCCGGATGATTGAAGTCCCCCGTCAGGATGAGGACCGGTGAGCATGATGCCTCCCGCATCTGCATCAAGAAAGCCTCGTCAACAGCCTCCCCTTGATCAGGTGGCCTGTAGTATACCCCTATCACCAGCTGACCTTTATTAGTACCATCCCTAATTCTAACCTACAGGCTCTCGATCTGTTCCTGACTGTTTCTCAGAGGGAGCTCCTCACAATCTATCCACTCTTTGGCATAGAGGGCAACTCCCCCACCCTTCCTACCTCGCCTATCCCTTCTAAAGAGCCGATACCCTTCAATGGTAGTATTCCAGTTGTGGGAGTCATCCCACCATGTTTCTGTGATAGAAAGAAGGTCATAACTTTCCAAGTGCATCAGTTTCCAACTCGTCCTGTTTATTACTCAGGCTGCGTGCATTGGTATAAAGGCACTTCAGTTGGGCTTTCCATCTCACCACCTTTATAGAGGATCTAGGATCCCCTAGAACAGTAGCATCCCCAGCATCCCCCTGCCCTACTCCATTCCTTTGTACTCCACCATCTTTGCTCATGGAGTTTGGTACGAGCCCTCGAACGACCCGCTCAACCCCAGTGGCCCTCGTTTTGTCCCCTTCCCCCTTCATACCTAGTTTAAAGACCTTTCAATGAGTGCCCGCCAGTTCCTCAGCCAAGATTCTCATACCCCTCAGAGACAGGCTACTTACATCTGCAGCCATCACGCCACGTGCTGAGTAAATTGCCCCGTGGTCAAAAAAAACCCAAAATTCCTGTGATTGCACCAACCTCTGAGCCATTTATTTAAGAGATAGGTTTTTTGGATCCTCTCAGTACCCTTTCCTGCCACTGAAGGTATAGAAGAGAAAACCACCTGCATGCCAGCTCCATCAACTACCCGCCCCAGTCCCCTGAAGTCTTTCTTGATAGATGTCAGGCTTTTCTCAGCAATTTCATCTCTGCTAGCCTGAATTATCAATAAGGGGTAATAGTCAGAAGGGCGAATCAGTCCAGGAAGTTTGCTTGAAATGTCCCTGACCTGTGCCCCAGGGAGGCAGCACACCTCCCTACGGGTAGGGTCAGGCCGACATATAGGGCCTTCCGTTCCTCGCAGGAGGGAGTCACCTATGACAACTATCCTTCTGTCCTTCCGGGTGGAGGCAGTTGTGAGGCGTGGGGTTGACCGCTTCACCCGAGGCAACCTCACGGGTGGGCCTCCCTCCACAGTCTTATTCACCTCTCCCTCAAGTTCCAGGGCCTCAAACCTATTGTGCAGAGGCACCTGGGGAGCTGAGGATGGTCGGGATGGGGGATGCCCACCTCACCAAGCCAGTATCTGTTTCCACTCCTCCTCCTCTCTCAAATTTCTGCTAGGGGGAGGAGAGGACAGGGAGCTCACTGCAGCACCGTCTGCTGGTTGGTTCCCTTCTACCACCTGTTTGCAAGGCGGCAGGGGTTGACATGCTCCATGCAGAGCCTCAGCCGTGTGCCAAGATCTCGGGGCTGATAGTGACTGGCACCACTGGTCAATCTCCCTCTCACAGTCCTTATGGTCCTCAGCCTCTCTACCTCCTCCTTCAGGTCAATCACAAGACTGAGTAAGTCATTCAGTTGGTCACATCTTATGCAAGTGCGGCCTCCATCATCTGGCACTGCAAAGGCCAGGTTTTAGCAGTCAACACAGCCAGTGACCTGTGTACTAGCATCTTGTGACGGGACCTCAGTCTGAGTTGCCAAACATATCTTACCATCAGCATGCACAGGTCCTCAGTCTGGCTCTCTACAGTCTTCTTGGCTACAGTCTTCCTCCTGTGTGAGCATGGGACCTCTGCCTGGGTCTCCACAGTTTTTCTGACAGCAGCCTTCCACCAGGGTGCACCCATGGCAACCAGCAGGCTCACTAACACTACAAGATAGCCCGAATGGCAAGAGACTGATCAGCCCTGCCCTGCTGCCTGTAGTGCTGCCTCTGCCCTCGCCCTATTGTCTGGTTCATTAAGAGCCCCGGAAGAGAGGGGTCTTAATATACTGTGAATGGAAAATATAGTTATTTCTGTATGCACTTTTAACAAATGGCCATCCTCTAATAGCAAGTGTTGTATAAGGCTTTGCATGCTGCTTTTTGGAGTAACATTTCTATTATTATTAATGATTCATGTAGTAATTTGCTGTAATGCTGCTCTTTATATTGGAAAAGACATGGTATTAATTAGAAAGTTTATACTCTAAGGAGTGTCTCAGCACCGTGAGGAAGGATGTGTGAGGATGTTTGCCCTGGGGTAAAGAGACATGCAGAGGTGGGATGTCTGTGACAAGCAGTTCTAGATACAGATTGTTGGTGATTTAATTTGATTAATTTAAATTATCTTAATCTTGGCTCATTATTTGTAGTATTGCAGTACAAAAGTACTTGTGAAAAATGAGAAGAACTTGAAGAACCAGAGAAGTAACAAAACCCATAAGCCAGTTTGTCGCTGTCCTACCTAATGTCTTTAGCAGAAGTATTAAAGAGTTCAGACCTGCTTCTCTCATGCCCCCACAATCTCTCCAGTAAGGGCTGTTTTCACAGGATCACAAATTCTGTTTGATGGACTGTGGGTTTCTGTCTTTATACCCATGCATGTATTGTGCAGTTGTTTAAAAGCAATTAGTATGCTATTACAAGTCTTTCAGAATTAAAGCCGATGTGGAGGCCTTTTTACACCTCATGTGTTGTACAATTAAAGCAGGCTTTTTGGGGATTAATTAATGAAAACTGGAGTGTTATAACAAATGTTGCAAAAAATTTAAGTGAAAGTAGAAGAATATCTGCCCTTCCTCTCCTCACAGACCTTGTGGAAGATAGAAGAAAAAAAAAACATGTAATCAAAATGTAAAAAGTAATCTATAAAACTGAACACCTTAATGGAAAAAAATCCACTTTATGGTGATGTTAAGTAAGTTAACTTGAAATTTTTAATAAAATTTCATGCATGTGTATGCAATATTTTGTTACTTTTTTCATTCACTTTTTCCTGCTTTAGGATAAGCTGCAGTGGTGAGATAGCTCAGTGTCTCTACATGGATGTATGATTTCTAATGCATGATCAACAGTAATAGGGGGAAGACAAATGTGCTTTTAAATCCAGCTCTGTATATTCTTACGTTTGTGTCCTTTGTGGTTAGAATTGTGTCCACCTGTGAATCCAATGTAAGCTTTTCTCAAGATAAATGAGAGAGAAAGGCTTTTCTTTTTTTCAGAAAACTCATAGCACCTGTCAATCTGACTTTATTAAACATCGTATTTAATAATTTTTGACGTACTTTGCTGATGGCATACTCTGCTTTCTGATACTTTTCACATCACCAAAACAGAAACACATAAGTAGTTGTTCATCAAAGTCTAAGCTAAAAAACAACAACAACAACAACAACAACAAAAAACAACAAACTAACAGCAAATGATTGGTTGGTGACATTTCTTACTGTTCTCACAGAGGCAAGTTTTCAAAAAATAAAATGTTTTCATTATCTCTCATTCTTTAGGAAAATTGCATCTTTGCTAGTGCTTTTAAAGCCTAGATTGCTTTGAGTGTTCAGACAAAATCAAGCTAGAGATGTTATTAAATTTACAGTGTTTGTGAATTTAAACTTGACACTTCGTTTATAGCTGTCTCTTTAAAGAGTAAAACTGGAGATACAGCTCCCTCTGTCTGCCCTGGGAATACCTATGCTTTGTTCTTTTTGTAGTGCACCTACAGATGATCAGAGTAACAGCGCATTCAACATGGGGATACAAGGCAAAGAGATGTGGAGAACTGTTATTTCTTTTACAGGTCAGTAGTTGTTTCCAGTTACACTGATTGTAGTTTTCAAAGAACAAAGGCTGTGAAAGGGTGAATTCAAAAGGCAGAAAAACAAACGTATTCTCAAATATATATTATTATGAGAGTAAAATGTATATATGAATAAAAATTATTGATATTCATTAGCTCCCATACACTCTCTACAGAAATTGGCAGCAGTGGTGAATGTACCTCATTTTTGTTGACATTAATTAAAAAAGATTTCTATGCTGGTGGAAAAATCTGCATAAAATGTAAAAGCCTGTGAGATATGACAGATACTGAAATGAAAATAAATTATGGTATATAAATCACATCTTAGAATTCATGTATGACATAATTGAGTGAATACTTAAGTTCCATTGTTATTTGTTTACATGTCACGTCAGCTTGAGTCTGTGGATTTGAATCTGGCAAAGAAAATGTAATCTATTTTTCCAGTTTAGGTGGTTTGTGGTTCATATTTGCATTTAATGTATAGTAGAGCTCAGAGTAAATCACTACTATGATAATACTTATACTAATACTACTATGTTTATGATATTATCATCTTATATTAGCTGTGACTATATTAAGAAGGCTAACCAAGTTATATCACAAGTCAGTAATTATAAAAATAACTGCAAGAGACCAAATAATCTTGAAGCATGGTGCTATAACGTGTGTACCAAAATGTGTGAAATACTTAATAATAACACAGTCACCAACAACTTAGGCTAGAAAAGCTTCTTTTTTATTTCAAACTATATATTATGCCCATTTCTACACACCCTTCTTGTAACTTATTTTTCTCCTATTAATCAAAATTAGTTTGATGCTTAACAAAATCTCTCATAGACTTTACAAAGAACCAAAATGGTAAGTATTGACAGCCTTGGCTGATAAGTATTTGAAAACGAGGATATCATAAGAACTGTTTCATACAGTGCAAAATATATATTCTCAAGAGTAATGACACAGGCATGCCTGATAATACACGCACAATCTGAGAGCCTAATCTTGCAACTTTTACTTATGAGAATAGTTTTATTAAAGGCACTGGTTATTTCTAAATGTCCCATTTCTTGAAGTTGTAATAGGAATGCGAGCTGAAATGTCGGGGTAGGCAATGTGAGATGACATTGTGGAGGTAAGTCCAACACTCTAGCAGGTGAGCTTCTTATTGGAAGCTGAAAAGGCTTGGTGCTCTACCAGAGTCCGCTGAGTATGGGGCAGTCCACACTAACTGTCTGGATTAATGCAGTACTACCTAAATAGATACAATAATGATGAATTAACAAACTTCTTGATATAGAGGCAGATCCACTGGTGTTTCTTACATTTCATTTCACAAGGGCTTAATAGGGGTAACAGTGGGTTTCAGAGTATGAAAAAAGAATTTTAAAAGCTTGGAATTGAAGCTAGTTTTCAAGTCACTCCAAAAGTAATGCCTCCTATTTATTTCCATGGAAACTACAACAGATACAAAGAGCACAACACCATTTCTTAGAGCAAATCTACAAATCAGCTACGAAATGCTGTTCTACAACACATTCAACACCATGATCTATGCTTTTTCACCTGATGAAAAAGATGATGATGAAGATGAACAAGAGCCCGCATGCTATGATCCTAAAAATCTTCACCAGCAGAAGTCGCCCATTGCTGCTGCTGAAATGCACCACCCACCTCCTCACTCTGCTCACATCCACTGTTCGATCTCCATAAATGTTCAGCAAGCATCGATGAATGTCAATGGGTGCCATTTTTTCCACATGGGGGAGTTCAACGACACCCCTTTGCTTCATCTGCACTTCCATGTCAGATGCCATTTTGTCAGACTGCCCCTCTGCTGCCATCTGTCACACAGCAACAAAATGTAATGAAATATTGGTGGGAAGGTTCAACCTTTACTGCCATAACACGATCTGCCTCTGACATCATGGGCCAACATTGTAACATAGGAGGCACTACTTTCAGAGCAGCCTATGTATCTGCTGGAAAAAAAAGGAGGTGAAAGAAGTATTATTTGATAGGGAGCAGGATTACATCCATACTTCTGCTGCTTCTATTAAAAATAATAGAAAACGTACTCTGATTGAAAAACATTGCACCAAGATCTAAATTGTGCCCTTAGAGTAGTTACTATACTTAATCAGACTATTAAAAGCTAACAGGTGATGAAAAGGTATAAATCAGTGGATTAATTAAGTGGGCTTGGTAAATACCATGTTCTATAGATATATTGCATTAAATAACATTCTAAAACTAAAGTAAATAGGATGATTAGGGATGTGTCACAGTAGTTTTCATACCAGGACCCTGCCAGTTTTTCTTGTGTAGTAATCAAACTGATACTGGATAGCACCATCTGCACCTGGGTGGAAAACATACTCTACCTGATATGGCATGGTGACTGATGCCTAGATTAAAATCTGAGCCATCCCTAAAATGTTACAATATTTTACTTTTTAGAGCAATAACATTCACTAATGCTTCATTAATGGAGGTCTAGTTATTAGGAAAACAACTTATTACAAGCAGATCATGGGGTTATTTTCTGGTTGCAGCTTGGATTTGGTAATTCGTGTGTGTCTGTTGGTTTTACAGCACCAGGCAAGAAACCTACTGTTTTTTCAAAATTCCATGAAGCTTTTCTGGGACCAGCAGTACTCAACATTTTTGACACTAAAAAAATGATTAATGAATTTAATTACAGTCAACATTAGATTCATTTATATCTCAAAGGGATTAAATTCCTACATGAATACCACATTTTCCAATAGGCCTGTAATTCAGCAGCATATTTCAAACTCTCTTTTCCAGTTTAGCCACTTCAACTGGTGAATATGTTTTCAGGCAATACAAGACTTAGTTTTATTTTCAGAATGCTGCTTCACCTGAACAGTTTTAAAAATTAAGAGGGTTTTTTTTTTTTTTCTTGAAAAAAGGAGGGTTGATAGATTGATTCCTTTAAGTATATTGTTGTACTAAGAAAACTTTTCTCTCTTTCTGTTTTCTAGGTTTTATCTTTGAGAAGGAAGTATGGATTTAATTACTTCTGCCATAATTTCTCCTTTGAAGTAACTTATTTTTTGTATTAAGAGCATGGCATTAAGATTGGCCACTGAACACACCTATTGGCTGTTTTGGTCCCGCCAACATAGCGTATCACATTAGTTGTCCTGATTTCCAATCATATCCTATAGATTTCAGAATAATTGGCACTTCTCAGCCTATTTTCAGCTTATGTTCCTCTTAATTTACTAATGAGGCTATTTTATACTTATTTTATAAGTATGCTCAAATTTGTTTTTCTTTTCTATAAGTGGATCCACAATAGTAGTTCTATTTCTTTTTTACATATAAAAATTAAGAAATGTTTCCATGTTCCAAGTTACCACATCAGAGTAAGTGCTGACAGCACTTTTTACTTCTGTCATTAGTGGTGTTCCATATTTTCCCACGGGCTTGAGAGTCTCAACTTTCCTAAAACATTAAAGTGATGAGATCCCCTCTCCGTCTTGTCTAGGCTGAATAGTCCCAGGTTTCTAGCCTTTCTTCATACAGGAGAGGCTCCAGGCTCTAGTTATCTTTGTGGCCTTCTATTGGACTCCTTCTAAAAGATCCCTGTCTTTTTTGAACTGGGGAGCCCAAAGGTCACCAGGGCAGAGTAGACAAGACATCCCTCAACCTGCTGGCCATGCTCTTCTTAATGCTCCCCAGAATACCATAGGCCTTTTAGGCCACAAGGACACATTCATGGCCCTTGGAGACCTGTTATCCTCCAGGACTCCGAGGTCCTTCTCTGCAGAGCTTCTCTCCAGCAGGTCAGCCCCTAACCTGTAATGATGTATGTGGTTATTTCTCCCCAGGTCTAGGACTCTACACTTGTTCTTTTTAAATTCATAAGGCTCTTCTGCACCCAACTCTCTAGTCTGTCCAAGTCTCTGAATGGCAGCACAGCCTCCTGATGCATTAGCCACTCCTCCCAGCTTCGTGTCATCAGCAAACTTTCTGAGGGTAGACTCTATCCCATCATCCAGGTTGCTGATAAAGATGTTGAACAACAGTGGACCCAACGCTGCGGAACACCACTAGTTAACAGGTCTCCAATTAGACTCTGCACCACTGATCACAACCTTCTGAGCTCTGTCAATCAGTTAGTTGCGACTGTTGTATGTAGTGCAGTGTGGAAGAGCATACAGGACAGGTTGTATACTTGTCACCTTGCTTGCATGTTATTGTTCTTTCATGGTACCAACATGTACTGGCTCAGTTACAGGAGGGTGCTGTTAATAACCAGTTTATAAGGAATTGCTATAGAATCATACAGTTAATTAGATGGATAGATCTCATCTGGGTATGCCATTATGCACCTTAATATTGTATAATGCATGTTACCTCCATAGCTTTCATTTTTTCACACAGTTGTCTGGCTCTTGTTGAGCACTGCTAGCTGTATCGCTACAATTGTAGCTACTGTCTAGAAAGTACAATAGACAGAAATCACATGTCTGTGTTCTTAAATTAATGCACAGAATTTGAGGAGATTATATAACATTTAGGGCTTCTCATCAATATTTTCCAAACCAAAATCTGAGCCAAACATTTTGTATTATTGGCTGTGTATATTTAGGATCTATGAATCCCAGTCATGACAGAATAAAATTCTACATCATTGGTTTGAAGAGGAAGAAAATGAGCCTTATGTGTGATTTATCAGCTACTCAGTTCACCTTCAACGCACAAATTTTTACACTCTCGGAAACATGAAACCTCTTGTAAATTTGAACCTCTAGAAATGGATCCTTGAACATCCTTCTTACATTTTATATCCTACGTAGGTGTCAAAGTGTTTGTTTAAGTTCATGAATAAAAATGTTTATAAATACAGCTTTGTAAACACACTTTCCCAATGAGATGTACTTTCTGTTGGAGGCACTGCCTGAACATGGATGCAGATGGTTTGAGGTTCCTAGGCTATTAGCTGCTTATTCATAGAATGCTGCTCATAGAAATGACCTCACAGGGTCATTTCTAGCATCTTTTTAAAGCAAAATCCATCTCTACTTTTTCAAAATGAAAGATTGAACTTACTGTCCTTTTGTGAGAAAGCTGCCATATGATCATTGTTTTTCAGGCCACAATAAACTCCAGTCACACAGGACTAGCTAATGGAACAAAATCTGTGTATATAGAAGTGGAATTAATCTTACATAAGTATTTTGAAACAGTATAATGTGAATTCTCTATTTCTTTAAATTATGAATATGTACATAAACCTTTTTTTTTTTTTTTTTTCTCAACACCAAGTACAATCTTAAAGATGTTTTACCTTCATAGATTTAAAAGTTAAACTTTCAGGACCCTCTAAGACAATCCTGAGTGATGAAGCAATAGGACATTTCAATACAACTGCGTCTGACTTGACTAAATCTGGAAGGATTGTTCAGTGATACTGAAACAGAGGAATACCTCTAGAAGCACACCGTGTAATTGTTTATTGTGTAATTTAAAGTTGCCTTGGGTATGATGAAGATTGAGGGTTATTGGTGGAGATTCATTTTATCGTTCTCAGGGAGAATACTGCGCATGGCTGGTTTGGGGCAGGTTACATTTGAGGGGTGGTGTTATATCATCTACAGTGGGGAGAATTGTTTAATTTTAAAGATAGATCTTCATGAATATCATTTTCACTGATTAAATTCTACATAGAATTTAAATTGCCTGAGTCATGTTTCCATTTTTTCCTCAAATTATGCTACACAGGTGGGCAGTTAGCAAGTCTGACCCAATGTTAAATTCAGCAGCCTGAAAAGTTCTAAGGCTTTAAAGTATCATTGTGAGAAAATTTGAGAAGCATTAGAATGTGTGACTAGTACCCAGTTTGCTAGTGGAGGCTGCCTTTAATAATAATTATTATCTCTATTAGCACTCGGCACAGTTACTACTGCTATTCTGAAGCTCAGTGGGGAAACGGGTAAAAAGGAGTTGTGGTTTACTGGTTGCCTTTCCGCACACATTGTACCAGCATTTTGTGGCAAGAGTGTAAAAATGTCATTTTGCTTTGTTTCAGCAAAAAGCTTAGATAATGTATGCAGGTGTGAAGAGCTGTTAGATGCCTGAATGTTGCATGAAAAGCTCAGGATTTTGCATTAAGAGAATTGGCCCCCACTGTCATTTAGCTTTGAAGAAGGAATTAGCTTTCATGCAGATTGTAATAACTTAACATGTTTTTAATAACTAATTTAATTAAACCTGTGTGGATGGCATATTAGTCCTAGAAATGAAAGCAGGTCAGTTATACAAGAACAGTTGAACAAAAAAAACAAAACAAAACAAAACAAAACAAAAAACAAAAACAAAAAAAACCCCAAAACTTGTTGAACAAAATTTATTGGCTTCATAGGGTGTTACGATGACTGTTGCATTTGGGGCAAAGCAACTGTGTCTGTTATGCTATGCTTTTCTTGACTCTGTAGCAGCTTGGCTCTTTATCTGATGTTCTCCTTAACACCATTTCAGCTGGCTTACAACCATGTTAGAGTATCATTAAATCCTAGCTCATCTTTCATCTTTAACTGCTTTCTTTCCAGTGTCTGTGATTATCAACTCTTTGTAACAATTTTTTTACATTATCCATCTCTTCAGAAATGTTGGAATCCAGAACACTTTAGTGGGGAATGTCAAAATAACCAATCTCCAGCAGCATGCCAACAACTACTTGTCACTTCTTCTGAGTTTAATCTACAAGAGGATTCGTTATCTGTGGCAGATGCCTGTAAATACACAAATCTATTGATCCAGTGCTCATTTTCTGCAGAAATGTAGCTGGCAAGGATGTTTATTTCTTCTCCGTGCCGAATGTAAAACATGTTACCTTATCTATTTAGAGAGGAAAAAATCAAAAAGAAATTTAAGGAGTTTTTGTGTGTGTATGTGCATGTTGTTGCATAGCAGAGGTTAATAGGCTGGGAATGTATGATTTCTTTATTACCCTTGATTCTTTCCTATCATCTACACTCATCAATAAATAAATAAGTTAATTAAAAAGCTGTTTCCAAGGGACAAAATACAGATCCCTAAGATGTATCAACACTTCTGGCAAGGATTTAGCTTCTGGCTTAAAAGATACATAGGGTTATGGATGGTTGAAAGCTTCAATAGCTTTTACTTTTAGAATGAGCCGCACAAATGGCAGTAGTTAATGAATGGTAGAGCGTCCCACCAGAAACTGTTTGGCCAGAACAGGTAAGATGAAAATCCTGGTTACAGAAATGCCCCAAATTTCATTTACGCTTTTAATAATAATCATAATATTTTGGAAATGTTCCAAATAATTAGGATATATTTAAAAATATTCATAATCTAATTAAGTGCACATAGGAAATTCTTTCTGATGTTCAGCTAGGAGCTTCTGAAGTGTATGTGTGCCCGCATACAGAAATGAGTATATTACTTAATATTTTTTCATACATAATTGAAAATATTTTACTCACCATGCACAGTTCTGTTTTTATGACCTCTCTTTTCTGTGTTGCAACCTCCCTATGACTGCATTGCTCACCCAAAGGTTCTTATCTACTCTTCTCATTTGCCACCACAAATGTCCTTTGCTGCTGCTGCTGCTGGGGGAGCTGCTGTTCTGAAACACAGAAAAGTATTCTGAGCTTTCCCTGACCTGTGTCAAGTTGCTGTACAAACAGGTATACTTATGCTCAAATGCTCCTCTTAGGAGGCTGCTGCGGATTGTCCTGTTTTGGAGGAGTAAGTGGTCAGAGAGTCTACAAAAGGCGAATTGTGTTATGTTCAGAAACAACTGACACTTGCAGATTTCCAGCTTCAGTAGAAGCAGAGGGCACAAAACTGTCCTGCAAGGCAAGGCCAAGTGAGCAGGCAAGATGAGGCACCAGCCTCCTTCTGTGTCCTCACCTGATTCTGCTCTTTTGCTTGTAATCTGAAAGGCAAAGTGGTGAGTATTGTGTTTGTTGTTCCTCATTTATCATAAGGGGAGCAGATAGAAGGCTCTTTCACAGTCAACATAGGTTTTTCAAAGGGACTGGTGAGAAAGTCCTAATTTTTCTCTCTCTTAACAAATTATAAATGAAGTTAAATGTCTTCCTGACATCTCTAGGTGCACTTTTATTATATCCAGTGCTGTTTACTGCCAGAGGGGCAGATTTGTAGGTGCTCATGTTCAAGAGCCGCCCAACACTGTGGGTTGGTTTAATGAAATTAAATTTATTTGTCTCCGTGTGGCTGGCTGCAGCGATTCTTACTAAACACAAAAATGCATTTTGTGAACAGTACATTAGGAAAGGAAATAATTTCTTATCAAGCTCTGCTTACCAAAGAATTAAAAAGGCTAGAAAGCTTGAACTTATTTAAAATCTGTTCAGAATGTTTTGTTGGGTGTTTTGTTGATCACTCAGGATGTTTAAGCCTATGCAATAAATGAATATTAGCTAATGTGAACAGCCATGGGGAGAAGCTGCTACTTTTTTTCCACAAGAGTCAATACATACTCATTGATAAGAGAGTGTAATTTTGCCTGCTTCATTTCTTAAAAAAAAAAAACAAAAAAAAACCAAAGAATAAAGATGAAGCGGTAGTAGCCACGAAAGACAAAGAGTGGGTGATTGGTTCCTATTATTTTCTTTTTAATAGGAACATCAGCCCTACGGATTCATGATTCAGTTTAATAATTTCCTTCCATTTAATCTAAGTGACTGTTTAGGGAAAGATTTCTTTCCTTGAAGATTAGTTCATGAGTGGGTTTAATATGTTCTTGCAAAAATATACTATTGCTTTCTCTTATAATCTTGGCAGAGAACAAAACACATTTCATTAATTACATCTTTCTTTACGCTTTTCCAAGGCTTAAAAATAACAATGTTATCACCTGTTTCAACAGCCTGTTTCCTGTAAAGGTCCAGGTATCTCCATTTAAATGAATTAAGTCTGTATTTAAAAATAGAGTTACAGTTTCCATGCCTATACAGACATGTCCCATTAATAACAACCCACCTGCCACAGGTTTTTCTAGCACACTATAATGAAGCTCATCCTCTTATCAAAAGGATAAGTGCAGTTCTTGCTTCAAGGAAATACTTACTGAAAGGCAAATCATTCCTCAAAGTGTGTACAGTTTACTCTAGAGCTGGAGTTAGCAGGAAAACTATATACCTCATCTGTGCTGCACTGTTAACAGGTTACTTGACATTTCAAAAGACCTGACATGGAAATATGGTACTGCAGTGTCATGAAGTTGCTGTTGTGTATGAATTAATATGAAAGCAAGTTTAGTGCTAACTAGACTGCTGTGGCCAGAGCATGCCAAATGGGCAGGGACTCTGGGCAGATCCTGCCTCCTTGCTGGCTCACAGCAAGTCAGTTAAACTGGAATGTTCTAATATGGATACTAGATCTTAAGTGCCTAAATCCATATGTCTTACGTTTGCTTGGCTTTGCAGAAGCAGTGAACACCAAAACTTAAACTAAAATGAAATAGCAGATGCAGTACTTTTGAATTCCCTTGCCTTCCAGTGTTAGTTTAGGGAGGAAGAGGTGGTTTATGTTGTGCTTCATCTTTTTAATTAAATGATAGTCATAGTTTTTAGTCAATTCTGACCAGGAAAAAGTAGATTATAAATATGTTTAGATTCATATATTTATAAATACATAAAATCATCTGAATAGCATGCATATAGAAAAATGACATAAATAAATCTTTACGAGCATAGCTGAAATACAGTTTCTGCTGCAAAATTGTCATTGCACAGTCTCAAAATTGTAGTTCTAGCTTGGTCTTTATTAGCATGCTACTTTGTCTATAATATAAAAGATTCACATTTCTAACACAATTTTGGTTTATGTGAGTGTTAAATACCTTCTGTTGGGTGAAGTATCAATTAAGCAATGAATTACAAACTCATGTAATTTGTTTGAAATGGTGCTAATTACGACTGTAAGATCTTTATTGATGTTGAGATCTTTAGACGTAGACTGAAAGAGTAAACACCTTGTGTTACAAAGATCAGCTTTCACATGGTAGTGTCTTTCAGCTGCTGCTTACCAGGAGCTGAAGTATTTCTTCTCAACTTATGTCTTTCCCCTGTCTAAATCATACTCCCCTCTGCTCCTCAGATTACTGAAATAATGTACAGCTTATTGGAAACTACCTTGCTCCTAGTGAGAATGTTGCACCTTGTCAAAACGATGCCTGTTGGAAAACAAAGCATTTTCACTCAAAATGCTGAAGGAAATAAAATAGACTGTGTGTTGGAAAGCAAGCAAATCTTTTTTGCATATTAAGTACCAGCAAAGAAAGTTCTGTTGTTGTTTATCCCAAAATGAAAATATAGAAAAAATTGAACTTCTTAAAATATTTTTTTAAATTTGGAGGCTAAGGCAATCTTTCAGTTTGCAGAGGTATTAATGACAATACCAAAAGCACTACAATGGTAAATGACTCCTGTGGCTACAAATTTGCTTGCATTGAATGTCTTATACTGTTGTAGGGTTCTAGATGAGTTTTATACTCATTTACCGCTATATAGATATACTGTTTTAACAGCCTTGTGTAGAGGCAAAGATGTAAGTATACATGTGTTTATATTTTCGGTCTATGCATACACACAAGGAAATCGTGCTCCATTAATCAGCATAACCACCCTTATGCTCTTTGGGAAAATAAAATCTTTTTCTTCAACCAGAAGAGGCCAGGCTGATGAGTGCTAATCTGTTCATTCATGAGGGTGTCTGCATAAATACAACCATCTTATCCCTTACATCACACATTTTCCAAATGTATTTTCTTGTTCCCTGTCTCATCGAAATCTGATTTTCACGTCCTAGTGCCTTAGGCTCCTAGCTATACATTGTTCTCCGCTATAAGCATTACCTGCAAGAGAGGCACAAAGCATACCTGTAAAAGTGGGTACAAAGATGAGGTATAATGGCATAAGAGCTACTTCTGTAGATTCAGACACCAAGTTGTAAACTATCAAATGTGAAAAGCGATAACAATTTGTACTTACTAGTCTGTTTATTAGAATACTGTCTTGCAACTCTTCACAGCTGATAGCTAAGTTGTTTGACTAATGAATGACCACTGCAAAGAACTGTGATATTTAACTATAAATATTTGAATCGTGAAAAGAGCACGAGGGAGAGGAATTTTGCACGATTTAAAGTGGGGGAAATTGAATAAATGAATCAAATAAACAAAAGTAAATTTAATGGGACACTATAGTGTATTTTCCAAAGTATATGTATTGTGGTGGCTTTGTCAGGTTTTTTAATACTAAACTAGAAGAAATGACAACTTTCAAGTTGTAAAAGATTACTCCGTAATAGCAGGGGAATGAATTGAATGAAGTCCATTTCTCATTTTAGGATACTTGATTGTGTGGGAGCCACTTGATTAAGCTTTTTGTCTGATATACATGAAATTGGAAAGAGATGGGAAATGTTGGTACAATCACATGCTTTTCCCCTTCTCTCTCCTGTCCTCTGGCAGCTCAAGTATCCTGTTTCCTTACTCAGAATGCCAATATTTCCCTTCTATGTCAAATTTAGAACTGCTGTGATGTCAGTATTTGCGTTGCTGTGTTACGTGACCACTGTTTGAAGAAGTCCTGTATGAACAGGGATGTATGGCAGCAGGTGAACTTCTGCAGCTAAAACGACAATTGAGATGGAAAATGAAGTTCCTATGCTCTGTTTACTTCGTCAGTGACCCTTAAAATACATTTATTTTATCTCTCAGAAGACGTTTTAGTTAATACAGTTCTATTTTTGTAGCATATAAAGTACAGCAAGAGTAACAAAGGTGAGCATGGTTGTTTTTGAATCATCTTCTGCAATGTATGTAACTCATATTTACATGTGAGTGATGCTGCGTGGAGACCTTCTGGGCTGTAGTACATCACCAAAGAAAAGTCCCAAGTTCTTCTCTCAAGAGCCCCTGCTTCTTTTGGACCTTCAGAGAACTGTTTGTCCACAGCGCTGCTGCCGAGGAGTGTGTTGAGTCACACATCAAAAATGCAGGCTGTCCTCTCTGGGCTGAGTAGGCTCATATCAATTTTTCTTTCCTCCTGTATTACCTAATGATACACCAACTCTTTTCACAAAGCATGCGTGACTCAAGGCTTCGCCGTACTGCTGCCCCTGAACTATTCTTCTCTTTCTGAATCACAGCTCGGAGGCTTGGAAAGGATTTATTAGTGGAGATGCTTGTAAAGATCAAATTCTAAGGTACTTGTAATATGAGGTTCAGTTCTTAAAATGGCAGTTTTGTTTAAACAACTCTGTTATTAATGCACTGAAAATTTCATCTGGAAAGCTCTAGGGGTTTGGCTTTAAAAATGCCAAAGTGCAAAGTTTCTGTTGAGTTGCTCGTTTGAGAAGTGTATGGGATCTTTTACTCTTCTCAATTTTTATGAGTCCAGAAGCACTATGTAATCAGCCTTCTAATTCTGACTTTTCAGCGTTTCTAATTAGAAGCAATGTGTTGAAGGAACAACTTTATTTCCAAAAATGGTTTTAATTTACAGAAGTTGAAAAAAATAGTGGTAATTAAATGCCCTGAGAATCCCTGCATGGTCTTACCTCCATTTTTAGGTCCTTCAGTAACAGAAACTTCTGGCATTTTGTTACCTTTTGTATTTGCTTTATCAGTAAGTAAATTTGGAAGGTGATTTCATGTGAATAACTGAGATTTTAAATAAGTGAAATAAAACATGCATCAGCCCATGTTCAATGTTACAAACTGTTTTCCTGTACGTTCTTGTCCTCAAACGATAGCTTTCATAGTTTGACATTGTTTGACATAAGGAAAGAGAAATACAATTCAAAGAAAAACAACATCTATTTAAAAGATAACCTAAGTACTTCGGGGTAGACAGAGCTACTGTATTTTAATTTGGACCTTAAAGGCCAAATTTTCCAGGTTTTTCTGCCTCTCTTAGTTTCAAGACCGTCTCTGTAGCAACTCAGCTTTGATGTCTGAGGAACAAGCACGTGAGCAGAATAAAGATCGGAAGCAAGAATATATCTGAGTTCTGTCCCAGTGAAGAAGCTCTGCATTTCCTATCGAGAGGTGATCACCTTGCCTAGCAAGGGTGAGGTAGCCAAGTACTCAGTGAAAATAATCCTCTGGATGATGGAGAAAAGGAAGTTGGATGATTCCGTGGCTATTGAGATTGAACAGTCAGAAAGGAGAATAGGAGGAGAAAACTACGAAAAGGCTGATAATAATCTGCCCTGTTTGTATCTTCTTTTGTGTGAACAACTGCACTGTGACGGTTGTTCCATGGGATAGCTCATCTCTACTGGGATGCTAAAATATCCAGACTACAATAGCTTTCAGTCTGTGTGTACCCAGGAGGCTGAGAGCATTTGGTTGATTTATGTTGCTCATATACAGTAGAGTGCGTTAGTAGTGTATAACGGTATTTTCAGAGCATGGATCTTGTCAGATTTTGGGGACTTTGAATTATCTTAAATAACTGGGACACAAACGTTCCTAAAACCCCAGAGATTAACCAGCCATGGAAAAAAATTAGTCCAGATACACATCTAAGCCTCATTTAATTTTAGTCTAAGCTTCTGTGGAATTATTTAGTTCTTTTTGGAATGTGAGACTTACCTTTAAAAAATAAATAAATTAGGACTTGGACAAAAATTCATTTGGTTAAATTTGAAACTCTCCAGTTTGATTGAAATCTGAAATGAGGGGTAAAAAAAAAATTAGTAATAATCACATGAGTTTCTTAAAGTCACTTGTGTTTCTAAAGGTTATGTGCCTTTTTTTTTTTTTTTTTTTTTTTTAATAATATATTCTCTGTTATACATAAGTTAAGGAAAGAAGGGCAGAAATTTCAGTACGTTTTCTGACAGATTCTGTCAGTCATGGTAATATGCAGGAATACACCTGGAGTAGTGAAGCCCCTTCACAGGAAGACTTATTCATGGAGGGATGACTAAGTGTACAGTAAGATGCATAGACATGTAATAGTACAATAGAAGAGAATATTCCACTTTTAACTCACTCCTTCAGTCAGAACTAGAGGTATGCAGTCACTCAAAAGGCTGTTCTAGTACATGAAAAAATTGAGCCAACCATTTGGGAATTCTCCAGCCCTAGGCAAGACTGAATCTAGGTAATTTCTTCACAAACACATACCTTATATGCCCAGAGAGGCTGGAACAATAATGACTGTTTTTTTCCAAAAATAATTTACCTGTTTCTGGGTACACTAAGAATGGTACCAGCATGGATTCTGCATTACAGTCTTGCTGGCTGTACTCAAACCTTGCAAGGAAGACTCTGAAGATAAAAAGGATATTCTAAGGCTTTTAGGATGTTTTCAGAGAAGTCTCTAACTAATTGAATTATACTAATGATGTAGTACTGCATATTTTAGCATAATCCTGCACGAATGGATTGCCCCAGTTTCGTGTTGATGCCCAACTCTGCTTAGGACCAGCTTTTCTAGGATCCTAGCTCATCTGAAATGTCCTTCATGGTTTTTGTTGTTGTTCTTTTTGGATTTTTTTTTTTGTTTTTATTTTGCTTATTACATCACCCTGTTTTTTTGTGCTTTGTTGCACTATGTAGTTCTGAAGATACAAGGACTGTGTTAACCTCTCAGTACTGTATACCTTCAGTCTGCTTCTACGCTCCTAAGAGCCTGGCTTTCTCTTGGCTCAACAATGCCATGTAGTGAACAAACGCTGCAGCTTGGGTCCTCCTCTGAAACCCTTCGCTATGCCTCTCTTCAGATATATTCACTTAGAAAAAAAATATTTCCAATATTTCGCTGTCTTCCTTAGGTCAAATGCTTTTTCTACCACATTCAGAGTTTTTCAACTCACTGTTTATTTCCTGTTCAAGTTATAATCAGTTTCATGTTCTCTCACACCATTCTGGTACATCCATATCTGTGTGTCTGGTAGGGTTGCATAATATTCTTTGTGTTATCCAAAGTCTATAACTTCTTAGCAACTCCTCCCCCATCTATATTTTCATAATGAATTTTTTTTCCAGTTTTTTGTTTTTCTATTATTTTGCATCCTGGCATAGTTAGTTACTATTTATGACATCATCTGTTCTTAAAGGTTGTTTTTTTCTCTTTGTAATAGCTGAACAATGCTGTTGTTCAGCCTTAATATTTGCTTTCGTATTTTCTTCAAAAATTCAGGAATAAGGCTGCCATGTGGTAAAGGCTCTGGAAAACTGAACTACTGTTCACACAATTTTTCAATTTCATACTTTTTCTTCTGGATAAATTGTTTGATCTCTCTCCATCTTTTTTTCCAGCTTGTAGTACTGAGACTAGGATTTCCCATCTCTCTGTTAAATCTGTAGAATAAGGAAAAAGTATCCACATTCTCTCAGTACCAGAGCTAGAAATTACTTGGGGAATATCAGATACTAGGTTGAACCAAAGGGAAGGAACTATCCTTTTAAACATAGTGATATCTCTGTGCTGATAAACACCCTAAAGTATGCATGAACCTTCTACTCCATGTGGTCATGCTGGCATTGGCAGGCAGGCAATCTGTAGTCATTTGCAATGGAAGATACATGTGAAATGGAAAGCCTAAGTGCAGGTAAATATGGAACATCTCCTTATATTTTTAATTATTTTTATAGTATTTGCCCAAAATAGAGAGAATCTCTTTAAAATTACATAGTATTTATTCTACTGTTGGCCTGAAGTGAGTAGGTATCTCATGGCTGGTTTCTGGATTGAGCACTTCTCCTTCATGCAATCCAGAGAAGCAAAAATCCAAAGTTGTCAACAACAAAGCATGAAACCACTATGAAAACATTAGCGTAAGTGTAAACATACTTGTGATTAAGTTCACTCCAGGAACTCATTCCAGGTGTGCAACATGTATCTTTTCATAGTTAATCTGTACAACATGCATACCTTAACATGGAGCTTCCTTTCCTGTTTGCTTTTGGTTATTAGTCTTAGAAGAAGCTGTGCATAGGTGTTAGGTCTCCTTGCAAAATTTTACCTTATCCAAGATGGCATTTCATTTATGCCGGTATTGGCAAGCAAATGCATACTGTTCTGAAAGAATACATCAAATAGGGACATGTTAGTTTACAGGTTTAATCCATATGATATTTATTGGCAGTCATGCAGGCAATGACAGGCAGCCAACACACTATTCAGTAGACTTTTCCACCCATCTGTTTATCCATCTGTTACTTGAAAAATAGATTGCTTTCTTTTTTCCCCCCAAAAAAGCATTATTCTAGGAGACCAGTGAGATAAAGATACACTGATGTATAGAGTCCACCATAACAGGTCTATCCAGAACACCCAACAGGATCTTGAAATGAAATAAATAGCATGTCTCCAGTCCCTAACACCTATAAACTTGCTATTGTATATCACTAGAATAAACTCAAAATGGACAAGCTAGACATCCTATTTTCTAGGTGTGAGGAGACAGAAGATGGCTTTTTGACTGTGTTCTGGAGTTATACATTGCAGGGCACATGCTGGCTAGCTAAGAACAGAGTGCTCTGAAAAAAAAAAAGGGTAATCTGATCTTTAATCACAGTGGCAGTATTAATTTGTGCACTGTGTTGACATAGTAAGAACACCTCCAAAAGAGAATCAAATTATTAAATTTCATCAGGTACTTAAAAACGTCATTAATATTATGTAAGCTTACACTTCTAAATACTGCCACCTTATTCTTTTAAAATATGTTTCTGCTCAGGAACAAAAATTATAAATATATTTTTCAGAGAAAAAAGTAATTTTAAGTGTAAATATACATTTTTAAATATAAATAATTTTAAAAAGCAATGCAAAAATTCTTCAGCTTCAAAGCTTCAACTTCACATAGGTACAGCTATGCAAACAGCCACACACCAAAAATATTACTGGAATCACAAAACTGAAAAAAAATATTTACGCAGTTTTCAATGGGCATCTGTCCTTTATTGTATTGTTTAAAATTTATGTGCAAAATAAATGCCAAAATGGAGAAATTTCAGAAACAAAAGAAATTTCAGATACCTGTTGTGTTGTAATTGTGCTGATGAAAAAAGTTCATGGTTTGACCGATTCACATCATTCACCCTGAAAATGCCTTAGTGACAGATCTGATCTAATTTGTTTCTGCAACACAGTAATCAAGATATGGAATAAATGATAATGTCGGGCAAATTTTTCTTTTAGGAGATCTACTTTCATTTTGGTAATGTTTTTAGCCTAAGAAATGAGTGAACTGATAAAGGTACAGATAAATAATTTCCAGAATAGTAAGTGTGTGAGGTCAATAAGAATACAGATGTCGTAAAGTATTAGATGATCAGTAAGTATATAGAAAAGTGAGGCTTAGTACAATTATCACATTGGAAAAGACAAATGAAAGTGCTCAGCAGTGTTGAAGGCTCCCAAGAAACTCCACAAAGAGCAGTCTCCAGAGACAATCCTTCCCCAGCGGCTGTCAGCCCTTAAATGGGGTCTAGGAGAGGTGGAGCCTGGCTCTACCCCTTCTGATCACACAGCTGAATTGCCTTCACCGGTGCTTCCACAGCTGACTCAGTGCTTGCCTCAGGTGGTCAGTCAGAGGTTCAGGCCATGATTCAAGAGTTTTCATGCATAAGCGATAGAGACTTGTGGCTAAGAATACAAAGCCAAAGAAACTCTGGTGGATATTTCCCTCAATTCAAAGACAGTTTCAAATGGCTTGTTTAAGAAGGCCGGAGCATGTGAGATGGTCTTTTTTCCTGTGTTATTGTGCTGTTTCCCCTACAGAGGGAGTGAAAGAAACCTGTTCCTTCCATTTAAGAATATTTACATATCAACACAGAGAAGAACCTGAGAACAGTGGGAGGTGCTAATTATTTTTCTTCTGATTTTTCAGCTTTTCTTTTTACTTGGAGTGGGGAAGTTTTAGCAGTTGAAAAGTGAAGCTGACAGCTAAGTAAGGATGTTGTTGTTATTATTTGCCCGACAGGCAAGCAACTTACAAGCATTATTTTTTTTCTTCAATTTAATTTATTTGAAAGCGTTAAAATAATTTACCAAATTGGACCTATTTTTAATATTTCCTAAGGGAGTTTATTCACAGATTTCAAAATTATTATAATCTCATTAGAAGGCTAAAATACTTTAGGATTTTCACCTGACTCTTAGCAGTAAGATTACTTGTAGATCACTACACAATGGGACATTCAGTGAAAAGAGAACTTGAAAAAGGGTTTTTAATCTGAAAATTGCATTCTATCTTCTATAACAAAGAACCAGTAGTATAAAAGATTAATAGAAAGCAAGTATAAAACAAAATAACCATTTGTTGTTGTTGCTCTGATGTGGGCTAGGTAGGCTACTGAAATTACACACATGACATAATTTATGAAGGGGCCATTATGAAGATAGTGCTCATTTTCCTTGAAAGCATCAGTAAATCCATAATTTTAAGATGGTATAATCCCACACCTTCAAAAAATGCACTGAGGGTATTAAAAATGATGTACAATGTGGTATGAAAATAATGAAGTATACATATGTGGAAAGAATCTTCAAGGAAAGACTTCCCTGGCATACATTTAAGTTGGTAAGCTAATTTAATTAATGCAAGAAAACATTTTGCATGTTTTACTCCTGAGAAAGAAAACCCTACAGAATAAAAATATGGATGCCTATGGTAGATGAACTGAAGTCACATGGGAATTTACACAAATTTTCTGTTCCCATGCTGACATTCCAGGTTTGCAATGCACGCCAAGTACCTTAACCTACCTAAAAGAGGCTGTTTCTGTCTCATTTGGTCAATTTGGTCCAAAAGTTTCTAAGATCTCATGCTTACTCTGAGCCAAGAAGGATTAAAGAGTAACTTACATGTATTTGCTCTGTAAATTGATATCCTACATTCTAGACCACATGCCCTCAGTATTTCCACTCTTGTGAGGGTTTCTTAATGCCCAGAAATTACTCAAAGAAGGGTGTAAGCAGGGAAGCATAATGCATTTGATGGCACTTCAGTGTTCTGTGAAAAACAACAATATACCTCAATCGCTCCATAGCAGAGAGAACATGTAATGTGTTTGTACTCATTGAGGACTCCTTTTTTGATTGCTGTTATAGTTTGACTTTAAAGAAATGGGTGTGCATGTTCCATGTCATGCATCAGTAGTGCTCATCAACAGGCTGTTCTAAGGCTTAGAAACCTCTGGCAGATATCCTAGGGTGAGATCTACCTTGGCTCATTACAGATTACTGCATGTCTGTTAATTACCATAACTTTGTGCCATTGAGATGATGTGTCCACTGCACCCACTGCACTGATTTCTAGTGTGATTCCACTAGAAATGTGGAATTGCACTTCGGTGTTCATTCTTCTGTGAATGTAACAATTTTAAGGATTAGCTTAGAGAAAGACAGGGGCGATGCTTGATAGCAAGCAGACTGCTGTAAGCAGAAAAGGGAAGCTGGCGATAGTATAAAGAAAATAAAAGTAAAAGCAAAATAAGAGCTTTCAGTTATTTACTCTGGAAGCTGGATCCTTTCACCTGTTGTGCAGCAGCCACTCAAGTAATTTACCCAAGTGTTACCCAAACAAAATACTTTCAACATTTTTCCCTTTTTCTTCATATACCCATAGCACAGGTGAAAGCCTAGATTATGCGCTAGAAGACATAAAAAGTCAGCAGTTAGATGGAAAATAACAGATACTTGAAGGAAATCTTGCAACAAGCCTTCTGACCTGTACAATTTAGCAGATTTCAGTGCATTTTCAGTGCATGTGTTTGCTCCTTCCCCAGGTACAGTGGATACTGAAGAAAAGTGAAGACAACATTATTTGTGAAGTGAGGCATTGCTCAACACATGAAAAATGGCCTAGGTCTGTGTTACTTTTTTATATTACTTTGGCTTCTGTACTCAAGAATATAATTGTATTCTTAGAACAAATTTTTATTTGAATTTGAGATGATACTTTTTTCTCAGCTTCACTGACAAACTCTAATTTTTAACTCATTTTCTGTCTAGTAGCACTTTAACTGTACTTTTTCTCTTTTCTATGTTTGATGCTTTCTCAGGATTTTCATTAGCTCTTCTCTATCTTTTCCTTTCCTCTTACTGACTGTAGAAAAATTTGAAATCAACAGTCTTCCCGTAGCTGAATTCTTTCCCACCTTCTTCACTGTGGTCTGTGACCACAAAAGTGAATTACTGGATCAGTGTGCATTACAAGTCATATTTTAATATGCCTTTCCTGGAAATCTATCTCCTTACATATGCACTTATAGGAAAATTCCCGTAAGATCTGAACATGCAAAACTGCTTTTAGTGTACCTGTATCTGTAACTACCGGTCCAGAAGGAAGGTCTTCCAACACTTGCTAGCAGAAAATTTAAAAATCTGAAACCTAATAAGCATGAAGTTCCAATTCAGCTTATACCTCAACTATTCAGAGCACCTTCAAACTGAGGAGAAAGCAATTTTCTTGGTCGTATGTTTAAAATATCAGCAAGACAGTGAGATTTAGACAGACACTTTAAAGACAAATAACAAAATGTTAATTTTATTCTTTGTTCAGATATAATTCAGAGTCCTAGATAAATTCTGTGGCCTCTGAAAAACACTCTTGTCATCATCCCTATACAAAGTTCAAACACTTTGACCACTCTGTGCTCTACACTGGGAAACATGACAGAGCAGAAAATGGTGTATTCTCAACTAACAGCCTCTTCAGCTGTCCAGGAGGGATTACAGAGAGGTAAGTGATGTTCATTGTCTGGCAGAACCACTCTCCTATGCGTCCTGCAAGATCTTTTTCTCTGCTTAGGCTGTCTGCACAGTTACAGGTGTCATGATTACTCTTCTTTTTCTCTTGGTCTGTATTTTGTATCTGTACCTATTGAGTTTGTTGGTATATATATTTATATAAATGTATACACGTATTGCAGTAGCTTTAAAAAGTACTTTTTAAGATTAAATAGTGCTTGAAATGTCTGTAATTCTTCATGGTGCATGTGGTCACAGAGATTGTCTAGCACTGGTAGCAACTGGGCCATTGCTTCTTATGGGGATTTGCTGCCATCATGCCACCCAAGATTGGCATCTGCATAGGACCCTACCACATCAGATCCATAATGTTCCATGGGCTGAAATCTGAAATTGAGAGATAATTCTTACAGCCAATAAGATATTTATCTTCACTCTGGGTAATACTTAACTTTCACTGAAGAGCATTGAATAAAATATAATGAGAATCAAAAGCAAGAAGAGAGAAGTTCAAGAACAGAGGCTTTTAAAAGTCCAGGAAACAATCTTTCATCTTTTCTCATGGTTACTTTTCATCAGCCAACACCTGGATCTCACTTAGCTCTAAACCTCTGTGGTATTAACAGTTGGCCTTTGCCATTTAATTGTTCATTTATTCCACCTGCTGTCTAAGAAAAATGCATACAAACCTTTATCTTATATATCAGTCTGAAGGGAATTTTAGGAGGGTGTTGGTAAAATTCAAGGAATCCAGAACTATGTTAGGAAATAATTATACTGTCACTGAGAGGTGAGTAGTTTATCAATTGCCAGAAGAATTACTGTTTAGGATTTAAACATGACTGTTCCTACTTCAGCAGTGGTAGTTTTGAGTAAAATGGGCTAAGAGGTACAAAATAATTTCCTTAATGTGCAGACCTGCCTTAGAGCATTTTCAAAGCTATTTTTTTCTGCTCATGATGACATACTGAGAGAAATCTTTGCATATAGAAAACCACTGAATGAAATTTTTTGAGACAGATCTGTTCTGAAAGGTTACATGGGCACTAATTAATCATACAAATAGCTTCAGTCACTCCATGTATCTCTGGCTTCCCAGACATTCCAAGAGAGAGGGACAGCAGTAAAAGTAGGTCTACAGCCATCCCTGGGATTAGGTTCTTTTCCCCCACCCCACCCCACCCCTGGAAAGAAATTACCTTGACTTTTTCTACTGCCATGAGGTCTGACATCTCATGTCCAATTTTCTTAAATCTAAGCAACTGGTAAATGTTGATTTTCATCTGGAATGATTTTATCCTTCAAATTAATATTTGGTCTTTGGAATTAGTTCTTTACTTGTCTCTGGTCATGCTATTGGTAGTTGAATTAGGAGAGTAGAAGAAAAAATAATGGTATTTATTTTTGTCAACTGGCTTGTTGGCTGCTTGTTAGATGAAGAGAGAAAAGAAAGGTGCAGTGGAACAGAGACTTCCACTTTATTGTGGCAGAAATGCATTCACTTAAAGTCATGATGATTCATTGTTTGTAAAAGATCTATTTTTAGCTGCCCTGAATTATATGGAGATTAAAGAGAATCATTAGCATAAAATTCCCCTTGATGCTTCTGCAGTTGGTATAAAACAGAAGACTTTGATAAGATTTCTTCAGCCTAGATAACTTTGGTGAATCCCTAAGAGTGCACAAAAGGCTGATTGGTAACCATACAGAAGCTTTTGTGGGTCAGTGATCTATTCCTCTGAGGACAGTGCCACTTTTCATACAGAATGCATTCAAAAATAAAGCTTTTTAAAATTGAAGTGTCAGAAAAAAACAAGGAGATGAAGAGGAGGACGGGTACAATTACAGCTATGGAGAGAACACAGATATCTTTAGGAAAAGCATTGGTGCTGGGTTTTGCTGTTTGTTCTGATGAACGATGAATGCTTCTTTCACTTCACTGCATCCATCCAGACCATTACTTCCTGTCACATAAAAATGCATCCAGCTCATGGGACTGCTACGTGGTGTAGACTGCAGTGGTGGGGATGATGAGCAGCTAACTTCAGTCACAGATGAGTAACAGCGTGAACGTTGCTCTTTGTGTATCAGCACACCATAGCAACATGACTCTAAAGGCATCTGTTACAATCCCTGGGTTTTTGCAACAAGTGAGGAAGGTGGCAGAATATGTAATTGTTACAAAGCACTTTTAAACAGTGCAACACACAGATTGCTGTGTATTACATTTGTGTAATGATCAACAGTGCTTGATATCCTGGGACAAAATGTCTTTGGAAAGTAAGGCCAGAAAGTGCTAACATTGTGTTTCTGAAGAGAGCTAACAGCAAACATAAGAAATAATGTATGAAAACATAAGCAAATGACCTCCATATTTAACTAGATCACTGCAAACCTACATCATATATGTTCCCTCAATACAGTGAAATCTAATTTCTCAGTATAGGTCGTGAATTTGGCCAATCAGCTTACCTTTAAACTGTTAAGTTAAATCATGATGACAACAGCTACTCTACAAACATCATCTCTGAAAGACCTTTGTCCTTTTGTCCTGAAAAGACTCACTTCTCCTTCAGGTCCTTACATAAAATAAATTTGCTGGTAGAGGACAAGGATAACAAGAAAAGGGAAATCAAACACTCATCAAGAAGAATGTCAGCACATAAGCAATTGTTTTGTAAGAGAAGATTTTATGTGAGTTATCATTACAAAGAGCTGAGATTCAATGGAAATTTATGTATGTGAAGAGAATACTTAGAATAAATCCATTGCAGTAATTCTCACTGTTACTGGAGAAACTGTTAAATATGACTTTTCACATTATGCAAAACCAGCAAACAAAATTAAGGGTCACAGCTTTAAGAAGAATTGTTTGTAATATCTGTTAGAGCAAAATGTCACAACATGTAGTCTTCTGGAAAAAACAAATAGGTCATTAAATCTCAGATGAATAAAGCATGGTTCCAAACTGCTGTGGCTTTTCCTCTGCAGCAGTGCTTGTTGGGCTGTGGCTGTGATTACATGAAGACAATTGGACAATAGGTTTTAGTGGGACTAAAATTTACCCCACAATAACAGAATGAAGGGCTGTTTTGAAGAGTGCTCCATGCAAAGGAAGAGACGCACCTGTTGCAAGACCCATGGGGTAACCCACTGGGGCAGGCACACATGAACACATGACACCTTACTTGGATTACAGGAAAAGGAAAAATGAATTGATAAAAGGCGGAACAGCTGATTCAGGGGAGAAACCTCTTGACTTTTTATTGGAGCTTTTATAAATAAGACTGTGATTAGGTTGTATGCTGGGATAATGGAGACTGCAAATGTTCAGCTTGTAACATGTGAGCCTCACGTGGGTGCCTGCCCGCTGTACATGTGAAAAAATCTCATTGGTGCTAGGATATGACTTCTCATGATCTGTGTTTATCTTTTATGTAACTATGTAGTAAAAAGAGCTCATGCTGTTACCAAACTCAAGGAGCTGGTGGGGTTGACATTCAGTATCCAGCAGCTCAACTGTGAAATGCAACACTCTCGGTCTTCTTAGAGAATTTGGAACTATTGACACAAGCTACCCTGCTATATCAGCTGAGAGAATAACACAAGGCTGCCAACAGCAAAACTGAAGTTATTTCAGATCTGTCATCATTTCTAGACTGAAGAGAAAATTTTAAAAGAATCTTTGTCCTTTATGCTTGCTTATTGCCATGCTAATGAAAGGAGAGAGTATTACATGTAATCTTCTGTAAGAGAGGGGAAAAGAAAAATAAAAGCTTATATCTGAGCCTCAAGTACGTAGTGTATATCTAGCATTGCACTAAATAGGATTTTATGGTTTCTAGGCAGTGCCAAGTTGTAATTCCTGTCCAGCAGTAACAGGGAATATGTCCCAGTACTGAATCTTGATTGCCTATGTTGTTTCCTGTTAGAATAGTTCTTGCCTCTTCTGTTTGACCCGGTCAGAGTTTTTCCTGATAGTTTCTTGGACATGAGAGTTGGTGGTTTGGGCCAGGATTCACTCCCAGCAGACAGCTGGGAGCAATCCATTTTTATAAAAAGATAATTTCATTTTATAAGAGAAGAAAGACCCATGGCTATGAGGATAGACAATAAGCTCTAGTAATAGTTAGTTTAGCTAGCTGTGGAAAACTCATTCCAAGAAGACATTTTTAAGTGGACTTCAGTGCTCTCAGCAGTTCCCAGGACTGGACAGTTTTCTTCCAATAGAAAGTACAACTCTTAAATCTTGGCTAAAATTGATACCATTTAGAATGTGTAGAGTTACAGAATTTTATAGACCATACCATAGAAAAAAAAATCCTAAGATTAACATACTGAAACAGTTGTATTCAACAGGATACAGAGGATAAGTAATAGGAAGACAGAAATGAGAAAATTGATCCTTTTAGCTTTTAGAGAACAAGCTCCTGAGGTTTCATGTGGCATTAACTTGGGCATTGTGGAAGCCATTGAGAAAATCACAGCAAGATGCTTTTTTGGGGGGGAGATCTTTATGGTCAAAAGATCTGAGATAAAGTAGCATTTTGTAAGGTTGTGTCTGCATGATGCATGAAAGCAAATATCACTCATTCTTGGTAGACTGAAATGTGGATGGTTTCACTGTTGACATGGGCTGCCTGTTTCAGAAGATTAAAATATGAGTTCAGTTCTTTACTGAAATAGTTGGTTTAATAAATATGAGATGGTGCATGTGATCAGCTTCCCAGAATCTCCCAGGACAACTGAAGTGAGATGTAAACACATAGCAGACATTAGTGATGTCCCAAGAATACATCAAACTGCTATTGCTGTGCAAAAGTACATTTTCACTGTACTGAGATAAATAGGTTTTACTACAAAGTTACGGTAGATATCTTGCAAGCACAAGAGGACTCTGCTTCTGAAGCTTTTTTTAGGACAGGCATCAAGAATGTCATAAATAAAATGGTTAATATTTCAGTCATCATATTTCATTCATTTAGAAGATTTTAATCTGCTTTTGAAGAATTTGCAGGATTGCTGCTCTCTAGAGTTCTTCACATTTCATATGATATACTAACTGTTTCTTTGAAGCATTATGTGGAATCACTTCCTAGTTTAAGTTAGTAAAAAGTATTCTAAAATCCTTAGATTTCTTTTGTTAAGCACTTTCCATCACTATGTTTTTAAAAAGCGAGTAATATCTGGCTGATGTGTTTAAAATCAGTTTGTAGAAGATAACGTGAATATGACATTGTCTCTTACATGTGTAAGGGATGGGTTGGGCAGGAAGCTGGCTGAATGCTATGCTAAAAAGAAAACAGCTCATTCTTTGCATAAAAAGGGGGGAAAAAAAGACTGAGCTATTTTGACATTAGAGTTATCTGAATTTTTTCTCTGAATGATCTAACACTGAACTCATGAGAGCCAGATCAAATCCAGATGAATAGTAGAGGCAAGAGTCCAGCTGAGAGTTTTGCTACTCACTGATTTGTAAGAAAAATGTTGATAAAATAAGAATCTTCTGAAGTCTAGGCAAGGTCAAACAAATTGAATTAAGGCAATGATTAAAATAAATATTTCTACCTATTAAAGCCTGTTGCTGGTAACAACAGAAGTTTAGTAATAGAAACATTTGTAAATTTATATTTCATTGTCTACTTACAAAATTTAATGAGGAAGCTACTTATTTCTTGTGTATCACTGTCACTGTGATTCACTTTGCTCTGTCTTAATTGTTTATTAAGAAGTCGACAAACAGCAGCTGGGAACAAAGTCATGAAGTTCCAAAGAACCTTCTGATGCCAGCTGAAATCGATGAACGAGTTATTGCTGAGTTCAGAAGATCCTGAATCCTAAAATGGTAAGGGGAACACAGATGTTTTTATCTCTGCTTTGCTTAGAAGTCATTCTTTCTTAGTGCTTCAGCTGTAAATTACTAAATGATACTCTACTGATATTTTAGAACATGTTTTATCATTTCATATCCTATTTGCATGAACCTGAGTTAAATAATTTTTTAAATCTGATTTAAAAACCTGGAGAGAATAATTGTGGTAAATTCAAACTATTGGAACTACAGTGGGTACATTCACTTGTCAGTTGATTCACATACAATTTTGCCCACAAAGTTTTAGTCCGAAGCTATAAGAAGGTCTTTTTATCATCCTCTGTACAGATATAGTTGTCCTCTTTTCACAACGGAAGACTTGTTCAAATGAAAGCTATCAGAAAAGAGATTTTAACTTCACAGATGCTAGATCCAATGGCATACTTGCACAAGGCACTGAATTACATATATTCATAGCTGGGGATGTGCAAAAAGCCATAGAAGTAGGACATTGCATACACAGGAAGGAAAAGATGTACGGGTCACTCAGCCTGGTACTTATATTTAAATTTAGAAGAAATTCATGTCACTGCTTGGTATTCTTGCTGGGGAAAAAAAAAAAAAAAAAAAAAAAAGGCAGTAAATCTTTTTTATGCACAGTTATAAGAAATCTGCTCATGTTCCCCAGCACAGCACTAGACCAGCATTACAGTTTGAGCAGTGTCCTAGTACTTGGTAATCTGATACTTTTGTTGCAGCCAGATCAAAGAAAATGAAGACTCTGTGTAGGAACGTACTGCACGTTAAAGGTAAGATTTGGAGAATGAAAACTCTCCATCTATCCTTCTTCCTTCACCAGAGACATAGAGCAATCTTCTGCTCCTAGAAGCTGCCATAACCACCTCACAGGTCCAGTGAGTGAGGCTCAGTTCTTCCCTGGTGTTTCTAGGAGCATTCTCACTATGCTAATGGTAGCTTGGCATGGCAGAGTCATATTACCTGTGTATGTTACTTTTCAAAGATCAGTCTTTAAACTAAGTCACAAAGGCCCATTAGGAAATCCCTTCCTCACCCACTAACCCAGCAGTGCTCTTGCCCAGACAGCAAGTGACAGTGAGTTGATTCTGTATTTTCTCACCAAGGGGACAGGCAAGCAATCTGCATGTGTACCACAGAAGGAGGTGCAGCAATGGCAAGGTTAAGCCAGTGTCTTAAATCTATAGCATCTCTGAAGGTGGTGTGAAAGTCTTGACTGAACTGGCCTCATTTTATGGGATTGAGCTGGTTTTGTCAACCTCACACAATCTCCAATCTTCACACTGAGTTTTTAATGACTGTAAGTTGTCACAATTTTTGTTGACTGTATAATCAGGCTTAAGCAGTGGCTTCTGCAGTATGGTGTGCACTGGTGACAAGCAGAGGTTTAGGGGTACGAGTCACAGTAGTTGGATTTCCACTTTGTGTTTTCCATCAACTCGACTTTGTTGATTTATTTATTTAGTTTTTCAGTCTAAGAAATGATTGATCTAATGACGCAGCCGCTTCCTGTGCCAACAAACCCCACCGCTGCCGGATCCTGTCTGGGGAGAGAGACACAGATACGAATGCCATGGAGTCAGCTCTCAGTCTATTATCTTTAGCTACATAGATTTATAGTCCAGAAGAATTCTACACGCATGCGTACCCATTCATCCATCGCACAATCCCATGCACCCACGTGCCGACCCTCCCCCCTAAGTAGCGAATCATTCAAGATGTTTTTCTACTGTCTTCAGCTTGTTGTGCAGCAAACTTGTTGTGCAGCAGAGTTCCGCTGCAGCGTCCTTGACCATATCTCCAACAATCTAATGATAACAGACATAAGTAAAGCTTATTGACACAGAGATACAGCATAAAGACATGGATACAACCCACGTGTGTGGTGTAATGTTTAGTGTATAATTTATTTATTGGAGAAAAACAATAAGGTAATTTTATTAAAGCAGTTGTGAGAAGGAAATCTCTAGCTCTTATGTTAATGCAAAAATTCTATAGTGATGGGAATTGGGGTCAGATTATAATTATTAAGATGGCACTTCAGATATGTCTAGCACATTGCTAGATGCTGAATGGAAGTTTCTTTCATAGCAGTTTATTTTACAAGCTAATGCTGCATATGCATATCATGGAATTACACAATTAGTTATACTTAATGAAGAATAGCATGAGGCAACCCAATTGGTTTTGTGATAATTTGTCCAGAAGATGACTGAAGAGTTCTTTGTGCATTTCTATGTGTCAACTTTTGGAAATGGTTGATTTTGTTGTCATTCATTTACAGAAAAACGGTAATCTTTCTGGTGGATCTGGAATGGTTCTTCCACATTTAATATGACAGTTTTGTGAGATATCTGTACACCTTTGCCTATTTAAATTTTAGGTATATAAGTATACTTTGATGTAGATGGTTTACATTTCTGATCACTTGATACAAGTCTACCCTTTTTCTAAAACAGAGAATTAGTATTTATAAAGCACTAACTGTCTGCAGACAAGGACTTTCTTGGGTGACAAGATTAAAGTTGCATTGAAATGGTGTTTTATGTGTGTTATTTTTAGAAAAGCATATATACCATGTTCTGCTGTTAAAAGTTTTGTGGTGTGTGACTGTGTCGAATTTTAAACCATCTGAATTCTTTTTTATGACAGTGATAAACAAATATTGTGATCACAGAATCACAGAACTGTAGGGATTGGAAGGGACCTCTAGAGATCATTGAGTCCAACCCCTGTTGATGATGGTGGTGATGAGTACCAGTACATTGCTTCCTGGTTGCACAAAAGTAATAACCTGTTGTAAAGATCTCCGGACATCTGGAAGTTTGTTCCTTTCTTTCAGAGAGCTTTTCTGTATAGTCTGTGCGTCTGTGTCTGCATTACCTTAAAGCAGCTGGAGTAGAATGTATCACTTTTCTGTACATCAGATGATGTGAAACATTTGGAAATTTCAGCATAATTCTTTGCTCACCACTGACTCTAAAATAGGTGTATGTGTGTGTGTTATTTTGGTTAAGGCAACAAAAATGCTTCAGAGAATGACACATTCTGATACAAAATATTGATGAGCTCCTTTTATGTCTGATGATTTCAAACCTTCATCAAATGAATACTGGTAATTTTTTATTTCCTGTATGTTGGTAGTTAGCCCAGCTTTTCTTGCCCTAGGAGTTATTATTTCTTCAACCATTGCATTTACCTTTCCACCAGAGATTAGAGAATTCCTGTTTTCACCTTCACTGTAGCACATGATTCAGGTACTTGTATTCTTTCATCAGTAAATTCTTGGTGTGCACATCACTGAAGGCAGTTAATAGTCTCTGTCCATTTTCTGTGCATATGGCAAATCATGCTGGGCTCCTGTTCCAATTTCAAATTTGGTTATACAGCTTGAAGTCTATTAGGGATAGAAGTGGTACCATTAAGTAACTAATACATTCATTTTGAACTGAGTGATTAACTACACCTAATTCTGTGTGATTATTTGGCAGCATAGAGTATCTGAAAGACATTAAACTCTTTCTATGACAAGTTTCTTTCTGAATGTATTCTGAGGACAAATCTATTAAGATTTTCTGCCTACTCACATTCTGGCTTTGCGTATTTCTATTTTTTTTTCAAGCCAGAAACAAACCCACAGCTTCTATATAATAAACTGCAGACTTAAATGCTGCAATTTTAATGGACCCACAAGTTCATGCATGCTTTTTTAGCTCACTGTTAAGCCCAAAAATGCAGTCTCTAGCACGTTTTCATTCCACTTTGTTGCTTTCTTTCTCACAACAAATCTCATCTTACTTGAGTTTAGCTCTAAGTACACCTGTTACTACTAGTCCTTTAAAATGGTTGCAACCAAGAGCACAGATCAAGATGAAATCCAATCTACTGTGTTTCATATCAGTAGTAAAAGGATAGCGTGTGTCTGGAGTCCAAGAAGAATAATTTGAGAATATGGTGATGAAGTAATGATAGACCACTGAAAAAGGATAGTTTTTTTTCTTTTCTTTTTTTTTAGAAGTAAATATTGGGATTTTGTTCTCATTTGTCTTGGATTCTTCTCCTCTCCTGTTGTTGTTGTTGTTGTCGTCCCCCTCCCTCCCCCCCCCCAGGGCAAAGTAACAAAGGAGGTAGAGTTTGTAGGCAAAAAGAAGGCAAGAAAAGTAAAATAAGTATTTTGTATTTTCTCCCATGAGGGAGAGCAGTGTGGTCAATAAACCAACAGCATCCTATTCTTTTGCCACCTACCTGACCTTCATTAGGTGACAGTGGTAGCTTCAGAGTAGGACTTAGTGGTGAGGGAGGACATGAAAAAGGTTAAGGGCTGCTAGTTTGTTTTCTGCAGGAAGGGTGCTCCTGGTGCTAAGTAAGGAAGAAAGTACACAGATGCCTGAGGGAAAGCAGATCAGGAGCTAGCAGAACCTGGTATCACTGAGAAAATAGAGGTTAGCTGCCTAGTGAACGCTGGAGAAGAGCTGATTCCCAAAGTAAAGGATTGATGACAAAGCTGTTGATTCCTGTGGCTTTGCAACAAATCATACAGGCTATATTGTGAAACACTGCTTGTTCTTCCCTGGTCTGGCTGAAACTATAGACATGACTGCCTGTGTCTTTTACACATCTGAGAATTGTTTTTGGAAGATATTTTGCAAATATGGGTATATTTGTTTTGATGTTTAGAGATTAACTACTGCTTATAACAGCTAATAACCACTCATACACATATGGCCATGGAGAGACTGAGAAGAGACTTGGTGCCTCTTGGTACCACTTTGCTGCCTCCTGCTTAGGTTACCTGGCTCTGATTGATCAGCTCAGTTACTCAGTTCTTGCTCTCCTCTACAATCCTCCTTCATAAGTTCAGAAGTTCAGAAATTTTATCAGCTTCATCTTTCTTTGCCCTATCACCTGGATTTCATCAGAAACTGAAGCAGCCCACCTCTGCAAATTTTTGTTTTCCTTCACCAGTATTAACATATGTATTATGTTAGATTATCAGTGTATTAATTTGTAGAAGTACAGTACTAGCAGTAAAGACTTCCATATTCCTCAAAATTGATGTTTTCATTCTAAAAAAAGTAGTCTTTAAAAACAAGCAAACGAGACAGGATGAGACAAACATGTAACATGCTTAGGAGCTAGTATGGGCATGTTTTTCATTTGTCATCCCGGGTTCTCTTTTTTGTGCTGTACTAAATGGCCGCAGGCTATCTCTGCCACTGAATTCTTAATTATGGACTAGTCTGTGCCTAGAGGTGAGATTTTGGAGTGTTACAGTTCATATGGCGGTAAGAAATACATGAGATAAATACTCTATTTAAAAAGATTTTTTATCTCATGTTTAGCCTTTTTTCCCCCATGTGCCAAATGAAGAATTACAGATGAATTTCATCAGCAGCTAAACTCTAGGGACTGAAACATGCTCAGTGTAGAAAGTGCATTGCAATTTCTTACAGTAAGCATTTTGAGCATCCAAGTGAGCATGTGCAGGAAGTAAATGAAGAAAGTAGGAGATAGATCACAGTCTCTCAAAGTAAATGTCAGCTTCAAAGGATATTGTCTTCTTAAAAATAGATGAAAATTGTTACTCTAGCTTTATAGTATATGTTTATCATTTTCCTTTCTTCATGATCTTATTCCTGGAAATCTGAGTCAGTTTTACTTTCTGTTTGTATGTTGATTGTCTGAAAAAGCACATATTGAAGACCTTAGAGTCTAGGTCGAAGTTAATTTTGTTTGAAAGAAAAACCATTGTAGTGAAAAAGCTTGGCACCAGCTGTGGTTAAAGCTGTATTCTGCTGGAGTGCATAGGGATTCATATCCTCATCGGTACCTCCTCACTTCTTTAAACTTGCAGATGTTTGAATGAGAGAGGAGATAGATACAAGCTTAAGTCAGTCTTAGTGTTGGAAGGAACAGTCATGAAAACTGCTCTATTTTCACATCTGGTTCACTAATGCTGGAATTGCAATAGTTATTGAAAGTATATTTTGCAGATCCACAATTAAGTGTGTCTGTTTGGGATTAAATATCATTTTTTTCTGCCCCCAGCATAGATAGTTTGTTACCCTGACAGCTCTTATATGTCTAGTATGCTCTAAACAGGAACTGCTGAGATAAATAATTAAAAAAAAAAAAGATTTTTATCTGTGTTAACATTAGGTTTTTTTAATCTTACGTACAGCTGGTTGCAATCACAGCATCAGTTCCAGAGATTAAACATCCTGACAATAAGTATAGGAAAAATGGTCAGATTAATTTCTTTATCAAACTGAGTTGATTCAGAGTAAGGAATGGAAACCATCTGATGTATTTTACAGATCAAAGCTAATTCTCCATTGACACACATGCACTTGAGTAGGCGCGTCTGTATGACAGCTAAATTATAGGAGTGCTTTACACACACATTATCTTGTCACAACACAAGAACATCCCACTGTGTTAAAATACCTCTTCCAGAAGAAACACATAATTTACCTATAGTGCTGGGGAAGGTACTGAGCAACTTCTTTATTTTTACATCTTGTTTATTTCCACTGTCTACAGGGATGAGACAAGAGTGAAAGTTTTAAATAGATTTGAAAACTATTTGTTTTATTTTACATGTTATATTTGTTGCTTTACCCTCTCTTTGCTTCATGTCTGTTTAATGAAATGTGTTGGTAGCTGTGCCAGTGGCTGGAAGGGAAGCAGTGATTTCAGCTTAGGGTTCAGTTGCATATTTAAAGAGACTGATGATAGGGATTTTTTGCCATTTAGGTATTAGGGATGGTGAATATGACAATATATGTCAAACCATATTCAAGATACAGTGCCTCGATTTGCAGCAAGGTGACAACTGTAACTGGAGCTGATTGTGCCAGGGCATTTTGTTTTGTTTCGTTTTCAGCCCATTACACTGAGAAAGGGCAATTGTAGAGTTAGCAATTGTAGAGGTAGCATTTCTCTCATGGACCGAGCAGTTTCCCTGTCCTGTGCTGTTTATCCTAGGCTTCAGGTCCTGGAAACCAGCCCTCTCTGAAAAAGAAAAAAAAGAAAAAGAAAAAAAAAAAAGATGAAGTAACATTTCTCCTTTACAAATGCACACTCCTATAAGTAAATACACTAACATTATTAAAAAAAAAAGAAAAAAAAGGAAAAAAAAAAGAGCCATGAGCACAGCTCACCTGCCCCACCTGCCAGGAAGTGAATAATGTAAAAAATGCACATATATTTCCTATCCATGTTTAATCACAATGATTATATTGTACTATTCCATCATTTTTTGTGCATACTCCAAAATATTCATTACCCCATCTGAAATAGAGAATTATAATGCTGCACTTTTACTAAATAATTTGAATTGCCAACCCATTAAATGGAGCCAGGTTGTTTTCAACACATGAAGCTTTTTTTGTTTTTTTTTTTCTTTTTTTCATCTATCAGTATCTCGTGATACAAAAATAGTTTGACATACTTTTTCCCAACAAGGTTTCTTTAAGTTTCTGTATGAATTAATCATTGCCATTGCATTGTGCTATAAAGGTATTTTCTCTCTGACAAAGCTGGACATGCCCGTACTACTTTTCAAAACTGTTATGTAATAGACTTGTACATGAATGTGGTAAGAGAATGTGACAACGATTTTAAATTTGTTATGGACTGATGCTTTTGACATTTTCTCATAAGAAACATGATCCTTATCTATCAATTTTTTTGATTGATTGAGGAAAAAGTTGTGTGCTTTATCGCATTCAGGTAATTTTATAACTGATTCACATGAATTCTGATGAATTAATCCTCAGAACTTCTGTAAAAAATCCTTTTTTTTTTTTCTCCCATAATTAAACTACCACTTGTTCAACAGGATACATTTCATGATGCTGTGCTCCAAGTATCAATTTATACCCTTCATAAATATAATTTACCACATGGCATGTGCTTAGTGGTTACATGCCTGGAACCCCCCTGTGAAATGGTAGCTTTGCTTTCTTTTCTTTTTTATCTCTTTGCTGTCCGCAATCCCTTATTTTCTTTTAGCACTGTTGGCTACAACAGCAGCATCACAATCTTTTTCACAGGACACTGGTGGACAAGATGGAGATTCATGAGGCTGTACTATGGTTCATCTTTTATGTCTGGGAATTTAGAGAGTTAGGAGAGGTGAACACTGAGATTGAGAGAGAAATAATGTGTTTATGGTAGAATACTGTAAATGGCTTTGTTCCAGTACTCATGTAAAACCTTAAATGAATACAAAATAAACCCATGCTTCACTTATCTTGGCCATGATTTGAATATTGGATAAAGACTAAAGAATGTTCACACATTGCTGAACTGTTAAGTTCAGCATTGCTATTTAAGTAACTTTTCAGTTTACTCCCACGTAAGCTTATAGTCAAAGGTCTCTGCAAAACATTTGATGGTAGAACTGGGAAATCATGAATGTTCTTATCTGTATCTTTGTAAGAAGAATACCAGGAAACAAACATATTGTGACTGTGTGATCTTTTATTTTAATCATTTTGAGTTTGATTCTTGTGGATGGAAAGCTATCCTAATGTGCTCAGCACTGTTCCTATACTTCAGCTATTGTTAAATATATACTCAATTGTGGTTTATTTTGGCTATGAGCTTTGAAAAGTGAGAACCATGCGTCAGTAATTAAAAGGCACTATCACTGCTGAAGTTTCAGTTAGCTATCTTTTTTCTACCACAGCATCCCATGAGTCAAGGAAAGCAGTGACATCAGTAAGAAGGAGATTATTTTTAGAAATGTCTCCAATAAAATTTACAGAAGTTGCAATACATCTTGAGTTTCTGTACTATCACAGAGTCTCTTTTTGTCACTGCAGTATTTTAACTATTAGATGCGATTATCCTGTGACAAAAGTGTCCCTTGCTATAATTTTGTGTTTGGGAAGAACTGTCTTGGTTTTGGTGAGTTTGTATAAGGATATTCTTCACAAGACCAAAAAACCCCTCTGTTTGTACCCATGTTTGCCACTGACACATTGAGTGACCTTAAAAGGAGGTGATATTCCCTTTCCTCATCTTGATTTTCCATCTGTGAAATGAGGATAATAATTATGGTCTACTGAAGAAAAGAAAATTGAAGCCATATATGCATTCGTGATTGAAATTTGAACCTCACTCTGCTGTGTAATGCAATATGTATAGTGAATGTTGTTGACATATTTTCTTTTAGATAGTCTGGTCAGTATTAATACAGGGAGAAGAAGGCTTTGAAGAGAAGACAGTTCCTTCTTTGAAGTGAACAGGCATACACTGCATGCTGAGAAAGGGACATATTGTTCTATTTTGCATGTGGGTTACCCAAGCTCTGCATCTAGTGTTACACAGGAGAATAATACAGAAACGTGTACCTAACTAAACATTCAGTGGCTTATCAAGAAAAAAATCTCATCTATCTGGCTTCTGTTTGTACTCATTTGGGTGCATCCTGCGAATCTAGTGATAAGAACTATTTAAATTAATAGAAAAAAAGAATTGAAACTCTTGGCAAAGACCGCACTGGGCAATGCATTTCATAGTGTTTCAGGGCAGGTATAGTTTACTGACAAAACAATGTCTATCACTAGATATAAATCTTAGTTTGGCATATTACACAAAGATGTGATGGTGACTGACAGATTACAGGCTGGGGACAATGCTTGTTCTGCTCGATCTGTGAACTGTTTGTGAAGCTGCAGAAATTAGGAGCATGATTCTGATCCAGACCTGCACGTAGCAAGATACTTAAATGCAGGTACCACTGGGGAGTGTAAACAGGCCTAATGAAATGCACTGCTTTGAAAAAAATACTTTCCCTACTTGTCACGAACTTTATATCAAAACTATTTAAGAATTAGATTATTTTGAGGGGAACAAGGTATTGGTAGACATGCAGTGCACTCTTTGTGCAGGACAAAAGTAAAGCATTTAGTTTCAATCCAAACCTCCTGTGCAACATCTAATTCCTGGTGGCTCAAAACTGCAGATTGTGATTCTCATGAACTGAAAGAGTTTGAAACTTCCTAGAAGGCTCACAGTCTATCACAGTCTTAGAAAATGAATTATGTAAAGGCTTATGTTGAAGATTTAGTGAACATTGTGTTTGAGCTGAGATTATTCTTTAAGGCTTATTTTGAATATTGGAAACATGCATGTACCTTGTGTTTGCACAAACAGAGAGATAAAACTGTTCAGGTGCTATTGAGACATTTTTGGGTTTTAGATTCTGCATAAATCATTTAAGAGAAATTATTGTTGCTTCAACAATAGATAGAGTAATTGAATATACTCAATCCATTCCCTAGTGCCTAATTTGACTTGTAAGCCACCTTCCATTTATCTTTGTCAAGTAGCTGTTATACTAAGCTTTCATAGAATAAAATTGCATATTGATTTTTTTTTTTTCTGTGGTAAATGTTTGCACTAGAGTGTCATGCTAGAATTTCCTGATACTTAGGTACAAAATAAGTACCCAAGCATGTGTTGATCCACTTTGGTCGCCACTGCAAATTTCAGTCCATCTAAATCCATTTGTGCAATTCTTCTGTGGAAATTAACAGTAAATAAGTTGATTTTTATCATATATTAGGTATTCACCTCAATAAACTGTCTTGAATTTCTAGCATGTGCCCAGCAAAGCCATATAATTATCCTTCCAAAGGAAAATTAAATAGACTTACTGCCTAGTCTATCAACACTGTCTTTGAAAGCGATGAACAGTCACTTAATGGCATGTGCAACCATCCATGTGAGACATGCTTCATATGGATTTTGGTTGCATTTGCTGTTAGCTTGAGAAAATTCTGTTAATTCGTTGAGCTATTTATAGCCTTTTTGTTGACTTGTTACAGTGTGTTAAACACCTTTAGCAGTCTATGTAGTGCTGTCCATAACAGAATTTTGTGGCACCTGGGGCTTTGTGTTATACTGTGACACCATGAGCCATCAATACCAATAAGCATATATACATAATACTTTGTTACTGTGGAAAGCATCCTAAAGGACAATAGTAGAACTACACAACTTGATTAACTTTGGATCTTGAAATAGCAGAAATAAGACAAAGCAGAGAAATAAAAGTAGTAGTATTTCATGTTTATATATAAAGTAGTGAGCCAGAGTGAGATAAATGCTTTTGCCTCTGATGATGGAAATGAACTGGCTTACCTGGAGACACACAAAAACTTTATAACATATCTGGGAAATGACCAAAGATCTCCAGAATCTTCATTCAGTAACTTCACTTTGAAGCAATACTCCTTCTCCAGCCCATGCTTTCTTGAGTTTATTAATAAGAGATTCACGGAGGAGAAGTGCAAATAAACCATGTTGACATTTTTAATCTCTCACTCTCTCTCTCTCTCTCTCTCTCTCTTTTTTTTTTTTTTTTTTTTGCCTCTTTTAGAAATCTGAATCACTTCTAAGTTTGCCAACTGCCTATATGTGAGAAAGACTTTCCTTTTGGCTTGAAAGTATTATATTCATGGTATTCTCATTGCTAGCCTAATCCATAAAGTGCTGTTGTTCATCAGTGTAAGCTGAGCATCTGACAGTTCAGATGACATGGTGGTAAGTGAATACAACTAATCCAAATTCATGCCACAAAACCTTTTCAAAAACATCTTTATTTTTTTCTAAATTCACATTTAGTCCTTCATCCAAGAAAGACCTCTGCACATGTGGCAGCCATACTGTCCCTAATTTCACCTTGCAGGCTATGTCAGTAGGAGCACTCTACAGCATGAGTGAACACAGAGACACATCCTTGCTTGTGCTAAGACCTGATCTCTCCAGACCTCTTCATCTTCGTTGAGGAACTAGTGCTGCTTTTCATACCAGCTTAGAAAGCCTAGCTTTTTATACGTTCTTTGTGTTTTTATTTCTTGGTTATAGTGCTGCTAATCAGCCCTCAGTTGTTTCAGGTATGTACTATGTTATGTGTATTATGCTATTCATATTACAAATGCCAGCATCCAGTGAAACAGTTAATATAGTCTTTGAAAGTACATTCCAGTAGTCCAATTCACCAAGATTAATGCTTCTCAAATACTCCCCAGAGACTTATTTGCTTTCTGCCTGATATGGCAATCTACCTCTCTCTCTCCTACCATTCTGGCATTTAAAAGCCATCACAAACGTTGGCAGCATCTTCCCTTTCTGTGCCTTCCTAAATTCCTCACTCACCAGCTTGCAAGTGAGTGTACAGGTAACTATGTACAAGAATTTCTGTGAAAACTGGATGAAAATACTCCAATATAGAGAGGACAGGAGTGAGACTGGAAAATGCTAGGAGGTCTAAATCAGTTTTGCCCTTTCATACCAAATATTTGAGTCTGAAGTACCGTGTAAGATCTTAGGGTTCACTGAAGGAGATGAGAATAAGCAGCTCTTACTTTTTAGAAGGTAAACTCTTTCTTCCAATCAGACAGAGCAAAAAGCTTCAAGCTTCTCCCAAGTGGAAACTAAAAAGGCAGCGCCAGAAACAAACTCATTTTTGTTCATTTTCACATCACTTTTACTTCAGCCCTGGAACAGAACAAGGATATGTAAAGATGTATGCAACTGAGGGGGAAAAAATGACATTCAGTCATTCACACTGCAATCTATTTGAGGGTCATAGAAAAAGTTGAGCTGATTCATATTCCTCTGATAATTAATTAGACTTATTGTGTCACTGTGTCAGAGAAATATAAGTTGGAAAGTATCTTTATTTGCTTAACTAGTAAAATAACTGTGGTTGTTCTGTTTCTTTTCTTCAGATGTAGAACAGACACTTCATATGTGGCTTCTTGGTGTTCTGCCTTGAGTTTGCACTCACTAATTTGCTTTGATTCTATCCCCTGCCTAAGTATGAGTTGCAACAGGACAGACTGATATTCTCTTTCAGAGATTTTGCTTGTTATTTTTTCTTGCATGGAGAGGAATAAAAACAGTCTTTGTCAAAGAGTACTAGTGACTAAGATTTTGGAAAATAAACAAGATATGGAAATTATTCCTACCTTGGAATATTTAAATTGTTATGGAAAACTTTATGGGCTAACATTCATGTTAAGCATAAAAAGCTCAAACTGTAAATCACAACAGTGTTTTTAATATTTTTTCATTAATGACACACAGAAAAACAGGAATATCTTCTAGTGATTTCTTGACTATGTTTATGTATGAGACTCTCCTATATTAAATGCTAGCCTGGAGTAGCATTAACATAATAGGAACAAGCATATACAGCTGTTTTTTGAATTAAAGACCAGTTTGTGCGTTCCTTTTATTGTTTGTCAGAAAGTGTATTTGAGAACAATTGAAATGTTAAAGCTAGAACAATAATTTAAAAAGTGATCAATAACAGTCCTTATTTACATACAGGCATGTTCATGTTTGAATTATTTTCCAATGAAAATCTATCTATTTTTTTTTTTTTTACTTTCTATAGATGAAGTCTATCCTTAATTTATTTTTAATGCAATAACAAAACCCACAGATTTCAAGAAGTATTTTTAATTTAGTGCTTTGGCATTTGTTGTCATATTTTTTAAGAATATGTTTCAAGAGCAAGGTGTATTATCTTCTAGGTTTTTTTTTTTTTTTTTTTTTTTTTTTAATGAAAGCCTAGAAGTTACCAATAAAACAAAACTTTTTTCAAATTTTCAGTTGTTAAGGCTGTCTCAAGGTTTATGGATTTACTTAGACTGCTCTGAAAGTAATGCCTCCCATTTATTTCTGTGGGATCTACAATAAATGTAGAGAGCACAGTAACATTATTGGTAGTGCAAATGCTCAGCTACAAATAATATTTTTCAATATAGCCACCACCATTACCTGTGCATTTTTGCTAGACATGAACAAGAGACTGCATGCTGAACTTGTAAAAACCTGCATGGCTGTCTAGAATGTGGCTTGTCTTTCATGTCATTGTTGCCACTGCTTACACACACCACTCACTGCTTCACTATGCTCACATTCACTGTTTGGTCTCCATAGATGTTCAGCAAGCACTGATGAATGTTCAGCAAGCACTGATGAATGTTCAGCAAGCACTGATGAATGTCAGTGGGTCTCACTTTTTCTTCAGGGAGGAACTCAATGGCACATCTTTGCTTCATATGCACTTCCATGTCAGACACCATTTGTCAGACAGCCCCTCTGCTGCCATCTGTCACATGGCAAGAAAATGTAATGGGATATTGTTTGGGAATGTCCACTCTCTACTGCTATACCACCACCAACTGCCTCTGATATTGTGAGCCAACATAATAAAGTAGGATGCATTACTATACACCCTCATATGTACTTTTTATTTTATGTTTAATTGTTTAATGCAGTTATTTTTTTTATATTTCAATAACTTCTCTAAAGATAGAAAATTAAATTCTCACAATAAATCTAAATAAATAAAGTGTGATACTTTTATTTAAGTACTAGTACTCATAATGGTGGCTAGACTACAGATGTGTTTAGTGATTGTAAATGCATTCAGTTCATGAAATTGAAAGAGAAGTTCATTGTTCAAAAAGTTGTGATTTCCTACATCATAATAACAAGTCTTGTTTAAGATGTTGTATTACTGTTGGTCAAGCTTTGAGACCTCTGTTAGATTTTGAAAACATTTCAGAGTAAACTTGGTCTTTGTAGAAATGGCATTCATTAAGGTCATGAGGTAAAACATATCCGAAAGAATGTTTTTAACTGTTCTTACATAGCTCTTCTGGTTATTGAAACGGTTTTGAATCAAGTATTTGAATTGCATTTCTGTATTACACCTGTGGCACAAATTCTTATTCTTTAGTCAGCAGTTAGCTAAATTCAATGAGTCTTTTTCCTTTCACAAGGCAGTAAACTCACATTTAAAGCTGGATGTGCTGAGTATTAGGGAGTAGTGAGACTGTCTGTGTAGCTAGGTTTGAAATGGGAACTCTGAGAGGTCATATGTAGCTATAGCAGCAGTTGTTTTAAGCAGATGTATCCCAGGAAAACTGGGAATATCATGGCAGCCTCAGAGGATGGATTAAACTGGTTCTTCACTTTTGCGTAACTGTAGGAAGAGGTCTGGTGAGCTAACATAAATGCATTCATTAAATAATCAGGATTTTTTCAAGATCATGCCATGTAATGAACATCTCACATACAAACTTTAAAATTCAGGTTCCAAACTAGACTAGTGCTGTATTGTGCCTTTCCTTAGAAAAGGCTTCCTCTTTTGCTCTCTCATGTTGTGGTTTGCTGGGGTCATTAAATGCTCATTAATAATGAAACCAGCATTACAAACGTTTTCCTTGCTTTAACTGGGATCCAAGCCTCAGGACAATGAAAATATAGAGGTAAGGCTTTCTCTGTAATGTTGATATAATGGAAATATTTGTTTAATCTATTATTAATCAAATATTCCTTAACAATCAAGAGTACTTGTTTTGGTGCTTTCCCATGATAAAGTAGCTTTCTCATCAGAAATAATGTTACAGATTGGCTCTAATCAAATATTCTCAATGTCTTATGTTCTTCTTGCTGCATGCAACTGAACACAGATGTGAACTGCAGGAAGGTGGCCAGTTTTTCTATAAATTTGGCAGGCAGCTTATGGAAAACCTTACAGTAGCTGGCAATTCTGGGGACTGTGAAAAGGTCAGCCATGCTTTTATTGCATAAATGTGTACAGCTTTGTCCTTAACAAGATCTTTTTCTCTCAACTACTGTTTTAATTTGGAGTGTAGAGAGAATGGAGGCTTTTATTTTATTTTCTTCTTCTTTTTTTTTTTTAATGCATGCATCACTTCTAATAAGTTACAAATAATATTTCACATTGTAATAAAGCAAAAGCAAATCTAATTTTCAGCAGTTTACTAAGAAGACATGAACAGAAATGTAAATTACCACAAAACACTGAGAAATATGCTGTGGGGTTTAATGGCATTTATATCACAATAAAACCACGTAATGTATAGATTTGCAATGTAGAAAAATATTCAGTGAAATTAGATGCACACAAAAATCAACTGCATGGAGTTACGTATCTGCACATCTTCAAATATTTTTTTAATTCACTAATGGTAATAGTATAAATTTGAAGGTGTTACATTTTACTTCAGGGAAAATTTGGGGATGAAAGGTATTGTGGGTGAGCTTGCCAAAAGCTACGTGTAGGAAGGAGTGGTCTTTTAGAATCAATAAACAGCACTTAGTTTAAACCACTAATGATCTACATACGTTTCAGAAAAGTTTGTTATGCTTTTGCAAGATGTTGGAACAACTTGTGGCTAACTCTGTGTGCACTGTAGACCACAGTCTTGTTATTTTTCTCTGTTTTTCAAAGTAAAGCATAAACGAATATATAAATGTTTAAATAAAATTGAAATAGATGTGCACAGAAAGTAATACTTCTCATATCTTTTTTTCTTTATAAATGATCCCCGTTGAATACTCCAATAATTGTTGTAAGGCCCTTAAAAAAGGAATAGTTTCAAGCAAATATCTAAAATATAATGATCAAAAAGATGCATGTTTTGGACATATGCAATTGGTTAGATTGCATAAGGAACTATTGCTAGTGAAGCATAAGAAAAACTTGAGATACTAGATAAAATTTTGAAGGTTTTTATCTTAAGACCTCCATTAGTTACATTCTTTCGCCATAAAACACCATCACCAACAAAAAAAGACTACCATAAAAACACCACCAACAAAAAACAAACAACAAGAAACCCAACACCCAAAACTTCCCTACTTAATTCTATGCTTGAATCACTTTCTTGATACTTCATGATTCTAATGTCCGGGCTTAATCATCCTCAACTCCAGTGTGTACATGAATTTTTGTGTGGATAAGATGTGGATAAGTGTGGATGAAAAAAAAACAAACGACCAACTACTTAAAAGAGGTAAGCAATAAGAAGCAGGAGGGATTGTTTGTAAAGATAAATAGGGCTGCAAGTAACTAAATGAAAATGGGGAAAAAAAAAAGAGAGAGAAGACTGAGTGACAGATAAAAATAACATCTTAGAAGTTTTGACCTATGGATTTTGGAGAATGTGGGAAATTATGAATGTCATATAGTTCAGGACATTTAGAACTATACAGTCTTAAATATTAGTAAGAGGTCTTCAGGAAACAGCTCAGCCATGGCAGAACACACATTTTGAAGTAGGTAATATATAATGTATTCCCAGGATGTTTGTTTCATAGTTCCCTGTAGCATCTCTTCTTTGGGCTGCGCATGTGTAGGTTTTCATTGACTGCAGACACAGCAACTGATGATTTCTGACTGCAGACCAAGCTCAGTTTTTTTTCTTCATACTGCTGTTTTGATGATTTTTTTTTCAGTTTTAAGGGTAAGAGGCTCAAGATTATTGTAAGCCTTCAAAGAACTCTGTTACTACTACTGCTTGATCTGAATTTTCTTCTAGGAACATTGTTATGTTTAGAGCTAAGATAGATTTCACAGCAATTCTTCATAATGATAGAGGTCTGCTATCTCATGAATGGTACCACTGAAACTACAGAGTTACTCATAGAAGAGTAGAAGTTGCAAACTGTAAATCTTTTCCTATCAAAAACTACAGTTAATAAGTAGCATTTTGTTTTGTTGAACAAAGTCTGGAACAATTCTTGTTTTGTTGAAAAATGCTTAATTAAGACCAATTTGAATCTGTATCTAGCTTGTTAAAATTTATCAGATGACCTTTCTCACTTCTATACCAAATGAATTTAAGGCAAATTATCTTGTGAGCCTCCACATGTTGCTGTTGTGCATAACAGAACAATATGAGCTCCCTCTTGTGGTTTGAAGTCACTTCTCATTCACAAAACTGAAAAAGTATTAAGTGGCTAAAAAATTGCAGAAGATTTTCCTGTAATTGTTGGACTCTACTAAAGAATAATTTTCTGATGTCCTTCAGTATTAAGGAGAGATGTGATTGAGAAGTGTGCAGATAAAGGGAGAGGACTGAGGGTCATTCTCACCATAAAGTAAAAGCTTATCTAATTACATCATGTTTCAAATCCTGCATAACCATGCCAGATATGTAAGTGGAGAGTCCTCAGTCTAATGGAACGTGCTTCTTCACCATTAACAACAAGATAAGAAGCATGTTTTCATTAAGATGAAAAGAGTATTGAAACAACTTCTGGAGTGACAGACACTGCAAAATAAGCTACTTATTGTAGGCACTTAGTAAAGACTGAAAATTCTTAGAAAACTGTAAAGAAAATCAGTCTTCCCACATAGAAATAATAGTTATGAAGTATCAACTTCATCGGTAGTACTGTGTTACAGGTTTGCTGCGCAGAGACTGCTTACGGTTGTCACTTGTTTACCAAATTTACTTTTGCTCTTATTAATGAAACAAATAGAAAGCAAGTACAGTAACTCCGAACTTGTGGTTTATTTAGCCTGTACTTGATGTTCTTTCTTGTGGAAGTTAATTTCATGTGGTTCATGCCCTATGCATACAAAACACTACAAAACTAGAAACTCCAAACTTACTGGAATGAAAATATCACGGGAAGTTAGGGAGTCATGTTCTGTGTCAAATAGATACTTCGGTTTCTAATCTGTGATTTTTATTTTTAAATGGCTAAGTTGTTTATTTTTAGAAAAATGTTTGTCACTGAGGGGACCAGTTATAAGTGAGACATTGCTCTGTTTTGACTTATGCAATGATTATAGATGTAACTGTTGTTATAGTGACGTCATAACTGATTTACTTTGGATAGTCTTTTTAACAATTTTACATCACAGTGAGAAGTGCCATGCATCAACTTCTGCGTGATTTATTAGGCTGTTACAAAGTATCTGCCCTACTCTCCTCAAGGAGTTAAAAGACTATAATTTTGCAGGCTAGCTTTAGTTTATAAGGAAGTGCTCCATGGGAAATCAGGTCAGAAGGTAAATTTGGAGCATACACATTTTCCTTAAAGGAGGTGACAGTACACTTCCACACCATTGAATGAGAAGATGGATTGGGTTCATTCATTAATCTTTTACCAAATGTCATTTATTTGGTAGAGGATGAAACTGCACGAGAATTGGAGAGCTTAGAAAGAACTGAAAATAATGTGAGCTGGGGAAGGGATTTGAAAGACTTAGTCTAGAAAATTTAACTTATAATCTTTTATATTTCAGTTGAAAACGTGACTGTAAGATTACAGTTCTAGAATAGCTCATCTTGCATATGAACATACATTTGATTATACTTAGGAACAATTCAACCCATACTTTAAAAAATTACCTGCTGGATTTTTTTTTTTTGATGGGAAGACTTTTAACAGTGTTGTCTACATGGGCAGTAAATGAGCAGTAGCAAATATTTATATCAAAAAAAAAAAAAAAAGAAGAAAACTTGGAAGTGTCTATTCATAGAGACAAACGTGTTATCATCATCTGAGAGTTAACCTCAAACATGCAAAAGATGAGGACAAATAAACAGCTTTGTTTTCTGGAGTGCAAATAGCTTGTCAAGCTGTGGAAGAAAATGTTTTCACAGTTTATTCAATTGTTCTATTCTTTGAGATGCTAAAACATTCTGTCAGTCACCTTTGATCCCGCTTTTTTAGTTTTCAAATGTTCTGTAGCCTTCCTGCAGGAGAACAACTTTAAGAAACAGTGATTTCCTTTAAAATATAGTTTATTTTAAGAGGCATTATCAAAACTGTATGTTATTGTAAAATTTAGAGGAAAATGGGATGATAAAAGTTTAGCTGGAGAGATCCATTGGCAAACATTATTGATTCTTATGACTTTTTAATTAGAAAATGATAACAAGGCTTTCATAGATAAGCAGTTCTGGTATTCTACAATCTCCCTATTAATTCACTCTTTTTTTCTAGCTTTCTCATTATTTTTCATTCTTTCTTGCACTGTTCAGTTCATTTGGTTGTTTTTGTCTTCCTTTTCCTTGCTCTTTCTTCCTTAACTACCACACCATATGAAATCAGAGAAAACCTCACTAGCTCGTAGTGTTGCTTAGCAATGTCATGCATCTCTTGTTGTCTGTTGTTAAGCCATGGTATCCTGGGCTTTCAACAAAGATTGCTACATCACTGCTTTGCTATAGATGCAATTTTTTTTCCTCAGATTACTGATAAGAGATGATGTGTCTGGACAGCATACATAAGAGATTACCTTCTAACCACTGCAATATAATTAGACCAAGCCACACCAAAACTCACCAAGATTTTACGTTTGAAAGGTCAACAGCTATTATTCCATATTTCAAAGATAAGCACCTTTCATTGTGCTTAATATGTAGAGTGCTGTGCCTGAAAGAAAAGGAACTTAAAAAGATTTCTCCTCCTATTATGTCATTCAAAATAGTCATTTGATACTGCAATACATCCATTTTAACTTCTGTGATTCATGGAGCTGGAGATAAAAATAGGTCAGCTATGCCCCTACTGGTACACGATTATTCCCTAAAATATATATTTTTAAGTCCAGAGTAGATTTAACTATCTCAAGTGAGGATTTATATTTATTAAACTGGAGGGCTGTTCTTTGGTGGTCAAATACATTATCATTTGTTATTTGTATTATGGCAGCAATTGGAGAGCTCAACTGAAATTAGAATCCCACTGTGCAAGGTACTCTATGAACACATAGCAAGAAGAAATTTTTTTCCCTGAGGGCTTTACAGTTTAAATAGATGAAATAAAGAATGAGAAAGTGGCTGTATCAATATCCCTGTTTTAGTAAAGCACAATTTAAGCAATGAGAGATGAGCCACTCCTGGGCTTACTGGTAAAATGTAGACCTGATAAGCGAGTGCAGAACTGCTCTTTGCTAGCCTTGTGTATTACCCAGAAACATCTTTGAACTGATTGAAGTCAGCTCTCCTTGGAAGATGAGTATTAGATTTTCTTTCTCTAATCTGTTGCCTCTTTGGGGATTTATAAATTTCACCAGAATACTCTGAATTATGCAGTTCCTAGTAATAAATAGACCTAATCATTAACAATTACAGTCAAACATCTGAAGAGACTTAACAGGTAACATACATTTTAGATTTCCCTGCATTGCCCACCAAATGTTGAGTTTTTTAATGTCATTTTTTCTCTTTATCCACCAGCTCCTTTCTTAGTCTTTTCTGAGTTCATTATGCATCTCTTTAGCTTTCTAATTCCACATTCACATAATTGAAAGCAGTGTCAGAGAACAATTTTGCCAAAGTTCTACAAAGTAGCCAACTTGGCTTTAGTTTTTCCACGTAATAATTACGTAGCATATTCTATAACTGAAAATATTTCTCTTCACAAATATTTCTTATAGAGATCGGTAAGGCATACCTAATCTAAAATAATGCAGCATGGTTCCAGACAGCTTAGTGTTATAAAGCTAGCATGTCAAGCTTGCAGACTTTTAAAAACAAACGTATTTCCTCTGACTTTTTCTGGAGAACATAGTCAAAAATATCTATTCAGCACTGCAGATGAGTCTTGTTTTGCTGATGCATTTTGTTTGTTAGGCTTTTCTATCAGGATGCTGATGAGTTCTGGGACATAGTGATCTGTATCATCACTCATGTGACACTGGATTTGACAAACATAAAAAGTTCCTCATCAAACATGTTTGAAAATATAATTTCAGTAACAAAAAGGCAGCATTAGGCATATTTTCTCTGTAGTAACTGATGGAGAAGTAAGGGTTTGCCAGCATCATGCTCCTTATTCTATTGGGAAAAGCAAGGTAAGAATGGAATTGCAAATATATGCTGAGAACCCAGTTTGTATGCTGAATGTCATCAGACCTGGACCTGGGAAAAAAATGAGGGATGTCCATTCAAACTTGGCTCTTTTAATGTCATTTCACACTGTGCTTGATCCCTTCAACTGACCACTGTGTGAAATTGCTGAATGTGCTTTTCCTCAGGAAGAGACAGTTTCCCATTTACAGACCTCATATAGCAGCAGCCATAGGGGGCAGTTCATGTTGCTGTGGTTGGTGGTTGCAGAATTAACCTTTTCTGAGGTTAATTCTGACTATAATTAAGTTTTTTTCAAGTAGAAAGGACAGAAACAAACATTGCGCTGGTGATTGTTCTTTTCACTTGGACAAGTGTCATCAATCAAATCATTTTTCCTCCTCCTAAACAATATATTTTTTTAATTCTGTATCAAAAAGTCTACCCAAAAGTTTTAATCTTCCAGTCATCTATGCTTTCTCTTCCCTTTCTTTCAAATGTGTTTTGTAAACCTTTTCTTCACAGTTCTTAATCTTTCAGAATAGAACCAAGGAATTAGCATTATTAGATCTGATATACAAATTACAGTTGTCATATTTTGCTTCGTTTCTCAATAAACAAAATGAGTTGCTAGTAAATACAGTTTTCTGCATACAAAAATATGGGAAGTAATTGTAATTATTTGTAAGAAAATAAAAAGATTTCTTTAGCATACATCCAAGAGAAGCATTTGACATCCAAATTTTGGAATACAAACTTTCAATTTCTTAGTAGCTTTAGCAGTAACAAAAGAAACTAACAGGACATGGAACAGAACATCTTTTTTGATGTATTCCTGACTCTATTACATGCACTTATATGCACTATCCTTTTTTCCTCATTGACTGCTGAAAATACTTCCAGTACCCTTTCCCACAGGGTGTTCTTTTGGGGGTGGCAATGCTGTGAAAGGGAATCTATTCATGTCTTTTTTCTTTTTCTTTTTCTTTTTTTTTCATTTTTTAATCTCTTCTCTATTTGGAATAATACATCTACTCTCTCTCACCCAACCAACAATATATTTTCTAATTTAACATTGAGACAACAGGAGAGAAAATGGCAGCAAATTTCAATATGTTAGCAGCAGAAAGAATGCTAACAGCTCACTACTGGGGGGAAAAATAGAAGCTAGTGTCTTCAGGCTCAGACATCTGTTTCCTACAATTTGCCAAGAAATGTTGTAGCTGTGAGCTCTAGTAAAATTAATTAATATAATATAGCTAGTATTGGAGAGAAGTGATTGTTATAAAAGATTACAGAAAATAAATATTGTATGTATATCATGTGTTCTCATGATTCTCTTCCACAATTTCCATTACTAATTTATTTAATCATTTGTTTGATTTGCTCAGTACTGATGATGTTATCACTGTGCTATCTGCACATCCTCTTCTGAAACAAGCTACTGAAAGGCAATTGGTACTGTCAGACACACTTATCCGCCACTAATCCAAACTTGTTGCTCTACAGCATACCTGTTTTTCATTCTATCATCTTTGTCTAAAACCATGACCCCTCCAGCCAGCAGTGCAGAGAGCAACTGTTGTAGTTCTTGAAGTGCCTTGTTTTCCTGCTCTTCTCCTTCTTGGAGTAGTACATCACACACACACACACAAAAAAAACCAAACAAGTATGCTGTAATTGAGATATGCATTGTGTAGTCTATCAGGACTTATTCTTGCTATGTTATTTCCCGTGTCTTCCTCTTCCACCCCTCACATGTGGGTTTATAATCTGGTTACTTCAGTCAGTCCATATTTTGCCCCTCTTAATCCTGTTTTCTGTGTTACTAAGATTCTAAGGGTTAATTAGGAATGTAATGCGGTGACTGACCTCAGTTCTTTGTTTTCCTAAGCTGGTACATAAAGATCATAATGACAAAATCAAATTCAATCTTCACTGAGGCCCTGAAAATTTGAAGAGCCTGTATTTATTGCAAATAAGATTTTAAAAATTTTTATTTCTCTTAATCTTATATTTTACAGTCTATCTCATTTAATTTTAATGTGAAAAAACTATGAAATCACAACAATTATTTTCAACAGGCAACAGATACTGCAGCAACAGCAAGTCCTAGCTGATAGTCTTATTGGACAGGTTTTTTTTTGCTTGCCTCATTGTTTATTAATTCTTATTTTTCGAATATAGCTACCGGATATTAATGCTTTATCTCACATACAACATAGGAAACATAGGAAACTGCAAACAATTTAATGCTTGGGTTAAATTCAGATCAAATTGAGATGTGTCTTATTTTTTTTTAATGGGATTTCAAAATGTGTATGATCCATCATGACTCTGTTAGAGGTTATATCACGTAAAAATACTTAAGGACATATTTTTGTTCTATGAAAACTATGTCATGAGTTTGAAGTTGAACATGCATGTTGAGAGTAGTCTCCCTTCCTTGGTCCACATACTTGAGATTACAGCTTTCCATTACCACTGAGCTAACATAAAATTGTGTTATTGTCAAAACATTTGAGTGGGTTCACCTTTCCACCTGAGGTGTCCATCACATGTTGGACACCTGAACAGATGAGTTAATAGTAACCAAACTAAAGATAAAGTTATTTAGGTTGTTTTTCTTAATTCTTAGAAAAACAAACATTATCTTTCCAAATATGATTTCAGGTCTGTTAAGTGTATCCATGACTTTTACCACAGATAGTGATGATGTGTAAAATGCATGGGAAAAATAAACCATAGGACATGTTTGAAAGAAAAAATTAAAATAAGGAGAAAGTGTGTATTGTTTTTCTGGAAAGAACTGAAAGCTGTATTTTTGTATTTTGTATATAGCAGTTCCAGTGAAAATATGAGCCTTGATGTCTTATCTATCTGGTTGGGCTATAAATAATAAGACAGAATTTTCCGTTCTTGCTAATATAATTAAGTTGCTTTTGAACGTCTTATTGCATGAAGACGTGCAAATGAGTGGGATTCATCAAGAGTCTTCGCAGTTAGCTCACACAAAGCAGTTCTTTCTTTTTTTGGCCCATCATCAGATCTGAGCATAGTGTCAGCCATCTGATTAACACAGAAAATCATAGGCTTGCTGAATCATTTGATATTTCTTGGAAAATAAAGGAGACTATAACGTAGAACATGAATAATTCATATACAGGACTATCCAAAGTCATTTCCAGATGATATGATTTCTCCCCCTTTTCAGAACTGAACTTTTCTTTTAAAAAGCCGATGTGATAAAAGTGCATTTGTGTAGTGCAGAGACGTCTTCCTTTTCAAATGTTTATCTTATAAAGTAGAAGTGTCACACATTGAAAATAGGCAGAAGAGAGACAAAAATAAATTGGAGTTTCTTTACCATAGAGAATTGTAGGGTGTGAAAATAAACTGACTTGTTATTTCAGGAGATTCAGTCATGACAGAAAAAAACCTATACTTTCAGTGGAGAGTACAGCTAATTTTTAAGAGCATCACCCTGTCACAAAATGTAAACTGAGAACTTGGCAAAGTATTTCCTTTCGTGGAGTGCTTGGGAGAAGATGGAAAATAGAATCCTCCCTAGTCTGCTTCATTGCCACGGCTCCGTTAAACAGGCTGTGCTGGAGTGCTAAGAAATACGGTCTGGAAAATTTTGCTCTGGTGGTTTAACATGTTGTAGTCTCCAGGGTGTTTTCTGCTGACTATCTCATCTCTGGGTTACCGTTTCCATTTCAGTCTTAGCAGACAAAAAGGCTGAAGTAGATTAAGTCTGTTACTGTCCTTACACTTCCTGTTTTCCAGGCTCTCCCAGATTCTGGGGTCTATAAAGCCTTATTCCAACCCTTTTTTACAATTATCATGTGAGATGCTTATGCAAAATAGATGCTTGAGCCCCCTGAACCCTGGCAACCAATAGAAGTCATCTTTTGAGAAAAGTAGTTATACCAACTCTGATGAAATAGGTTTTTATGATAAATTAGCTGAGCAGTCTGGGAATACCAGTGAGTGATGGAGTGAAACTGTTACTTCTCTTCTGTTTAAGAGGGCTATATGCAGAAAAAGTATCATCTCTAATCCTGTTGAAGATTATTGATGTAAAAACAGAATAAGTAAAATAGGGAGAAAGTGATTTTGGACAACTACCCTCAAAGTTTTCAGGAAGATGGTATCTAAACACCCCACGAGTGGGTTACACTCATGCACCTGTGACATGTTTCTTGTATGTGTTGAACTGATTTTGAAACTTGTGTTCTTTCATACATAGGATTTGAGTGCTTTGTCTTTGTCACCCCATATAAAAAATAGTTGTTTCGTATTGATGCTTTCTCTGCACACAAATGTTATGCCACTTTGCAGTATTAATTCAAATTGTACTCACTCCATTCTTGTAATATTGTTGTCGTTATTTAGTATGAACATATATTTTGTATAATAGATTATTCCCACCTGGAAGAGGGAAAAAACACTGTGATTGATCTAGGGGACCATTAACACATACAACAGTGCATGCACTGGGCCTTGCCTATGTTGTGCCTCTTTCATTTAGGGATGTAATGCTTTAATCTAACAGTTACATTAAAAATGGTGACTAGTTCATGGAATCCAGTTTAAAGAAATCAACAATGGTATAACACTGAAATTGAGTGTTAATAGTGACTTGGAAGGGACTTGAATCAAACACATTGTAACTGGCAGTGCCTGCAGGGCTGCCTACTAAAGCGATGGTACAAAAACCATGTGAGAAAGCAGCACAGCACACAACCAAAGTGGAAACAGGTGTGTAATGTTTAGGTTGACTTGCGGTTCATATGTTTCTGAGAGTAATAGAAGGTTTCTCATAACTTTTCTGAAAGTGGATTCTTGTATTAAACTTGGGAGTTTTATATCTATGTATGTATTTCATCTTGCATTATTAGTCAGAAGCCTCTGGAAAGAGTCAGAAACCATAAAACATCTTTTACTGTGATCAGGGGAATTTTTAACCCTTTGGGGAAAACAGCACATAACAAAAAGGCAAGTCCTGATTTCGGGGAAAAAAAAAAACAACACACAAACAAAACAAGAGCAGAAGGTACTCAAGTTTTTTAATTTGTTGTCTTCTTCCTCCCCCCCCCCCCCCCCCCCCCCTTTTTTTTTTCTTTTCATTGAGCTTATTGATAAAAAGCTCAAAGGCTGCCTCAGTCCTTTTCATATGACCAGGGAATGCAGACGGGAAGCTAAAGCTTGTGTTTAGTCAGTGATCTGTGAATAACCCGCAGTCCCTTAATGACGTGAGAGGAGCCTCCAAGGGGAGGCAGTGAGTCAGAGAAAAGGAGGCACAGAGATTGCTTCAACAACCATTAGTACGTCACTGGTAATCCCAGCGCCACCTTTCACATCCCTGGCATTTGTCTCAATGCACTCTACTGAAGGCTGGTACTATGTTTTATTTAAGGCTTTCTCACTGCCTTCTGGAGATGTGTGTGTTACTGTAGCCTGAGTGATTGGTTATCTGTTATGTTTACAGCACTCAGAGATTCTGCAAAAGAGGGGAATCTGTGGAATTCTACCACTCCTGAATACCCCAGGAATGAATTTGCATTGTATATCAGACACAAAGAACTGAAGTGATATCCACATAATATGCAAATGAAAGCAAGTCATTTGGGGAACATTTAAGTTGCCACACTGCAGAACAAAAAGTTATCTTGATGTAATATGACCCAGCTATTCTTCTGCCTGTGTGCTGTCATCTGGAAGGAATCTTGTGATAATATGTATGTATATACTGATGAGGAATCTAATATTTTGTGCTTTGCATTCATCTAAAGAGCTGCCTAGAAGCTGGACAAATGAAAGATCAAGCCAAACACTTTTCAGAGAAATGAAAACACTTTAGGCATAATGCTTTTTTCTTTATCAGAAGAGATATATTAATTGGCACTTGCAGGTAAAAAGTGACAACAGCAAGAAAAGTTGCCCCAGTCTGAGGAGAGGCCAAGTGGCCGTTTCTAGAGGTGAAGTTTATGATGTGGTTTCATGGCATTTTAAGGTCAATTAGAGTTGCAGTTCCCACAGACCTTTCCTCACCCTGACCCTCCACCCCTCACTGGTCCTTCTGGCTATGTTCTCACTTGATTCAGCCTCCCATGTCATCACCCTTTTACTACTGAAACTTCTTAACTACCATGTTTCTTCTTTTGTTAAATACCATGTTAGTAATCAAAGTGATAACATGGTTACTATTCATCTGAATCTTGAAATAATGGGCTATTTTCATTTTGCTTTTTACAAACACTTTCAGAAGTGCACCTGCAATCTTCTCTTCTTTTGCAAAAGAAAATGAATGAACACCCACAGTGTTTCAGCCGAATATTTTGGTTGGGGCTGCTTTTAATCTTATGTGACTCTTCTGCTGTAGTATCTCTGCTTTAGTATAAGGAGATGATTGTTGTCCTTAGCAAAATTTTTCTTGGACCGTGGCTACTATAATCCCTGACAGGTGATGATTCTCATCATTTGCTGGTCTTCTAGTGTTTGGCAATTGCTGGGTTGCATGAAAAGAGAGAACATCTGAGCTGGGAAGTAAAAGGCACTGTAGTAGCATTAGCAAATATAATATTCAGATTTATCCAGCAAAATTGGTGTTTTTAGTAGGAAGATGTTCTGTTTTCCAGTCACTTTACTTTTTCCAAAGAAGATAAATGTAACTACGATACTTTCTCTAAGAGAAACAGCCAAGCATTTCCTCCCCAATGGGAATGAACACCAGAATTTATGCAAATAAAAGCTGCACAGTTTTGGAAAAAGCATGAAAGTTTTCATAAGGAATAACATTAAGCATGTCTGTTCTTTCCCTAAGGGACTATTCCTACAGTTGGATATCAACATACATGTTTCATTTCTACAATTTCAATATTCACAGTACTAGCTGAGGATGATATAGGAATGATTGCAGCAGCTATATGCTACCCAAGGATTCCTCTGTGCTGAATGACAGAATAGCTTTAGTGATAACTGGTGGTACAAAACTAGAAAAAATATATTGCATAAATGTTATATTAAGGAGGAACCTTTTCCTGTAAGTTTTTATCATTCTTGAATGACACACATTTTTCCTGTTACAGTTGAAAGAGATACTAAAAATCTTTTTTTCTTCTTTATATCATGAGTCAAAATTGCTAATTTAATGTGTATGAAGAACTTGGATTATCCAGCGTGTGCTATACATAGCTACTGAACATTTGCCACATGTCAGAACTTTGCAAATGTTGTTTGTGGAATTATTTATATTGACTACATTAGAAACATGGGTGATTAGCAATGATTACCAGAGTAGTTAGCAAAGACTTACAGATGGAACACCCACTATCCTTTATGGACAGAATTTCTTGATATGTTTATGCTTAGTGTGGCATTCAGCAAGTCCTTTAAAGGGGACAACAAAGGATGGCAGTTGAGAAAAGCAAAAGTGGGCATACCGTGGAGTTCAGAATAGTAGGTATAAATATGGCGTGATGAAGAAATGAGACAGCCAGTTGGTACGCCTAGGCTTCCATTAACTTTCAGTGACTTATTTCCAAGTATGTGTATGGCACTTTTTTTTTTTTTTTTTTTTTTTTTTTTTCAAAGTGAAGTGATGATTAGAGTCTTCTTCCTGAGCTGAGGGGAATTCATTAGTGAATGTCAATTTGGCTGTTGAAAAACCTCAGCGATTATGTGTATTCTTAAAGTAGTTCTGGTACACTGAATTCTACAATATTCTGTAATAGTTTTAGGGAAAGGGCTACTATAAAATGCAATCAGCGTTTCTAATCATATGCTGTGATTGTCTGTAGAAGTGTTCTAGGATGTATGAGAAATTGGTGATGCCAAGAGAAAGTGCAACATGTTTCAAAATGCAACAGAAAATAGCCTGTTTTACACTGTGGCGAAAGTATCCTTCTTTAACAGAGTAGCTTCCTTGGTTTTGTCTTTAGCTATGATTTTTAAAATCTACCTTTTCTGCCTTTTGTTATGACAGCCACTGAAATATGGAAAGCTACTTGTTTAAATTAGAGTGAACCCTTTGTTTAAAACTGAGCAAATGTCTTTGCCTAAAAATGAACAAAGTGTCATAGAATAGAATCATAAAACCACCGGGGTTGGAAAAGAGCTCCATGATTATCCAGTCCACCCATCCACCAATCACCAGTATTTCCCACTCAGCCCTGTCCCTCAGTAAAACATCTAAATGTTTCTTGAGCACTTCCAGGGACAGAGACCTCCCTGGGCAGCCCGTTCCAGCATCTGACCACTCTCTAGGTGTCATTATTTACTATTTTACATTACAATGCTTCCTTTGTTCTGAGAAACTACTTCTAATTTTTAATAGAGGTCTTGATCCTTTGGTACAGAAATACATTTCAAACAAATGTCCATGTTAACTAAATCCTGCTTCTAGCCTACTGAGAATAATGCAACTGAATATCAATTGCACTTAATTAATTAGTTTAACTTTACTGCAGTTTACAAATAATCCCCATGAGTTTTGTTGCTGCCTACTTGCTTGTCTGTACTTATTATTATGCTCACTGAAAAGCATAAACATAATCAAAATGCTTTCCTAGACTTTTTGCCTCCTACGTCGGAATGTGTACTTTGTTTTCATGCCACTTTGTAAGACAATCTGTATTAAGACTCAGGCTCAGATCTTCAGGGAAAAAAATACTGGTTTCCTCAGATTTGGTATCCTGTTGGCCTGTACTTGGACCCCTACACATGGAAGCTAGTTGAGCTCTAAGGATAAGGAGGGGGAGAGGATTAAAATAAAGATCTGAATTAGTATTTTTTGTTCTTTTAGTAGGTATACAGTGCTTTTAGAGTCATATTAATTTTTTTCTTGTTTTCTTAGTAACTTTTGATACCTAGATGCTTAACACCTAGGAACCCCAATCAAAAGCCTAATTAAAAGCTCTCTGATTGGAAACAAGTTTTTGGTGAGTAATATGAGAATACAAGAAATAATTGGTGATTTTGGAAATCTAGGTCCTTAACATTCAGTTTAATGGTATCAGTGACTCTCTGTAGGTGGAGACAAATGAGAGCCGCTCCGAAAGTAATGCCTCCTATGTTATGATGTTGGCCCATGATGTCAGAGGCAGATTGTGTTATGGCAGTAGAGGTTGAACCTTCCCACCAATATTCATTACATTTTGTTGCTGTGTGACAGACGGTAGCAGAGGGGCAGTCTGACAAAATGGCATCTGACGTGGAAGTGCATATGAAGCAAAGGTGTGTAATGGAATTCTTCTGTGTGGGTAAAATTGCACCCACTGACATTCAGCGACACTTGCTGAACATTTATGGAGATCAAACAGTGGAGGTGAGCACAGTGAGGGAAAACTGGTGCATTTCAGCAGTAGAGACAGTGATGTGAAAGTCAAGCTACGTTCCAGATGGCCATGCACAGCTGTCACACAACAAAATGAAGAGCATCTCAATCAGCTCATCCATGCAAATCAGGAGATTATGATAAGGGAACTGTGTACAGAGCTGAATGTTGTCTTCAATGTGTTGGAAACAGTGGTGACAACATTGGAATAGCACAGCGTTTGTGCCAAGTGGGTCCCATAATTACTTACACGGGAATGTAAAAAAAAACGTGTGCAAGTTTGTCAGGACCTATTGAATAAAAACAAGACTCAGGGTGACAGTTTCCTGTATTGCATCAGTGATGAGATGTAGTGTCACCATTAGAAGTCAGAGTCAAGCAGCAGTCCATGGCGTGGCAACATGAATTTCCCATTGAAGAAAACATTCAAGATGCAGCACTCAGCTGGTAAAGTGACATGCTCTGTCCTTTAGGATAGGAAAGGGTTGATCTTTCTGGATTTCCTCAAACCTGGATAAACCATCAACTCTGACTGCTATACTGTGGCACAAACTAAGCTGAAGGCTCAAACTTCTGGAGTCAGGCCCTGAGAAGAAGACAACCTTTCTCTTGCAAATTGATAATGCCAGATTGCGTACCATTTTGAAGACACGCTTTGCCAATCTTCAATCTGTTCAGGCTGTTGAAAGATGCACTGCATGGAGAACATTTTCCTAGCAACAGTGCTGCCATAGCAGCTGTGAAACTGTGGGCCACCTCCACTGGCACAGATTTTTACAAGCATGGCATGCAGGCTCTTGTTCATCACAGGTGAAAATGCATAGCTAATGGTGGTGACTATGTTGAAAAATAGTGCTTTGTAGCTGAATGTTTGCTCTATCAAATAGTGTTATTGTGCTCTTTGTATCTGTTGCAGTTTCTATGGAAATAAATAGGAGGCATTACTTTCAATGCAACCTAAATATTGATATCACCCCAGGCTTGTTCTCAGCCAACTCTCACCTTGCCACAGCCTCCTTTCAGGCAGTTGTAGAGAGCAATGAGGTCTCCCCTGAGCTTCCTCTTCTCTAGTCTAAACATTCCCAGTTCCTTCAGCTCCTCCTCATAAGACCTGTGCTCCAGACCCCTCACAACTCTGTTGCTCTTCTCTGGACACACTCCATGGCCTTGATGTCTTTGTTGTAGTGAGAGGCCCAACTCTGAACACAGCTTTCAAAGTGTGGCCTCACCAGTGCTGAGTACAGAGGGACATTCACTTCCTGCTGGCAACCCTATTTCTGATACAAGCCAGGATACCATTGGCCTTCTTGGCCACCTGGACACACTGCTGGCTCATGTTTAGTTGAGCCAACACTCTCAGGTCCATTTCCCCTTCATAGTCTTCCAGCCACTCTGCCCCAGAGCTGTAGCATTGAATGGGCTTATTGTGTCCAAAGTTATCTGATACTTGGTCTTGTTGAACTTTGTCCCATATGTTCATATGCCAGCCAGTCAGGTGAGTAACTATTACTATTCCATCAATCACGGCAAGTTTATTGAATCTGTCATAAACAGTACCATTTTGCACCAAGGAAATCTACGTTATACAGAACTGTTGTAGCCCACATGCATTTGCAAACTTTCCTGAGAGAATCTCATTTCTAATTTGCACTGAGAAGTTGATGTACTCTTCATGTGTCGTTATACTCCATGAGCAGCTTCTAAATCCACAAGGACTGGGAATGCTTTACTCTTTGTGCTGGAAGAAAGGTGCACCCTCTATACCTTGGTGCATTAGGTCCTAATTCAACTCAGCAGAGAGATGCCAGAGGCTAAGGCAATTGACTAATCACAGAAAGTAATTACTCTATATAACTTAACCAATTAAGTTGAGCAAAAAGGTTATGTTCTTTGTTAATATGCACTTGAAAAGGGCAAATACCAAGACAGAGGAATTTTCATTTTAGAATGGTTGGAATAGGATGAAATTAAGCAAAAAAAAACCCTCAGCATGAATCATGAAATACTTTTTATAGTGTAATAAGTACTATGCAGTTGAAGAATCTCACAAAATCAGGAGAAAAATTAGTATTTGCAACATATGAAAATCATTCTGCCATAGGTTTGGAATGTATCCGCACTGTACTGGGACTGGAGAGATGGCATAGTAACACTATGAAATCCTAACTATCATTTAATTTAGCCACTGAGAAAGAATATGTAGAGTACAAGTATTCAGAAGGTTGTCTTTCTACACTCGAATGTATTTGCTCTTAGAAATAAAATATAATATCATCATGTTCATTTTTTTTCCCCAAGATGTAATGGCAATTGGGAATTATCGAGGATTTAATTATTGTGCTAGCAAAAATATTTTGCCTACATAAATGTAGCTGTTTTTTTAGTCTGTGGGATATATTCTTTTCATAATTAGATGAATTGTGAAGACATACATATATGTAAATGTACCACATAATCAAGTATAAAAAAAGGTATAAAAAAGCTCTATCATCACAGGCTGTAAAATGCATTGTAACACTTGCAAAAAAAAAAATGTTATCTTTACTTTGCAGAAGGATTTTATCATGCTCATCAATATATATAGCTGTGAGTATGTCGAAAGCAGCTAGAACAGGATTGCTTAGCTGAGTGGGAGGTGATGCAGGACTGTGCTATTAGTGGGCAGGAGGTGGGAGGTGACTGGGGCTGATGGGCAGGAAGAATACAGTATTTATATACATATGTTTACAGCTATTTTTAGATGAGATATAAATATGCAAATGTTAACGCAATGAGATAACTTGCCTCAAGGTTAGATAGAATGATGTAACAACTCAGTAAGGCAGCATGTAAGAGTGGACTAGGAATGGCAATTGTGTGAGAAGGACACTTTTTTTAATCCTTATTTTTAACTGGTATTACTGGTCAGTATTTCCCCTACCCCATGTATTCTGTACTACTTTTGGCAGGACGTAATACATTCTGTTGGAGAGAATATGTAGTACATTTTATATAAACTTGTAGCTCCATGTGGCATGGTTAAGAAAAAAAATGATGGCATCTGTAGTGACTACTGATGCAGGGAGGTTGGCAATAGTAGTGGAGAAAGAAAAGACTATGCAAGGTCTTTATGTATTTTTTTTGTCTTTGCCTTTTTTCCTATTTTCTTGGTCAAGTTGATATTCCACTTATTAATTTTTTTTATTGGGTGTACTCTTACAGTCTTCAGGGATTCTCCCTTCAGTTCTTAATAAAACTAGACCTATGAATCTTTTCATCATATTTTTCTTTCTAGGGACTTGCACAGATTTTTCCTTAGATGGATTGCCTGAGCATTGTCAATCTCCAGATTATCTAGTTGTTTTTTATTTGTTGTGCAGCTTCAGTAGGCAAGGTGATATGTTTCCTATTACACACAATGAGTAGTAATTTGAACACATAGTTTCCATTCCCTGCCTAGCCTCCCTATTATCCCCCTCTTATCTGCTTGCGTCCCTGTGTCAGCTGCTGGATCCTCTCACCAGCTGTAGGCTGGATGTGCTGAACTGATTCTTCAACATCCACCTAATACTGCTGATGCTGTTTTCTTGCCCATCTCTATTTCGACTGCTCAGGAATCGTTCTAATTAAAGGCATCTGCCAAACTGACCAATCGTGCTAACTTTCCCTTTTCATTAATTTCTGCGTGATAATCAGCATCCAGGTTGGTTCCATGTGGCATATCTGTGTTTCTTCTTATATAAGCAATGGTAATTAGGAATCTATATGGAATTTTGGGGAGTACTTATTCTGCTCTGTGTTTGACTGGAAAAGCAGATGCCCCTGATTGGGCTTAGACATGATGTAGATACATCCCATGAAATAGACGTACACAAACTGAGCTAGATTAAAGGACACAGAGTTTTTACTGCTATGAGGATAAATTGTGTGCATCTGTGACAGGTGCTCTAGGGATGGCCAAGAGATTGCACACTTTAATTCTAAATGCCTATGAAACTGAGGCACGTAGTAGGTCCTGAAGGTATTTTAAATGAAATGGAAAAATGTTCAGATATTTAAGCTCAGTTTATGCTGCTAAACTAGGGTAAAACTCCAGTTAGTAACTGTTGCCTTATCATCGGAACATCTTGGTACTGGTCTTGGATTTTATATCTAAAAATCTTCAGAAAAGAATAAAAATACTTTTATCCTGTTGTACGGATAGATTCAGGTAGTGCTCAGGCTAGAGTGCATTTGTTACCAAGGCTATATGGAAGCCCACAAGCTTATCTGAGTTTTCTACAGTACCATCCATCATGTCCAAACAAACATTTGGCTTGACAAATTTTCACTGACCTGTTTACACTGTTTCTCTACCAGTAATTAGGACAGCACAGCTGGGGTCACTGCTGACTGCCAAATCAGAAAGCAGAGTATTTAGAAGTTCTGGCAGTTCATCTTCAGCAAGCCCAAAAGGCTTTGTCTCATGAGCGTAACTTTCAAATAAGCTCTAGCAATGTGCCTAGCTCTTTTCGAAATGCAAAGGCCAAAAAACCCCACTTTTATGTAACACGTACATTCTGCTTCTTCCTGATACTTTCATGATTCTGACAAGACTACAGAATTCTTAATTAAAGGAAACTAGCCCAACATCAGGCTATGCCCTAAATATGAAGCCAGAACCATCAGAATTGGTATTCATTCCATGGTGAAGAGCATTTTATAGTCCTTGTATAACTACATATATCAGTACCAAACCCACACCTTACACCTGTAGAACATGAAAGAAATACACCCAATGCAAGCTGCTGCAAGCTTTGACTCCTAGTCAATATTTAGAATAAGAATGAATATACCTATTTATTACAAATTTATTATATTCTTTTTTCCATGTATATATTGTAAAAAGGCTTCAGCATCTGTTCAAGACCTCTTTTCATCTTCTCCCAACCAATTCCTATTAAAATCTAATTCCTTTGATTTGAGATAATGATTTACATTGTGTTGCATCTAAGATGTCATCTTAGATGGAGATACTTTTGAAAATGAATGTGGCAATTAAGTCCCCAGGCTGCTTAAGTTTGTGTACAGCTTTTTTTTAAGTAACTGATAAAGAATAAGCAAAGTTTTCAGCCAGACCCTTTTCAGCGTCCTCAATGTAATGTGTCTTCATTTGCTTGCATTGTCTTTATTGTGGAGAGGTGCTTTATTTCTACCAATAGAGTGAGATTGTTTTCCAGTGATCCATGACAACCAGGATATTCAGATGATTCATTGATATTTCTGCTTAAGAAAGAAATGTTTTTCATCTTGTCTCTGACACCCTGTTATTGCTTAGAGTGTAGATGCAGGAGCAAAATTTCATGTCACCTCAACACAGTAGGATCTATCAACTAATTGTCTATAATTTGTATGGTATATCTCCATTAAACAATACTAGTTTGTGAGGAGGAGAGGGAGATGGAACAAGCTTCACCTTCAGTGGCAGCTGCAGAGCAGTCTTCAGTAGTAATAGGTACTTTTAGGCATGTTAACTGAGAGACTGGGTGTGACTAGTGCTCCACAAGGGAAGCAGTCAGTGGAGAGCTTCTATCTTTGGTTTATCTCAGGGCATGAATCCTGCTTGTAAATAGTTCAGGCCCAGTGTTAAGAAGGACAATGTTACCTTTACTTTAACTTGTACTTACGTCACCTTCTTCCTAGCTGCACTGTTAGAGGCCGGGCAATACCTTCATATAATCATAGAATTCCCAAGGTTGGAAAAGACCTCCAAGATCATATTATCCAACCGTGCACCTGCTGCCAATATTTCCCCACTAATCCATGTGCTTTAGTCCAACATCCGAACATTTCTTGAGCACCTCCAGTGACGGTGACTCCACCACCTCCCTGGGCAGCCCCTTCCAGTGCCTGACCACTCTTTCACAGAAGAAATTTCTCCTGACTTCCAATCTCAATCTCCCCTTGCACAGCTTAAGGCCATTCCCTCTCATCCTATTGCTACTTAAGTGGGAGAAGAGGCCAACACCCACCTTGCCACAGCCTCCTTTCAGGTAGTTGTAGAGTGTGATACAATCTCTCCCATGCCTCCTCTTCTCCAGACTAAACAATCTCAGTTCCCTCAGCCAATCCTTGTAATACTTGTGCTCCAGACCCCTCACCAGCTTTGTTGCCTCTCTTTGGACACGCTCCAATGACCTTGATGTCTTCTTTGCAGGGAGGCACCCAACACTGAACACAGTACTCAGCAGTGGCCTCACCAGGGCTGAGTACAGACGGATGATTGCCTCCCCGCTCCTGCTGGCTGCACAACTTCTGATACAAGCTAGGTTGCCATTGGCCTTCTTGGCCACTTGAGCACACTGCTGGCTCATGCTCAGCCAAGTGTCAACCAACACCCCTGGATCCATTTCTTTCACACATTCTTCCAGCCACTCTGCCCCAAGCCTATAGCGTCACCTGGGGTTGTTGTGGCAAAGTGCAGGACTCAGCACTTGGTCTTGTTGAACTTCATCCCATTGGCCTCAACCCAGAGATCAAGCCTGTCCAGATCCCTCTGTAGGGCCTTCCTACCCCTAGGAAGATCGACACTTCCTGCCAACTTGATGTCATCTGCAAACTTACTGAGGGTTCACTCAATTCTCCTTGTACAGGTCATCAATAAGTACATTAAACAGAACAGGCCCCACTTCTCCACATTGTGTTCAGTGTGTTGGACTTGTCTACTCAAATTACACATATAATTGAATTTCACATAGTGAACCCCACCGGACTATCACCCCTTCAGCTGCATTTCAACCTTTCCTAATCATCTCTTCCTTGTCCTTTTTTGCTGCAATCAATGGGAGGATTGTGGGTGCAGTTCCGAGCACCCAGCTGTTACTGGCTACTTTATGCTACCACAGAACACTGGAATAAGATCTGAAAGGCATCAGTCTATAGCACAGCAGTGGATTCTGTTTTACCAAATGATTGGACATAAGTGAAAGGTATGTCCTCTTGCAAGTCACTCTGTGAGGAATAGGTGGCACACAGTTATTTGAGTGCACAAATAATTTTTGGAGTACAATAAAAAATAATTCAAAAGACAACAGTGAGTCTATTGTAAATAAAAATCGGTGTATGATGTAAGTAGCTTGTGATAAACAATGGGAAAGCATTGCGGCAACCAAGGATGTAATGCTTTGTCCTTGTGTGTAAGCACTGAGCAGTTCTGGGGAGGCAGCCTACTGTCCCTGGCCTGTAGCGGGGTGCATATCCTCAGCTTCTCCTTAAAGCCACCCAATTGCATATGCTGGAAGAGATCAAGGAGCCTACTCATAAATACTAAGGACAGTTTAGCTAGAAGGGTACAATAGATCTGAACACAAATGTTTTCCTGACATCAACAGATGACATCTGCACCTTCTCAGCTCTATAGAAAATGCAGGTATAAACCTGAAAGGGCAAAAATAAGCACTAGTCTTCTTCATATTTTTAGATATTGTCAGCTGACAAGGCAGATTGTGAAGGACTGAAAAATGACAAACATAACTACATGACTCTCTTCCTTCCTCCCCTCTCCAAAAAAAGGAAAGCTGGGGCTGATGGGCGGGGGGGGGGGGGGGGGGGGGGGGAGGTGCAGAGAGAAGAAAGGAGGCTCTGCTGGCAACCTCGGGATAGTTAGTTTAAAACGCAGGTGTGGGGGAAAATATGAGAAACAATCTTGTGGGATTCAGTGAGGAAACACTTCAAAAATATAATTTGATTAGGACACAGTCTGTATGATTCAACGAGGGGGAGGAGGTATTGCCTGGAATATGCATCTGACAAACTTTCACATCAAGAATTACTAAATTACTGTCATGCAGCCATGAGGTAGGGGCCAAAACAGCCTGTGAAATAGATAACTTTTTTTCCTTCTTTTTTTTTTTTTTTTTTTACAAACTCATTTACTGCAAGTTTTTGAGTTGTTGGCAACTATGAAGGGAGGCAGCACGATGGCTTACGTTTGTTTCTGGTTCCATTGATGTAATCCACCTTCATATTTTTAGTATGTTATGTGCTGCTTACCCTTCCTCAGTTCTTGTTGGATCGGAGAGCAGGTAAGGAAAATGAATCCTTTACTACAGTGGGGAAGAGAATTCTATATTTAATAGGAAAGTGATTCAGGCTTTGTGCCTGATCAGGTAGGCTTTGCTATTGTTACAGATCACCACTCATTCGCTAAAAACTATTTATTAGTATGTTCATCTATATTGTAACAGTGACTGTTGCAATGAACATACAGTAATGGTCAATGCTTAATATAAAGAAATTATGTAGGTAGCATCAGGAAAGCAAAAGAGTAAAGGGATGACAGAGTTGCTTACAGATCGACAACTGAAATAACAAAGTATATAAGCATTTAATGACTGCAGCCCTTAATCTTTAGTTATAAGTAGTATGCAGAATGCTATATTTTTTAGGATATTACAGGAATGAGATTGGATAGAAACACAGTGTGAGATCTGCTGCATCTGATAGAATATGGAAGACAGCATTGGCTCAGAAATCTTCAGCATCATTTCTCTCAGGGCTTCAAGGAGAAATTCATACATTGTAAAGCTATTCAAGCACTGAAATGCTAACCAACTTTCTCTTAGTGAACTGAAGAGCCCTTTGCATAGTTTTTCCTCCCTTTTTACTGATGATCCTATCTTATAAACAAGTCCACTGATGGGTGCATTCATTCAGGTAGGAAGATGCCTAGGTGTAATTTTGATTTCATATCTAAATGTCCAACTTCTGGAAAGCTGCCAGTCAAAACTTGACTACAATTTGTTTGAAGAATTGCACTCTCCCACATCATGCTAGTGACCTATTGTCCAAGATCTGTCTTACTGTGAGAGAAAATGAGAGAGAGTAAGTATTCAAAAAGTAGACAGTTTAGCACAGTGATAGCAACATTCACTTGGGGAAAGGAGTCTGAGTGCCATATCTGCTTTCAGGATAAATTATTTAGTGGCATTAAACAGAGTATTTGTCTAAAATACAATCAGTCCTAGGAGCAAAAAACATCTGTAGGAAGAGTGTGTGCTAGAACTATGGTATCTTGAGTCATTAGATTTTCGTTTTTACTGTTTTGGTTCCGTTTTGCACAGAGCAAAAGTGAACCACCTCAAACTAGCAGGCCCTGGCTCTTCAGAGTCTTATGTGTTCTTTGTAAATACAGGTCAGGCATACATAGAAATGCAACTCCTCAAACAGGGTAGTTCAGGACTTATTATATAATTATATGTGACTACTAAGAAATAGTTCAGCATCAAGAAATTTCTTCTATTTTCAGCTTTCTCTCAGCAATATACAGAAGAGTGCTGAGTAATTGCACAGTAACAATTTTGATTTGGAAGGACAGCATAGATATGTGAATGCATCTGCAAAGATGAAGGCAATACTTCCATTTCAAAGCTTGCTGTCACCAGGGCAAGCTACTCTTAGAGGAAATAAATAGTCTATTCTTGATAAGCATATTGTTACTGCCAGTTTCTGTGATTCAGAAATACTCAGCTTTCTTAGTACTGATTTATCCCATTATAAAAAATAGAATTATCATTTTAATCTATTGGAAAGATGGAGGTGTGGTCTTCTGGTTTTATTTTTATTTTGTCCCGGTGGCATTAGAAAACCTGAGGCTTACTCACTGGAGAGCTAATTGAAGCCAAGGGAAAAAAGTGCATTTGCACCAGATCAGTTTTAAGATACTGATTGGAGTAGTATTTATGAAAATGGAAATTTTCTTTTGTAGATGTGAACATCTTGTTTGGCATTAGCAGGATAATCTCTTTTTTTGTCTATTCCATATGACACATTTTTTTTTTAGAGATTATATAGTTGTTTAGCTAAACTAGTTTGAACATTCTTTCCTTCAATGTACCATTCTTGTGATAATTGGACAGAAGTACTCATGTTTTATTTTCAGGCCCCAATTCAGCAGCACATGCTTAAGCTTAATCGCAGTTCAGACCTTCAACAAAAGCTCAATGTAACTCATGAAATGCATGGTACCCTTTCCACTGAGTATAGGTAGAGCTGAACTAAGCTAGAAAAAATTAACAAAATTTATAGTAATATTCCATATTACACTATGTCTTGACATTTTAAATCCACTAGATATATAATTGCTGGATCTGCTTTTTTTTTTGTCTTTGTGTTTTTCTGATATCCAATTAAAACCATTAATTAGACCAAAGCTTAGTTTCACACAAAAGGCTTCCCTAGTGTTACACAAAACTGCTCATTTTTAGCCAGACTTTTTTTTAACCACACTTTCTTTGGTAGGAACTGTTTTTGTTATGAATAGCATAATAATTAAGAAATTACTGAATTTGAGAAGTCTCTAGGCTTGACACTTTAAATCAGTTTTGCCTTGAAAAAATGGTTAGTATGAACATTGAACATTGTATTTTTCAGTTGAATGTGACCCCAAAATTTTGGCTCTATAAACATTTGGCACAATGTTGCCCTATTTCTTTAAGATTCATTAAAAACAAACAAACAAACAAAAAAAACAACTGCGTGAATTTAAGTAGAGTTTGAACAGTTCGTAGAACTCAGTCTGGGCTTCTGAAAAGTGAATTTCATTTGCTTGAGTTATTAGTAGATTATAGATTGAGTATTAGTAGATTGACATCTACTAATAAACTCAGTGAAAATGAAGAGTAATTCCCTAACAATAAAAACTATACTAGGAACATTAAAATAAAGACTAGAAACATTAAAATTATATGTTTGCAGGTATATTTGACATATTAAATGTGAGTATCACTTCATATCTTCCAATTTTTATCCTAGAAGAAATAATATTAAAGTTATCAAACAACAAACTGATCACTTTGATAGTTTGATGGAATTTTCCAATCTCTGTATTTTCCTTTATTTTTAAATATTGAAAAATTAATGAGCATTCCAAAGAAACTGTTGAAAGTACTGAAATTTTACCTCCCTAAAAAACCCAAACCTTATTAAAAAAAAAAGTTTCCTTTGTAACAGGCATCTGAGCATGTAGGAAGGAGATTTTATTTGATGTATCCTGAAAGCCATGTGGAAAGCATTGTGTTATATGTGGCATGAGTAAGGGTAATGAAAAGCACACAACTTCTAAGGACTTTGTTAAAAGTAATCTTGAATACTGTTTCTAATTGAGCCATTAAAAAAACCCCACATCTCCCTTCACTGGAGTTCTCAGTCATTCCTTGAATTTCTGAACACAGCTAAGAAATTATTGTCTTTGTGCTGTTCTGTTGTAGTATATAAAGAAGTTCACAGGAAGGATACTTCAAATATATAATTTGAAAAATGTGTAATGTTCTTTTGATTCTTCATTTGACACAGGAACTACACTGGGAAGAAATCTTCCTAGACAGATACAAGAACATTCCTGTATCATATTTCTGCATTTTTGTTTTCATTACCCAGAAGTAAGAAATTCCACAGGACTACTCTTATGTTCAGGTGGATACATTTTGACTGCAGCTTCACTGAGTTTTTATCTTAATCTCTGAATAAGTGCCTTTATTTCAAACATAGAAGTACACATGATGAGTTTTCAGGCTCTATTTCTGAAAACAAAAGCCAAATTTGGAAAGAAAAATAGTTGCGAACTTAAACACGGAACTTGTTTACTTGTAGTAAAGTTTTTCAAGTGCCAGGTGTCAATCTTAGATGTGGATGCTTCAGTTTGAATAGTTAAACTCTGGGGCTGTCATCAAGCCAGTATGACATCCTTTGTTTTCTTTGCCTATGAAAAATTAAATTGAAGACGATGTCATTTTTTAAGTATTGCCACCATGCTAATGGGGAAAAAAAATAGTTGAATTGTTTTATGGTGCTACCTCTTGTACTGTCTTTGGCTTAGGACAGTAACTGGTTATTTCTAACCTTTTTTTAAAAAAGGGTTGCCTTTTCAGTAGTGTAAGGAAATGGCATGTCTTTTTTTAAAAACTTTTGGGAAATGAATGACAGCTAAGTGACTGTCTTTATTAGTGGAAGCTTCCAATGTAGTTGTAGTTATTAAAGGCAGGCTACCTCAGCTATCTTCTAATCCTTCAGCACCAGTAAAGAAGAAAAGAATCATTCTTAATTGTTGCTCCACCAGGGTAAGCAGAAATTATGTTAGAGTCACAACACCATTTCTCACAAATAATAAGCAATGAATTTATCTCATTTGTAATTACCTTTATTTCATTAAACAGGAATCCTTATTTCTGCAGATAATTTTCTAGAAGTAGTAATACCTAAAAAAACTTACCGAAAGTGATGGGAAAAAGGCATTTCCAGAGTGTGTCTCACATCGCCTATTTGACCTATTTCTGACAACTTTCTAAACTGGACAACTACATATTTGATTTTATCAACGAATTCTCCATCTCATTTTCATTTTCTATCAGATTCAAATATAGTCTCAGGTTATTAAATTGTTGGCAGGAAAGAGGACTTGCAAAGGTGCTATAGCAAACTGTACTTTATGGATCAGTGAACTTTATCACTTTTACTTGCATACTGCATTGGGAAACTGGTTTAGCTCATTTTCCTAGCCATGGAGTACAACTCCAGTGTTGGGAGAACAGGTTTTCAAAGTGGAATCAGCACGATTCCATGATTCACGGTTGCATCCAAGCCTTTTCTCTACTGCCATTCCACTTAAGCTTCAAAACAAGTTCTTAATGAGTTTAATCATATTTAAAATTGTAATATTTTTCAACATTATTACAATTGCCTTTGGCAAAAATGAATAGTACACTGAGCTCCACATGACTCAGACTCAAACTGCGTTTTGTGTATTCAATTCTTTGTGAATCACCATTTCTTTATACAAGCCTTTAATTTTTCAGTGTTTTTGTAGCATTAATTTCATTATTCTGTATGTTATTAAAGACAATATCTAAGAAATGCTGGTGACTGTTACAGAAATATTTTCCATCTAGGCAGGATGGAATGGAAACATATCTTCTCTCTTTCTTTCCCTCTGCAGGCTCACACAAATGATGAGTGAGTTTCAGAGGCTCTTTCTTGAGGACATATATTTATTCTTGCTGGGTTGCATAGTCCAAATTGGAGATTATGTCCTATTTCATCACAAATAATAGATTTTCTCATTTGCAAAGGTCTTCCCTTAGCTCAGCTTCATAACAACCAGTAATGTGATTCTTTTTGACTTCGAGATAGTCATATGTAATACTGCATTTTATTCTTTATCCCTTGCACACTCCTCAGAAATTGCTGTGAGAAATTCAGAAAGGATTCTGCAGACCTTAATCACAGGGAACAATTCTGTGTTATGTGTGAATGCCTCTTCTAAGTACAAGTTCTCTTTTTCTGAACTACAGGCTTACAAAGTAATCACCTTCCCTCAGCTGCCATGGTCTTAGAGTAATCTAAAGGTACACAGGGATTTCGTATTTCATAGAAAAGACCATTTTCCCCCCTCCACAACTTTTAAACTGACAGAACCAATCAGAATTTTCAGTTCTGTTTTGGATTAATTATTTGAGTTTTTCAAATATAAAGAACGGGAATGTCAAATTTTGAATACAGGTGTCTTTCCTGAGGTGATTTTGCATCATCAGTTGACAGTAGGTGTTGAACTGATACAAGTTAATTCGCTGTTTGTAACCTATAAATTATTTCAAAACCTTAAAACAAAACAAAACAAAACAAAATATAGGTATAAAAAACCCTGCGCTGAGTTACAGTATTTTTTATATTTCTGAGATCCCACATGTCCCAGAAACCAGAAGTGGCTTTTAGAAATGTGAATTAACTACTACCATCTCACCGATCTTTTCTGTGAAGTGGAATGATGTGAAGTCTTAAACAAGACTTTACAAATAATACATTCTTTTGTGATTCAGAATGCCAACAGATACGTACAGTCCAACACTGCTTCTATTTCTCTTTATATCACTACTACATTGCTTTCTAAGTGTTTAGAAACTTCAGTTCATTCTTTGATGCCACAAACAAGATAGGTATATATGTAGTGATTACATAAATCTGTGGAAATCACACCTGAAGAGCAGCAATAAGCTATTTTTAGATGATTATCTTCCCATTTTGTTCGTTCACATCTTTAATGCTCAGCTGAGTTTAAGCTAATGCCTTATGCCAATTACTCTGTTGCATTATGCAAAATAATGTGTATGCATTTTTCACTGTGTGCTCAGTTATATTTGTATTTATGTATACCAAAATTTGCTACAAGTCCTGATGCAGAAAGTGAAACCCTTTGCCTGTACCATACAAAGTGAAGTGGACTACTGGTTTCCTTTCTGTCTTTGGTTCCCATATGCAGTGACCAAGTATGCATATACAGCTGGGCTCAGTGGGGTGAGGGAGATGGAAAAAGAAATAATATTATACAAGTTAGGCTTGAATTCAATCACTGCAATCTGCAGCTGAGAGACTAAACACTAGATTTTATTTGTCAGTCTTCTTCCCTTATGCCATCGGTAACTATCAGTTTGTTACCGGTACTTTCTAATTTAAGTGTGTTACTGCAGAATGCCTGATATGACTTAGTATTTGTAAAACCTCAAATATTTTGTTTTCCCTGGTTCTATCACTATATATAAGTTGTTATGAAAGCAATACATCCTATTTATTTCCATGGAAACTACAACAGTTACAAAGAGCAAAATAATACTATTTGTTAGATAAAATGCTCAGCTACAAAATACAATTTTTCAACAGTCATCACCATTAGCTATGCATTTTCATCAGCTTGAACAAGAGTCAAGTCTTATCTATAGTCATTTGGTTTTAAAATATCTACTGAAAATGTATATTTGATTGCAAGTATTATTTATCCAGCTACAACTATTTAATTTCTTGTAACTTGATAATGACAGCATTTTCTTAAATTAGAACCTAGTTTAAGTTTTGGTAAACAGGCTTTCTTATAATTTTGTGCCTGAGTTTTGTTATTTATTGCAGTAGGCAGGTTTACTAATCATAGCTGCCAACTATTCAGTTTGCATGAGTAAGTGCTATACAGTGTGCCTACATTTAATGACAGAGCCAAAATCCAAAGTTTCGTTTTTAAAAATTGTGACTTTGTTGGCCCTCAGAGAATTGGAGAGCTTTAGAAGAGTTACTGAGTTTTAAGACCCTTACAAATTCTTTCAGTGATCTGTTTAGGACTATCTTAAGTTGAAAAAATATTCATAGTGTGATGACAATGTATTTTCTCATTAAAAACATTGACAGAACATACTTCCTATTTCCAGGAACACATATGTTTGTCAAAAATAGGATCAAATTAAGAGATGCTTCTGGGATTTTGAACAAGAGGATAGACTAGAAAGATGCTGATGTCCCTTCTAACCTGAACAATTTTAAGGTTCAGTGCCTGCACATTTTTTTATGTAGTTAGCTTCAATTATAGACTCAAATCAAGCAAGGGAATTAGCATCTAGCTCCTGCGGCAATGGACTTGAAAGTCCTCTTTTAGTTAATTCTTTTTCTATATCACCAGCTAACTACAATTTCCCTCTCTTTCTCTTTCTTACATTCTTCTCTCCCTTCTCTGTCTGCTTCTTTTAGAAATACTAAAAATTATTACTATTTAGAAATTCTAAAAAAAATTTAGAAATTTCTTTTAGAAATTTAGAATACATTCATTTAGAAATACATACATTTCTTTTGGAAATATAGCCCCATGTAGTAGTTAAAAAAGATTTTACTTTCCACACTGAACATAAACCACTTACCAAAAATCACAGAATTGTAGCGGTTAGAACGGACCTTTAGAGATCATCAAGTCCAACCCCGCTGCTAAAGCAGGTTCCCTACAGCAGGTCCACTCATTTATTCGACACCTTGTAAGCTTACCTGTGAGGTTGCTATGGGAGACAAAAGTTTTTCTGAAGTCAAGGTCCTTGACATCCATCCCTCATCTACCCAGCTTGTCATGACATCATAGAAGGCTACCAGATTGGTCAAGCATGATTTTTCCCTTGATGAGTCCATGCTAACTACTACTGATAACCTTCTTTTCTTCCACTTACTTGAAGATGACATCTGGAATAAGCTGCTCCATCGCTTTTCCAGGAACAGAAGTGAAATTGACTGGCCTGTACTTTCCTGAATCATCCTTCTTGCCCTTTTTGGAGTGACATTGGCTTTTCTTCAGGACTCAGGCACCTTTCCCATTCTCCACGATTCTTCAAAGACAGTAGAGAGCTGTTCAGTAATTGCTTCTTCTAGTTGTCTCAGCACTTGTGGGTGCATCCCATGGGGATCCATGGATTTGCATATGTCAAGTTTGTCTAGATGATCTGTGACAAGATCCTCCTTGACTGAGTGGAAGTCTTCCTTCCCTAGACTCTCTCTCTTTTTATCAGGATCTGGGATTCCTGAGTGGCAGTCTTAGCAGTAAAGACTGAAGCAGAGATGATGTTTAGTAACTCCACCTTTCATCATCCTCTGTTATTAGGGTACTCATCTCATTAAGCAGCAGACCCACATTTTCCCTGCTCTCTCTTTTGCTATTGACATACTAAAATAAGCCTTTCTTGTTGTCCTTGGCCTCCCTCACCAGATTTAATTCCAAGTGGGCTTTAGCCTTCTTTATAGCATCACTGCATGCCCTGGCAACATTCCTATATTCCTCTCAAGTAGCCAGACTCATTTTCCACATTCCATAGACTTTCTTCTTTCACTTGAGTTTTTCCATGAGTTCCTTGTTCATCCATGTGGGTCTTCTGCCAGCTTTGTTTCATTTCTTACTCTTAGGGATGCACCAATCTTGAGCTTGGAAGAAGTGGCTGAATGTCAACCACTCTTAGGGTTCCACTGCTCTTAACCCATGGAATACTTCCAAATAAGTCCTTGAAGAGGTCAAAGCTGCCAATCCAGGATTGCAGTCCTAACTTAATACCTTGTTTCTTCCATGTAAGATCTTGGACTCCAGTATCTCATGGTTGCTGCATCCAAGGTTGTCCCCAGCCTTTCACATTCCCAAACTTCGCATTCCTTTTTTTTTGTAAGAAGGAGGTCCTGCAGCATACCTCTCCTCATTAGTTCCTCCACTTCCTGCATCAGAAAGTTATCTTCCATGCACGGCAAGGACCACCTGTACTCCATGCCTAGCAGTTTTGCTTTTCCTGAAAATATCAGGGTGGTTTAAGTTCCTCATGAGAACCAGTGCCTGTGGTTGTGAAGTCACTTTCACCTGTCTGTAGGCCTTGTTAGTTTCCTCCTCCTGATCAAGCTGTTATGTAATAGCTGATCAAGCTATTATGTTTACTGCTCATGATGGTCTCACCCATATTATCTTGTCCTTTAATTCTCACTGAGAAGCTCTCCACTCATGCATCATTCATCCCTAGGCAGAGCTTGATACATTCCAGTTGCTCTCTCATATAAAGAGCAACTCTACTGCCTTGTCTCACTGGTCTATCTCTCCTAAAATGTACATAGCTGTCCATGTCAACATTCGAGTCATGCAACCTGTCCCAGCATGTCTCCATGACTGCAATGAAATCATGGCCATGTGACCACACACAGATCACTAATTCTTCCTATTTATTCTCCATGCTGCATGCGTTTATATACAGGCATTTCAGAGAATAAGAGAGAGAACAGGATGCAGGTTTCCCTTGAGGGATGCAAGAGGATACCCATAGCTACACACACCCTTAAGGTGGCTGGACACCTTTGGCAAAACCCATTTGTTAAAACTTCACGTCAAATATGTGCAAAACCTCATGCTAGACAATTTTGAGACACTGAATTGTCCCTATATAGTCACTTTCTATTTATATGGGTAATAGTACCAGTGACCTGTATTTCCAGGTGTCTAGTAGTTTTTCCTTTTTTCTTTACCAAAATGCTTATATACTTTCAGTGTACACTAAGCGGTTATGGTAGTTAAAATAATTGAGGAATGTAGGAGTAATACATGATGGGAAAGCAGAGTACCCTAGCTTGCCTATTATTGAGTGTTGAATATCTAGCAATAACAAAATTTGAAAGAAAATGTATCCTTAGAGAACAAATATTAGAAACTGCAATTTAAGAATGCCAGTCTGTAATCTCACGTCTGAAAACTGTAATATGCTTTGCTGAGGAAAGTCAGTACACAGGTCCATTGCACAGGTTTTGCTCAGAGCAACAACTGGGAATTTATTCCTTTAGTCATATTTTTGGTTCCTGCTTCAAAAAGGAGGTGACTGTCTTTAGCTTTTTTTTTTTTTTTTTTTCCCCTGGAATGTGCCTATATCCTCATATGATCACTGACATACAGAGAAATGTAATATTCATGGTAAATTTGCTGACCAGCTACGTTAACAGTGTGATATTTACACTGCAGTTCTTTATTCTTCCTCAAATTCCCAAATCAGTTTTAGCTAGGTCACTGCTAAGTCACAAGATACTTGCTTTCACATATTTCTCAGTCACTTGTTGCTAATGCGGAGTTTTTTGGGGATGAAAACCTCAGTATTCCATTATAAATCCCCCTCCAGCTACTGTATGCAAATAAAGAAACATTTGTAAGAGATCTGTAAAATGGTATCAGAAGACAGTTACTGCTGTAATATGGAAACAATACTTTCTAATTAAGTTAAAATTATATGCGCATAAATAAACTGTGTAATTATTTTATTAAATGTGTAAATCTTTTTTTATATTATTATTTCTAGAATGACCTCTTTTATAAGGTCATGAAATATTTAGCATGAGAAATAATAGACTTCATTACCCAGAAATTTTTGCAACCCTTCCTAGAAGATAATAGAATTATGTTCTCTTGAAGAATGAATCCTAAACCAGTTGAGTCAGTCTTATTTGACATCGTTCACAGTGCAGACTGTTGGTGGTATTTGAAGACAATCCAGCTCTGAGCTGTAATTATAATGACAGATCTATTCATGTTTGTTGGTGCTGAGCATAGACAGCTGTTTTCACATGCTGGCTTACAATTTGACAACTGCAGTCCCAACACATGCTTTTGATGTTCATACATGACAGAAATAAAAAGATCAAACCTCACACATATAATGGCCCATTCTCCTTATCTTTATTTTACTGTTAAAATCCAGTAAAATCCATGGAAAATAGGGGGTCACAAAGGGACTTCGAAGGATTTCCCAGATCAGCACCAACGGAGAGTCACAGCTACCCAGAGTGTTGCAATCTGTGTTACTTTGTCTCTGCTTACAAGGAGGATGGATTTTTGGATGAGGTCTGGACTGATTTTTCCAAGTAGATTCTTGGGTTGTGTTTGCTCCCAGATTTTTTTTTTTTTTTTTTTTTTTTTGGCGTACGTTTAATTACCATTACTGAATTCCTATACATTCCAATTAAGATTTTTCATTCTAATTATTAATTTATACAGAAACATCTGTGGTGGAGGTCTGATTTTAGTTGAAGTCCTTACGGCTTCATTTTGGCTTTTTTACTCCTCTGCTTATCTTGCTTTTCCAATTAATCAGCTATTTTTCACTTGCTTTTCACCTTTCCTACCCTGCCCTAAGCTTACAGCTAGAGCTGTTAGTCTGGACAGAGCTATGCATTAAATAGCTATTGATAAAGACACAAGTTATAACTTCTTGGACTCACCCTGTCAATTTCCTTCACTGAGCATAAATTGCAGCAGTGGTATCCACTCACTTGTAGTCACATTACCCATTCATGCTCAGTTCTCCATATATCTTGTAGGACAGAGCCATCATGAAATATGTATGTGTGTTTGTATGGCTGGGAGTAAAACCTAGTTTTCATGAAAGAATGGACTCCTATCATTTCATTAAAAAAGGAAAGGAAAGGAAAGGAAAGGAAAGGAAAGGAAAGGAAAGGAAAGGAAAGGAAAGGAAAGGAAAGGAAAGGAAAGGAAAGGAAAGGAAAGGAAAGGAAAGGAAAGGAAAGGAAAGGAAAGGAAAGGAAAGGAAAGGAAAGGAAAGGAAAGGAAAGGAAAGGAAAGGAAAGGAAAGGAAAGGAAAGGAAAGGAAAGGAAAGGAAAGGAAAGGAAAGGAAAGGAAAAGAAAGGAAAGGAAAGGAAAGGAAAGGAAAGGAAAGGAAAGGAAAGGAAAGGAAAGGAAAGGAAAGGAAAGGAAAGGAAGAAAGAAAAGAAAGGAAGGAAGGAAGAAAGGAAGGAAGAAAGGAAGGAAGGAAGGAAGGAAGGAAGGAAGGAAGGAAGGAAGGAAGGAAGGAAGGAAGGAAGGAAGGAAGGAAAGAAGAGAGAAAGAAGGAAAGAGAGAAAGAGAGAAAGAAAGAAAGAGAGAAAGAAAGGAAGAAAGAAAGAAAGAAAGAAAGAAAGAAAGAAAGAAAGAAAGAAAGAAAGAAAGAAAGAAAGAAAGAAAGAAAGAAAGAGAGAAAGAAAGAGAGAAAGAAAGAGAGAAAGAGAGAAAAAAAGAATTCAGTATATATAATTTTACTAGCAACAATAGTGATGAGTATTGGTTTTGGCTGTAATAGTACCATCAGGCTATTGTTGCAAGATGTATTCAAATGACATTTAATTTTCTACCCTGCATTTCCAAACAGTGGGCTACTTCAGCTGCTGCAGTCATATCCAAAGAAAGCGGACAGATGTTCCACATTTTTTCTTTACGAAACTGAAGAACTTTTCAAGTCCAGTAGCTAAAATGCCACCAAAGAATCAGACAGAAGCATTGTACAATAGATGACATTGTCCTAAAGAGATGAAGAAAATGTACTATTTAAATCACCAGTAGCCCTCACAAGACATATTTGATATAATTAGTAATTGTGTGCTCAACAGGCACACATGGTAAAAGAGTCAGTTTCTTCCTATCACTCTAATAATGGGAGATTACATATAGTTATCTATTCAAAAGAGGGGACACAAGGCTCTTGCCAACAACTATACGAGGGAAAGAGAGAAAGAGAGGATGAGAAAGTTTAATTAAGAAGTACTACCCAGAGAGAGATTTTGAAGGAAGAATGACTCATAGGATAATAATGCACCTTTGCCAGTGGCCAGGATAGGGAGGAAGAATATAAAGAATATAAATATAAATTCACTTTTAATGAAGTAGATTTAGTTGCTGTATCTTTAGGAAGTTGAAAACATACCTTTGTTGAGTGCTTACTCATTTCCCTGCTCATATTCCTAGTTTGTTGGGTCAAAAAAAAAAAAAAAAAAAAAAAAAAAGGGTGGGGGAGCTGTTTGCTCCTCTGCTGTCTGGCAAGGACAAAGGGTCTGAAATATATTTTCTGCAATAGAAAGAACTCTTTGTACCAAAAATAGTGTCAGTAGAAAAATAGAATGAAATGTAACATGTTGCTCAAGATTGCCTTTCAATTGAAAGTTTTACATACTTTCATAGAGTTACACGATATTTTGAAAGTAACCGTTTTCAAAGGTGCTTTTCTGGTACTGCTAATACCATTGGAATAAACTGTCTCTTTTATGACTTTACCAGAATACTGCTCTATGGGAAAAGGTGGGAATTCAGAAGTAATGTTCTTAATAAATCTTCTCAGTGAAGTAGCAGCGATTTAACTGAAAGCTTAGAAGATTGTTTTTATTCCCTTCCCTTCTCAATATATGGACTTTGAAGCTGTTTCTCAGAGTATCTTGAGAAGGCCCAGAATAGTTAAAGGCATAATTTTGTTCCAAACTGATTTCAAGCCACTATTCACTGTGTTGACTTGTAAATTCATCATAAGAGGGCAATAATTTCTCAATAAAAAATGTGCCAGCCCACTTTCATTGTGGAATCTAAAGATATATGCCGATGCTGACCTTCCTTTGGCAAAAGAAATTAGAGATGGAGTAACCTGGCAACAAATGAAGTTGTTTATTGAACTGCCTGAAGAAGAGATTGGGTTTTACCTAACGAGGCTGGAGGTGGTCCTTCATTTGGCAGACTCTGACCATGTTAGGAACAGTATTTGCTCAAGATTAACAAAATCGCTTGCAGCAAGTGTAAACAAATACTACCATTTTCTGTTTCCACAACACTCTTTCATGAGATACAATTTCTTCATTTTCTGTAATATGCAGTTGTCTAATCCAAGGATTTACTGAATGCTTTTATAGTGATATATTTCAGATGTAGCTGATGGGTACTGACTGACATGAAGAGTTGTACGTAGTGATATTAAAAACCATTCTCAAATTTCAACAAAGACATCCTTGAAAATGTATTCTACTGTGTATTGTTAGTCAAAACAGGGTGATTTTCACCATAGACGTGAATGAGTTTTCTGAGTTTCCATACTGCAGTGACGTGGTACTTCTTTAACGTTTTCAATTCCAGTAGCAACTCAGTGTTCAACTTAATGTTTGATTGAAAATAGTTCATCTACACAATAGATACAAATGGGCTCTGTTAAACTGTAACGTATGTTCTGCTTCCCAGCAGTCCTTTGATCTGCTTTATTTTTGGCCAGTATCACTGAGATCAAGTAACTGTGTTACTTATTTTATAAGAACCATTTTTGGCAAGGTCCGACAATTTTATCAGGAAAATGTTTTTGTGCCCCAAATCGCCATGTTTGTTGTAGTACCAGCTTAGTAGTGTATTGTGATACAAATAATGCATTTTTAATTGATCAGTTCCTATGCTGAATTACAGTATAGTTTCCATTTTGTCATTCAGACGTGACATCAATGTCCTACTATGGAAAACAAGATTTGGTAAAGAGCCTGTGTACTTCAAGTACATCTCTTGCCTCTTGAACACAAATCAGTTTCAGCCCTTGAAAATATGGAAAATGTTGAAGAAACCAACCTGATAGCTACAATATGTATTTTAAAATATTTTCATGGTATATATGGGAGTTCAGTATTCATGATAATTGTTACATTGTTGTCTAGCTGTCACTTCTTCAATTTTCAAAATATTTAAATGCTTGATATAAAATTGTATTAATATGCCATATACAGATGCTCTATTCTCTTTGTGTTTATAACATCTTAAATATGAAAAGTTTGAGTATTTTCACATTATATTATTTTCAGCTCAAGAGACCTGCTGAGAACTGAAATTATTAACTTATTATCACAGACTTAGTTTATTTATATAAGCATATTTGCTAATAAAGCATACCTATGTGAAAGACAGAACTAAAGTCTTCTATAAAACCATTATCAATGTCCTGAAAAGAAAGCTTTTACTTAATGCAATTTTAGGATGTATGGATTTACTGATAAATATGAATCAGATGAAGCTAGACAGGTGATACATTGTATTTAAAGTCTTTATTTGATGTTTGTAAGAAACAATAGCACAACAAATCAACTTCAAAAACAAGAAAAGAGGATATAAATCCATGGTGGTAGTCTGCATGTTGCCATCAAGATATTGTTTGCTGAGCTGGGGTTGTTATTAAGAATTACTGGGTTTTTTTTGTTGTTGTTTTTGTTTGTTTGTTTGTTTTATTTGTTTTTTTTCCTGTTAATATTATTTCATTAATCCCAGTGCAAGCACTGATGGAAATCAGAAATTTTGGCTTATGTGGGACATTGTGAAGTAGTGTTAGTAAGCACATTGATGTAAAGAGAACTGTTATCTATGACAATTATACAAGGCAAATAAGTAACTTAGAGAGGTCAGGATGCTTATATTTTGTCAACTTCTTTTGAATTTTGGTACTAATATGGATTTTTCTTTTTTTCTTAAAGGCTTTAAAAAATCCCTAAGGAACATCCCTAAATGCACAGAATACCTCACAAAGATTGCTATATGATGACAGTGTTTCAGGAAATTGTCATTGTATTCAACTGTCTCAGATTCCAGGCTTCCCAGTGTACAGTCTCTCTACATTGGCTTCTTTATTCTAGAAGCTTTAGGTCCATTTGTTAAAAGTCCTTTTAGGATTGTTATTTTTTTGTTTGTTTGGGCTTTTTTTTTTTTTTTTTTTTTTTAATCAAACAACTTACATTCTTTTAACAGGTTTTTAAAAGATTTCAGCTTTTCTGATTCTGAATTGGAATTCTATTTCATGACCAGCTTTACTGTTCTAGTTGAATTTAACAAAGCAATGGGCATATGTTTAAAGATACTCTGTTCAGACATAGAACAAATCCTTTTATTTAATGGGAGGCATGTGTATGTACCAGATACCTGACTTTTCTACGTACTTTTTTGATTGTACCATTGATCCTCATTTTTATACAGAGATAGAGAAAAACAGGCATCTTATCACATTCTCTCTTCTTCTGTGACACGTTACTGATTAGCATAGCATACAAATGACTGAACTTAGTAAGGTTTTGATTTTTCCACATAACCTATCTTTTATAAGAATGCTCAAAAATCATTTTCAGACTTCTAGTGTTGAAAATTCAGCACTCAAGTCATATTAGAGTGAATTTTAATGTTACAGTCGTAATGCCAAGTATTTTTTTTTCCCACTCTTTAGTGAAACTGATGTTTAAGCATTAAAATATACAATCAAACCAAAACAAATCCTTCAGGCTATTCTGGGATATCAGTATAGACAGAAGGGAAATCATCTAGTTTTCCAATAGGATTTTAATAAGATAATGTATTTCTCAGTAAAGATTAAAGCAATTAACTAAAGTAACATCTGATTTTTTTCCTTACATTTAGTTAGCTGTGAAGCATCTTGTTTTAAAATTATAGGAAAAGGAAAAAATTAAACATATTCTAACATTTTCATGTTTCATAACTAGATGTCCAACTGCTGCTTATAACAGGATTGTTTCATTGTACAATAATTTACTTTCTAGGCACAGTCTATGAGGTCAACGCATTAGAAGCAGAACAAGGACAGCCCAGCCACATATTATTTTTTTGTAATAATAATTAGCTAAGAAATGTTTATGGCCCAGAAACATGAAATTTCAAAGAGGCTCTAATTTCGTTTGTCAAAGGGAATAACACTTCTCAGAAGCTCAAATTCATTTTGAAGTCGTGTAAATGCACATTAAGAAAGTACTGAGAAAAATAAGGTAACCCAGTGAGTGGGGCACTTACGAAAACTAAGCCCAAACTAAGCCTGAATGATGAATAAAAAGGTACCACATCTGACTCATCCTCCACAAGGATGAACACATTGTTGTCACTTCTTCAGTATCCCTCTGCTGAAATGTCTTATATAACCTGCTAAAGAGCACTTCAATGTAGGGTAAGTATCTAAAAGCATGCAAAGAAAGCACACAGGAAATGAAATTCCAGAGTATGTAGAACAGCTGATTAAACAGCAGCAGAGGACAACATGCAACAGCTTGCTACATCTGCAACGCTAGAAACATGATAGCAGAAGAAACAAAGGCGTAGAAGATATTCTGTTACTCTTCTGCTTTCTAGCTGAGATCAGGTAATAATGTGACTGCTACCAATAATTAACATCTAACGCTGGGGTCTCTTGACTATCACGTAGAGATAAACTCCCGTTTGTGGAGCAGCCTAGTTAAAAAGTTGAAGAGAATAACTACAAGGAAACACTACACTGGGGAGAAATGGCCTGCTTCATAGAATTCCTTTACGAGGAAGGCTTTTCCCCACTGTCTGCAGATGACATCATTTTGGATTGTAAATGTGCTTCCTAATCTTTGATTTCTCCTGCTCAGCCAGAACTAGGTAATTGGGTCCATAATGCTTAGCATCTTCATTAATGTGAGCACACTCTCAGCAAGTTTGCAGGTGATACAAAATTGGGACAAGTGCTGGTTACAGCAGATGGAAGTGTTGCTGATCAGAGGGACTTTAGCAGGCTGGGGGAAGTGGATGAATAGGAATCTTATCAAGTTCAATAGAGGAAAATGCAAAGTCCTGGACTAAAAGAGGAACAGCTCCATACACCTGCACAGCCTGGGAACCAGCCAGGCTGCATTAGGAAGAGCACCTCCCACAGGCTTGGGGAGATGGCTCTTCTGCTTTATTCCACATTGGTATAACTGGAGTGTTGGGTCCAATTCTGGTCTTCCCCAAGAAAGACAGGAATGAGTGAGTCTATGATGGGTCATAAAGATAATTTAATGGACTGGAACATCTGTCACATGAGGGGAGCCAATGTTCAGCCTGGAGAAAAGGAGTCTCCATGGGGAGGTGGGATGTTCCCTGTGTGTATAAATACCTGACTTGGGGAAAGAAAAAGACACAGAAAGACTTCTCACTGGTGCCCACTTAGAGAAAAAGAGAACCTCCCCTTGACACTACACAACCAAACATTCTTCAGATGGAATGTACCTTGATTTTACATTCAAATTAGAATGGTACAAGTACAGAAGCAGCACAGTAAGATGTTTAGAATGTAGAAACTGAATGTATGTATTCATAAATGTTAGAAGAAAGCAATGTGCGTAGAGTGAACTGAAGGTATAAATGCCCTTTGTGAGTTTAAAATCAGGCTTTCAAAAACATTCAAGACACGTTTATTGTCTTCTCTGGGAGAAGTCTGCAATACACCTAACATGACGACAGATAGATTGTTGAGTACAGGATTACTGTATTGTAATTCTTTCATCTTCTGTTCTCTGAACATGAATCAAGTAATTTAACTGTTCATTGTTTCAGTTTTCATGTATGTGAGGTAGGGAACACATACCAATCTGGCAAAAGCGCTGTGGAAATTAAATTGTTAAGTGTTTGCATTGTGCTTCACAAACACAGAGCCATGAAGAGTTAAACTGTATTCTTTATATGCAGACAATGTGCAATATGCCTCCTTGTTAAGGTTATAGTACTTGTAACTGGTACAATTAAAAACATGCACATTTTAGAAGTACCCATAATGCATCTAAGCACTCAGTTTTCCAGATGAAATTTTCCAGGGCAGGTCTTATTTTTAAAGAAAGTGTCTTGCTAACAATTGTTAGTGAAAATGAGGCATAGCCACTCTGAATATTGAGAAGAAGTGGAAAATTGTTACTTTTTTCTTCTCTTTTTTTCTTGCTTCTTTTCTTTTTGAGAAGAAAACTAAGTATGAAAGTATAGATTATTATGTATTATTTTTAAAGTAGCATGTGATCATGTAATAGTGCTGTATTACTATATAAAACCTTAAAGGGAAGAGTTAGGGTTGTGTTTATAACCTTCCTTATTTAATATTACCTGATTTTTTCTTATGTAAGCTTGTACCTTCAATATTCCCCTATATAGTAATCTGTATATAGAAAGCAACAAATTATTAACATTAATGATTAGTAAGCATAAATTTATTTTGTTACAGTATGATTTTTGTCATTAAATAAATAAATATAATGACAAAAAGTAGTGCTTTCATTATGACTGTTATCATATTTATTGCTTTATGCCATCTAGTGGAGTCTATTTGTGTTCAATATCAGCTTTAACAGCTGCAGAACATAAACACTATAGCAGATGCTATTCTAGAATGACTTCATGTCTTCTTGGTACATGATTGGATAATGAAAGGTCTCATGATGTAGTATAGTTAGGCTCTTTATTGTGGAGGAATCAAACAAACTTAAATGACAGATGTTCAAAATGTTGTTACTAATTTGAACTATTGCCAGGATATTTTTCAGTAGTGCATATGTATTTCTTTTTAGTTTGGTTGAATTTTGGTTATGAATTATGAAGCACTAAAATAAGCTGACGAGAAAATAACTTACAGCAAGATAATACTGGGGGGAGTGTATAAGTACTATAATACCACAGTGAGTGGAATAATTGCAGTTAAGAGATTTGACTGTCCTGTAAAAATATGGTTGCCTTGCTGGGTGAATTTATTTTGAAAAAGGCTGGGTTTTGTTTGTTTGGTTGGTTGGTAGGTTGGTTTACATAATTTTGTTTTGTTTTTAATGAAAAAAGCAAAAACCCATCTCTCTGCTGGATAAGGAGAGTTTTAAGATTTCAGAAATCTTTAATTTGTAATGTTGATGTTAAATGTGAGGCCTTTGCTTTAATTTAATTTGGAAAAAAAGTGCTATTTTTCATTAACAGCTTTTGAGACATAAGTAGTGATCCCACCTGTTGTTAGCCAGGCAGTAAAACTAATTTTTCCAGCTTATTCATTGACATATGCACCCATTCAAGTGCTAAATTATCTGTAGTAAATCTGTACAGCAGTAAGTTACTGCTTCTAGAGGGAGGTAGAGTAGTTGAAGCAAATGAGCTGAGACTAACATTTCTGATGGCTGATTAATTCCATCACAGAAACTTGGCAAGCATGTGCTTTCCATGTACAATGTGGCCAATTGTCAGTCTTTATACTGGATCTTATATCTTTTTATCTTCAAACACTCTTCAACTTATTGGCAGGGAACTTGGTATCTTAAAACCTCTGGAAATGATATTTGTGTTTTGGTTTTCACTGAAGAAATTATACTTAAAGATTTTTGGTGCTCAATTAGAATACATTGAAATGAGTGTGTCACACGTGAAAAATAGGAAAACATGAGGGGAAAAAAAAAACACCTAACATTCATTATTCTTAAAAGTAAAGATTTTTAAATGCATCCTGGATTTTAGGGTTTGGATTGGCAATATTGGCAATATTGCATATAACTCTGGCATGGTATATCTGAATGCGGGCATTTGGCATTCCAGCAATTCATAACAGTCATCAATGGATCTTCCAAATATGTTTTTTTTTGCTGGTGGAATTCCACTGGAATGAAAGTTGCCAAAACTGTTTTTACTGGTGATTCTGATTTTTAAGTCAGAACTCCAAAAGAAAAAAATAATTTGTCTTTTATAAAATTGAACTCTCTATCACATAAACAGCCATAACTGATGAACTCAGGTGTTTCATAGTTTTTTGTAAACTTAGAAACACCAGTTCTGTCCTACATGTTCATCTTACACCTGCCACAGTGTAGAACATAATAGCAGAAAGAAAAAAAACAAAAACGACACTCACCCAAACTAATGGCTTTACTGTAAAGATTTTAAAGTAGGAATAGTAGTACCTTGAAAGACAGATGTTCCAGCAAAAACAATATACTTTTACACTGCTGTCAAGCTGTTAAACCGTAGGAACCAAATTTAACTAAAAAGCAAACCTACAGAGGCCCCTTCTGCTGAGTTGTATTACACTGTGGTAACAGACTGAGTTTTAATCTTAGACTGTAGATATGGGCAACCTGAAACACAGCACTATTGTCAGAAAAGAGCACGTGCTTTGCTGCTGTTACCTTGCCTCTTTGTAATACTAGAGGTTTTGTGACAGAGAATAATGTTTCATTTTATTAAATATTTACCAACAATCTATTGGCCATATGTCAGAGAGTTTGCATGATGACACTCAGTATTCGTCACCTTTTCAAGAAGATTCTGTGAAATCTGTAGTGTTATACAAGTTCACAAAGCTTCTCAGTAACTCAGGTTTTTGTTCTTTGTGCTGTCTTTGCTAAACTGGTGTCAGTATTACATTTATTTTCTGTTGAAATGGTTTTCAGGAATGAGCTTTTCAAGACTTTTCTGTGGGGTTGATGGAAGATGTCAGGATTCCTCTCTATGGTTCTGTTTATATTACAGTATTTGTCTTCAAATATATGTGGGGACAATTCTCATATGGAAACATTATTAGTCAAATGATATAATAATACTTAAAAGTCTATTTCCCCTCCTTTGTTGTTAGGATTATTCACCAATTCAGTTAATTTTATATGCTGTTACAGAATAATTAACTACAATGCTGGAAATCTATCCCAGGTTAGGGATTTGTAAGATTCACATCTTGTTTGTGGGTGAAAAAGCAGCCAATATGCTTGTTAAAGTGTAAGATTCTGAAATCTTACTGAAATCTTACTAATTTAACACATTGTAGTTTCAGAAGAGTATATTCCTCTCACCTTGTCTAGAGGTAATTATAATTTTCCATGTTTTCTGATACAGAACAATTTTTATGTAAGGTGATAAAATTGTGATAATATCAATTAGAAGTAATTGGAAGTTATTAACAGTTTCTAATTTCTGTAACAGAAAACTGATTGGATTTCAAGATAAAAAATGTATTTTATTGTCACAGTTATGAATGTCAAAATATAAGTTAGGAACAGATTATTGAGTGACATGCAGGGGAACATCTTTGATTACCTAGAAGAAAAGGAAGGGCACCAAGGAACAGGTCATTTTCTACGATTTACCTTTTCAAAGTAGAATTCTCACAATTGTTTATGTCTCTAATATAATGTGCAGCATATACCCCAACAGGGACAAAGTTATGCCACCTACAGCATGTAGGGATACTGCCTGAGGAGATCTAAATAGCCCTGCTAGGAAATTCCTTAGCTCCAGAGATAAAAACTTATCTCTGTGTCCATCTCACAACACGCTCTAGACTCAGATGGACAGACATAATTAATTGGAGGTCTGAGCAGTCTGTCCAACAATGGTAACTCTCAGTGCCTACCAGGAAAACACTTGACATTCACGTAATTTATCCCTAAAAGACTACTTAAGAGCCTTATGCCTCATTATCAATCTGTATTGCAGGTGGTAGTTGGATGAGAAGTCAGGCTGACACAGCTTCTTTTACTTCCAGTTCTTCAGTATCTTGATCAAAGCTAATGAAGCAGTGTGGAGGGCACAATATTTCAGGACAAAATAAAGGGGATCAGAAATCATGCCATGCCTTGCAGACAGAGCTGACCAGATACTACATCTTTTTTTTGTGACTCAACATTAGGCAATAAAACAACTCCATTATTTTATTATCCTGTGCAAGATATTCTCACTACACAGGCTTCTCTGACACACAGGGAGATTAATTAGGTGAATTTTGTTGGATAAGCAGTAGTTATTTTCCTTTTCCTCTCTCTCTCTGTGAATTCTGTGTTTGCTTTTTGAGATTCTTTTCCTGTATGGCTGAAGACCTTCTATTTTAGTGTTCTGAGTTGCACATGAATCCCCCTAGCTATTAGTTCCTTAACTCCTCAATCTTTCAGTATGGATTGATATTGCTACAGGTAATCCAAAGCACACTCAAATGCTTCTTACTTTCAGGCCTGTGAGTAGAAGCCTTAAGAAGTTGGCTAGGCAGAACTCTTCTCCCAGATGGTTGAGACACAACTATTTGGTGTTAGGAAAAACCCCTAGGGAAGATGAGAGGTAGGAGCCCTGAGACGAAGGGGAGGTGGGGACTTGACCAGGCTATGGGCTGCTGCAACAGCACCAGCCCTTGGTGGGAAGGGAGATGGTGTTCAAGATAATACTTAAAACAGAAGTTCTGTAAAGCCCCTGACCTAGAAGGAGAAATGTGGCTCTGGGCAAAACAGTGAACTTACTGCTTGGTTACAGAAGGAGATTTAGTTAATCTGAGACAGTTGAAAATGAGATAGTATTTATTTTAAGGGGACTGAATATAAATAAACTGTTTCCAGAATTCAGAAGAGAGCTGAAGGTCCATCTGAAAGAGTGCCCCAGCTCAGTACTTATATGCTGGGAAACTGAGTATTAGAACAATCCATCTTCCCCTACTTCATTCACTTCTGATACCCACAGCAATCAATGAAGAACAGAAAGGTCTTGTGCATGCCAGGTGCACAGTTCAGTAATCATCCTCCCACAAAGAGGTTCAACTCCTCCTTTGTTGCCAAGGTTCAGGGAATAGAGTATATGACAAAGTACAATAGCTTTCTTCGTAAATTCTGTATCTGTAACTCTTCAGTGGCGTGGTGTAACATTTCTGTATCTGGGAGAGTGAATAGCTTTTTCCAAACCTGTAAAAGCTATTCCGAATTGATTCCTAAGTGTTAGAGTGATTCAACCTTCACCTTCTTTGCCGGCATATGAAACATCAGCAGCCATGTATGCTTTGAGTTCTTGCCAAGTGTACTTATGATTCAAGAGAAAATAACGAGGAAAAATGGCTTCCTAACTATTGCATATTAAAAAAAACCTTGAAAATTTTGTATGAGGTGGATTAAGTTATCTGCAGTGCACAGAAAAGATCTGAGCTAGGGAAGTTACTAGAAATGGTAGTTCTTGAAACCTGTCACTTGTTCCAAACCCAGATTGTTAGAAAAGCTGTATTCTCAAAGGAGTACAACAGCTTAACAATGATAACAGCTAATATTCCGAATCCTTTCTTTGTCTCTAATGTGAAGATAAACACAGACAATCAGGAGTGTTTCTAGCATTTACTATGTGCCGCTCTTTCAAAACTCTACTATCTCTAAAGAATGTATGTAAAACTCTTAAGTATGAAAGGATAAAGTAAAATTAAAAAATAGGAACTTTGAGAAACATGGAAAGTGTTGCAAAGCTCCATTGATATGTCAGTTCATTTTAAGTTTTCACAAATAACAAGCAATATGAAATCAATTCTTATTATTTCTGCCCTTTTCAGAATTCTATAAAAATAGTTTTAACAACATGCAGAAGGAAAGCCTTGCTATGCTCTCCTTGGTGATGTAGAACACCGATGCGCAGTTGACTTATCTTTGTCTCCAGTGAATTTTGGTTCAAGCCATGAAATAAAGGATCAGCTAGCATTTCTTTCCTTCCCCAAACAATGGCTGTTTTGCATGCCTGGCATTAATATTTTGAGAGAGTGTATGAATACTTGAAAAAAAAGTTTCATTTAATTAGCTTAGAAGAGCTACTCTAAAAACAGACTGTTTTAGTGATCTAAGCTGCAGATAAGTCTTCAAAGCTAGGGATAACATCAGTCTATTCCTTAATTATATTATTAGATTTTATGATAGTATGTTAATGCAAACGTTTTAGTTCAAGCATCAGAAAAACAGAAATGAGTGTAATCTAGACCTAGTCTGTGTCCCTCTCTCTTTTCAGATTGTTGAGAGAAGTATGACTTGTGAGGTAACTTTTCTCCACGCAGATATGGCCACAGTCATTCAAAGAAAGGAAAAAAAAACCCAACAAAACTATACAACTGAAAGCTGTCTCGGACAAAATTAATCTCCTGAAAAAATGGCATGCTGTGATAATTGTAACCTCTTGAGAACTGGGTTTTCTAAAAAGAATTGTTGACAGATCTTTTGTGATTGGGTACTTCAGTTTGTTTTTTCATTTTGTTTTATTCCTAGACATGAAAAGTATCTGTTTCAAGAACTTAATTCACAAATTGATCTGCTTTGAAATGTTGAAGTCTAGCAAAATATGCTAACACAGAAGAACTTTTATTTGTAGAATCAGATAAAGAATGTTAATAGTAGACTTGCTTGAAACTTTATTAAACACAAATCAGAAGCTATAAATTCCTCTTTCCAATCCCTCCCCAGATTTTTTTTTTTTTTTTTTTTTGGTGGGACATGCTTTCTTAGAAAGGCACATTCTGGATGATTTTGGTGTGCTTTGGGTGTGTACATTTGGAAAAAATCATAAGAAACATTTTAACTAGAAACTTTATTAGTAATTTTGTGATATTTATAGGTACATTGAAAACTAGGTACTTTGAAAACAAGTATGTCTTGACACCAGTAATAGAATTTAGTTCTTCTGGAGTATTTTTTCATGAGTTGATAGTTATTAAGACTAATAAAAGCATAGAAATTTATTAATTTTGCATCTGAGCAAAAGCATTCCAGGAGACTGCAAATCCTCTGGCTGATCTATAGCTCACACCTGTTGGTAATTAAAGCATCATTGATTTGATGCACCTGGCTGAGCTCTTTTAGTGGAACACAGAAAGTTAGAAGTTACTCTGTTTGCGTGGTGTTTTACTCCTAAAGAAAAGTAGTAAAATGGGGATGAGTACGTAAACAATTGTGGATTTTTTATTTTTTTTAATGGTGAAGGGGCTTCTTTGTTTTTGTGTTTTAAAATTGTGGTGTACGGGGTGCAGCATATTTTTTCTCCAGTCCGTGCAGAGTTGCTGGAAAAGTGATTTTCAAGGAAAGCTGCAATTTAGTTAAGAAGTGGTCCAAAATGAAGAAAAAAACTAAGGAAGAATTTTGATGTGTGCTCCTGAATTTTGGCCTTCGGTATCAAACATGTTAAATAGCAATGAAGATTGAATAGCTCACAATAACGAAGCTGCCTCCTCCAAAGCCCAGCCTTAGGATTTATGTTTAACACTGTCGATTTACTTAAATTGTACTCTGTGTCTGTGTAATGAGACATGTTAATACTCTCCATGATTCTGTACAATAAAAATGGTCCTTAAATATTGAGTATGTTATGTTGTTGGAGGACAACATGCCAATTAATCCCAAACTCAAATAGAGCAAGAAAGTAACATTGTATGCTTTATCTCCAAATGTTAAAGTGTTGGTACTGTCTAGAAGAGAATTCAATGTTACTGGTGCCAAAAAATTTAAGAGTAAGGTTAAGCATAACTCTGTAGCCACCAATTAAATTTTTGTCAACAGACTTGATCTGTGTGTGTGCGCGTGCGCATGTGTTTAAAACGTATTTGCAAAACCTCTCATTTTTTTTTTGAAGCTTTCTCTTGGTATTTTACTTTTTAAACTTCATTTTTCATGACTCTTTGGATAGTTGATGATCCATTTTTCTTAAAGTTTAAAGGTAAAGACTAGTCATTGGATATTGCTTGGTACCTTTATTTTCTAGAAAGATACATCTCTTTTTGGTTTTGGAAGTTTGGTTTCTTCATATATCCTGAAGTGACATTAATAAAAGAGAAATAGAAGAATACAAGTGAATGCTTCTGAAATTGCTGCTTTATTGCAAATAGAAGATGAAACCAGTTTAGAAAAATCATTTTAAATTCAGTTTCTAATTTAAGGAATGTTGAAATGCAGATTTACATTGAAGAAATTTTAATTAGCTCTGTAGCATTAAATTATAAGTATACAAAATGCCTAAAGTACCGTAACTCTTACTGGAAATACTGTATACAAGTAGCTGCTTGCTAGCTCCATGACGAGAACAGTTATGCCTTAAGGTGCAAGAGCTAATTAACAGCATGCTCTTTAAGGTCACCACAAAACTGGAAATACTTGATGTGTAAGCTCCCATTTCAGAAGAAATTTACTATATTTCCTATTCAGTCTCATTTCCATTGACTGAAGCTTGAACCTGGAACTTCAGGTCTGGTATTTTGTTAAGTACACTGACAGAAAATTAGATATTTAATTAGGTGTGAAAACATTAAAATAATAATAATTAAAAAAAAATTATTGTCCAAAGCACCTACCTAGCAATCAGTCCTGGGGTCAGCTAGAAGCACTGTGTAAATGGACAGTTTATGCTGTAACTAGGAGAGTTCTGTTCCTTATCATTCAAAATATCTGAAAAAAATAGAAATTTAAACATTGCTTGCTTGTGTTTTTATGTATGAAATTTAATGAGATTGTTCTTTAGTCACAGATGGTACCCAGCCAACAGGTAGCTGCCTGATTCAAATATTAATCTAGATTTAGAAGGGGCTTAGCTGCTTATTAGCTCTTGAGAAAAATGTGAATTATGGAAGTGACAAAAAAATAACAGCTAGCAGAGAAAGGGCTCTTATATGGGTTTAGCATAGGTTTCTTACCTTCCTCTAGTGTTTGGAACTAGTTATATAAGCGTGTAAGGATCTACTAGATGGTTATGATCTTGAATCCTTTCTCCTCTTGTTCATTAAGTTGTTAAAGTTTTAATGAGTTATGTGTGCCTTTTTCTAGACTTCAGTGTATAAAAACTTTCTTCAATATATATTAGTTCGGATGAAATAAGATAAAAAAATCTTCTGTATTTATGCATAAGAAAAGCATGAGTATCTTCATTTTAGTAGCTCCTAAATAGTGAAAACTATTATAACTGTATATTTATACCTGAAGGCTAAAATTCTGTTAGGTACAAAACATACGGATAAAAGTGATTCAATTACCTAATGCAATTATGAGAGAGAAATTGTCATGTGCTGTTGAAGTTTTCAAAGTCATTGTGAAGAGGGAGAATGGCTTGCCAGTAATTTCTAGAAAGCCATAGATTTTAATTCAAAATTCAGTGTTTACCATTTAAAATCTGTTTTAGGAAGATCCACATCTTATAGTATTAATTCTCTATAAGCATCAGGAAGCTTTTGGAATAACTTTTCTTGCTCACTGGGTTTATCATAGTTGAGTCCTCTTCCAAGGCTTAGCAATACAACAGTTTCTGTTTCTTCACCTTTTCACAGCAGTTCATACAGTTCACATTGTTAGTCAGCATAACACGTATAGATGTGAACCATGACGCTGAGTAGAGTTCCTGGAAAAAAGTATGACCGACTTGTTATTTAATTTATAACAGAAAAGAAGTCTTAACCTGTTAGCAGTGAGTAAGCAGCAAGCCTGAAGTTGAAGAGCTAAGGCTACGTATTATTTTCTTTGTTTGTTTTCTGTAAATTGCTGAAGTGAAATTTTTTCTTGAGTTTCTCAGGTGTCCTTAATTAAATTTATTTAGAAACAGCTGTAAGCTGAGAGCCTGTGTTCTTAGGACCTATGTTTCTAAAGGCTGAACATCGTTTAAAGGTAGGGAAATAAACTGTTCTAGTCACTGGAAACTTGCACCATTCTTAAGAGTGTTCCCTTCTCTGATAAGAACTGCATGATAGTTTTAATGATGAGTTTAATGAGAAGTCCATTCCTTGTACTCTACCAGATGATGTAGTTAAAAGCAAAATAGTGAGTGTCCTGAAAGAGCTAAATATGCAGTCTGACTGAGCAGAAACAAATTGAATAAGTGTACAGAAGCAACAGAAGAGCTGCAGATAGCTTAATAGATGTCATCAATCAGCAAAGCAAGCACCATACAACAAATGTGGCATGGTGTTTGTGACCTCGCTACACTAAAAGAGGGATTAAGGGCTAGATCCAGCACAATAGCACATTTGCAGCTTCAGGCAAAGACATAAACAAAGATGTCTAGAAACAAGGCCAGAAGTAGATGAAATGATATTCACTCCTAGAGCTTCATGTATGTGTGCTTTCAGGTTCAGTTTTCCTACCTGTTTTGTCTATTTTTCTAATAGTGTCAGCAAGTTTGTATGTTTATATTTTCGTGATGAAAGATCCAGGTTTTCAAGGCTTCCTGATTTTAGACATGCAACTGTCCAAGTACTCTATAAGTATTCTCATATATTCCATTAAAGATGGAATTAAGTAAAAATAAAATAAAGTAAAAGTGAAATAAAACAATGGCTTTGGGGATGGAAGACTAAAGAGGAAAAAAAAAGAAGCACTTGAGCTGCTTGAATGTTGCTAGAAGCGTTTGAGAGTACTCCAATTTCTTTTCATGACAAAAAAATATATTTTGCAGTATATTGTAAGTGAAAAGTAATTGCTGTCTGGTATTAGACTGGAAATTCTGAATGAAATCCATTGCTTTTTTGGTTATGACAATCTCACGGTTGCACTGTATCACTGTGAATATTCTGCTGTGCTAATTTTCAAATGTACTACTTGATAAGGCATTCCACCACTTTGTATGTTGCCTAAAAGAGGCCTGGGGTGAATTGTTATTTTGGTTCTTGCTGAGAGAGATCATTAGATTTTCAGCTCTCAAACATATTTAATTCTGCTTTTGCAACTTACACAGATATTCTTCTTTAGCAGAACAGTTGGATTGAGCTAGCATGGAACCTCTGGAATCTTTTCCAGTTAAGTTTGTGTGGGACAGGTCACATAAACGTATGTTCGAATTGCAGGGGAGGCATCTGTCATTTGAAATGGATCACTTATCAAACTACAGCTTAATTTGCCATCTCTCCTTCATTACAGATGTTCTAATTGTTGCAGCAACATTGTAGCTTTGTGAATAATTGTATCTAAACATTATCACTTTGGGTCATCAGTATTATCATAGAAGTTACTGAAGTAGCTGTAATGATTCTGTCATCAGTATCTTGCTAAATGAGCAATTTGCGTAGCACTCAAAAAAATCCATCTATACTGTGATATGTATGATGTTAGTGATGGATGGGTGTTACCAAGAATAATCACTGAGGATATTAGCAAGATAGCTATATGGTAACCACAGTATTCTTTCCAAAGGATTTCCTGAAAAGATTGAATTTTTTGAAAAATGTTTGTTTTCAGTCCTACAAATTCATACTGAAGTTCAATAGTATTTTAAACTTAAGATTTCAGAAGTTACTGGTTTAGAAAGATGGGAGTGTCTCAGACTTTGTGTCTTGATACAGACAGTGTACTTGAAACTGATTTGATATAACAGTCTGATACTTCATAGTAGGTGCGTAAAATGTTTTCTGACCTGAGTTTATTCCTGTTGGAAAGGGGAACTTGACTCAATTTGTCACAAACTCCTACATAATGCTTTGCACTCGTTTATATGTGGTGTTGCCCTTCTGTTGTAACTCCACACTGATATGTGGCCTGGCTTACCATTCTACTGAAAGCAGTTTCCTAAGAATGAAACTACCTTCTGGCTAGATAGGAATAGAATTATCTTAGAAATAGGTACAGCGGTGTAGAAGGATATGATGAATTAAAACATGGAGTTTAATTCTGCTTTATTTGATAGCTTCAGAAATATGCATTCAATATTAGGTCTTTTAGTCTCATCCACGGTTTGGCGGTAATTGGACAGTTCAAGGAAACGAAGTACTAGTTGCTCCAGTGTTTGGTATATGCCACTTGTTCATTATCCTAATGATGTGAAAAGGTTAACTTCCTTCAGATTTCACAAACTGTTCTGCAGATTTTGTATGAGAAGAATTCATGATAACCCCATGACTGCTGGGTTGCTGATTTCAAATCTTTTGGTTCTTTCTGTCAAGTGAGAAGTTTTTTTCCGGACTGTTTTTATTTTTTTGCTAGTGTATATCTGTTCTGTCTTTCATTTATGTTGAAAATAGTATGAGAACTACAGTAAACATGGTTCTTAAAATGTTTGCCTTATTCTCTATTTCAACACAATCTATTGGTAGTTGATGTCATGAAATACTGGTAATTATAAGAGCTTGATGACATTATACTGAGCCAAAAATTTCATTGTATGTATTCTTATAGTGATCAGTGTGGCTTGCATTTCAAGGCTAAAAGGATCAGAAAAGTCTCCTATCTTTTCAATGGTTTGAAAGGAAATATCTCTAGGATCTTTTTTTTCAGAAGTGAATCTGAATTAAAAGAAAAAGTGAGAAATGCTTAGCTTTAAAGCACTGCTTTCAGTGTGCACTCTAGGGCAGAAGAGGCTGTCCCTTTCTAGCTAGCCCTGTATGTCTGTTGGGAGAATGGTTCCAGGCTCTCGCCTCATCTCTTCTCACCAGCCTGGTAACAGATCTGAAAACATTTCCTCCGAGTCTGTGGCAGAACATCAGTTTCAGTGTGACCTGCAGTCATACAGGAGCTGCGTCATAGAAGGGGTCATTCTGGGGTTATGCAAAGCCTCATTGTCACCATTTCCTCATTTGAAAGAAGAGAGACTAGTCTCTCTTCTTTAGTGATCTTTCAGCATTTCACAAACTGGTAGAGGCCTTTTAGGGCGCTGATAATCTGCAGTTGTCTCTAGCTTATTGGGTAGGAATGGTCTACATAAAGAATATGCCGACTAATTGAAAGTTGAAAATTTATTGCTGTCCTCATGATTCCTCTAAGACTTAGTTCTCCACGTGCATTTCTGTCTGACTAGCAGAAAGACTTTCAGGAGTGGGGTTCTCCAGAGAAGACAAATTGAGCCTTCCTGTGAAGAGAACCCCTGGGAGGCTCTGCTGCCTGGGGTAACTATTGATCTAAGGAAGTAGGAGGCTTTAAATAGCTACTGGAAACAGAAGGGAGAGGGGTTTTTGTAATTGCTAGTAAGATTTCTGCATTAATAAAATTAGGAACCTCCAAACATTTTACTGCTTGGCAGAGAGCAGCCTAGTTCTATTTCTTATTTTGAATAAACAATGAGTAGAGGTGCTTAGGCTTTGGTAGTAATGAACTGCAAGTCTAGGCATGAGTTTCTACCTGTATTTTACATTAACTAAATCAAACACCAACTCTTTTACTATTGTCCTGAACTGGATTATCAATTCAAGTATCTGCTTCAGTTGTAAAAGCTGAAAGTAGCTGGTTGAGGCTCATGAAAGCACATAAAAACTATGTAGGCTTTTCAGGCAGTTTTGTGTTTTGCTCCATAAGGAGGCAGTAAAACTTTTGTTCTATGGTACTAAATTGCAATTTTATTTTTAATTTGTGTGAATAACAATATTAAAGCCAGGTATTTAATTATAAGTATGTTCTATTACAATTTGCCACCCATGGTTACACCCTAGATTTGTATATAACAAATAGGATTCTTTACTACAAAAAGCTAGTCACTAAAGAGAATGTACTTAACAGGCAGAACTCTCTAGGACACTGATACTGTTCGATGAGTGAACCAAAAATAGGACTGGAGGAGCTGACGCACACAAATGCTTAGGTCAGAATGAAAACTGGTTTATCTGAAGATGGCATAAAGCTGAAAGAACTGAGACTTTACCTCCGGCAGCTCTTTTGAAGATGTGGTTGCCGCCTTATGTTGCAGAGACTGTTATTTTTATCATTTTTAGGTTGCTGTTTGTGGTGTTCTATTGAAAAAAGAGTTCAGCCTCTAGGTACGCACATAATCCAGAGGAATTGTTCTCATGCACTTTCTTACATAACAGCTATGTATTTATTCCCTCTGAAGAATGAACTCTTCGGTGTAGGACCACAGATATATTCTGCTAGGATTCTTTTTTTTTAACTTAAAAAAGAAAATTAAAACTTTTTAATCTACTTTCATCACAGTAACTTTCTTAATAGATTTTTTTGGAAGGTTGTAACATTTCAGGGGGTAAGGAGAACCTTAGGCAGTATAATGTAGCACCTATGAGAATTTTTAAATTAATGCTCTTGTAATTGCAATGCTGGAATGAGAATTTTCTTTTGAAGACTTTTGGCCTTTTTGCAATATAGTGCTTTTTGGCTATGTTTTGAACTGCTGTGAGTGGATATCAGTGCAGTAGATGAGGCTGCAATTCTTACTTCTGAATACATAGGAGTAGTGAGATACATAAATCGTAATTTGCTCAGACAGGTGGCACTTCCATTTAGCATCCACTATCTCTTGGTAACAACTATCTACAGGTTGTCTAGTAGTCCTTTTTTCAGACCGTATTTGAGGTTGTTCAGAAGATGAATTCTTTACTTTTTGGGGGTGTGTTATCAGTGTTATCATACAAGAAAATATTATATTATTATTAAGTATATTATATTATTATCATATATATATCATATATCATTATATTATTATCATATGTATAAATATCATATATCATTATTATATGAGAAATTCAGGAATGTGATGGAATGTTTTTGGGAAAGTTACAAACTGACAGCAGCTAGGAGGAGTAAGAGGAATAAGACTTGCAGCTAGCATACTTCTTCATTTAAGGTATAGAAAAAATATATATCCAGGAAACTAGACTGCACACTTGACCTTGGAAAAGGTTAACATCTACAGCTTAGATGGGTCAAGAGAAAAGACTGGCAGTGAGCAACAGGTTACTTTTTTGACATTCATTCGGAGCTCTTAAACCTTTTAAAATCTTAATAAAAAGAATGTATTCTCTCTTTAGGGGAAAAAAAAAATCCTATAAACCTGACTTTGTTTTATCAATAGTATTATGAATGAGCACATGGTCTACTATGAGATTCATAAGCATCCTCAGTTCTGTCTCTTTCATTCACCATGTAATGGATTACTTTCATTTAAGATTAGAAGTCTTGTTACAGAGGAAGAACCTGCTTTGATAACAACATGAAAAGGCACTTTATACTGAAAGGTGAGTTGTCTGTAAATAGATAGCAGTGACGTTACTGCAGTACATTCCATTAAAAACATCAGTGAACTAGAGTAATGGTTAATAATTAATGAATATGATTTAAGTCCATTTTAAACTGATGACAATTTTTAATGGCCCTGTAATATTTATAAGAAGCTCTTACCTCCCATAATTCTAATGATTGAATTTTCCTGAACCTTACTGAAAGTTACACCTGTATAATAGGATTTCTACTAAATGGTCTTTGTGATATGCTTTATTTGCATCATTCTTAAAGTGTCCTCAGGCTTTGTAGACTTGCCTGTTTTGTGTGACATAGTGTATTTCTTTTAAGTTACTATTAACTGACACTTTTCTACTTTACAGAAATGAAAAATCCTGTACACAAAAAACATTTGACTAAAATGAATGCCATTTTTATGTTTTTCAAACTGAAAGTTTAGATTGTGTCAAAAGAACTCTTAATGTATTTTAATTGTTACTCAGATTGCATAATTGCAGTCCCTGTCCCTGTTTTCAGGAACAGAGTCTGGAGGGGAGGCAATTGGAAGTATGTGATTTCATTCATCTTGCATTAAAGAACATCCAGTGCCAAGTTTTATTGTTTAAGAAAAAGACTGTTACATCAATGAAGACAATGGACTTTAAGGTCACACCTCTTTTTAAGAAGGGTAGAAGGAATGACTCAGGGCACTTCTGACCTGTCAGTCTCACATCTGTGCTGGGGAAGATCATAGAACAGGTCCTCCTGGAAGCTATAGTAAAGCACATGGAAGAGAATAAGGTGATATGAGACAACAAATACGGCTTCACTAAGGAAAGTCCTGTAGCCGTCTACAATGGCATAATTGCATAAATGGAAAAGGGAAGAGCCACTAATGTCATCAGCTGTCTAGACTTTGGTAAGGCCTTTGATACAGTCCCCTCCAACATCCTTCTTTCCATATTGGAAAGAGATGGGTGGACTGTTCAGTTGACAAGGAACTATTTGCCAGATCATAGTGAGAGAGTAGTGGCCAATGGCTTGATGTCCAGATGGAGACCAGTGGTGAGTGGTGAGTTTATGGATGACGCCAAGCTGTGTTGACATGTCTGAGGGATGGGATGCCATTCAGAGAGACGTAGACAGGCTCCAGCAGTGTGACTAGGTGAACCTCATTAGGCTCAACAAATCCAAGTGCAAAGTCTTGCACCTGAGTGGTAGTAAACTCCCACTATCAGTATGTGTGGGGGGCAGTAAGGATGGAGCACAGCCCTTTCAAAAAGGACTTGAAGTAGTGGTGGATGGGAAACTGGATGTGAGCCAGCAATGTGCCCTCACAGCCCAGAAAGCCAGCCATATCCTGGGCTGCATAAAAAAAAAAAAACAACACATGGCCAACAGGTTGAGGGAGGTGACCCTTCCCCTCTACTCAGCGCTGGTGAGACCTCACCTGGGATACTGCACTGAGATATGGAGTTGTCAGTACAGGAGATGCATGGACCTGTTGGAATGCCTCCAGAGGAGGGCCACAAAAATGATCCAAAGGATGGAATACTTTCCCTATGAGGACAGGCTTAGAGAGCTGGGGCTGTTCAGCCCGGAGAAGACTAAGAGGTGACCTGATAGCAGCCTCTCAGTAAGGAGGACTATAAAAATAAGGGGACAGACTCTTTAGAAGGGTCTGTTGTGACAGGACAAGGGAAAATGTTTTCAAACTGAAAGAAGGGAGATTTAGGTTGGATGTAATTTTTTTTTATGAAAATGGTTGAGAAGCACTAGAACAGGTTGCCCAGGGAAGTGGTGGATGCCCTATCCCTGTAAACATTCAAAGGCAGGCTGGACTGGACTCTGAGCAGCCCAATTGAGCTGTAGGTATCTCTGTTCATTGCAGTGGAGTTGAACTAGATGATCTTTAAATGTTCCTTCCAACTCAAATGATTCTGTGATTTTGTAATTCTGAGGTTCAATTGCTGAACTGTTTCTTCTCTTCTGACTTTCAACCTATCTTACAAGTATGTCTGCAGACTTGGACATTATGCGACTTGTAAGAATTTCATGATAATTTTTGGAAAAGATAGCCTAAGACATATCTTTTCATTCTTCCATTTTAAACATTTTCAACATGGATTGACGCAATTGCTTCTGAGAGGTTAATTGTTCTGAATCTTGAACTGAACTGAAAACTGGTGACACTGGATATTTGACCAAAGAAATGGAAAATGCTGGTTGGGAAGATAGGAATCATAAATAGGGCTTTGCAAAATGTTCACAAAGTGTGAAACAGCATAGTACTGTAGAATATTGTTACAGTCTTGAAACACATCCCAGGTTTGCTTTTAATCAATAATCAGACAAATTCAGTATATATTCTAAATGAAAGAAAGCTGGTCAACATTTTCAGAAGTGCTAGTCACAGTGGATTTGATTGTTAGACATGACTGTAAAGAAAAAAGAAAGCAGGAAGTAAGCAGTGGAAGAATAAAGTCCAAAAAGTCCAAGCCATTTGAGACAAAATCAGGAGCAAATATCTGCATAAACCTCCATAACATGAAAATGTATTGTTTTTTAATGGTTTCATTCCTAGCAGATGTCTGAGATGAGCTGAATGTTTGCCAGGAATTTCATTAGCACCTATTGTGTTATCCAGCTAATACCAGACATTTGTTGTCAATTTCCTTTTGCACTCTTTCCAAACTATATTTACAGATGTTACAGTACCTGATTTCTTCATTCTGTTTCCATTTCCCATTGTGAGTATATGAAAGTGACATAAATTTTTGGTGACTTAGGGATGGATGGAGAGTTCTCAGTCTTTTTGGATTAAATATTTCAAAAAGTAAAGTGTGACTGCAGATAATGAATTTATTTATTTCATGTCATTTCTCTCTTAGACAGGAAATAGGAATGATTTGGAATGTACTCCAATATTATTTCCAGTTCATCATGTATAGAAAATCTCAGAGATAAGGCTATGTAAGGTCTTAATCCTTTGACAGCAAAGTCAAGGATGTTTACTAATATTTTTAAACTTTAAGGCTTACATTTCTTTTTAATGTACTTTAATTTCAATGTCACTAAGATTTATTGGTAAACTCAATCAGTTCTTATCACAAGCCTTAGAAATGCATCCAAGGAACTGGTGCTTGCTTTCCAACAGTGTTGAAAGTGATTTGTTTACATAAGAAGTAATCTAAGTTTGAAAAAAGATATAAAAAATCCCCCCCCAAGCAAACAAAGTGCCTTTTAGATTTCAAGGAAGTAATCTGTGGAGTTATTTATGGTTTGTTTTTTTAAATCAAGGAAATCTGGGAAAGTTATTCTATAGATACTAGTGACAAAGGTCAAATTCTTTCTTTTGTCATCTTTGGTGTTGCCATTTATTTCATTTTGAAGAAAATAAGCAAATAGGTATAGCGCAGTCTATGAGGACCCCCGTGCTCTAGAAATTTTTGGAAATATTCAAAACTGAATGGGACACACTCATGAATAACTGCTGTAGCTGACTGTGCCTGAGAAGGCAGGTTGGACCAGATGGTCTCAAGAGGCCCATTTGAACCCAAATGATTCTGTGACTCTTAATTTTCTTCATGCCAGACTCTTAAATTTGATTTTCCTATTCCTTTGATGTGCCAGCACAATTTAAAACACTGCCTGGAATCATGAAAAGAGCATTAACAAAATATTAAGAGGAAGAAAACTAAGAAGTGTTCACATTAATGTGTTGTGTTAGTAGTATTAAAAGACTAATACACTCCTTTACCTAGTTAAGGTACAACCTAACTAGGGAAGAGAATGGGGTTGTAGAAGTGGTAAATGAATAAATTCTACTGGCACGTGTATTTCAATCTTCTATTGTAGATCATAAGATACTTGTACTAATAATTCTATCAAGGACATGCAGCATATACTTGAAACACTAGTGAGCACATTAGTAAAAGAAATAAGGAACTCATCCTGAACTCTATGATACTGTATATGAAAAATTTTGATTGTTTTTGTTACAGATTGTGAGAACTGCGTTTTAAATTTTGCTTTTGTGTTTAAACCCCAAAGGAGTAAGTTAGTTGAAGGTGTATCAGTGAGACGAAGTTTTCTGACAATTTTCTGGTTGTAGCTGGAAACAGTATGAGCCAAAAAAATGTTAGGTGCTGTTAGTAGAGATCTGAATTTTCAGTTCCTGCACGTATTTAGTACATCTGAAATATTGTTACACTGGAGTAAGAGATCTTATTCCTCATCTTCCTCAGTCCTTATTTGGGGAGCTTTGAAGAATGCAACTCAAATAATACATCTTATTTTGTCCTTAGTTCATTGAAGATCTAAACATGATTTGTATGAAGGGTTAGTAGGTATATGGATTCCAAATTCATCAGTGTACATCTGAGTGTAGTACTGCCACTGAATATGAATAGAGACTGTAGACAGTAACCAAAGCTGACTGTTAGAATGGAACAAAATTTCACTATCCGGGAGAACAGGTAAGAGAAAAAAGCTGACGTAGAAATTACATTTTTTCATCTGTGAATCCAAATTTTTATTTATTCTTTTAAATTAAGCATTTAAATTTGTACTGATTATTAGAAGTTGCAGATTCATCTGGTAAGCTAGGCAAGCACATTTTGCATATTTCCACCCAAAATTGTGTATTTCAGCACTCTGGACAGGGATTTGATTCTTACTCCAAGGATGTATGCTGGCAGGATGCTGAAGTATCAGACTCCGTCCCCTTTGCATGTGAAGATCATATTTATCATGTGATGCTACAGGAGAATACAAGATTCCACCCAACAGAAGTGAGAAAAATGTCCTAAGAATTTCTAAATAGTTTCATCTTCTTCTCAGGACTGCCTACATCTGTGTATTTGTTGGTTTGATTCTGCTAAATGTCTGGTGGAAGCAAAGTGACTAGAACTAACTACATGAGTATGGAAGGGTCTGCACCAAGTGCTTGATAGTGCCCAGGAGCACACAGCCTAGCTCTAAACTGTTGAGTTAATTTAGATTCTAGACTTAGAGGAATATTGCCTCCTTATCCTTTTTCCTTCTTATAGAGATTCCTCCCCTATTCCAAACAAATCTGGCCTTCATCCAACTATAGACGTATGAGAATATTCAGTGGAAAAAATCCATTGAAAGAAAGTGTTTTCTATAGAGGTGAACTTTCCAACTTAATCAGCCATTCAAAAAATCTTTTTATATTCTGAGAATTAATGTTCTATCAAATGAGGTTAGGAATAGCAGATGATCCATGGTAACAAATCATAAAATATTTTCAGTCCTTAAGTGCAAGTTGGTTTGGAAGAAAGAAATGAAGTAAAGAATTTGTAGACTAGAGAAGAGAGAGATGGGTTGCCTGGAAGAGTGAAAAACTGATACCACCCCAGTGCTATAATAAGGCCACTATTCTCCCATATACAAAAGAGTCCAAAATATTTTCTTCTTTTGGCTGTAAGAATAATTCAGCTTCTTGAAAGAAAATGTCCTTATCCCAAACTATAGTACTCTCTACTTTCTTAGCTTGTTTTATTCTGAGGAGACAGTTCTTATTTCTCTGCTATAGAATGAAATTTGATGTTTTAAACTTCAACTGGGTATTCATAATAGAACTCATTGTACAGCAAAAGAAATGACTGTACAAAAGCTAGATATGAACTGAGCAGGCCTTTGGATCAGATGACCCAAGATTCCTTCCAACTGAATGTGTTCTATGACTTTTCACCACCATTTTCTCTAACTGCCTAGATAAATACTGGGCCCTTCAGAAGGTGCTAGCCTTCAAACTCGTTCAGCACTCTCTTTAAAAGAATAATCAGTTTGGTGACACAGTTATCCAAACTGATAATTAAAAATACTTTGTGTTTCTTCATATATCCTGGTGCATTTAACTGGTGCCCATTCCTGTCTTGAATTATGAATATACCTTGAACAAGAAAGAAAGGATCAACTTTTCCTGCTTATTTCCTAAATTACTGCTGATATTGGTAGATGCATAATGGTGTACTTCTGATGTGCTCAGGAAAAGGAAGTCTAGTTTCCAGCTAGAAGAGATTTGGTAAAAGTACAATGGTTGCTCTGAAAGTAACACACCCTACTTTATTCTGTTGGCCCATAACGTCAGAGGTGGATGTTGGTGGTGTGGCAGTAAAGGTTGAGCCTTCCACCAATATTCCATTATATTTTATTGCTGTGTGACAGATGGCAGCAGAGCGGCAGTCTGACAAAATGGTGTCTGACATGGAAGTGCAGATGAAGTAAAGGTGTGTCACTGAATTCCTCCATGAGGGAAAAAATGGCACCCAATGACATTCATCAATTCTTGCTGAATATTTGTGGAGACTAAGCAGTGGATGTGAACAGAGTGAAACAGTGCGTATTGTGTTACAGCAATGATGACAGGGACATGAAAGTCAAGCCATGTTCCAGATGGCTGTGCAGATTTTTGTGAGTGTGGCATGCAGACTCTTGTTCCTTGCTGGCAAAAATGCAAAGCTAATGGTGGTGGCTATGTTGAAAAATATTATTTGTAGCTGAGAATTTGTTCTATCAAATAGTGTTATTGTCCTCTTTGTATCTGTTCTAGTTTCCATGAAAATAAATAGAAGATATTACTTTCAGATCAATCCTCATACACTGATGCTTGAAGGATAGCCTGAAGAAGATGTGATATTTCAACATGAAAAAGGAAATTATGATCAAACTCAATATTTGAAAATCTTTAATGATATGAAAAGGGTTCTTTATTATGCTGATGGAAGGGAAGAGAATATGGAAGGGAAGAAGGAAAGAATGATATAGGGTATGAGCTTAGAAGACTAATTTGGGAAGTCTCTGCTTTTTCATAGATTTTTGGCTCTAACCTACACCCAAAAGAAAATGAAAAGATGTGGTTATAGTGAAACACACACACACAAATGTAAAAATCTCCAAAACACCAAAAAGTGTTATTACAAGGGAGGGATTTTAAGTTTGTTTCTTCTGGTAACAGGGCTGAAGTCAGTAGGAGTTTTTCTATTAATTCCTGTGACACAGGGACTACGTCATAAAGGACTCCTACAAGCATATTTTAAAACATTTGTGTTGAATGTTAAAAGGAAGATATAAATCTCTACAAATAGTAACTGTCGACTCAGAAGAATGAATATATCCTAGCGAGACATTTCATACCATGTGTGAAGCTACCTATTTGTAGCAGTTTTGTCATTACACTCAGACAAATAGTGATAATAGCCAAATGTAAGAATAATGACTAATATGAAAATCTGAAGTGAGCATCCTCTAGTTCTTCCATATGGCTAAGAACATGATTAGATTCTTTCCAGAAATCTCTGAACTATGTTAATTTTTCCATGACTTAAGCTGAAGTACAAAATGATGAGTTGTACTGTACAAAACAACAGCAAAAGCCACAACCTACCACAACCTTTTAAAAATATTTTTTAACTTAATCTAGGAAATCAAGTCAGATGAAATGAATAAAAGTAATGCAAATCTTTGTTCATTTTTTTAAAATGTAAAATTGATGAATTCAAGATACAAATTTTTGAAAATCTGAGTTTTGTAGAATTACATGACAGTAATAAATCTCAACTTTTGTGACTGACATCTTCATAAAGTCTAAGTTATCTGCACAAGAGAGATAGATAGTGTCAAAGTTCTTCAATTTAAAACAATTACTTTTTTGTTTGAGAGCTTGTTTCTTTCACTTTAATAGAAATCACATGTAATCTTTAAAGTCCCACAAAAGTGATGGGTGGCTGGGAGATTATTAGAGTACCAAAGTTGCTTTCTTGGCAAATTTATGTATTTTATTAGGAATCACTTAGGCCACAGTCACTACACAAATTTTGGTTACACTTAGTACTTTCATTTTATATGTTCTACTCCAGTCTCCTCAAAGTGAGGCAGGTCTGAAGTACATAGCTGAGGAAGAAGGACCTTACACAATCACGAACTTTCTTACCTTGGAATAAATCAAGAGCTTTAAAGTTCTAATCTGTTGATCTGAAAACAGGTATATATACTATAACATAAGTATTTTTACCAGTGTAGTAATTTCATTTCTTGAAACCTTTTTAATGGCAGTGGAGTAACTGTGAGAAACTAATTGTTTGAAGTTTTTTCTTTTTATTTCTAAGATTATATGTTGGTACTTTCGAAGGATGAAATTTTTAGGTAACATTCTGTCAAGTATCTATAGTAAATTATAAAGGTTTGCAGCAGAAAATGTTAAATTGACATTTATTTTTGACTGGCACTGAAGGGTATAATTTTAAGAGAATGTCATGTAAATAGAAGGAAAGATCAAAAGGAGATTATTTCCTTTTAATAGGTAAAAAAAGAGTAAATATCTTAGTAAATCTTAATAAACTTATGGAACTCTCTAACTTCTAACGTTAAGCCATTCAAGAAAATCTCAGGATATAGCCTTTTCGTAATTTCCAATAGCAGTCCATAGAGCTGCTAATCCCATAGTCAGCATGTTATCTGGATCATGTGATAGTATTCCAATAGTGTTTATTACAGATTCTTAGATACAGGTTGTAACAGTGTGTGGGCTAACCTAGGAGGGGGCAGAGAAGACACTTTCTCCGACTTTTCATCTCCCAGCCCTTGTACATAAGCTAAGACTTGGCCTTGGTGTCTTGGGAACACTAGAGTGTGATCTTTGCTAGTATTGTACTACTGAATTTTTTTGTAAAATGCCATGCCACTTTTCTGCCTGTCCTATATGGTAACACGTACTACTTCTGGTCACGAGTGGTGTTCCCCAGGGGTGGTGTTCCCCAGGGGTGGTGCTGGGGCCTGTCCTCTTCAGTATCTTTATTGATGACTTGGATGAGGGCATTGAGTGTACCCTCAGTAAGTTTGCAGATGACATGAAATTGGCTGGAAGTGTCGATCTGCCTGGGGGTAGTGAGGCCCTACAGAGGGATCTGGACAGGCTGGATAGCTGGGCTGAAGCTGGTGGGATGAGGTTCAACGAGACCAGATACCGGGTCCTGCACTTTGGCCACAACAACCCCAGGCAAGGCCTGTACAGGAAATGGACCTGGGGGTATTGATTGGTGCTCAACTGAACATGCGCCAGTAGTGTGCCCAGGTGGCCAAGAAGGCCTATGGCATCTTGACTTGCATCAGAAACAGTGCTGCCAGCAGGAACAGGGAAATAATTGTCCCCCTATACTCAGCACTGGTGAGGCCGCACCTCGAGTACTGTGTCCAGTTTTGGGCCCCTCACTGCAAGAAAGACATTGAGGCCCTGGAGCATGTTCAAAGAAGGGCAACAAAGCTGGTGAGGGGTTTGGAAGCACAGGCCTTAGGAGGAGTGGCTGAAGGAGCTGGGATTGTTCAGCCTGGAGAAGAGGAGGATCAGGGGAGACCTCATTGCACTCTGCAACTTCCTGAAGGGAGGCTGTAGTGAGCTGGGGGTCGGCCTCTTCTATTGTGTAACTAGTGATAGGACTAGAGGGAACGGCTTCAAGCTGTACTGGGGGACGTTCAGGCTGGACATTGGGAAATACTACTTTTCTGAAAGAGAGTCAGGCACTGGAATGGGCTGCCCAGAGAGGTGGTGGAGTCACCGGCTCTGGAAGTGTTCAAGAAATGTTTGGATGTTGTGTTGAGGGACATGGTTTAGTGAGAACTATTGGTGATGGGTGGATGGTTGGACTGGGTGATCCTGTGGGTCTTTTCCAACCTTTGTGATTCTATGATTCTGTGATTCTAAATTCTCAGTGTTAGTAGTGTAATCCTAAACCATAAATGAATAATTCTTTAGGTTAACATGGCCACATATCTTTCATTCTGCTTGGAAAATCATCTTTGTCATACATAAAACCTTAAATAATACTGACTTTTTTTCCAGTTGAGGATTCATTTTGCTTCTAGGAATGGTTGAGAATACCTCTCATGTTTTTAAAAAAGATACCTTAAAGCAGCAATATAATTATGCTAGAAAGCCTTTTCTAGGTGAAACCTAAATGTTTTGTAAAGTTTCAGTGACATTTGCACTTGTTTGAATTTTCCCACCTTTTTCATTAGTGCTTTCTTTTTGGAAGCCTTTCCAGAAACCATTTGAGCAAGAAAAGTGTAAGGAAAAAAAACTCCTAAAATAAATGTCTTTATATTATGCTTTAGTTAACTTCCATTGTTTAAAACTTTTAGCCTTCAACATGTCTCAACTTTAAATAATAATGAATTATCTCAGCACTATTACTATGTGTCCAGTTAATTTTTTTTTTTTTTTGGTGTGTGAATGTGTGTGTTGTCAGTACATGATTGTCTGCAAATCAAGTTTATAGGTAATTACATGTGTGGTTCTAGAGAGTATGTTTTGCTTTACTTTTCCATCTACAAAAATTCAAACTCTATAAAAATTCAAATAAAATACATTACTGTAAAATTCTAAAATATATATCATTTTATAAACTTTACTCGGGATTTAAGAACACAGTTTAAAATTGTTCTATGAAGACATATTTCCAAAGTAAATAGGAAGTTGAAGCATCTAGAGAGAAGGACTTGCAAGGGCATGTAGAAGTGAAAGCTCTTCTTGTAGTGGGAAGCAAAAGGGTGGACTGAACAAAGTTAATTACCTCATTTTCACCTATGAGGTAGGAAAATATTTATCCTTATTTTACTGATGACAAGGAACAAATAGCTATGACGTATTCTCCCAGATAGGTGTAAAGAGGGCTGGGGGAGAGGGGCGGGGAAGCAGTAGTAAAACTAGCATGATACAGAGCTCTGGCAGCTTTGGTCTTAATGCTGTGGAGTTGTATACATGCTTCACCTGATTGAGGGGGTTCACTAAGTTTTGCCATAATGCTCATAACGTAGGAACGTACCTTACATTCCGCAGTAAGACTGACACTGTGCTGCGCTGTTTGAACTGATCTCTAGTTCACATCAGAAATGACCTGCTTTAAGAACAATGTGGTCAAGCTGGGAACTGAACTGCTCCTCTAGTCTTTGCTCAAACTGCTAGATTAAATGACATATGGAAAAAAAAAGAAGTTTTTACACTAGATTAACTGTTAGACAATGGGAGAAATGAACACATTGCATTCTTCAAACGTTTGGCTGAGCCAATGTCTGACTTGTGCTCATCCAAAGAAATGTCAAAATGGATGACTTGTGTGCTGATAGAATGCGGGATGAGTTATGAAAGTATTTCAATACACGTAAGTAGATGTCTACTATCTAGAACTTTTCAGGCAGAGAGAAAGGAAACACATGCTTTCAGTGACCTTGATAAATGTCATCCACTCTTTTTGTATTCATTTCTCTTTCTTTTGAAGCTCCTTTTATGGCATTGTGCAAATTGCTTCTTTAGTGCATAAACAGTTGCAAAGTTTACAGGTATTTCACTTCAACCTTAACTCTGAACTCCTGTTTAAATAACTGGCAAAAGGGTCAATATGATGTTAGCATCTCTAATTAGATAAGTAAGACCTGTAGAACTAGATAAATGGAATTAGAGAAAATTAGAAACATTTTTTTCTTGCTTCTTCTAACTTCAATCTCTTATCTACCTTAGGAATTCAGAAATTCTTCTACACTGTGATAGTATTTTTCCAGCAGAAAGTTTATGTATTGTTATCTTCCATCTCTAATTTGTTCTAAGGTAAGAAGATTAATATATATACTGAGTAATCTTCAGGGCTGGTTGTCTTCCTTTGATGGAACTTAGACCTAAAAGGTGCCTGCCTTGATTGCTCCTAATTTTTTTTGTTATGTTATGAGTGCTGACTATTTCAGCAGAGCAAGGCAATTAGGAAATAAATGTTCCTCTTTGAACTGTTCCACTAAGTTAAATGTCATTACATAAAGGCTTATTTTTTAAACAAAAGCCTTCATATTCTTGCTATTACTAGTCTGTCTACTTGGAGCAGAAACTCATTTAGTAGCATATGCTACCATATGAATGCTTTTTTCATTTTGTAAGAAACATACCAGTTCTTATAAGGCTGAAAGATCAAGCTGCTGAGATTATTATGACTCTGATCCCTTCTCTACCATTAATTTTCTGCAGTAAATATAATTTTAAATACTTAAGATATATGTTAGATTTGATTCTGATCACAGTCTAGCAAAGGGGAAGAAGAAATAATCCATGGAAAGTGGCATCATCCATCAAACTTTAAAATTCAAATAGCAACAACAACAACAAAAGAACACCCCTCAAACTTGTTGAACCTTGTAGAATGTGTGCTTCTTTGAGCTGAGTTATATCACAACTTTTGGAATCTATGAAAAAGGTTGTTACCAGCTGATTGTCCTTTCAGAGGGACTGACTGAAAAGAGTAAGAAAGGCTAGCAGGTTACACTGCATTTCAGAAATTGATGTGTTGCTTAGTTTTCTTATTTCTGCATGCCAGGAAATTCTTGAAGTTCTTTTCCTATGATAAGTGAACATAGTCATCATAGCTTTCTTGTGCCTGTTAAGCCTTTGCAAGAAATACTTCATGAGGAAGTATGTAAATATTTTGACTGGTTGCGCATTTATTTTCAGAGCGCATTGCAGGTGACACATGAGTGTATTAGGATGAAGCTGTGGCAGCAGGGGCCGGCCTACCGTAGGCATATTAAGGCTAATAGCACTGTGGTAGAGATATTTTTAAGATGTTGTTTATAACATCAGGAGAGACACACAGTAACATTTATTTATTTATTTATTTATTCAAATCTGGAGGGATGGTTTCTACTTTTACTTCTCCTTCTTATTGTGAATTGTGAAGGCTGATAAGTGTAAGAATTTGCTGAGGGAGAAACGTGTATGCGATTGAAGAAACAGTTGAAAAGTTCACAAGAAATACATGGTTTAAACAAATTAATGTGTACTTGTAAATGTGAGGTAGTATACAAATACATTTAAGGAGAAAAGTAGTAGGTATCAAGTGCGCTTCACTATATTTAAAGATCTTACTTACCTACAACTCAGGCCTCATGCAATATTTACTCCAATTTGCATATCTTTTAACTAGGGAAGCTGTATCCTTTCTCTTCAGTCACTTGTAGATGCAGACTTACTTTTTTATATTTTGTTATGTAAGCTTTAGCCCAGAGAAGCATTGTGAAATCCTTAACTTTTTTTTAATACCCATTTTTCTTAGCATTGATATTAGAACTTTCAGTCATAGAAAATGTCTGAGTCCTTGTGGTTAGTTGGCTTGCTGTTTAAAACTTCGCAGCTTAGTTTTAATCTAAGTACAATTGACTTTATATTTGTTCATGTGAACGAGTGGGGGAGCGGAAAAAAACTACAGTGCTACCAAATCTCTTTATATACATAATTTTATGTAATAAAATAGTTGTCCCATTACCTTTTTGGCTGTGGAATTAATTGATTTAACATTTAAGTTTAAAAGGTACATCATTTTCTAGATTTGGGGTTATTTTTGTAACTTCCTTCTGAATCCTTAACAGTTTGTCAGAATTTCTTCTGACTCATGGAGAAATGCATCAGTAAAAGCCTAGCTAGTGCCAGATCTTGCCTTTAAATCATTACTCCGCTCCTACTTGATGTTTCCTAGATTTTACGTCCTAGGTCCACCTTAGCCCGCTTACAGGACTGCACTTAGAATGTGCCTATTTCTGTTGGATACATTGCATTATTTCTGAATGTCTCGTTAGTATTTTTCCCTTCTGTCTTTTAGACTTAGAAGAGGAGTACACTACTGAAATAAAATGTTACTCTTAGTAACTTAGGAGAGCACTTAAGCATATGTTTAGTTTTCTGTTGACACAAAAGAGATCTGTACGCACCATTAAACTGCATGCTTAAATATTGTTCTGAGTACATAATAACCGCTGTGCTGAATTTTCATATCAACTGATTTTTATGATAAAGTTGTGATATGGCAATAAATGATTAATGTAAGGGAATTAAAATTTCAGAGTGATTCCCCTCCTGCACATCCTCCAAATATTCATGTGAATCTTAAATACCCTCTTGAATTGTCTGCATTTAAAACCTCATCATTATTTAACTTCCTTAGGTGATGAAAGCGCTAGTTAGTTGTCTGGCAAATTTTAATGAAGAAGCAGGAAAAGGCATTTGTCTCTGCAGCAGATAGTATGTGACACTTCATCTAAAATTCTCTTCATGTACTATCAAGCAAATTCACACCCCATGTTATTCAGCATGACCTCGGTGAGCATTCCTTACATTATTTCTCAATTTTTGTTGTAGTCTTTTTGTAGTGTTTGCATACACATCTGTAAAATAGCACATGCTTGTAAACATGTTTTCCTCTATTTTGAGAAATAATACAGGAGTACTTCAGTTTGCAGTGATCTGACTTCTTCACTTTTATTTGAATACCTCAGTGTACTCAAAACTCTGTTTTCAGTGCAGCCTGGCCCAAGGAAAGGCCTTTGTTTCTGATGTGTTCTCTATCTAGAACTGAATTGACTGTTCTGGAGATAGTTGGTTTTGTTTTGTTTTGGTTTTTAAATTATTATTTTCGTAGTGCATTTACTTAGCTCTTATTTTTACTGAATAAAGAGTATGAGCTGTACAGGCTGTTTGTGAAATAGAGATAATACTTATCTTACTAATACTTATAATACAGTATCTTGTTGTTACTTATAATACTTTTTTGGAAGGAAATGGAAACACTAATTCACTCCTGAGCAACTTATCTGTAGGCTGAAAGAGAAATTTTTGTGTTATGTTATCTGTGGTACAAATAGAAGGCTGTTCTTGTGCAAGGAAAGAATCTGAATGAGGGAGGTGCGTTCAGTTTAGCATATCCTGCCCGTGTGAGAGTTTCTCATTGCACAGAAGATTCATGATCTTAGTGATATAAATGAGGATGTAGTAAATGAGGATGTAGATAAGTAATCTTTATTTATTTTTGTGTGTGTGTGTGTGTGTGGTAAGCATGCATGCATTTCAACTAGGTCTAGGAAACAAGAATTATCTTTCTTTTCTTTTGAAGATGCCAAGCAAGCACCCCGAGGTTTCCATGTATTCAGATTAGATACTTAATTTTTTCTCTTTTTATTTTCCTATAGAAGTGATTACTTTGTTGTGGTTTTGTTATTTTATAAAGCACAGCTTTCATTAAAAGCTACTGTGAGTGGTTTGAGGGACATGGAGAAAATACATCATTGAGTCATTGTTAATTTTTTTTCATTTAAACTTAATTTTCTTGTGTGGGAACAAAAGCTTGTAAATTTTAAGCACGTATTACATGTATGTGGTATGTGTGTATATAAACAGTTTTTGAGGCTTACTAAGTTATGCGGAAATGCTACTATAGGGCACGAAAACTGCAATGGGTAAAAATCCAGAAAGTTAAAGAAACAATTAGTAAGTGCCTCTGAGAGAACTGAGTAAGCGGCACTGAAGCTAGGCAGCAGTCTCTTCTGGGTGTTTTCAGAGCTTCAGTTCTATCCCATTCTGGGATAAGCAAGATGTTGTATATACTGACTGATTCATCTTTCTGTTGATTTCCAGTAAGGAGAGAATTCTCCATTGTCTTTAGAGTTTTTTGCATATTTAGCAATGCTAGTGATTAAAAACGTCAATTTAAGATTTATCTAGTTCCATGTTACAGATATTGGTGTTTCTCAAAAGAGCTTGAAGAACTCCCTTTTATTACATTACTAATCCCCATGTAGCCGGTTAACACATGAGATAAAACCACCTCTTAACTTTTTCTTTGCTAATACAGATTTAAATCCTGGAACCTCTCTCTAAGGCATGGTTACCAATCTTCTGATGAGACTCGTGAATCTTTTCCAAAACTCTTCTCATTTCCTCAGCATTTCTTTCATTGGAATACTAAGGCAAAACACAATCTTTTGGGCTGTATTCTTATAGCTTTCATTGGATATTATCTTCCCCTCTTATCCAGAGTTCTAGTTTGGGCATCTTTGGCACTTCTTAGTAGTGATTTTGATCACAGCTGTATATTGTAGTTGGTAATATTAATGAATGACTACCCAAAACTTTTTCAACTGTTGCATCCCCTGACAATTACCTGATTTAAATTTTCCAGCTGGGTGAGAGATCTTTTTCCTTAAACTTGATGAACCTAATACCAATATCTCTCTTTATTGGTTTTCTTTATTAACTGCTTCCTAAAGCTTTCTTTCACATTTGAGCTTTGTTGCTTTTGATTGTTTCTTTTAATTTTTCCAAAAAATCACTAAAATACTAAAGAACACATAGGCAAAAATTGACTTTTGCAGATATGTACTGATTTAACAGCAATTACGTTCTAAGATTTGAGACATCTCCACTTACGCACAATGTTAAAATAAGTGCTATCGTTCATATTATTCCAGAGAGAGATAGTAATGAAGTTATTGGTGAACAGTACCTAGCAAACATTAGTCAAAGTGGTTTTCTGTAAACTCTCACTAAAGGGAAAGAGTTGTAGTACTCTTTAGTATTTCACATTATAACATCATGCAGTGCACTGGGAGTTAAAGTGTTAATGCTCCAGTTCCAGGTACCTGTCCCAGAAGAGAAGAACTACATACCCCAGAGGACTTTGCGTCCAGAGAGGAGATAAAGTCCCTGGCAAGGTCATGAGACCTTCTCTTTTTCCTTTTGATCTCGGCAGCGTGTGAGCTCCCCAGATTGTCTTGCCTCAGCATTAGAGGTTGCCTTCAGCTTTCGGACACTCTCTCTCATTTTATTTGATTTATTAGCTTCAATTCTAATTATATTTTATTATATTGTATTATAGTGTGTTATCTTGCATTCCGATATCTTGTTTAGTAAAATAGTTTGTTTCACCTCAGATTGTTGCTGCTGTTTTGTTTTTAGGCTCATCTCTCTACCCTTTACCCCCTTTTCCTTTTCCCTGTTTCCCTTTTCCAAGGTGCAGATCCATGGGTCCCTCTGCCCTGCTAGTCATGGAACTGGGCCAAACCAGCCCATAAACCACTGCCAGTATTCTGTAGAGATGCTAGTACAGGAAAGGAAAGAGTAATAATCCAAAAGAGTTAAACTGTTTTTAACACTAAATGTATTTATAGTAACATTATAAGATTTCTGAAATAGCTTAAGTACTTCTGAGCTTTCAGCATACTTTTTTACTTTCTGTATTAGTGTTTTTTAAATATGGAAACTTTGGTTTTAGTTAAGCACCTGGTTATGTTTGCAATGTAATCTAGAATGATGGAATGGTTTGGATTGGAAGGGAACTGGAAGATCATTTTGTTCCAACCCCCCTCCTATAGACAGGGTTGCCTCCTTCTAGACCAGGTTGCTCACAGCCCCATCCAGCCTGGCCTTGAGTGCTTCCAGAGAGGAGTGCTTTACAGGTTGTCTGTCAACAAGGAAAATGCCCGGTCTCTCACATGTTGTTGTCATGAATGATCCCATGTGGCATATTCATGTCCAAATTAATGGATGAAAGACCAATTTTTTTCACTGCTCTCTCAAAGTTTCATGCTGGATCTTAAAAGAAATATGCTTACAAGACTTAAATATGCTTTCAAGACATTGTTAATTTAGAGGTCTACAGATATTTATGACTATTAAGTACTTTTATTTTTGTCTTTATTTTTTTCCTGAGTACTGTTTACATTAGAACATTCTGTGAAATTTGTATAATCGAAAGAGCAACATATACTGAAAAACATAAATACTTTGCTTCTCTTGCTTAGTAGAGTCTAAGCTTTGGAGTCTGGTTTAACAGTGAGAATGTGCTATTCTATCTTTTGACATGAAATACTACTGTAGGTTCAAAATCACATTACTTTGAGGGATGCCCATAGATTATAAAGAATTGCATATCTGTATCTGAATTAAAAAATATATATATGTGGTGCATGTACATATAATTGCCTTGTTACTTGAACAAGGCAAGTGCTGTTGTGCTTAGGGAATTTCTTAGTTAAACTTGAAACTATCAGAAATCTAAACGTGAACTCCAGATTTTCTAGGAATGATATGTAATGTGCTCTATGCTACCTAAATGAAAGTATTTTCTACGTATGTTGACTTTGCATGCTTAAAGGGAGATTTAATTATTTAGGGTGTGTGTTTGTGGTTTTCTAGGACTATTATGTAGATTTTTCCTGGCACCTGGGGAAAGTGAAGATGGATAAAGCCTCCAACATATCACATGAGGTAATGAAATGACAGGCCTCTTTTAACAGTACCTGGGGCTTTTTTACATTCCACCAAAGTGCACATTCAATGAGCAACAGATGTAGATTCTATTATCAAACAGGATGCTGATTTGCAGACTGAATGTTTGTGTAAAAGTTTATTGTTTCAGGGGCATTTTTCCTAGTCTGTTATGTATCTTATTTTTTTATTAGTAGTGGATAACTGGAGTTTTGTACCTTTTCAGTGTAGTATTGCAAGCACGTTTATGGCAACTTTGCTTTTTTTTCCTGAAAATGCACCCCGTACCACAACATTTCAAAAATATACCAATGTTAAAGAGTTTGTAGAAAGCATATTTAATTTTCATTTGAGGAGCTTTCTTGAATTCCATGGTGAAAAAGCCTGAATTAAATAATTAAATGTATTTTGAGAAGTTAAAATTTATGTAGTTGTTTAAGTTGGGTAGTATCTGTAGTCTTGTTTCAGGTGTCTAAATAGAGAGAATTGTTTGAAAACACTGAAGAAAAGGTTTTTATAGCTCTTTATTTCCATGGAAACTGAATCAGATGTTGTATCTTTCTGTTGCCTTTAATTACACTGTTTCCTTCCCCTTTCTACCTGATTTTCATTATGTGAAATCCTGCGGCAAATTCTTATGCAATTAAGAGTGTATAATAAATACAAATGGGTTTTTTTGCTTACAAGGTTACTGATGAGTTAACTATGACAATTCTAGATGCAGCAACACAGAATACACCAGCTTCACATATATATATATATTTTATTCCATCTTCAAATGCCCTTGGCAAGAGCTTGACTACTTGTCCAAAAAAACTGCCACAAAAAGGAGTGGTGTGCAAAACATGGTAAGGTATGCCATTACTCTTTGACCTAGAAAATCTATGAGGAAATATGTTCTCGGGAGAAAATTCCTGAGAAAGGTAAGAACGTTCACTTTAAAACAAAGACAAAGAACCATTTTATTGGTTTGACTGTAAAGTTGTGAAAGAGCAACATGGCATAGAAAGTGGAAACTGAATGTAATTCAGATAATTATATTACAACTGAAAGGTCTAAGTAGATGGCTTCTGTGATGATACAGGAGGGTAGTTCAGGTAATGAAGGGATACCTAGAGGTGTATCTGGAAGTAGAACTGGTAGAAAATACTCTTCTGGAGTAGCCAGGGAATTGTGGATTAGTCTCAAAAATCACTTTGTTTTGATATCTTGTTGTTGTGGACCTTAAAAAGAAGTTATCCTAGACAAGACTGATTTCTGAATGAGATCTTAAGTTAACCTTCAGCATAGTAACAGTATAAAACTTGGGATAAAATACGTTATCAGCTGTTACAAGCAAAAAAGTATCTAAAAAGTCACTTAAGAAAAGGTGAAGATTTTTTTAATAGGAAAAGGGAAAAACCATTTACTCACCTATAGGACAAAAATAAATGTTCCAAGGGATCATATATTTGCCAAAGTGGCCTGAGCTCTTGTCCCTCAAAAGGAATTCATATATAATTGAGATTAGTAATTGCTAAATAAGTTGGAGAAAGTTACTAGTCCTAAAGTGTTTCTGTATGATGTTGTGTATGTTTCATTAAGAACTGAGGTGTGTGTGGCTGAGACATTTGAGCCAAGAACACTAACACCCTGCATTCCCAGGGTGTGGTGACTAATACTTCAGTGGGATCTCAGCATTCCCTTTATAGATCACGTGTTAATGTACACTGACATCCCACCTTGTGGCACTGAAAATTAATACCAACATGGTGGGCTAAAGCAAGTATAATTCTGGGGCAGCAAATACTATTGGGATGAAGGACAAGTTTTTAAAAGCTTTTCTGCCAATGTTCATTGAGAATCACTCCCTTATCACCTCTAAAATCAAATTCTCTTTGAAATCAGCTTGTCTGTCTTCACCTGGGACATCACATTATCTAGCCACTTCTTTGCCCTTGCTTTCAGGTTTCCTTATCTATTAAAGATATATGCATCTCAGCTGGTGGATTATATTTTTGTATGTTACATCATTCATTTATTCTCATGTACTTAAGTTCTTTTAGATCCCCCCCCACCCCGCCTTTCTTTTTTATTCCTCTGTTTATTTGAAGTTCGGGAGGATTTTCCCTTATAATGATATTTTGGAGTGTATTGTTGCTATGACTTCAATTATTCTCAGACAAGCTTAGCTAGAAGTAGATCAGTGACATATTTATTACTCCTATATTTTCTTTTCTTTTAGTGTCCCATAAATATTCTTTATAAATCCACATGTGGTAATGTTCCTAGTCCTGACATCTGTTAGATGGTTAATGATATATTTTGTGTCTAGTGTAAGATTATGCAAGTCATGTTTTCCATCAACAGACTACTACAAAATCAGGGTTTATGAATTCTGTAAATATATGAGAATAAAAGATTCTGATTCATGTTTACTATATGGATATACAAGTAATTTTATATAATTATTTTGATTATTTTATTGATATTGCAGCCCATGTCCTAATCTCCCAGCTCCCCCCATGCTCTTTAATTATAGAACACTAAGCATTGTAAGGAGATGTGAAGGTACATGTGTACAAACTAATGTAAATTTGATTTATATACAATATACTATAAACATCCTTTTGTCAGCTTGCATGTCTTCTGTAAAAATGATAAATGACTGAATGATGGCAGGTGTCAATAGTCATGATCTATTGATTTGTTGAGTCAAATAATACTAGGTGAAAACAAGGACAATAGACTGCTAACAATTATGGAACATACTTTCATAAGTAGTATTTTCCTGCTTTAAGCGTATTAAAAAGCTATTTACAGCCAGTAGGTCTTTAGTCTAGCAAATTAGTGCAGAAATTGAAATAAAATTATGATTGCAAATGACATATATTTTTAGCCTCTTTAAGCTGGCTTATATATTGCAAGTGTTCTCAGGCTCAAAATCATTGTCTTTCATCTAGTTCAGCATATGTTGTTCATAAACATCATAAATTCATGTACTTATAAACATCACAGGGTAGCAAAGCTTCCGGTTCTATTGGCTTTGTACCATACTGTGCTGTTTTCAAAGAAGTTTATCTTGAAAATCAGCCACAAGAAATTTACATAATCAAAATAAAGAAATATTCTAATGCTCATTGACTTGCTGAATATTATTCAGGTACTTGTCGTGCCTACAGCAGTGCTGTTCCAGATTCCTCCCATGGTCAGCACAAAATCTTTTGTTGAGTTGTTAACTTCGTTTGCTTGTACCTAGTTAGAACAATGTGTTTGGAGCTTTTTCTTTTTTTTTTTTTTTAACAGTACAGATCCAGAGAAAAGCAGCAAAGCTGGTGAGGAATCTGGAGCAGAAGCATTATGGGGAGTGCTTGAGGGTACTGGGATTGTTTAGTTTGGAGAAGAGGAGGCGTGGGGAGACCTTATAGCTCTCTGCAACTACCTGAAAGGAGGCTGCGGTGAGGTGGGGATTGGCCTCTTCTCCCGTGTGACTAGTGATAGGACTAGAAGGAATGGCTTCAAGTTACACCAGGGGAGCTTCAGGTTGGATACTGGAAAAACTTTCTTCTCCAAAAGAGTGGTGAGGCACTGGAACGGCATGACCAGGGAGGTGGAGTTACTGTCCTTGGAGGTGTTCGAAAAACTGTTTAGATATTGTATGAAGGGACGTGGCTTAGTCCCTTAGGGAAATATTGATGGTAAGTGGACAGGTGGACTAGGTGATCTTGGAGGTCTTTTCCAAACTTGATGATTCTGTGATTCTATGATTTTTATTAGTATGCTTGTCTTGTTAAAAAAAAAGAAAAAAGAAAAAAAAAAGTCAAAGGGAGGAGGGATAAAAACAGTTGTTTGTGTGTAAAGTTAATGCAATCCTTTTACTTAGTTACAAGTGGGACATGTGGATTCTAGTAGCCTAACATTCCATACTTTTGTGTATGAATAATTTATTAACACATAAACCAGATTTTACTTCCAGTTTTATTGGCTTTGTGCCATACTATGCTGTTTTCAAAGAAGTTTATCTTGAGATTCAGCCACAAGAAATTTACATAATCAAAACAAAGAAATGTTCTGATGCACACTGACTTGCTGGGTATTATTCAGGCACTTGTAGCATCTGCAGCAGAGCTGTTCCAGATTCCTCATCGCAAAGCCTCTTATTGAGGTACTAACTTACTTCACTTGTACCTATTTAAAACAATGTGTTTTGGGCATTTTTTTAAACAGGACAAATCCAGCAAATGTGATTCTGATTTCACTGACAGTGGCTTAAATCACTGTGTCCAGCTAAAGGCAGTAGACCTCAGTTTTATCTCACTTCTGTCAATTTTAGAGAAGGTATGCCTGTTTGTCCCATTTTCCTCTCTTATCCTGGTAGAAATTAAAAGAATTGTACTGAGAGAAATGAATTTGCTCAGGTTAACAAAGTTAGAGAAGAAAAAAGATTTCCTTCCACATATGCACATGCATTGTAATGTTGTCTCCTCATTTTACAAGTACATCACATAAAAAAATTGTTGCTGAGATATTTGAAACAATGTGTTGTATTCTAACTGATCAAAATCACCATCTGTACTGGCAAATTACTACAATTTTAAAGAAAGGTTAAATGAAACCAAAGCATTTCTCTATTATGCATAGCATTATTTGCACTCTATGTGATATTTTTCTAGACATAGCATTGTGCTATTCTTAAAAATAAGGTAATAGGTAAAAATCATGATTTTAGCAGCTCTCCTTTTGGATTTGTTTCCTTACTCATGTCCTTTTTTTTTTTTTTTTTCCCCACTAATAAAGAGACAAATAGAGTGAATATAAAAAAAGAAAAAAACCTGTTTGACATGTTCTACTCAGCTGAACTTTGTGTACTTATTGCTTCATGTCTTTTGGCTTCAAGGTGTTAACTTAGTGACTTTTGCCTTTGACACTAACCTATTTGCAAGCACCTGTTCTAAGACAATATTTGTGTCTATATTTGTTTATATATTTACATTTTGCAAATCTCTATTAAATCCCGTTAAAGATCTCTTTTACTCTTTTATCGGGCTTCCCTAACTTAATGTCCTCTAACAATCATAACATTCACTGGCCTTGCCTGTGGATAAGAGAAAACATTATAGTGCTTGTGTTTAGAGCCCAGATGCTCTTATTTTTTCTTTCAGGAATCACATAATAGCAATTCCATGTACTTGTCAAGGTTCACAAGCATGTCTAAGGCAATATTTCTGCTGTTAACTGTCACTGTTGTAACCTGCACTGCAAAATTATTGTTAGGGTTACATCAGGACTTGCATTATGTTGTTTTCTCATGGGCATTATTTTTTGTTACCCCCAGCAAAGTATAGCTGAGCCAGCTTGTACACTGTATGGAGGGTGATGAGTAAAACAGCAGTTAAGCAATGTAAGGATAGGTTTTTCTACTATATTGAGAATAGGAAGGAAAAGCTGTGGATCTTTTTATGGGGGAAAAGCTAAGTGTAAAGTTTGAGAGGAGGATGATTAGATGGTAAATGTAATCAAGTCAGGAGTTTCGACCTCTACTGCCATACCACCACCATCCATCTCTGATGTCATGGGCCAACATAATGAGATAGGAGGCAATACTTTCAGAGCAGCCCTTGTATTTTAGAGTAGGGGTGTCTAGCCTGCAATGTCAAAATGGCGTTGCTTTCTTCTTTTGCATGCCTTGAAATTTCTTTTTTATAGTAGTGTTGTTCACTCCTGTGAAAACATCAGTTTTAATTGAGTTCAAAGTGTTGAATTTTTTATTTTTATTTTTTTACTGCATGGAACTTGATCTGCAGAGTCACAAAGTCAAATTCATGTTTGTTTGTTTGTTTTGTCTTACTCCTAAATTCTATTTGCATAGGTATATAGTGCATCACTTATTCAAATGAAAGACCTGCTCTCCTCCATCGGCTTGTATCTGTTCTCCAGGGATTAATGCAGTCATGGAGTCTACAGTCTCTTGTAAAAATGTGTCTCCTCTGTTTGCATTGCTCTTTCTTTATAATAACAGAACTGATACCAATAGATCAATCACTCAGAATAGAATCAAAACCTATTCCTCTTTGTCCAAGCTATTTAGTCACATATAAATAACAAGCAGCTTATTCATTATTTCTAGAGCTGTTATTCTTGGCAATGGTAACAAATAATAGATCTACTTTAAATTGCATTGCTTTTTTCTTATAATAGCTCTTGGTTCCTGAACACTTCCCTCCACCCCCCTCCTCCCTTGCAAGTGCTGATTTGGTGTTCCTTAATGTAGGCAAGTTCATCTCATTAAATCTTATTTTTCTTCCGTATATTTTTCAGGAATGTTATATTTTTGTCTTTTCTCAGATTAATATGGACCTGCACTCTAAAACCTTCTTGCATCCGTTTGTATGTAACAGTCTAAAGCAGGCTCTTAAGGAGCTGTAAATATGGTGTGCTCCATTCTCTGTCCGCTTAAGCCTTCCATGGGAGAGGAGTTTCTGTGACTGCCATGAATGCCCCATTCTGCTGACCGTGCATCAGGTCACACAGCTTTGCAATATGAAAGCCTTAGAGGTGAATACGCTCCTGGGCTATCCCAAAGACTTCATAATCATAGCTACTGAGCTTGTACCTCTGATTTCTTGGCACTGCTGATAATTACCCAAATATCTAAATTAGTATCCTATAGCTCATCTGTGGATATTAATGTAGACAAATTTATTGTAAATGTGTTTAAGATGCATACAGCATGTGAAAATTTTGAAAAGTGATACTACGTACAGAAGCAGTCATCTTTCATGCTTGTTATAATATAGATGCCTATTTTGTATTATATACCCTACTTCCTGATCTGTCTGCATAATTCTTAGAAATATTCAAGTAATTTCAGTGTTCCCTTATTTTACTTCAAACAATATTGTCAGTTCCCAGAGAACATCTCTGCCTTGACTATAAACTCCTTCAGGTGTTACCAGGTCAGAGGACATCCCGGAAAGCCGGATGCATTGGCATTGTCAGCTGCAAAAAAAAAAAAAAAAAAAAAAAAAAAAAAAAAAAAAAAGAGCTTTTTCTTCCCACCAAATCTATTAACCTATTTGTGTTGTGTGCTGGGGGAATATACTCTCCAACTCTATCTTTGTATGTGTAACAGTGCCATCTAGTGAGTTTTGCCCTCACTTTGACAAAGAATTTCAGCAGATTTGGTTGAATTGCTTTTTGATGTACTCACTATTCATCAATTCATTATTCAGCTACTTGGAAACTTCATTACTTACTGTATGTTCCTGTATTTTCATCAATATTTTTACATTTGTTCCATATGTTTTTAAGGGTTCTAATATCTGAGGTGTTTTTTCAGTTTTGTACTTTTTTAAAGCTGTTTTGATCTGTCTTTGAAAAAAAAATTCTTATTTTTTTTCACCTCACCTCTCAGTGCTTCATTTCTTAGTAAAAGAGCAAATTCCATCAGTGCTGTTTTGATAAAAGCTGAACCAATCCAGGTTTTAAGGAAACATCTTTTTTGAACTTTGCTTCTTTCCTCTTTCAAAAAGAAATAAGAAAATTGCTCTAACAGGATGACTGACACGTCGAAAATTAATGAAACCGCAGAGTACATAATAAGAAAACTGTGAAGAGAGCATGATCAATGCATTCAAACATGCAATAACCAGTAGGTGTATCACTGAGCAAATAGCCATTATAAATAAAGTGTTCCACATTGATGATATTGCAATCTCCTCAAAAGTGTGGCTGTTGAAATTAAACCTAGAACAAATGAACAAAACTCCTCAGAAACATATAGCTATGATATAATATTAATTGCGCTGGTTTCTGTTTCCCTAAGCTTGTATTAGATGAATTCTGAAATCAAAGGGCTACAAGTAGAATCATTACTGTTTCTGTCATATACTGAGTAAATACCTACTTGCATACAGACCACAGAATGCAAGAAATTCCTTGTTCACATTTTGCACTTTTGACTATATCTTGATATAGAGTGAATTAAAAATTAGGTTTAGGAGCACCTCAATAATATCTATATCTAGCTGTATTGCTGAAAGAACAAAAAGATTTTCTTTTCTTTTAATTAAAATGAAGTCGTTTATTTGAATCTGATTGGCAAGTATGTAGGGGAAGGTTAAGCTGTGGCTGCTCAAAGAGGAGACAAAATGCATAGATGTTCTGAAAGTGTAATGAAAAGAGTGTGAAGTTGTTTTGTTGGCAATGTCTGACCATCTCAGTTCCTCAGAAATGACTGCCACTGAGAGTGCAGGACTGATTCCCACCTAATTTTTTTTCAGAGTTGGTGTGAAACTTTAATGAAGCTTTGTGGATTTTGGTGGTGTTTCTCAAGAAAACCTTTTGCAGCTTTGATTATTGTTCAAGTCTTCTTTGTATGCTGGCTACTGAAAAATGGAGAATGTCTTCTTAGGGACTCCATAGTCTAAATTACAAGTGAGAGATTACATCTTGTCTCTGTCTACTGAATTAACTACTAACAACTATAGATAGGTAATTTGCTTATTTGGAAAGCTTTTCTCAAGTTTGCTTCTGTTTGATGTGTAAAAATGATTTAGTCATAAAAAATGAAAGACAGATAAGTGGTAATATAGTAACTTCACTGCTTTCTCTGCTCTGCCACTTGTTGGCAATATTTTATGTTCTTTATGCTTTTTCCCTGTTACTAAAATGATTTTACAGTACATACTGTATCAAAGGATGATATAAAAAAGAAACAACAAAAAAAGCATGGAGGCATAGGAGGAATGTTTGCTCTTTAAAAGGAAAACATGAGGCTGATGATGTTCATCACGAGCAGTGATTTGCCCTTCTGAAGTTACTTAGCTGTAAGAATCACAAATGAGTTAATTTTCTGCATGTTTTAGTACCAAGAGACCTGAGTAAGTTTGTGTTGAGATTAGCTGAAATAGTCTAAACCACTGGGAAGGAAAAAAAAACATGTTAGACTTGATGATTTAGATGAGAGGAAGATCAGCCTCTCTTCGTGGTGGGAATTTTACTGCAACTGTCAGCTAAAGAAGCATATTAAGGCTCAAGTGGGTACTCGCATCCTTGCAAAGCAATAGCACGTGATTGCTACATTTTAGTGTGTATGGATTAGAGTTTGTATTTTTAAGGTTATGAAGTTTTTTTTAGTGTTTTGTGAGCATTATGTCAAGTATTTGGTATTGTTGTGAATGACAGATCAAGCTGCATGGATTTATTAAATGATTGCGATCAGCACTCAGTTTTATAATGGGTTTTAAATGACTTAGTGTTCTATGTAAGGAAATACAAAATCAAGTCTGCAGGAGCAAAGAATCTAGAAAACATTGCTGTAGGCAACTGAAAGAGCTTTTGGACTGATCTTTCAATGCTCTCCTCCCTGCTAGAAATGTCTTTAAATAGTGATGAGTATGCTGAAATGATCGGCACTTCTAAACTCATTGCTGTAAAGAGGAGCACATTCTTTTCATCCATTAAATTTTTATTTAGAGAACAAATTAGATGGCATTACTGCTTGAAAATAATTTTTTTAAAACTAAGAAAAGATCTGCCAAACTACGTAGTTCTTATGAACTTTTAGTTCTGTTACTTTTTAAAATGTATTACATTAGGTTTTTTTTGGAAGGATTTAAAGGGATTTGACCTCTTAACTTTTAGTATTATTTTTTGGTCTTCTCTAGCTGAAGCTTTTTGGCTGTATGAAGGATATATTCAAGAAGCTGTTATTAGATAAATACAGCTTAAGATTCTTCATGCCCGTGTTTATGTCAGTATCTAAGTCTTTAGGCCTGAAGAGAAATGTTGAAATATTGGACTACTGAAACACTAATGATGATTTTAAATCTATTTTTATAGCTCACAACAGGCTGCAAGTTTTGTTGTTATTCATGTGAATAGCATAAAAGTGAACTATTTGTATTCCTGATGTTCTTGTATACTTAATTTCAATTTCAGAATGTAAGTTTGATATTTCACCTCTTATTTTCTTTTTTTCTTTCTTTTTTTCTTTCCACATTTCGTATAGGACATAGATGAAGGAAGTAAAACTACAGTTGAAATGATCACAAGTAGGATTTACAATTTTTCCTTTTCTTACACAATTGAAAATTCTGTCTGAAGACAATTGTGGGTTGTAATTTACTAGTAGGAACTCCACCAGTGGAATAAAATAATGTTCTTATTATATATGTCCTGCAAGTGCATGGATTCTGTCTTGGCCATAACCCTTATAATTAAGGAATTTTTGGAATTCCTAGAAATATAAGGTCCTACATATCCTCTTGAACTACAGTGCTTCGTCAGTGCTTGTTTTATGCTGTTGTAGACAAGCAAGGTCATGCTTTAACAGAATGGAGACATTAACAGTTTGAGAGTTAGTACATTTTATTGTTGATATTTCTGTTTTTAAAAGAGTGGGAAGAAACACATTTGAAAAAGTGGGATAAGTGGTAGAGCATATATCCAGTACTTCTATCTGAAAAAGTAAACTAAGGAGCATGTTCATTCAAGTTACTAGTTCTATTCCATAAATAGAACATATACTTTCTAGTACTACATTCAAATTTATGAAGAAAATAATTTCAGGTTTTGAGGAATCACATGTGGAGTTCTGGCAGTATGGCACTATGTAAAAACTTTCTTTTCTAGCTTAGTGTTCAAATCCTAAAATTAGATAGGAAGCACTGTAATTTTCTGATTATGAATGGTCTGAGAGTCTTGCTCTGTATGTGAGAGGATCAGCATATTAGTAGTTTCTTAATACAAAGCACAAAGCTTCTATTTAAATAAAAGAGTTAAGGGGTTTTCTGTTCCTTTGCTCCAAATAGTTGAGGGAAAGCATCTTTAAATGTTAATGTGAGAAACACAGCATAGTGATTAGGGAAAAATTTATGAACGTGAATAATCAGAATCACTTTCAATCACAAAACTGTAGCAGGCTGAGAGTGGTTGAGAACTAAAGCACTTCTCAAAATAGATCTAAGTTTAGTGGTCAACGTGACACTTACAGGAGATTATAGGTGTCAGCGGCACAGGGGAGCATACATATCATTCAATATAATTTTGAAGTTCTTGCCTGATGAGGAAGTAATAGGTTGTTAAATGTAATTCATAGGCTTTCTCCTTTCTTGGCCTTATTTTTAATCTTAAGGAAATCACTATTCTAGGGAGTATTATAATGCCAATACTAGTCTGGCTGTAGACAGGATGCGTTGAGGAAATATAATAGACGGGAATTGTGAATGAACTTTTAGGCATGGGAGTTCTCAGTGAAGTTTTAATGGTTAGCATAAAAATGCAAACATGCAAACACAATGTTGTAACAGGTTGTGCCATCTGATTGTTGTATCTGATAATCTGCTGGGTTTACCAAGGGCCAGTTGCACCTCTCTGAATTAGAAGGCTGAAAACCGTAATGGAGACTGGCTTAATGACTTCTTGCAAATAGATCTGGTCCATCTTTGCCATCTGAAATAGTCACCTTCCCTTGTCACTTCTGTGTCCCTGCAAAAAAGTGTTTAACAAATGATTTAGTGGAAATAAATTTCAGTCATGCCCAGTCTGTTTGGGGTTATGCACTGTATTTAAAGAGGAGGCAAACTGATGTTTTAGAGATATACTTTTAGTGAAGAAAAATAAAAACAACATAAGACAAACTTGTATGCTTAGTTCTGGTGATTATAGGATATTGTTTCTTTTTTATTAAAATAAGACAGGACATGCATGATTTTCTTGGTATCAGGATGTAACATGTAGACTTTAGGGCATGTTTTGTTAAAACAAATCTCTGTTATTTTAAGAATCCACAAATTTCACTGGATAAAGTTTGCTCTCATGATAATTTTTTTCAAGGCAGCCAAGCCTCTGCTCTTTTTACTGGTAAAACCATAGACAATATATATTGAAACTGGAAGCTAACTGAGTAAGGATCTTGAAAACCATCTTAAATCTTTGCACATTAAAATTACTATTGATTGTGAGTCACAGTGATATGACTCATCCTGAAAGTTAGATATGTCCCCAAGATGTTGCTGCATCAGTGTTTTAGGCCACTCATAATGAAATTGGAATTAGGGATTCTTGATAAGTTCTTTTGATTGATTTTTTTTTTAATAATGGTGGTATTATTATTATTATTATTTTAACAAAGGTAAAGAAGGGAGCAATGAGGGACTAATATGAGTGTGTTTTTTTTTTTTCTTCACATTTTTAAATCTGAAGTTGATATTTCAGCAAACAAACTAGATGTTCTTTGGTGTGATGCTGTGGTTATATCTCATTTACACAGAAGCATATGAAAATTATGCATATAGTTTAGATGCCTAAGCATTATCCATCTTCCAAATGCTTGAGTAATTCCTGTTGGGGCTACTTACGAATATTTATCTGAAAAATCTGCCCAGTAGCCCAGTATTCACTGGTCAAAAAGGAAATACAATGTTAGGCATTTATTCATATCCCTGTTCATTGCAGGGGAGTTGGACTAGATGACCTTTACAGGTCCCTTCCAACTCTAAGGATTCTGTGATGACTAGGAGAGGAACTTGAAGCAAATCAGGAAACTCATTTGTGCTGCTGCATAAATATGTTTGTAAAGTTGTTTATTTTGTAAATTAAATTTTGACTACTTCATACAACCTTGCTTGCTTTGTTTCAAGAAAGGATCTAGGCAGAACTTGGAAGGAAAAGCCTTGAATGATCAAATGTATGGACTGTCTGTCATATGGTTTATAATAGGAATTAGAATACAGTTCCAGGGTTTCGAGAAGAGATCAGAGGAAGAGGAGAAGATAAACTGAAATGCAAATAAAGAAATAGATATGCAAAATAAAATTAGTTTGTTAATAATTTTATAGCTAGTGGAGGAAATTTTGCACAACTGATACTTGTAGAAACTATTGCCAAAGGATGCTATAGAGACCAAAAATGTAAAGGGGTTAGGCAAATTTATGGAGTCTGTATTTGTCTACTAAGCTTGATGGTTCAGGTATGATTTCCAGGATATGCAAGTCTGAAAGTTTCTTGATGCATTGCACAGAAGCTATTATAATATACTTAGTCTTCAGCATCTCCAGGAAAGCATTGCTGACTACTCTTTGTGAAAGTGGATTAAACAGGCCTAGATTTAGTAAATATTCATACACTCTGGCAGGATGATGATATAATATTCTAAATATTTCTATTCTGAAGTATCTAGCAAATGTTAACATACTTCAGAGGCAACTACACCTGGTTTGGAAAGATTGAAATTGGATGCAGAAAGAATATGGTGAAATGTATCTATTTTAGTATGATAACATATTTGATGTTTCATTACAGTGTTTTTTTCCTTCCACTTGATATTTCTGAGCATTTGCAATTATTTAGGTAAAATGATACATCACTGCAAAACAATCACTCTATTTCTATTCACATTGTTCTATTTTATTAGAGACATCGCTGATTTGTTGATACTGCTTGAATGCTTCATTTCTTAAGGGAAATGTTCTAGAGCCAGAAGCCTTCAGATCCCACAAGCAGGAGATGGAAGTGAGTGGGCTGATATTGAGAAAAAAACTGTTGAGTGACATGATACATTGATTTAGACTATATTATCTTATCTCACATTTTAAAGAGTTAAAATTAGCTCAGGAACATATTTAGAAACCTAACACCCCAACAGATGGAAAGCTCCTTTATTTCCTTCTCCCCCAAAGTCACCTGGCCAAGGCTAAAAGAGCAAGCCAAGGCTATCAAGGTGTTTTGGATAAGTTTATTTCATTCTGCATATTATTTTTTACACTTCTCAGAATAGGTTGCAGCTCTCAGCAAAGCAGAATGCATCTTCATGGCTTTTCTTATTTCCTCATTAAAAAATAAATAAAAATAAAACAGGAGTTTATTTTAATTACGGTACGTACAGCATGTTATGGTCTACTGCGTCAAGCATTGCTATTTTGTGCCTGTGCTTAATTCCAACTTTAGACAGACATACATCATAAGTGTAAACACCTGCCTAGCTTCATTAAGGGTAGTAAAAATATCCCATTGTGGGAGGATCATAAGCTGTGTTTTAGGCAGTCTGTGTGTGATCTGTGACAAGAACATACAGTGCTACATCTTTCTCACTATCTGTATTCTTCTTTGGATGAGAAATATGTGATTCTCTCTGTCCTTGGCCCAGCATGTGCACATGTGCATGCATACGCAGAGTATTCCAGCAGTGCACATAGTAATTTAAAACAATTGTGCAGTAATCACACTTCTTAGGGAAACAAAATAAATCCCACATAGGGATCTAAACATGAGTAACTCACAAACCATCCTATGTCCATGTCATCTTTTTTTTCTTCACTCCCACTCTTCCCCCACCAAACACTTCTCATCACAGCTCCAAAGTCAAATTGCAAATATTTACAAGCAGACAAACTTGCAGCAAAAGGAGATTGGGCTCCTGATTCCCCTTGATTTCAAAAGAACGTGGGCAAACCTTACATATTTCAGTGCAGGGATTTATTTACTAGTACGGCTTTCTTTAAGCTCAAACTTTTCTCTCCTTAAAGCTGGTTGATTTTACTATTGTTAAACTTCAAAAATCAATAGCAAACCACTGTCTACAGTAGAGTCATCCCTTTCTCAATAATATGAAAATGTGGAACAGAAAAATTGTTAAAGTTTAAAATCATTTAAAAAATAATAATCATTCAAACAAAACAAGTTCTTCATAATTTCATGTATTTTTAATACTAGTAGACATAAATCCAGCTTGTCCTCAAGCTGCTGTTTAAAGCTGCTCATCAACATTCATGTGGTCTTGGTCACATAGGCCTTTGTTTCTAGCCCACGTTTCCTCCTACTCAGGATGTTGTTCCTGCTGCTAGAAAAGTCATAGCTCCTACTGATTTCCATGGAACAACACTGAACATCTGAAACAGAATGACGTGGATGCTTGTAAGAAGTATATTGGCATAGCAGATGTGATAATTGGGATATGCAGCCTCTCAGCATCTCTCTCTTCCACTTGCTTCTTTCTATATCGGCATTAGTGTCTTTCTGAAGTCTCATCCATGAAGAGATCTCTTATTCTCAATCATCCCTGCCAAACTAGAAGTACAACAGTGGATACTTTCATTTCACAAATTATATAGCAGAGATAATACAAATGCTAAATGAAATTCAGTCATCTTGCATTTTCTTTGACTAGTCTAGAGTATAATTTCAAGGACAGTAACCTTATGTTTTTCTGCAGTATTAGTGGGCTAGGGTTAGGGTTAGGGTTAGGTATGCAGCTCTTGAAATTTTGCAGTTGGTTATATTAATTCCAGCATTACCTGCAGACAGGAGAACAGCTGTCCTCTGCTCAGATAGTATGTTGCTGTTGAGCCTCTGGAGAACAGACTGTGGTCAGCAAGGAGGCTTTGTCACCTAATAGCGCTGTGTTGATAGTTTAGGAATAACAAACGTGTAATGAACAGGCATACACTTCAGATGCATGTTCATGTGTGGAAATCTTTAAGTATTTTATTTAGCAGTTGATGGTTGAATTTGATCTTGATAGTCTTTTCCAACCTAGTTGGTTCTATGATATAAACAACTTTGACAAGAGATTTCTTGCCAATTGTAGTGGGAGCTACAATTTTTATTTTTTATTTTTCTTTAAGCAGGATCTTTTGTTGACAGGACAAGGGGAAATGATTTCAAGCTTAAGGAGTGTAGATTTAGGTTGGATATAAGGAAATAGTCATTTGCAGTGAGGATGGTGAGGCACTGGCGCAGGTTGCCTACTGATGTGGTAGATGGCCCATCCCTGAAGGCATTCAAGGTTAGGCTGCATGGGGCTCTGGGCACCTGATCAAGATGTAACAGTCCCTGTTCACTGCAGGGGAGATGGACTAGGTGACCTTAGAAGGTCCCTTTGAGCTCTAAGCTTCTATGATTCTGTGGCTACCAGATAGGCTTAGCTAAGGTGTTTTGTTCTTGATTTTTATTTAAGTGAAAATATGTGAAGGAAACCAAGTAAAAAACCCTTCATAGCAGATATGTCCTAAGAAAGCAGGTGATCCGTGAGATACTCTATTGCAGCAATGTTTGTACATAACACACACAATTTCTTATCGTTTCTTATCCAGAATGCTATAGTCCTCCTAACCTATATTATTGAGGTATTCAAGTAGTGCAGTGAGGGTGGATTTCCTACAGGTATTTCATTCATTCAGGAACATGGGAAGTATTCCAATTTCTTCCCACTAAAACAACATCATATCTGTACATTTTTCTCCACAATTATCTCTTGAATGCTATTTACTGTCATTTCTGGTTGCAATAACACATACAACTTTAAGCTGAGTATGCTCTTAAATCATTGCATTACCAATGAACCAACAAAGTGACAGACCATGAAAAATCAGAATATTTAACAAAACAATGTTTCTCAAAAAAAAAAAAAAAAAAAAAAAAAAAAGAGTGGAATAATTACCTGAAATCTGTGACTTGGTATTCCTGCCAATTACACTTTCTTTTAATAAACAAAATTCTATGAGAAATGGCAATGCAGTTATTCTCACGTATCTCTAGGGAATGAACACACACAATTTAGAAAACTTGTTAGTAACTGAATCTGCTAATAATGACTGCTCTAGTACGTCTATTATCAGATAGAAAATATTATATCTTTAGAGCTGTGATACTCAGATATTAGTTTCAGGGATCAAATATGAGAATTTTTTTTTCAATAACTGTATTTCCTCAGAAGAGCAAAACATGGTAGACTCTGTAAGTCTTAAAAATATAAAAACAGCAGTACTGAATGAGAGATTTCTCATGTGGCTTGGTGGCCTATTTGACACAGGGAACAGTAATATTGAGGATTTTACATACGTGTTCTTTCAGAGATAACAGGTAGGTATGGTTCAACTTGGGAATTACATTAAGTGAACTGGAACAGGAAAAATCCTTGTAGTTTGAAGAAGAACCTGAAGGCTTCTGAGACCTTCTCAGAAATCTGTGAATTACCAACAGCTTTTTCTTTTCTTCTCCCTCCATTTTCTTTTCCAAAAAGATACTTGGAGGCATGTAGGTAGTAGTCATTTTCAGTATACACTTTTAAATTATTATAATCTATGTTTTTGTTGTAGTTGTCATTCTTTAAACATGACAGCTATCATGAAGAGTGTACCATTCTGTTACTATTTTACTTTTCTCGTCCTACTTTGTTATCTAGATCCTAGAAACAGCTGATGCAGTCTTTCAGAATCTGAGCCCCCCCCAGTTCTTGCTGAAGCTAATAAGAGCTGAGAGTGTACATAGTTTACAGGACCTGGCTTTTGCTCATTTTAACATTCTTTGCTCAGCCTCCATTCAGTTTATAATGTGAGTCATACTCTTAAGAGTATTCTTGTAATTCCTTTGATTCCCCACCCCACCCTTCACCTTTTTAGGTTGTCAGCTTAAACCTAGAAGTTAAATTAACTTTGTTTTCAGTATCCAGTCAGTAAATCTATAAAGTTAAAGAAATATAAAGGCAACTCTAGGGAGATATTCTATTTTTTAGGTATCTAATCCTTATTTTTCCTGGAGGGCTAAAAACACTGAAGTCCTATTAAAAACAAGCTTTCTTTCTTGCCTTTATACACTGTTGAATGCCATCTGGGGGCAGGAAATGTCCTGAAGACATGAGAAATGGAGGTGGCTGTCATGTTTGATTTAGCTGTGGTTAGTGGATGTGGGGAATTAAAGTAGCAAGGAACATGATTTCAGTCCACATACCAGCCAGTTCACAAAAACCAGTGGCTTTTGTTGTTTTTGAAGATATCTCTAAAATGAAACAAAACAAAACAAAACAAAAAAAAAGAGGTGATAATAAGATGACAAACATGCTACAAATCCACCATGTTCTTTCCACATCATATTTTACTTTGCTTTTGCTTCAAAGTATAATTTCAAAGGACAACATATGCAAAATAGATATATATATATTATTTCACTGGAATATATGCACTTCTGAAATGTGTTCTTTGTTCTTGCTGACTTTCATCAAAAAACAACCAAAAGAAAATGTATTTTTCCTTTTTTTTTTCTTTCTATCTGATCCTATGCACCCTCCCTATTAACTTAGCCATCTGTTTTGTTTATGTCTTCATTTAATTTCTTGTTAGTCTAATTAAATTTCCCAAATGAAGCTACTCCTTATGGACATTTTTCTTGGAGTGTTACTTTGAGATAAATTAAACTAGGTAGGAATCTACTTCCTTTTGCCTACTGACATAAGAAGTTCTCTGAGCCAAATGGTCTTTGCAGCATTGTGTTCTCAAGGCCAATTGGAAGCAATGTTAGATAGTGGAGGCTCTGCTCTGGTGAGTGCTCTTGCTAGCATTTAGGCAAAAGAGTTTGATAACAGATGATGATTATTGGTCTCTTACTGGTTAGTGAGATATACTTTAACTCTGGACAGCATATTACACTGTAGGCTGGCTGTAGATAGCCTGCACTTGTAAATTTTTTCTTTGTGATTTTTTTTTTTTAATTTGTCTTTGGTTTTGGTTTAATCCTGAACTGGATGGTGAATCATGAGAACTGCTGCTTTGTCTCTGAACTCAACATATAGTGCCTGAGGTAATTTCCCTACTTCTTATTTCAGAAACCTGAAATAGAAAACACTTTTTTGTTTCTGTTTCATTTTCCCAGTTTCTTTTTTCCTTCCACTTTCCAATCTTTTTTTCTCTCTTTTTTTTTCTCCCTCTCATGACCTTCCTTTTATTTATTCATTTATTTATTTATTTTGCTTCAAGGTGAGAAATTACTTTAATCTTAGCTTATACTCACTTAGTGTAGCAGAAATAAACTTTTGTTCCTGCACAAATTGTAATTAAATTTAAGCATTTTCTGAATTTTATGATATCTCAGTTACAAAGTAGGTGACGTTACTATAAAAGCAAAAAATTGAATTAACCTCTTATTAACGTTCATAGAAGTTGAAACTAATATATATGGAAAGAATCCAGAAAATGGACACTAATCTTGTAGATTGGTAGTGGTGGCAAGTCGTACCAATACATTGTGTCATGCAGGCACTTAGTGCAGACTGAAGAGTGCCTGCAAAAAAAGCCAATGGAAATAAGAACGTTGACACTTGTTCCTATTTCCACAGCACCTAGCCTAAAATTGAATGTTCTACACTCTATAAGTTCTACTTCAGAATGCTTTAACCTAATTTAGGACAAAATAAAGCTATCAAAGAAGACAAAAAATAAATAATTGTAGAAGAGAACCTCAAGAAGCAGTTAACTCATCTAGTCTTTTGTAATATGTGAGAAGATAGATATTTAATTTCATTCAGGAACCTTCAAAGTAACAAAATTAGGGTAAAAGCTGCGTGCCATACTTGTGCTATCTCTATTTTACTAAATTTGGAGATTTATGTTGGTGATTATGTGATGAAAGATGGGCTCTTTCTCATGAACTACTGTTAACATCACATTCACGTGAGGTTCATTTTCACTGATATATATTTTTGCTTTTTTCTGATTTAATGTGACCTTGAATAAGATCTGTTCTTTGTATATGGTATATTTAACTTATTGAATGGTAAACATGCTTTATAATTATTTTATTAAATTGTCCTCTCTCTTTTAGATTTCAAAGACAAACATTTGAGAAATTATGGAGACTGAGCAAAGAGGTAAGAGCAATCTTATTCCTGTTTAATAACAACACTTTTTCATACTGATACTGTTCTGCATTTTAAAAATCCACTATGAATACTTTCTGTGTATCAAATAATCTTGCCAAAAGGCAACACTATTCAGAAGGTGGTTTTCAATGCCAAGAGGAAATCTAGTTTCCACAAAGTTTATTTACTGGGTAAAGAGAAACGAATTCCAACTACTATTGCACTTAAAAACAGAGGATAATTCTGTTGTTCTGCCCAGTCTTAGGTCGTATACCATCTTTGGCAAAGGCAAACAATGCTTTCACTCCTCGCTTACGCAAATGTAACTGAGAATTTTTTTCCCTGAAATGTCCCTTGCTTTGAGAAATAATCTACATTAGTCATAAGAATTAGAATTATTTTGCCAGTCATTCGGTGTTGAGAGTCTATTATCTAGCACTTTAATGGCCAATCTTTGGCAGGTTTAGGTAGCTTGGATATGAGGTCCCCAGGAGCTGTCTGATCAGCAGGGAACCACTGCTCCCCTGCAGTGTGTGTACCTGTGTTCACTCCTTAGGTGACACAATGGATTAATACCCAGATCTCACATTCAATGGGATCAGGAACATTAGATGTACACAATATATATAGTCACTACCAGATCATTCACCAAGAACAAACTATGATGCACGGAATGTGATGTTTCAAACAAGGTAGCCCCCTCTAGGCAGCAAAGTAAAAGACTGCATGCTAGTTAACAAACTTTTCTTAGTTCTCTTTCTCCAGTAGGGTTAAATTAGAATAGGGAACCTATGTTTTGATTTGCACCGGGACGTAAACCTACAGTGCAGTGATTGCTCCAGTAAAAATCATGTGTTTGAAAGTTTCATTCAGCCAAGGTAGCCAGGTGGAGGTGAATTTTAAAAATCCTTTAAAAATCTTTGAGTTTTTTTCTTTTTTGGGGGGGGGGGAGGGGGGAGGGAGCAGGGGAGGGAAGATTATGATTATAACCAACCTTTTAGCAGAAGTGAGGGTCCAGAATTGTTTGCACAGATAAAAATGAGATTTTACAGATAGGAGAACTGAAAATTCATAAACCAGTTTAGCTGTTAAAGTGACATGTTGTAGAAATATCTTCCATGTACAATAAACCCTAGGGGTTTTATTCTCTTCTTATGTTCATGTACATATGAGTTACATCTCTGTCTTACAACTTCTCGTTTTGTTATTGGGTCTTAAATTTCTCAAAGCTTCAACTGTCTTGTCAGGGAAGGAGTTTATAGATGGAAGTGGAATTTAAAAACTTAAAGTAGGTGTCTAAATGGAACAGCTAGTTCTTGAAATGTCTATACAGTGCTGCTGGCTTCGTAGAAGGTATTTACCTAGTAAGCTTAAGCTCTTTTCTCTCAACTCCAAACTCTGTTAATGCTGTTTCTGAATGTGCTTGTGGCTTCTTACATACTTTGATGTCTGAACCTGGGTGTGGTTCCCAGACTAACAATTGTCCTGAGTATTTCTATCTCAGTCCTCTGTCTGAAAGTGGTGATGACCGCTTCTACTGGCTGACTTGGTATTTAATAGAGTCGCCTGGCATGTGAAGGTCAAGGGTGTATAATAGTTTGCAATATGAATGCAAGTTTTTCCTTATTTTCAAGAAAGTGTAGCTTGGTATAATTCCTTGCAAAGTCTGTATTCCATTTAAAAGCTTGCTTTTATGGTGCTTCATCATACTAAGCAGAGGGCATTGTGGTCAGCACTTTCTTGCTCTCTATATGTGCTTTGCTTACTATTTACAACAGAAGAGGACGTTGATTTTTAATGAAGTGAGTGACATTCATTAACTACCCAGTGACTAATTCAAAATAAACCAGCAAAGTCTGAACAAAATAAAAATAATTGACCTACAGAGATGGCTGTCTTCTGTGAATCATCTAATGCCACCTACTTCGGATTGGCGTTTCATTAAAAATTAGTGAGGATTTTTCCCTTTGTGACATGGTATAGTAATGGCAGATATGTCCAATTAGTGCTTTTCCCAGTAGACAAGATATTGTAATTATTTTTAAGGAAGAGAAAAGGGGTGTCTGATAAAGAAACATATGAAAGAACTGTCTTGACTTTCTTTCCAGTACATGCCACATTGCTTATATAGATATATAGACCATAAGGGATCTTATTTTTAGTGCATTGCACTAAAAAATGCAGGAAAATACTACCAGGAGCTGAGAATTATGTTTTTGCAGTGTATTAAGCATTTTACTGGGTTTGTCTGGGATGGTGTTAGCTTTCCAGATTTCCATTTTAGGCTTCCGACTTAAGATTCTGACTAAACACCAAAGTGTTTTAGATATTGCTGAGCAGTATCAAGGCTTTCCCTTTTTTTCATTCTATCCCATGTTGAGTAGGCTGGGACTGGGTAAAGGACAGGAGGGGGATATTGCCAAGACAGCTGACCTGAGATGACCAGAGGGATATTCCATGCTACATAAGGTCATGTCTGACAATAAAACTAGGAGGAGGTTTTTCCAGTGAAGCCATTGTTCAAGGACCGACTGGGCATTATTCTGGTGGTGGGGGGTGGTGAGTGATTTCTTTTGCATCACTTTTGTTGGTTTTGGTTTTCCTCTTTATTTTCCTTTACTTATTAAAAAGTCATAATTGACCTACAAGATTGGTCTTGCTTTTGATTCATCACTTCCTTCTTTTGCTTGTGGGAGGTGAGTGAGCACCTGGCACATATCTAATTGCTGGCTGTGGTCAATCCTACCACAAGCACGAGGCTTGAAATTCACTCTAACTTCCATCTTTTGGACTGGGAACCAGAAGTGGACCATTTTTAAGAAGTTTTCTTGAAACTCTTGAAAGCTAAGACCAAAACAACTATAGAAAACTTGTACTTCAAATCAAGACCTGTTTTATTTTAAGATAAAGTGCAAAAGATTAATTTTTAGGAGAAACTTGCATATTTTATAAAACTTCATTGAAGTTTTAAGTTTTTGCTGTATTTCACATATACCAGATCTCAGAAAAATGAAATCATGATGCAGTCACTATGTCATTCTATACATCATATTTTAGCTTTGAAATCTTTTCCATACTTTGTTATTTTTCAGATCTTAAATTCCTCCCACACCTCAGAAATAAATTTTAAGGTGATGCCATGTACTTGGGAATCACTTCCAGCTTAAGAGAAAGGTGCAATCAAATGCTGAAATTTTGGCAACTGATATGGAGAGATTTCATTATGGTAGAAACTACAGGCTGAAATCTAGTTAGATTCTTGGAAATTGAATAAATTCAATGTTTCATCCTTGTATATTTTCCTATAAAAGGGAAAAGGATAACTGTTAGTGTAAAACCTAGTCGTGTGATTTAGAACTAGAAAATGTGGCTTCAGTTCCATGTGATAAATTTATCACCAGCTTCATAAGGAGGTATGAAAAAGAAAGAATTTTACTTTACACTTGTTTGCAAGAAAATGAGGAAAGAGGAAACTATGCTGAAAACTCAATCAAAATTCATTTTGATGAGATTCCTGAAATAGTTCTGTAAAACAGTGTGAGCCTGGAAATGAAATAAAAATCAGTGAACAAGATTTCTATCAATTTAATGAAATTTCTTTAAAATACTGTTTAAATTTCATACCTTGATCAGTATATCAGCAAGGGATACTCAGCAATTAAATATTTGAGGCAACAAAATATTTGAGGCAATATCAGATAGAGAGAGCTATTTTCCTCCTTTGATTTATTGACTACCATGTCTTGTTTTCATACCATCTCAGTTCTGACTATTACTTTATTTTTATCCCTTATTTACATAGCATAGGAATCAAAAATGAGATCAAAGGGAAAAATAAACTTCCTGACATCATAGAAGACCATAAAAGAGAATATGCATTCGAGAGCACCTGAGGTAGTGGTTTTTCTACATCTGCTCTGCTGCCCAGGACTGTTAAATCTATCCTGAAAATCAGAGGCAGGGAGTAGGCTAGGACACATCCAGGAAAAAGAGAAGAGGGAGTGATTATTTTGGTATTTCTCAAGTGCAAAGCCTTTCTCACAAAGTAATAAATTAAACCTTGGTTCCCTATAGTGAGATTGGGAAAAAGGATGGGATGAATTATTTTGCCACCTCTCTTGCTCTGTGTAGCTTGGCAGCAGAAAGTTTAGCCTTGGCTGTCAAGTATTCATTTGGAAGCTGAAAAAGTCTGAGTACTGGACTGCAAGTCTACTGGTTGTGATAGATTTCTGTCTCATGCATTACCCCCCCTATATATGAAAATAAAGTGATCAAGAAGATGCTGTGAAGTGGAAGGTCACTGTAGGCAATTTCCAGGAACAGAAAAAAAGAAAAAAAATTTATACCGTACTGAAACTGCACCCTTTCTGTCTCAGCAATGCTTCTGGGAGCACGTATGAAATTTGAGCCTGCGCGGGTCCCCCTTCCCCTCACCCTTCTCTCCTGGGGCACGACAGTACAAATGGGAGAAGGCTGCATTCCTCAGCGCCCCTTTCTCCAAACTGTAAGTGAGAGGGGCGAGATAATTTCTCTTTGATATCTTTTCCTATAGTGCCTATTTCTCAAGTAAAGGCTCTGTCACTGCCTTTGTTTGCTCTACATTTTGGCGAGCCAGGCAGCCAAATATCTTTAAAGTACCCAATTATAAGCCTCCTAAAATAATTAAAATAATTACCATGGCATTTATGAACAATATCATGGGATAGTTTGGACTAGCCTTTTGAGTGAAGTTTTGCCAGGGCACATCCTGGGATTGCTAGGATCCCCATATCACAGGATTGCTTCTATCATTGAAAAATGGGGCCCCCTGGAGGATGGAGGAAATGTTCAGGAGTCCCCAGCTCTCCTGGCTGAGTATTTCAATAGTCTTAGCAAAAGTGTACTCACTACTTGAGAATGACAGCTGCCTCCATGGTGGTGTGGCTACTGCTGATGGCCTTGAACCAGCTAAATATAACTGAAGTGGCTCTCACTGATGAAAATCAACTATTCCGTGACTGTGTTGAAGAACTGGAAAGACAAGTCACAATTTTGTTTGGGAAAAAAACAAATTCCATCCTTCCCCTACAGAAGATTCGGAACATCTCTTTAGAAATTACCTGGGACCCTGTACAAGAGAATCCACATAAACCGGACTTTGTAAATGAAAGCACTAAAAGGTCGGATCTTGAGGCTCCACTAGAGCTAGATCCCTTTGAGATCCAACCAGTTGTAAATCAAAAAACAACAACAACAAAAAACCCCACAGGATAGGCCAGCGGGGGTGCCCCCTGACCAGTGGCTTCCTGCCCAAAGCACATTACATGTAACAGCTCGCCCATACATGGCAGCTGAATTAATGGATCTAGTACAGCAGTTTAGATAAAAACCAAGAGAGAGCGTTCCAGCGTGGCTGCTCCAATTATATGACATGGGGACAGAAAGTGTTGTGGTGAATGGACCAGAAATTTCAAAACTGGCATTCATTACCACTCACCCTGCCCTCAGGCAAAGACTATATGCGGCTGTCCAACATAATGAAGAAAATCATTCACTGACTGCATGGTTAATGGCTGCATGCCATATAACATGGACAAATAAGAGTGACATACCATTAAATACTGGCCTATGGTCCTCTATGGAGGACTTGCAAAACTACATTTGAGAATTAGGCAGGAAAGAGGCAATCTATGAGGAGGATTTTGAGAGCCCGAACGTGATGAATTTTTCAGTAGGAATGAGGGATCTCATCCTGCAGCAAGCTCCACCACATCAGTATGGTACTTTGGAATCCACACAGTATCTCCTAGTGGCCTCAGAGGCCATTATACAACAGGCCGCCCAACTGGTGGCAGGTCTGGGGGAAACAGAGTGCCTGCGGGCCAGGCACAATGTCTGAATGGTGGTGGAAAAGTCAGAAATCTATGCACCACCATGACCTAGGAGGCCTGCCCCTGAGGTAATTCAATCTGGACCCATCAGGGTCTCAGGAAAACAAATGTTCAATGACCTGACTAGAGAGGAAGTTCTATTTCAAAAGATCAATGGACAGCCTAATCAGGTCTTATTGCAACTATGAAAACAGTTACCAGTCAGAGATTCCAGTGCTCCCCTAGAGGGGAAGGAGTTAGACTCATAGAATGGATTCCATAAAACACGTGGAATCTAGAAGACTTCATAGTACCATCAAAAAAATGTAAAATTCCTCAGGTGGCCCGGGCAGCCACAGTCGAGCCATCAGAGGAAAAAGACTTAGGGACTGCAGAGTTGATGGCATGACAGAGGAGCCAAAATTCTGCAAGACTAGGGTCGCTAGAGGGGACCAGAGACCCTACGTCAAAGTAATGATTCATTGGTCCAGAAAAATTGCGCAGTAGGTTATGGCACTAGTACATACTGGGGCTGACCCAAACCCCCATATGGCCAGTCAGGAAGTCAGATGATATGTGGCAAATGACAGTAGACTACAGAGAATTAAATAAAGTCACCCTACTGATCCATGTGGCCATACCCAACATTGCCTTCCTCATGGATACATTAAGTAGAGAAATAGAAACATATCACTACATTCTGGATCTAGCAAATGCATTTTTCAGCATTCCAATTGCTAAGGAATTTGAAGACCAGTTCGCATTCACACGAGAGGGCATTCAGTGGACTTTTCAAGTCCTACCTCAGGAATACATGCATTCACCTACTTTTTGTCATAATTTGGTGGCACATGGCAAATTGGAACAAACCATCTACTGTCAAAATGTACCACTACACTGATAATTTGATGCTTATGTCTGACTCAATCAAGGCATTAGAGAAAACAGTACCATCATTAATTACTTATTTAGAGGAAAAAGGATGGGCTGTAAATCCACAAAAAGCACAAGGACCAGGGCTATCAGTTAAATTCCTGGGTGTTGTCTGGTCAGGTAAGACTAAGGTGTTACCCAGTGCAATCATTGATAAGATTAAAGCATTCCTGGTTCCCACGAAACCAAAGCAGTTGCAGGAGTTTTTGTGTATATTAGGATGCTGGCGATCCTTTATACCCCACTTAGCACAACTGCTAAAACCTCTATATCAATTAACAAAAAAAAGGCCAAGTATGGGATTGGAGTAGAAGGGAAAAAGAAGCCTTCCAGCAAGCAAAAATAGCTGTTAAACAGGCCCAGGTGCTGGGTATATTTGATCCAACCCCTCCAGCTGAACTAGATGTGCATGTAACCCAAGAAGGATTTGGCTGGGGGCTGTGGCAGAGCCAGAGTTCCATTCAAATCCCAGTTGTGTTCTAGTAACAGATTTGGCATGGAGCAGAAGAGAGATACAGCATGGTTGAAAACCAGTTATTGGCTACCTATTCTGCACTGCAGGCAGTAGAACCAATAACTCAGACTGCAGTGGTTATTGTTAAAACAACTTTACCGATTCAGGAGTGGGTAAAAGACCTAACCCACATTCCTAAGACTGGGGTGGCCCAATCACAAACAGTAGCATGCTGGGTCACTTACCTTAGTCAGAGAAGCCGCCTGTCATCATCTCCACTGAAGGAAATGGAGAAAGATACTTGAGCCGGTAACACATCACAGTGAGACACCTGAGGAAATAGTGGTTACTTGCCCAGAGAAGAGTCCTGTACAGGAGGGGAAATACCCTATTCCACAAGATGCCTGGTACACAGATGGATGCAGCAGAGGGAATCCAAGTAAGGTGGCGAGCTGTTGCATACCATCCCTTGACTGAAACAATATGGTTCGAAGAGCGGGATGGACAAAGTAGCCAGTGGGCTGACCTATGAGCTGTGTGGATGGTGATAACTCAAGAACCTGGCAACAGTGCACTGAACATCAGCAGAGACAATTGGGCAGTCTACCGAGCGTTCACACTCTGGATAGCACAGTGGGCCACTCAGGATTGGACTATCCATGCCTGACCTATCTGGGGCAAAGATATGTGGGTTGATATATGGAACGTGGTTAGGCACAGGACTGTACAAGCATACCACGTCTCTGGTCATCAACACTTGCAATCACCAGGCAGTGATGAAGCTGACATACTGGCTTGAGTCTGATGGTTAGGAAGTACGCTAGCAGAAGGCATAGCCCACTGGCTGCATCGGAAATTACGGCATGCAGGACAGAAGACCATGTGGGCAGTGGCTATAGCATGGGGACTGCCCATACAGTTACTAGATGTTGTCCAGGCTTGTCAGGACTGTGACACTTGCTCACGAATGAGACCAAGACCTCTGCTGGAAACTACAGTCCATCTCACTAGAGGACATAACCCATTACAGCTATGGCAGATTGATTATATAGGTCTCCTTCCTCGATCTGAGGGGGCCAGATATGCTGTAGTCTGTGTTGACACAGCAAGTGGATTGATGCAAGCCTATCCTGTAGCAAAGACAAACCAAGCCTATACCATCAAAGCTCTAACTAGGTTGATGGCATCATACGGGACTCCTTAGGTCATTGAGAGTGACCAAGGTACACATTTCACAGGTGCAACTGTGCGGAAGTGGGCTGAAGACAACATCATCAAATGGCGGTTTAACCTGCCCTATAATTCAACGGGAGCAGGCCTAATAGAAAGATATAATAGGATCCTGAAGGCTGCTCTGAAGGCAGATTCACAGTCCTTGCAGGGGTGGACCAAGAGGCTTTATGAAACCCTGCGAGACTTGAATGAGAGACCAAGAGATGGCAAGCCAAGTGTTTTAAGGATGTTGCAGACAACATAGGACTCCCCACTTAGGATACAAATTACAAGCAAGGACACCTCGCTCAAGCCACAAGTTGGCACCATAAATAATCTTCTGCTCCCTGCCCCTGAGGACCTGGAGCCTGAGAGACAGAAGGTAAAATGGCCTTGGAAGGTGCAAGCAGGACCAAAATGGTGTGGTCTCCTTGCACCTTGGGGAAGGTTCTTAGAGGTTGGGGGATCAGTAAAGCCTCCAGTAATGGGTACATGGCCAGCAAAGGTAGTAGTTGACACCCTTGTTTTCATTGCAAAGGAGAAATTAATCATGTCCATGCGGCAAATTAGAACCCCCCATTTGGTACCTGGTATAGTGATTCAGCCACAGATATCAGGCCAAAGAGTATGGTATCGAAGACCAGGACATGCCCTGATACAGGCGGAGGTGTTGACTCAAGACCGAAATTCAGCCTCTATCTTACCGTGGAGGGCAGACCACAGGACAGCTGGCAGGAGCAACTTCACTCCAGCATGCTCTAGTGTCTGTAAGGAAACATTGCAACACCCTGTGGTGCACTGCTGAACTTTTGGGAACCAGTGAGCATGAATCAGAACTGCAACTCGTCATTGAAGAAGATATTCCTTGAGAAAGAACATCAAGTACTGGCCCAACAGAACCTTGGAGAAGACTGCCAGTAATTGTCTTTATTGTATTAACATTCTACATTGCAGTGGGTACTGTACATATGTCAGGATGTGCATTGTGTTTTGGGCCACCAAACTGCAGGAGGTCACCCCCTACCTGCTCATCATTGGTTCATGATGTGAAGGGGTGGAGTGTAGTGACATTCCAAGGTCACAGCCTGAGCCAATACATGAGCACATGACTGCCTGGAGCGGAGAGGAGGGTGGGGGTACTGGAGCCACCCTTTCTGTCTCAGTAATACTTATGGGAGCATGTGTGCAATCTGAGTCTGCGTGAGTTCCCCTTCCCCCCGCCCTTCTTTCCTGGGGATGACAGTACAAATGGGAGAAGGCTGCATTCCTCAGCTCGTCCCTTTCTCCAAACTGTTAGTGAGAGGGGCAAGATAATTTCTCTTTGATATCTTTTCCTATAGTGCCTATTTCTCAAATAAAGGCTCCATTGTTGCCTTTGTTTGCTCTACACTGTTGGTTTAACAAGTTTAGAAATTGAGCAGCGTCCAAGAAAAAGTAATGAAATGGTTAAATACAACAGAGACTACCCAGAAAACTTGTTATTAGCATACAGACATTCCCTCTTTGGATTTTGTTTTGCATAAAGCAGAATTCTGCGTTTTCCTGTTGCATATTTCTACTATTCAAACAGGTGTACTGAAATTTACCTCTAGAGATTCTTCCAAGGAAATTACATCTCTAAAAATTACTTGTTCTGCTATATATAGTAGAGACAATACATCTCCTCTCTGGAATAGTCTGACATTATGCCCAGAGAAGAGAAGGCTCTGAAGAGAACTTATAGCAGCCTTCCAGTATCTGAAGGGGGCCTACGGGAAAGCTGAGGAGGGACTTTTTATAAGGGAAGGTAGCAACAGAATGAGAGGAAATGGCTTTAAGCTGGAAGAGGGTAGATTTAGATTAGATATCAGGAAGAAATTATTTACTGTGAGGGTGCTGAGACACTGGAACAGGCTGCCAAGCAAGGCTGTGGATGCCCCCTCCCTGGAAGCACTCAAGGCCAGGCTGGATGGGAATTTGAGCAACCTGGTCTAGAAGGAGGTGTCACTGCCTATTGCAGGGGTTTGGAACTAGATGATCTTAAAAGTCCCTTCCAACCCAAACCATTGTGTGATTCTAAGAGAGAGTGAAATTTCAGTGTGACTCAGTTTAGGGATAATTGTTTCAGAGAAGATCAGGCAGATCCAACCCACTTGGTCTTGTGTACCCTTTGGAAATCTGGTGTTTCTTGAGAGTTCAGTATACGTGCTGTCACTTGGCTTCATCCTTAGAACATTTCCTTATATATGTTTCCTAGGTCTCAATGTAACATTATTCTTGAAAGGCAAAAATCAGCTTGTTCACTTCATTCACTTCATGCAATTATGAAAATGGATTGTCCATCTATATCCATGCCTAAATTAATGATTTTGGAGACAAAATATGAAATTCAAGTATCCAAAATACAAGCTAAACACAATTTATGTCTCTAAATGAGTTAGCCTTAGAGGCTATAGTGCCAGGTTTCTACTACAAACACTAGCTGAGATTCCTGAAGTCTACATGCCAGCAGGTATCACTGTTTCAGGCCTACTTCCTGTTGAATACTTATGGTTTAAATTCCAAAAGGGCACTTTTTTTTTTTTTTTTTTTCCTCAGATCTCAGTAGGGATGCTGAACACATTTGGCATGCACAAGAAATCTGAGTTTAGTGTTTCAAATTTGGCTACCTGTTCTCAGAAGTTCAGACGATGTCTTATACTATCATGTCTTGAAGGACAGTATATAAAGCCTAAATTCAGTTTCCTTGTTCCCTAGGATAAAACAAAGATGTTTCACTGTTTTTATATTTACACTTGAGTTTTGTGCAGTATTTTCACTAGCTGACAGCAGAATTGCCCCTGGTTGGTAATGTGTCATCATCTAGTTGAAACCGTGCTACCTGCAGAACTCAGTATGAGAGTATGTTTATGGGGCAAACAAGAGTGCAACCTAAAGAAAACTTGAGGCTGGAGGCCATTACCTAAAGGGAGCAACAGGAAGAAGATTTAGAGCATGCTGTCAGTACCACTTGGAAGAAAAAAATCTAATAGCAGAAAATACAAATATACCTGCAAACAGACAGTAGCCTTTAACTTTTCTGCAGTTTTGTTTCATAGTGTTAGTGGCTACACTGTGATCTACGCCAATGGTGACAGAAAGGTTCCGGTGATAACTGAGGACTTCTCATTTCACTGGGTTGAATGTCACAGATACCAGCCCCCTAAGGAGCCACAGATTCCTTACCCTTCCCCCAGCATTCAGCTTATGCCTGAAGGAAAGCAGAGTCATGTGGTTCTGAGGGAGAGCAGTTAGAACCTTAGGCATATTTGCTGGATAACTGGTGTTTAATAAGTTGGAACAATTCAAGTGCTGAAGGTGGGGAAGTTTGTCATGATCATAGAGTAATAGCAAGAAAAGAAAGGCAAAAGTCATGTTTTCTAGTAAAGGAAAAATAATGCTGATTTAAAAGCACAGTGTCAAACTAGTGAAAGAATTATGCACATAGATTCTGAATATTTAAAAACAATGCACAAAAGTTGGGAACTTAATTAACCAAATGTATTCACCGTTACATGGTGTATCATTAATCAAATATCTAAAATTCTCTTAAAAGTTTGTGTGTAACATTATTCTTTCTTTTGATGCTTGGGTGTCATTATTTACAAGGTCATGAAAATGCTATATCATGTTCCATAGTAACAATTGGCTCTCTGGGAATTCTGTAGTTGCAAATTAATTTAACTGCAAGTCACAAAGATGTAATTTATTATTAAAAATTATCACTTAATTTGCAATATTTTTGGTAATTTCACAACATTATTTTCTGGTTAATTTTCAACCTGTAAATCTTGTTAAACTTAAGGGGAACATTTTTTTTTTTAATTTTCTAAAAAACATGATATAGATAATAGCTTTTTTTTTAAAAAAAAAAATATTTTTTATTTCTTTACCTCATTCTCTTCAGTACAATTTTGGCTTTTAATCTCAGTTGGACCATGAATTGTTTGAGACTTTGCAGAATTGAGCTATTTAATTTTTTCTGTCTCTCTAAATAATCAAATATTGATTGTTTTAATGAAAATAAACTCGCTTCATTGCTGTGTACCATACCTAGCAAAATTGTATCTTTGTTTACTTGCATAGGCAGTAAGAATAATAAATCATTAGTTAATAACATAAAATCTATACTATTAGTCATAGAACTATTTGTAGGTTGTGTTCATGAAAACCAGGTGAAAGCAATCACTAGTCCTACTTTGCTACATTGCAGAACACCTCTGTTTCTGCACAAGACTCTTTGTACATGCGTAGAAGCATCTATGCAGAAAACATGTTCTTCAAAATGACTTTAGTGAAAATAAAAATCAAAACCTAGAAACAAAATGACTTCCACTGCCTCTAAGGTCTTTAAGAACTATTGCACACATGGATTATTAAACTGGTATCAGTAACAGATATAGCCTTTGGGTTACTCTAATTGACCAAGCACAGCTTTCACATTAGAGATTTTAGAATATGAAGGTCATTAATGTTTGCTCTCAGAGTTGATGTTTGAGACACCATAGATGTTAATGTTGAATCACAGGAAGGGAGATTGTTTTTGCATGTTTTTGTCTTTGGTTAGAATCTTACAGTCATGTTTCTCTTCAATGCGCCAATACATACTTACAGTGTATTCAGTGGAACCAAATCCTCATATGACTGTTATTAGTAGTATGAGAATTATGGCTCATTAATTTTAAATCCTGGGATTTTTTGAGATTTATTTAGATTTAATCATCTAAGGTCTTAGATTAGTTTTGTAAATTATTGTAACTCTCTGCCTCTATTCAATTAGGAATTGATATGCAGTGTGCTGTGGAGGCTTTTTAATCGAAGCTGAGATTGAACAACAGTTTAGAGTAAAGATATTCTTTTGCTGCAGAATAAGGGATTTCCTGTATGAATTAGGAAGAACAAATAGTAAACTTGTAAGTGTTATGCTGCTAGTTCTGCACACTATGTTCTGCACATTTCAGCACAATTCTATGGTGGTACCATTTAGTTTATTGTTGCTAATTTTACCATAGTAAGAAACAGGGTGTATTCTTTTATTCAGAGTATTTTTAAGAAAACCTCTCCCTTCTGGATGTAGATAGAAGCTGAGGATTTTGGGTAGGCCACAGTCTTATGCAACTGGAGAGGGAGGAAATACTATCTTCTCAGATTGTCAGAGAGCTGAGTCAGATTTCAATCAGAGTGCTTGCTTTTTTCTGTGGAAATAAATGAGGTACAGGAGGTTTGTATTAACAAATAATCAGACTTGCTTTTGCTTTGTCTCTCAGTTTTTGTTCTTACTGAAGTATTCTGTCAAATTGTTTTGATTTTGGAAAACTGTGAGCCATTATCCTTATTCATCCTTTAGTCCCTCTGCTTAGCACAAAAGGTTTTACTGCTTCTATGTGTGAAGAGGAGAGGTCTTGTTTGCTCCTTAAGTTGTTGACAAAGAGTAACAGAAGACATTGTAGGAGTTAGAGTGGAGAGGTGAAGAAATGTGGAGCATACCAGAACCACATTATTTCTGTTTTATTTAAAGAGAAGAAAATGAATGAAATGTTCTTAGAGGGAACAGTAAGGATATAGGTTCCTGGGGAAAAAGAGCATTATGTGGGTTGGAACAAGGTCTCAGGTTTTTTTCTCTGTGGAAACACACAGACTTACAAAAAGAGAGGAGCAGAAGCTATTCATGTAGTCAAAAACTCTCTAAACTTTAGCTTCTATCTGACACTAGGGACAATGCTGTGTATTCCTTTTACTCTCTTGTAATTCAGTCAGTCTGACTGACTCATACATTCATTAACCTCTCAGAAGGGAATGTTGTTGTAGACATGGCTGCCTCCAAACTACTGGGTGAGGGAGATTTCTCCTTTATAAGGTTAGAGCTGGAAGAAAATGACAAGGATCAGCTTCTGCAATTCAACTGAGGATACACTTTAGGTGATTCTGGAAGAACTGTCTGGGATTTTAAGATAGGTACCCAGAAGTTTGGTTCCTACCACTGTCGTGAAATCTCAGCTGAACTGGGACAGACAGCTTTCCTGAAATAAGAAACTGTTAATGTATTTGACTGAATTTACTTGGGAAATTGTAGAACCTTGTCAAATTCTGGCTTCTCTTCACAAGTCAAATTCTATATTAATATACAGTGAATAAGATAAGATGCATCTCTAAAATTAAAATCTTTCTATAGTAATTTTACTCATAATCTCTGTTCTTATAAGAATCAAAATTGATAGCTGCAGCTGTGGAACAGTTCTCTTTTTTTCTTCCCTTTAGCATCCTTCCTGTTAAGAATAACATTAGTAAATATAATGAAAGTTTAACCATAATCTTTTAGGTTTTTGAAACAGCTACATAAACTTTTTATTTGCTAAAAACTCTGGAGAAAAGAGGAGAAACAAATTAGACTAACCAAAAATTGAGAAGAAAGAATATGTTTAACGTTGTGTATGGGATAAAACAACAGGAAAAAAAATAATAACTAATAATGTTCTGAATTGAAAACTAGCTCTGAGTCTCATTAAAACCTAAACTGCTTTAGGCATTCCCTTCTCTTACCTGCCACCCACTGAAGACCTATGAGTCACCAACTATTCAGGCTTCATCCAAAATCTTTATTAAATTATTTTAAACCCTAAAGCCCTGTGTGATAATAAAAACAGGAGAACAGATTTTATACTTTTCAGTCATAGGATTATCTCTAGATAACAAAAATCACAGTTTTCCAGGTATGTATCTACATCTACATATCTGACTACCGTTACAGTATACGTAGTTGTATAGTTTTAATGCAGATAAGTAGATTATGAAAGACTTTTAACTTATAACAATTTACTGTTCAGAAACAAACACTTTCAGGACCAGAAGATTTTCAGATTTACCCAGTATGCCAGGCTCTGGGCTTTAAATAAAATAATCACTGAGATTCATCCTGATTTTTTTAATGTTATTTTTGGCTAGTTAATGCAATCCACAATTATGATTCAGTAGAATAGAATAATACAAAAAGCAGTGTTTTGTCAGTATTTTTCTGTATTAACACAAGCTTGACTTTGGTCACTGTCCAGATGCTACTCTGGAATTACATGTGCAAGTAAACACTTGCTGTTTTCTCACCAAGGCATAGATAACATCTCTCTGGATAATTGCAAGGTCATAGTTTGTCTCTTACTGAACTGGTGCAACTGCTCACTAAAGGCAAATGGACCCAAGTGTCAAATGGTGCATGAGATTCCTAAATTTAGCAATGCACTGAGATGCTTCTTAGTTTCTGCTGTGTGTCCCAAAGAGCAGTCACTGTGAGTACCTGCCTCAGGGAGAGGTTTTACAAATGTAGATTCTGTACTGGAAAGACATCACTTTTGACACCGCAGGTGAAGGGGACATCAGCACATCAGCATTTCTACTGGATGGGTTACCTGCCCTCTCATTCAGCATTTTAGATTTTATTAATTTGCCTATCATTGTTAATTCTTCACATGTATCTTACACAAAGTTAAGTGATTTAGCTATTAGTAAGGTATAATTTCACTACCCTACCATGTGACTAGGCACCTAAATGGTACAAGGCTGCAATATTTATCTCCTTGGAATCTCAGTGTGAGTTCATGATGGAGCAGAAAACACATACAGGTCTCCACTTTTTGTCCAACCCTTATTTGTCACCTTTTTGTAGAGTATGGATTAGTACACTGGTAAATAAATATTCTTTCAGGTTGAAGGAACAACACTTAACACATCATCAACAAAGGACTTGGTGAGTTGCATCACACAGTCAAAAGAACAACAGCAAAGTGTCTGAGGCTGTACAGTGTGCACAAAGAATGATATGATGAGAGCTATGTAGAGGCTGAGACTTCTGTGCATTAAAGCATTTGCTTACCTTTAAACAGATGAATAATCTTACAGAAATTATTTCAAACTTGTTAAGTCTCACTTAAGCATGTGAGTAATAACTCTGAGGCACCAAGGCATTAATCACATTCAAGTGTCTTCATCAGTAGATGATCATTCAGAGATGGTGATTTTGTGAATATTTTTTGTTTAACTCCTTTAAAATACATATCTATGTCACAAATGACTCACACAATGGAAAGAGCAGTTGAGAAAATCAGCACTAGTACCAAAATACAACCTTTTCCCTGCATGAACTAGACCAGACATACCGACATACAAGTATAACTTCTTCCTCTTGCTTAGTCTGAAATGGAATGGAAAGTGCTGCCCACTTCCTCTCTCCCCCACTCCCTCCATTAATTAAGTGGAACCAAAAGTGATTCAGCTTCACTTTTTAAGATAACCTTTAATTATGACAAATCCTGAATCTGGTCAGCTGATATGGCTAGTTTCTTTATATTGCTTAAGAGAGAACTGAGTCCACAATTTGTAACTATTTCTTTTCCTATTTATTTTCCATTTACTTACCTCCTCTGTATTTTCTACGGCGTTTTTGTGTGTTAATTTGCATTTTTTACTCTAGCCTATTTTATTTATGCTTTGTCTCTTTCTTGTTAATGTACATAAGTTGTTTTACCATTTCTTTCTCCTATTTTCTTTCTCCCCCTTGACCCCAATTTTTGTAGAAGTGAAAGCACATCATCTCCATATCTAGAAATCCTTATAAACTTGTTATTCATTTCTGAGTCCATTACATGGTCTCTGTTCCAAACCTGTTTTGCATTTTATCATGTTTGCATGTTATGATCAAAGCTAAGAATCTCAAGATGTGTCTGCCATAATAAAATTTTCATGGAATTCATGATCTTAGAACTAGTTGGTTTGATAAAGCTTGATTTCAAAAAACAAAAAACAAAAAACTGAAAATCACAGATTTCTCATCTGTAAAATTACAGCCTTTCTATAGAACCATGATGCTTAGATTTCATATATATATGAAAAAAATATATTTTAAGAAAGTGAATATGTATCTTTCTGAACAACCTATTTTGTTGAAAAATTAAAAGAAAATACATTTTACAGTAGTTATTCAATTATAAATAATTAGAACACAGTGAATAGTTGTTGCAGCCTGATGCTGAATCATGGACCTCTCTTTCCTTGATGCAGATCACCAAAACATATAGTGTTTTAAAATTAATTAATTGCAAAGGTCAACAAAATAATTTATGGGACATATTATGCAGATCAAAGAACTTCTGATGCTTTTCTAAACTTGTAATAATGTAGATCATCTCAAGTGCTGACCTTCAAAAGACCATATTTGACGTCACCATATCCTACTGAAATGATTGCCTGTTCATTAGGTTCATAGCACAACAAATTTTCTAATCCTTACACCTAAGCAGATTACACTGTTGTCTAGTAGATGCTGCCCTTTCCTTTTTTAAGCACTTTTTCATATACTAAGTTATTTTTATGGAAGAAATATCTTTGACTGTTCTTCCAAAAAGCTACTATAATTTCTCCTTATGAAATAACAGAAAGGATCAAAACAGAAAAAAGGAATCCTACAGGATTTCCTGAATAGAACATATATATAGAGGATGGAAAGGCATATTGTTCTTACCACAAAGGATGAGCATGCAGATGAATGACCAAAAATGAAAAGCTGTAGGTACCTTCCTTTCTTTGATCCTCAAATAAACTAATCTACCATTGGTTCAAAGACCCACCCTCAGGGCTGACAATCTGCCTGTATTTCCTCTTTCTGTATAGGAAAGAGAAGGGTCTTTGTAGGTGTTTTCTAATTCTCCACTCATTTTAACCTCTCATGCAGTGAAATATCAGAGGATGTGTGTCTGGTTATTTATTGTGCCCCTTGCAAAAGCAGCTTGCATGGACAAACTGAGTATTATAATTAAATGCTTACCGTAACTCTTCCTTGTCATACTTAAAGAAGTTCTCACTCTGTCTCTCTTGTCTAAACTTTTATCTTATCTTTTTTTATACAGTACATTAGCTTTTCTTTGCACAACAAGCTATAAACAATTAGGATAATGGAAGGGTAAGTGAAAAGAAGGCAAGATGGAGGTGAAGAATTAGTTAGAAAGTTTGACAGAGGTTCGGAGTATTTCACATACTTGGTTACTGGACTACTGTTGTTCTTGTCACTATGAATAGTATTTACAGTATTATTTTAATTGCACAGTGTTTATTGGTTTAATTTTTTTTTTAATTAGTGTTACATATTTTTGGACATATCTTTAACATTCAGATATCTACTGGTATTAAACCATAATATATTACATTACTCTGGAGTTATATTAAGCCTGTTCCTCTACTAAAAAACTTTAGGATTATTTTTACAACCCCTGTTTTCTGTCTCTGTGGTGGAGATGAGATTTGAAGAATTAATGCTCTTTCATCCTATCTTTTGCATTATTGTGCTCCAAAATCTCAGAGAAACTCCCATGTTCCTTAGTTCAAGATCTAGCTTTGTTGCCTAAGAGCAACCCTTTGGCTTTTTAGGATTCATTTTATCCTACTGCAACAGTTTTGATAAAATAGCACATTATCTACATTGCTGAAATTATCTATGTAGCTATTTAGATATAAAAATAAGATACCAAATGTGTCCATACTGATACATCTTATACTTGTCAGTCAAACTTGCTATTTGTACTTGCTTGTCTTCCAGGAAAAGAATGTTCTAAAAGCAACATGTCTTTTAAAGTAACAAGAGGAAAAAAGCAGCATGCTGTTTAAATTCTCTGAGTCTATGTGAACCACAAGTAAAGCGATGTTTTCTTAACTATAGTAAAGTTAAACCAGAACCAGCCCACAGATACAGGCAGTTGGTGAGTAGGAAGCACACCAGCATGACATGCCTGAGAAATAATTGCATTGTGATCGATATTTTTTGCTTTCACTCTCACTCAGCTTCCAGCAAATGGATGTTCTCACCCCACACACTCCCCTTACCTGACGCAGTCTGTGGGAGTCCAGACAACTGAGAGAAATTCTATTATGATCCCAAGAAAATTAAACTTTTCTCTCAATATTTTAAATAGAAAGGCATAACTGTTTTGTTGTAAAGAAGAGCTGTCTCAGTGTGGATGAATTGTCCACAGATCTAGCCATTCTACTGTAACATCAATGAATCTGCCTGGTTGAAACACTGCAGGGGAGGAGTCGATGCGAAACTGTGTCTTCCTCTGGCTTTATTATGGCATGCTTTTCAAAGCTCTGAAAACAAATCCAATGTTAGTTATCCTAAAGCCATGTTCTAGAAGTTGCTATTCTGAACTTAAACTAGAACTAGCTTTGCCCATATCTCCAAATTTAATTGAATCTATGTACAAGGCCAGTTACCTTTGGCAGTAGTCTGAGTTGACTTTTTTGTGTTGTTAAAGTTTAAGTGAAGACTGGGAATATCCTAACATTTAAATATGCACCTGTGCTTCCAGTATTACTGGTGCTTTTGCAAGCATCTTTGCATGAAATGGGAGCTGCTGTCAAGGCTATTTGTTGAGCACTTATTCTTTGAATGTCTGCACCAATGAAATCAGAGCTTGCAATGCACAGATTAATTAAAGCGCTACAGAAAAGTCAATAGTATAGATTGACACTAACCAGGGAAAAGGCAAGCTCTTTATCAAATGAAACCATGCAGTTAAACTAGCAATTGTAGTGATCGTATCACAAGAATAGAATAAATACAGTGCTGCAGAAAAAGCACCCAACCCTACTTTAATGCAGTTGTCCCTGAGGCATATACCTGTTTCTTTTAGTAAAAACTGGCAACATTTTGATGAGTATTACAGAAAGCAGACATGACTGTTATCCTATTAAAATCTGCTTAGTGCCATCTAGAATAATTTATTTATATATATTTAAAGCTAGTGTTATGTATATAAGCTTTATTTGTATATATATAAAGGCTAATGAAGCTGGCCAAACAATATAAAATTATAGCAGAAGTGATAGAAAATTGCATTCTGCATATTTCTCTATGCCACGAGGACACTGGTTGAGGAAACAGAAAAGCAGGTAAATCCATGGGGGAAAATAATATGAGCAGACAGAAATCTTTACCAGGTTGTGTTATATTTCGTAACTATAAGAAATGTTTTCTTAAAGGCCATGTTACCAAACATGTCCCCAATCAGTGTGATACGACACAGACAGAACCTCTCCTAGTGACTTACCTGATTACTGTTAGAGGTGGTGACTCAAAATCAGAATTTGTGTTACAGCTTTAAATTGTAGTTTTCAAAGAATATTCTTGTCTGCTATTATCATGTGTCACAACAAATAACTGTGCTTATTCAAAGTATACCAGTTCATCCTTTCACATTAGAATTTCAAACTTCTGTCATCTGTAGTGCAATGGCATCTGGCTTTAATCTATGAAAGTCACTTAAGAAAGATATGTTTATACTTTTAGTTTGAGAAAAATTTTTAGTTTTCAAAAAAAAAAAAAAGCACTAGGAAAAACTTATATATATTTCACTGAGTATCTAAGTCTTTGTACTTGTATCAATATATTAAGCAAAATGTTTACAGTCATGCTTCTATTACTAGGAACAAACAAACAAATAAGTTGAAAACTTACCAAAACTATAACTTATTTTAAATTGTATTTCACTGTGCTTCCTTGTAAAAACTAGTGTTAAATTTGGTAGATTATGTAGAGTAAGGTATAAAAAATATTATGGGATCTGATGAATGGAGCAGGACAAGTTCAAATACTGCACTCAATACTGTAATTGTAGAAATGGCTAATGAATGTAACAAGATATCAAGATATCAAAACCGAGTAATCCTCTGTGTGTGTGTATCAGTGTTCTGTACCACTAGTGACATAGCCATAATCTGTTTAGTCAGGTAATTATGATACATTAAGAATCTCTGATATTGACTTCTGTAATATTTCTTGAGATAGATTTGGGCATTATTATATATATGCACACCTAAAACAAAGTCTTACACCTCACACAGAGCTGTATTTAACAACAGATGCTTCAGGAAAGAGATCGTAGTGCCTGCTAAATTTGTGGTGTGCTATATGTATGTATACTATTTTTATGTAACTTTGGCTTTCTCATAACAAGAAATTTCTGAGATAGACTATCAGCTACAGCAGTTGAATGCCTTTGAGAATCATAGGGTAGCTTTTTGTTTGCATTGAGAAGGGATACTTTTGCTGAATGCAAGAAATGAGGGTAATAATGTGTGATTAACATGAAATATGGTGTTTTAAAACTCCCTTGTATCTGCTGTGTACATGAGTTTCCTGACTTGTTAGAGCTCAGAATATGTGTGAGAATATCTAATATTAGAATAGAACCAATAGATGGTTCTGTCATGCTAGACTTCACCCATTTCTTTCCTTCAAATAAGCCCATCTAAATTAGTAGAGGCTTTTTAAATGTCATAAAATGTAAAGGATACTGAGGCTATCTAATAGCTCCAGCACAGTGAGAAGTAAATTCATTTTTTTGGCTTTTAGATTTTCCTACACATACAGAAAACCTCATCCTATATCATACGTCTAAATTTCCTATAAAATGTACAGAGAAAATAAATATGTCTAGCTATGGACAACAAGGAAACAAATGTTCTTGATGAGGTTAGGCAACCAAGCAAGCTACGTGACCTTCCTCTTAAATATAAATAGATACTCTTGCTCATACCCCACTAAAACTAATACTTCTGTGGGAAGGCACCCAGCTAAGAGATGAAATAATTTCCATTTACATGAAAGCAGTCAAGGACCTTGCTCCTGTTGACAAAAGTTTTGAGTTTGATTCCTATGTGCTTTTGATTTCCGAGGTAATGCCCTAAAGGAAGTATGTAGGATTTAGTGAGTGTTTTTTAGTTTCCTTTGAAGTGAAGCTTTTCTACTTTGAGTAAATAACCAGCAATAAACTGGAGAAAGGGCCTGCCCATTGTCTCATTCTGGGTGAGTGGCCAGAGTGGCCCAGCAGAGTCAATCTCTCCTGCTTGTTGATAGGACTAGAAGAAAGCAAATATGTGAGCAGCATAAGGTGAACGCACAGACAATTTTACAGGATGAAATGGCACAACAGATGAATGATTGGAGAAGCGTAATAGTGGGAATTGAAATACATGCATACATGAAATATGTGCATACCACAAAGACAAGTTTAATGCATAGCTAACCATATTAAGTGTAAGGAATCTAGGTATAGTGCACGTCACAGTTTAGTCACAACAGCCAAGGCTTCTGCTCAGACTAATACACTCAATTAATTAACAAAGTGAGCATCTTCCACAGAACACTCTGAACGCTCTCCAAAAACAACTTCTTCCATGGCAGTGGTAATGATTACTTATTTCAAAAGCTGAGTGTTTTGTAATGAGTCTAGTAAATCAAATTGCTTACAATCTAATGCTCCTTTTGAGAGGCTGGCTCTAGGTACTGCGGAAAATACCAGAGCCAGAGAACTGTGGACAATTTTTGTCTCTTATTAACTCATAAGCTGATGTCTGTATTGACAATAAGACACCCATTGCCACCAAACTAACAACTATCTTATTAATCAAATTAAATGGAAACTTATAATCAGTGAGCATCAGTCAACACCAAAAACTGAGACTTGGTGTTTGACTGACTCATTACATTTCTTTAGCATTTTGCTCAGGTTTTTAGGAAGAAATTACATGATCATATATAATTATTTTAAATATTTTATAAACTGCAGAGAATTTCCTAATATTGTTTTCTAATTATGCAATATAATTTTAGGAAAATTTCATGGATGTTGTAGTATAGCTAGGGTGAGTCATTTGTCACCCTAAGATAGCAGAGAAATCCTCTCTCCTATTAATAGAGCTATAGGAAATATATATTTACTGTGTTTTTTTATTTAGGGTTTTATTAAGTACCTATACCTCTAGTCATTACTGCTGTTTTGATATGTAATAGTATAAATGTTACATTATCTGAATACTAAAGAGTGCCGGCAGCAGTGGGAAACATACTATACTCAAAACAGAATTAGCCTTCTGAAACATTGTACCTACTTCTCTTCATGGAAATATCTAAAGCACCAACTCCCAGGTGTTATGGAAGCATAATAAGACTTCACTGTCTAACTAGACTAAATCAAAAGGACATTTGATTCAAAATTTTTTGACATTAAAACAGGGAATGAAAAAAATTGTGATGAGATTACAAATTTCTGTGCAGTGTCAATGCTAAGAACAGAATCCTTAGAATCTTAGACTATTAAATACTACTATTAGTAATAAAAGTAGTAATAACTAGTACTATCTAAGAGCTTTGGTTAGGATTCAGATATCACTGAGCAGGATATCAGCAAAAATAAATGACTTGTTGAAATGATTCCGAAATATTTTCTCTCCTTAATGTAAGAAGAGACACATCATTAAGAAAAGCAATAAATGAGGCAATACAAGAAAATCTATGAGAACAGGAGATAGACCAGACTAAGAATCTTGGCTACACCCACTTAATATGTCTCATTCAGTAAAAGATGCAAAATTAAGTCTCCGTTCTGAATGTTTTCATTCTGTGCTAATAGGAAATACATGTCCAACACCTGCCTAAAACTATACTCTTCTATTCATCTTTGAACACCTAATAAAACTTCATTTCTGATAGTGCAAAGGTTTCATTTTCAGCCAAAGTTATCCAAATGTGATCTAAAACTCAAATATTTTGCTGCGTTTTTTTTTTTTTTAGAATGACATCTCTTAAGTTTTAATTAATAATAATAATAGTAATAATAAAAACAGTTGTCTCCATAATATCTTCATTTCATATCCTTCTGCAGGGAGGATCCAGGGAACTACAGGCCTGTTAGCCTGACCTCGGTGCTGGGGAAGATTATGGAGCAGATTGTCTTGAGGGAGATCACGTGGCACATGCAGGACAACCGGGGGATCAGGCCTAGCCAGCATGCGTTCACGAAGGGCAGGTCCTGCTTGACCAACCTGATCTCCTTCTATGATCTAGTGACCTGTCTGGTGGATGAGGGAAAGGCTGTTGATGTAGTCTACCTAGATTTCAGCAAAGCCTTTGACACTGTCTCCCACAGTATTCTCCTGCAGAAGCTGGCAGCCTGTGGCTTGGATAGATACACTCTTGGCTGGGTAAGGAACTGGCTGGAGGGCTAGGCCCAGAGAGTGGTGGTGAATGGAGTTAAATCCAGCTGGCGACCGGTCACGAGTGGTGTTCCCCAGGGGTCAGTGCTGGGGCCTCTCCTCCTCAATATCTTTATTGATGACCTGGATGAGGGCATTGAGTGCACCCTCAGTAAGTTTGCAGATGACACCAAACTGGCTGGAAGTGTTGATCTGCCTGAGGGTAGTGAGGCCTTACAGAGGGATCTGGATAGGCTGGATAGCTGGGCTGAAGCCAATGGGATGGGATTCAACAAGACCAAATGCTGGGTCCTGCACTTTGGCCGCAATAACCCCAGGCAATGCTACAGGCTTGGGGCAGAGTGGCTGGAAGACTGTGTAGAGGAAATGGACCTGGGGGTGTTGATTGACGCTAGACTGAACATGAGCCAGCAGCGTGCCCAGGTGGCCAAGAAGGCCAATGGCATCCTGGCTTGTATCAGAAATAGTGTGGCCAGCAGGAATGGGGAAGTAATGATCTCCCTGTACTCAGCACTGGTGTGGCCGCACCTCGAGTACTATGTGCAGTTTTGGGCAGTTCACTGTAAGAAAGACATTGAGGCCCTGAAGTGTGTCCAGAGGAGGGCAACAAAGCTGGTGAGGGGTCTGGAGCACAGGCCTTATGAAGAGCAGCTGAAGGAGCTGGGATTGTTCAGCCTGGAGAAGAGGAGGCTCAGGGGAGACATTATTGCTCTCTATAACTACCTGAAGGGAGGTTGTAGTGAGGTGGGGGTTGGCCTCTTCTCTCATGTGACTAGTGATAGGACTAGAGGGAATGACTTCAAGCTGTGCCAGGGGAGGTTCAGGCTGGACATTAGGAAATACTACTTCTCTGACAGGGTGGTCAGGCACTGGAATTGGCTGCCCAGAGAGGTGGTGGAGTCACCGTGCCTGGTGGTGTTCAAAGACCGTTTGGATGTTGTGTTGAGGGACACGGTTTAGCAAGAACCATTGGTGAAGGGCAAATGGTTGGACTGGATGATCCTGTGGGTCTTTTCCAACCTTAGCGACTCTATGATTCTATGATTCATTTTATCTATCCTGCCAGCTCAGTTACAGTTTCAGATACAGTTTCAGTGGAGGCAGTAACTTTTTGATTCACAAGTGTCAGCTGATGAATTGGTAAGTCCCTCTGGGTACTTGCATAATGTTTTGGGACCAGACTGGCTATTTCTATCCACCTAATTTGAGCAAAAGAGTCTCCAGCTGCACTGCACTTAGCAGCTAGCATTACTTTGGAGATAGTCTCAGCAACTGCTTCCTGTAAGTCAAGAGCTGTACATCACATCATATGAACATATCTTGCTCTGCAAGGGATAAGGTACCTCTCTGCATAGTATTCTGGCTCCCCTGGAATCCATTCCTCCAGCTCTGTCTCTCTTCTTAGTCTAGAGAGTACCTATGGACATTTTTTTTTTTTTTTTTCAGCTAATTTATATTTTGTGGTGTGGCCAAACACAACGAGAGAAGCCCAAGGTTTCTGAAGAACTTGCTCTGACATAAATATTTCTGACATCTCAACATGGCATGAGGGCATCATTACATAGACTGCAGGATGAGTCATAGTGAAATGTATGTTTCAAGTCTGCTGTTATTTAGATAGCAGTATTCTCCAGGGCTTGGTATTCCTGTTGTATGTACAATTTCCTGAGGCAGTATTCTGATTTCTTGGCCATGAAACAGGACTTTCAAGCAGGCCTTCCTGCTGAAGTGTTCAACCATGTTCTTATGGGCATCTGTAGCAAGACAGCATGCATTAGACTTGAAGGCTGTTATTGCCAGTATTCTTGTAAGAGTTTATAGACACAAAGTAAGTTGAAAAGTGCTCTTCAGAGATGTATCAAAGGAGAAGTTGGAAAGAGTTTCAGTGCCTTCATCTAGCTTGAGCTAAATTTCACAGCTTTTTCAGGCAAGTAATTGAAGTATAGGCAAGAACTCATCATGCAGGTAGAGTACTCTGAGTTACTTTACAAAAAATCAACTTGATTCTTCTTGACAGTTTAACAAATGAGTCATGTTTTTAATAGTAGTTCAGATCTCCCTAAACTTTTTGTAGATTAAGTTCAGAAGAATATTTGTAAAGAAATTACTATTTATTATTTCTTATGTTCATATATCTTCTAATTCTTTATTTAGTCTGCACTGAGTGAATGCTCTTATGCTAATTGTTGTCTATTTAAAAAATTGCCTTTGTCATATTCAGTAGCTAGCAGAGGGCAAGGAATTTTTTTTCCATAGTATTTAGTTATGTAGACAGAAATTGAAAGACAAAAATATATTACACAAAGTATCAGGTTTTCTGTTTTGCATGACAAACTGAAGTTATCATAGTTAAGCATTTTCTGAGCACTAATGACATTAATAAAATGGGAGCTGACTGGTCTGAAAGAATTATTATGCCACTGATATGAGTACTATTTCTTCCTGTTTGAATTTGTTGCTGAGAAACCAACACTTTTACTGGTATAAGCTGATAGCATACTCGAAGTGTAGATTTCTCATTTTCATTTTTTAGATGGTTTCTCAAGAAATAGTTTGAAAAGAGTGAGGCTGTGCAGTGTACACTGAAAGGTGTCACATACTAATCACTAAATGAACTGCTGAGAATACTTTTGAGAATAATATTAATCTGAAAATGCCTGAAGATAATAGGGTAAGCTGGGTAACACTTGCATTCAAGCAAAATTTCTTAAAATAAAATGCAACAACCTGTTAAAAAGGATCATAGCAATAAGTTATCAATAAGGTTGCTAAAAAAAACAGCTTCCTGTTACTTGTCAAATCAGCACATATTCAAAAAAAAAATAGCAAGTAAGTTTTTATAAATTAGCAGATTTTTCTAGTAACAATGACAATAATAAAGAAGCAGTAAAGGTGAAAAAGAACCACATGTATTTTAAAAAAATCAGGATTATCTTCAATTCCATTGAGAGCTGAGATCATTATGTTTTTCACGAAGTTGGTTCTATGTGGCATTTGATATTTCTTATAAAAGTGGTCTCTCTCTAGTGGTGAGTTGCTACACTGAGCATATTATTTTTCCCGTAGAATTAATTCCTCTTCATTGCAACAGACAATGTAGTTAGGAGAAAGAAAGTTTTATAAGAAGCTCCACTGGGCAGGCCATTGACTGCTGCTGCCTATCATGTGAATGTCATGGAATTGGGCAGTAGCTGCATTGTACCATATCCTGTCAAAGCCAATGCTGCAAAAGAAAATGGGGAAGAAAAACATTCTTGCTATTCTACTGGACATAACTTTGAAAATTTGGTATACAAAAATAGCAACAAAACAGGATTGACTGTTAGTAAACAATTCCATAGTTATCTTCAGAGAAAATTTCAAGCTGCTTTGATGAAAAATGGGCATTTTTAGAAAGCATTTAGGCTTTTTGAATAATCTTAAGTAGAGTTCATTACACATCTCATTTGGTAGTGCTCATGTTTTACCATGGAACTCTCATGGCTGTTACTACTTTCTGTTGTATTTTGTTCTTAAAATTGGTTTAACAAACATTTTACACTGACCTATATGGAACAAGTAGGTTACCAGGAAAGTAAATTATTGTTCTGAGATGTTAGAAAGCAGTCAAAAGATTAAATTAATCTAGTCCAAAATGCATGGTAAAAATTAGGATAGAATTTCTTGGTGGAGTTGATGGGAGTTATCACTGAACCAAATGAAATTGTTGTGGAAAACAGTTCTTGCTGAAGATCAGAACGGATGTTGTTGTAATGCATTCTACCCATTGAATGACTGGCAAGATAGGTATCTTTTCCATTGATTTTATTACTACCACACATCTTGGACTGCCATTTGAGGTCAGACCACCAAGGGAAATATGCCCAATTATTTCCCTCAGGAATACTGACACATCTGCTGTGGGACAACTTTCTGAAAGTCCCTCTGCGTTTGAATCCCTTCATGTTAGGATTCAAATGGTAGTGGAGATGTCCTGAAGTTGAAAGTGTCTTCAGCAGGAAAAAGAAGAACATTTTATATTTTACTTTGTAGGTATTGTTTTTGTGGTACAGACGTATGCCTCATCAACTATGTATTTGTTTGGTTTTGTTTCTGTATTTGTTGCACCAATAAAATCTGCACCTGTTTGTTTTGGCACCAAAAGCAGTTGTTGTCTAGCCTCTATAATCATTTCCCACCTGCCCTTCTTATCTCTCTTACAGTAATAAATACTATACTTGTTGTGAGTAATTAGCAGGCAACTTAATCTAGGAAAGGCAAATTCTTTCTGCAAATGCTTTTTTTTTTTCCAACCATCTTTCTGTCAGAAATTTGATGATTTTTTAAAGGCATATGGGGAAAAAACAGAAAACATTTCTATATTATGTGTTCTTATGATGAACAGACATTAATAATTGACATTTGTGGTGAGAGAGGAAGTGGTAGGCACTCAGAGGAATTGTGATGATATCATGGTAACCATGAGAGCAAAGCCCGAGTGATCTGTGATGACGGCAGATATGTGCATAGCTTTATACAAGCTGTTCCTCTGTTGGATGGTTTATATTTGATGGAAATCCATTTATTAAATTCATGCGTAAAATATCTACACAGAATGCTCCTGAATGTTTGCTAGGGACAAGATTAGGTCAGCTCAGTGGCTCAGACATGGGGAGAGCGAAGAGCTACAAACTTCAGGTAGGCATCACCCCAGGGAAGTGGAGCAGAATTTCCCTGTTTTGCAAGAAGTATAGCAGTACTCTGAGGGAGGAACCTGGAGATGGGAGGGGCTGCTTCCTGGGAGCAGTACATGACATTTTCATCCTGCATGCCCAGAGCACAGACTGATCTATGAGGGATTATATTTTCCTGCAATGAATTGCCGCAGCTGCAATTTCCTTTGGTCATTCCCTCAGCGGACCTATCCCAAGCCTTCCAAATATAGTGCAAAGACGCATCTCTTCTGTGATTGCAGACATTCATTCTGTTGCCTTTGTGTAACTTAAAAACTGCACGATCATACAAACTGCTTTAGCTTGTCTTCAGAACTTTGTAAAGCAGTATGCAATAACTCTCAAGAAAAAAAGTAATTCAGGACTCCTTCTGTCTAGTAACTTATCAAAATCCAAATAATTGTTATTTTCCCTCTAATCACTCACCAACTCAATTCATTCAACGATAACCATTTCAAAGGTCAATTTTATGGCCAACAAAGCATAATGTGAGGAGGACAACCCGAATCCTACCACTTCAGAACAGTGAAAATGGGCTCTGAGCTAAGATAGAGACAGTGGGCCTCCAACCTGTCTTTAAGTGGAGTCTTAGTGCCTTGCTATTCTGTTGCTTTTCCTTTTGTTAAAGGAAGGTTGCATTCTGGCAAACTAATGTATGATACAGAACTGCTTCTTGTTTCAGTATGTATGTTAGTAATTTTCACTTGTGTTAAGGCATTCTGTTTAGCTGCATGATGTGCCAAAGAAACTGGATTCTGACATTAGGGAATCCCTCTGGTAGGAGAGGTTTTTTTCTGGCAGAGAGCTCTCTGACTTCAGACCATCAACAGTAACAAGGGTCCAGCAATCATTACGTTGTGTTATGCAATAGTTACCAAATACATGTTCCTGGAAAAACAAAACAAGGAGCATGTTGTTGCAGAGCAGATGATCTATAATGCATTTCTGATCTTCTTCCTGGTATACCACTCCACTGTATAAACCTCTATTTTGAGTTGTGCTTCTTTGGCAGTTGTATTGCTTTGGGCTAACTATGAGTGAGTACGTCTCGATTGTCTTGCCAAGACAGGATTTGGCCACGCTCAAGGGCTTGGGCAGCTGAAGCTTATGTTATTGCTCCCTCTGTTGTACTTCACTAGCAAGTACAATTGTAACAGACTTCAAAATGTTCAGAGATAAAAATACTTTTATGCCATACATATAAACACGAGGGCAGGAGTGGAACGAAACAAATTACTTACACATTCTCTTTTTTTATTTACCTCTAATATATGTGATTTTTAATGTAATTTTGAGTTCTGAGATGCATTTTGAATGATAAAACAGACTGACAAATTTACTGAAAGCCTAACAAAATTAAATGAAATATGTTGAGCAATGCAGTCATAAAATCGAGTTAAAATCAAACTGACAATGAGATTATCACTGTGTCAAATAAACTCCTGTGTTTGATATTATTAGATGAACACAAGCATAATTTATCCATCATAAAGGATGCAAGAATCCTGAAAGCTACAAAAGAAAAGATTTATAGTCTCATCCTTTGCCTTCCGAGATAGTAACTGGGCCTCAACAAGTAGCCAGTAATTGAATGATTGTTTTGGTTTTTGTTAGCTCCTATTCTGTCTGAATACACTGTTTAAAAATCTTTATATGGCTTAGTTTTATGGAATCACACTTGCATGACCTAGAACTATATACAGTGATTATAAAATAGTGTTTGCTGTAAACCCAGATATGCATATGCTAACACTTAGAGACAAAGAAATGGCAGTTGTAAAAAGCAAACCTTTTCAGTATCAGTTTTAGTTAGCATTGCAATGTAAGATCATAAGCAATGGCATGTGAGAGTAGTACCCCTTACATGATGGACTTAATATATAGCTTGCGGCATTTCAGCAATCACCTTCCTTCAAAATGACTTTCAGAACTGTAGGTGTATCAATGAAGTGTTGTCTTAAGAGAAGAATAAGCGCTCTGCCATTTAGTCATACCTTTATTATCATAGTGTTAACTGGTAAGCCAGGACACTCCTTCAAAAATACTAGGTAAAGATCAGGCCTTCTAAAAATGTCCAAATGTAGTTATCCTCTTTCTTAGTTTTGATGCAGTTCTCTTCTTGAAAATGCATGAACATTTCACACATCTATACCCAATTCACAAAAATTTGCAGAACAAGAGCTGAATTCATACATGTATTCTTCATTACTCATTGTGCAGAGGAGTTGGTAATGGTGGCTGACTGACTTCCTCTCTTTTTCCTATGCAACTTCAATAGACTAGTTATCGATATGTCTCTGACTTTCCTATTCTCATCTACGTTTATATTCTGTCTCCATAACTTAGAATATTTTTCATTTCTCCTCCCTGCTCAAATATCAAGTAATGTTTTTATTAATTTTGGTGACAACATTTTTTTAATTACAATGAGCATTTTTCCAGAGAATCCCCAAACATTTTGCAGTTGTTCATCACTGCTTACCAGGAGGTCTCAGTTTTCCATCCTAAGTCTGCAGGTATAAAAATTTTAGAAGAAAACTTTTAGAACTGGATAAGCAAAAAAGAAAATCATGAAAAAGGTAACTCATTTCTTTTTCTTCTTCTCCCTCAATCAGGGCTGAAGAACTTAAGGTGTGTGGTTCATCAACCAAAATGAACTTATGTTCCTATAAGCAATCAGATTTAGCTCAGGAGAAAGTACTTAGCTATTTCAAATATCTGCTTTGTGTCAGACCAGCTTATTACAGACCTGTAAGGCATCAGCATTAGCTTCTGTCATGGTTTTATGACGTTTGGTTATCAGTATTCCACATATAACATCATGTAGTGCACTGGGAGTTAAAGAGTTAATGCTCCAGGTCTGGGTACCTGTCCCAGAAGAGAAGAACTACTACATCCCCCCAGAGGACTGTATGCTGTTCTGTTACGATTTCCACTCGGGGAAAAGATGAAAGGCCTTTGTAGGTCACTGATAGCCCTTTTGTTTCTGATTGTCTGGCTTGTCTCTGTTGCTTGTCTCTTACTGCAGTAGAGTAAGGCCCTTGGTTTTCAGACACTCTCTCATTTGATTTGATTTATTAGCTTCAATTCTAATTATATTGTATTGTATTATAGTGTGTTGTCTTGCATTCCGACATCTTATTTAGTAAATCAGTTTTTCTTTTCTTTTCTTTTCTTCCCCCCCCCCCCCCCCCCCCCCCCCGATTTTGTTTTTAAGTCCATCTCTTTACACTTTTCCTCTTTTTCCTGGGGCACAGATTCGTGGATCCCTCCACCCCCCTAGTCACAGAACTGGGCCAAACCAACCTGCAAACCGTTGACAGCTTCCCAACAGAAAAGATTAGAAAGCATACATTATTGGCATGAAACTACTATTTCCTCTTTCAGAAGAAGAGGTGTAAGTATATGGCATGTTTGCAGTCTGATAGATGAGATCGTTTCCAAAGCAGCTAAGCTAAATGGCTTTTACTGTTTGCTTTGTATACAGACTATTCACTGAGTACTGAACACTTGCATTTGAATATCACATTAAACAATTACTTGCTAATTTGGACCTCATTTTTTCATCTGTTTCTCTTGGTAAGAGTGCCAGGTCAGGCTGTTCATCCCACACTGTCAATAGTTCATTCCTGTCTTGTGTAGCTATTTTTTCTAGGATTATTTTTAGGCCAGATAGGTCCCCTGATATAGTTCACATGACTTCATGAAGAGTTGCATGTGAGTAATGCTGGGAGAAAGGAGAAGAAATGTTTACATGGGAATAGGTTCCACTGTGCTAAGTGAAACATCTGTGGAACCATGGCTTCAAAGCTGGCCTTGCTGGACTGAACTTACTGCCTCGTATTTGAGTTTTAGGGTGGGCCTAAGTAAAAAGCTTTGTCTCACAATTGAGCTCAGGTAGTTTTTTATGCAGGGGTTCTTTGTTTGTGAATGGACTGTGTTCAATTTTGATTTCTCAAATCACTTGCTTTCCCAAGATTTCTTAATACTTCCTTTTCAATTTTTTGATGTTTGCACTTACTTGTGTTGCTTTATACTCAACATTTTTCACTATTTTTTATCTACTTCTGTGTATTCATTTTCTAGTCTTATGTTTCAGGTTTAACAAGAAAACTGTTAGTTTCAGAAAGAGTATCAGACAAATATTTTTCTTTTAGGTTCAGCACTACATTGTAGCCTACTACATACTTTTCCAAGTTGTTTGAAGCAGTCTTTGTGTAACTTAATGCCAGATACTGTTTATATTCAAAAAGAATTTTCCCTCCAAAACCGGATGTGAGAGTATTTTATGTCTTGGAGATTATATCACTTTATTAACATTTCAGAAATATTTATGGGTAGTAGATATATTAATTCCATATTAGAAATTAAATTTTATATGAGAATTATGGGTTGAGGCTATGAATGCCGTTCTACCAAGCAAGCAATATAACAGAATTCTTAGTTTGCAAAACTATTTCATGCTATACAGTATAAGCAAGGAATGCTCTACAAATTTTACTTAAGTTCCATTGAATTTAATTGAAGTCTATGAACTGGTACTTAGTGGGAATGCACACAGGCTAATTATAGCTTTGGCTAAATCTCTTGAAACTCTCACTGTAGTCAGTGAAGAGAGATGCGCTTCTACAAGGAACAGTTTAGAGCAGAAGCTGAGCATAGCTGTTCTTATTCGTGCCCTGGAGGATCATGAATTCTTTTCAGTCTCTAATTATCTGTATAACCTGTGGTTTCTATAGCATCCAGTGTCATAGTAGCTAATCCCTTTGCATGTTAATTAGATCAGTATTATGGTATGAAATTACAATATCCATTTTAACTTTGGAGTAGACAGTTGCCATCTTGGTATGTTTTTTAAAAAAAAATGTCAGTTATAAAATTCCATAAAGTACAATACTCCATAAAGACAATAAACTTAGCTGAAAAATGTTTAAGGTCTCTTTGAAGCAGATTTCTTAAAGACAAATAAGAACTCAATGAAAGAACAATGTCTCTCCTTATTTGGTGGTTAATAGGTATTGTTAATTGCTAACCCTAGTTAGTAAAACTGTTCTTGGTTCAGACATGTACCACAGGACATATACATACCATTCTGGGGCAAAAGAGGTCTGCAGGCTGTATCGTGTCCTGCCTTTGAGCTTTAAAAGGAAAAGATTAAAAAGTGTAATAACTCAGGGTCAAGGTATTTCATGTTGTAAAAATACATGAGCTCTCATGCAAGTATCATAAATCTCAGAGTCAACAAAGAAAGCAGTTCCAGTGGTTTCATCCTAAGTCCCTGAAAACGTAAGCTTTTAATTACACTTAATCAAATCAGACACTATGTATTTCCTGCTAAGCTAATTTTTTTTTTTTTTTTTTTAATTAAAAAGATCATATAATTCACTTCCTCAACTCAGCTGGTCTGTGTAAGAAACTTCTGTACCCTGAATCCTGAGGCATTCTCAGCTTCACTGTCACGTAGTTATTAATGCCATATGTCATCAAAGGAATACTCAGATTTTGATTGGCTCTTGCATATTTTTCTTTCTCAGTTTACTGAGCAGCTGCATAGAAGCAGAAAACCAAACAACTCAAGTCTGTTTAAACCATACAGGTATTTAAATAGTGTGTCTGCTAAAACATTAACATCCAAAATATTACTTTAATGAAGACCTATATTATCCTTTTGAAAATAACATTTTAAAAGTTACAAGGTTCCCTGCTATCCACAACCTGACAAAAATATTGGAAGTTGTATGCTAGAATTGAGCTGAGTACTCAAAATAAATAAGTAAAATAAATCAAAGTAGCAACAGCACTCTGTTATTGATTAGCATTAGCATTAAACTAACATTCAAGAAGACTGAGGCCAGACTGGAATGTACTTTTTAAAAAACATTCCAGCAGTAGTGCTTGTTTAATAGTCTGTCCTCTGGCTGCTAATTCCTAACTCATTTTTGAGTATGCAAGGGCATACTGTGCAGCTAAAGATGTAACAGGTCTATGAAACTCAACCAAGTCTAAAACATTACTTTCTCTGTGGGGTTACTTGTCAGTGGGCTCAGTTCCCCACTCCAGTTCAGAGTGTGGATGTGTAAATATGTAAATAGCAGGAGAATAGGAGAGATAATATAAGGGCAGGAATGAGAAGCCAGCATGCTTTAAATGGACAAAGGTTATGTCAAAAGTTTTGGTGGTGGTAAAGAACATTCTCAGAATTTCCTGTGTTGGCAATGCTCAAAGAATCCATATTTTCCCTTATGTGTGCTTCCAGTGTTCACATCTTGCACAATTCTATATATTATATATATATATAATTTTCTTTTACTTTTATATGTTTATTTTATTTATACATTATTTATATTTTAAAAGATTTTGAAGAGTGTTCCAATCAAACCTGACAGAGCAAATAACTAATCGTCCTTTCAGAAGAGCTGAGCTAATTTTCTCGCTGTATCTTCAATTGACACCTTGCTTTATCTTCCATACATGTGTATCTAGATGATTTTTCTTTCCATGGTGCATTATTCTGTTCTATAAATGTAACTTCCCAGATGTCCCTTCACTAACAAATAAGGAGTGCCAGGAGAAAAAAACTATTATCTCTCTTCTATATGTTCAAGTCAAATAAATTCTAAGAATGAAAGGGCATCCTTTCTTTTGTTTATTCACTTCTGTGCGTAAGAAAGGGATTTTAAGAGCCATACTTACATGTTCACTGGTGGCAGTGTAAAAGAAATGTTTCCCTTTTTCCCCTAGTATTTCTGTGACATGCCAGAGATTCTTTTTTTGCTTTCAGTTGGATGAGTTGTGGTGGCATTATAGTCCCACTTGCAAACTCTGAACATGAGTATCATAGTGCTTTTTCAAGAGTTCTGCTTCATACAGACTTCCTCCCTGCACACTCAGATATGATTCTTTGTTTTCTTAAGTCAAACAGTCAGTTTTTAGAGGTTTCTGTTTCTATGCACTCGTTCTTGATCCTGTGCCACTGTTTTGGTTGTGCCAGCACTCCTGCACATGGAGTGACCTCGGTTAGAAAACCTCCTCCAGGGCTTTCTGGTGTGCTATTTACCCTGAAAAAAATAAAAATAAAAATAAAAAAAATAATAAATGAATGAATCTGATGAATCTATAGCATAGTTCTGTAAATGCTTCAGATTGGCACAACTCAAGAGACAATAAATTTTGTCACAAAGGGCAGGAAACAGTGGTCAGGGTGAAGAGTGATATATGAAATGCAAGAATATGTTTTGCCAGATACTTTATGATTAATAGCATATTTTTTTAATAAAGCTGTGTTTATTCTTGAGGAGATTACAATTTAAACCTATGTTGCAGAAACCCACTAAAAATGTTTAGTGATCATTGGTCTTCTGTTTTTCAGCACTACACACTTTTAGTGTTTCATTTAGTCATTTTATTCTGTTGCATGCAGAAGTGAAACACATACTCAGCTTTACTTCTTCTCCCTATCTAATTTCTTTAGCTTCTGACAATGTTTATTATCTGGAAATTGTTGTTATGTTATCCACAGTCTGGGTCATAATTTTCATTGCACTGTTTGCTAATAGCTGGCACATAACTGCATTTCCACTTCCTATTTCTTTGTACTCCTCCTGCACTTTTTGGAAGCATTGCAGGTTTATCTCTCATTATTATTATTTTATCTCAGTCATTTTTCTCTACATCTTTATAATTTTATTTAAGTTGCATGTCTTATTAGGATACTCATACGATAGCTTTCCTAATTACCTTCTATCATTTTTATTTCTGTACTTGACATTTTCCCTTTGATGGCTTTTACTTTTAACTTAACATAATCTGACACTTTTTGTTAATTCTTTGGTTTTTCTCTCATTTATTCTTCCATCTTTCATCTTTTCCTATATAATGAAATTCAAATAATTGTATGCTTTAGCTATTCTTTCTCAACTGTACTGTAGGAACTGTGAGGAAATGAACAGATTTTGTGTGGTATGTTCTAGAAATAGGTCTTTGGGTAGATTTTAAATAAACAGAAATTTAAAAATTCATCAGAATTTAAGCCTAAATCCACAAGCTAAACAAAGAACCTAGTTTTACCCACATATTGCATGGATTTTTCTTTAAATAGTCAATTGCCAAGAAAAAGAAAATTCTTCTGATGATTTATTATTCTTAGCTCTCTTAGAGAACTTGCAGAAATAGCTTACACTTAAGACTATGATACAGTCTTCCACTGTGTAAATATGTAGTAATAGTATCTTACGGGACTGTATCAAGTCTTAACTTGCTAATGTTCACAGAAATCATTATTACCTTTTAGGCTGTAAGAAAGATAGCTCAGTACTATATGTCAAATATATCTGTTATAAGATATAACTGTTGGTGATGTTGCTGAAAATCAACAAACTTTTTAATCAGAAACACTTATATAAAGATACATTAAGCAAAAGTTGTATTCTGTTTTGAGTCATTTGTTCTGCAAAACCATTGTACTGCTTGGTAAGGTTAGTGGACCGCATGAATTGCAGTGATGGTGCAGCTACCCTGGTAAATTGTATTGATGCAACACTGTTAGACTTGAGGAAAATACGTATTAAACATCTGCACTACCACTCCCTTGAACAGACTGAAGAATATCAGAATGTTCCCTAGCAGTCAGCACTTCTGAAGATTTTGTTAGCATATTTCCTAGTTAGGATATATACAGTGATTGTTCAGGCTTTTTGATAGCATGAATGCGAACAAAGTAAACCATGAACATTTCACATCATGTATAATTTTCTTTCAATAACTGCTTATTTTCTACTTGATTATATTACGTCACTTACTGCCTACTGTGGCTTCTATCTCTTTGCACAGATGAGCAGTCAGATGTTTTGATTCAGTTATTATAAATCTTTATGAAGGAAAGTTCCATTCTTCCAGCAGACTTTTGGACTTAGACATCTTTCAGCATAAAAATTTTTAAGTACAGTCTGACTTATGGTGGTTAAATTATTGTAAGCTTAACAAGTCTCTTGGATATTTAGTTTTCTTAAAGGAAAACTGATTTCAAATGGCTTCTTGATTTCATAGGAAATGTTCAATTCTACACATGTAGTTCTACTGATACAGTTTGGAATTAAAGTAAACTCATTCTGAGTTTACATTTCTGTTCTTTCAAAACAGTCCTTCTGTTTCTGCCCTTTCCCAGAAGTAAATAAAAACACTTTGGTAGTACCTGAATGAAATCAGGCTTTTGAGACTTCCCCTTTCTCCTGCAGTTTTAAAAGAAAGTTTAAAAATGAAAAAAAAAAAAAAAAAAAAAAAAAAAGAAGACAAAAAAACCCACAAAGGCCTAGAATATCAAAGTGAATAAGGATTCTACAGATGGAGCCTGACATAGGGGTGATTCAGTGGTGTGGGTAAAAGAAGCTTCACTAGCACTTTTCACACTGGGAATCTCTCACATCCAGTATTTTTCTGATACTTGGAATAACAAATCCTTTTCTTCCCTCTATATAGTTTGTATACATTCCAGTTATTTTCTTCTGAACATTTTACTGAATTCAGAGGGCACTGCACCAGGTCTTACTAACAAATCCTTTAGCCAGGTCTGCAGAAAGTATAGGTATATGCAGCTTTGTTAACTTCCATGGAATTTTGCAGCTAAGTGGTTTGATTACATTTTCATTCACCCCAGTACGTGCATGAATATAAACATTGTTATAAATGCTTAGAGAAATTTGTAGAGTGAATTCTTGTCAACTATTGTAGGGAAGCACCATAGTGTTCTGTCTACAAAGGACTGTTTCTTATGAACCACAAATATGTGTTCATGTTGGTTGCAAAGCTGTTGTTGCATGTTCTTTGTTTCTAACAAAATAAAAATCCAGGATTCAACAGCAAAATGTTGAATACCAAAATCAATGAGTGTTTTGCAATTTGGTGAGAGCATGAGATAGGCCCAGAGTTCTGTAGTTGAGCATCTTTTTCAAAGAGTGCTACAATCCTCAGTTTTGCTTCAGTGAGATAAGAGGTTGCATACTCAGCTTATTGATGATCTGAAAAATGTACAAAAGAAATGTCAAAAAACCTGACACTTTCATTGCAACCTTGAGAAATAAAGGGTGCTCAGCATCCTTGCAAATCATGGTTTAAGTGTCTCAGGCTAATGACAAAAAATGGAGTTCCCTGAATAGAACTCCATAGTACATTTCACATAGTGCAAAATCACCACTGCAAAGATTCTGGTCTATGGTATTTAAAGCAACACAAACCAAAAATTAAACAGAACCAAAAAAGTAGTACTCAAATGGATAACCCCAACTCTTCTGACTCATTACCTCCTTCAACCCAAGCTGCCCATATCTTTCAGCTGATATTAAAAAACTTGGCATTAATCTATTGTTATGAATGTCACTTCTCTACAGTTTGCTTAAGATTGTATCTTTTGGAGTATTATAATTGGCAATTTGGCAGGGCATAAAGTATGAGCTAATGAGTTGAAAGAACAGATTGTACTTGCAAATTCAAAGCATTTACATATGAACTATCTGCAATTTCTTCTGAAAATTTGTATTCTAAGTACCAGGTTCTGACCTCACTTGAAACTCGACTACTACATATTCAGCACAAAGATGGCACTTCTTGGTGAAGTACTTCATGTCATATTTTGAGCATGTGACTCAAACACAACCTTAAAGTTACTAATACTCCACAACTTTCCCCAAAATGAGGAAGGTCAGAAAATGAAGTTAAACGGGCCCCTTTGTTTCCTCCACTGTTCTCAGTACTCAACACCCCTTTCTAAAAAGCACAAGCTAATAATTTTTGCCCCACTCTACTGGACAGATCTCCCAGAGTACACTCTACTCTACTTGCACTTAATTCTCTCTTTGCAGTGTCCCCTCCTATGCTGCCATTTAGATTCTGTAATGACAAACAGCAACAGAAATGCTGACAACAACTCATCAAATAAGTATGCTCCTTAAATCAAAGAAAACAGCTCTCCCTTCTATCATCTTGCGGTCATCCATATTCTAGTTTTTTATAGGAATTTTACATATTGTTTATCTGCACATACTTCAAAAGTATTCAAGTCAAACCTGTCAAGGTCATAAGTAGGATTTATACAGGAATTCATGAAATACCTCTGAATTTTCTTTGTTTCTCTTTTTAATGATTAAGCATTATAACTTATAAATCTCTTATGGTGCTGGGTTTAAATGCTGGTCATTATCAAAGTTAGGTAACTGTATTTGCCAAATGACAAATTGGGCACAGAGTGGTTATCTTCCATCTCCACAAGCTTGCCATTTCCATTCATATGCCACAAGCCGTTTCTTGATGCTGCTGACATCTCTACCAATACCCTGTTTTCTCCATTTATTTTCAAAAAATGGCATTACTATATATTTTCTTATCATAAATATTCAAGAGTTGTTTACTTGCATCTTCTCCTGGACTCTACCAGTGCAACATTTCACTTTTACTAGATCCTATTATGACTTTCTTTAAAATAATATGAGCCTCCTATACAGTATTCTGTTTCCTTTCTAACTGTAAGAAGGGATAAATTTCTGATCAGGCTAAACAAACAGAACACAACCTAACTCCTAATCTTACATATAAGGCTAAAGAATGACAATGCCTTTAGCTGCCTCCATTCATCGAGGCTTTAAGAATGAACTTCACTTTCAATTTACTCGAGAGAAGAAGCTTATATTGACAAGGAGAAAGTGTTATGGGGGTGGAAAATACACAGGATCCAATCAGTGAATCAGGAGGTGGGAGGAACAGCTGCTTCTTAAGTAGCGACATATAAGTAATATTAGTCCCATTGGCTTAATTACATTGTAACCTTAAACAACAAACATCTGTTTTCCATGTTTTCTTCCCAAAGGCTGTGACATTTCCAACATAACCAAACTTTCTTGTATTTTTCATGTTAAAATATTTTGAAAGAGTAAATAGTAGGAATGTTATTAGTACTAAAAAACAACATAAAAATCCACAGGAAAAGCATATCACAGTTTTCATAGCTTTCACGCCTTCTATATGCTACTTCATAGTATTCTTCAAAACACAGATGAAGGTTAGGGAAATAATCGATAAAGATGAAATATATCATTTGTAATTTTTCTTCCTCTTCTCATGAGTGTTTGAAAAGACCGCATACCTATGATATGTGAGACATACTTAACTTTTCAGTCAGTTCTGATAAAAATAGCTGGTGAATCACCATGCAGGTCTCAAAAATGTTTTTAAGTACCATGAGGTTTTCCTTTCTCTCTTTGGTCATCTATCTTTGGTGAGGGAATCTGCCTCATGTGCCAGGTCCAAATAAATCTTTCAGAATTGTTTTATAGCGTGATCCAATGTCTTGAAAAATTCTGTTTGCAAGTAGATGCTTCTAGGTATCAAGTGATAGGTCCATAGAAGTACCAAATAGAAGACAGTTATTTAGGAAGAAGGCAAGCAGGAAAGTTAGGTTAGCTGGATGATTTTGCAAATATGGTTATGTTCTTATTTTTCCTGAATTTATCTTTCCAGCTTTTATCTAAAATCAAGGTCTCAATAATGTTTATTGGAATTTAATTACAGTGTAAGAAAAATGATTTGAAGGAGGATTACAAATGCAGAAATGCAGTTAGAAAAAGCAATTTCAGGATGCTGTAAACTGCAATGCATTCATGTATTTCAGGAAAGTATGCGTTGAAGACTGCATTCAGGTATAGGATATATTTTAATATTTAATTAAAAAAATCATTAGAATTATATTGTAAATTTCCTAGATTATGTGCTTTGTACATCAAAATTGTGTGTATACAAAATAGTACAAAACTTGGAAGTGTGGAAATTGACAACTAGTGATGGAACTTCACCCTCCAAACCCTGATATTAATCATACACTTAAAAGATATTTCACTGCTTGAAGTCTCATATTAGAATGTACTAACTGTTAAAGATGTATTAAATAATTGAAAAATAGCTGCTTTTCAGACTGTCCAAAAATATTTCCTGATCTACATGGTGTTCCACAAACACTCCCACCAGAAAAAAAAAAAAGAAAAGAAAAGAAAAAAAAAGAAAAAAAAAGTGAATTCAAAATAACTTATATAATCTAAGCATAATAAAATCATGTTTTGTTATAAATATGCTTTAATTTCAAAGGGCTAAAAACTAATGGATGTCCAAAATATAATATTATTAATTAAAAAAATGACAGTGAATACAATCTTTGGTCACATGCATCCTTTTGTTTTCATTTTTTCAATAAAAGTACTGCCTTGAGTGCAAAAGTCTAATTCCCAAATACTTTCAGTCTATCTAGCACTTTTTGCTTTTAAATTGTTCTTTCTACACTGTCATGGAAGAACATCTTTGCTGATTTGCTTCTTCCATGACACCTTCCCAGGCCACTGTAACTTGATAATATTGCCTCAGATATTCAAGCCACTATCAGGGCAATTTATTCATCCTGGACCTTTGTTTGATGATCTTGTAGTCTGTTACAGAGTCCTCTAATGGAATGTGCTTTCTCACATTAGCCAAACTACTTCAAAGTGGCATTTTAGCTTGAGCAACTAATAAAAGTATTGTGGTTAAATTGTGATTTCTTTTTAATTTATAACTCATTTCAAAAGTGACCATCAAAATTAATTTGATAATTCAGTAATTTCATAAGATTCTACATCATTGATCCTCATCAGTTGTCCTCATTTTATGAATGCCAGGATTAAATTACATACCTGAGCAAAGCATCACTTTGGGAGCAGTGATAACCCTGATGCTTGTATACGTAGACTCATGTAGGTAAAAGGCATTTCCATCCTTCCTGTCAATAAGATATACAGTGGTATCTTCTATATACACATCACCTTGCATTTGATTGTATTAAAATTAAAATTTATTAAACAGCCATTGAAGTTTTCACATTTAAACTGGCTCAGTGAGATAAATATTCAGAAAATGTTACTAGGCTGCATGGGAAAAAGCTCCGATTAGTAAGGTTCCCCATTAACACTGCTGCTTGAAATCAGTCAGCTTCCTATATTTTTTATTATTTTTTCATACTTTTATACCATAATCCAGAATACTAAATGAAATGTCTAAAATCTGTAAATTTTACATGAACAAACACGTTTGCTTGAAATTTCTATATAGCTTGTTTGATGACATTAATTCCATAAAACTGAAACTGATTTATGGTACTCCTATTTTTGTGTTTTAGTCTCCACTTATTTGTAGTTTTGTAGTGTATGACTTTGTCATCTTACACATCTGCTATGCCATGGGTATTAAAATAAAAAGATTGTTAATGAGGACACATTAGAGATCTGTCTGTACAGCTTGGGATGACATAATGAAAAAGATCAAACTAAGCAGTGATTGGATCTCCTGTTTTTGACTGCACTTTGAGGAGCAGGACAAAGAAGTAGAGTTTGGGAGAGTCAGTGGTGCATCTGTAATCCTCAGTCCCTGTCCTTGGATATTAGCCTCCCCATAATATTAAGGCTTTGAGAATGCTTCAATTTATAAGGAACTTTAAAGTTAAAAATTAAAAAAAAAAATCCAAAATCACGTGAACTCTGTAGAAGACCAAGTGGAACATTTTAGTCTGGAAAATAAGGCAACTGAGCCCAGTCAAATAAAGCCCATCTTCTTTCAAAATAAATAAATACACACAGTGCTGGAATCCCTATTCTAAATCAAACAACTTTAAAAAAAACAGTGACAAAGAGGCAATGAGAGGTCATTTGCTTCACCCCTTTGTGCTGAGGTATGGTACATGCAGATGATCCTCAATATCTATGTCTTGAAGTGATATTTAAATGTACTAAAATAAAATCTGCTATTTTTCTCAGTTGGGGTTTTCTATAGGGTATCATGACTGGACCATAGATGTTTGTCCATCATTTTGTGCTAGGATAATCTATGAGTTTCTAAGCAGAGGACTTAACCATCTTGATTATATAATGCTGAGTATTCAGACAATAGAAGATAAGCCTATTGTCAAATTGCATTTTCAGTTGACATTCTGTGAGACATTAGGAGTCACTACATATATCTTCAATGCATGTGGGAGTCATGACATTAAAAATGACATAAAACTTATTATGCAGACAGAAAATAAACATTTTCTTCCCGTGAAGAATTTAAGATTGATGGATAATTACTTTGCTTGCCAAGTAGAGACTTCCATAATCAGTATAAATCATAAGGTCATTAAATTGGTAGGGCTATGAGAGATAAATCAATGCCCTGAAGATGACTTGCAATTGCTTGTTGTAAGATACAAGGCTGAATGATATTTTGTAAAGACCACACTGTGCATCTGTCTAATTGGGTTGGATGTGTTAGAGAGTCTGTAACAGAGCTAGATGAATAAGTCAAAGACCACCCACATATGAACCAAATGACTTACGTGTCTGTGGAATACTCAGGAGAATCTGTACTTACTGCTCCATCTCAACTCCATCAGGAACTTCCTGGGCTGCCTTAAAAAAAAAAAATAAATAGGAAAGGAAACAAAAGATTGATGCAATTCATTTTGTGTAATGTTTCTAAAACCAACGATACAGAGACAAAAGTGACATGCAGTCATAGCGACAGCTATGCTATTTTGGTATGTTCTACATGTACGTATTTCGTAATTAGATTCCAGTGACCAGAAAATGACACTTCTCTTGCAAGCAGTCAGCTCGCTCTTGTACTCAAATCTGATAAATCATATGGAATCAAAATCTCAAGAAATTAAGACTTTGTAGTCCATGACTTTTTAGTACAGTGGGCTTTCAAAGAATGTATTAATCCAGATCAACTTAATTAGCTTGTGCATCTGCAGAAAGGCAATAAATAAGTATTCTAAAAGTGAAATAAATTTTAGTACAAGATTATCGGTGAGCTTCACATTCCAAAGAATCGGCTCACATCTATTCTGGACAGACAGATCTAATGCCCATTTATTCTGTTTTCCCAGTGAATTTTGAACTTTTTTTTTTTGTTCTCTGTAAACATCCACATCTATGTGGATAAATTCTACTACAAATAATAGGATCATTTCAGACTTATATCAATGTCATTTTAATGTAGCGTATGTCGTATTAGCGAAGTAAAAGGCAGGGATTTATTAAATATTGTTGGTTATTCAACATGCTTACTTTTAAGCAAATGTATTTGTTTTGCATGGATGACAATAGTTATGTTTCTATATGACATTAGGATTTAATCAGTGTTTAATTCCAGTTGTACTGGGAACTGTACAAATACAGATATACAAAGTATTTTTGTAACACTGGCCAAAGTGATACATCATGGAAAAAAATTAAGTGCAATCAGGCAATTAGCATAGTTTTACTAGTTATATATTGTAGTTTGAATTTCGTATACGGCTTGTTTTTTAGCTTTGGACTGTTTTTTGGTTTTTTGTTATGTTTTGTATTTAACCTGGGATAAGACATAATGAGAAGGTGTGATGATATTAACAGCCTTGTTAGTTAACAAAGGCATGAAAGACATGAAAAGTGTGGACTACATCTTTGCCCAGTAAGCAGCTAAAAAGCATACAGTAACTCCAAGGTGATTATTTAATCTGAATCCCTCAGTTTTATTGCTTTCTAACTGAGAAATGATGGGAAATCAGGAAGGGCTGGCAAACACACAAGCATTAGAGACTCTTCAGAGCACTTATTAAAGCAGCTCTTGATCTGCAGATTGCCATGGCTACTACAGAAGCATGTAATTTGAAGAGCAGTGAATATGGCATCTTTCAAAATTCCAAACTTGATTTAAAAATTGTATATTGCCCCCAGTCTTTATAAGGAGCCAAAGTAAAAACTGCGTACATTAGATGAGTAAAATAAAAGACTGTTTTGCACCTTTTTCTAATGGCTGAGTCCACTCTAAAATATTGTATTTCATATTAATGCTTTGAAAGTAAATGAAAAAGAAACTTCAGCACATAGTTTACAATCTGTCAAATTAGAGATAAATCTTTTTAGCTTGTTTACAATGAAGAACTTAACTATCATGATGATTTTGTGGCTATCTCTACTTGCCTGAATTATGTTATTAGCCCTCTTAATTTGAAAATACACTGCAGTGTCAATCATGTCCAGTTTCGCATAGATACTTCACTCTATTAGTCATAATTTCCTAGTAAAATTAGTTTGCTGAATGTAATGGAGCAGTGATATTCTGTTTATTGCCTGATTATATTTCACTTTCATTTTCACCCTGTCTCGAGCCTTTGGATTCCCTGGCAAATTATTTTTTTCTGTTTTTCTGATTTAAAATGAGGGAAAGTAGTGAGACTTTTAGGAAAAGATGAAGTTTTCTTTCTGCACTGGTTTCTTGAAGAAGACGCTGAGCCAGATTTTCAGGTGCAATAGTTCAGCATTGTTCCATTAAATCTGGTTACTTAAACATTAGCAAATAAGGTAAGTAGTCAGGAAAACAGTACATGGGAGGAGAGGTGAATAGAGTAGACCTTTGAGCAATATGAAGTTTGAATTTTGTTGAATGCCTCTATTTACAAAATAGTAGGTAAAAGTGATTTAAAGATATCAAGGCTTCAGTTGGATAAAGTAGAGCCATAGTATCTGTTGCTATTCATTGCTCTGTTGCCACATCTTTGTATAGTGCAGGGAAAAACAAGTATTTGCAGCCTTTATGAAACAGTGATCTTGAGTCGTTTCCTTTAATATACATTTCTATTTTACAAGAACTGGGGGATATAATCTCTTTTTCAGCATCACTGATTATTATTTTTATTTCCACACCAGTGAATACTGAAGGGGCAGGCCATGGAGCTCATTTGGCAGTTGTACATACAATGAATTCTCACAATGGTGTGATCTATGCTTCATATACTAGATAAAGAGGAGATGGCTGTCCTCATGAGCATCTGAATTTGGATGCTTATGTGTAAAGAGTACAAAAGATTAGGTGCCATTTTTGAGTCGCCATAAATAAATGTCTTTCAGAGCAAATGAGAAATATAGTCAAAGAAGTAGTCTAGATCTTTACTTTCTCTGCTTTCTACAGTTCTGTGTTAGCCCTATGCCATTCCCTTTTGTTCCCTATGCTTTCACAGTGGTCTGATGAAAGAACTGCAAACAAATTTCAGTATTACCTGAAGTAAATGGAAAGAGAGAAGTAAAAACCATTAAACCATCTCTTATTTTATTCTGGGAATTAAATTTGAGGATGAGAGGTGTTTTCCCTTAGCTAAGGAGGAGGAGGAAAGGAGGGATAATGCCAGCTGCTCTGTTACCCACAAAAGCAAGATCTCACTAATTCGATGTTCTTCTCCACCTACATACAGAGAATAATCATCTCCTAAAAATATTTATACACCCATAATGATTTCAAATAGAACACATGCTTCCAAAAATGTAATAAAGAGATGTATGTTCCAATAAGGAAGGTTATAAAATATTTAAATACTTCCTCCGCTTCTCTCAAGAGGAAATGCCAAATAGCAAAGAGGAAGGAGATTCCAACTTCTCTTGTTTTTAGTGTGAAGTTCTTATTCCCCTTTGCTTTATCACTCTGCTCCCAGAATAAAAAACTATTACTATTTTGTGATGCATATTCTGATCCAAACTTCATACATATGCATTGCCATATGTTTCACACATCATATGCTTTCCTTAGTTTCATTTCAGGTTCAACATCAACACTCTTTACCCATCATGCTTATATACACATACTTTGTTCATTTCACACATCTTCCTATGTTTGCAGAGTTTAATACAGAAAGATGTTGAATTTACTAATATATCTCACAGGGAATAAACAACTCAAGTCCTTTTCTAGGCTCTTCTATGTCATCCTTACTCACTGCTTGCTTGAAAAGACTAATACAAGATATTCACAGACCAAATGAATCTAAGCTAAACTCTCTTGCTTGTGCAGGAGTGAAATTTCAGTGAAATTAAGAAAAAAAATATCATGTAAAGTACCAAGAGAAATTGCATTCAGACTTGATATCCTTAGGCAGCATTACAAAATCAAATTTTAGATTGTGGAATTCCTTGTTCTACTTAACACCCAGGTTATCCTGTGATCAGGCAATTAACAGAGTAGGGATCCTCGAAGGATCCATATCCTGAACACTGTGCAATATAGAAGAAAGTCACATCTTGTTGCCTTCAGGAAGAGTCCTCCTGCTGCTCAGGATACTAAATATATAAGTTTTAGACTTAGAGGTTCTCATGCTTTTCAAGACAATGAAACCCAGCAATACAGTAAGAATCCTAATTCTAATCAGTGAATGGCAAAGAAAATGTGAGAGAAAGGAAGGGTTGAAGGTGTTCTCAGCTTTGAATCTTCTAAAAAATTGCCAAGGAACTACCTACAGAGGACTTTTTAGATTTATAGCATTGCTAGGATACAGTAATGGACAGGTAAAATGAGTGCTAAACAGGGTATGCAAAAGATATTCCCTTGGAGTTTCTGAGTAGTCTGGTGTGTGCCCCCCCCCTCCTCTCCCTTTCTCTCACCATTCAATTGTTCAAGTCAGGGGTTTTATTTTATTATTTTATTTTAACTCTATTTAACTTATATTTTTTATTTTATTGCACACTGATTTACCAGCCAGGTAGCAGAGGAATGAATTGTAAGGGTTTGTTTATTTATTTATTTATTTTCAGTGCGAATAAGATTATATAGCAGTCCTTTTCCTAGTTTCTGCCCTTAGACCACAATTATGTAATTCTGGTATCATAATGTACTTGAAGCGGGTGTTGTGAAATAGCATTTCTTACTATATTTAAATCTTTAAGTCTGCATTTAGAGTATGTAAGAGAATCAGCACTTAGAATTGCAAATCTCAACATTTCCAAATGTATAGTAGTGTTAATCATTTCACATGACAATGTACTTAAGATCTTATAAGGGAGTATTATTTATACATTTATAAGTGGTTACAAAACTGTGAGTTCTATTATGCTTTAGAGGAAGAATTTGGATGGTTGGTTTATGTATGGTAAACTTTTGGCTCCCAAGCTGAGACCTAATGCTGTTAGAGTGTTATGGTGTCATTCATAGACAAACTGACTTTTGCACCTTTTTAGATATCAGTGAACAAATTTTGGCTATTCTGGAAACCCTTACTGTCATGAATGTAACAGTTTTAGAGTAATGATACGCCATTGTTCTTAGATATGAAGTGGCTTACCAAAAAATTACTGGGGAAGTAATTCTATTCTACTGGTACCTGAGATGAGTTTCAAAAAGTACAAAGTTATTGTTCTCAGTACGAGAAGCATACAGGATCTGAATGTTTTCATTTATATCTTTATTGTCCATATTCAAATAGAATTAATCTGCAATATAACTAGTAGTTTAATCAGTTGATCACTCACCAGGAAATTGTAATACCTAGAGGTTCATCTCCCTTCTCCAAATTCTGAGAAGTAAGGAGAGCATACATCCACAGATAGTATGTCAGTGTAGGGTTGTGAGATAAATTGTGTGCACATTCATACCACAGTCAGTCACCCACAACAGTACTGACGTGCTGTTGTCTTGTGAGACACTCAGTACAAAAGGCAGGTATAAGTATGTCAAGATTCCTCATAAATGCAGGCCTGACAGAGATCATAGGGCAATTTGGCAGCATGAAGTCCACAAACAGCTGTTGATGAAAGATACTGCAGGATAAGGCTCAGTGTGGCAGTATCATTTACATGGTGAGGGCAGCAAAATAGTCTTCTCAGGAATCTCTTTTGAGCTTGAATATGCAACTTGTAAAGTGGTGACTTTGTAATGCATTGACTCTAGAAATAGAATGGTATCTTACTATTTCTAATGGGTAAATACTGTTAAAATAGTTCAGTATCAGTACACTCGGGAAAAAGCCACTTGTTCACTTTCACTTTCTGAACGAACAGTACATCATATAGAAGAGGTTTATAAAAGGGACTGTAAGTTACAGCTACCTTGGTATCCCTACTGGTAGTTACAAACCACAAATGCTAGACTTGTTCAACCAGAATATCCCCTAAAGTTTTATGACCTTGCAAGAAGCAAACACTGACGCAAAAATGGGTAGAGAGAGAATGACTGTCAGAGCTGTGGAAGAGTATTCTGCTTGGCTATACAGTGAAGAGTTATGTCAGTAGGAATTAGACATCTAAATACTTACGGATCATGAGCATCAAAGAGGAAACTGACATAACTTGCAAACAATTATCAATTTCAGCAAAGAATTATCAATTATCAATTATCAAAACTTGCATATTCATAGCTCTGTGAATGCAAGAAGCTACGTAGAAAGTAATTTTTTATATTTCCTCTTCAAAAAAAATTAGCTTTTACTCTCAAATTGAAAAACAGGAAGAAATTCAAACAACATGCTTCCGATAATTACTGAAAATCTAGACTGTGTGTGCTTAAGCACAAAACCACAATATTCCTCATGATAGATATTTGAGTAAAGTTTGGAGGAGTAAGAGAGAAGCAAGCAAGCTTTTCTTACTTAGAAAAGGGGAAAATGGAGCTAGAAAGGGAAACATTCTTCACAGGAAAAGTCCAAATAAACAAAAACACGAGACCAACTGTCAGGGACAAGCAGCCTTTGGGGGAGTAGGCAGGAATTAGCTATTTTGTTGGCAAAGCATTAAAGCCACCTTAGGATTCTCTTTAAGTCACTACCTAGAGTTTCTTCGGACAAGTCCCATGGTATGGGTGAGAGCTATTTCCTTAGAATTCTCCACTATCCTGGTTCATCACCACCACTAACCTTTGTGAGAGGAGGCACCTCACTTGACCTCTACCCTTTCAGACCCTAAATATCAGAAGAAACAACCATTCGTTTGATATTTGTACAGATAAGAATACAGCTTTATTCTCCTTTGACATTTTCATACAGTTACATTATGGTTGTTCAGATAAATGTCAAATGAAAGGTTTCCAAATCTGACATTTTTTAATAGTATGCCTAAAAATGTTGCGGTCAAATGAAAGACTGTGATTCATGTGGCACTTAGAATGGTCTACCTGTCCTCTGCACACAGCATGAAGGCTAATTTCAGTTAGGCAGAAATCAGGATGGTAGCGCCCAACCAAAAAGGAAAACAGGAGAGCTCCCCGTGGAATTATCCAAGTTGAAGCAAGCCCCACCATTCTCAAGTAACAGCTTAAGTAAGTCTCAGTATCAAAGAGGTGAATAACTGTTACAACTCAGTCAGACTCCTGTACTCTTTGAATGCTTTATTTTGGATATTTCATACATAGAGATCCCATGTTCAATAGCAACTTGCTTGTAGGTAATGTTACATAGGATGTTGGTTTAGCCAAGTTATATAGCAAGACATTGAAATCACAATACACATGCAAACCCCACTTAACAGAATACAAGGTTTGCATTATTCAGTTGAACCACAGTATGATTCTTGTTTATGGTTTTTATAATATGCTTACTATCAAGATGCAGGTCATCCCCAGTTGCCACAAGGAATACACAGTTTGAAACCAGCTCAAGAAGACCAATACAAAAGGGCTTGTGAAAATGCAGCTGGAGGTATATTTTTAATGTTCAACCATGTGTAGGTGTACCAAAGGTGGTATCTACAGTCAGCCCTTAGAGCTGCAACAAGACCTTAAAATAGTCGAGAAACCTTTTACTTTTTTACCAATTACCTGTAGCAAAAACATCTTTTTGAAGCTATTACGAAAAATCTGTGTATTTGTGATGGGGAAGCTTCCTTTCTGCATTTTAATATAAGCATTTTAGCCCAAAGATGCAGTTGATATTGTGAGTTGATATTATCTTTGTGATACTGTGAATCAATTTTGAATTTTAATGATATTGTGAGTCAATTGTGAATTGATATAATCCTTGCTCCAACCCCAACAAAGTTTTGATAAAAATGCGTTTGCTTGAGCAGCTAACTAAATTTTTCTCCATGCACTGAGGAAGTACCTACAGTGAAGAAAGTCAAAACACCATACTATAGAGATGAGTAACTGACGAGCAGAATGGCACAGTGTTCTTGTCTATTATAGTGACTACATAATCCTTCTATATACTTTGAGGAGGATACTGAAATCAGAATTTGAAATTTAAAAATTTGATTTGAAATCAATTATTATGATATTAAGAGATATTTCCTTTAATTTAAATCATAAGTTTGAGTCTGAATCACATAATATCTTGAGAAAGGCAAAGCTCATTTTACTGCCATTTGTAATTTATTCATGAAAAGGAATTACACCCATCAAGAATTTTCTGTTATATTAGATGACCATTACAGCATTACAAAGGTGAGTGAGCATAGTGTTTAAAGGCAGAAAGAAAATCTTTATAGTGAGGACTTGTTTCATCATTTGGATGTATTTGCAGATGAAAAGTGGCAAACTAGAAGGGAGAGAATTAAAAAAAGATGCTAGAATGTAGAATTATGAAACTGGGTAACTTTATATTTGCAAACTGATACCTCTTGCATATTGATCATACAGTTGAGGATTTGAGGATGGAAGCAAACAAAAATCCTATTATTTCACACTATTTACCTCAGAATATATGAAAATATATCTTAGCATTACAGACAAAAATCTGGAAAAGAAATCTGTCAGAATTCAAATTAAAAGCATTCTCAGTGGAGGTCCTTATCATCATGGCACTTCAAGAATAGAGCATAACCAGCTTTGCTAAAATAGATGGAGAGTTCTGAACTAGATAGAAGAATTTGTCCACGGCTTGTTGAACATGGGAAGTCTGTGGAAAAGACACAAACTGAACTCAGAGCCAGATCAGAGTTAACCATTATATCCTTATTCTATGAGAGCACTCATAGGACTTCCCTAAGGAGGACGTTATTATAAAATGAAAACTTAACTGAAAATATTGGGCCTGACTTTCTTAAAAAGTATGACTTAAACTGTACTAGATGAAAGATACATGGTACTGAAGAAGGAATTTAATTCATTGCACTTAAATGCAATTATCTTCCTTCTTAATCTTGTCTAATTCTGTTGTCACAGAAAAAAAGAAATTACATAATTTCTTCTCAGGGTCAGATTTTCAGTATCATTTTACCACTGTTGGCTTGAAAAGCTATTATGTGAAAACACTTGCTCAAACTTCTATGAGGAAACCACTTGTCAATGGATTACAGGCTGATTTGTCCCAGTTCCGTGACTCACAGGGCAGAGGGATACACAGATCTGCACCTCCGGAAAAGGGAAAAGGGGACCCCAAAATATTTAAAAACAGGCAACGATCTGAGGAGAAACAAACTAATTTACTACGTATGGTATCAGAATTCAAGATAACACACTACAATACAATGTAATCAGAATTGAAGCTAATAAATCAAATATAATGAGAGAGAAAGTGTCCAAGAACTGAAGGCCTTACCATAATGCTGGGGTGAGATGCGCAGTTGGGTCGAGCAGCAGGGAGGAGAGCCGAAGGAAAAAAAAGGGACATCAGGTGACCTTGCCAGGGGTTATATCTCCTCTCTGAACACAAAGCCCCCTGCGGTATGTAGTTCTTCTTCTCTTCCGGAGAGGTGTCTGGAACTGAAGCATTAACTCTTTAACTCCCAGTGCACTACATGATGTTATGATGAGGAATACCGATAACCAAAAATCATAAATCCATGACACCACTTTCATTTTACTAAGCATAATAAATGTAGCCATTCTTTTTGTCACGCAATTAAATAAATATCAGAACTGGTAACTCCCGCTGGATGTTGTTAAACACTGTACCTCATTTGATGCTAATCATGGCATTTTTTATTATTTCATTAAGTTAACAACCATTCCCTTGGAAGATGCTGCACATTAATCACTTTGTATCGCACCAATCAGCTGTTCAGTTGGATTGTCCTGCTCAACTCTTCAGGAATTTTTGAAGGGATTTTTTTGGTTTCTGAAACTCATTTAAAGGTAATTAAGCTTTTTATCTAATAATATAATAACAATTAAAATTCATTTATTTTATACATATTTACCAAAATTTCTGTTAGATGACAGATGAGAGTGATACATTTTACATATGATGTATGTATTCATTCAGATTGAATATATACTTGCACAACTGACTGGTTTAACTTGTAGGCAACTAAACAAAACTAGTAAGTTAGATATATCCCTCTTTATCTTTTTAGATACATCTCCTTTTTTAATTATATATTTCTGAACATCCAAAATGTTATAGAATACCATACAAAATAACCTGGAAAGGGAAAAAAAATATATTGCCTATATCAAAATTAGTAGGAAAAAAATAAAAATATAGAATAAGAGGCATTAAAGTATGAGTTTTACTTAATTGAACTGTTCAAAGGTATTCCACAGAGCCTTAAAAATAATTGTTATATGCCATCAACAACTTGTAATTTTACTCATTACAGATCTCTATGCAAAGAAACACCTTAAAATAGATAGGAACAAAATAGCTTGTTCTTCAAAAAAATGTTTTGAATGAGATTAAGGGATTTTTAAATGTGTATGTATATATATATATATATACACACACATATATAAAACATCCCATATAAACATCAGAGGGCCCAGCCATTACCACACTTGGTGTTGTTATTCTGCATCTGGACCAGGTTTGCCTTCTCACCATGAGAAGGAAATTCACATCTGTTTAAATTTTTGCAGTAATTTATAATCCCAACCACTAAAATTAGAGACAGATTTTGGTTAAATTAAAAGGTGGTGTAAAAAAAACAGTCCTTCATAATATGTTTTCCATAAGATGGGGGAGATGTAAGAGGATAAAAATATTATAAATCATAAACCAGAGAATCAAGAAACCCAAATAATAAAATAAGCAGAGATAAGAGAGGACCTTCAACAATTTCATCCTTTTTTGTTAAGATCTGAAAAAAGTTTCATGGCCACAATTTTTACTTCTCTGTCATTAATGCCTGCACTGGAGAATCTGAGAAAATGCAGAAAAGGTGAGGTCCCAGACAACTGGAAGAAGGGTTATGTCACTCCCATTTACAAGAAAGGGAGCAAGGAGGACCCAGGGAACTACAGGCCGGTGAGTCTCACCTCTGTGCCTGGGAAGATCATGGAACAGATCCTCCTGGATGACATGCTCAATCACATGAGGAATGAGTGTGTGATCTGAGACAACCAGCATGGCTTCACCAGGGGGAGGTCATGCTTAACCAGTCTTGTGGCCTTCCATGATGGAGTGACGGCATTGGTGGATGAGGGGAAGGTGACCAATGTCATTTACCTGGACTTGACCAAGGCCTTTGACATGGTCCCCCATCACAACCTTATCTCCAAATTGGAGGGATGTGGATTTGATGGGTGGACCACTCGTTGGATAAGAAATTGGTTGAAAGGCCGCAGACAGAGGGTGGTGATCAATGGTTCCATGTCCAGGTGGAGGCCGGTAACAAGCGGAGTCCCCCAGGGGTCTGTCTTGGGACCGGTGCTCTTTAACATCTTCATCAATGACATCAACGATGGAATTGAGTGCACCCTCAGCAAATTTGCTGACAACACCAAGCTGAGTGGTGCGGTTGACACGGAGGAAGGAAGGGATGCCATTCAGAGGGACCTTGACAGACTTGAAAGGTGGGCCTGGGTGAACCTAATGAGGTTCAACATGGCAAAGTGTAGGGTTTTGCACTTGGGCCAGAGGAACCCCAGGCATCTATACAGACTGGAAGGAGCAGTCCCTGAGAGCAGCTCTGCAGAGAAGGACCTGGGGGTCCTGACGGATGACAAACTTAATATGAACCAGCAGTGTGCTCTTGCAGCTCAGAAAGCAAATGGTATCCTGGGCTCCATCATGAGAGGGGTGGCCAGCAGGGATAGGGAAGTGATTGTCCCTCTCTACTCTGCTCTTGTGAGGCCCCATCTGGAGTACTGTGTCCAGGTATGGAGCTCCCAGTACAAGAAAGACAGAGAGCTGTTGGAGAGAGTCCAGAGGAGGGCCACGAAGATAATCAGGGGGCTGGAGCACCTCCCCTATGAAGACAGGCTGAAGGAGCTGGGCTTATTCAGTGTGGAGAAGAGAAGGCTGCGGGGTGACCTCATTGCAGCCCTTCAGTACCTGAAGGGAGCCTATAAACAGGAAGGGAGTAAACTCTTTGAAAGGGTAGATAACAGCAGGAGAAGGGGGAACGGTTTCAAGTTGAAAGAGGGAAGATTTAGGTTGGATGTTAGGGGGAAGTTCTTTACCAGGAGAGTGGTGAGGTGCTGGAATGGGCTGCCCAGAGAGGTTGTGGATGCCCTGTCCCTGGAGGTGTTCAAGGCCAGGTTGGATGAGGCCCTGGGCAACCTGGTCCAGTAAATGGGGAGGTTGGTGGCCCTGCCCGGCAGGGGGGTTGGAGATTCATGATCCTTGAGGTCCCTTCCAACCCAGGCCATTCTGTGATTCTGTGATTCTGTGAACCCTCAAAGTAGCAACAAATTGTTTCATCTTCCCCTTCTTTCAAGGTCTTATACTCAGATGATTGAACTCAAGACTTCAAATTTCAGGATACAAGAGGAATAGTAACATAAAACTAAAGGGAGGAAAAAAGGTAGATAACAATGGAAAAGTATAAGTTTAGGGAATCCTGTATTTTTTTACATTGTAATGATGTAAATTTTGAGAAAAAAGTCATAGGTCTAGTTCTCATGGAAATTAGAATCACACAATTTATTGCAACTCCAGATTTTTATTATTATTTTTTAAATGAAATGTTATGAATATACCACATGTAAGCTTCATTTAATGGAAACACAGATCAAGTCCTAATTACACCGTTTGCAAGTAATACCATCAATTAAAATAACTTTTTTGTATATTGTAATCTAGATACTGAATTTCTATTCTACATTACTTTAATTGCCATTTATAAAACAGAGGCAGAAGACTGTTTACTTTTTCATACTAGTTTTAAATAGTTTTATTAATTAAAGTGAGCATTTCTGATGTATTTCCAAGTGTGTTAAAAAGAAACCATTTGAAATAAATTCTGAAATAATCAGAATTATATTAACAAAGCTCTTTGATCCATTAAAATAATCTTACTTGAGAAAAAAAATATTGTTCTCTTATTTATGTACAAACAGGTTTGAGTGTGTATTGAAACAATGTTTACATACAGTACTAGTATGTTTGAAATTCAACAGCACTGATTTCAATTTTTAGGAACCAAAGGAAAACTTTGCTTTCATTAGGCAAGTTGAAGGGACAAAGACCATGTTCTGTTTCAGAAATTTTCTAAACGTATATATATTAATCTATAGCAGAAATCTAGAACTGTCAGATTTGTTTGTGACAGATTTTCAGTATCAAATTTTGGAACATAAACAATATTTTAATTGAAATCAAAAACCTCTTTTTAAAATAATTTCCTTATTAGATTCCTGACTTTTTCACTTTGTCCAAAAAACTACATATTCAAGTGTAGTTAAATTTAAAGGTAAGTGTATACAACTTCCATTTGCCAGAGATTGAGAGTGCAGTCTATCCATTTATTTAAAAATAGTATAATAGCTATTGATCAGGACAGTGAGCATCTTAGATATTTATTCTAGTTTTTGTATTTTCTCCAACAAGTCTACAAAATGCCTTTACAAAGACAGGAACAAACAGAGGAATATGTTTATTTCCTTTCAGATTTGCTGCAAACCACACCACAGTGGGGATCTCATGAACTTCAAGCCCTGTGATTATAAATGCTTCCAGGAGTTAATGTCGCTAACCAGTGTTTTTAGGCTTGATCATCTAAATTCTCACTTATGCCACTGAGAGGCAAGCGCCTTTTGCTTAATTTTGCTAAAAATATGACGCTATTGTTCTCAAGCCAAAGCATGTGGTGGGAGGAAGAGGAGGAGCTACTTTCCAAGCTAATTACAGAGGCACAGCTCCTCTGTTTTATGAGCAGCAGTAGAGGGGAGAAGAGAAAAAATGATTTTTCTCTGATGACTGAGGACATATTTATGACATGCGATTCTCAGAGAGAAAGAGATTACTGGAATATCACACTACTATTTGGAGTTTCTTGAGTGTAATTACTTTTTATTTTTCCTGATTCTGTACAGATTTGATACTGTGAAAACATAACTTATGTTTCAAATCCTTTATTAATACAGTCATGTTGTGTCAGGCAGCTGAGGTATTCATGCCACCAAAATCATACCTAAATTAGTATCTTGATAAATAAATATCACCTGCAGGAAATCATGAGTGTTTTTTAACTCTGCATATCATTGTTTGTTGTGGTACTAATTGTGAAAGAATGTCAACAATTGAAAGACACCTGCATCCCCTGGCCTACTGTTTGATTTGCTAATGTAACATCATAAAACAGTAGTACATCATGAAAATTACTATGTTCCTCTGGTAAATAATCAAGTACATTTTTAAGACGTGGGAAAGGTTGCAATGTGATTGACTACTATGAACATTTTTGATTACATGTTAGCATTAACTCTGAGAGTAAAATTCAGTCCCTCTTCTTCAAGCTCTTTTTCTCTATATTACTTTCTCTTCTTTTTCGTAAGAACTTTGGCAATAAAATGAATGTTTTCAGCACCTGAAAAATAATTCAATTATAGGAATTTCCCGAGCTGCGCCTGTTTGGTTACCTCTGGGGAACAGCTGCCAGTGGGGGTTGTGATAGGAGTCAGCAGAGCTCTCCATGAGCAATGAGTGAGCAGAAAGTTCAGCTCCTTGGAAAGACAGTTTCCTGCAGTGTCTCTTCAGTATTTACCTTCTTCTGATTTCCAGCTTGAATGAATGCAGCCACGATACAGACACAGTCCTCCAGCGAAGCAGGCAGAACACAGTAAGGGCAAACAGTCCCGAGAAAGGAAGGGAGGGAAGAATGTGGGGCAAAGTTGCTGTATAATGCTGCCTGGAACATCAGGTAAGGCAAAACAAACAAACAACCAGGGTAGAACTGGAAAATTAAAAAAAGAGTTTAAATTTGGAAGAATGTCCAACTCCAAGATTATATTAGAACAGGTTTAATACACACAAGAAGGGATAAAATACAATAGTAATTTTTAAAGCTTAATTTTGAGAAAATCTAAAATCCACATATTGCACTTCTTTGACAATTTTTTTTTTTTTTTTTTTTTTGGATTTACTGCATTGAACATATGACTGAAATACATGTGTGCTAATATTCTGCTTCTCTACAAAGAGTAACTTAAGGGGAATCTAAATAAAAACACTCTGAACAGACAAAGTGGTAATGTATTCTTAATGAGGCAAGGTGATCTCTTGCTGTGCAAATGTGTGGAGACCTGTAAAACTGCAGTTCTCCTTTCCCTCATTGAAGACAATTGTAAGCATTTCTTAATGTGTCATTGTCCCATTTACTGGTGAGACTGACCTAGTAAGCTGCACGTAAGGGCACCTCTGCCAATAAAATGTCAGTATTACCATTTTCAGAAATTGCATTATTTCAGTGTTTGAACTATTACAGTTTCATTATCATAAACTTCCATGATCATCTCTGAATTCCAGCTTTTGGTTTTTTAATTAATTAATTAAACAAACAAACAAACAAAAAACAACAAAAAACATTGGCTTCCTGAATACTTCGTATGGCTGCCATTTTGAATGGAGCTGATCACTAGCAGCAAGGAGGGTGGAATGTCTGGGGTTTTATCTTGATGTGAATAGTTCCTTGTGGTTTGAAAGATGTTTGTTACATGCTTCTTTTTAAAAAAAAAAAAAAAAAAAAAAACCTTTATTCTCATCTTCAGATGCTTCAAGAATACAAGATAATTTGCCTGGCAGGTTTTATTTTTTTGACCCTTGTTTTGGAGAAAAGTATGGAAAGGATGGAAAATGAACAAGAAAGGTTCTCTTACAGCATAACATGACTGTATTTTTAGAAAAACAAACCCAGAATGAAAGCTGAAAGCATATCTGAAATGTAGCTTCCGACATACAGAAATATCACCAAAAAAATGTCAGGAAAAAAGCTCCCTAAGTATCAGAATTTATTGTAACTTTTATCCAAACACATCTGAATTTTTTTGGTTCCACTTAACATAAAGCATACTGGATAACTTGGGACATTTCAGTTTTTCATGATGTCATTTAGGCTAAAATACATACTTCAGATCATATTGGAATAAGGTGATGACAAATAAGGAATCATTTTTGTGTATTCCTACAAGAGGCTGAATAGATTGATTTTTTTTTTTTTTAATTTAGTTTTATCTAAATTGACTACTTGTGTTTTACATATTATTACTATGATTATTACTGTCTGGGGTTTGGCTTTTATTCTCTTTTTAGGTTTTAGTCATGGTAACAGGTAGATGCTTTAATTTGGAACACACATCTACTGCAAATTTATTTTGTAATTGGGGATATGCAGTGTATTTCACACTAAGTACATTTGATTCATTCCTTGTTGTCATCTTAACTTTTAATCTATAGTATTTGTGGGATTAGTACTTGTACCTAATTTTTGCGTAGCTCTGAAGTACAAAACTAACTTGTTTGATATAAGGCAATGGGACAAGTTCAGAGTTGTGTAAAATCTTATTTGGAGTACAGGTGTAATATCGGCATAAAATGTCAAGGAGTGGTGTGCCTGGATCAAAGGGCATTTGAATTAATATTGTTTATAAATATATCATAAAGAAGGCAGGTCTGAGAGAACCTTCAAAAATATTTTCATTTTATTTCTTATTTGTTACAAAACCGTTTCCATAAAATAATGATCAAGATTAAATTGGACTCCAAGAGGTTGTTAATGCAGATAAAATTGCAAGAGTATTTTGTGAATTATTGGCACTTAGTTTTTTCCAGCTGGGACTTCTTGTGGATATATATATGCTTTTTAAAGGTCTAAGGCCAACTTGGTAGCTAAGTAATAACAAATACCAATCTCAATGAGCGTATTCTGTGACAAACATGAGGGAACTGTTTTAAAAGTCTTTAATTTCAAGGAATAGACCTTACAGTTCTGAAGGAAACAGCAGTGCCATCTTTTGTTGGAACAGACCAACTGCAGCTTTCAAATATCAATATTCAGATCCATTCTGCTTTGCACTTAGTATTTTATATCAGAAGATTGTTTACCGATAATAAGGCAGCATCTGTCTTAGCAAGGAAGTAAACACAAGAAAGGCTGTTCACTTTATTTGGTGAATATTTGCTGAGGGAGAAAAGATTTCAAATATGAGCACAGTTACCAACAGCAGCCGAGACCTATTTAGCACTTAGATTCTGTTAGACTGCTATACTTCTATAAATTAAAGTATTTCAGGAAAAATCCTTAAGAATATATACCTTCTTTTTTTTTTTTTTAATGATAAAGACAGTGCATTCAAGTTTGATTAATTAACCACAGCTGATATTTTAAGAGTGAATTAAAAAAACACAACAAAACAAACAAACACACAAAAAAACTACCTGTAACCTATAGTGCTGTTGGATCACGGTTTATTTTCTGAGAAGAGAAATCAAACATCAGATGGTCAGAAGGCCTTTGTTTTCTGTTTTGTGGCTTAGGGAGTAAAGGGTGGCATGAAAAACAGCCGGTAATGGACATGAAAATGCAGAAACTTCTGTCTCCAGTCTTGCTTGCTGTGTATTATGGCGGTTTAACAAGGAATGGTGCTTCATGATCAAAGGAGTTTGTAAGAAGTATCTTAGTGAACTTTCATACTGCCTTTCAAAACTGGGAGTATTGCAGTTTTAATTAAGTAGTTATCAGTTTTTCATTTTTCCAAGTATTTAGACATACCAGATCCATGCCTATGTCTTTTTTTGTATGCGTAATCTGCTCATTTATAGCGATTACTTCATATTTTGGTTGTTTTTTGACACTTTTATGACTGGCCAAATCAGAACTCTTAAATCTGCATATATGACTTCAGTCTCTTGCTGAAGATATACAATAGATTACGTATGGACACTGTAGTTTGATGCCAGTGCCTCAAAAGGAGTTTTTAAAAATAAATAAATAAAGTTATAGAGTTATAGAGTTATAGAGTTACAGCATCTAATAAACAGGCTTTTATAATACTCACTGCATTCTTTCTCCCATTCTTCCTTCCCACTATACAATAGATTCCCATCTGGAAGTTCAAGATGGTGGAAGATGTTTATGCCAGAGGTAAAAGGATAAAGATGGCAGATTACATATGAATCCTCAGCAGTGTGAGTGCTGTATTTGAGTCATTCTTGGACCTGGCTATCCCATCTTACAAAAACATCTGATTTGGGATATAACAAAGGTATGTAGAACTGCCACAACTCATCCTGCACTGTAGCAGAGAGTGTAAAAACTGAATTTTCCTCTACCGCTGTGGCAGTAAGGGCTCCTGTGTAGAGGGACGCTACTTTGAACGCTAGGCATATCTGGGAGGGCAGCCATCATTGTCTTGCTCTGTCCAACCCCTGAAGTCTTAGTGCCTTTTTTTTTTCAGGGAATATCCAAACATATACTATAAATGGCACTTTGTTTTCCAACCAAAATTTTCTAAACTACTCTTGACACTTTAATACAGGATATATTTTCATTTGCCTTTTCTAAATCTAGATTCAGGCTCCCAGCACTCAATGAGACATTGGGGAATATGATTTATTTTGTTCTTAAGTTTTCAAATGGTTCATTTCCTTTAAAAAGGAACTGTATTTGTATTTTACATGTATGGGAAATGAACTGGCTTGTATACGACAAATAACAAACACTCTTAGATCCTTAGTCTTTTTAGCTGTCAAGAACAGAAAATTAGTAATATTTCAGTAGCTTGTTTTACGGGCCTTGGAAAATGCCTTGAAAGTGTCACAAATCCTATTAAAAAAAATCATCCTATTAAAAAAAATAATAATAAAAAATTGGGAAAGAAGTCTATTCAGACTTAAGAAAAAGACACAGCCCTCTTCTAGTTACAGGGACCTGTGCTGTGACTTCCACAAGTATGAAGCTAAACAGATGAGTTTAGAGTATATTCTACCTGTGCTAGCCCCTGCTTCCTCTGCCATGTTATCATTATCAAGAATGGCTTTGGCAAGTTTCTGAATAAGTAGCATTATTATTTGACCTCACTTGTATGTTCAGATCTGTGGGGCCTGACTCAGCTGGGCCTGAACTTAGAGGCTTGCAACCTCCTGTTATTTGTCTATGTAATAGCCTCCAGACCTCTGCCTTGCCATGAACACTGTCCTAAACACTATACATCTGCGATGTAAAAAATAAGAAATCTCATAACCCTCAGTTATACCCTTCGTGTTTCTTTACAAATCCAAAATAAAACCCGGAGAATAAAAAGGTCTCTCTATATGATCTATTTTGACAAAAGAATTATAATCTAAATATATTAAATAAATTATTTATACATGTATATAAGAATATATTATATAAGTAATATATAATATGAATATTAATACGTTAATATCTACATTTAAGAAGCTGGTCATGCAATTTTTATTCTGTTTTTCTAACAGGCTTGTATGATAATGTCTATATCACAGTTCCAAAAAACAAACTGCAAAAGTCTCAAATAGTTTTACAAATACAGTAAAATGTTAATGAGCACACCTCAATTAACCTGTATTTATTGATACAAATTGTTAACAAGGTTTCACATGAAAATTATTGAGTAGTTTTGTCTTATGTTTGTAGCTTACATGGATACACAAGCCCAGAATTTTGAAAGATAGTTTTTATTTTGAATTTCTTCTTGATTGCTTTTATTTTGTAAGCCTTACTTCTGTAACTTCTTAGAGACTTCACAGCAACAATGCTTTTATGAGTATTAGCACATCATTACACATTAACAGCATGTACAATTATCCACATTATTTAGTTATTATAGATATAGTTCAATACATTTATTGGAGCTATAGTTTAAGATATTCATTCTTTCTAATGAATTTTTGCATAAAATTTTGGAGAGGGGTTTGTTTTATGACCTGGTGCTGTAGTGACATTTGGGTAACTGACATAGGAAAGGTAAAGCGTTTCCATAGCAGTAAGGGTACACTCGGTTGTCAAATTACGTAGAAAAGTAACTTTGTGCACCAAATTCAGTCTCAGCTGCCTTTACAGATCAAGAAGAGTTACTTTTCTCTTTGTAAAAGTGTAAGAGTTCTCAAACAGTTGTACATGATGAATAGTGAAGAACTGGGCTACTCAAAGGTAATGCATAAATTTAGGGTTAGAGTGAGGACAGTGATACTCTTTCTGGGTAAGAAGGGCTGCCTGGATTCTACTGAGAACCGAGAGATGCTGCCCCAGTTGTATTGCTAGCTCTAAGTTCAGATTTTCATGCAACAAAGCTTATGTTAAGTTTCAAGACCTAGCTCTTGTATATTAAAGTAAATTTAAGGTATTTTTCTTCTTTAAAAGAATGATTTTGGAAATCGGAATGTGATAAGCTGCTTATAGGCAATGCAAAAAATCCATCGTAACACTTACAATACAAATTAATCAATCAATACTCATAATGCATTTCTTTCAAAGAGGGATTTTCAAGCTATTCCCTTATACACTACGGAATGGCAGATCTACCTGCTGCAATAAGTGAAATTGCTAGGCATATCCTAGAGTGCTCTAGTTCACTCATGAACCTGCAGTTCCCTTACTAAGTTCTGCTTCCCAAATAATTAGGTGATATCTACTTACATGCAGTAGACTAACCTCTGTCTCACGCATTCATGCCTCATTTCCTCATTTAATTCTCTTTTCAGTCTTGTTATTTATTTTCTTTAATATTACATTTCCATTTCCAGCTCTATAGCCAGATGAGTCACACTCATTGCCATCCACAACAGCACTCTCCAAGGCCTGTGAAACAATAAGGCAATTTATAAAAACTTTTCCACTGAAGTTAGATACAGTCAGTGAGGTTAACCTTTATTTTAGTGGCACTTGTATTAGGACAAAGTTCCATTCAGAAAAGATTATTCAGAATAAAATACAGAGGAACATCAAGTATTTTATATCATTTTCAGAAAAAAATAACCCACATGCCATAACCACAACATACCAAGACAGTGGTATGAGACTCAGTGGTTCACGTTCCAATTTTTTTTTTTTTTTTTGCTCAAAAACATAGAAAATAAAAGCAGACTGAAATTTCAGTGCATTTTTCTTCTTTGCTATAGAAAAGCAAAGATCAAGTTCTCAGAAGTTCCCATATTGAATATAGAATGACTGATTTATTTTCCTCATAGCAGAAGACTAATTTCTCATTTCAAAATACTGTTTCCTCGGTGTTGTATATTGGTCCCTGTTTAGCCATCGTTATCCACCTACAGTCATTACATTTTGTAATTAGAATTTGGGATAAGAAAGTTATTGTTATTTTCCTGAAGGTTATGTTGACATAGTGCCTATGAGATAAAAGAGAGGTAGTCCCTTCTATATGGGACTACCATCGCATGTTTAGATGCTGTACTAAGGGACATGGTTTAGTGGGCAGCTATGGTTGGTAGGTGGATGGTTGGACTGAATGTTCTTGGAGGTCTTTTCCAACTGTGGTGATTCTGTGGTTCTTTGATTCTAACACAGAGCAGATATCATGCTAGCAAAAAATAAGGATATCCAGAACCAAAACAGAAGAATCTACGTAGGATGCTCCAAAAGTAATGCTTTCTATTTATTACCATGGTAACTATACACACACAAAAAAAGCACAATAACACTATTTGATAGAGCAAATTTTCAGCTGCCATCTGTCTCACGACAACAAAAAATAATGAAATATTGGTGGGAAGGTTCAACCCCTACTGCCATGCCACCAACACCCATTTTGATGTCACAGGACAACATAACAAAATAGGAGGCATTACTTTTGGAGCACCTCATATTTACCTATAACATAGAGGAAAAATCTTATAGTCTTCCAGTGAATGAAACTGTCCTTGTTTCAGTGACATCAACAGAAATTTGATCCTTGAAAGTACAGCACTTTTTCCCCCTCTGTCACTGTAACCACAAGTCTCAGTTTAGTGACTATGACAGGAGTATCCAGGATGAGGAGGTGGAAAAAATTGCTGTCTTACTTTTCCCTAGGATAAATTATTCAATTGACTGCCCTGGAATTACATCAATACATACAACAGTACATACTGCTTAAATGTACTTGCATCACCCAATTGTTCTGTAAGACTTAAGGTAATTTCAGGATGCCTGCCTCCTTTGGTAGTCCATAAAAATCATCTCCTCAAGAAATTCAGTTAGATCTTCACTGAAGCAGAAGTCAGAATACAACACTGCTGTATTTATTTCTCCAGGTCTCAAAAGTTTACAGATATTGATGCAGATACTTAGGGAACATTCCCATGGTAAGAAAGATAGCTTGCTAGGAAGAGAAAAAAAAAATAATAATAACGTGCACACAGAATACAAAGTCTAATCTTCTCTAGCTTGTGAATACACCTAATTTGGTTTAAGAATGACAAATGTAACCTCAAACAGACAAATTCTGCTGAAATGAAGAAAACACTATATGATAGAGAAGCTGGAAATGCAATTAAGGATCTAGACTCTCACCTCCTGTCTAATGCACAGAACATACATAAAATAAAAGTACTTTGCCAGAGCAAAAAGTCAAGCAACACAAAATAACAAATAGAACTGCATTCTGGAGATTATATTACCCGCAAGAATGTGGTATTCCCAATTTAAGAATATTTCTTTCAAAATTAAATGGTATTTAGTATGCTCAAATATTCTATTTAAGTTTTTACTAAGTAAAAAAAATATATAATTTTAATACCATTTAAATATTTAAATACTTAAATATTTAAATCATAGCATAATATTTCATACTTACAGAAGGTGTTGAAAAGAAGTGTGTATTTTATTATTTATTTTACTATTCTTTTATATTCTTATAAATTTTGCTTTGATTTTTATATAAAAAAATATAATTGAAATAGATTTTCATAATTGAATACTTCTGAAGACCGTGACATGTTGCAGATCTGCATAAAAGTCACATGCACAATGTTTAATCTTCCCCTACACAAAAGTATATATTTCTGTAATCTATAAGAAACACGGTTGTCTTTGCTTGTACATTAACATTGTTAGGAGATTTCTTTACAACAATACAGTACATTCCGTAATTTTCCCTAGAGCTGAAAACTGTTTCAAATGAACATGAGTCAATCAGTACTTTTAAGAATAATGTTTCAAAGTAGTAACTGTCACTTACTATTTCCATGAATACTGCCTTTTGGAGGCAGTACATCAAGTGTCAGAAGTGATATGAAATCTAGTTTGTTGGAGTATCTGAAAGGAAAGCGATATTTTCAAAAACATTGCTGTATGTATTCTTGATAACTTAGAAAAGAAACAGAATTAGGCTGACAAATGAAACAAATGAAACACATGAAATTGATCATGTCTTCCAGAATGATTTAACTATAGGCCCAGACAAACTTTATGAGAAATTTTTGATGCTGAAAAATATGTCATATTAATCATTAGTTATTTAAATTCAGTCACAAGCCTGTTTATTGGAGTAATGCTAACATGAAATGGTCTGATTTTGAGCACTCGGATAACAACGTAGACCTCTTCTCAGCTTTAAAATGGTTGCTTAGCTCCTTATCTTATTCTAGGAACCCATACTACTATAATTGTGCTAATTTATAAAAATAACAAAAAATTAACTTATGTTTCCTTAAAGTTTGTTTGTTTGTTTGTTTGTTTTTCTTAGTATTAGATTTGGAGTAGCAATTCCTGGATTGTTTTGTGGGGAAAAAAAATGTTTGAATAAAACTTAAAAAAAAATCAACTCTTCCAAAGCTGATATTGATGGAGCTCAAATATTAGTAGCTAGGGATATTTCTTAATTATTCTTCCTCCTAAGTTGTTACATATTTGAAACTCTGGCAGTGATCAGAAATAAAAGGAAATACATCAGGAAAAAAAAAAGATGATTACAAAGTGTTGTAGAATTAGAATTGGGAATTTTTGAAGCACTGGGAAGTAGAAAGCTATTCTATTTCACTCACTGATAATACTTCATGTTAACTTGCTATTCATAGCATGGTATAACTCGTTAGTTACTAATTAATTGAACTCAACTTTTTCTGTTCTGAGCACCATGCTTGAGTGCCATTTTCAAAGAAAAGGTTGTACATTTCACTTGGAATAACTACCTTTCAAACATTGTTCTCAATTAAGTAGAAAGCCCTCTTTGTAAAACTGTATCCTTCTAGGAGTCAATACGATTGTGTTAGTAATTAAACTCCTATCAGAAGCAGGAGAGATCAGATGATGGCACAAAAAGAATTAAATAAATCTGAATGCAACACAAATAATTTACTTCTTTCCGCAAATACAGTTACGTACCCTTCCTGGAGAAGCTTGATTCCTATTGATGATATCACTGTTAATATTTATTTCAGTTCAGGTTTCATTCATGTAGGTTGTCTTGGGTTTTCTCATTTCTGTCAACATTAACTGAAGTGGAGAAAAAAGTCATATATTAATCTTTCCAAAATTGTCATGTTTCAAAAGAGTGTGATTTGTGTGACAAGACTGTTTCACAGAAATCCCTCCAAAATTCTTGATATTAGCAACTTTCATAAAATGAGTGAATATACAGAACTGATCCGTTTTGTTTTTTTTTTTTTTTTTTTTTTTTAGAAGAGCTGGATATAAAAGAGTGGGATTTCTGTAGTTGTCTATGGTCAGAGTTTCTAAAATCGCTGGTCCTGTACGTCCTTATGCTGTACATACTATTACAAGTCTGTGTTTAATGAATGATACATGAAGGGTTGTTAGGAACTTGTGCCATAGGGGAAGACTATTCTGAGTCATGAACAGTGCTAAACTGTAGACTCATTAATCTTATTAAAAGTACGGCTCATTATAATCTAGCTGGTTATGCAAGTTTTAAACAATGCACAGTTTGCCTGAGATCTCATTCATTGAAGTAATTATGCTTTTATTTTTGTGATATTTTTCATTGAACTGCAGTGCTTTTATATGATTTCCATCATGGAATTTGCCACTGGACGTACAAGCGCTACACCCGCATGTTTACAAAATAACCTAATTCGCAGTAGGTATTTTACTTGGGTTTTTAGCTTTTGGGTATGGTTTGGAATTATAAGTCACTCTAAAGATGAATATATGGTACAGCTTCAATGCTTGGTCCTGCTCTACACTTATTTTTAAAAATAATTACCTCAAAGTACTGCTAATATAGAAGCTTATTAAAATTTAACCAATGCTTTGAAAGAACCAAAATCTTATTGTTAAAGTCAGTTAGTTCAAATATAGTTAATACAAAATATCTGCTGACTGCAAGTCCTCCTTACCCTAGTAGACAGAACCATTAAGGTCACAGTGACAGGATTATTCTTTCCATGAATTGCTCAGTTTTACATACCAAAGACAATTAGCAGTAAATAAAGCATAACTCTGAATCACCTCAATAAATACCAAGTCAGTAGATATCAAATAAAAGTAATTGTGTAAAAAAGAAAAGAAAAGAAAAGAAAAGAAAAGAAAAGAAAAGAAAAGAAAAGAAAAGAAAAGAAAAGAAAAGAAAAGAAAAGAAAAGAAAAGAAAAGAAAAGAAAAGAAAAGAAAGGAAAAGAAAAGAAAGGAAAAGAAAGGAAAAGAAAAGAAAAGAAAGGAAAAGAAAAGAAAGGAAAAGAAAAGAAAGGAAAGGAAAAGAAAGGAAAAGAAAGGAAAGGAAAAGAAAGGAAAAAAAGAAAAGAAAAGAAAAGAAAAGAAAAGAAAAGAAAAGAAAAGAAAAGAAAAGAAAAGAAAAGAAAAGAAAAGAAAAGAAAAGAAAAGAAAAGAAAAGAAAAGAAAAGAAAAGAAGAGAAAAGAAAAGAAAAGAAAAGAAAAGAAAAGAAAAGAAAAGAAAAGAAAAAGACCCCAAATCCACAATCTTGATAGAAACACTACAGTAAAATGAAAAAAACACTCGAACTGCAAAGCCAGCTTAGCTAAAAGCTTTAATTTGTCTCATCCTTAGATGAACCATCTACACTATTTTTAGTAAGAACTTACAATGATTCAAGTCATAGCATATCTAATGTCTCTATTGAATGCAGAAAGTTGATATGTGTCATAAAAGACGCAGGAAACCTCCTGGAATGTGACTTTATGTGGAGAGAACAGTAATGAAACTTTTCCTTCAAGTTCTAAGATTTTTCATTTGCAGAACTCTTTATGACAGGCTATATTTTGTGTGACATGTATAGATAGCTTGTAATTGTCTGAATCTCATATAAAGTACTCTGATTCTGCAATGAACTGCTTCATAACTTAATTATAGTTCACTGGAAACATAGCATTTACAGATAAGGCACTGTGAATGAACAATTTGCAGAATCTAGGCAAGCTTCTCACTCATAGACAGACGGAATTTTTTTACAGGCAGCAAATGATTTTCCAATGCTTGCCACATTTTCCAGGCACTGCAAAAATGTATCCTGAAGGTCAAATAGAAAAAAATAATTTACTGGGGATTTTCAGTATGTGTTACTTTTGACCAAATTCTGAATATTTACATAGGCAGCATTCTGCTAGTGTTAAATAAGAATGTGTAAAGATAAGAACAACAAAAAAAAAACAACATACAAGATAGTACTAATGAGCTCAAATAGAGAGTAATCATCACAGACCAGATTTTTTTTTCCTGAAAGTCAAATTTACTTCAATGGACGCATCTAAAACATGCCAGGTAGGACTTAGCTAAAGGAAACTTACTTTTCTGGGAAGTGCATATTATACCATTAAACTAAGACAATACCAGAAATGTTTACCCAGAGCTTTCTTGTGAAAGATGATAATCTTTTTAAAAACATGGGCCATACTTCCACAGTCTACGTACTCGAGTTTCAAGAAAAAATAAAATAAAATCACATGCACGAGAGAGTTCATGCATAGATCTGGGATAGTTACATTTCAGGTTGTCTCACCACGCACAGTCTTTTATGGGATCAGTACCCAGTTTACACAAAGAATACAAGAATCTTATTCAAGAATGAATAAAAAGTTTGTCACATGAAATATTAAGGGAAAACATATTGCTCAAATATATCTAAACAATTACATTCATATAGCTATAGAATCATCTAACTTATAGAGCTGAAAATCATTTTGAATTTAAGGCCAAACACCACTAACTAGTATAATTCAATAGACTGCTATATACCCCTCTATCCTATCTCACAACATGCTGTTGAACCTTCATCCAAGCTAACTCTCACCTTTCTTTGATATTGTTGCTGTCCTTTCACCTACATTTGTCTGTATTTTTAAGAAGATACAATCTTGTCTTTCAGTGATAATGAGCTAAACAGCCAAGGTTTCAAAGATCTGTACTTTCATAAATCTTTGAGCTGAGAAGCATATGCAAAGTCCTGCATAAGACTGACCAAGCAATTACGATTTGAAAATCCTGGTATTTTGGAAGTGGTCTATTAGTTGCTTCAATATACAGCTATTAAATATTTTAACAATCAGATTTTTCCTAAAGGAAGAAAACAACACCAAAAATTAAAAACCCACTCACAAAATAAAAATTTTTATTCCTTTCTTGTCCTTTAATACTACACGTATTAGAGAGACATTACCATGTGTATTAAAGAAAATAGTCTCCATTACATTGTGGTTTAATTGATCAGGTCTGGTCTAAATAACAGTTATTATTTATCAAATTAAAGATCTGTGGATGGTGGAATGGTTTCATTAGTAAGCTCCTTAACTGTATCATCAGTAATATTTAAAAATTTCAGTTGCTCAACACCTGATGTTTTAGATTTGAATCTTTATCCCTAAGCATATTTTAATCATTTTTACCCTCTTTTACTGAACTCAACTTCATATATACAACTTCTTCATGTGACTAATGTATGATTTAGCTATTCTACCACTTGTGCATTCATAGGAAATAACTGATGTCCTTATTTAGCAAGATAGCTGGTTCTGGCCAATTTCACCAACACTACAACTTGTATTAGTCTTACCTTATAGCACTATATGAGATTTCCAACTCCAAGTACAACAGTCACTCTTTAAAGAGCAAAACCAAAGTGAATGAGGAACTTAGGACTACTTTACAAGACATCTAATAGAATAATATTCCATTAATATCCCTGTCTACTGAACTTAATTGTGAATTTTACACATCAGTCAAATAGACATGGGATTTACACCCAGGAAAAGAAAAAAACAAAAAAACAAAACAAAAAAAAAACAAAAAAAGAAAAAAACATAATTTCACTGTTCTGTAGCAAATAACAGGAAAAAAAAAACAGCTTACTGCCTGCTAAAAAGCTAATACGTAAAAAAAAATCAAGATGACACAGTAGATCTGTAGCCAAAACTTATTACAGTGTCTCAGTAAACCATAGCTAGTCACTTTTGATTGAATCTGTGGCTGTCTTGACTGTTTCTCAATAGAAGTTTGGATGATTTTTGTTGTTGTTGTCGTTGTTTTTTTCCTTTTGAAAACAGTAAAAAAGTGAAGTAGTAATCAAAATATAAATGGTTCATTCATTTATTTTTTTAAATGAAACTTCAAAGTACTTGTTCAGAAAAACAATAATACTTCTAATTAAAAAAAAAGTTAATTTAAGTCAGCATATCAAGAAAAAATGAAAAAAAATGAAAAAACAACCAACAAACACATTTTCAGCTGTTGAACAATGGATAATCCAAGCAAGAAACATCCCAAGAGGAAAATGCACAAATAAAAAGAATTGTGCAATGTTTGAACTAAAGTATTATCTAAGCTGGAGCTGACTGTACTAACTTGGATAGGAAGACTTAGGGAAAAACTAACTGGGATCAAAGAGCCATGGCTTGGTATTTTTACTTTTATTTTAAAGAAAGATATTATTTGAATTGGGCGAGGGTTGGTTGTGCAGTATCCATCCAAACTGAAGTATAAAATACATTTTAGAACAGATGCAGAATTACTTTGAAGAGATAAATTGCCTATAGCTGGCACAAGCAAATATCTTCGCTGGAGTATTATCTTGACAGATAATGGTAGAATTTGCCTTATGGTGTCTGATCATAATTCTACCAATTATCATGAATTTTATAGATTAAATTCATGAACATTCAGAACTACAAGAGCTAGATCTTTTTTTTCCCTGAAGAAATACGAAAGAAGATAATGTTCTCATGCTAGTAGATGCAGCAAACAAAGTTTTGGGAGCAGTATATGCTTTAGACAGTTTATTTGCATAGAGAATGAGATAAACTAAGATCAAAGACACATGAATACTACATCTATATGTTATCCCTACGGCATTTTTTCTTTCCAGAGTAACTATGATCTTTTCAGTATTATCAGACTTGACTTAGGGTCAAAGAAGGACCTTGTAACCAAAGACACCAGAAAATTCCTACTTTCTGGGTACATGCAGAGCCTCTATTTAAAGTTTCATATGTAAAGTTTCTATAGAAACATGAAGGTTTAAACAAAAAAACGCTAAAAAGCTGAACCCAGAGGCCCATGCAAGAAAACCATTTATCCATCCTCATCACTCCTGAATTATCTCATGAGGATCTCTATCATGCTTCAGCATACTGCCTTAATGTGTTGTAACTTACATCGGCATACTTTATCTTTGAAAACAAACAAACAAAAGAAACAATGAAAAAAAACCAACAACCAAGAAAAAAGAAAACCACAAACATATTGATAACCGTTAAAAACATGGATGTGCAAGGACCTGCAGCTTTTAAGCTGAGGGAAAAGAAGGAAATGTACATGAAGTGGAAGCAGGGTTTTGCAGCCTGGGAGGGATACAGGGCTGTTGTCCATGTATGTAGAGATAGGATTAGGAAAGCCAAGGCACAGATGGAGCTGAACTTGTCAAGGGATGTGAAAGATAACAAGAAGGGGTTCTACGGGTACATAGGCAGGAGGAGACAGGCCAAGGAGAGTGTTCCCGCTCTGATGAAAGGTAATGGGGAGCTGGCTTCCTCAGACGTAGAAAAAGCTGAAGTACTCAGTGAGTGCTTTGCCTCAATCTTTATGGGTGGGCAGGCTTCCCATGTTTGCCAGGACCCTGAACCTCTAGGTGAGGGTGTGGGGAATGGTTTTTGTCCCACCATAACAGTTGAACAAGCCCACGTTCATGCAAATGAATGTGTCTAAGACCATGGGGCCAGATGATATCCATCCTAGGGTTCTGAAAAAGATGGCTGATGTGGTTGCCAAGCCACTCTCCATAATATTTGAAAAATCATGGCTGTCTGGTGAAGTCCCCGGTGATTGGAAAAAGGGAAACATTACTCCTATTTTTAAGAAAGAGAGAACAGTATACCCAGGGAACTACAGGCCAGTGAGCCTCACCTCTGTACCTGGGAAGATCATAGAGCAAATCCTCCTAGAAGCTATGTCAAGGCACATATGAGACAAAGAGGTGATTTGAGATAGCCAGCATGGCTTCACCAAGAGCAGATCTTGTCTGACCAATCTAATGGCCCTCTGTGATAGACAGCTTCAGTGGACAGGGGAAGGGCATTGGATGTCATCTACCTGGACTTCTGCAAAGCCTTTGACATGGTCCCTCGCTACATCCTTCTCTCTAAATTGGAAAGGTGTTGATTTGTAGGATGGACTGTTCGATGGATTAGTAACTAGCTGGCTGGATGCAGCCAAAGGGTTGTGATTAATGATTCTGTGTCAGGGTGGATTCTGGTTACAAGCAGTGTCCCTCAGGGGTCAGTCTTGAGACCAGTGCTCTTCAACATCTTCATCAGTGACATAGACGATGGCATCGAGTGCACCCTCAGCAAGTTTGCAGATGACACCAAGCTGAGTGGTGCGGTCAATACATTGGAAGGAAGGGAAGTCATCCAGAGGGACCTGGACAGGCTGGAGAAGTGGGCCCATGAAAACCTAAGGAGGTTCAATAAGGCCAAGTGCAGGGTGGTGCAGCTGGATCAGGGCAATCCCAGGTATTTATACAAACTGGGGGAAGATCTCCTTGAGAGCAGCCCTGTAGAAAAGGACTTGGGGGTCTTGGTGGACGAGAAGTTGGACATGAGCCAGCAGTGTGTGCTTGCAGCCTGGAAGGCCAACTGTGTTCTGGGCTGCATCAAAAAAGTGGTGGCCAGCAGGGAGAGAGAGGTGATTGCCCCCCTCTACTCAGCTCTTGTGAGGCCCCATCTGCAGTATTGCGTCCAGGCCTAGGGCCCCCTGTAGAGGAATAACGTGGAGCTTTTAGAGCAGGTCCAGAGGAGGGCCACTAAGATGATCAGAGGGCTGGAGCACCTCTCCTATGAGGAAAGGTTGAGGGAACTGGGCTTGTTTAGCTTGGAAAAGAGAGGGCTCTGGGAGATCTCACTGTGAGATCCACTATGATATTCTATACTTGAAGGGAGCATATCAACAGGAGGGGGAATGGCTTTTTACAAAGGTGAATAGTGGTAAGACAAGGGGTAATGGTTTTAAACTAAGACAGAGGGAGGTTTAGTTTAGATATTAGGAAGAAGTTTTTTACACAGAGGGTGGTGATGCACTAGAACAGGTTGCCCAGGGAGGTTGTGAATGCCCCATCCCTGGAGGCATTCAAGGCCAGGCTGGGTGTGGCTCTGGGCAGCCTGGTCTAGTGATTGGTGACCCTGCCCTTGGCAGGGGGGTTGAAACTCAATGATCATTGTGGTCCTTTTCAACCCAGGCTATTCTATGATTCTATGATTCTATGATTTAACTCAGGTCCTTAACTGATCCCAAAGCTAGTGAACTGAAAATTAACTCTGATCTTCTTGGTATATACTATCTCCTAAGTGATGTATACGAGGATTTTTTTTTAAAAACTGTTTGTTCTATATATAGTTATGTTTCAAATTGTTACTCACTAAAAGAGCAAGTATTTTTGGTTCCTTCTGAAAGTCATATTTCCATAGAGATGCCAAGCTGACAAAAATATGCAGTACTTCATGATAACTGAAAATTAATTCAGTAGCACAGATACTGCTCCCAGTTACCACTTACTTAAAACTCAGCCCAGAAATTATTTTACTCATGCAAAAGTCAGTTTTTCTTGAAATTTAAAAAAATTTAAAAAACAGAAATTAAAAAAATATATATTCAATTTATCTCCATTTTTCAGAATTGTAACTGCTAGACTTTTCAGAATATTTTGTGGCCTTAAAAAAGAGAAAACAAAAAAAAAAAATCTGTCTTGCCCATAACCTTACAGATCCAATAGCTTATTTCCCAGGAAGTCAACTCAGATAAATGGAAATACATTTTACTGGACCACTTGCTCCACGCACAATCCGTGGTACCCGTTTTTCTGCAGGCTGCATCTACCCTGCTATATAAAGGAGAACCAGGGAGTAAATTCAAGCATTCACTCTTCCTGACTTCCAGTTTGAGGAAGATACCCCCAAGCAATGCAGATATGAGGCAGTCTGCTTGACGGCAATACAGATGTACTCATAGATGGAATAATTCTATCTTTGTCAAACAGCAGGTTAGAAATACAGTATCTACTAATTTCTTTTCAAAGCTTCAGATATATTCTGTATTCAGAAATTATCAGAGGTGTCTAACTTTCCATCCTAAGGCTATCTCACTGTGAAAGTTAAAATCCTTTTTTTTTTCTTTTCTTTTTTTTTTTTTTTTGAAACGTAGCTTCTAACTGACCTATGCAGTCTATGTAATTGCAATCTACATATTGTTTGTCAGCCTAACAATGACTGAAGAACAGGAGACAGTTGTGCTTCTAAAAACTTACAGGAATATCTGTCCCATTCTACCTGTCAAAAATGAACATCTACTAAAATGGTCACCATTCCAGAGTCAGTATTTCTCTGTATTTGTTTCCCAAAATGATCATACTTTTCTGACTATTAGGGCTGTGCACTAACCCTCTAAGAGGTACACCAAGGATGAAAAAAGTTACGCTGAGCAGAGGGTATTTATCAGAAGAAAGGTAGAAGGTAACTCACCTCTGCCATTTACTCTGTGCAGCACTTTCAATGTGCCAGGAAGGCCAGGTTGCTTTTGTCATACTTGTTTAATGGAAAGCCTTTTCCTTGCATGGAATCTTTTTGTTTTCTTGACAATAGTTTTAGAAATACAGATTCCTTCATTTTACTCCTCCTGATATTTCATTAGGGCTCTATTTCTGTTAAAATAACCTTTCAACTGGAATTTCATTATGCAAATTTAGTAATATTTCCTTTTTGTTACATCAGGGACCTAACAGAGATTTGAAGCTCAGCAGCATGCCAATCCTTAACAAATAAAAGGCTCTCAAAAAGAATCAAGGAACATTAATTTCTCTGATTTTGCAGAGCTACAATAATAGGACATACCACAGCTACCAATTCCAAAGACAATTATTCATACTGTCTATGAACAATTCTCACAAATGTTATGGAGTTTGGGGTATGTTTGTCTTTATAAAGAATTCATGACATACCTCCTTTCAATCATCTCACATCCACCCACACTGACATTTTACAAACCGAACTTATCCATAATATCTCTCAGCACAAAGCTTTTTCTACACATTTGTTCAGGTCAGCACGCAAACATTCTCACTTTCCAGTCTTAAAAATAAATAAAATAATGAAATAAAATTCCACAAACACCCACAGCATTGTACAAAAGACTACTCAAAGTCAAGATCAAGGAAAAAGGCTTTTGTCCTCTTTAGATCACTCCTGTGTGTGTGTAATACCTTCTCTGACACAGTGTGTGTTGTTTTTGCCATCAGAATATTGCAATTCTTGCAACTCATTTGTCCTTAAGATAAGAAGTTCAAGGAGAAACAAAAGGACAAATGTTGAACAGTTTTGTCTTCTTCCCATTGTAAAAATAAGATATTTTTTCAACAAAATTTATAGAAAACCAAACACAGTCTTCTATTCCTGAAGAAAACCCTCAATGTGTCTTGTTTATGTCAATAATTATATCATGATTTATTCTTCTATATTTATTCAAAATATTTATGGTTTTTGTTGTTGCTGTTTTACAGTCATTTTTTTTTCCTTAATCATCTACTAATCTTCATCAGTTACTGCATTCCCTAGAGTTACTCATGTGTTTTTTGAAGAAATAAAAACAGTTGAACAGTACTTCTTCTAATTGTGAAGCAGCAGGTGTGCTTTTTACTGTGATGGACCTCAATGTCTTACGTCGCTAAAACTGCAGAAGTCTTTCTATGGCACTGTATGTCTTAATTGAAGACTAATAGAAGATTGATATTTATGGGAAAGAATGGTGCAAAATCATTAAACATACAAAACAAACAAACAAACAAAAAAAACAACAGGTATACAGTGTAGAACTTTATACAACGTAAAGACAGAAAATGCAAACTCACATTTACTGGTTCACCAAGAGAATTCTACGATGTTCCATAAGTAAAAAAAAAAAAATTATTCTGTGATTCACAGATCTTTTCTTTTTGGAAGTAAAGTCATGTGTTCATAGTCATTGCTAGCATGCCAAGGCGCCAGTTGTATGAAAATAAATTTATTTCTGACCAAATAACAGAAATGAACTATCATGCCTGAATGAAATGAGGATCCACGACTGCATTTCAGAAAAAAGTCCTCAGTTCAGTTTCTGAGTTTTATTAATATACCTTTTCAGTGCTGTGCAGACTCATTCATGAGAATAGATCTCAAATACCTTTGGAAAAGGATGCTCAGGATAGTTTTCAGAGGCTTTTCATTTATTTTTAATCTTTGTTCCTAAGTATGGAGCCGATGCCAATAAAATGATCAGGAGAACTTTATTTTATTTTAAGAAGAAGTAGTCACTTTTATGCCTGAATTGCTCTCAGGTATGGCTGAAATGTTTCATCTCAAACTCCCCAAAAATGTCAGCTTCAGGCAATTCATCTCAAGTTAAAAATATCAGCCTAAGGACTGAACTAAAATAAAGCAACTGGAAACGTCAGTAAAGCTGAACTATGGATGACACTGTCAGTTCCCCATGCTGTACAGGGTATGAAATATATGTGTGGTAAATGGTGGGATCTGTGATCTGGATATACTTCTTAATGATACCCACCACTTCATAAATGTCAGAAACGTGATATGAATTCCTATTCACATTATCATTTCTGCGTAGAATCCTGAATAATCACTATAATCTGTTCTTAGCAACTGTGACCATGGTAAGGGATATGCAACAGGGAATCTTCAGAAAGATTCAATTCAATAGTGATTTGTGACCTATTCTAGTAAAGCCCCTAACTACATGTCTAATTAAAAACTACCAAATCTGCTGAAGGAAGTAAAGCCGTTTATATGCATAACTGTTTTGAACGAGTATGGTATTGTTCTCACAACAATATAATTTAATGGAATACAGTTGAAAATGATGAATAATAATTTTTGAATTGCATAGGATAACTCCCTGCCCCCCTAAAAAAGAAACACCAAAAAAACCACAGCCACACACAAATAAAATGTATTGGTTTACAACATAAGGGTAAATAAATTTACCTTATTTAGTTATCAGAGAGTTTCAGTTAGAGAATATAGTTAGATTTTTAAAACAATTATTACGTACTTCAGAAAAAGGCACTTCTAATGCATTCAAAGGAGATATTGCTCACATTTCTTTGCTAAATATCAGCGCAAGTAGTACAGACTGCAGAATGACTGTTGCTGCTGAAAAAAGATCTCTAGAAGGGGTCATACAGGGAAGAGGCACTGAATTTGATTTAACGACAAAAATATAGCTGCAACACAGGAGATGCAAAAGCAAACTGCTACAATGAATGCAAATTGAGGTCCCAAAAAACAGGATACTAGGAAGCATACATTTGACATATTAGTGGAAAACCTTTCAAGGTGGCACATGCCACCTGTATTTTAGACTTTTCTTCTCAATATTTTACAGTAGTATTTATTACTTTGCCTTACAAATGAAGGAATGAATTAATAGACTAACTTATCACTCCTGATACTAGGTCAGAATGAAGGTAAAGCCCTCTTCATTGTTCAGAACAAACAAAATAATTAAATTGAAACTGTCTTTATGGGTTCAATGTATTAATATAGATGTTTAAATTTCCATAAAATGGCAATGTTCTGATCTTTCTACTATAGAAAAGAAGGTTTTTACTGAAGCCTGAAGTAGACTAGAATTAGTATCTTCCTCCTGACTATCTTGATAAGGAAGTGGAGAGACAGAATAACAAAATACACAAAACAGGATTTATATGGAATTCTGCTGGAATAGAGTTATTGTTCCTGACAGAGGAGTAGGCACATAGAAGGCTCTGACTAAGGGCAACAAATTTTAGATGTGAAAAATTAATCTTCTAGTATACCAAATTTTCTAACAAGATATCAAATAACAGTTGAAAACATTTCTGATAAGATCGTTTTGAGACAGATTTTAGGAATTACTACACACTAGAATTAATGATGGTATAGACTAAAGAGAACAAAATAAAGTGCTTTACAGCACATGTGAGTTTTGGTACCGCAATCTAGGTGAGACTGGAAATTGCATATTTGCACATGACTGTATTTTATTGAGTAAAGACCAAACAAAACATAAAAAGAAGGAGGAATTTCAGCTTTTGTTCTCTAACAGGAAAAAGAAAACATCACACAAACGCCCGAAGTAAGAAAGGTCCCAGTGTATTTGTTTTAGTATCTAGGACTCTTAAAAGCATGGTATAAATTTCAAGAATCCTGTCTCATCTCAGATTACAAAAAATTCCCAGAAAACCTCTCTTGAATATGGGAACAGTTTCAACAGGAATAAACATATTTATTCAAGTAACCACCTGAAGATCTAGCCCAAAATACTCTTATCCATGCAACCATCTTGTATGTGTTCCAGACAGCACAGCAAGCAGATTACCATCCCTCAACTTCACTGACACAGGAAACCTTTCCTAATCTTTTCATCAAACCTCTGATTTCTGTAAGAGATCATTCTTTTATGCCATTGCCTCAAAGCTTGCTGAGGAACAAGTTCAAGCAAGTTCTGACCAAGGATTGGGAAATTCTTTGTCTGAAGGGACAACATATGGACAAGGCCAGGGGCAACAAGAGAGATAAGTGGCAGCTAAAGGGTCAGGAAACAGTCTTTTGTGTGGACTTATCTCAAGGGAGACAGCCATCTCAGGGGGGTGGTCACATGACTCTTACCCAAGCGCTCAGGAATGTCACATAGGCAGGAAAGAAGGAGGATAAAAGAAGGACCAACAACTATGAGGGTAGGTGTCTGCCATCAGATCCCTCACTACGAAAGGCCTGCATGCTGATGGACTCTCCAGGGCCTGCTACCTGAGACCTGCTGCTTCCTCCCAGACTTCTTCCTGGACCTACTCAGTACCTGCACCTTTTTGCTGCCTAAGACTGGCCACGCTGCTGCTGCTCTTCCCCTGAGCTTTTGCCCCGGACCGTCGGAACATCATGCAATGGGACCGCTGCCGGATCCTGGTGGTGACTGTCCCCGCTTTACGCAATTCTTGCTTCTTTCTATCTTTTCTATCGCCCACCTTCCCTACCCTATCACCCTAAATCATCCATCCTCCCCGTCCCCATCTCCCTTATTAAGATTTGTAATAAACTGGTCAGACCAACATCTGGACCATTGTTTCTTAATCTCATGCTGGGTATACATATTTCAAAGAACCTCCTCTCCCTCCTATAAATCGGAGCGAGACAATTTCCTAGAAGTCAAAATGATCATCTCTCCAGAATAGCCATTCACATCAAAGACATCTTGCAAAGCATCTACATTTTACAAAATTAATACGTGTTCAATGCTAATATCACAAGTACACCAGCACAACCTCTTCCAAACAGAATATAAACACTCTATAGATGGACATCTGGATATTAGAGAAAGAATCATATTCTAATAAATGAAATAAACAAGGCATTTATTTAGTTCTTCTGTTCCACAAGAAAGTAACCTCATGCTTTTCTATCACAGACCTTTTGCTTCTACTTTGCTTAAAAAATCTCAAGTGTCAGACTGTGCTCCTATGGTCTACTATGCCTTTTTCACTGACCAGTTAATTTACTCCTTTCCAGTCATCTTTTTTTGTTTGCTTGCTTTGTAGTTAATATTCTAAATGTGAAAAATAATCTTAGAAGTTGCTAACAAGAGGTCAAACAGCAGAGGAAAATGATGCTAATAAAACAACATCAGGACATGGATTTCAGAAGGGTAGGACCCAACTTAACTGTTCAATATGATGCCCACTGCAGGAAGCCTGCCTGTGGTAAGCTATAGCCAAACCTTTAGCTCCAAACTCTGGAAGACATACCCTCAGTGTACCTCCTTCTCACTCTTCTTTCCAACAAGGAAAAGTAGAAAGCAGAGGCAAGCCAAACAATCAGGAAATACACTGCAGCTTTTCCAGTATTGTCATGTGATTCTGTCCCCAGTTATTCCTTTCAAGTACTGATGGTGACTTCTTAAAACAAATCAGTATTGCAAATGATTGAAAATTATTAATGTATTACACAAGAAAGAGAGATTAGTTTTTCAATAAATAATACATTTTGCATATGTATGACACAAGACTGTATCATGTAAGCACTGACTTTGATGCTATTCCAGCAATTAATTTTCTGCCTAATCCTTAAATAATTATATACATGAATAATCCATTCTCTTGACATTAACTAAACAAAACTGTACACAATTGAAAACTGTTGTCCTTATGCTCTTCTGAGAAACAGCACTCCCTGTTTTTCTGCACCAGTCTGTTCTTCATGATTTTCCAGGGTTGATAGATCAAATCCTCTCCACTGGCTTCATAAGAGAAAGTTAAACCAGCAGAAGTTTGCTAACCTACACAAGCTGAAATGCTAGTTTTTCACATTACTATGAGGCATTATGTCTAGTTAGATGCAAAAATATTAATTCTTTGGCATTTGATTTCAATCTATACTTGTGAAAAGTAAATAACTAAACTATGCCATATTTGTCTAGGTTTTATGAAACTATTGAAAGAACTGTTCATCCTGAAAACATAAAAGGTTTAAAAAGCTATTTCAAAAAAAGAAGTAGAATCATTTTATGCATGGTTTTGAACTTGATTTAGATGGTATGAATGAATGAAAGGAGAATCAAGTAATTTTAAACCAGAAAGTAATAACATCTGCACAACTTGCTGCAACTAGCAAAGTAGTAAGGGCAAGACAATCCTCCCCGTGCAAAGACTTATAAGTATGATTTGTTTTAAGATGTGGAAATAATTTTGACTGACAGAAATATGTATGTCAGCTTAAGCAGTGGTGTTTGCAAGAACTATATCTATAGACTGAAATTTAGTCTCTGAAATGAAGAGAGAATTTATTTTCATGCTATCCATATCACTTCTGGATGAATTTTGAGCATATGATTCTCAAATGAAAGTCTTACCTGAAATACTCTGTGCATTTATCTATTAATAATAAGAACAACCTTACCATAGGAAGGATACAGAAGTATTGACAGAATAATTAGAAGAGAAAGATTAGACCAAAATGATCTTGGATTACGTTGCTCAACAGAAGGAAATCTTTGGGAAGAGACAAAAGTAGAGAAAGGAAAGAATTGCATTCCCTAGAAAGATACCAGGAGGAAAAAGACTACATGGAAGGGGAATGCTTCAACACAAGTAGACGGGAGCTGTCTATAAATAAGTTTAAAGGAAGTCTACACATCAAAGGAGTGTAGATCTAGAAAAGATCCCTAGCGGGGGGAAAAATATTTATTTAAAGATTTATTTATTTATTTATTAATGAAACGGTGTCGGGTACTATTAGCATCTACAGTAAAGGTTTGGATTCGATGGTCCAGACTTTTCATAATACTGTATTCCAATTCTGCTTTTATCTTCACAGTCCCTTCCCTTTGTCTATCTCATGCAGGGTTCCTTTGTTTAGGCAAGAAGGTGGTGTCTGACACGAAGACGCTCCATTACAACACAGACAAGGTATCAAAGCTGGATTTAAATAAATACATGTCAAGCTGTGACAGACATGATTCAGTAAAGCACTAAATTCACCAGTTTAAGACTGACAATTGTCTTTGAGTTCCACTATTCCCACTCATTTAGGGCTTGAGAGTAGGAGGAATGAACAGACAGTAGAGCTTCATTGCTGTCTACTTTCCATTTAGATTTCCACCTCCCATTGGGTAGAACAGAAGAATAAAGACATACAGTTTTGGAGAAATAGATTAGCAAAATCTTGTTTCTCTTAAAAAAAAAAAAAAAAGCATTCTCCCATCTATCACCAAACATAAAGGATATTTCCCAGAAGATAGAGAGCCCCAAAAGATAAGAACGAAATCTGCATTTTCAAAAGAAATACATACATAATTAAATTTTCTCTATTTTTAAAGTTGTATTGTGCAACAGAATAAAAATATGTATGAGTGTAGGTGGCTTACTCTGGTACAAGGATGCAAAACTGAACTTTGTAATATGAAAAAAATTGATGAACTTGATCCCACCACTACTACTTCAATAAATGACTAAAACCATTTAATAATATTTTTCATTAAGGTATGTTTTAAATGCATTGTTCTATGTTTAAAATGTTTCATTTATTACTACAAAAGTGACTTAAAACTGAGAGTGGGAGGCATTAAAAAAATCTACTTTATGTCGAAAAGAATATCAAATTACTGATCTGTAGACAGGGAGAAAATAAACATGGAAACCACTTCTCATCCAAAATAAAATAACTTAGTAACAACTTTGGAAAATTTCGTAAAAGAAACAGATTAAAAATTTAGGCATAAGATCAACTTCTGTCTTGAATGTATATTCTCCAGTAGTAACATTTTCAGATCACCACTATTCTAAGAATTTATCAGGATATAGACTTAACTTCATGAATTGGTTGCCATAGTCCTTGTGGGTCCTTTCTTACTCAGGATATGCAGTGATGGTATGACTAATCTGGCATATTTTACCTCCATTAAACAATAGAGAATCAATTGAAAATTGTCACTTAACTGCAAAATATTTGTATCTGTGTAATCATATTTTTAACTGCATTTTGAATCATTCCATATACAGCATGGTCTATAAAGAAAACTAAGAATGAGCCCTGGGCTCCCTAGTTCATGAAAGACAGGGAACTACTGGAGACAGTACAGAAAAAGTCTACAAACATTTAATATGTGATTTAGAAAAGTGTCAAGAGTACCACAGACGTATCACCAGGCTCCTACAGCACACGTTCAGATACTTAGTTAATTACTGAAACCACACACACAAACTAAAAAAAAAAATGTTTTCTTTGATATTCAGTCATTTCCATTCAGTTCTTACACCTGCGTACACAATGGCAAAATACTTAATTTCCATAATTCTTGATAATTTGAGAGGAAAAGAAATCTTGAAATAATTGAGCACAGGATCCTTAAGAATAACCCTGTTTGTAAAGGGTCTTGCTAGTTCATCTACTTCAACCTCATACTATAGTCAGCTGTCCAATCAGACTGTGTTGCTCCAGGCTTGAACAACTCAGATCTTGGAAAAACTCTAAAGATGGAGAATACACAACACCTCTCAGCAACCTGTTGCACTATTCTATAGCCCTAATCAAACATGGAACCACTTATCTTCCAATTTGTCTGCTGTTTTTTGTCCTCCCAGACCACACATGACTTCCATCATGCTAGGCTACATAAAAGTACAAAGCAGATATTATTCTTCAACACTAATACAGTAGTTGGCCTAAGATAAAGTATTTCAAAGGAAAATACAGGAAAATAAGATTTCATTTGAAGTTGTTGATTCTTACAAGCAAATTCTTACAATGAAATTCTAATGAAAAATAGAAAAACCAAATATTTTACTGTTCTCTTTATTATGTTTCCAATCCCATCTCTCTAATATGCTTTTCTAATCTTAATATACCTCTCAATGAAAGAAAAATAAATGGAAGGAGAACAAAAATTCAAAATAAAAATAAATTGAAATATCTAAAAAGTTTAGAATGTCCATTTGGAAAAAAAGAAAAAAAAAAAAGAAAAAGATATACAATATCAGATTTTTTTTTTTTTTTTGTATCTTCAATGTTGTTTCAACCCTAGAACGGCCTAAACTTTTCACCACTAACTTTGCTGAAAAGAAAACAATGCAAGTTCCATACAAGTAACAAAGCCACTGCCTTACCTAAGAGATTTCTTGCACCTAGATAATTGCCTAGAACTTTTACAACCCTGGCTGCTTCATTAGGTCACAAGTACAGAGAAAGAAATGTCTGGAACCATTCTCCTACCCACCTTGATTCCTAGCAAAGAAAATCAAAACAGAAAGAAAGTCAGAAAACTTAGGAAATAACTGGAATATGTGACACTACCTCATTTTTTGTTCTGTTAGCTATGACAGATACTTGGACAGAATATTCTGTTAATTGAACAGATTTATAATGGAATAATTTCTAGGCAAAGGCTAACATTTTCAAATGTCAGTACCCAAAACCAGGCTTCAAAATCCATCTCCAGACACACAACTAAACAAGACACAATTTTCAACTGTAAATCTGTGTTATTTTCACTTCCCAGTGAAAATCTCATGGCTTCCCGATCTTTATCTTGTGCATATATACACATATATATACACACATAGTGATTATTTCTGAGACACCTCAGTTCCTGAGGGGAGAGATTCCACAAGAACCCTCCTTCTCCAGATAAATACCCCACTTGACCATACACGTAATAGAATCATAGAATCACCAAGGTTGGAAAAGATCTCTAAGACCATCCAGACCAACCAACCACCTATCATCAATATTTCCCACTAGACCACATACAGCATCTTCTGGAGGTTGGTGGCCCTGCCTGTGGCAAGGGGGTTGGAACTTGATCCTTGGGGTCATTTCCAACCCAAGCCATTGTATGATTCTTTGATGTACACATTTCTCAAATACCTCCAGGGTCGGTGACTCCACCCTGGGCAGCCTGTTCCAGCACCTGACCACACTCTTGGAGAAGTATTTCCTAATGTCCAACCTAAATTTCTCCTGGTGCAACTTGAGACCATTTCCTTCAGTCCTATTGCTAGTTAGATGGGAGAAGAGGCCAACCCTCACCTCACCACCTCACCACAACCTCCCTTCAGGTAGTTGTAGAGAGCCATAAGGTCACCCCTGAGCCTCCTCTTCTTCAGACTTAACAATCACAGATCCCTCAGCTTCTCCCCCAGCCTGTCCAAATCCCTCTGTAGGGCCTTGCTACCGCCAGCTAGATTGACACATCCTGCCAGGTTGGTGTAATCTGCAACTTAGTGAGGGTGAACTCAGTGCCCTCATCCAGGTCATCCATGAAGATATGGAAGAGGACAGGCCCCAGCACCAACCCCTGGGGAACACCACTTGTGACTAGTCACCAGCTGGACCACTTATAAAATGGTATAAAACTAGGTGAGAGTTACTTACTCTTCTGTGCTTTGCAGGTGAGAAAACAATGGCTAAGGATTATTGAGAAATAAATGTATCTAAGAGATTAACAGAAAGTTACATTTTATGGAGAGTGGCTAACATATTAGGAAAAGTAGGCTTGGCATATATAAAAAGTCATTTGTTTCAAACCATTTGTTCTTATACAAAGAGCTAAGGGGATAAAGATCTTCTTCCTTATTTCTCCTACATAAAATAGATCTTTTTGGTTCTGTAATTTATTTCCACAAAATGCTTGGATCCAGGTAGTATTAGAAATCGAATACAATGGTCTTGAAATGTATATAATTTATATTCTATTTGTGTACAATAATGTTCCAGACAACAACATTCAAGCGCATTTTAGCAGACATGCACAGATTCTTACTTGTACAATTACTCTCTCATTCCCTTTTTTAGATCACAAATTTAGAAGTAAGCAGCTGGCTGACAAATCTTTCCTCTGCTGGTTCTTTACTTGCTAGCTTTTTTTGTAAATCTCCCAAGAGTTTCTTTAGCTGTACCATGTGATATTTCACTACAGCTATTTTCTGCTCTTGCAGCAAAACCTAGTATTTCATAGTAAACAAATAGTGTTAACACTTATGTTGCTTAATGTTTTGTCAGTTTGCTCAGCAAGTGTGAAGAAAATGCAAACACTTCCAAGCCTTTTTCATGCTGTCAGACTTCAGTAAGTCGAGGATATCTCCCAAATGGATGCTCCTGTATGCTGCATTTAGATCATTTGCTGAAAAAATTAAAAGCTGAAACTCATGTGGCTCTTAACACAGGCAATACCTGGTTGGAAAAAAAAATCTTTTATTCCACCTGGATCTAGTGTAAGGTTTTCTTCACAAGAAGTTCATAGTGAATGGACACGTTTCTTAGTTACAATAGGATTTATTTCCTAAAACGTCTTCAATTCCTTGTATTTCTGTGAATGGCTTCTGATATATTTCTATGCATAATTTCCTACACGCGTGCTTTATTATATATACTTATATAAAAATCCACACACTATCTTCCCAAGTAGATATTATTTTCAAAACCTCATTTTTTCATTACTGTTTATATAATTGTATCAAACAGTCAAATAGTGCTTTCTGGGAGATGGGGTGACAAGCTATTTCACAATTAAATGTTTTACAAAATATGGGTCTTTTTTTTTTTTTTTTCCATTTGTGTCTGTGCACACGTTATTCCTAAAGCACGAAAGAGATAGCTGTGTCGGACAAATTTTTAATACGGCAGTCATTCTCCAACTGCAAAAACTTACATTCGCTTTACTAAATGTGGGCAACCTTACGAAAAGTTGATATACACAATTCTTACTATGCAGACTGACTCAGTCTGAGGTATTTATGTGAAGTACTTAAATAATTCTGATGCTCACTTTCCTTTTGACTTCAAAAGGTGTTTTAAATATTTAAAACATAAAGGTGAAATGTATTTAATAGATATCTAAAGCCTTTTGATGTGGTTTATGTTATTTACACTGGCCTCTAGCTACTGATCCAGAAGGTAACAGGTAATGTAGATCACATCTGTAAGCCCCATGCAGCAATCTTCAGATGTTCCATTGTGTTTCAAATGGCAGGAGAGAATTATTTTTAAGCAACTGAATTAAGCCTGTAAAAATAATCTGATACAGCTCTTACATTCGACCTAATCTAAAGTAGTAAACAAGATGCAAGATACCACATTGCTCAGGTCTGAAGGAGTGCTCTTTCTTGGGGATACGCACTGTGAATGGCTGTGTGGTTTTTGGGCCTTGGGATTTTTGGTTGGTTGGTTGATTTCCTAAAACCTTCGGTAAAAGTCAACAATCTCCTTCAAAATGTTACAACAGCACTCAACGTAATACAGTCAGGACAACGGCTGACTGCTTTAGTGTGGTTATATCAGAAGAAGGAGATGGGGTTCATTCTTTTTTTTAACTAGATACTTTATTTACTTATAAATCACCGAAATTTTAAGAAGCTAAAAGGTATTTAAGCTGTCTGTCTTCCATTAACATGGTTAAATTTTCAGTTAATGAAACAAATTCCCAACACATCAGAACCATTTTAATATTTTATCCTTTAACACATACAAGTATGCAGGGAAGCAAGCAGCAGAGTACTGGAGGGTTCACCACACAAATGCTTCATTACTGGGATGTCAGTGGGAGGAGAGGGTGGAGTTAAACGGGCTGTTGAGGTCAATTAGCAACTCAACACTATTCTCACTGTACCTAACAGGAGAAAGACATGAAAAAAGGAAGGTGAAAAAGAAAGTTAAGCCACTTAATCTTAGGATGCAACAGGGACATGACTAGAAAGTTAAGGAAAGACCTTCTCTTATGAACCATCTTATCCCGGATGCAAGATTTATTATTAGTATTATGTTACATATATGTACAGATTATTTTAACAAAAAAAGTATTAAATACCTCCTTTGCTGTTTTGAATTGTGGAGCAACACATATTATAATCACATGGGCCCATTAATCTAAAAACCAGAAGTGAAGATCATCAGGAATTTTAACTCACATGAGTATGACAGCCAAGAATCCCTCCTGAAAAACAAGAACAGGCCTAGTAGAAATGCTCAGTTTATCTCACATTTGACATTTTTTGAATGTAACAAACCCTAAGAAAAGGCTGGTCTTTGAACATCTCTCATCCTATGAACATCTCTCATCCTCATCCTAACTTTACATTTCAAACATTTCTACCATCCCCAGGAATGTTTTATACACAACTTGTGTTTTATACATCAATCTATTTCTAGTTAAAGAGGTATATTATTTACCTCAGGAGAAATTAATTTCAAACTAAAGGCAACATACAAGTTCTCTGTAGGACAAGAAAAGAAACGGAAAGAAGGTATCTGGGAGAAATAACAAATCAATGTAACCTAAAACATTAAACAAACCAAGCAGTTGTAACGTTGTTAAACAAACAAACAAATGAAAATCTCCTAATCACTAATTTAATTCTTAATTAATTCTTAATTTCCTCTCACATAGCACTTATTTTAGTGACACGCCACATTTTATTTCTTGAAATATGTAAAATTTTGCCAACAACATCCTTGACTTAATGATGGCCATCTCAGAAGAACAAAATACAGAAAATAAGGAAGGATGAAAAGAAATCAAGGCACCAAAATGCATAGGTGAGGTAAGCACTAAATCAATACATACATTGAAGACTTGTGCTAAATTCTCAGTCTTGATTGAGATTTCATAACATTATTGTGACTTAATGACAGATTTCTTTTCCCCAAGAAAATAATTCCAAAGCCAAGAACCAACTGCTATACCTGCAACTTACATGGAACTCTTTCAAGTTCATACTAGAGTAAGTGGAGACTTCGTGAGGAGGGCTTGTAACTCCTGAATATTTAGTACACAGAGAGCGTTCAGCAGCTTCTGGTGCCACCCAAAGTTTTCAAACATCTATTTAAGCTTCTTAACAGCTAGAAAAAATTGAGGCGGGGCGGGGGGGGGGGGTGGGGGGGGAGGAAGGATGAAAGTACACACACAGAGTTCTTGTAATTAAAACACACCTTTCCCCATTAATAATAAATTGCTACAATCAAGGCATATCAGTTATTTTGGTATGCAGATTTTTTTTTTTTTTAATATAAAGACTAAAAGTTTTCGAAGAGAAACAATGCAAAAAATTAATGCACAGTCAAGTCTAATTTCTAACTTCCTGCTGGACTTTTGGTTTGTATGTTTTTGTTCCATTTCAAAATGATTTTTAAACAGATTTGGACATCCCTTTACATAACACTGTCAGTTTGAACCAGATTTATTTGTCCAATGAAGTATGTTTTATCAGAACATTCATTACCCTTTTTGAGCAGAATGGAGTCAAGGATCAGAAAGCAATTTTCCTTCTTTCCTGTTCTCAAAAGTATGATCTCTTTTTTTTTTTTTTTTTCTTTTTTTTAAATAGTGAGGTGAAGCAGCACTTTTTCAAATTCCTTGTACTTGATGTGCCATCCGTCGATGAGTCAAGCCTGTTATGCTGGAACTCTGAATACAATAATGGTCCCTCACTCTGAAAACTTTTAGGAGTTTGCAGCGTCTGATGCATGGACTCAGATGTGAATGATCCAAGTTGTTTATTACAAGTTCTCACATTACTTATATACCTTCACAAGTTTTCTTTTTCTAGCTTTCCCATCCACCTTTACATGCCAACAAAGCATTCTACAAACACTCTTCAACCATTCATGTGGACACTTATCCAATCAGAGCCATGAGCCATTCTTTCTTCTTCTAGTGATGTCCTTGGTTCTCATGCTGTTTATCTTGCTACACAGCTGCTGCTCTGAACAGTTTTTCTTGTATTCCCACAGAGGTTCCTATGGAATAATCTGAAATATGTTCGCCCTCTACTTATAGATGTCATGGCTACATTCATTGATACAAGGTGTTGACTTTGTACATTGACTCTTCAAATATTTATAGTTCTACCATGATTGCACTGCATAACTGTTTTTTTGTTTGTTTGGTTGGCTTGTTTTTAGGGTTTTTTTTTCCCAAAGATTGAAGTTTCTACATTAACACTAATGGAATGGAATTTCTTTGCATTTTAGTAACATCTGCTCTACATTTCACTAGGTAATATATCTATATATTTACTGCAAAAGAAATTAAAAAGTGTAACTTTGGTGCCAAAAATTTAAGCATGTGCAGGACATTACTGTTTTTGACATACTGCAGATGGAGTGCTTTAAAAAAGGCAGCTCAGCCTTTGCAGCCACGTGTAATGGACCTCTAGATAGAAACAATTCTATGAAGTAAATGTTTAGTCTGCTTTTCTGCTTTTCATTGAATATTACTTCGAACAGCTGCTTTCTAGTTCATGTAAAACTACTGCTGATAATTGAGGGAAGTGCTTTGTCATTAGCATCTTGACTCACATTTTCTATTACAGTTCAACTTATCTCTTTCCTTAATATAAGTGAGTTCATTATGGAAAAAGACGTATAGTATTCACAGGGATAGAGAAGAAAAGCAGGAATGTGACACCCCTTGTAGTGATTACAACCTTTAGTCATGTTTTTTGTCCTCTCTAAAAGTTCTTACGTCTTTTGCTACTTCAGTTAAAACAGTGAAGAAAACTGGAAGGCTTAAGGAAAATGCTCAAGCATGGGGATGTGTTGTGAAACTCTGGATGGGGTAGGGGACAGAACAAGATTTGCAAATCTCCCAAGGTACTGATTTCATTGCTGCAGCTTAATTTCCAAGTGTCAGAATATATGTACAACCTTATCACTGCAAGGTATTCTGCAGTCAGTAGGTAAGCCCCTCTCTGACTTATGTGGAGAACTTGTCTGTATGGAGGGTGCTCCCTTGACACAGAGAATGTCCTGTCTTCATTTACTTTCACAGCTACTACAAGAGCCAAACAATAATCCAGTTTCAAACATTCATTTCCTAAAAGCTTTTTCTGAAGTGTTCAGGTTAATATATTTTGTGAGCTACACAGAAAGTCAGAATGCAGGTATATTACTGTTTCAGCACAGATTAGAAGAATCCTTTTAACTTCATTATTCCCATTTCCCGTGCTTTAGTTCACACCCTGGTGTGGTCTCACTGATCATAAACTGGATTTGGTCCAGATGAAACTCAATGGGAAGACATATTGCAGGAGCTCACATCACATTCCAGCTGCAAAGGGGCAGGCAACAGCCAACAGAGCTAGGCTGAACTAAAACTGCTACAGCACAGGCATAATGGGACTGTCAGGTCCCTGGCACCAGCTGCTCTATTCTACAGATCCACTCCTATTTATCTAGCAGCTAACATAGACATAGCTCCACTGCCTGCCAACTGCATGCTAAGCACCACTGCTAGTCTTTCTTGCATATGCTCATTCTTTCTTTTTGTCTGTCACACAAAATCAGACGGAGCAGTTGCTACTAAATAGCACGGGCACTCTCTCTCTTCAGTGCCTGAGCAATCTGTCTCCATGATCTTCATAGCCTTTATGAGCCCAAAGATTTGGAAAATTAAGCAATCAACTAAGCCCAGCTAAATCACATTGCAAGGAACAAAGCTGAGACAAAACTCTGGCTGGATTCACAATTCAGAAATATAACACTGTGCTTATAATACTGATTTCTGGAAAAATAAATGCTTCTCTCAACTGACAATTTTTGCTCTTTTTTTTTTTTTTTCAATAAATAGTACAGAGTTACTGTAGATGCTTGTTCAGATAGAGAAGAATGAAGGAAAATTAAGAGGTATTGAACATCAAAACATTGCTTTAGCTAAGCAGCAGGATGTTTAGATCCTTGCTGAAAGCTTATCTGAACTACCAGATTCTCCTTGACTCTGCAAAATCATGCAATACATTTTTTAAGCAGGAAAAATATTAGGCACTTCAGCTGCCAGGAATATCCCATCAGCAATGAAAGAATCAGGAGGCAAGTTCTTCCATCATCAAAGGACCTTCATATACCAATGCACAGAGTATGGTGAAATGTCTGTGTGGCCATAGGGCCATGATCTTATTGTGCTCACAGAGACATGGGACAGCTCACATGACTGGAATATTGCCAAGGATGTGGCCTTTTTACAATGACAAACCAAACAAGACAAGGCAGCGGAGTTGCTTTACAAGCAAGACAAGGCAGTGGGGTTCTCTTTATGTGAGAAAGCAACTGGAATGTAGCAAGTTCTGCCTGGGGATGAACAAGAAACGAGTGGAGAGCCTATAGGTGAGAATAAAGGGACAATGTAATATGGGTGACACTGTTGTGGGTGTTTACTACATCCTGCCTGATCAGGAGGAGGAAGCTGATGAGATCTGCTGGAAAGAATCCCTGAAGAGAAGGATCTAGGTGTCCTGGTGGACAGCAGGCTGCCCACGAGGCAGCAGTGCGTCCTTGTGGCCAAGAAGGCCAATGGGATCCTGGGGTGCATTGAAAAGAGTGTGGCAGCAGGTCAAAGGTGGTGATCCTCCCCATGAACTCTGCCCTGGTGAGGCCACAGCTGGAGTACTGTCTCCAGTTCTAGTCTGTGCAGTTCAGGAAAGGCAGGGAACTTCGAGAGAGTGTCCAGTGGAGGGCCACAAAGATGATTAGGGGCCTGGAGCATTTCCCTTGTGACGACCTGGCTGAGAGACCTGGGGCTGTTCAGCCTGAAGAAGAGAAGACCATGGGGGGATCTAATCAATACTTACAAATATCTAATGGGTGGGAGACAAGTGCATAGGACCAGGCTCTTTAGAGTGGTGCTCTGTAACAGGACACGGGGCAGTGGGCACCAACTGGAACACAGGAAGTTCCATTCACACATGAGAAAGAACTTCACTGTGAGGGCAAGCGCTGGAACAAGCTGCCTCAAGAGGCTGTGGAATCTCCTTCTCTGGAGATATTCTTATCTACAGTGGTCCCTTTCAACCCTGACAATTCTGTGACCTATGAAGGGCTGATGTTACAAGGCAGGTGACAACTAAGGGTACTGAATGTTGATTTATTTAAATTTACCTTCTATCAGCTTTCATTATGTATCACTAATGTTTCTGAATATAGCTAGCTTCTGTATTTATGCCAGACTTATGTACATAGTCAAAAGTATTCTGAAAATAAGTTTTACACATGGGTGTGAAAATGATGGACAATTATGTGTACAAAATATTTACATACATGTACACACAGATAATTTTCACTGTTTGTGTATACACATTCCTAGGTGTTTGTAAGAGCAAACATTTAACATAAAGTAACATTTGGACATAAGTTCTTATCTGGACAATTACACAAATCCTATTTGTATTTTAAGTGTGTCCCATATTTTTTCTACATCCAGTGTAATATTTGATCAACTGATTAAGAAACATGAAGATTAAAATACAAGAATTTCTGGATGCATGCCTGTGTGCTTAATTAGTGATCGCTGAAAAAACAAAACAAACAAACAAAAAAAAAAAAACAGAGAAACATCTTAGTGAATAATGGCAAAGATCTACACGTCAATAAAAATAGTCTACACAAGGTTTTAATTTGAGTCGTAATCACTGGTAAGCAAACAGGTGAAGCAAAATACAGTATTCTACATCCTGTCAGGATTTAGCTTTAGATTTTTATTTACTACAATAAATTTAAAGAAAAGAATTAGTGTCAGAGTAGGAGGGTGGTGTATTTCAGGTTTATTTGTTGTGTTTGGTTTTTGCTTTTACAGCTATGCTGTATTCGCTTCAGTGCTTATTTAATATTTAAGCAAGTATGACATATTTTAAAGAAAAAAAAGCAAACAAAAAGCCAGCAGCAGCAGAGGATAAAAATGCAGCACTTTTGATATAAAGATTTTGGGTACCTTGCTTTCATGCCCTGTGTTGTAACCGAGTATCTGTGAATCATCATGCTGTAAGATGCTGACAATGTTCAAAGGGTTAAGAATGGCAAATCACACTTTGTTGCTATGTGCAGCAAGGATAAAAATCTCCTGGAACCCCCTTTAATAGGTGAAAGGTGGTCTGAGCCAAAACGCACATACTGACGTCCAACCTTTCCCCAGAGAATCAATGATGTTTTTGTGTGATCAGTGTAATATTCCACAGCTAAATTTAGGGACTCTGCATCCTATGAAAATGGCACCTCTCTCTGACTAATTAACAATAAAAAATTGTGGTTATCTACAGGTTTAATTATTTAATCTCCAAGGTTTTGATTAACTTAAATCTTTTTAGTAAGGACAAAAAAAAGTACAAGAAAAAAAATGCATTTATAATGTTGTTTATTCAGAAGGGATTCTGTAATTTTCCCTAGTCAGCTTGCAAGATTACACCATCTTTGCTGTTAACTTCCCTAACCCAAGCAACATGCAGTGCGAGACAGACTGCTAAGAAACCTGTTTTACTATGTCTGTATTATTTTGCTAGATCATAAACTATGTCTACATAACATCTACTTCTTCTTTTGCAATATTAAAGCCTGTTTTCAGTAATGCAGAAAGCATAAGATTCAGTGTTTTATTTGGATGTTTTAGAAGAAAGCTGGGAAGTTAAAAACAGATGTGTTTAGCCTCAGCAACAGAAACTGTTTCAGGCATATTTTACAATGCAAACATATCTTTACACTCAGGTCTACTCTCTACTCTCCTGCATCTGCGTGTTTGTAAGTCATTGGGTGACCTGTGTTGCTTTCACCAAAGTCAAGGAGTGTTTTCCTGATACCAGTGGGGCTAGATTTGATTTTTAATAGTTCGTTTGGCATGCAGGCTGAAGTAGCTGCAGTGATAAAGTGAGTGGGAATTGTACAAAGGACAAAACAGGAAAGAGACACTCTCACCACAGAAACTCTTCCAGGAATTGGGCACCATTAAAAGCATGGTTTTCTCCCAGCACTGCAATTTCTTAGTTACATGCTATTACTCATGCTATTACCCCAATGCACATAACAGAAACGATTTACATTAAGATTTAAAGGAAGAAACAGTCCTGAAATTCAGGGAATAAGAGTTTGATTCTCAGCTCCGACATCAGCTTTCTCTAAATCCATATGGAAACTCCTTATAGTTCAATTTAGAAACATTAATAATAGAAACTAGTAGATGAGATTTTTGAGATTCTTGAATTTCATGTTACACAGAGGAGAACCTTCTGGCAGGCTTTATTATTATTATTATTACTCTTAACCTCATATCTCCCGTCTGTAAAATGAAAAGTGAAGATGCAGTATGAAGACAAATTATTTAACATCATGTATTGTACTCAGTATGTATTTAATCTGTTTCTATAGGATTTACACTATCAAGTTGAAGTTCATTAGAGATAAGTTGCATATGATATAGGCATTATTTTGAAATAGGTTTGATATAAAGCTTAACCTCAAGTGCATTTTAGCAGTGAGTATACTTGTTGTGCTGGCAAATAAAATCCGTTGTCAAGAACCAAACAACTTACACACTGGAAAAACATGTCATTTCAGATAAACACCTGCAGAAAATTTCAAACCTGTATGATTTCAGGGCACCTTCGTGGTTCAGACAGACATCATGTCCAAAGGCAGATTATGTCACAACATAATCATTAAAAATATATTTGTCAGCAAAAATTGCATTCACAGTCTTTGCTATCAGTAATTTAGCAACACACAGCAACTCAGGTAGAACTTCTCATACCCTAAACTGCTGTCCAAAATAAATGAAGAACTGTTAACAGCGAGTAAAACAGACTGTATATAGTAAGTATGAAAGTTCTCCAGTAAGGTTTTTATTCTAGTTCTACCAATACATCCCGGTTCAATTACAATTACAGGCCAAATATCTGCACCATCATCCTACAGGATAATTGATGAACATAAACTTCTCCATCTATCATGAGCACTCCTTAATCACCATGTTACAGATACAGAGATTTTTAAAATGTTTATATGGTCAAAAAAATTTGGCTCTAGTGTACTTATTAGGTAAGCACTAAGAAAAAAATAAACAGAAAACAAGTTGAGGCCCCATTTCTCTGATAGAAAAAGACACACAAAGAAATCAAAGTTCTTCTTAGACCATTTAGCTTTGCCTTTCCAAGAAAAGGCAAGAGACAGAGCTGTTGGGATGACTGCAGTTCTGTGTAATTGCTGCTGAAAATCACGAGGGCTTGTTTTCACCAGCTTTCTCTACAGTCTCCCTTCACAGATTCCAGATGCCAACATTTCTCTAGAAATAAAGTTTCAGGGCTAAGCATCCAACCACAAGGATATCTGGTCGAAAAATAGAGCCTTTCACATAACTCCTTCATATAGTTAAATAAATGAAAAAAAGATCTGTTTTTTTCCCACTGAGAAAGAATATTCACTGAACTCTGATCAGCCTTCCTCTCAATAAAATGTTTTCTGCTAAACGTTAAAATAAACTGTGGCAACTGAAAGGCATGAATGTCTCACTTCTTAAGGGAGAGCAAACACCTATGAATACTCCTATTTCGGTGAATTACTGAGCATTATGAAATCTTGACTATCACAGAGTAAAATAATGAAGCCATCTATCAATAGAGTTGCATTTATATAAAAAACCAACAAAACACAAACCTGCAATTTATCTGTGCACAGATTAGGATTTAGTTGAATTTCCAGCAATGCTTTGGCATGTCTAATTGGGAATGTCAGCCACTGCAATTTTACCAACTGAAGAAATGTACACAACCAATGCACTTCAATGCACTTATCAAAAAAAAAAAAAAAAAAAAAAAAGAACTTGAAAAATATATTTAAAATTCTTACCAGGACCATCATCCCAAGTCACATGCTAGGGAAATTATCCACTTCTCTAACAGAGTTAATAAGATGGAAAGAATGAAGTGCAGATGAAAAACTCATCTGGGAGATCTATAGACAGTTGAGAATAAATTCAGCTATGTTCCAAAAATACAAGAAGGATGTCTGTGGTAGACCTAGTAGATCCCTGTACAGCTGAAACACTGAAAGACAGCACTTTTGCTAAAAGTTTCTAGCTGACAGGATTTGTAGATGAAGTCTGCCTGCGATGACAAAGGCTGAAACAGTGGGAGCAAACTTAAGCAAACCGCAAATCTTGTGTGCAATTTCTTCAGGTGCTTACTCATTTAATGACCCTGAAACCCCAAGTTCTAGCTGATTATTTCCAGTAGTGCTCCATTTCAAATCAGTGACACAGAGACAGAAAAAGTTTAGTCAAACTATCCAGAACATGTCTTTGGAAAAAATTATTATTCCATATGTTTGACACTTGAAGAAGAAAATTGTGCAGGCAGCTCTACCTATTTATGCTTAACATTTCTGAAAAACTACTGCAGTAACAGGTGATTACACTAAAAGAAAAGAAAGTAAGCATGATCATAAGATATTTTTCAGATGATTCTGTCATATTCCTGATAAAGAATAGGTGTCTTTCAGAATATGCATGATGTCTCAGTAGAGTAAGAGATGCTGCTGTTCATTGGTATCTTGCTTTACTTGAAACGAAAAGGGAATAGGCTGAAAACTGAAGAAACTGCAGAAGAGTGGAAAACTGAAGGACAGTAGGATTAGGTAACATCCAAGGTCACACACTATATCTTATGACACAGGCAGAAGACTCTTTTTGTCTTTCAGTTGTTGAGCCATCAAACACTTTTCACATAGTATGAAGAAGTATTTATGTCCTTAGCAGTCAGGTTTGTTTCTTTTGCAGTAGTTTGTTCACTGCCCTGTTGTCTGCTTTAACACCACTAACAGGAAAAATCAGTCATGAAAACAGACCAGCTGCTGGAGCAGAACTGACTGAAGTTCTACCCTTTTCATGGGTGATACAATCCACTCTTCCTTTTCTCACATTAGTTTCCCTAAATGCATTTCCATTTAACAGATTCGATGGAAAACTACATAATTCTTACATAAACAGTACTTTTAAACAGTCACAGACATGCCACATTTGTTGTTCACTCAAGACAGATTCTTTCCCCATTGTGATTGTTTCTAGAAGACGGACTTCAGACTTGCTTTAGGATCTCTTAAAAAAAATTAATAACCCTTCTGAGCATCAGGGATGTTCAGTCACATGGTCAGAAGTAGCCAGGAAAATTCCATGGAATGAACCATTTCCTGACTCAGAGCTCAAATTAGTATGTCCTCGGAAGTTGAGTACAACACATCAGAAATTAATCCTGGACCTGTGATTCTCAGGAATATCTTCTCAATGTGATTTAGACCAATCACCATGCAACTAAGATTTGGGACATCTTGTAGCATCAACACAGCACCTCTGATGTTCTGATAATCCCTTTTCCACCCCACCTCAATGATTCCTTCCCTAAAACAAACTGTGTTGGAGCTGCAGACAGTCTGGGGCCATCCTGATACCACTCACCTTCTACAGAAAGAGTTCTGCTAAACATCTTTGGCCTCAGGGGCAAAGGGAATTTCACCCTATACCTGCGTTGTTCTACTACAGGAAAAAACACCATTACTGACCAGGTATCATTTATGTATTGCAGTGTGCAAGTGCAATTCCACATTAACAATACACCATTATTTGTTCCTGGTTTTCTTATCTGTTGATACTAACAAAATATAGACTGACCAGCGTAACACAGATTTGCCCTCTAAGAGCACCTGTGACCCTCCTGTGAATAAAGTGAAATGCAAGTAGGAAAAAAAAGCAACAACAACAAAACACAACAGACTATTTTGTGAAAGAACTAAGTGTTCTATTAGTACTTTTGTCACTGGGGGCATACCAGAGTGTGAACCTGGTAAGAAGATAAGCAAGCTCTTGACGTCAGTTATTCCTCATTTGGAACAATTTTAAACAATTTTTGAGCTACGTTCATGTGCTGATCATCGATTAAGCCACAGGGATGTTTCTTCCAGTGTTTCTTCACCCTTATTACTATCAACAGTACTTTTCCTAACCAGCTAGTTTCAGACTGTATGGCCTATTAATAAATGCACTTTTATATTTGTGTTTTTCATTGTTGTCTGTCAGACAGCTTATTTTCTGTCATATTCTGATCTCCGAAACTCTCATGATCATCAGCAGTGAATTATGTGCATTTCTTAGTTTCCTTTGAATATTAGAATATATTCAGAAAAAGAAATAGATCATGTATCCAGCAAGATGATCAACTTTTCTATTTCTCCATGTCGTTACTCATTAGTCACTTGGTATTTTCCATAAAAATGAGTATGTTCACTTAAATAATAAGCAAAAACAAAACAAAAAAAAAGAGGCTTGCAGAATTATTAGGCAAACAGCTTTTGCTGTAACTAAGGGACCTTAGATGTTATGAGAGCCCACTGCTGTCTGTGTTTTCATTTGCTTAACAAGCACAGTGATTTTAGATAAAATTGGTTTCTTTCAGTGTATTTTGAAAGCAAAGGAGAGATCCAGCTCTCAGATTAATAAACTGTGGGTTATTACTTCACCTATGTTCAGTAAATGCAGCACATGTGCCTGGGTTTCACGTTTTGTCATAGTAGGAGGAATAATTAATGAGCTAGCAGAAGTATCAGTTGAGAGGGACAGTGCAGAACACTGCACAACTACATGATAACAGACTAGTAGCTACAAGTTTCTATAGTCAGGTCATACGGTAAAATGATTTGCCTACTATTTGCCTACTAGCTAGAACCGAACCTTTCAGCAGGATCTTGAATCACAAGATTGTCTATATTTGGTCATTTTCTATTGTTTCTTGCTTCTCTCAGCCATGATCTGAACCATGATAAGAAAGAAACCTTTCAAGTTTCTTTAGATGTCTTCAGAACACATGGCCTGGGAAGAATACAGGGATGCCATCCTGTAGAGAAGAGAAAAAATTACCTCGTGAGGCTGAATATGTACAAGTTTGTTGAGCCAGGTGACATACACCACAAGGCCCTGAAGGAACTGGTTATTGGGATTGGGGTTGCCAAAGCCATTCTTCATCATATTTGAAGTCATGGCTGTCAGGCGAAATCCCCAGTGACTGGAAAAAGAGAAACATTATACCCACTTTTAAGAAAGGGAGAAAGGAAGACACAGGGAACTATAGGCCAGTGAGCCTCATTTCTGTGCCTGGGAAGATCATAGAGAAGATCCTCTAGGAAGCTATGATAATGCACATGGAAGATGGGATGATCTGAGACAGCACAGCAGATTGCTACCAACTAATCTGGTGGCCTTCTATAATGGAGTTATGGCATCAGTGGACAAATGAAAGGCAACTGATGTCATCTACCCAGATTTACGCAAGGCCTTTAACACAGTCGTGCATCACATCCTTATCTCTAAACTGGAGATAGATGGATTTGAAGGGTAGACTATTCAGTGCATAAATAATTGGCTGGATGGTCATAGCCAGAGTATTGTCGATGGCTCTATGTCCAGGTGGAGAACAATAATGTGTGTCCTCCAGGGGGTCCATCTTGGGACCAGTGCTCTTTAACATCTTCATCAATGACACAAAAGTGGGATTGAGTGTTCTCTCAGCAAGTCAGCTCATGACACCAAGCTGAGCGGTGCTGACAAAATAGATGAAAGGGATACCATCCAGAGGGACATGGACAGGCTTGAAAGGTGGGCCCACATGAAGTGAATGAGGTTCAACAAGGCCAAGTGCAAGGTGTTGCACCTTGGTCACAGCAATCCCAGATATGTGTATAGATCAGGAGAATTCATTGAGAATAGCCTAGTGAAAGAGGAATTGGGATCTTGACGGTTGAAAAGTGGAACATAAGGCAGTAGTGTGCTCTGGAAGCCTGAAAGGTCAACAGTATCCCAGGCTACATCAACAGAGGGATGGCCAGAAGGAAATGGGAGGGGATTGTCTCCCTCTACTCTACTCTGCTGAGTCCAGGTCTGGGGCACAGCACAAGAAAGATGTAGAGCTATTAGAGTGGATCCAGGGGAGGGCCACAAAAATGATCAGAAAATGTCTCTCACAAAGAAAGACTGTGGGAGCTGGGCTTGTTCAGCCTGCAGAAGGCTCTGGGGAGACCTCATTGTGGCCTTCCACTACTTAAAAGGAGCTTATAATCAGGAGGGATATAGATTTTTTACACTGGCAGACAGTGATAGGACTAGGTGGGAATGGTTTTAAACTAAAAGAGGGCAGACAGATTAGATGTTAGGGTGAAATTTTCCACTCACATTCATTTTCCTACAAAGGCATCACTAATTACAGTAATGCAACTTTGGAGCAAACTCAGCTCCCTTTTACACTACTACGAATTCTGTTGTTTTTCCCGGGATGTGAAATGCATAGCAGGCGTTTACCAATGGTAAGTGCTAATAAATTGAGAAGATTAACATATTCAAAGCACATACTCAGAGTCTATAGACAGCAACGTGATGCCTGCCTTTCTCAGTGCTCCCTTCCCTTTCCATTGCCCACCTCCTGATATTTATTCAATATATTCTTCTCTGAAAGTGCTGAGCTGTGTCATGTGATATAAGGTATGCAAATTCCAGCCTACCAAATAACAACAAGATCAAAGACTAAGCTGATTTACTAAGTCAGCACATGTGGGGAGGTTTTCTGACACCTAGATCTTTATTTATTAATTCACTGGGCCTACAAATACCAGTGGTTATTCTAACAAGCATATTTGTAAGAGGTGTTCCTGAAGAAGGGACTTATGAGAGGATTACAACGCTCTTCAATGCCATGTAAACTCAAATTAGACAATTTTATGTTGGTCATGTAGGCTATTCTCTCTCAGTGCTGCTGCCCAACACATTTTCCAAAAATGCTGTCATATGTACAGTCAAGAAAATATTCACATTAAATTCACTGAAGGCAGCAACAGAGGCTAAAAGATAAATACTATTAACACACAGTGCTACTCCTACACCAACAGCTGGTAAGTCCCTCAGAAAAGCATAAACAAACTAATTAGACAGAAAAATCTTCAGCATAATGATGTCCATCCACACATTGTATCATCTTCTCTGATAAGCAAGGGGAAAAAGCAATCAACGCAATTTCACATGGAGGTAATGCGACCTCTGTACCTGTGACCTTTATCTAAGTAGCAAGGGTACCTTTATATATCATTGTGTCAATTTGCACAAGCATGCTTGGCTACCCCATTAACTGAATACAAATTCCATCAATTTCTCTGTACAACCTTTCAAGAAAATCTTTTTCTGCTTTCATAGGAGTTGCAGCAGTCTAAAAATTCCCGAAGGAATATGTGGGAGCTTGTGTTATCTGTATAATAATACTCTGATTGTGAAGTTTTCAATACCAATTATGGAATACTGAAGACAAGTCATTGTACAAAGTGAAAGCACCTATTAAAATTTAATTACAGTATTTCTACTGCTGTTTCCAAAAACCTGCAATGCTGTGTATATTTCCTGGCATGCATGCAAGACTATTATCAGACTTTTACCCGGAAAGGTACTTTTATTTTTGCTTAGCAATGTAATGCATCAGAGTGGGGAAAAAAGGGTGAAAATGGGAAAGAAGAATTCCACAAAGATCTAAAAGTTTACTATCATAAGACAGCTGTGTCAGTATCCATGCATATGGTTGTATAAGCCTGTGTTTACATTTTTTGGTTATTAAATTTAGTTCTGTTCAGATGGGATTTAAATTCTTTCACCTCAATTTCCACCTTTTCCACCTCAACAATCATATCACAACACATGTATGGCCCAAAGTTGAGAGTTTCATGAGATTTGCTTGTACATAATGCTTTTCAGTGAATGATTCTCAAATAATATATATTATTCTCAAATAATATATTTCCTCAATATAATATATTTCTTTGCTTTTCAACTCAAAAGGCACATGCAGATATTGCACAAGTTTATCTACAGAAGATTGGACTTTCAAAATAAGACACAGTCCCAAATCAGCCAATAAGTATGGCTGCTGTCTTCACTAAAAGCAGAACCAGGAACCATTAGTTTCTGTGCTGCTAAACAGTGATGAAGCTCAGTAATAATTGCCTTATAAGCTGTGGCTTTAGTTTAGGATATTATGTCCTCTGATGTAGACCTTAAAGACATATAAGAGGTATAGAAATATAGAGGTAAATATATGAAGAATGGTTTTCCAAATTTTTTACAAGTGAATGAGAATCTAAAGGAAACAAGAAATAGATTTGGAGTGAATTTATTGTTGGTGAATCAAGATTTTCTTGTAGCCACAGGTTCCCCTATACTTAGAGATCTGCAAGGTTATCTTTATTTTCTTCTTGTTCACTCACGTACTATCTTCTTTGCTCATAGTGATGTGTAAAAACAACTTATTAATGACCTGCAAATACTTCAAGTGTTCTGCAGCCACTTGTTGCTCAATGACGTTAAAACAAAGGGAAGATTTTAAACTGCACAACACTTCATGTAGATATGATTTTGAAATGCGACTGTGAAAGTCTTGGCAGGCTATGGAAAATTATACCACAGTCACGGGCTCTTTTTTGTATACACCATTACTGATTACACAAAAATGGAGGAAAAAGGGGTATGCTTTACTAGCATCAACAATCTGCCTCCCTTCAATGGCATGAATCAGCACAGTCCCCCTCCAACAGAGGAATGGTACCAACTTGCAGCAAATTTTGGAACACTCCAGTCCTGAGCAATCAAGTTAGAGTGCGTGTTCTACCTTTTAATGGCAGCAGTTGGAACATTCCCTTATTTTTAAAAGGAAAAAATAAAAAAGATCTTAGGCACCCACTACTGCAATTTTTACTTTTACAGTAATCTGCCAGCTTCTTCCTATATTTAAAGCAAGTTCTGGTTGTACTTCAGATTTTAGATCTCAGTTTATATTTGTAATATGAAAAAGTATTCTCCTACAGCTTTTTTGAAGAAAGCTGAGAAAACACTTTTGTAAGAATGCAAATGAACACACAGAATTTTTAAAATGCTGAGAGAGCAATAATTTAAAACAAAAGAGGCAATGATGAGCATTACTTGACAAGACGAAGTCAAATCCTGTTTAACATCTCAATTTATATACTTGCCATTGCATTTCCATCACTCAGAATAATAAAACTTGCTCCATTACCCCTCTTGTTTAATTTTATTACTCAGTACTTCATTTCAATATCAAGGATTTCCATTAATGCATAATTCCTGTAGGAATGATACAGGATTACTCACAAAAGACTTTTTAAATTATTTTGTTAAAAGGAGTAGACCAACAACATATATGCTGGATGTAAGCCATACAATACACAATATATATGTGCTTATTTCAAAAAGATATCCTGTTTCTGTAATATACAGTTCTTCTGTTGCTTCTCGTTGCCCACTCTAACGAACAAGTTCCTGCATCTTAACAGAGTTGTGCTGCAAATATAGTAATTGCAACAGTATGCCATGTTAACAGAAGGATTTATCCATACCCTTACTTATGCTGTTATTCAGTGATTTCACATGACAGTAAATCTGTGGATTTAATTTACTGAATATCATAGATATCTATGATGTATGGACTCTAACTAGCTGGAGTATAACTTATACTGAGGAAATCTAGAAAGCTGAGAAGGTGGACACAAAGCCTCTGTCGTATCCTCACAATGTTCTGTGGTCAGGCTCCTGGAGATCTAAGTTTTTTCTGCCTACCCTTTCACCTAGACAGGAACAGAGGCTCAGAAGGTGCCATGTTAACTTATAAGGTCTTCACACATTAATAGAACATAATTTTCAGATAGATTTGATTGTGGTCATATAGCCATGGAAGTATAACAAGATAGGACAAATTGCAGTTCTTAATTTTTGAGTTAGTTGCCTCAGACATTCTTATATTAATTGCCTTGAGTATTTTAAAGGACATATGCTACACTGCTTTGTATGTTCAAGCTGCTCATCCTAACAGGCAAGCAAGCATTCATATATAGTTTACCACATGGCTCATGTCTGTATTTTGCTGAAGACTATGTGGTTACTAAATACCACAGAGTATGGACTTCTATACTTTTTTTCTTGCTCAACAAAATTAGTGTATCGTATAATGCATTCCAACTCTTTCTCCACATATTCCTAAGTAAATTATATATATGCTTCATTATCACTTTCTTTGTCTGTGCAACTTACTAAAAATCCCACAATGCAGTACTCAATAGTGAAGATGCTAAATCTCAATTCAAACAGCATAAAAAGTGATGATATAAAGACTGAGAAAAGTTTAAGCCAATGAGGGTGTGATTCATAATTATAAAACAAGCAAGTTGGGTATATTCTGATATTTTAAGCTGAAGATGACATGGGTTGAGAGGGGAAAAGATCATGGAAGTGAGAGTCAACAGGGGATCTAAATTAGAGCGAGTATTTAAAAGTTAGAGATCACTAATAAAACCTTATATGTTCTCCTACGTCTTGTTTTCATGCAGTTTTTAAATCTCAGGTAGAATTCTTGAAAATGTTAATTCTGTTTTTATCCCAAGGGATTAAGTATGCATTTAAATAATATCAGTGCAATTAATTTTCACTAGGTAGATGTTAGGCAACTTGTAGGTAACTTTGACGAACTTCTTCCATTCATGGAAGACACAGCTGGGTAGAAATTATTCTCTAAAAATACTTTCACACAACCTGCTTGTTTTCTAGTCACTGTCTTCTTATGTTATGTTCGTTCCATCTGTCAATAGAGATGAGTCACACATTCGACCTTTCAGTTTCACTTGCGCACATAAATTTCTTCCAATTTCCTGTGAAACAAACACTTTTAACTCTTTATGGGTCATGCAATTCACACAGTCTGCATGCTAGAATTGATCAGAAGAAAGTTCATTAGCTTCTACTGATATTCTGGGCTTTCCAGTCTGCACTCTCTTCAGTGCAGACGGTCTCTTCATTTTGCTGACCACCCTCCTGCCTGCTTTACCATTAACTTTTCACCAAAAAAACTAGCAAATATGTGCAACATCAGTTTAAAAAAGACATCCTACTATATTTTCAAAGAAAGCTAAATAGATACAAGTCATTGCTGACATTACCAGACATGATCAGCAGATTCATTGAAGGAATAGTACGTACTGTTTCACCATTTTTAAATCAGCAGTAGGCAACATCTGGTTCAAAGATAACTTAAAGACTCATGCCTGCCCAAATGATACCCACTGATATAAATCATGATGCTTTTACCAAAATATCCTATTTTTTTTCCTCCCCAAACACAGAAAACACCTCCTCTGTGAGCAATGGAGGAAAATGGCCACAAACATCACTTTGAAATGTGCAAGAGCATTATTCTGCGCTTTGGGAGTATATTGCATAACTCTTTTTTTTTTCCCAAGTATTGTACATAATTGTATTTCGTCTTCCAAAAAGCTTTCAAAACAAAGGGAAAAAAACTGTGTCAAGTTTAATAGGAAGCACAAGGGTGGGTCACTGAGAAGGAAACCAAATCCTGCCCTTGTAAAGAAGCACAGAGACTCAACACCACCTGTCTGTTGACAGACCTCATCTGTGAGCATTAATGCATTATTTCTTAAGAAGATGCTTTAGAAGAACAGTAATTATAATGGCATACAATGGTCTGTAGTTTGGCACTGTGGTTCTCTTCTAAAATACAGCCTCAGGTCAACTGAGTAGTCCCACTGAAAATTCCTTAACAATCTGTGCAATGTCCCTTTGCCACTAGTACCTCATATTTCTCACCTATAGTAACAAGTGGACAGTTTCAGCACACAAGATGTGACACCAGACCCAAGCCTGTACTTTTTGGAAGGGTAGGTTACTGGATATGCTAGGGCAAAAATGACACTGGAATTGCTCAGTTTCCTATATCCATGCACTAACATGATAATCTAGAGATGAGTGAGATTTTATTGCTATGATATCACAGCAGTGCTTTAGACAACACTGTAAAAAGTAGAAGCACACAGAAAAACTGCTACTGATTTACAGAAGAACTAAATATTTTACCTTTGGTCTTTAGTGTGCTAGTATTGAAATAATAGAATGTGTGATCTGTTGATGTAACAGTGTTAATTTATTCCTAAGTATCAGTGTGAAACTGGAACATCTTCCTCTTGTTTTGTTAGACTAGCGTGTCTTAATGAAAGAGAAATGAAGCACTCAGTAGCCTAAAGATGTATTTATTTCATTCTAGTAGTACTCTGGAGATGCATATTGGCATTATTACCCCACTTTTTCACAAACTTAAAGAAGTTAGATGTCACATCCCAAACTAATAACATGATAAACTAAGCAACTGAGTGCATACATTTCATCAAGAGAACTGAGGGACATCAGCATTTCCTCTCAGCGATATGCTATCCTCATATCATAAATAACAATGTAAACATTTACTCTTACTCATATTCCGTATGATTCATGACACAAGATATGTTTCCACAGAAGATCTACACCTAGGCATACCCTACAGATACTTTAAAATATTTATGGAATTTAAGAAGTTTCGGGTATTAGCAATACCTGGATCAAGTGTTACCTTACTTTGTCTATCCCCTTTCCTATCAATAATAGGAAATTTTAACTTATGGATGTGTGCTCCTGGCCTCTTATTTGAGAAATACTTGTCACTTTTAAATAAAGATGATGACCTTGTAGTTGCACATAGAATCATAGAATGGCCTGGGTTGAAAAGAACTACAATGATCATTGAGTTTCAACCCCCCTACTATGTGCAGGGTCACCAACCACATGACCAGGCCTCATCCAGTCTGGCCTTGAATGCCTCCAGGGATGGGGCATCCACAACCTCCTTGGGCAACCTGTTCCAGTGTATCACCACCCTCTGTGTGAAAAACTTCTTCCTAATATTTAACCTAAGCCTCCCCTGTCCCAGTTTAAAACCATTTCCCTGTTGCCCTATCACTATCCACCCTCATAAACAGCCGTTCCCCCTCGTGTTTATATGCTCCCTTCAAGTATTGGATGGTCGCAATGAGGTCTCCCTGGAACCTTCTCTTTTTCAAGCTAAACAAGCCCAGTTCCCTCAACCTTTCCTCACAGGAGAGGTGCTCCAGCCCTCTGATCATCTTAGTGGCCCTCCTCTGGACCCGCTCCAGGAGCTCCACGTCCTTCCTGTACTGGAGGCCCCAAAAACACACAAATTCAAAGGGTTAATTTTACTTATCTTCCATGCCAACTTAAGCAAAAACAACTAAAGAGAAAAAAATTGCTAGTGGTCTTAAGATCTCTGGCAAATAGCAGCTTATACAGTGGTTCTAGAACTAAGGGAGAGAAAATGATTAAATATGGAGAATATAAAAATCTAACCCTAAAATTACCAATAAGCAGTACTAGTCAATGGAGACTTTTTTATTATTCTGTAAAATGCATGTTGTTCTTTACCCTGTAAAAAGATATAAAAGCTGCTCGTATGTGCTGATAGATTGGTCAGTAGATGCCTGTAGGGAAAGTAAAATTATCATTCTTCACGTTCTTCATAATCATTAGTTCAGATAAACACTTGCTAGCAGCACACTCCTGATTGTAACTACAGCGTTAAATAAAAAGTAAAAATATATATTAAAAAAAAAAAAAAAGGAAGGAAAGATCTACTAAGTTTTGACTTTGATTTAAAAGACAGTATCAGACGTTCAAAAACCATTCTGATACATGGCCCATTACACGTCAGTGATACTATACACTACTGCTGCTTAAGGCTTCAGCTATCAGCATTTTTCCCTCAAATTACAAAAGCTTGGAAAAGCTTTTATTGCTCAATCCTCCTCCCATTGAAGCCAACTGAATTTAGAATGAATATCAGAATATGTGTACAATGACACAGTAACTCAGCCAGAACATTCTGAAGTCAGTGCATATATGTTTCTATTAAATAAACAAACAATCAAACAAAAACCCTGGTATTATTTTTAGCAAGAGTAGATCTTTTATTTCACAAATTAGGCAGAAAAAGGGAGAACAGAAGGACTTCCACAGATTCATAGTATAGCTTAGCAAAGATAAGTTAATAAGAAGATTTTCAAATAAGTGTTCCAGAGGAAATTATCATTGACCAAATTTACCATGTGTAAATATAACATGAAATTATAACTTTAAATTATTCCTTCAGTGTCTGTGTTTTAAACATAACGAAGTACTTTGCATATTTTAACCTGACCTCACATCAATTGAAGTGAGTAGCCTTTGGTTTAAGAGCAAATATTTAGGAGTTCGATTTAATCAGCTGTAGTTTTCAGCAGAACCCCAAGAATAGCAGTGAAAGTAGAATGAATGAATGAACGGATATATGAAAGATAATCTGCATTACATTTCCATTAACATTTCCCACACAAAAAGGCATGTGGAACAGCAATATTAAAAAGGAGGAATTTGTGTTTTTAGCTTCTTTACCAGATTTGCATTTATGTCAGGTGGCTCACCACTTACAATACAAATTTTGCAATAAATCTGTAAAACTCCACTGACTGCAGTCTTTTAACTGAAAATTTACAGCTAAGAAGGTAAAATTTGCCCATGGGTTTTTGAGTGCAAGTTCATATTCGAGGCATGTCAATGACACAAGAAAATCACTGAGTTAGAAAACTGTTCTACTGTTAAAAGAAAAAGCATCCTACATTATTGTAATTTTACATGAAGTTACTAAAAAACAAAGATTAAAGTTCAAAATGAAACAAGATCTCAAAAGTTTACATATTCATTTTTTCCTGATAGTTACTAAAAATATAGAACTCATTCAAAACTATTCATAACTGACCAAGATTCGGGGTTTTCTTGAGTGTCTACCAGCTGCAAATACCAGGACCTTTATTAATTCACTGAAAATAGGCAGGGAAGAACTTGATATCCAGACAGCAACCGATTTCAAACATTTCTCACTTTCTATGGGTTGTTCTGGAACCTTAAGTTTTACCAAGTGCAGTGGATTGGGAATAGACAGCTTATGATTTAGCATACCAATGTGTCCAGATACCTTCATCTGTATGCTGGCAGAGTTTTGACGCTAGAAACTGCATCCAAATTGATAAATGTCAATGTAACTTCTAATGGATAATCCCATGCAACTTTGAGTCAAGAAAACAATGCAGCAATCCCAGTTTGTTTGCAAGAAAGTCTCCCAAACATTTTCCTTGTTTTATCTAATGAGATGTCTTTGCTTTAAGCAACTTGCTTTCCTGTTATGATGTTGTTTACTATTTCAAATCTTATTTCTTTGTACCCTACAAACATAGATTTAGCATCAATGGTAAGTTAGTGCTACATAATTATTTGCTAAAATAAAAGTCCATAGAATACCTTTAAAATCCTTCATGTGAAATGATACTGAAGTCTCAAAATCAGTGATGAAAGAAGAAAGAAAGCTATACAATAAAATGAGCAAGTACCTTTAGTGATCATTTCTTATATGAGACACTTTTAGAACTGTGCACTTAAAACATCTGCACAGACACTGCAGAGTAAGAGAATTATATGCATGATTCCATGGGATGCTCAAAGGGTTTTATTTTGGGCAGGACCAGGAGCTTTAACAGCTGTAGATGGCTTTCTTACTTAGCAAAGACAGTTGATTGGTTGTTAATTAAGCAATGGGGAACAACTGTGTTAAGGAAGTAGGAGAAAATATAGATGAAGGCAAAAATAAGAATCTTTATTGTTTGATTCCAAGCAGAAACAGCAATTTCAAATTCCAGATTTCTGGGATTCCAGTACAGGAACTAGAATGACTGATTCTACAAAGAGAGAATGCCTAGCTTTTCACTGAGGCTTACAGGTATTTGCAACACCTTGTAGGATTGAGTCTTCTTAACATATGCCCATTAATTAAAGTGATTTTACTGTAATAACTGTGTCCTTTTATACTGCTGTACTACAGTATAATTCTCATCTGTCTGTTGGGGTCACATTCTAGAGTTCAAAGTTGTATAAAAAAAATAAATAGTTATTCATTATTATTTATTCTTCTGTTCATTGTTTGACTTCTGTGAACAAATGAACCATCAGTTGCCCAGCAAAGAAGGTTCTGTAACAACTATTTTATTTTATTAATGACAGTCCTCCCAGCAACAGCACTGAAAGCTCTGCCCACATATTGTCAGATGAGTTTGCATTAAAGATGGACTGCTAGCACAGGTAATGTCTGATTTTCACCTAAGTATGAATTTAGGCAATGCCTGCTGTTGTCTGTTTTGTTTGTTGGTTTTTTGTTGTTGTTGTTGTTTTGTTTTTTTTCTGGGTCATAACTTAAAGAACTGAGAATAGATAAAAGGCAAACCAGATAAAAGAAACTGCTTGTTTCTTTGTTGACAGAAAGTGGCAAGCTGAGAGGCTGTCTAGGGATCAAGAAAAAAAAATGGCAGTAAGCTCCCTTTCAAAGGAAGGAGAGGAAAAAATAAGAGGTCAGAGGAGAAGATATTTTCTAGATTGGCCATCTGATTTAGAACTGGCAGAGAAACAGAACAAGCAGCCATGAGATACAAACACTACTGACTTTTTTAATGCATTTGCAAGGCATACAAGAGGTAAAGTGAATCACCTGAAGGTAGACAAGCAAGTACACAGGCAAGTACACACACATTTATATATTTGGACCAGCTCTTTGCTCAGATAGTATTTTAGAACACTGAAGATTAAAAGTATTCCCTTCAGAAACTTGAGAGTTTCAATATCTTATAATGCAGACTAATAATTAAGTTGGATTCTTTGCTGGGCAGCAGCACTGAAGCAGATTAAAAATTGTGCATATATCATTTTTCACCTTTTCCCCCTCCCTCACTCCTCCTCTGCCATTCTTTCTCTAAGCACAGATGCCCTCCCTCAGTTGTACTTCCCAGATACTCTTAGGGGGGAAAAGAACAGATTGACACAAATGTATGTATTTGAACAAATCCCACCCTCCAGTTAAGGTATCTTCTCCCAGGATTCAATGAGCTCTCCAGCATTTATTATTTCGCAAGTTTCCCCATAACTGTTTCTCTTCATTACCAATTCTCTTCAGTTCATTCTCTTCATCCCCCAAGGGACAATGCAATAAAGTGATCATCCCTGCTAAGGTTTTCTTCTCGGAGAACAAAGGGCCACAGAAATCATCTTAACAGTTTGCTAGAGATGGAAGTCTTCAAGCTTGCTGCTGAAGTAATACTTGTCTGTTCTAACCCACAGCATGTATGTTTGGAACTAAGAATAAAGAGTAACTAGAGTCATGGATGTGCTTGTTTAAGTAATATGTACCACGAGTTATTTGTTTTGTATTTCAGACATATCTGCAAATAAATTTTAGAATTGCTGAGAGATCAGGATGAAGGCTATTAATCACTTAGGATGTGGACTATGTTCCATGCAAGTAAAGTTACTAGGTTTTTGGCTATATAGTTTAGGATGCCAATAAAGCTAAAGCACTGAATCTTATAACCTATAAGCTAGATTTACATTGCTGTGCTGAAAAGGCTACAGGTCTAGGACAAATTTATGTTGGCAGAGGTCAGGATTAAGTTTGGGATAGGCAGTAATCACTGAACTTGGCTTATAAAAAAAAGGTGGCAGCTTCCTTAAGAGATTTAAGGTACACATAAGATTGTAAAGTCTTAATAGCAAGGTAGAGATAGAGAAGCATCATAAGGATAAAATGGTTTGTGGAAGACTTGAAATGTGTTACATCTCATTATCCATGGGAAAGATCAGTCAGTATTCAGGAGAAATTCAAATATGTGCACACATATACAAAAAGGAGTATAAACATTCTTACCACCACCATTTAGCAGTGCTTACTCTGTAGATGGCCTAATTCCACATGAAAATGCTGTATAAACAGGAAACATATAGAAGTCAGACGGCACTGTTCAAGTTATGACCCAGAGCTCAATGAGGCTGGAATTGTAATTTAATTCCAGCTGTTGAATTCTGCTTTAATAACATTCAAGTCAATGTCTAGAAACAATAAGATATGTGAAAGAATCTTTTCACCTTCTCAGGAAGCATTTATATCAAGCAAAATGTGTAAGAGTAAATAGCATTACAGATTAAAATAATGAGATAAAATCCTTCTTTATAGACCGGGGGCTGGAAATAATGCAATTAAAATTGGCAAAAGGTGACACTACAGACAAAATTATCTGTTGATTTTTAGTTTTCCTTTTTTTTTGTTTCTGGTTTCTTTCTTTCTTTCTTTCTTTCTTTGTTGTTATTTTGTTTATATAAATATATTTTAATATTGGGAAAGTAAGAATAAACAATTTATTCTTGCTGCCTTCTTTATACACTTTACCCCTAGTTTACAACTCAGTTTCATATAAGGTCATTTCAAATGTTGTTAACTCAATTCTGTTAAAAGCTAAGCCTCAAATTTTACCTTGTCAACTCTAACAGAAGTATTTAGAAAATTCTAGTTTAAAAAAAGAAAAATAGTCAATTTTATTCAAATATCTTAACATGCAGAGATTATGTTATTAGTCCTCCAATTGTCTGTGCTCTATATATCATTTAGAAATTGCTTATTGAGGAATGCCACTGTGGAGAACCTGTAAAGGCTTCTGTGATTTGACAGGTTCTACAGTAAACATAAAAGTCAGGATTTGCAGTCAACTAAGTCTACAAAAATCAGATATTTAAAATGTTAATTCTTTATAAAGATTATATAATCAAGAAAGTAAATGAATTAAAGAAAAAATAAATTAATATGAACTTTCCAAAGTCTATGGTAGGATTCTTTTCCCATTTGAAGGCACAATCCAAAAGGAACACATTTCCAACTTGCTATGTATCAGTAGACAGGTGTTAACTCTTTTCTTTCATTTGGATGACAGTGTAAATGGCTGCAATTTCTGTTTCTCCTGTTCAGTCAGCCTTTCTTTGTGAATTCATTCTGTTTACCTGCACTATGCAGGTGGCTGATCTGTTTCAGTTATACAGGCTGCTTACAGTAATCCTACATGGTCTCAGCACACAGGCAGGCTGCCTTCTGATGAGGTGTTTTTGTCCCAGAAATATGCTGCCTTCACAGAGCTTTGTCCCCCACATCACTGTTAATCCACCTACATAACATTTAGACAACTCATGAATCACTAGAGCTAGTCACCCTATGGTTGGTAGCAGCTTCCAGGCATAGCTGTAAATGGCCCCAAACCGGTGAAGAGAGTTCACGCTATTTCATACTGATCCCTTTGGGCTGTTACAACCTACAAAGACCAGGACAAAAGTCATCTGTACACAAGCTAAAGTGACTAGGAATTTATAATCTCACAAGCATCCAAGCATAGGCAACCCCAGGCAACATTTTTAGGAGTAATGAAACGCCTTCACTTTCTCCTAGTCACCTGTTTTGCAGGCAGGTAATAATACCAGCAGTGAAGAGGAGCACTGTTCCACTTGCATACACCTATCACCAAGCAGGCAGCTAGAGCAAAGGGAGCAATGAGGGATGAAAATGAAGAGAAAGTCCTATTTTGTATATTTTATGAAGTTGTACTATGTTTAAGGAAGACATATACATATATGTGTGTATGTATATATCAGACTGGCAGTTCTGCCCTTCTGTAACTAAATATAATGAAGTTCTGGAAATACCCTACTACTTCTGTCGTCAGAAGAGACATCTTGGGTAATCCAGGCAATCTTTCTTATCTTTCACTGCCCATGACAGAGCCTGGGCAGTTCACGGCCCTGCTTCATTAGCATCAGGTTATCGGACAGCCTGTGCAACTCAAGCAGCCCAGCTGACATGAATCATACACTGCAATGGGTATTGGACACCCCTCCTACTCAAAGAAAGGTTCACGCACAGAAGGCAACTGATTTCTCCTCTTCTTCCCCCTCCTGAATTGGCCACAGTCTTCTCTACAAATCATTTTTGAGGAGTGTTTCATTATTTAAGAAGAGACTATTGCCTGTTGCAATTCAACAAACAATAGACACCCCACAAATTTCTGAACAACATAACCACCTTAAAGCTTTTCTAGAAATAAGCATTTGAGCAATAGGCCAGGAATTTATAGAAAGGTACATGAATGTCTGTGGTAAACATTGTAATGTTACTGCTAGAGGTGATTAAAAGGGAAAAGAGCTAGGTGTAAAAGAGTCAAAAACTAAGCAGGTTCTCCAAGACTGACTCATTCTCATGGAAGGTTTTTTTGCAACCCTGAAGTCAGGGCAGAAAATAGCAAAGTAGTTATGACTGTACGCTACTCTTCAAGCTGCTTGAAAAGTAATTTTCATTAGAAGTGGATAGGTCTGTGAGCATTACGTTTAATCCAGATTGACATCTGCCTCCCTTCAGAGGCAGATTTTGGTACACTTTAATACAGTGGTGAACACTGGTGGCTATATCTTATAACTTTTGTCTTTTGACAGAAATAAATGCACTTGACGTCATCTACTATTAAACACTGGTTTAGTAGAAATTCCATTGACCACTTAAACTAGCACTGGTTAGTCCTACTTGCAGGGAAAGGGACATGTTTCTACATACGACTGCATTTCACTCAGTTGACTATATGAAACAACAGTTTATATCTTGACTAACAATTTTGGTAAGACACAGAATAGATCTTGAATATCTCAGAACATTCATCCAAGAAACAAATTGTTAGGCTGTTCATCTTCCATGGTTTTGCTTTTATTTCCAAAGTGGGAGCTTCAGATTAGAAGGTGCTGCCACCCAAGTAAGCTCTCAAAAGCAGAACTCCAATATTAACAACCTGAAATTATCCTTTTAACAGTAAACAGGTGAAAAAATGGCCACATGCTGACTTAGAAGTAGCACAGAAAATTCATCTGATCAGAAAATGACAACCAAAATACATGATTTGTTTTTGCACTACTAAACATCTCTCTTACTACTATGTCACTGAAGGAAGCATTGCTGGAGAAGTCACTTCACACCTGCAGAAATATCTTTGTTGATGGTAAGGGCAGGTAAGAGCATAAATTAATTCTATTGCTTAAGTCTCCTCACAGAATCTGTATCTAGCTGCAGGCACTTCCACCTACAGATTGACATAAAAAAGATCCTGCTGTATATATGCTGTCCTCCTCCGCTGGGCAGGAATAATGGGTGAGGGGAATTCTGTAGTTACAGTTCTGCTTAACTGGAAGACAGACATTCCCATAAAAATTGTGTGTGGGAGCATTTCACAGTGAAACCAAAACACTGTTAAAAGGAAATCCAGTGAACTTCTTTTCATGCAGTGCTGTTGTATGAAAAGATTAGTATATTTCATTATATATACACAAACTGCCAGACACTAACACGACTGCAGTGCTGGGCTGCCACCAGCAAGCTTGCGCTCATACAGTATACAGGATACTCTTACAGAGCCTGCAGACCAAGTCAGAACTTCCCATAACAGACCCGATAGAGCAACATGGTATTATTTTGCAAGTTTTATCCTCAATACGACAAAATATTGAAAGTTTATTCTCTGCCTTACACACTGCTCAATTTGAAGAAGTTGAAATACTTGATGTTTAACACAATTGATTTTCCACCCACCGGGAGCAATAGTTATACACTAAAATCATCACCAATCTCTCAACTCCTACTTTTTTTGTATCACATTTGATTGCTGCATACTAAGCTGTATTGAAAAGTGACAAAGCAAAGGGGAAAACACAGCAAAGAAAGTAATGTTGTTGAGATCATCAGCCCTTCCAAATAACTATCTAAAGAGCAAAGTGTTGGTGACAAAACAATGCCTCTTAAAGATAAAATTATGTTGATTGTTTAGGACACAAGTATCTTTGAGCTGGACTGTGTTCCCATTTCATACCAAAGGGAAAACAAAAACTTGCATAATCACAATGATGTTCATGTCAATGATGTGGAGTTAAAGCTTCATGTTTTGTTTAAGTCCAGCTACTGCTTATCTATCATTTCTGGTAGAGCTACTCCAGAAGATATACACTTCCACTAAGCCTCAACATGCCTTCATGTCTCAAGTATTTAGAGCTACTCCCACTCATATTTTCTCTGCATCTTTGAAGACATACAGATTAATATTTGCTGTAAATATTTAATGATCATTATTTTTAAACTGTAGTACCATTACCACACTACTTTCTTAAGACAATTTAAGAGAATGCCTACTATGTACATTATGCATGCACTCAGCTATTGTTTAAGCTAAACTCACTTACTGGAAGCCAGTTTCACAAATTATGTTTGAGATGCCATTACGAATGTAAAAGTACTAAAGAAGCTACAAATTAATATAGACACTAACATTACAGTGATCTTTCAAAATACATCATGCAAAGTGACACACTGTGTAATTTTGTGTACATGTTTTCTGCATGAGTACACACCACTGTTTCACCTAGCCAAACCAATTAAAGCTTCAGTTTCTACCATTTCACAGTTTTACAATGTTATTTGTGCCCAGAGATGTTGATATTTTTCCACGAGGGAAGCTAATGCTCCCATTACACACTGGACACGTTGGCTAAGATGTATTCCTGAACTGAACATAACTAGGTAAAAAGTCAGACTTTTTTTCACTATTACCAATACTCAATAAAGGTTGTTTCCATTTACAGCAAATGTTTGAGATCTCTTTATTAATTCATAACCGGACAAAGTTAATTGGCCTACTGATTGTTTTTTGTTGGCTTTATGTAACCATGAAAAGCTTTTGCCAAACTAAGTTCTCTCTCTTTAATCTTCATCTTGAATGTAGAAGATTTTCCTTGTCCTTCTGGAAGACTTCCCCCTTAAACTGGAAGTGCAATTCTGGTAAGATCATATATAATCAGCATATTACCGTTTATTTGGTCAAGCATCACAAGCCAGTAAATAGAAATATTATTTAACATGTGCATGTGAATGTTGCTCAGCAGTGCTCCACAAAAAGTAGTTCTGCTTCGCATGACACCTTTTCCCCTTTCTGGCTCAGGCACTTCTATCAGCTGTAGTTTTTTTGTTTCCTAAATAGGAGAGTTGTAACTCCATTAGGACAAGAATTATCATATTATTCAAATTGTTCTGTGCAGAGGAGACAACCAATGTCTAGGAAAAATCTCCTTGTATTATCAAGAAATATTCTTACCATTGAGTTGAAATAAAAATTTAACACTGATAAAAAGCTTAATAAGTGGAACAGATAGCCAGGAAAAGGATCACCTTCCCTCCAATGAGGAATACATGAGCTGACATGGGTAAATGCATTTTTTTTTTTTTCTAAAACTACTGGCATTTTTTTTCTATGACTAAGAGATGTTTCCTTCTTGAAGAAAAGGAAAAAAAAGAAAAAAAAAATGCACCTTAGATAATCATCCTGGAATGCTGAAGTCTGCATCAAAGCCACCAGAATCATTAACTAGCTGTCTGACCGCTGCACTAATAATTTTAACATAGCATATTCAAGTATGCTTACACACTAGTATTCTGAAGTGCCCGTAGCTTGTCCCTCTCGTCTCATTTAACCACTAATGCACATTTATTTTTTTGCCAAATATTGCACTGGATTTGGTCATATAGTTTCAAAAGATAATACCTGAAACAATACAGAGAAAAATCAAAACAATTTAATTTGTTCAGACAGTCCCTTACATTCCAAGTCAGAAGGGCCCTATTTTGATTCAGAATTTTCATTCCAAAGGAAATGCTTCTACAAAATCAGAGTCTCATTGTCACAAACAAAACATCAAAGAAACTTCCATAAGCCCTATGGAAAGAGTGATGCTTAGACAATTACTGTGGCTTGTAGAACTCACATGAGCATGTCTATACATGTTGTTCATTGCTAACAGTTTATCACAACAGGCTCTACAAAACAGGTATAGATTCATCTCTTGCTTTTCTAACAGCAAATAAGCTTCCCAGATAAGTCAAACAAAATTATTTTATATCCAAGTTGAGGAAATAAGTTTTTTTTTTTCCACAGGATCCAGTTCTGTTTTCTTAGCTATAAATAAATAAATTTTTCCTTCACGTTGGATGAAACTAGTGATGGACTGTGCAGTACAACTTCCACATTATTCTGTCTTACAGAGTTTTAATTCAGCCCAAATTTATGGAAACCACCACACTGCTCATGCTTTGCACAGTGCATATCATTGTGCCTGTTACAGTGGTGATTAGGATGTGGTAACATGCTCATTTATTTAACTGGCTACAACCATTCTGCAGGCAACCTAACTTCAGTTCTACACAACAAACATACAGAATTAATATTCACATCCAGTACAAAAAAAGACATCGACTTGATTCTAGTGCTTAGCTAGGAGTTAGATAATTTTTTTTTTTTTGCTTGACATACACTAGAGCATTTAATCATGAAATTATATCACAATTTTTATGTATAATACTATATTCTGTGACCTGCACACTGAACTCAGTGCAACACTGAAGTAGTACCAGTTCATGTGTGATCAGATTATATATATAAAATGCTGCTCAGAATAAGTATTTTATGTGAATTAACATGAAAAACAAAGACTTCCAGTACTACAGAGATTCTGCGGTTCTACGTCATATTAAATGGATTTAGACGACACTAGAACGAAACATGCACTAGTTTCTGGAATGGAGTGCTTCTATCCTAGAGGTCTTACTGCTGAGAGCAAGAATATAGTCCAATCTGCTATTTTCATCATGCCAAGATCACCAAAATCAGATCTCTCCACCACGCTGGTGAAAGCTATAAACAAAGACAATCGTTGAGCCTGACAGCAGTTCTTCCATTAGTCTATGCAAGGAACTAGGTCAAAGAAGCCCCCAGGTCTCTCTGAACTACATAAACAAGCAGAGGCCCATAAAAGAGTGCTTCTGCAAGTGCAAAATAACAGCCAATTAACAGTCTCTTTGCAAGAGGTACCCATGCAGTGGAAGATAATATGCAAGTTACTTCTTAGTTCAAGAAACATCCTGTTGGCTCAGTAAGCAAGTTTAGGGAGGAGGTAAAAAGTCTATACAAAAGAAATCTCGACGGATGTAAGAAGACAGCCCCAGGCTTCTCTTTGCTGCCAGCTGCAGCAGTAGCCAAGCATTTTACCCACTAGGGACTGGAAGGAGACCAAACTAATCTTTCAGAATTGTCACAGTCCTATTACTGTTTAGTTGCAATGCATTACATGGAATTTTAAACAGCAGCTTCCTTGCAGTTTGAAGGTTCTCTAACCCACCATCAAAGTCTTAGGCCAACCAGTAATCCCAGCTATCTTTTCTTATAGCAGGTTATAAGGAATTGGAAATGTTTATCAAACAGGTTTTCAGAGAAATAGAGAATGGCATTTATTTTGGATGCAACATAGAATTTACTCACTTAGTTGTTGTTAATAGCAGGAGTGCATATATAGTGGGAAAACAAATATGGAAAAAATACCACGTGGCACAGATGAAGTAACAATTCTCTTAGAAGACAGCATCCACTAGCAATTTAGTCTGAATAAATGTTGTCTGAAAACATGATAATTTTGGTTTTAAAGGACATTTATGGAAATGATACAGAGATGCTCATACACCTAACCATTTTCTCTAAGAGCACTTTTTACTACATGCAGGATAGTTGTATTAATAAACAAATTCTTTACAGTCTCCATTGAAATATTTAGGAAATAATATCACTGAAGCTAATTCTGCCTTATTAAATGTATTGCTTCCAAAATGAGTTGTTCGGCTTTCCCTGTGCTTTCAAATTTTAAAGTTCATTTGAGAAACTTGTCTTTAAAGGACTTCTTGTTCACAGTTTTATGTCCAAGGTTACTGACAAGAACATAGCAGGGTGTTAAGAGAAACAACCCTGAAAACAACAGGGTTTCTCCAAAAAGCAATGGTTTTGTCTTACATAATAAAATTTCACATACATTCCATAATGCACAGACATAAATACTCAGTTCAGCAACTCTATAAAATCAAAGAAAGTATTTTGAAAAGGTTGTGTTCTGTTTTGGTTTGGTTTGGTTTTTAGGGGATGTTGATAAATAGTTATTTATTAGTTTTCGGTATCAGCACAATTCTTATGCACATTAGCTGACCAAATGAATTTTCTCTATCAGCTAGCCCCAAGAAGTGCATTCTCTTATATTCCAGAAAACAAAACAACCATAGAAACTCATAATTTTGGAGACATAACTGCAAATCACAGAGGAAGATGAGCCAATGAGACTCACGTCATACTTGTACCTGTATCTATCCAAACCGCTTGCCTTTTTGACACAGTTCACATCCTCAGAAATTCTAAGTTGCACAACTGCTTTCTCTGCCAAGACTGTACCATTCTGCTCCCTTTAAACAACCTTGATGGCTCTCCCTAGGGAGAACCAATGTAAGTTAGTTTTTACCCATGTTTTTACCCAATCGGCAACACTGGCAAAACAAGAAACTAACAATCTAGAATGCATCTGGCAATGTTATCTTCACCTTTAACAGGTATACAACTCTAGAGGTTGCTCTTTGAAAACTAGAGTATTTTCTTTATGTTCCTTCCCTAATAACTTTGCCTGTTTATCCACAGACAACACAGCATCACAGTCAACATTACCATAGTACCTTTTGGTTTTATAACCATCTTGGTAGCATAATATTGCAAAATTACCAATCAGCTTGGCACAAAATATGCTGCTTTATAGGAATATCTATTTTTTGCACAAATATTATGTTCTGTAAGTGTTAAAGTTAGCTTTGTGCCCTGAAAGTAGTTTTATAAAGAGCCTAGAGCAAAGTGCACTCTCACCCAAGATAATATGAAGACTAATAATGCCTTAAGAGTCTCATCAGATACATAATTTTCCAATCACAAGAAAACTCATCTTAATATGCAGCTTACAGCATCAGATCATGCCACATCCAGCAATCGTACGCCAGGATGAAACAGATGCAGGGCTTCCCTATCCTTCCTCACAATGTTAGTTAGTACACAGAATCTGCTTCAGTTGGGGAACAAGGCATAGGAAGAAATCAAGCTGAGGGAGTAATCACAGATCCAAAACTGGGTATTCTGAGAAGTCTACGTACTTTTTAATTGAACTCCAGCACAATTTTGGATGTGTAGGAAATAACTGCTTTGTTTTCTTCAGTCTTACCTCCCTCCAGTATAATGCACCCCTTTTCCACCATATTATTTTTTCTCATCCTGAAACAGTCACACTCTCCGTACTTGCAGCAGAAATATTTTTTCCTAGATTTTGGTGGAAGTTGTATCTGAATCGTTTTTCAAGTTAATACATTCAAGAGATTTTCTCCTATTCTCCATATAAGCAGGCCCTAGTACAAGGTACTCTAAACTCAGATAATCACTGGCTTCTACTAAACCACACATTTTAAAGAATTAATGGGAAAACTATCTTACGTAACTGCTCAGTTAAACGAGTGAGAGAAATGCCAGTTAAATAAATCTAGTATGGCCACACAGAGGAGTATATTGAGATTATTTTCTAATACAAGAGGTGGAATGTGGGAAGACTAAAAAACACATGCAGTTTTCAAAGTCAATATGAAGAGATATGTGTTATTTGTAGGCTACCCACAGAGAAGAAAGTGAGATATTTTAAAATGGAGATTACTACAGCTGTGATATGAGAAAGATTAAAACAAAGTGATCCATTTCTAAATCTACAGGAATAAAGAGCCATAAAATTCCCTAGTCATTCAAGAAATCAGAACTTTCTTGTTACTACTGCCAATCCAATGTGGACACAGGAACAAATGAGTTACCACTAATGTCTTCTGGCATTTTATTTTCAGGTGCCATCTGAGTGGTAACTCAAAATATACAGGTACATTACATGCCACAATAAATTCCCACATACTTTCTGAGTGCAAACAATGAGGGCAGGGATTTACCTAGTATGTTACATATAGTAGCAAATGGAGATGCCTTATAGGATAATTTTAGTCTTATAATATGATATGTAATATCATTTGTCACAGGGGCTTGTTAGAGTTAGGGTAGTATGGTTAGGTTGTGCTTGCACTTGAAGATCTTTAAGATCTTTCCCAACCTGAGCTATTCTATGATTCTATGAGGTGATGCTCGTCTGAGACCCTAATCAAAGGAACTTGCTGAGCTTTGCAGAAGTCTCTTGTTTTATGCATTTGGGCTGAAATGAGTATCTATTCCTAGTTTTCTAGTTTTGTAACTGTAAATACAAATTTTTACTCTTTTCCTTATCTGATCTTAGCATAAAAGAAATATGAAGTATAAAGTCAAGTCTAATGCACTTTTTAATTACCTTAAAAAAAAACAAACAAACAAAAAAATTCTTTCTCAGAGATATGTCAAAGCTTAGAAAAACAAGTGTTTTTGTTTTTTTCTTTTTCTTTTTTAACATTATAACCTTTAACAGTAAGTACTGGAAATGTTCTCTGATTCTACCCAGCAAACACACTCAAACCTCGCAAACATGCAAACTCCCTTGATTCAACTTACAAACAGATGAAGAGCCTGACAAATTCAATAGACTTTGTTCCTGGTTATAATCCTTCTGAAGTAATGCCTAAACTTTTTTGCAGCTAATATCTCAATAGACTGTCTGTTTAGACTTTCCATACTCTTACCACAGATTAAACAATCAGCATCTAGGAGCTCAAAACTCCAGTTCTGCACTTGCAAAACTGATGCCAGGGAGTGGTTATTGCACTTCAATGACTTTATTGACTTCAAATGATTAAGCCAAGCATGACTGACAAAGCTTTACTGACCACTTCTATTTATAACGTAGCACCATTCCATACACATTCATAGTTACGTGTGGTTCTTTCATGAAGCAGTGCTTTACTGCCTTATAAGACTTGGGGGCTTTTACAGTAAGGGGGAGTTATCCTTTTATATGTATTCATAATGCCTTTTAGAAATTTCTCATAGATTTTTGGCTTTGAGAAGGAGAAGTGACAGAACTTTGTTGTTGAAAAGCTGCAATTTGTTTTTAATTTTCTTTATTTGGATTAACATATACTGCCATCATGTGGGCAGAAATAATACTAAAAAATATTTAGTAAAAGATTCTTACCTTGAAAGTCTCACCTTTATTTTAAAATATTCTCCTTGCTGCCTGTACTATCACTAGCTCATGATAATTGAAACTGAAGGAAAAATAAGAAATTTATATATGCATATGTATATATAGTTTATATTTCTGATGCCAGATGACAGAAAAGGTGGCAGTTCTTGGTAATGAGTGAAGGTACTCTAAAGCTATGGTGCACCTGGGCAGTATACTGATTCCTACAAATGGCAAATAGCCCAGCTTCAACACCTGGCTTTACACTCTTAACTATATGTCTAGCCAAGTCACCCTGGACTAAATATCAGAGGAACTGGATAAAAAGAGAGCAAATAAAAGATAGGTTAAGGAGCAGCAATGTAAACGCACAGTTCATATGCAACTGCTAATATTGCCAGTTTTTTAACCCATGCACAGGACTTGAGAAATCTGTCAGTTTAATCAGCTACTTTCTACTTGTTGTGCCTGCTACCTACAGGGTCACCCTCTTGCCCGGACATTGGAAGACTATATTTACCTTTTAGCATCAAGAACTCAAACTGCTGTTACAAGACATCCAGAGAATAAAAGATGAAGAGAATAAGAATAACCACCTGCAAGCACAAGTTCTGAGCCACATCACTGAGATAAAAAGGAAGTTGAAAGGTCAAATTGTCTGTATTTGAATGGACTAACACTATTTAAAATATATTTAAGACTTGTACAATTTTTAAAATAACACAAGCACTAGTATTGCTAAATATTCCAGGCCCCGCACTAAAGAAAGAACATCCCTAAATGCTAAGAATTATTCTTGAAATACTAGCAGTTTTCAAGTTTGATCACAGTACAAAAAGAGTGGAGAGGTTTGAAATCAATATATTAAATATAGCTCATCAAAAATAGTACTTAAATCTTTTCTAAAGTACTAAAATGTCAAAGTTAAGGGTGAGTTTGCCAGCTTCATAGACATATCTGCATAGCCATTATAAGCTGTTTTTCAGGCTTGGTCACATGGAATCAATTAGTGGCATCTGCTGTCACAATGAGTAGCACTGTACTCCAGAAGGGTCCCACTGAGTAAGTTGCTACTCATATTGAGCTGAGTACATCAGGATCTAACAATTAGTAAAATATAAATAATACACTGATTCCCCCATTTTGGCAGCTTACCAAGGAAAATGCCTCCAAAGCCATGAAGTATGATTCTTATTCAAGAATCTTAGCTATCACAGAAAATAACTGTGTACTTGAGAAAACTTCATCTAAACAGCAAGAGGTCTGAGCCTCTATGATACAATCACTGTATAAACAAAATAATATCTACTGTAACTAACTTGCCAAGTAATATGTATGCACTGCCAATAACATGATAACAGATAAAGTGCGGCATAGGTGTTTTTTAAGATATCAGTATTCGCCAATAAGCCTGAAAGGTTTCTCTCCTCATTGAGATGCAATGGCTACAATAGGTGTCTTTTTGTTGTTGCTGTTTTGAAACACCTTTTAATAACCATTTTGTTAGCAAATATTGATTCTAAAATCTTGATCAGCATAACAGTTTTGTTAGTAAGCTTTCTAATTATTTTTATATGGAACTAATGTTTCATTCATTTTCTGTGTGTTATTTCCCTCCAGTATTAAAACTAAATCTGTTCCTACAGCAACTTTCTAACGCAGCTAGTTAGGTACTTCAGAACTTGTCATGTCATAGCCTGATATTTTATGAGTTAGAGGTAGATGTCAAAGATAAATGAATTTATTTCAGGAGTACTTGTTAAAAATTCTTTCAATTAAATATAATTGGTTTAGATTAAGATCAGATTACTTTTCCTGTTCATTAGTAGTAACAGCATTATTCTCTTATTTGCCTTTAGGTACAAGCTTGATGATCTAGTTTAACAACAACAAAATATATATACAAGGTCTGCTCTGAAAGTAATGCCTCCTATTTTATTATGTTGACCCACAACATCAAAGGGTGATAGTGGTGATACGGCAGTAGAGGTTGAGCTTTCCCACCAACATTCCATTACATTTTGTTGTCATCTGACAGATGGCAGCAGAGGGACAGTCTGATAAAATGGTATTTGACATGGAAGTCTGGATGAAGCAGAGATGCATCACTGAACTCCTCCATGTGGAAAAAAAAAAAAATGGCACCCATTGATATTCACTGATGCTTACTGAACATTTATGGAGACCAAACAGTGGATGTGAGCACAGTTAGAGGTGGGTGGTGCATTTCAGCAGTGGCAAGAGTGATGTGAAAGATGAACCATGTTCTGGATGGCCATGCAGATATTTATGGGCACAGCATGCAGGCTTTTGTTCATTGCTGGCAAAAATGCATACCTACTGGTGGTGACCATGTTGAAAAACAGTATTTTGTAGCTGAGAATTTGCTCTATCATACAGTTTTATTGTGCTCTATGGCCAGTCATCCTCACCTCCATCCCTAGAAGGGTGATAGAACAACATTTTTTGGATGCCATCTCCAGGCAATTGGAAGAGAAGATTATCAGGAGTAGTCAAAGAGGATTCATCAAGGGGAAATCATGCTCCACCAACGTTAGCTTTCTACAATGTCATCACTGTCTGAGTAGATGGGAGGAGAATAATAGATGTTGTGTACCTTGACTTCAGAAAGGCATTTGACACTGACTTCCACATCATCCTTATAAAGAAGCTTAAGTCGTGTGGGACTGATGAGTGGACAGTGAGGTGTGTTGAGAACTGGCTGACTGGCAGAGCTCAGAGAGTCGTGATCAGTGGCACAGAGTCTAGTTGGAGTCTTGTAATTAATGGTGCTCCCTAGGGATAAGTTCAGCCTTGTTCAACATTTTCATCAATGACCTCTACGATGGAATAGAGTCCACCGTCAGCAAGTTTGCTGATGATACAAAGCTGGGAGGAGTGGCTGATATGCAAGAAGGCTGTGCTGTCATTCAGAGAGACCTGGATGGACTGGAAAGTGGGGTGGAATAACCTGATGAGATTTCAAGAGCAGCAAGTGTAGAGTCTCGCACTTGGGGAGAAATAATAACCACATGCAGCTACAGGTTAGAGGATGACCCACTGGAGAGGAGCTCTGCAGAGAAGGACCTGGATGTCTTGGTGGACAATAGGCTGACCAGGAGTCAGCAGTGTGCCCTTGTGGCCAAGAAGGCCAATGGTATCCTGGGATGCATTTAAAAGAGAATGGCCAGCAGCTCAAGGGAGATGATCCTCCCCCTGAACTCTGCCCTGATGAGGCCACATCTAGAATACTGTGTCCAGTTCTGGGGTCCCCAGTTCAGAAAAGACAGGAATCTCCTAGAAAGAGTCCAGCAGAGGGTGACAAGTTTGGTAAAGGGCCTGGAGCATCTCCCACACAAGTAAAGGCTGTGGGACCTGGGACTGTTCAGCGTAGAGAAGACCGAGAGTGAATCTGATCAATGTTTATAAACATATGAAGTGCGGGAGGCAATTGGATGAGGTCAGAATCCTTTCAGTGGTGTGTAGTGATAGAACAACATTTAAAATTGCTAACTATAGCTCCCCATTGAAAGACTTCAGAAAATTATTTTGCAGTTTCAGTGAGATTCATTCTTTCAATTTACTTTCAAGAAGAACGTATGACCAGATAGGTTGTTAGCTGTTCAGCAATCACCAAAAACACTATAACTGATCTCTTGCACACTATTGTAACATTTATGTCACTAAGACCTGGGAAAAAGCTGCATGGAAATACAGGCTCTCCAGTGAGTTATGGACCAGAACAAAAGGTGCTACAACCTCAAAAGAACTCATACACAGGAAGCAACAAATGTTCAGCATTCCTGAGAGAACTAGTAACTAGATCAGATATGTAACAAAGAAAATATAACCATACAGATCCTTTTTCTACATTAATAACTTTACATGAAATAGCAAACAGTCTGCAAGAGATAAAGAGGTTTGGCTTCAGTATCTTATCTTGCATTCTACTCAGCAATGTAGCTTAGATTGTAATGATGCTATTAAGAGTCATTAAAAGCATTCATTTATTTCAGAATCAGACCACAACATGCAACAGTGGTGGGATAAAATTCTGATGCTAGCTAATGAAATCAAATAACATATTTTCCTTTTTTTTTTTTTTTTTTTTTTTTTTTTTTTCCCATAACACACAAGCTAAGTTTCCATTCCTATCCCTTGACCCTCCTAGATCTAGGCTTATATTTCAGATAGCATTGCTCAGAGCTGTCTGGCCAGATAATGAGCAGACCTGTCTGAAAAGCAGGAACAAGCAAGAGGATTCATTGCAGCCATGGGAACTACAAAAGCAGTTCAGCTGAAGCACTAGCTACAGCACTGTACAAATTGGGCTGAGGCTGCACCTTTTCCATGGCCTACAGCTAAGTTAGGCAACAGGAAATTTTCCCACACTTTCTGGAAAGCAAGGAGTTAATGCTTTATGATCTTTACATACCTTAGCTCTGAGCCACAGAGTTTAAAAGCTTGACAAGCGACCACTTCCATAAGACTCAAAGTTTCACTTCTACTCCAGCCATTTATGATGATGTATGTAGGGCATCCTAAGGGGCAGAATTCAGACTGAATGCTGGGTTAAATAACATTCACCAAACTCACACTGGGATGAGCACTGTAATAAAGACAGGTAGACTTGATAGCCTAACTGTTCAAAAAAACATAAAATTAGACACTGTTATTCTTAGCATACATTCTAGGGATGTTTCAAAGATTGGTACATGTTCCCAGGTCTGAAACTTCGTGCAGTAAAACTAATCCTCTAAAACCTTAGTTAGACTAACAGATCCTGAGGCTGCAGTAGATTCTTGCAAATACATTAAGAGTTGCTAAGATACAGAGGCACGTCTGTTAATAAAATACAAATCCATTCTCCACTCTCAATTTCTCCAGAATACCGTACTTAACACCCTCTTAATCCCAACCAACTTGAGCCTAATTGATTAATATGTTTCCTGGTGTGATGGATGAAAATCATAGGTGCTTATGTTACAAACAATTAAAAACTATACTGAGCTGTACACACAGAAGGGTAAAACTGAAAAGACTGATGAAGAAGCCATTTTTTCCCAAGATTTTTTGAAGTCTCTGCCTGAATGATGAGGTTAATTCTAAGAGAGCATGTCATGCCAGGTCTTCTTAAATCAGATTTATGTGACTGTAGCCAACAAATAACTTTTGAAAATCTGCCATTTATTTGTTAATGTTGTTTATTGTTATTTATTTATTGCTGTTGTTACTACTAGAAGTCAAGATGTAAGGATGGTTAATGAAACATTAGCCAAATTCCACTGTAGTGTATCTGAACATGTATGATACACATAGATACATGGAAAAACTACTTTAAAGCCAGAGATATGACCAAAGCCTTAAAATCTGTACGTACCACTAGATGGTGTACAAGGCTACTCCATTGTATCTGCTCTGTCATTATATTCTCCAAAGGCTCTGAGTTCATCAGTAACACTGTTAATGAAATCTTAAAGCTTGCACTCCAAAAGAATTAGATTGCTCATATTCATATGAATAGAGCTAGTTCAAAATCAGGCACAAAGTTGAATTTGGCTTTCTGATCAGAATATCCAATGTGATATGAGTTAAGTTTTGCCTGTGTCCGCTGTTTTGTGTGTTTTGGCTTTTATACTGTTTCTCAGTGAAGAAGCCATCCAAGGTATAACATTTTGACACAATCTTTTGCTCTGCTCAGAATTTCCTCCTTTTTTTTTTGGTGAGGAACTGTACCTAGCATCCATGAGGTATCAGAGAAGAGTTTTAACTGCTTATTCATATTCACGTGCTCACTGATATCTTCAAAAATTTCTAATAAATTTTAAAGGTGAGATCTCCTTCTACAGAAGTTGTATGTTTTTCCCTACTGTCACTATTAGTCACTATTATTTAAGTATCTACTAATTAATTTCATTTATTTTACAGCTTCATATCTTTTCACACTGTGTAGATCTGTAGCTTTTCAAACCCCTTCTGTTCCTCAAATCTTTGCTAGAAGTCATCATAATCATTTCACTATTATGCTAATACCTACTCCTTTAAGCAGCCTCAAAGAAGAATGAGCACACAAACAGAAGAAGCAATTTCATATTTGATTACCTTATCAGTCTTATGTATAAATCATTGGTCTTGCCAGTTTTTTATGATCATTTTATCAATTTGTCCTAAGACATCTCAGCTGATCCTTTAAATGATAACTGTTCCTGTGACTGTAAGTGATAATTCTAGTGAAACTGAGATCAGGAGCTCAGGTGGGTCTAGGGTTTGAACATATAGGGGTAAATAAGCTAGCTTTGAAAACTAGGGAAGGAGAATGACATCTCAACATTTCATGGTCATCTGTGCAAACACAAGGAAGGGAACAATACAAGATAGATGTCTGTGACCAGTTTCAATGCACCGTGAAGAGGTCAGACCAAGGAAGACATCGAGCCTTCATGAGGAAGACTTCTGACTTCATCCCCAGGACCACCAGAGGGAGACCCCTACTACGGACAACGCATGCACCAGGGGAGGGGTAGAATGTAAATGAGTTTCTGGAAGAACAATGGATACGTTAATGGGTTCCAAGAATTTCTGCTGAATATGTATGGTTTTGGCTTATAAATTTGTAGTGCTTCTGGCTTGTGTGCAGGTTTGGTGGAGCGATCCCCTTGCACCCGATTGATTGTGCAATCATCGAATAAATCATACCTGCTTTATAATCTGCTTGGGTTATAGACTTTGTTTCTGTAAGTCAAAACCACTTAAAATATTTTACACTACAAAAAAAAAAAAAAAAGTAAAAACATTACATTTTTCTTTTTTCATATCTGACTTGTTGCAGAGCCCCATGTTTGTTATTCCTGCGAGTGAAAATAGCTTATCATAAGAGCAGATGTTATAACCATTTGTTTTGCAGCCTGTTACAGATGCTTTTAAGTCAACTGACAAATATTTCAGATTTCTTTCTTTCTTTCTTCTTTTTTTTAATAGTTGCACATCCTGGGCAATTAATTTCTTTTAGTCACATTCACCCTTTGATCTATCTGTAAGTAAAGCTCTGCTTAGTTAAAACACTTATTTTGTGTTTGAATAGCAAAACATTACCCTCACTCCCTTGTTTTGCCAGGCATTATTATGTGGCATAAACCATAAAAAGGAGGAGGTCTTTTTTAGGTCCAGTTCCTTAAGCCTCCATCCATTGTGAGTCACTGTTTAACACCCTTACAGATTGTCATCACAGGCTTCCCTCTCTACCTTATTGGTCAAGTACAACTCCTAGCTGCTCTCCAGCCCATCTACTTCATTGTCTCCTCAAATCTCTCAGGTTTCAACAGGCAACGAGTCTCACCTCATGCACATAGTAATTGTTGTATTTATTATAATCACATAATGTAAAATATTTGCTGATGGCAGCCTAGACCTGCAGCCTAGACCGTTAGGGCAGATTCGCTTGGGTACTTCTGTCTCAAGTGACCTCTTCCTTCCATCTCACTGGCAAATTCATTTATCCCAGGATGAGTTTGGAAACAGCATCTACACATATTGACAATAATTCTTTATTTGTCTACATTTTTGGCAATCGTTTAATGAGATAGCATATCTGACATAAAGGAAGTATAATCTTGCTGTTAAGTATTTATCTTGCTGTTAACTATTTATCTTGCAGTGAATGTCAGCAGAAGTGCACCCATTGTTTTCAGTGATTGCGATGTGATTTGTATTATCATTTTCAATTACCTCTTGGACAGAGAGAAACACAGAAGTTCTTAACATGTCAGAATGGCACAATGGACTCCAGAAAGAAATTTCCAGAGAAATATGAATACAACATTTTACTCATGTTGAAAGTTATAAACCAATACATTACAAATAGAAACAAACAAACTGGTTGTACTTAAAGATATCTTCATCCTATTAGGATTATTTAATCTTAAGGAAAATACTATTTTCTTGAAAATCTATGTCCAGAGTACCATTTCTGAAGACTGTAAGCCCATGGCAAATTGAAGTCCTTACAAAGCATGAACTAATTATGTCTATTTGGAGCAGAAGTCTGTACTTAGGAAAAAAGAAGTGGAATGTAGAATCTGAGCATTCAAAGGAGCAGCGAATTAAAGATTAATGTGAAACTAATTGAAACATTTAAAAAACTACCACAAATAGAGATCTCAAAAAAATCATCAGATAAATCAAGGCAATTATTTCAGTTTTGTTGGGAATGCAGATTAGATAGTGACAGGTCAACACGAAAATGACAGCATAAAAGAGCTTGTGAGAAATCCTCAGGGAAAATGAAGCAGTACATCAAGATGGTGGACAAAAGAATTAGTTATATGGCAGTAATTGTGATCAAATGGAACAACATGTCCTTGCTTGAGTCACAGTTTTGCTTGCAGTCTCTCAAAACAATTACTGTTTTATCACCACAGGGATTAACATAGCAGCTTCAGGGTTATATGTGCTTAATTGAGCTGATATATAGCTTGTACATGTCTCTTCATGGTAAAACAAACAAACAAACAAACAAAAAGCCTTTCTGATGCATCCCTTTAATTGGTCATATAATAAAATACTTTTTTAAAAAAATCAACCTATTAAAGTCATAAAATAACAGCAGACAGGCTAAAGTTTAGATAAGGATGGAGATACTTCCAAATTTGGTTTTACATCATGATGCCTTTCTCTTACACAACCATTTGAATGTGGAGTAAATATTAGTATGTGAATGATGAATCTCCAAAAAACAGATTTATCATGGAAAGTATTGCAGCAAATTGCAGTGCTGTTCACAGAAGTAACATAAATTACAAAAATGTAAATTACTACTTTCAAAATGAAAAGACAGACATTTTTGATATGTTTTTTTTTTTCAGATTAATTTACTACTAATGTCAAAGTTTTTTGACAGTTAAGTTGCATGGAAAAATAAATGTAAAGGTAATGATCAATTATGAAGTTACTAGTAGACAGTAGCTCACAGAAAATAAAGTTTCCTTGCTGATGAAATGAACTGTTGGCATTTATAACTAAACTTTGTTATTTACACCTAAAGTGGAGCAGGGTTGGATAAGAATGATCTCACATTGAACAGCCTATTAATTTTTCATACTATTATTTTGTTGTTGTTGTTGTTCTTGTTTTTTTCCCATCCCTGTAGTAGGGCATTAAACTTTACTTTCTATACTAAACTTTATTCACTGAACTTATTTATTTTGACTCCTGCACTAACTACAAATAGTCAATGTACGTCTATGAAATATAGATGTGGTTAATGCTTGTACCCACCACCTTAATGAGGTCAGACACACATCAATTGTCCACTCTGAAGAGCATGGTCTTGGGATGACTTTACTGATATTTGAAGGATGCCATGACATAGATACTGAAAAATTAAGAAAAAGCAGCCCATCACTTCTCCTTTGTCCCAGAACTTGCAAGTTATTCTGATTACTAATAGCACATTCATCATTTCTAAAATTCGAATGTGCTTTAAATACAACACAACATGCAAAAAGTTATTGAAATTTTGAGAATTGAGACCCAGAGACTAGTGAATATGTTGTCTTAAAACTACTTGATACCCTAGAGTGTTTCTGCATTAATCTCTAGACATTTTAATTTCCTTACAGTAAACAACATAGAATAATAACTTCTATTACCTTTTTTAATGAACTGTGGAATCTTTTTCTTCTAAAAAAAAAAAAAAAAAGCCTTTGAATTTTTAATTTTGTGAATATCATTATGGAATGCTGCACCATATGATTTCAGAGCTTTGTAATTCAAGCAAAAATTTGAAAGTAAAATGATAAGTCTTTAGAAAACTATGTTTGCATTTTCCTATTTATAATTCATATTTGAAAAGATCAGTAGTATCTAACAGTGCAGCTTGAGAGCATGATGTGTTTCCAAAACATTTTCGTAAATATGTGATTTTTATATTCTTACATACAGCAATCTCATTAGCATCAAAATCTAGGATATAAGATGTGAAATATTTCTCTATAAGTGGTGGGTTGACCCCAGTCAAACACCCACACAGTTGCTTACTCACTCCTCTCTCCTACAGGATGTGGAGAAAATGGAAGGCGAGAAAACTCATGGTTAGAGATAACGACAGTTTAATAGGTGAAATACAAGCTGTGCACACAAGCAAAGCATAAGAAGGAATTTATTCACCACCTTATTGGCAGGCAGATGTTTAACCACTTCCTGGAAAGCAGAGTTTCAGCAGACACAACTGTTGCTTGGAAAGACAAACACTTTTGTTCCCTGAACTTTGTGCTCAGTGCACAAAGCCATATGTCATTGGAATATCCCCGTTTGACTGGTTTGGGTCAGCTATCCTGGCTGTGTCTCCTCCCAGTTTTTTTGCCTGTCCCCAGCCTACTCACCAGCAGTGGAGTAGGGAAAAGTCTTGATGATGTAGAAGCACTGTTCAGCAACAGCTGAAATGCTGTCTGTTACCAACACTATTTTAGCCAGAAATTCAAAGCACAGCACTGTACAAGCTGCTATGGAGAAAACTGACTCCATTAAGGGCAGACCAGGTACAACATATTCGTAACCATGCTGTACCTGCTAATGTTCATGATTGCGAATTTCTACTAAGCTTTTTTCATTTTTCTTGTAGAATTTCTAAAACATCTCTATAACAATGCTTTTTGACCTCTGTTCTCCCCACAGAAAAAGGAGAAGTGGAAAATCAATGGCGTCGAAGAGAAACCTTGAGCAACCAAGGGAAGGCACTAATTAGTTACAAGGATGCAGAACACCATGAGTTTGTAAGGTGGTTGTTTTTACACGCAGTTGTTCACATGGAAGTAGGAAACAACTGACTGCACAGAAATTGACCATACAAAATTTAATTCCTGAAGGCTTAAAGAGAAATAAACTTTTTTGTTATTAAGCAGACATGTAAGTTTTCTTTTTTAATTATTAAACTTGAACTTGTGTTATTTTGTTAAATAATTTAATAAATTAACAGCTTCACCAAGGAAGAAATTTCCATGATACTTATGTGGTGCTGACAAATTTTGTAATTTTCAATGTCTCAAAAAGCTTCTAACAAGTATAAAATAATTTGTGATATATTTCCAACTAGTTTTGCGATAACTCACAAATTTAGATTTTTGTTGGATTTCACCAGTCATTTAAAATGAGATAAACATACATCTTCAAGATGAAAACTAACTAATCTGTGCTACTTCAAACCATAACAGAGTTCAAAATGAAACTCAAATTATGGCAAGCTCAAGTTGGCAAATAAATTTATGTATTTTTATACATTGGCTAAACATAGCCCTGTGAACAGTGAAAAATATACAGACTTGCTTTCTGATTCAAGTCTGAGAATGGGTTAAAAGGTTTCAAAAAAAAAAAAATTACCAATTTTTTGGTACTCTATTTTCAGTTTGCAAAAATTTTCAGATGGAATGTATAGTTGCAGTCAGGCATACAACCCAAAGAAAAATTTGTTCATGTCTCTTTATTAAACTTTTTTAAGATCTATCTTACTAGAGAAAGACATCCCTTGCTTCACAATTGTATCTTATTCATGTCATTGCTTTTTGGCAGTACATACATTTGTGAACAGCTATTTTCAAGGAATAAGCATGGGAAGAGTGAAATTAAATAAAACTCTCTGATGAACACCTTGAGAGCTCACTAAGAATTGCAACCACTTCCATCATGTATTAGTTTCACAACACAAGGTCAAACATCTTACTAGTTTTTTTTTTTTTTTGCTGCCAACAAAACAAAAATGCACAAACAGAAATTGTTCGATTTCCTTCCTTGATAGAAAAATGAATTATACTGCATGTAATACTTAATGCAGTCACTAATTACTTCCATTAAAAATATTGGGGAAAGAAAAAAAAAAGAAAATATGAACCTGGAAAACAAAACAAAACAAAACAAACAAACAAACAAAACAAAACAGAACAAAACAAAAAAACAGAACGGAGAAGTACTCAGTTCAGTGGGGGAAAAAAAAAAAAAAAACAGTAAAAATTAAGGAGAAAAGTATACTGAATGAATTCCATTCCACAGGATAAGCCGATAGATTGAATAACTGGGATAACAGCAAATATGTTTATACTCCCACATGAGTCTCAAAAGCATAACATCTCCATACACATTTTGGCATATCTTATAATTACTTATATGAAGAATCAGTAAAAATTTTAACCGTTTCTCCAAGAATATTGATATTTTGTATCAAGAAATTTCCAACTGGGAATTTAAAATATGAATGAATAATAAACAATGAGCAATAGAATTTCAATCATTGATAAATTTTATTAATAGATTGTAGAATTCATGTCTTATTTCTTAGTTATGCCTTTGGATTCAAAAATCAACCTGTAAAGTTGGATGAATTCAAAGCTAGATCCACGTACATTCTGTATAGATGAAGAAAAGCAGGGAAAAGGAAAGGGGTTCTGTTTTGTTTAGTGAATTCCTTGGTAACACCAAAACCAGATGAATATTTTTGTCCAGATTTCATTTACAGATGGCTATGTATTGATTAATTCTTCAGTGCAGCACTAGATAAACTATTTTGAAGAAAAGATTTCAGGTATAACTCCAGTGTCTTCAGATCCAAGCTCAGCCCTGTGGATTCTGGCTATCCCATTTTCACCTGGTTTAAGAATGCAAAGCTTCAACTCATGCCAATGCTAATTTTGAACTTAGAAATGCTCTTGTAAATTCAGGAAAAAAATAATAATGCCATGTTCCATTCTTTTTGACTTTGTTTTCAAACAGATTATAAAAATACAGTAAATACCTAGAACACATTACAAATCAATCCACTTCCAACTTGAATATTTGTGTTTTACTTATGAGTTGAAATCAATGGAAATATTATCTGAGGAAAAACAGAATTTCAGTCTCCAAAAACTTTTACAGAGCAGAACATAGCAGATCTAGAAAAATATTTATTATCTATGGAAATAAATGTTCTGGACATAAGAGAATAACTGCTGGAGCATTGCTGTTACTAATTAAAAAGTTAAGCTTTAAGTGAGGTCACTCACTGCCTCATGGAAAGATTACATGAAATGCATGAGAAACCTTAAAAAATGGTGAATTTGGTTCTGTTTGTCTGGATATACTCAGCCATGCTAGCTTTTCCTGATCTTTCCAGTTATTGCAGTAGATAGTGCAACAGTCATGTCCCAATGCTGATTGCTATTTATGTGAATGACCAAATTAAAATGTTTCATTTTGAACTTTGCTCACCATTTCTTATCGACATTCTATGAATTCATACGCTTTTGACAGCTACTATGAAAGACAGGTGGTGAAGAATGTATTTAAATGTTCTCCTGTCTATGCTACTGGCTTGTCCTGGGTACTTGGGACCACAGGCTATTGCTGATTTCATTTTTCTTGCATTTTCACAGTCATGAAATAATTTAAATGGTAAAAAAATGAGAGAGAAGGAGGAAAATCCTTTTCATTATTATGTCACTCAAAGCACTTCAGCACTGACACACAACAGGAACCACGGATTTCCTTTTTACGTTTGTGACTGTAGATGGAAAGGGTGGTAAAAGAACAACACTGCTCATATTCTGTCAAAGCCAGAATTATTAGAACACTAGAATTTGTTTAGAAGCTGCATTGCAATGATGCATATGTACTTCAAACCAAATGTCAAAGATTTTTTTTTTTTAAAAGTAGGTATACATCAATTAAGAATTACAACTAAAAACTGAATGAGGACATTATTTTTATTAAACTGTACCAACAGTGTAATCTGGGATACCTGGAACCTTCTGCAGAACACTGTGGGAACTGTAGATTAGGGTCTCACAGTGGTCAAAAAATAAATTGTCAAAAACTATGTAAATGATAATTTGCCTCCCTTCCATTCAAAAGCATGGGAAGAAAGTCAGTGCTACATTATCTCAAAAAAAACGTTGCTAACTTACAGAAATTAAGAGTGATTATATAGCATCATTATATTATAACACAGTGAGTTCAAGCACTTTTCTCACTGCTATGCCTAATAGAGCCAGAAGAAGGCAGAAGTTGAACACTATTTCTCTACCAAATTGTAGTACAAGCATTTATGACTACTTCACAAACAGGCTATGGATAACAAATAAATTGTATGGAGCTTTATTAACACTAAGAATTATTTAAATTCTAAATTTCAGCCTTGAAAGAAAACAAATGCTGCAAAATGACCAAGAAAGACAGAAGAAGGAAAATCATAACAGCAGAGCATAGACACTTAGTTGAAGGAATGCCTATTATCTTTTAGGGCATGCATCTGCACCATCTCTTTGGCCTTTGTACAGTGTATATCAGCTTACAAATGACAGGATATTGCAGGTACAGAGGCCTTACCATGAAGAAAAACTTGTGGGAACAGAAGCCTGATTTCTATGTTATCTCTAAATTTTATATGAGGAGTGCTCTCAAAGCCATACCTCCTATTTTATGATACTGGCCTGCAGCATCAGAGGTGGATATTGCTGGTACAGCAGTAGAGGTTGAACCTTCCGCCAACACCCCATTATGTTTTGCTGCCATGTGACAGGCGGCAGCAGAGAGGCAGTCTGACAGAATGGTGTCTGACATGGAAATGTGAATGAAGCAAAGGTGTGTCACTGAATCCCTCCATGCAGAAAAAATGACACCCACTGACATTCATCAACACTTGCTGTATTTTTATGGAGACCAAGCAGTGGATGTGAGCACAGTGAGCAGTGGGTGGTGTGTTTCAGCAGCGGGGATAGTGATGTGAAATACAAGCCATGTTCCAGTTGGCCATGTAGATTTTTATAAGCAAGACATGCAAGCTCTTGTTCATTGCTGTTGAAAATGAAAAGTTAATGGTAGGGACTATGTTGAAAAATAGTGGTCTGTAGCTAAGAATTTGCTCTATCAAATAGTGTTATTGTGCCTCTGGTATCTGTTGTAGTTTCCACAGAAATTAATACAAGGCACTACTTTCAGAGTGACCTGACTTCACATGAGGTGGAAAAATCCAATAATGGATTAGGATATACAGATACAGATTTCAGGTCCTACATTTGGTACAGAACTACTATACCAAGTCACTTAATTTCTACAAACTCACTCTATAAACTCCTCACAGATTGTTCACCATTTTACAAAAATGTTTAGGAACCCGATGCTATGATAGTACAAGAGAAAAACACAACTGAGTCCTTAATTGCAAAGAACAGACAAGGAGGTGGGGAACAAAAATCTTCAAAACTAATTTTAAACTAGTTCCTAAAAGGAATGCCGTGCTAATTTCCCACACTTGATTTCCAAGTGCAGTTATCAGAAGATGTCTAAATGGGGTTGCACTGAGTCACTTTAACATGGATGATCTCAAAGGAATTATATGTTTCACACAGTTCTTTGCATTCAATGGATAGCACTCTCAGTGTTAGTCTGAAGTCAGTGTGACTGCTTGCAGGAAGGTAAAGGGAGCTGTGAGAGTAAGCAAACTGCTAGCTGCCATGTCAGAAACTATTCCTAATCTGAAATTTGAAGGAGGTAAAAGAAAGGGAAGTATTGATTGTGTTGCTTTTAATCTGTGTTTCATCAGTGCCTTTAGGTGACAGCTTTCAAATCTGACCTTGTCCCAGCTACCTGTGGCTGCTAAAGAATCTTCTACCTCACTCCACGGTGTCCTGAATGACAACCTTTAAATAGCATTCTTCACTCTAAGATGACACATCTCCACTTTTCACAGGAGAATTGTTATCAGTAAAATACTAGCAGTCTAAAGATGGAGTAAATGTGGAGTACAGATTGTCAAACTGAATAGGCTGTGGTATAATAAGCAAAACACAGTGGGCTACAGTGAATCCGTATTGTTTCCAGGTACATATATGTACATAATCTTTGGAAGGGAATAAATTATTCCTTCAGTGTTTGTAGCTATGTTCATTATAAAACTGGAGGAATGGCTGATAACCAATGGGTCCTCAACAGGCTGAAGATAAGGGTACGCAGGAACTCCATGAAGTTCAACAAAGAGAAGTTCTGAACCTGGGAAAGAGTAACTCCATACATCAGCGAATGTTGGAAGACAATCAGCTGCAAAGCAGCTTGTCAGAAAAGGACCTGCTAAATTACTGAATGTAAGCCAGCAATGTGCCCTCATGGCAAAGCAAATTAGTGGTACCCTGGGCTGTATTAGGAACTGTGCTCCCATCAGGTCAAGGGACCTGGTCTACACAGCACTGGTGAGGTAGATCAGGACTGCTTTGTTCAGATCTGGTCTGTTCAGCACCAAGAGACACACCTTTTTTAAGACTATGGAAAACTGCATTTTGCAATGAGAGATTACATGCCCTTTGCTCTAGTGTCTCCAAATAGAGACATGAAAGCAGAATTCTCTTGCCTCTCTTTGTAGTTTCTAGAACATCCCATGCAGCTAAACCAAATGGAAAAATCCCATACTTCTTGCAAAAAAATTAAATTACATGTATTTTCTAAGAGGTAGCAGCACCTTCCTGAAACCCTACTCATGTTGCTGTTTTGTTACTCAACTGACAAATTAAATAAAAAGACATTATCTTTTTTATTATCATAAATATTTCTGAAACATAAGAACTACAGTTTCTACTACATCATCACATAACAAATCCTGGAGATAGATCAGTCGCTTATACAAGATGCTAATGTAACTGCCTTGCAGTTATGAAAGTTTAGGTTATCTGCTTCCTCTACCAAGGAGTTTACAATGTTTGACCCTAAGCCTTTAAGCGGCTATACAGGTGAGCAACATTCCTCATAGCATTGAAATGCTTAAATTCTATTTTATATATCTGTAAGTCAGATATGCAAATCTCAAGGTAAGGGTCTAAAAATATCCTAGAATAAAACAAAATAACCTCCTCCCCTCTAGCTCTCCCTCTCTCCCCACATAAAGCACGCGCACGCACACACACACACACACACACACAAAAAAAAAAAAAAAAAACAACTGCAACCTTGAGCTGTAAATAGCTACAATACATAACAAAGGTCTGTGGTTTGTCACATGCCTAGCTAGTTCTGTTTTCCTGGGAAGCTGTATGCTGTCCTCAGGATTCACTGTACTATCTGCAGGTATTTTAAAGTTATAGCTCATTTGTCTTATTCCCCAACACCCCTTTCTCATTTGCACGATAAGTACATTTCTCTTCTTCTTGATAATGCTTCAGTATTTTTGACTCACGTTAGTCATTCTTGTTGAGGTTACTGAATCTCATGACTAAGAGAACTCAGATTAGGCTAAAAATAACAAAATACAACAGTAATTACTAAGAAAGTAATTAACATTTACAGATTTTTCACTCGTTTTTATGTGCACTGTAATTTGCTTTGCTTCAGCAAATCCAGATGTACTTGGGACCATTCTAGAATATTTACTTCCAATAAAAATACTGGATTCCTGCAGTATACTGTAGTACACAGGACAGTGAGCATGAATTGTACATACCATCAGTTTTGTTTTAAAGAAAAATAAATAAAAGAATTATAAAAGCTGAACAGAAATACAATTTTCTAGTAGAGACATTTGTGAACTTTTCTTTTTATTTTTTTTTTGGGGGGGGGGGGGGTGTTGAAAAGTACTGTAATTATCAATAAAAGGTATTACACTTTCAATGAAATAAATGCGTGTATGTATTTATATTGAGAAGATTTAAGTGGATTTAATATCCACTATTAGAAATCTACCCTTGAGTCCTTTCCAAGCCTAAATATGTTTTTGACAGATTTGATCCCTTGCCTATAAAGGAAGGGTTACAAGATTAAAGTTGCAAAGGGTTGCAACAATAGTGCAAATTTAAGTCAGTATTGTTGAACTAGAGCTACTAGAATAGCTTTCTGCTCAACATTAAATCAATCAGGATTCAAGTTAAGTGTCAAGACTACCCAGAGATTTTGTGTTGTCAGAATTCAGTCCTGAACCAGTTGTATTCACTAATGCAACCTGAATAAAGACAAAAACTGAGAGCAGTGTAGGTATTGTTGCTATCCCTGCTGTTCTATTACCATTTTCCATTACTTTGTCTTTAGAAATACATAGCTATTTCTTGGTGAAATGTTTATTATAATTATCAATGTGTTAACATAATTAATTATATACATTATGCAATAACATAATTATGTTCTTACCTATCCCTATTCTAACCAAAGGTAGCTGAAATTAATATTATAATAGAGATTCAGGCCTCATTCAAAAACTAGAAACACATAGATCCATACATTCTTTAAAAGCAAAGATGATGCTGATTCTAGAAAAACAAAGAAATAGTAATTTTCAATGCAAAACTAAATAGTGAGAAAAATATGGCTGATCTAAGGGGAAGTACTCAAAGAAACTCATGTACCAGCCACTTGCAATTTCATGTATTTGCTCACAATAAAAGAAATTAATGGAGGAGAAAAATGAACTAGCTTACTGCATAGTACCCAGTAGCTGCTCCCAGGTGAGGGAGCTGAAGTAAAGAGATCTGATGAAAGGCAAAGATGAAGACATCAACGGATACAGTAAATACAGTAGATTAATTATTGTCCTCATATTCTTTCTGTGGTATTTCAACTACACCAAAGTAAATGTCAAGGCAGTTGGTGATAGGAGAGGAAACGAGAATTACTGAGGGAGCATCTAATGCCTAGAACATAATCTTGCCACGTTCCACTATTTTTCCCCCATGTAAAGCGATGATTCAAAGAGAAAATGTGCACAGCTTAACTCATAACATCTACACCTATAACATAACAAAAGATTTTGAAGTCCAACATCTAAAAACAGGGACAAAAAGAATCCCGCAGTAGTAAATATAGCAGTCATTTTCAAATATTTTTTTACACATAATAAGGCACCAAAGACTTTTTATCCTTTTTTTTTTTTTTTTTGACCTCCCATGATGTAATTTCCTGTCAAAGGTTTCTGTTATTAACTGCATTAAACTTGGTGAAAGGGGACTCTATGTTCTTTTTTTTATCTTTACATCTTTATTGAATTTTCCTTTTTTTCTTTTTACTGACAGCTAGTATTTACTATTTCCCCCATTTTTAGTCCTTGCTATGAGGGTAGTCACAGCCTTTCATAAAAATCATGAATTATGTTTAATTAATAAAGACACTAAATAAGATAGCAACTGATAAATGAAATCATCACTGTTATTTACTTTAATAAGCCCAAAATAAACAATCTTTGAGGAGATCAAAAAATGACAATAACTCTGATTGAATAATAAGTCTATTATAATAAGTTGACATGAGGGTAGCCTGCCCTACAATAATTTTTTAAAACTAGGAAAAACTGAGGCTGAAATTCACTTGCAAGAATGTCTTAACTAGCATCTCCACAATGATAATGCAAATCTTATCTCTCCTCTTTTCTTATAGATTAAGTTACATCTTGCGCAAAAAGGTGCCAAATCCTTAAAAAACTGCATAATATACAGAGTATGAACAGTATCACAAATTGGTATTATGTTCTGTAACACCTCTCAGCCTCTGGTTTAAATTAAAAGTAGGGGCAAACGCATTAGTTTCATCACCTGACTATTATGTCGTATTCCACAATGATTATTTCAGTTTAGATAAAATCACTTTCTCATCCTTGCAAAAAGAAAATATATTTATTCCCTGTGCCAAGCTTTTCACAGACTTTCTGCACCAACTGTAATGTAATTATTTGATGATACATACAATAAATGCAACAGCTTAGAAGTCAGAGAGAGGGTATTTAAAAAGCATGAGAGACTTTTAAATAGTGTTAGGCTTTTCTTTCTAAAACAACAGAAACCCAGCAAAGCAGTAGAGTGCATGTGTAACTGAGGTATCATAGACAGTCATCATAGCTCTTTGAAGACCCATGGAACTTAGTGATTTTATCTTCTTAACATCGATTTGAGAGCACTGAGATCCTCTAATGTGGAAGAAAACACTGTGAAATGGTCAACACTGATGTACAGGAAAAGTGAAATCAAATTTAATTTTATTCAGGTCATATGTTGGAGTAGTAAAGTGCAGCATATGATCATGTGAAATACTGATGCAAGATAATTTGATTCAGTGCAGATATGAAATCTAAAGGCTGCTGTTTTCACGAAGACATATCCTAAACAGACTGTAAGTGACAACAAAACTCAGTTCTCATCCAGGAAGTTCCAGTACTTCGTCAGAAAAAAAAACAATATCAAACAAGTCAAATCAGATCCTAATTTTTTGGCAGTAAACAGATCTAAGGCAAGTCATTCACGCAGGTGATGTGTTGCATCTTCAGATACAGATATCAAATAAATACAATACTACAAATGGCCTACCATTCCATAAAAATGAAATACTTGTTACTATGTCTATGTTACTACACCCTTGATAATAGGTACACTCTCTTTTATGTACAGTGTAGTACATTCAGCTGGACTTTTACAACCTATGGTGAAAAGATTCCTTCATACAAAAAACTGATGACCATGTGTGACACGCTGATCTATTCAGTTTTCACCAAGATGGACTCTAGTAAAAGACTAGCAAAGCTAGCTAGTAGTAACCTGTAATGCTAACACCTCTCTATATTGTTCAGTAAAGTTAACATCAAACATGCTACAGAAAAGTATGTGGACTAATTTTAAGCTCAAGATCTACAAAAAATTGGTTAAATCAGCTGACAAATACTATTCACTCACAATAATTTATGATAAGTTCTGTAAAACACTACAAGCAGAAAGTTCTGCTTATAGAAATACACCACACTGTTGCAAGTAGTCATGTGATACTGTTGTGATATTACTCAAGGGCAATTTACAAATCATATTCCAGATTTAAGTCATAGATCATTCTATACTGTGGTCAGAAGATTTAGACACGACCTTCCATGCTAAAAATCATAGAGTAGTAGAATGGGTATGGTTAGAAGGGACCTCAAGGATCATCAAGTTCCAACATCTCTGCCACAGGCAGGGCCACCAAGCCCTCCAGATCTGGTACGAGATCATGTTGCCCAGGGCCCCATCCAACCTGATCTTGAACACCTCCAGGGATGGGGTATTCACAGCCTCTCTGGTTAGCCTGTTCCAGAATCTCACCACTCTCTCACTAAAAAACTCCCCCCTGACATCTAACTGAAATATCTCCTCCTTTAGTTTAAAACCATTCCCCCTTGTCCTATCATCATCTACCTGTGTAGAAAGCTGTTTTCCCTCATGTTTCTAAACTCTCATAAATATTGGAAGGCCCCAATGAGGTCTCCCTGCAGTCTTCTCTTTTCCAGTCCGAACAAGCCCAGTTCCTTCAGTCTGTCTTCATAACAGAAGCTCTCCAGCCCTTGCATTATCTTTGTGATCCTCCTCTGGACCATCTCCAAAAGCTCCGCATCTTTCCTGTGTTGGGGGAAACAGACGTGGACACAGTGCTCCAGCTGGGGCCTCATGAGAGGAACAATCACCTTCCTTGCTCTGCTGGCCACTTCCTTTCTCATGGAACCCAGGATACCCTTGGTCCTCATCAGCAAACTCACTGAGGGTGCACTCAATCCCATAATCTATGTTACTGATAAAGGCATTAAAGAATACCAGACCCGAGACAGACTGCTGGGGGCCACTGTTCATTGCCAGCCTCCCCATGGACATAAAGCCATTGAAAACAACCCTAACAACCCTCTGACTGCAACCTTACAACCAATTCCTTATCCACCAAATAGCCCATGCTTCAAATCCATATCTGTCCAATTTAGAGATAAGAATGTGGTGAGGGACTATATCAAAGGCTTTTTAGAAGTCCAGGTAGATGATATCAATTGCCCTTCCTTTGGCCAACACTGTCACTCCATCACCGAAGGCCACCAGATTGTTCAGGGACGACCTTCCCTTGCTGAAGCCATCTTGGCTATCTTGGATCACCTGCTCACCCACCAAGTGCCTTAACAGGTCTTCCAGGAGGATCTGTTCCATGATCTTCACAGGCACAGTGGTAAGGCTCGCTGGCCTGTAGATTCCTAGGCCCTACTGCCTTCCTTGTAAATTGAAGTGATGTTTTCCTTTTTGCAATTCCCAGAGACTTTGCCTGACAGACAAGACTTTTCAAACATGATAGAGAATGGCTTGGCAACCACATCAGCCTGCTCCCTTAGGACTCTGAGATGTATGTCATCCAGCCCCAAGGACTTGCACACACTCAGTCTCATGAATAGGTCTCAGACTTGCTCCACCCTTATGGAGGGGGTAGGCAGCAGTGGGCTCCCCCCTTATTGGGGACAGGCAGCAGTGCCTGTGAGAGGGGCCCGTGATCCTCATGTGACGCCAAGACAATCAACCTCAGCTAGAAAGGGTGGAAATGCTGAGGCAAGAGGAAAAAGCGGTGGGAAGAAAAGCGGTGGGAAGAAAAGCGGCAGGAAGTGACAGCAGCGTTCTGGGCTGCTATTGGCTGGCGAGCAGCAGGAACAGCTTTATAAGCTGTGCGGGTGGGCAGGTGAGTGATACATTCTCCCCAGAGTGTGAGAGGAAACTGGGCGCTGTGAGAGAAAGGTGGCAACGATGATGACGGTGACGGCAAGCAGTCTCCAGAGCTGAGCTGCAGTGGATCTGGGCCAAGGCAGACCCGAGCCGAGGTGGGATCAGAGCTGGGACACAGAAGAGTCAAAGCCAGGGCCACTGAGTGGGCTCCTTCAGGGGGGTGGATGGAGCCAGCGCCGGAGCCAGGACCTCCGGGCATGGTAGAAGACGCTAGGAGACAATAGCAAGCAGCAATAATAAAGCAATAGTATCTGCTATTGGAGTGTTGATCCATATGGTTTTCTTTCTTCTTCTCATGAATGGGGTGGTGGGAATGGAAGAGGAAACAAGATACTCACTGAGGATGAAAAGGGAGAAACACTAAAGTAGTGTTCTAGAATTTAAGAAGGTAAATGTGTTAAAGAGGCTCTATAGGAGGGAGAAGGTGGATACACAGAGAAAAATTTAGGCTTGAATTTCAAATTCTGTATTCTCCTTCAAGACAATCATGGCAGTAGATGTTATGAGTTGGTAAACTCACTTGTAACTTCATACTGGTACATGACCAGAAATTGGTGAATGAGAAAAAATGAATTTTTGGGAGCCAGAATCTCAAATGAACAAGAAGAGGAGAGGAGCAATGGGCAAAAGAACCTCCCTGTCACAAGGGGCCGAGTTACATTTCAGGAAAGCCAAGATGGCACCATGGTTGACTTTGTACAGAACAATTGCTGTAATGAGGGTTGTTGACTTTGCAATAGAAGCACTGGCTGGGGGTCCCCTGTAAGCAGGCACCACCTCTCCGCACCCGAGTGGAAAACAGATCTCGCTGGACTCTGAGGTCACCCTGTAAGCAGGGTAGTGCTGTTTCCCTGCCCATCTTCCTCCTCCAGCCCCTCAGCATTGTTGTCTGGTGATGGCCTGTCAGTGCGATGGCACCCTACTCAGGATGCACATAATGGCATTTGGCCTTTGGCTTTACCTGAGAAGCCCTTTAGCACAGGCTCTTGTCTGTTGCTCGTGGTTGTGGGTTTACTCCCAGGCACTGGCTGTGCTGCACTGTCCTTCCCTTCTAGAAAGTCCCATCTGTGTGTGTGTGTTCCCCTTCCTTTCCTTGTTTGTGTCTGTGGACCGACTGAGCTTTCCCTTTAGGCCTCCACAAAAATGGCAGCAACTTAGCTTAGATTTCCCGGGGGGAATGGAGGACTTTGATGCATGCTGCAGAGGGGGTTTTCCCTCTCAGTCCTGCAAGTGCGGTGAGTGTCCTGTCTTTCTCCTTTTTACTTAGTATAGATCAAAGCCAATAGGTAGTTCTTTGGCCGAGGCCACCCTGTAGTCAGGGCTTGGGCCTGTCCTTGCATGGCTGTCTGTTCTGCTGGTGGTGTGACAGCCCTGTACTTGGGGCGTGTGTCATAAGCTATCATAAGCTCTGTCCCCTGAGCAGCCCGCCCCCAGTAATCAGGTCTGGGGAGGCTGCAGTGTTGCAGCTGGCTGCTTTAGCTATCCAGGTGGTGGGAATGACCCTTCCCTGTCCTGGAGGTTGCTCCTTGTGGAGTTTTTCCTGTGAGCCTACAGCACAGGTGAACATTTTTCATCTATTTCTGATTATGATCTTTCTAGTTGTGCTATCTGTGGATACTGGTCTAACCACACCACTCTGTATATTTGTTGATTGTACAACAGGCCAGCTGAAGACTGTCTCTATGGGTGTTGTCTCTCATACTTCTAGCAAGGGGTGGATTAAGGCCACCATGTTGTTGCTGCAGAAATAATGGTGCCGATGATGGGAAGCAGAATCATAGAATGGCCTGGGTTGAAAAGGACCACAATGATCATCTAGTTTCAATCTCCCTACTATGTGCTGGATCACCAACCACCAACCACCAGACCAGGCTGCCCAGAGCCACATCCAGCCTGACTCTGAATGCCTCCAGGGATGGGGCATCCACAGCTTCCTTGGGCAACCTGTTCCAGTGTGTCACCACCCTCTGAGTGAAAAATGTCCTCCTAATATCTAACCTAAACCTCCTGTCTCAGTTTAAAACCACTCTCCCTTGTCCTATCACTACCTACCCTTGTAAACAGTCCTTTCCCATCCTGTTTGTATGCTTCCTTCAAGTATTGGAAGGCCACAGTGAGGTCTCCCTGCAGCCTTTTCTTCTCCAAGTTAAACAATTCCTGTTCCCTCAACCTTTCCTCATAGGAGGGGTGCTCCAGCCTTCTGGTCATCTTGGTGTCCCTCCTCCGGACCCGCTCCAAGAGCTCCATGTCCTTCCTGTACTGGGGGCCCTAAGTCTATACGCAGTACTCCAGGTGGGGTCTCACAAGAGCCAAGTAGAGGGGGACAGTTATCGCCCTCTCTCTGCTGGCCACTCCTCTTTTAAATTAGTTGGCCCTCTGGGCTGGCATGACATGCCAAATCTTGACCTGCATGATAGTCAACATAGCAGTTCCAGTATATGCAGCACTGAGTTTTATACCTGACCTTGTTACACTTGAAGCATTAGAAATGGTTTTTGTAAGTCTGATAGTGTTATTTAGGCTTGGAATCTGAGTGCATCTAAGTAATACTGTAGAGCAAACAAAGGCAATGACAGAGCCTTTATTTGAGAAATAGGTGCTATAGGAAAAGATATCAAAGAGAAATTAATTCACCCCTCCCAGTAACAGTTTGGAGAAAGGGGTGAACTGAGGAATGCAGCCTTCTCTTGTTCATACTGTCACGCTGCAGGAGAAAAGGGTGGGGGGAAGGGAGACCTGCGCAGACTCACATGCTCCCAGAAGCATCCCTGAGACAGAAAGGGTGGCTCCAGCTGCCCCTGCTCTAGGCAATCACATGCTCATATATTGGTTCATGCTGTGACCTTGGAATTCCACTGCAAATATGCTACCATCACTTCCTCAATTTATTTTGTTTTGCTCCTGATGAGTGCATCATAGCGCTTAGACACTCGTGTTCAATACTCTAACTAAACTGGCCATTTAACTGGAATTTAGCTGATCCGTCTGCTCATAACAAATAGTTAGGAAAACTGTTTTCATTTCCCTCTTTGCTTGCATAGATGTATTTTGGAGTTTGTAACTAACTGAAATTAGGCAGATTGCGTTCCCCTCTATACGCAAGAGAGATTTTTCTCTGAGCGCTCATCTACGTAGGATACTGAAAGGTTTAAAATAGCTTTGGGAGATAGAAATGAAATGTAAAAGGATGAGAAAGTGCCAAACTAATCTTTTACAGCTTTAAGTCAAAGCAGGCAAGTTACCATCAACAATTAGTACCGATTTTAAATTTGTAACACACAGTAATAATTATACTTAAAAGGTAAGCTTATAAATGTAAGCACTTGAGTTTCCCAGTCTCCACTTTCATTTGAGAATTGCTTCTGTTCTATGTCACCTCAGTGTCATGCTCACATATGTGTCTGCACATTGTTTGTTGACCTGGAAGCTGATGGTATGTTTACATAGGTTGGCTTTACAATTACTTTGGGAATATATGAGAAGGAGTGGAAATCTCATCTTAGCATTAATTAAATACTTTTCATTGGACTTGGCTGCTTACTTGAAATTTACCTATAATATACTAAAGCTGTATACTAAGACTCCATTGCAAAGTTAGTTTCTTTCTCAGAACTGAGGAGCTCAGAAAGATTAATGAATAACAGAATCGTAGGCTGTGGCAGTGAGGCATGGACTCAGATGTGAACAATCCAAAATGTTTATTACAGGTTCTAGCATCCCTTATGCAGTCACAAGTTTTCTCTTAACTTTCCCACCCACCTTTACATGTCAACAAAACATTCCGCAAACACTCCTTAACCGTGCACACAGGCACTTATCCAGTCAGAGCCATGAGCCATTCTTAGCCACACACTCTTCCTTCAGTCAGGGTAATTACCATACGGCCATCGCGCAACTTACTTGACTTGCTTTTCTCTTCTTCCTTGGTTCTCAGCATTGCTTTCATTTATCTTGCTCTACAGGTGCTGTTCTGAATAGTCTTTCTTGTATTCCCACAGAGAGCAAGGCAGGAGGTTTGGTGAAGTAATTTCAGAAAGCGTGAGGGCCTAGTAGTGACTTAAATCTAAAGGAATAATTCTGAGGTATTCTTTCTAATTTTTCATTCCAGAGCTTTACTACTGTCTTACTGTATTTTCATCATACTCTTATTTTAAAAATTTGAACTTTGAATTTTTATTTCACTATAGAAAAAAAATTGCATAAACCCTGAGAGTACTTTACTAGCATTGTCAATCTACTCATGAAATGTTGGTTCGAGGGGGTGTTCTTCACCAGGACTTGCTGCTACTGTGGAGTTTCCCTGGTTGAAGCTGCCTTGTACTTCAGCGGTCACGTGATCGGGAGACCCAGATTCTTGTTACCACTGGATTAGTATTCCCTATTGAAACCCTGCAGGAAAATCTTAGAAAGAATTCCAGAGCTGTGATGTTCTGAAAGCTGACAGTAGGTTGAAGGACGGGAAGGATTTGAGAGGTTTAGCTGTACACTCTGACACACTGAAGCCAGTTCTCATGCAAAAGATCTCAAAACCCAATAGCTTTTTGTAATTACGGATATGGTGTTAAACTGTATTTTTTCATTGTTCTGCCTTGACATAACATCAACATACAAAAAATTAGACTGCCTTCTTTTCTGCCTTTTGCACTTTTCTGCTTTGAGGAAAACATAGCTGTACTTGCTGGAAATGAGTGAAGCTTTAGTCGCGATATTCTTTGTTCTGCTTGTAAGGTCTAGACAAGATAAGTTTGAAAAACTACATTTAGTTTTTTAGGTACAATCTTTTTATTATGCTCTCTCAGTAGAACACTTTTGTGGCACGTTGTGAGTCACTGATGTACGTTCATCAGGAATTAAAAGGGAATGGAAAAAGACAAGGAATGCCACTTCTCAGGAACGTTTAACATTAGTAGCACATAACCACCTATCTTAATTTTGAACTTGCAGTTTTACGTTTAGTATTCCTAACTCAGATCACTGGGGTATCTTAGTTATTTAGTAGCAATTAACTATAAGTTTGCCTGTAGGGAAGACATGTTTGTAAATATTAGTCATCGAGGAGCACTTTCTACTCAGGCCTCAGTGGAGTTACATAGGGTTGTTATTTTAATCAAAGAAAATGTGTGAAGATAAAGAGAGAATTCTGACTTAACTAGTGAGGACTCGTGCATGTGCAACTTTTTCAACTTCCTCGTAACGTTACTTTTGATATTTCCACATTTGAAGAATAGAACAAATTAACTTTGTCACACTTTGAAATCGGTGAAGTACAGTTAGAAATATCTTGATAATAACAGGTCTTCTGTTTGTTTACACTCAGTTAAATAATGTCTTTCTATCTTGCTTTTAGGATTGGAAGAAAAATCATATAGCAAATATCCTCGAAAGATGGGAAGAAAGATTGTGTTCTGCTACTTAAGTATCTAGAACAGCAGGGAGGCAGTCTTAGAGTTTGAACAACCTAGGCTAGCGTGTTACAATGATACAAAGGCTGTTAGATCACTAATTCCAGTTGGATGGCATGCTTTTATCATTTCTGCTCCTCCTCCCCCACTGCACCATATTTTCTTCTATACACAACAAATTAAACATATATTTGCTCTCATTATAGAGCAGATTGGCTGCAGCTGGTGATGGTTTGACACAGGAGGAATTCTAAGATGCTTGCTCAAAACAGCTGTATGATTTTACAATACCAACCAGCACATTTTCAGTATACAGAGTGAATGTCTGTTTATACTGTAGGCTTCAAGGTGGCTGTCTGGTAGCATCAATGCTTGTGTTATGCTGAAATACTGTAGGTTTTGGCTGGTTATCGAGATAAGTTCAACTCAACTTCACTGACAGATTAAAACCTTTCATTTTGAATAAATGTTCGGTTAGCTATCCAATTGTATACTTTTTTTTTTTAGTAATAATCCTTTTAATTCTTCAGAGCAGCCTAGTATTTTTGTGCTATATTGTGTTGAAAAAAAGTTCTGAAAGTTTCTGTCCAGTGTTCTTTGGAGAGGGAAATGATGTAGAATAAATGAATTTAGATAAAGAAATTTTTGAAAGAAGGTACGCTTTGCTCTGAGAATACTTAAGCAGTGTTCATTCTGTTTTTTCTAGATTTTAGAAGCTTGCAGTATTATTTGCTACCTATATGCTCAAAATATAGTACTCTATATAAAACAAATGATTATGTCCAGTAAATATGGAACAGCAATGGAAACATTCCATTTGAATGTGTTTCTGCGCTCAGTAGCGGTTTGCTAGAGTTACAAGAGCTTTCCTAGTGATATGGAAAAAAGGACATGTCTAGTTTCTTCAGCGTACAAGAGTGCTCTGATCTTCCAAAAGAAATGGATTGCTATGGATTTCTTCTAGCACCCGTTGGAATAGTGTTCCTTCTGTCTTTAAATGGGGCAACCCATGACCCTCATTATAGGGTCTCACTCTGTCATTTGATAACCTCTTTTTTTATTTTAGTCACTTTTAGCTCTTCATCTCTTGTACTTCAGTGGAGGGGTACAGCAGGATTGGTTTGGTGTAATATACAACCTCCTGCCCTTTGGGAAATCAATGAATTCTTCATTGTTGAAGCTTTCCTAAGAGAAATTGGAAACACTGGTTACATTTAGCTATTTTACAGTTTTTCTTACTTACATCATATGCACATAGACATGATTATTACATAGGTTTCCTTTTTTGTTTTCTTGACAATAAGTTCCAAATAAACGACCGAATGCAATACATTGGTCAATACAAGTGGATCTATACCAATACATGTCCAATTACATGAATGGCAGTAGTTCCTCCAGTCCTGAAAGCCAAGTCTCCCTTATTTGACCATTATCCACACATGGGGCTGGTCAAGCAGTATTTGTATAGCACTTTAAGGGCTGATTGTACATAATGAAATAGTCTGGTTTATACACAATAACTTTTTACTTGAATCAACTGCTATTTTAGGCTTAACAGCAGTCACGCTGACTGCTGCTTTCTTTAATGTGCTTAATTAAATCCTAGGTATTGTACTTAATATAGTCAGGCTGCAAAACAAAATACAAGAACACTGTTATTACTTTTCAGAGATATATAATGCAGAAAAGGCAAATCATTTAAAACTGAATGGGGAGGGTAAGATCTTTTTAGCGGTGACTGAGCCCAGAATTTTATTAGGTTTGTTACATTACAAAAGATTTGAGAAGTTTTCGAAACAGAGGTGGAAGAGGTCACTACCTTGACACATTGTCTGCTTCAAAGTTCTACAAGGACAGTGGATGATGAGTTTAAACTGCTCAACATTTCCTAACTCAGTAGGAATAGAATAACATCTCAGCCCTCCCATTCACACAGTGCAAGTGTAGTAATGTGTAAGGAAGAGAAGTGCAAAGCAAAAAGATGTCAGCAGGAATTTTCTTACATGCTAGCTTGAGCCATAAGCAGTAAAAAGTCATAATAAACTAGAATAAGATAATGAAACTCTTGATCTTTGTGCTTGGCTATATTAATGATGAAAGTTCTCAGTGATGGTGACCATTTTGTTAATGCTCAACATATACAACACCTATGAGAACAGTGGCTCAGTCTGCTTCTTCAGACTGACTGGGATCATGCCGTTTTGACCTGAAATGTGAAGAAACACTGATCAAGAAATCTTCACATGGTACTGAATTTAGTTTACAACAAGGTGAATTTACATGGTGCTGGATTCATCCTTGTTTTATACAAACACAGCAATAAATGTGTTCAAGTGACACTGAAATCTAAAAGAGAAAAGTGTAATGAAATCTTACTTTGTCTAGCTCAGGGGAGGCCTCATGGCAGCCTATAGCTCCTCATGAAGGGAGCGGAGGGGCAGTGCTGAGCTCTGGTGACAAAGAAAAACAATTGTTTTCATATTAGCTCACATATTTCTATGAGATCTTCCACACCTACTGTTTTGTCTTTCAGATTCTGCATCTCCCTGTGAGTAGCAGATGATTAATGCACATGTTTATACAAAAGGACAGCAATAAGGACCAAGTACAGTCCAGGTACAAATGACTACCTACCCTACCATTTATGTAGAAAATTCTTAAGAACTGAAAACACATAAGCTGTAAATTCAATTTTGTAGTGTACAGGGAAAAGAAAATGTTGAATAGTCAGGAATATTTTTAATACTATGTAATGTTGCCATCCACAAGTATTTAAGTGCAGAGAACAATAGACCCCACACCACATATACTCCAGCCTCCAAAGGTGAATGTCAGTGGCTCTCTGTTCATATTAATAGTACAAGCTAAACATTCTAACACAGAAAATTCTCTCATATCCTTTCAGTTGGGCTGGCATCACTTGCACAGAATGAAATTTCAAAGCTTATAAGATCAGCACTAGTTTTACTGCTGTAATCAAAGAAAATAGAAGTACAGTAAGTAATTCTAACAGTTTTTTCTTGATAGCCCTGTAGTTACTGTTGATTCTGACCTTTAGTTTTGTACCACTTGCAGTTAGTACAGTACTTACTGATCTAAATGCCTGCGTGACCACAATGAGTGTTTGTGTTGTCTTCTGATAATCACTTTTTTTATCATTTGGCTTCCTATCTTCTTTTATGAATGCACTGATAATTAACAGTAATAGGAATATAAAATTACACAACAATTCAGTTCCTTTAATAGCACGAAGTAGACAGCAACCTTACACAGCAGGTATTCCTGCAGTATTATGAACAAGTAAATGAACCTTCAAAGAACTCAGCTGATTTGCTTAAAGGCATCCAAGCAAATCTACAGAGATGCTAAAGGGAAAATTAAGAAGCCTTGATGTCCCAGTCTAATCACTAGACCACACAACTTTCTTTTGTAACTTAAAGCCATAAACACTGCCATAGCTCTGCAAACTTGCATAACATTACTTCTTGCATCAGCAAGTACCAATTTTGATAAAATAACTCTGGTGCCACAGACTAACGCTATATTTGCATCTGAAATCTCAGCTGTATGAGAAGAGTACTGAAATAGGCAAAAGTGTTGCTGAGGGTAAAGACAGTGTCCATTGAAAAAAACTATTAATTCTCATTTTTAATCCTCTAACTTCCTTATTGATTAAATTTAACGTGATATATAAAATTGATGTATCTAAACAGATTACAGAGAAAACTCTAAACATCATTAAGGCATAACCCAAGGAAAATGTACTATTCCCTTTATAAAACATATTGGAAAACTTAATGTAAACTAAAAACTAGCCTATGAAAACATGAACATTAATCATGGATATGGGGCCTGCAGCCATCTCTCATTTTCATGTTTGCATTCAGCTTGCAAATAGCCATGTGCTGGGAGCAGTGCTGACCTCATGAAAGAGAGCATGTGTTTCATAGCTTACCTGTATCTATCAAGTGCCAAAAAAGAGAGTGATCCAGGAACTGGTCAATAGGGAAAACAAAATATTACCATGTAGAGCCTACAGCTGAAAGGTGAGCCCTACAATCCATGCAAGAGACATCAAGAGATGCAAGGGAGTTCCTGCACAGAGATTGGACTACAGTCACCTTGCACCAAATAATTGAAATTTGTTAAGCAACAAGAAAATTGGGTGATCTGAAACAATAGCATATGGCAACAGAGCAGAACATGAATAAAGTAGGAAATCCAAAATATTACAAGTAAAAAGACTCAACAAGGTGAAATACATTTAAAGTCAGAATAAGAAAAAAGGAAATGGCTTTCTACTATGTTTCTTTTCAGTAAGCGTTCCCAAGGGTTCTGGAGATATTCTGTGAATCAGACAGTATAGTTTTCCTGTATCTTCATTTAAGCACTTGAAGTGTAACAGCACTGAAGTTTGACTCAGCCATCTAAAAAGCCCCAGAGAACAAGAAACTGCATTAAATGAGGTTACAAGAGAGGGAAATATAATTGAGTTATATATATTATTTCTAGAAAAGTTATTGTAAAATGATAAGAGGCAATCTAAATCTGGAAAATCAGGCCTAGAATATTTAACACATTATAACACTATTTTTTTTTTTACATAAAAGCATTGGCATCTTGCCATACAGATCAGTACTGAGTTTACATTAATTTTACATGTTTTGCTAACATGGCTGCTATTAAACCCAAATGAATTAAGCAATCAAAAGAGCAGAGTTGTCCATATCATCTTATTCTGTGATTTTATGCAAAATCCTAGGTTCTGTGTTCAGTCAACCAGTATTGCCCAGGCACAGCTTAAGGCTCAATTTGACTAATATTTCAGCCTGGAGAAGGCTCTTGGGAGACACGACAGTGGTAGGGGGGCCATAAGAAAGGTCAGATTTTAGCAGGGTCTGTTGTGGTTGGACAAGGGGAAATGGTTTCAGACTAAAAGAGGGGAGGTTTAGATTGGATGTAAGGAAAAAGTGTTTTATGATAAGAGTAGCGAAGTACTGAAACAGTTTGCCCAGAGAGGTGGTGGATGCCCCATCCCTGGAGATACCCAAGGTCAGGGTGGATGGGGCTCTGAGAACCTGATCAAGCTGTGGGTGTCTCCATTCGTTGCAGGGGAATTGGACTAGATGGCTTTTCAATGTCTCTTCCAACTCAAACGATTCTGTGATTACAGTATTTTCTGCTGTGCTTCGAGCATTTTATGCTTGAACAAAGGAAGCAGAGAGTTACTACTTATGTGAAGAAATCTTTTTCTGTTTTATTAGTGTCTTCATTTCAATGCAATTACTTAAAACATAATTTTCACATCGCAATTTGCCTAAAAAAGTATAAATAAATTCCTACCATGCCAGATTTTACAGTGCTTCTACTTCTGTTCACTGTATGTGAACATAAGTTCACATAAGTGAGTTCACTCACTTGAAATAAGTGAGTGAACTTATTATTACTTAAATTTCACACTTGAAATAAGTGAGCTGCTGAATTATAGAGTAGCATAAAGGAAGCTGAACTAGGGTGGTTGGTAAAAGGAAAAAAAAATCTCTTTTTATCACTGCCTACAAGGTTTCAGATGCTGCTTGGATAGTTTTCGAATAAACTATGCCATTTTCACTTATAATTGTCGTTGAGTGGATGAAAGAAATGCATTTCAACATAGCAAAGCATTTGGAATGTGCTTTAGTCTGGATATCTTACATAATACTACTGGTCTTAGTTTTCCTTTGTTTCTCTTATGCAAGACTGAAAAGAAATGGGAATAATTCTAGTGACATTATCCTGAGATCATGATATTCTTAGAGGAAATACCAAGTTTAGTGACTTCATTGCTTCCAAGACCAATTAAAATCACTAAAGATCTTTTACAGAGCTCTTTGCAACAGAGTTTAACATGTCTTTAAACTCCTAAACAGGTCTTTAAGCTCCTATAAACTTTGTTTTGTTTCCAGTAAATCTATTGAATCACAAATACCATTATGTTATTATGGGAAGACATGTTGTACCATTTTCCCTACATTTTTCTGGATCATCCCAGTTAAAGTTTCAAGGCACTTTTGATCCAAGACCACAAGAGTTCACCCAAAAATACCAATGAGGAGGTAGTACAGCTGGCTGAACCCAGTGGTCATAAAGAAATTGAGCATAGAAAGAACTTCTTTCTTTAGAGGACCAAAAAATGAAGCACCTTTTTCTAAGTGAATCCTTCTCTCTGTTCCATAATGCCAGTTTAGTGAAGAGGATAGAAATTTTGACAGTCGCATTACATGGTCATCTTACATGGTATAGTTATAGTTAAACAGAGATCAACACAAAGGCTTCATGAAATCTTTCAAAGAGCACAAACCCCTCCCAGTACTACTGAACATACAATCCAAGAGCACATCTTTATAGCATGCTACAGTTCATCAGTTACAAAAAGAAATACCATGCAGAATGAATAAATCAAGTTGGTAGAAAAACTGTGTACAGCTACTTTAAAGAAGTGAAAATAGGCTAAGACAGTCACAAAAATATTGACCGGATATTTCTGCAAATAGAAGAATAATCACACTATTATTATTGAGCTAAAACATTCATTAGAAAACTCTGTCTTTTGAATCACGTAATATAAGAACTAAATATGCAGGTCCCTGGTGGTAAAAATATCAAGATTTGCAGAATCAGAAAAGTGACAAAGGTCACTTGGAAAGTAATGAGTTGATTCAATTCCATGGAAACTACAACATGTATAAAGAGCACAGTAATGCTACTTGATGGAAAAAATTCTCAGCAATAAAACACTATTTTTCAACATAGTCAACACCACTAGTTATGCATTTTCACCGGTGATGGACAAGAGTCTTTATGATAGGCTTGTCAAAATCTCCACCAGCAGAGGTGACCCACTGTCACCTCTGCTGAAATGTACCACCCACCACCTCACTGTGCTCACATCCACTGTTTGTTCTCCATAAACATTCAGCAAGCATTGGTGAACATCAGTGGGTGCCAGCATATTCAGTCTGTTTTGGTACTCTGGTAGGTCAGTTCTTATAAAAGTTAGGCTAAGTAAAAGGAAGTAACTGATGTTCTTAAAAGCATTTCACTGCCATCTACACATCCAGAGCAATCAATCAATTTTGGTCATGCATTACAGAAGGACATCATTCAAAGGTTGGGGGTTTTATTTATTCATTTATTTTTGTAGAAGCATAATTTGAAGCTCTGGTATGGTCCACCTGCACCGCACATTTCACCTCTCCTAGAAAGTTCTTCATTTAGAAAAAAATTATCTGCAGCATAAATCATCCTTGATTCATCCTTGAATCCTTTGAAATCATCCGTATTTTCAAAGTGTGTAATGTGGCAAAATGTTCAAAAGCTATTTTCTACTGAACAGTTAGCATTTATCAGGGTACTTAGTACAAGCAGTACTGGTCACATCAATTGTTTCAGACCACACTTTTGTACTGTAACGAGAATTTAAAGCTTGATGTGAGTAATTAAACTGCTCAATTTATTAAGTAATTCTGACTTCAGCAGTAGTCCTCATGGTGTTCTGTATTTGAAATTCTTCTGTATATCCATACGCACTGAGACAATAAGCTAGGCATGAAGCAGCATCAATCTTCATAAAATCAGAGCTTGGAAATATATTTTCCATCTGATTCAGAGAGAGCTGTTTTATTTTTATGATTAATTAGTGAAATCAAAATGAAGACCTTCTCAAACCAAAATAAAGACCTGAACTCTGAAATGCCATCTCTTATCCTTCAGTTTCTCAAGTCTATAAACAGCTGTGCTTGGACTAGCCAGAAAGACTAGAGGTTATTATTTTATTTTTAACTCAGAACAGCCTTTAATGGAAATATTGTAATATAATGTGAAGTAATGCAATCTAATCTGAAAAACAGCACTAAAAAGTATTACAGAACAAATAACTGCACCGGTTAGCTGTTGAATCTATAGCTGTTGATAGGTAATAGCTACAGGTTACTTTGAAGTAGAGCCTTCTTGCATATAGACCTTGATCAGATCACTTTTACACTTTTCCTCTCAAACGTATTTATGTCTCATATTGGTAAGGTGAAAGATCAGCATTTACTCCTATTCTCAAAAGCAGCATGAACTGGATTCTGCAAGACATTTTGCCGGCAAGCCATTAGCAAGACCATCTGGCAGGGGTTTCTTGAATGTTTTCCATCCCATCATCAGTCATCTCTGGCTGCTTTATATATGTACATTGGGCCCAATCCAAAATCCACTGAATGGCTTGAATTGACTTGGGCACAGTTTGTAGCAGTCTGTACTTTCATCCCCAGCCTCCCAGTGCTGCTGTTAGTGCATGGGTATGCTCCAGTGCAGCAGACAACTGACCCCTCTGTGGGAGCACGAGCAGCATGGCAATGGATGCTGGGACAACGGGTTGAGGCACCCTGTGTTTGCAGCCACAGAAAAGCCTAGTTTAGTGAGCTCAGGCTTCAAGCATGTGGGTAAAGAAGAGTTTCCTTCAGAAAATTATCTCTGTGTTCTGTATGTCTTGAAGAAAAGGAAATAATTTTATTGAGAAATTTTCTAAACTGTTTAAAGCCTGAAAATCTTAAGTTTAAAAGGTTAACTTGAGGTTTACATAATGCATAAACTGTTAATTGTATTCAGTTCTGCCCTTCAAGAACTAAACACAGAAGAGTTACTGTTTATTTTAAAGGCAGATATGGCATTTTATTAACTGTTGCCAGGCTTAAGCTTTTGAAATATGACATCCATCAAGTCAAGTTCAGTTACACCCAAGGAAGAAAGCCTCAGTTACTTCTTTCTGGCACTGAGATCAGTAAGAATTTCAGAAGGATCCAGTTCTGCTTTTTGTTCCTTCTGGATACCCTCACATTGACTCTAGGGACCTGAAAACAGCTGTAGGCCTGCAGGCTCTGGTCAAGGTCTCTCCTGGAGTGAGGAATAAGGGCAGGTCCACAGGGAATCATTAGGTGAACCCTGCAATGACTGAAAAGATGTTCAGATGGGCTACTCAACTCTGCCTGCTCTTCTTTTGACCACTTCTGTGTTCCTGAAGCAATGGAAAAAGCAAAAATCACAGGACCAGTTGGGATGGTCAACAGAAATAACAGTCCATCTTTAAGTCCATCTGTTGTGAACTCTGTCTAAAAGGGGACAGAATAATCACACACATCAGTGCAGGTTAGGAACTGACCTGCTGGAAAGGAGCTCTGCAGAGAAGGACCTGGGTGTCCTGATGGACAACAGGCAGGCCATGAGCCAACAAGCTGCCCCTGTGACCAAGAAAGCCAACGGTGTCCTGAGATGCATTAAGAAGAGCGTGGCCAGCAGGCTGAGGGAGATGATCCTCTCCCTGAACTCTGTCCTGGTGAGACCACATTTGGAGTGATATATCCAGCTCTGGGCTACCCAGTTCAAGAAAGACAGTGTCACAGAGATGATTAAGGAATTGAAGCACCTCCCTTACAAGGACAGGCTGAGAGAACTTGGACTGTTTAGCCTGAAGAAGAGATGATTGAGAAGGATTCTTGCCAGTGCTTAGAAGTAATTAAAGGGTCGGTGTAAAGTGCATAGGGCTATGATGTTTTCAGCACTGTCCAATGATGGGACAAGGGGCAACAGACTCAAACTGGAGCACAGGAAATTCCAATACAGAAAATGAGGGAAAAATCAGACCCACACCGTAGAAAAAGTTTTAAAATACCTTTCAAAATTTTTAAAGTCTTTTTTCATAGAATCATAGAATCATAGAATTACTCAGGTTGGAAAGGACCTCAAAGATCATCAAGTCCAACCGCAGCCTAACCATAGTACCCTAACTCTAACAACCCTCTGCTAAATCATATCTCTGAGCACCACATCCAAACAGCTCTTAAACACATCCAGGGATGGTGACTCAACCACCTCCCTGGGGAGCCTATTCCAGTGCTTAACCACCCTTTCTGTAAAGAAGTGTTTCCTAAGTGTTATTACTTCATAAGATCTACCAGTATCAAATAGAACTTATTAGCAAGGAGGAAGTTAGGGGAGACTTGAATTGAAATAAGAAAAACACTTATTTACAATAAGGCACTAGCACAGGTTGCCCAGAGAGGTAGTGGATGCTCCACCCCTGAGAGCATTCAAGAGTAGGCTGGACGGGGCTCTGAGCACCCGATGGAGCTTGTAGGTGTCTGTTTTCATTGCAAAGGAGTTTGACTAGATGACCTTCAAGGGTCCCTTCCAACTACACAGATTCTGATTCTATGAGGGGAAGAGAGAGGAAGTTAGTTATAAAATCTGTTTTGCCAAGGAAGATTGTTGCTACAGAAACAATTAATGAGATGTACTCCCACATAGTAGATGGAAAATTATGTTGCAGAACTGTAGGCTGTAGAAAAATCATATGGAAATGCTTTCAAACTATAACAAAGACCCCCTTTTAAAATTGAAACTTGTCCTCACCTATAAAACTGTGAGGCTTCTTCATGTATGGACATCCTAAAATACCATTCTTGTCACTAAGATGGTATTTGAAAGACAAGTGATGACATAAAAGATAAGTTTTAAAAATCAATTTACAAGATCACAGAAACCAGTTACTACAGCACAGGAACGACCTGATGGAATATTGTCCTATCCTCTGTATAAACCTAGTTCTCTGATCCCAGATGAACTTCAGCCAAGCTGAGCACTAAAACAAGGTTCAATCTTTTGTAAAAGTGTCTTCTACTTTTGAATGCAGTTTGGTTCAATATAGAATTAAATTACTGTTTAGTCAAAAAGGACAAGAACTGCAACCAGCAGACAAAGCTTGGCTATACAGAAGAAATACTTAAAAAAAAATGCTTCCAAAAAATCCAACACAATATATAAGTCTAGAAATGGCTAATGTTTTTCTTGCCATAAGAAAAAGATGTTATCTTGTTATGAAGAAAGTACCACTTAATTTAGACTTAAAAATGTTACTACATTTTTTACTTTCTCTCAAAAAGTCTTATATGAAAGCAAAAAGTTATATGTTCATAAATAGGACATTTTCTGTCATAAACATATTTCAGTATTCTAGTATTGTTCTGTTTTATCTTCAAAACAATATATAGTTAAAAATCTCAGCTGAAAAAAAAAATTTTTTTTAATCTTTTCCCAAAGAAACAACTTGAACATTTTTTCCATGTTGCCCTCTGACACATTCAAATTTTCAAAACTAATATGTTTTTATTATCACAGAATGGAAAGCTGCTCTGCTCTACAGTTCTCATTTGTGCATATCAAAATGTTGGAAGACACCATTTAGCACTATGTACAATAAACATTAAAACTTGACTAAAACTAAGCTTTCATCAGTGCCCATTATCTAATAGTATACATCAGTTAATACAATGCATCCTACAATTGGTAAGTATTACTCTCTGGTTTCAGGAGGGAGCCAAAAATAAAATATAAAAAAAAAAGCTGCAAGAAAGGCAGCTCTGACACCTAAAGAACTAGAGGCCAAACAAAATTTGGTGAAAAACTTACATTAAGGATATGTTCAAGTACAATCAAATTTGAACCTGCACTTCTTGAACCATTGCTCATCCCCCATCTTAATTCTTGGCACCACCTTCTTTGTGCTTGTCAGCTGTGACTTTGGGGGTCACCATAAGGACCATGATGGACCAGCAGCTGAGATCCACTGATAGACAGCCAGACAAAACACAATGTTTATTTCTTAATACAGGGACTGTCACTAAGCACTCACTGCCTATAATCATATGTATCTGGAGACATTAATGTACTCAAGACAAACATACATGCTTCAAATAAATACATTAGACTGGGAACAGAGGAATTATTATATGGTAAAAATACTTAAATGAAGGGCTGTCATTACAGTTGTGATGGTTCAGACTCACCCATTTCTGTTGGGTCTAATATGCATCCCTCCAAAAATTGAAAGGTAAAGAAAAGAATGAAATAAGTTTAATCATATTCTTGTGGTAGACAATTTTGTTTCCATTAATACCAAATTGGATTCTGTAGAGGTACGACGTGGCATCAATGTCTTTACCAGTCTGTACAATGCTTAAGTTTTAACCTTGCTTACTGTTTTGTGTATTAGCAAATCCAGATAAAAAAGAAAAGCCAAAGTTACCAAAATGCTACTGGGATGTATGCACAGACAAGAAATACAGATGTATTTTAAATAACAAAATCATGCTGTCTGATAGTTGTTTATAGACTTGCTACCTGTAACTCATTTGTAACTTCTGGCCCTTTTAGTACTTGAATGTGTCTGCAAGCAGACCTATGCTCAAAGGAACACAGAGGAGGTAAAGAAGCAAATGGAAGTTACATCTTAAATAGTTTTTTATTCCTGAATAAAATAGTGTTGAATATCTATGTGAATTCTGTCTTGAAAAAATGGAGAGTACATATTGACTACATTATCTAATCAATGTCTCTTCAGTCAGGTGAGTGTATGCATATGCATGTATGTAGACCATATATATATTATTTAAATAAAAAGGGATGTTCAGATTTAAGATCAACATAAACCTCATTAATTCCTCCCACCTCCAATCCTTTGTTGAACCTGGCATTTTAGATGCATTAAGTTCATTTTCACTGTTTGAAAGTGCTAATATTTGAATTTTTCCATCTAGATATCCTGAACTTTGATAGAAATTTAAAAGTGGCAAATGATCATAAGGAAAAAAAATGTAATATTTAGTTTCACAGCACAATTTTTCCGGCTGTTATCAAAAGAATATATTGAATAGCATGGCAGAAAGGAAGTTATATATCTAGAAACAAAGATAGTAACATTGGATAAACTATATGCTATCAAATTAATTTTACACTGCTTCATGCTGAATCCATCCAGTAGGTAAAATTATTTAGTAATTCTAATATCTAATACAATCACCTCTATAGCAAGACAGAAATGTTCTTAGTTCTATTGTTGACTGTCATTTAAATAGGGTGAGTAAATGAAAAGTACTATTAAGTACTTTCAGGCTCTAAAGAGTCAAATTCTGATGTGTTTACATTTCAAGTAATATTTTATACATACTTTAATTGATTCCTATGAATGCCTTTGTAGATGAAAGCAACAAAGAAAGCAGAAATAGGCCACAACCTTTATGTCACATTTTACTCTACTTTCCATAATATACAGTACACAACAGATTTACAACAGCATTATGGAGAACGGAATTATCTGGGCTATTTGCCATCTGCATTTCAAGCTTAAATATCAAAGGTCAGTCATTAGGTGCCTGAAATAAACATGCTTTACTACCGAGGTAAACATTTTCAATGAAGAACATCTGGCTGATTTTCATTCAGCACAATGACATTGTTTTTCTTTATTTATGGATTGAATTTGCAACTGGTATACAAGCAATAGTGTCAAGCTTGTTTTTTAATTAAATCATATTACTTGTATCCATTTTATATTATTTATACTGCATTGCTGTATGTTTGTATACATTATATTTAATTATAATGCTTTTATTTGAGAAATTACACTTCTGCCATCAGCTTTATACCCATTAGAATTCACACTGTAATCTCATCGAGGGATTGTAATTCCTGAAGGATAATTCACAGACACATACATGCACTGGCAATAAAAATGTTCCATTGATCTTTCACAATTGTGGAGGGATCTATATATAGCTAACATTATTGTGAGCATATGTTGTGCCTGCAGGAGGATCTGATTAGATGAGATACTTGGAACAATTCCACGAAACAACAAATTGAGATAATGAGTGCACTGAATAACTAAAGCCTTGCAGACATTTATGGACATGCTTAAATTCATGCACACTGCTAATCCCATTTAAATCAGACTTTGCCTTTGCATAGACAACACAGATCCAGAGTTAGATGCTAGATATTTATATTTCATATCAGTAGAGTATCAGTGCACCCTACAGTTGTTAAAAGTTTTATCTATTTACCGGCCCTCTGAGATGGAAAGTAATGCATTCGTTCTGAAGTCATAAACAAAAGGAGAACAGCTTTTTTTTCTAAATCATTGCTAACAATGTTATTGTTTTTGCTACCTTGAAATAATCCCAGTAAGTATGCAATATAAATTCATACCTTGAATCTTTCAGTAAGTACTCTGCAATCTGCTTATGGGGTTAGTACTCTGCAATCTGCAATCCACAAGAAGCTACTTCTCATCTCCTTTCTCAGATATGGACTATCTAAAATGGGACAAATAAACAGTGGGATGTTCCAAGCTACCAAAAGCATGCTTAAGTGAAAGTATGCTCCTTTTTTCTGTAAATGATCAAGTACAGTCACAGATTATTAACCAGTTGCCACTGAAGTTGTATCTATGCTGACACCAAAGATATTGCAATTTCTGGAAGCAAATTACAATAAAACCTCTTTTTAATACAAAACATTATCTTTTCAAAATACAAATTTCAGAGAATTATGGAATCATTAAGGTTGGAAAGACCACTAATATCACTTAGTCCAACCATTAACCCATGCCTGTGACTGCTCTAGACCACAACCCTCAGTATAACATCTACCCTTTTCTTGAAAACTTCTGATTACTCTACCTCTCCCCTGGGCATCCTGGTGCAATCACCATTCTTTCAGAGAAGAAATTTTTCCTAATATTCATCCTGAACCTCCTCTGGCACAACTTCAGGCCATTCCCTCTAGTCCAATTGGTAGTTATGTGGCAGAAGATGCCGACCCCCACTTCACCAAAACCTATACTGCAACTACAGAGTTGAAGAGAGCACTGAGGCCTTCCATGAGCCTCCTCTTCTCCAGACTGCACCATCCCACTTCCCTCAGCCACTCCTCATAAGACTTGTGCTCCAAGACCCTTCTCAGCTTCACTGCTGTTCTCTGGACATGCTCCAGGGTCTTGATATCTTTCTTGGAGTGAGGAGCCCAAAACCGAACACAGCAGTCAAGGTGCACCTTCACCAGTCCTGAGTACAGGAACGATCACCTCCCTGCTCCTGCTGGCTGCACTATTTCTGATGCAAGCCAGGATGCTACTGGCCTCTTGGCTAGCTGGGCACACTGCAGGCTTGTGTTCAGCTGACTGTCAACTAGCACCCCCAGACCCTTTTCCTCCATGCAGCTTTCCAGCCACCTTGCCCCAAACCTGTAGCAATGAATAGGGTTTCTGCAACCAAAATGTTGGATCCCATAATTGGTCTTGTTACAATTCATACAATTGGCCTCAGTCCATTGATCTAGCCTATCCAGATCCACCTGTAGGGCCTTCCTACCCTCATTCACATCGACACTTCCTCCCAGCTTGGTGCCTGCAAGCTTACTGAGGGTACACTCAATTCCTTCGTCCAGACTGTCAATAAAGATACAGAGCAGGGCAAATCCCAATACTAACCTCTGAGGAACACCACTAGTGACTGGTCACCAGCTGGATTTAACTCCATTCACCACCTCTCTCTGGGTTTTTACCCAGTGAAGAGTCCACTGGAAATACAACATAGCTGAGAAGAAGCAGTCTAAGGGGGGTTCCTGGAGTGTGTGGAAGATAGCTTCCTGACACAGCTGCTAAGAGAGACCAGTAGGGGAAGCACCCCATTAGATCTGCTGTTTATCAGCAGGAAAGGAATGGTCATAGATGTGGTAGTCAGAAGTTGTCTTGGGCACAGTGACCACAAAATGACTGGGTTTTCTATTCTTGGTGAAGTCAGGAAGGGGATAAGCAAAACCACTACCTTGGACTTCCAGAGAGCAGACTTCGGACTGTTTAAAATGATGACTGGGAGAGTCCCTTGGAAGTCAGTACTGCAGGGCAAAGGTGCCCAGGAAGTCTGGACATTGGTCAAGGAGACGTAAACCATTATATTTTTTTACAACAGTGGGAAACCTAGCAACTGAAGTTAAGAAATAAGTTTCTGCAGAAAGCAAATTTTTCCAGTCTTGTCTGCCAAAAAGTGTGCCCCAGGAATTATCTGCCACTGTCAAAGATGGTATGTTTGTGCAAATGACCTACCACATTTAGTCTAGCATGTTTGAAATTCCTAATTTTGAAGCTCTATCTTTTGTTTAATTTATGTTATTTTGTTCCAATTTTCACCCCAAGGGTGTTGGTTTTCAGCAGACTCAATATGAATCATCATTATAACTTAGCAGGCAGGGCAAACCACATTAGGTACAGTCAGTCAAAAGAGGTGATTCTCCCACTACATTCAGCATGCATGTGGCCTCACCTTGTATTTTGTGTACAGTTCTTGTCCCTACAATACAAAAAGGAGGTGAAGGTGCTCTAAAGCTCCCAGAGGAGGCACCAGAGCTGCTGACAGGGCTGCAGGCACATTGTGAGGACAGGCTGAGGGCAGGCACTGTAGTTGCCCAGCCTGGAGAACAGCAGGCTGAGGGGCGACCTCGCTCTCTGCAGCAACCTCAGAAGACGAAGCAGAGGGAGGTTCTGTGCCCCTGAGAACTGATGGCAGGACGAGAACAGCACAGAGTTGCCAGGGGAGGGTCAGGCTGGGTATTAGGAAACATCTCTGGACTATGAGTGTGGTCAGACACCAGAACAGGCTTCCTAGTGAGGTGGTTGGTGCCCTGTGCCTGTTGGGGTTAATGAGGCATTTGAATAATGCCCATGAGAATATGCTTTAGGTTTTGGTTAGCCCTGAAGTAGTCAGGCAGCTAGACCACAGTGGAACCACAGCTCTCCAAAAGAAATACTCCGACTTAGAATTTAAGTACATCAACAGGCACCTCAAGAATAGAACTTCTGAATTGTATGCAATGTTAATCTTATCATGTGTTTAAAAACTGTAAAAGAGAAAAACATACCTGACAAGAGATGCATTCAGCTGTAGATTTCAACTTCTTGATATTCAGATGAAATGTGATCCTATCACTTAAAAAATTATGTTTGGGAATGATTGTAGAAAATCTGTCCAAAATGTACAGCTGTAATAAAATATAATAGGTTCTATCATTATCCATTATCCTGTTCCACTGTAAAGGCTTATTGGCCTGTGCAGTTCCAGTCACCACCTCTTTAAAAAAAATACATTATATGAAGAGATGATATCAGAGAAAGAGCAAAGGAGACATAATAGAACAGCATAAGATAAGTGGTGTAGAGAAAGTAAAATTAGGGCTCATTTCTTTATTTTTATTTTATGACAAAATGCAAAGGGAGCACCCAGTAGAAAGGAAAAGGGGAAAATTGAAATACCTGTAGAACTCCAAAATTAAAAAAAAAAAAAAGAAGAAAAGAAACTATACAGTTATGTAAACATCCACAAATGCAATAATAAAATTGCAGGAAGTCATTAAGCTTCACATTTTAAGGTTTATATTTTAAATCATTTTAATCTACTGGAGATTCAATGTGACCTAATGTAGGTTACATTATTCCCCATCTGTTTGCAAAAGCAATACTGTAACTTTTTTTGAAGCATGTAGACCATCTACTATCAAGAAGAAGGAAACTGTTGGGATATATTTTATAGATATGTTATATAATATAAGGTCTAGAATGTTTTCAGTGTGTCAGCAACTCCACAGAACAGATAAAAACAGTTTAATTGAATACAACCATGTTTTTCCACAGTTACTAAAAAAAAGTATTAAAATATTCCATTATCCTAATTGAATTGTGCAGGTTGAAGTAGAAAATAATTACTGGAGCATATAAGAAATACATCTGAATATAAAAATATAGTTGTTGTAGAAAAACAGTTTCTGTATAAGAAAATGGAATAATTGTCCACAGTGACACAGGAGTTAGAAGTGGCTGTCTAGTTTTAAAAATGTGTTGCAATTCCTTCACCAAGATGTAAAAGACCACATGCAAAAAAACCTTATATCATTGGATTTTAGAATAGGAAAATATTTTAAACATAATACTATATTTCAAAATGTATTTCTCTCTTGTGATTTGGTATTCCAAAAGCCTTTTTCAAAGCACTAAACTCATTTTAAAGATGGGTGAAAATGAGTCACCTCAGCCAGTGATCAACTGATCTGGAAGAAAAACAAGTGACAGTTGCCTTGGGTTAACCAGCAGAACTGGTGCACAGTCAATGATAGAAAAAGAGAGTAATCTGAAATGTTTACCTCAAAAGCTGTCTAAACCAGTCTACCATTCCTGGAAATAGTCATGGGGATCACAGCATCTCAGTAAGCAACAAACCAAGAGATCTTTCAACACATGAACTTGCTAATGACTGATTTTTAAAGTAATAGCATTAAAGGCAGTTTATAATTTTCATTATCTGCATTATCACAGAAATCTTAATTTCACAACTTCTTAAACACAACAACAAAATAACCAATAAACTAGCAACAGCAGAGAATCCCTTAACATGAGAAATTGTGCAGGCTCTGGCTAAGAGGGTGTATTTATTTTATCCAATCTCTGCCAGACATATGGCTTTATCAAAGTATTACAATTTTTTCAGACTTTGTCTGTAACAGAAAATTCAATGCAGTACAGAAAGACAAATCAAGGATATTCAATAAATGAATCAGAGCTCAGTTTCAATGTCATTGCAAAAAACTATCAAATCATTTTTGCAGATGTCACCTTCACCACACTAAATACATTGAACTCAGTGCTAGACGGCAAATTGCTGTTCACCTTTCAGAAAACATGTTGTTACAAAGCTGCTTAGTTCAGAGAGGCACTCTGAACCTCCAGGTCTTTCCCAAAAGATATTAACCCAAATAAGGCACATCATTAAGTACAACAGGCATGCAATTATCCCCACATTCTGTACATTGATTCAGGCACCACAATTGTTTTACTTAAAGTACCCACTAGTAGAATGGTGAGGTATCTACACCTAGAGACAAATTCACTTATAAAGCATAAGTCCAAATTTTGCAGGTGATATAAGGAATCTATCCAATCAAATTTACAAATCACAAAGTAATGATTTCATTCAACAGGTTTGGTGTGTCTTTTTTCTTGAAGAGATTTACATCATGAGTGAGGGTATCAAAATTGCACCGATAGAGAAACTTTTATTTATGTTTGTTTTATTCTTTTAAACATTAAAAAATTGGCAGAGCTAAGGACAGAAATGCCTGCTGAATAAACAGGATAAATGCAATACGGGAAACATTTAATTTTCGATTTCAGAATTTCAACCTAATGTTTGTCGCTTCAGTCATACAAAGGCCACTGACTATTCAGCTATGTTTTATGATCCCTAGAGGAAAACTTGCCCACACATTCTACAAGAATGTGTCCTGTGACTTCTTGAAATTTTCTTTTATTAATCGTCTGGATAATTTTATAAAATGATGCTAAGTTAAAAAAAAATAATACTAATTGAATTTTTTCATTATAAACTAATTGTAGAGGAAGTCTGAATCTCTTCTAATACTATAATCAAGTCTGGAAGTTACCCTAGTTTAAATTTTGTTTCTTATGTGCCTTTTGCAGCATTATAGCTTTTTTTTTTCAAAAAGAAAAAATTGCCAGCACCATAGCTACCAAAGTAATCATTGTTATAAGTAGCATCGTTGCCTCTTTGCTGATATATTTTCAGTTCCTATTTTCTATCTCTTTTTCTCAGATCATTTATATATATATTTCAAGATAAACAAGCAGTTTGGAGTACAGCTGGGTTGTCAAAAAATAATCAGAAAACTTGAGAGATGTCAAAAATGGTTGAAAGGAAATATACATTTTTCATTTCTAACAAAGATTTTCTAAGAAATCTATTTGAACTTTCAAAAAAAAAAAAAAGACTTAAACATATAGGAAAAATACTGAAACCAAATTTGTAAAAATCTTTTCTTCTTTTTTTTATTTTTTATTTTTCTGACCAGTATTGATAAGTAGTTCTGTTCAAGCAGGCGCTATCTCTGACAGCTGACAAAAAAGAGATCCAAATTTTGAAATATCACCACCTCAAATTGATCTTTCAAATTGAAAGTGCCTAGTGCTGCACACAGCAAACAAACTATCACTGCTGGAGGTGGCTGGAAATTTGCCAGAAACCTAATAAATAGGCATGTCTATACAAGGGAAAAGGAGACAGAGTTGTGGTTGTGATATATACTCTGTGGTCTTTCAAAAAAGAAAAAGAAAGAAAAGAAAAGAAAAATTGATAGTGGTGATAGCTACTTCTGTGGGATAGAAAAGACCCATGTTTTTCCTTTTGTGGATATCTCAGACTGTTAGTAACTTCCTTTGCTTGACCATCACAACTAAGGTTTCATACTCTGTTAACTATGTTAATAACATTTTCTAAATATCTTCAGATTTTTTCTCTGGAAAATGTTGACTGAATTTTTACTTTAAAATCAATATCATATTCTTTTTATATCTATTTCACCAGGGTAAAAGGCACTTAACGTTAATGAAATGACTAAATCGACTGAACTGTGATGTGTTTCGTTTAGTAGCTACTCTTCAAGATCTGAATCATCTGTTTCCTTAGGGACAGATATTACTCTAGTCTACCAGAGGATTTCCATTGACATTATGGAAAGATACATGTGTGGATTTATAGCAGAAGAAGACACTTAGCATGAAGATTGCTCATTTGGGACTAGGTTTGTCTTAGCTTTAGTATTCTTGGTTTGTGGAAGCAACTTCATATTAACCAGTAATGTTAGCCTATTGAGGCTTTTAAGATTTGAATGCTCCAGTGATTTGAATTTCCTAAAATGAAAACAAAGAGAAATCCAAATAGAACTCCCCTTGGATGCCCATTTCTAGCCCAATTGAATCTCAGCTTTCATTTCTAAGAATTACTTCCAGGGGGCAGTGTTAATAGAAAAGTATATAAGTGGTTAATAAAACTTTCCCTGATCAAATCTCATGATTATTGTATTCCTCAAGAGCTACAGAAATAACTATTTTTCCTCCGTTACCTAGTTCTTAACAAGAAAAGTTGATTAAGGCCACATTATTCCTGACTTTATGGAGACTTACCAAAGAAGAGGAACAGAGCAAGGGAAAAGAAAAACTGACAGTCACAAGTTTTCGATTCTCCAGGACTGCCCCATAACCCAATAGATTAAGATCAGGAAGAAAATTTCAATGTTAGAGAAAAGGACTGTAGGAGTTTGCTTTTTCCTCCCATATTCTACTCCTTCAGAATACTCATGCAGAACAGAAAGAAGAAAAAAATTACTCTTTCTCCTGCTCTGCATCTGCCTTCTAGGTTTCCTCACAAACTGTCCCAGGTCCATAACACAGGGACTTAAAAGCAGTGAAAGGCACTGACTCATCCTTGCAACTTTGATACAGAAAAACAAAACATAAAAATTAGAATACATACATTAAATTAATCTCTTGAATCTGTGTAGAGTTCTCTCTTTCTCTGGATGTTTACACACAAATGCACACACAAACATAGACACAGGCAAACACATTCAAGAAAGACAATCCTCAGACTGATCTGGCTTGCAAAGCTTTCCGACCAACAATGTCCTGTGGCATTGGGTTCCAAATCATTCATTGCATTTAAATACCAGCCTCAACACATTCTTTTGTCTCAAATTTTCAAAGATCATGATAATGTTAAAAAGCTAAGGCACTGTCTTTGCTTCTACTGTTTTCCTCCATTTCCTTCATTTTTTAGCTGAGAAACTAAAAAATAAAACTGAGGATTATGTAATTCTCAATCAGGCTTGTCCTTTGATTTGTCAACCTAGTGAATATTCAAGGAGACTTCTCAAGTAATGTGGTCCTGTGATGATTTGCTGAATTCTAGGCTTCTTGGTCGAATAGAATTAATGAAGACGCACATTCAAAACCATCAGTTATTACCAGTGAGTATTTTATCGGTTATTACCAGTGAGTAATTATACGTGTACAAATTCTATAATTATTACAAATTTGTGAATAGAAAAATCCTTATGCACTGTTTTTGACTACACAAATCAGAAAATATAGAGTAGGGGGGGAAAAAATTATTTCTCAGGTGGCTTTTGCTAATAATTTTGTGTTTTACTGCACTATACAGAATCTCTAACCATGCCAGAACATATGAACTTTTTACAATTCCTTTTATTACATCCTCCAAATGTTACTCTGACCTATTTTAAATATGTGTCACATTAAATGTTTGTCCCTATTTTAGATAGTAAGTAGGACAAGTTATTTTCTGAAGGAATAGTATTTACTGTGTATGTGGGTGGTTGTTCTTATTCCACAATGTATTCCAGTTAAGAGATCTTCAGTTTTCCATCCCTGTGGAATATAGGATAGAGATTTACATCTCTTCAGAGCTGACAGTAACTGTCAAGAGCAGCAATGCCTAGTTGACAGTGACAGCTGACAAAGGTCATTCCTGAGTTAAAGATGAATAAAATGTTCTAAAATATGAATGCAGAAACAGCTTTAAGGAGAAAAGCATGTTTGAAGAACTGATGTCCCATTTAGCAAAAGTAATTGCTAAAATTTCTATCTGTTGGATAACAACCAGAGCAATTTCCAAAAAGAAAAACGATTACAGTAAATACAATGTGTGGACAGAAGTAATCCAGTATCTAAAGCTATGGAAAAGCAGTTTTAATACACACCAAGATCTGAAATTAGTAAGTCTTGGCAAACTGTGACCAGAACAAACAAAAAATAAACATCCAAAACATTATCACATCAAAACCAGTTATTTCTTTTATTTTTATCAGCATTTCTGCATATTCACCAAAATGACTGGTCAAGTATGACTTCCCTGAGGGATTAAGTTATGCTTGATGATTCAGAAAATATATGATTTTGTGTATATACTGAAGCACCAACTCAATCTTGTACTTACATTTACGTTCTCATTTGCTTGATTACAAGTTTTTAATGGTTCTGCAAATGAGGGATAATATTAATCTTCAGAGAACCTGAAAAACAAAACAAACAAACAAACAAAAACTTATCATAAACATTTTCCTTGTCCTCACTTAAATCAAGATTTCTGGCAGAGTATTCTTAAACAGCCAACACACTCTCCTGATTCTACTGAAATATCACCCCACATATAAGAAAATACTTATTTCAGGGATAGAAATTACACAATCTTGTTAAACAGTGTAATTACATAAAAAATGCCCTTTATAGTCTGTTCTCACAAAGTACTTAAAGATCTCTTAAAAATGAATTTATAAGGCAAAATTACAGTTGAATTGTAGTTGACTCCACAACAGAAAAGTTGATTCAGGACACATTACTCTCAAGTGTGTACTGTTACATAGCATGCTGTAAATATCTCAACTACTGTTACAGCTCAAAAGACACAATAAAATATATGAACATGGTCAGATTTCAGCCCTTCTCAGAACGAAATGACACATTTTGACTGTAGTCAACCTACCTCTTATTCTTTCCTGAATAAAGAGGCTGAACAAAGTCTAATCTACTATTACAAGCCCAGTTTTCTGGAAGTTTGTTTTTTAATAACTATTTCCAGAATCCCTTTGAATATTTTGCACTCATTTTTAATGTCTGGAACCGGAGACAGAATTCTGATAACATTCTTGTCACTGCGGGGATCGTACATGTGAAGCCTCGCCTCCCCATTTCTAAAAGATTTTTCCCTGATCACTTAAGGATTATGGTTTCTTTTTTTAGTACAACTCTGCAAAACATGTTCTGATAGATCCTGACAGCTTCATTCTGATCTTGATTTCCACAAATGGAAGGTATCCAAAAACAAATTATGCATCAGACAAAATGCATTAGAGATTTTTTTTTGTGGTGCTACAGATGTCTAATACAGGACATTTTGTTCTACTGAATTCACAATCTGAATCTAGCAAAAGATTCTTTAATCTTGTGTTGCTTAGGGATCACGCATAGTGGAAAATGAAACAGTGTTAGCCTTAAAACTTGCTCCCATAAATAAAAAATGCCAGCTGTACACCCTCACTGATGTCTCCACCTCCAAAATGAATAAACCAAAAAATTATGATAGAAAATGAACTTGGTCTTGAGATTTTCAAGGGAAAAGTCCACCATCTCTTTTATAAGTTCGGTCATGAACTGAGTTTCAATGTCCTGCACCAAGGGTTGTTTCACCTAACTTCAGCTGTATTCTTTTCAACACAGTGAGAAACTTCCTTCATGTTTCCCCTTACCACCATAATTATTCCTGTACCATTACTGAAACTTTCCAGAGAAGCAAAGTTTCTCTAGAAAATACTGATAGATTATGTTCAAATTCTTGTGTATGATGGGTTCCTACTACATTAAAGGCAAACTTCCACACATTAAGGAGGGATTCTTTCATAGTGCACAAAGGTCCAGGTCCATTCAGAAAATCTTTTCAGTGTCAAGTTTCCCAAAATTGGTTTCAGGAAGCATTTGAGTGATAGCTGAAGTTCAGCTTCATGAAACTGTAGGGCAAGCTCACTTGATGAATTTGCACAGAAATTGTCCTTGGCTTGCAGGCTTCCCAGCCTGAGGCAAACCTCAAGATTTTCAAAGCAGAGAGAGCAGGGGAATCCAGTGCCAATTTGTCAAAGTGATTAGGAAGCAGATGACAGTGATAACTGCCTTTCTACCTTTTTATTGTAAAGTGGGGAAGCTAAAATCCTTGGATTCTCAGCATCAATAATGATGCTAGATTTGGGATTCCTAGCCGCCAACAACAATAAGGAGCATATCAATTGGAGGGGGTACATCTGTTTACGAGGGTGGATAGTGATAGGACAAGGGGGAATGGTCTTAAACTGAGACAGAGGAGGCTTAGGTTAGATATTAGGAGGAAGTTTTTCACACAGAGGGTGGTGACACACTGGAACAGGTTGCTCAATGGTGGTTGATGGTCCTGGTCTGGTGGTTGCCAACCCTGCCTGTGGCAGGGGGGTTGAAACTAGATGATCATTGTGGTCCTTTCCAACATTTTATGATTCTATGCATAATAATACTGATGGTACTGATTTATTTCCTTCGTTCCAGAGGCCTTGGAGAACATTTATTTAAGAAATACCGTGTACTGGGGTTCCATATGTTTTTTGCATTGTAGGAAAATTTACATCAATTTTAAAACAAGCAAATCAACCATGCAACCATAATGTTCTCAGCTAGCCAGGTCTAACCCCAGACAATATTTTAATTAGCATTTAAAAAGTATTTGAAGCTGAACTTTTACATGTCATGCCCTAGGGTATGTCTTTTATTATTCACATTGTTGCTGCTCTGAATTTATGCCTGTTACTTCTCATAGAGATCAGACATTTTAGTTCAATGCATTTTTCTCATGTTGGGTGGTTGAACCACGCATATTTTATAATACATAGCAAGTAACACTACATATTACATATATTCCATTCCTTGCACGCTACCTTAAAGTGTCACAGATTTTATTCCAGTGATACATTTAAGATTTAGCATAGCAGGTAGGATGTATAATGGCTCTGATTATATTCGATATTTGCTTTCAGAAATATTTAATGTCACACATTTGCTGCAAGTTCCAGAATTCCTGGTTCAGATATTTCTTACTAAATTAAAACTAGGTTAACAGAAGGTAGCATGCAGTTGGTGTCAGAAGAATGATGTGTTCAGAAAAAAAGAAAAAAGTGATGATTTTGCCTTTTCTTAAAGTGACAAACTATTTATTTCTTCTAGGAGGTGCATAAACATGTTGCATACACATCATCTAAACTCAGAGTACGTTGTTAGAAATGTTCCATATATGATCATAGCAAGGACATTTATGTTAAATTTGGACTTTCATAAACCTGTTCCAAATCTCCAGGTGTCTCATAACCACAACGAGCTCCAAGAAGGGCTTGCAACTGGGGCCTCTCTCTAGCCCAAAGAGGAAATATGGAGGATGAATCCCAGATGTAAAACATGTCTTTCTTATCATGTTAGACTGTCTTCGATTAAGAGGATTGTAAGCAAGTAATGAAAGAACCTGTTCTATACTCAGTTATTTAGTTGAGAAAAAAAACATCCACAGAAATTGATATAGTAGAGCAGCAGCTGCTTTGTTTTGCTTCTTAGGTATAACACATGGCAACGATATTACAAGTAATTGTTGCAGATGTTTAGCTTGTTGTGAACTAGTGCCCTATTTAGTACTGCCCAAACAAGAGCTTACTTAAGCATTTGCTAACTTTTCCATGTGTTTCCAGCAAAGCATTTACATAATATGTTCAGCTATATTTCTCACAAGTAAACACTGAGATTGTGCCACCTCATGGATTCTGTTCCTGTTTGTGAAAATGCTGCAGCCTGAGAACTGTTTGCATGTGGAAATGAGGAACAAAAAGAATGAAATTCATGGTCATTTCAACAAAAAGTCAACATGCATCCAGAAAAGAAGCTTTGTAGGAAATATCTGTGCCAAAGAAAGGAGCTAGCATCCATTTATGAAAGGGTCTAATGCAACTAACCATGCATTAAAGAAAGAGAATCCAAGCCCTTACATCCTCAAAGGAAAATGAGACCCACATCCTGTTTTCTTTTTTTTACTGATTTCCCCTTCTCAGAACATTTCCTCTGCCAACCAAGAATGACATTAAATTGCACAAGAAGAATTGCAGCATCCCTTATAAGTGATTCTTAAAGGATTTAGGGATTGAATGAGGTGTAAATGAGAGAAACTTCCAATCTGTTGATTATGCTCTAATAAGCTACTTGACTATCGAATCCATTGCTGAATACCACTCAACCACTGCTTGCTATTTGTCACGTTTTTTAGAATTCAGAACAGAAAATATTCATGTGCAGATCTATGCTTCCACTAATCTTCCAAGAGGGCTTTCCTGGGGACTTCCCTGGTATTTAATTTTCCTGCCATTTTCAGATCTATTTATAATGGGAGTTGAGATATACTTTACAAAAGCACAATGATATGCAGTTGCAGTAGCTAAGACAAGTATCAAAACTTTAGTAAGTACAAACTGTTTATATACATAGATTATCCTGTTTGATGAAAGAAGTCACTAACTGATGCTGTAAAAGAAAAAAAATAATCGAGTTACACCTCACACCTACAGTAAATGTGCCTGTATGAAAATAGCATAACCAAACACATTCTGGGGAGCAATAGGTTTCTTTGGGAATTCAGAACAAGGTGTCAATGTAGTCTCCATTTTGCACAGACCAGGTTAAAAGCAGTACCATTGCTCATTTAGTTACATGGAAGGGTGGAGGTTAGCTGAGGGAGGAAAGAACAACCTCAGAGGAAAACTTGTTTACTACAATATAACTCTTGAGCCAAAGTACTCATTTCAAGGATTTGGCTTTGAGTAAGTGAATGCAAAGACACTGCATGAAGTTATTTGTAGAAACAATCCCTTGTGCTGTATATTTATGTGAACTATTTTCAGTTAAATCACATTATGACTGACTGCAATGCTGAGAATACATGGGACTTCATAGAACACAGTTTTCTTTAAAACATTCTGCTATCTAACATTGGCTGTCCATTCAGAGAGAGGTTATCCTAGGAATCACTTGCACTTTTAGGGCAAATACAAATAAATCCATGCCTTCTGTAAATAAAGTGCAGCAAGTCCTTCCTATCATAATCTTCATGCATAATTGGTCTCAACCAGCATGACAGATTTGATAGATTTTACTCCTGGATTAAGAATTCTGCATTCTTTACTCTATGTTGCTCATACTGCAAACCAAGTTCATATAAAAAAATCATTACAGAACATGTGTTTAATTCTTTGTGCACTACGTAGCAGCAAAAAAAATATTTTAAAACTAATACTTATTTAAATGTCTTAAATGCTTTTAAGATAATGTGTTGTCCTTCACAGGCAGGAATATTTCATATTTCTCTTCAATTCTCATAAGTAGCAAAAGTACTAAGATTAATATCCATATTGGAAAATACAGAGCATTTCCATTTGACTAAAGCTTGGCATTAGCATATACAGTCCTCACTCTGAAAGTGAGGCTGACAAGGGATTATAGTTTGCTATTCCAAGAGAAGAATCAAATAGTAACTCTATGTTATATATTTCTAATTATATTCAACTATAAGTATAAAGGCCTAGTCATGAAAACATCCTCTCAATGAAGCAATTGTGTGAATAAGGATTTTTCTTATTATCAACCCAGATATACTTTTAACAGTGGGTATTACTAACTCCAGAACAGATATTGCTTTATAAATACATAAAACATTTTCTAAAAATAATTTTATATCAATCAGCTATCCATGGGCTGTTTATTTTGATTCTGAATGCATCAGTGTCATTCTTAGTCATCTGACCACAATGGGCTCTGAATCTGTCCTCCTGGCCACTCACCTCTGTATGCTAGCACCACATGTTGCCTTGCTTCTACTACTCATTCCTGTTCTTGCAGGATGTGCACTGGATCTCTAGGGTCACAGAGAATCCTACTGAAGTGATTTCTGTGAATAAACATTTCTACCACGGGTTACTTGGGAACACTGCATTCATTCATTACTGAAATTTTGAATACATGAGAATAATATAATCTCATCTATCCCATGACTGGATTAACATGGTTCTTAAAAAAAAAAATAGGTTGGAATAAAAAATATTGAAAAAAACTGCCATCTGATGAAATGAAAGGATTATTCTATATATAGTCATGATGACATTTTTGCTTTTCTTAAATTAGTCTCTTAACATGGAGCATGATTTTACTTCCCTAAATATTTCTTAGACTCAGTACACTGTTAAAATACTTCAGGATAAAAAAGCATACCATAAAAGAGGACAAAAATAGTAGTCAAGTCTAAATTGAGCAAATGTTAACAAATGTTTTGGCAGATATCCCCTCAGTTTAATTACAGAATGAGTCATGTTTAACTATCCTTCTGGATTACAAAGGAAAAGTTCCTTAAAAGATTTATGTAATTTGAATATATTATGTATATGTATATCTAACAATCTTATGGATACGATTTTTTAATATACAACTGCTGATAATACATGCTATTTACAAAAGTAGAACAATAGTCATTTGGATTCCTGATATAAAGGAGATGTGTTATTACTATGAAATGTATTTTCCTTTTTTGAATGGAACAACAAATCAGATTATTTTAGATAATACTCTGAAACCAAGAAAAAATTGCATTATTGTATTAAAACCTGAAATGGAAGGCCCTGAACAGCTATCTGAATCTTTTTGATATAAAGGAGCTGCAGTCAATTGTTTTATGTTTGCAGTCTTGCCAGGAACCTGTGGACTATTTATTGAAGGGAACCACAAAAAAAAAAAAAAAGAAAGAAAAGTGATTATAAAAAGCAAACATATTGTATGTACAACTAAATCTTCCACCAGGAAAGTCTTTATGAGCATTATGCATTGGTACAAGTGATTTTTTGCCATAAAACAGGATGCATAGATTAGATGAGTTAGTTCTCATCCTGCTATATTGTGCAAGCATGTACCTAAAGTACATTTTTCTACTTTTCTCCCGAAGAAGTCTCATAATTTCTTCATGTCCTAAAACTTAACTGAATGAATTACAGTGCTAATCATGTTTACTTGAATGGGAAGATGTATCCACTAAAAACACTGCATCCATTCAGCTCTGACCATATATGTTTCCAGGAAGAATGAAGATTAACGAGTTACATTTTTAGAGGACGTATTAATAAATTGGGCTTTTCTGCTTTCAATTTTAATGAGGTAGCATTCTATCTTTATTCTTTCATTTCCATCCTATGAATTAATCATAAAGGGTTACCAATACAGATGCTCTCAATGTTTTTTTTAGTTTAGATATTACTATAATATCCATCACTACGATCAGTTAACAAGAAATTACCTCTGCATTTTTTCTGCATTATTCTATTAGCTTACCAAAATTTAGAACTTTAAGGAACAGAATTTGCATTGTCCTCTGTTAACATGTTGTTAGCAACACAGCACTGAATCCATAAGTTCATACCTATAGTGGTATTCAGAGTTCTCCCTTTTGCATTATTTTTCAGATGTAGTAAGCATTGTAATTGCAGATATATTCTGAACTTAAAATATTAAAATAAATTCAGTAAACTATGTAATAATTGTTTTTTGTTTTTTTTTTTTTTTTTAATAGCATTTCAAACTGGGAACTCTTAGAAGAAATGGTCAGTGAAATACTCCACTGGTTGTATGATAAAATATTCCAAGCTACTTTTCTGTCAGACTATGTTTGAATAGGTCTGCAAGAATTGGGCACACTATAACGTATTTGTCACTTCTTCAAATGACCTAAAGTCTATCCTTGGAATACATGAATGATTCCTTTTCTAAGAGCACTTTGGATTTAAAGAAGCCATGCACATTAAGCATGGAGAAATTTCTGAGGAATATAGACTAATCAGCATTCTCATCTGGCAGAGGATAACCCAGCAGTGAATTTCAATTTACATGTCACAAAAGTGTTTGTAAGCCTCACCCCCACTACAAAATAAACAGACAGTGGCAGACTGTCTACTCTATTGGCTACAGAACAGAAGGCAAAGGATGAGAGGTTAGATCAGATTGTGGATTAATATATGAAAGTCTGACCTGATTCTGATAAGATCTCTTGAAAAGGAAAAGGAGATGCAGTGGCAGGTGTGGGTAGGAAAGTTACAGTTGGGAAGCACTGGATCACTTTCTGCGGAAGCACAAAGAACAGTGTGTTTGTCTGGCAGTCTTGGGATCTTATGAATAGGTTGTGTTCAAAGGTAATCATAGATTTCATTCTCATTAGTGCTGTCCATTAACTCTACTACTGCATGATGCTAGAGACCATTACATAGCAGCATTTCAGAGGCTAACTCTGGGCGTGACCCAAATAGTGAAAACAGCTCTTCCAAAGGCAGGAAACACTGTTTTCAGCAGTTTTTGGGGAAGTAACAACAGATTCAAATCTGTAGAATCAGATTCAAATCTGATTCCTTTGCCAAATGATCATGTTTCTATAATTATACATATACTATCACATGCACTTATGCATAGAAAACATAACATGACAATTTTTGCCTTATAATTCATATGGTTACAGTGAAGTTTGACAAATAAAAGGCACTTCCAAATCTTTGAATGGAAGGCATCATATGAATATTATTCAACAGCAGTTTAATTATTGGTATTACTACAAATAGTAATATAAAGCCTTGGTTGTTGCCAGTTCTGACTACTCTGAAAAAAATAGTTCAGATAAGCAGAGAGAAAAACATATGGGAACAAACACCAATTTCTAAACCTGAGCACTGGATTTTTTATTAAAAAACTTTTGGATGGAAATACTATCAGACTTCTTTCTTAACTGATAATTACAGAAGATAGGGATTGTTTGTGAAACTTATGCCTGTTGAGTTGCTCTCATAAGGACAATACTTCCTGTTTCTACTGTCTGACTTCCTTGCAGCAGTTCCTGCAAAGAGATCAGAGAATGAGCTGGAAGGGGAAGCAATGCCACTAAATCCCATATCTCAACTCATTCTTTTCACTCTCTCTCCTTTTTTTTTCCCCTCTTACCACACTATACTTCTGTTGAAAACAGCAGAGATAACATACAATGCTCAAAGCTAACAAAGGTAGCCAGGGAGCAGGGAAGGAAGGAAAAGAGAGAAAAGGAAAGGGAACACACTATGATTTTTCTGTCTTTGAGCAATCAGATCAATATCAACACTTGCAGTTAGAAAAGAAGAAGAAACAGCTATTTTTGGAAAAAGATAGAGAAAAGCACTTTTTTGTACACAGTGTATTGAACATCTAGGATCTGTTGTGAGAAGATGCACTATGAAGTTGTGGAGACTGACACTATGGGCAAGTTCAAGAAAAAGGGAGAAGAATTAGAAAAAATCATGTCCAATACACTCATGAATAGATATTAGAAGGATTAGAGATTTATCTTTAAACATCGATAATACATCAGTGAAGGATGCTGGGAAACAGAACACAGAAACAGACAGGTTTGCAAGCCCAATCTCCTTTTCTACTGATAAGAAGAGATTATTGGCCTGGAAGGACAAGCATTTTCACCCTGTATGGCATCTCTTCTATTCTTAAGCTCTTCTCTGTGGGTCTGAAACAATTCATAACTCTAATCATATATTATTAAATAAATGTTTGAAATAGCTATAAGGAAAAGCTATTCAATCAGATATTCCCAATACTGAGTAATTATGTGGTTTTTTATTTAAAAATTAATGTTTTATTGAAGATTATTTATTGAAAATTAAATCTTTATTGAATATATATCTATCAGTGCATGTGTTCTGTTTTGTTTGTCAAAAAGTGCAAAATAACAACAGAATCAAATACTAATTGATTTGATTCCACGTGGGATCTTGAAATTTCATAAAACACAAACAAAAGCACCACTAGATAAGTTTTCCATTTTAATAGTTCTCTTCTACTATGCAAAAGTGGTCCCAGGCAGATTAAATCACAGAGGTAACTGAACCATGTAATGAACATTTATTAAAGGGCATTTTTTTCCACAGAAGCTAGTTAAAAAGCAGTGCTGCGTTTTCCACTTAAATACCAAAAATCCATAACATTTCCTCCTTAATGAAGCTGAACTGTCTTGTTGTACGTTGCTGTTTCACATACAGCTTGCTAAGGACCATTTGCTTAGCACTCTCCAAAACCTGAATACATTACAGTCACTACCTGGTGTTTGTTCTCCAGTCCCAAGTCAGAATTCATGAAATAAATGTTAAAGCAATTCAGAAAAGTGCGAGAGGCCACACAGATGCCAGTAGACATCTTGGGTTTTATGTTTATAAAAGCTTTGTGCAAAAATAACTGTAATTAGTATAAGTTCCTTTATTTTAGTATTCATTAAGAGAGGCTAATAACATATGTTACACATAAATTATGACCAAAATGTAAGGTGAGCTTTGAAAGATTAGCCACCTACATGTCAGAAAGATTTACACCTAGCATCTTGAGTTTTAAAATTTTAGAGAGAAAAAGCATCACTCTTCAGGACACCAAAAGTGAAATAGGACAGTGAAACATACTAACTCAGCAGCAGATTTGTTCTTCCATTCAGTTTTCACTCCTCCTTTGTAGCTTCTTATAGCAACGTCTAAATAAATGATAGGCCCTATGTATGGGAACTGCTGAATCACAGCCTGAACCTCTGACTGACCACCTGAGGTAAGCACTGAGTCAGCCACAGGGACACAGGTGAATGCAATTTCACCTAAGTGACCGGTGGAGCCTGGCTCCACCCCTCCTAGACCCCATTTAAGTGCTGACTCCCAGTCAGCCTAGGCTCTCTATCTGGAGCTCCTTTCTCTTGGAGCCCTTCTGTGAACCCAGGATGCAGGTAAGATCTTTATTTCATTTCTCCTTTGTAATGTGATAGTCTCTCTGGTCCAATACCTGTATACTGTTTGTCATACAGGCCTAGCAGTTCCAGATCCTGTATCTAGCAACCCATAGCTCTGGTAGAATAAGGCCACAAAAAACCCCCTTTTCCTCTCAACTTCTGTTCTCTCTAGAGGAAAGAATTTCAGGTATCAACTCAAAAAGACCACCGTGACTAGTAAGCTAAGACTGTAGGCAAACCTTCACCATGCAATTCGCATGGTGCCTGTACCTAATCAGTACATCCAAGTTGCAAAAGGCACAAGCAACAATCCTGGAAGTACTACTTAAATACTATCTCCACACTTCCTGTAGGCCCTCTTTCCTAGAAGAAAGTTCTGTTCCTGAACTTAATAAATAATCCTCCTGCTGGTGCATATAAGGAGTTATGGCAAGGTATTTGGACTTACTAGGCTCCTACATTAGATACAGCAAGGCCACACAGTGAGGTGTATGTTCTGAACACCCTAAATAGGGAGGGACTAAACAAAAGGAGATAGACATGCTTCCTCAATCCCTGCATATTTCAGGCTGTAGGGTTGCATGTTTCTTCCTGAACACAGTCTGCAGTTATCACTAAACATGTCAATGCAGTCATTCATGGTCTAGAGTATTCATTTCTATGAACTGAAAGTCAGCCATTCACCCTGACTTCTTACTCCATCTGATGAATTACCTTGTCTGCAGTGCCTGAACTATAAATAAACGCAACATCTGTTGGAATGCTAGGTCTAAAAGTCTGGCTGAATAAATCACTCTGCAGAAATTCCCAAAGCTACTAAGACTCTTTCTATAGCTTCTGCCCTTTCTCCTCCCCTGCCATGCATAGATCCATCCTTCTTCACATCTAGCAGGAACTGCTTTAGTATTGTTGTTTGCTTAATTTCAGTTTCTTAAAGGCCTGCCCTCCATGGGGCAGACAGTGGTGGTAAGAGCTATTGCTCTATTGTAAAGCAAAAGAAAGTTAAGTCACAGGTTCATCAGAAGGGTTATAAGTGCTGTTTTAAACCTCAATAAACTAAATTGGGAGTATCTAGGATTATAATTGTGCTCAGTTCTTTGCCAGCAGTAAACAAAATAAAAACAGATTTGGCAGGCTTTTCTTGTATTTTTAGGCTTTGCCATCTGATGTCTCCTTCTTCCAGTCTTCGAAAATGTCTACTGGGTCTCAGTGGGGATTGCAGCTTTTCCTCTTGTAAGTTCATATTCCCCTCAGTAAGTTAAGGAACTTAATCAGATTAAATGTTCATGTTTAGAGAGGGAAGAGCTACAACCAGCCTTATCCCCATGTCAACATCCATCAGGCACTGAAGCATCATAGTTTGAAACCATAATCTCTTATAAATAGTTAAAAAAAAAGCCAGCAACGAAAAACTTTTTTCTGAAATAGTACTATTTGCTGTATCAATTAAAAAAAATAAATTTACATGATCTAAAATTAGCACCAGAATTATGCATGGTTTTAATATTAACCTGGAATTTTAAATTGGACATCAGACCTCTTTATAAGGAAATTATTCAGTTAAAATTTCAAGGTGAAAAAAAATATTTGGGCAATTAGCCTTTGTCTTCTAACACTTTGCTGAACAAACAAGTTGTCTTAAAGTGCAGACAACTACCCAGGTATTATAAATTTATTCACTTTCTGAAAGAATAGAAAATCACTAACACTTCATCAGCTGGTTAATAACAGACACTGCTTAGTTGCCCCTCTGTACACATTTAACCTTACATTTGGTTTGAAATGTGGAATATAAGAGTAAATTTTCTCCACTAGATCAAGTCATGCTGTATTTTTCCTGGTCTTTTTAATATGATCTGTAAGCTTCCTATCTCATCAAGCTGATCAGGACAGCAGGGAAACATGGTCCAGTCTCTGAACTTTCTAAATTCCTTAACCACTGACCCAAAAATCAGAAAGATTATTTCTGCATATGAATTAATATACTAGAATTCCATCAGGATCACCACTAGCAGCTGTGATTGTATATTGCAGCAGAGTACTGTCTACTAGAGGTGGAGACAAGAATTTAAATACAGAGTTAATTCATGTCAAACAGCTGATGGTAGAACATAACATGGGATTCACAATGAGGTTTGTCCGTAGATTAATCATTGCATACAATCCTATATTTTAAGGTGAGATAAAGTATTTTTAATTAAGCTTGCTTTAGTGTTCCTGAGAAAGTAGAAAACTCCTGAAAATTAGTTGAAAATACAATTAGCAGAAGTTACTTTTTAACATTTGTCCCCAGTGAATTATTTTCACTTTCATTAATAGGTTAAGAATGTAGATTACAAATACTGAAGAATGTTAAAAAATGATAATGACATCCAGGTTTCTACCAAAGTATAAATCAAGAATTCACTTCCTCATTAGGAACTGCAAATTGCATGCACATTTTTTCCTCTTTACTGAGGAAGTTAATATGTGACTTTGGCATATGCTTCACAGACCTAGTCCAGCTGTTAAACTCAAAAGAAAAAAAAGCTAATGAGGGAAGAATTATTTATAGCTTAGCCTTTGGCAGTAGGAATTCTAGATGTTTTTTGAATCAAGCCTTATAAACTTCAGAAGTAATAATAAAATAAAGAAAGCCCTAAAGCTAAAGGGCATAAAAAAGGAAAGAGAAGATCTCTTTTTCTATGAAAGTACTGGCATTTATGTTTGAGTTGGTCAGCTTTGTCATTTTAACAACAGCTCTTGAACTCTACTTTGAAGACCTTTGATGCACTTCACTGACTACAATGAATACATCTTAATATTTCTGTGAAGCAGTAAGATAGTGTCCTCAAACTTAGGATGAGAAAATGAAACATGCATGCAAAAAGCATTTGTGACCCAGTTGTCAAGCATACCAAGCCATTGAATCAGCCTGTAAGTAACATTTAAGTCACCTAAAACCAAGTATTTAGATTACCTTAGTGACCCTAATTACATTGTAGAAGAAAGACTTCTCCAGGAAGCCATAATATTATCTATTTTAGTAACTACTGACACGATGGAAGGGGATACTGCCCCATTCAAGTTACTTTCATTCATTCACCTTCTTAAAAATATCTTTTATATATACCATTTTATGTATATATGTATAAAACTGAGTCTAAGTATTGAAAACCAGTACTTTCTTAAGGAACAATGAGTTCAGGGGAAAAAAAAGTATTTTTATTAGTCAGTTATTCCTGTGATGCTCGTGTGCCAGAATACAGGGCTATGAGAAGAAGAATCAAAGCTTCTTTTTTCTTTTTACATTTAAGGTTTTAGAAGCATTGTGTGGTGTGACAGGGAGGTGCCTGATAAAGTGCGTGTAGCTAAGTTCTGCTTCCTTTCTACCACTTGAATGACACAAATGGAGCACATGCTCTGCCCTCTGTATTTTAAGAACCTGGGGACACAATGCTTATCCTGTTCATATGCTAAAGAGACACAGACACTGAAAATTCTCTATAGATGAAGACAAGCGATTTCTCTCTCCATCAGTGATCACTTAAAAGTGGTACAGAAATGAAATGTTCTAAGATTCACTTTCTGACAGTCTGTGTTAAAATAGTTTCTTCCTCTTGGTCTGAAAAGACAGCCTGTTTATTACTGTGAAGATTACAACAGGGTAGGTGGTAATCCCTGCTGGACAGCCTGGTTTGAAAATAGCAAGCCATCTCCTTATTTCATGCTATTTATGCTGGACTGATTTAGCCTATGCACAAGCTTATGCACTAAGTTTAATCCTCAGAATTCTCAAAACAAACAGTCCATAATAATCATATGCAATGCTGTGGGTTTTTTTCAAGAGCAACAGAAAAGATTATTTAAATCCTTACAATCTTCCCATAAAATACTGCAGAAGTTAGACAGCATGTTCCAACACTGAAAAGATCAAACACTGAAAACATCAAGCTGTAGTTTCAAGAGAACAATACTGCACATTCTTTTAAGGAAAGAGATAATGGAATGAATACAGTAATATCAAAAGGCAAAATGTCCATGCTAAACTCAAGATTTTCTACCAGCTGTCCGAAGTATCATCATCTCCAGTCAGGGGAACACCCAAATAGAGAAGCCATTAAGAGTAGAGAGGAAGTATTATTGAAGGACTAACTTGTCTGGACAAAAATTAATATGAGAAGCCAACAATTCATGCACAATCCTTACATCTTAAGAAGTTCTTTCCTTAGGCCACATTTATATGATTGTGTCCAGTTCTGGGCTCACCAGTTAAAAAAAACAAACAACAGATCTTCAAGAAGGAGTCCAGCAGAGGGCCACAAAGTGATAAAGGTCATGGAATATCTTCCATACAAGGAAAGACTGAGTAACCTGGGTCTGTTTAGCCTGGGGAAAAAAAGACTGAGAATTGCTCTGGTAAATGTTTGTAAATAAAAAGGAGATTTATAAAGGGAGAAGGGAGGCAAATAGATGAGGCCAGACTCTTCTTGGTGGTGCGTAGCAGTAGGACAAGGTGTTAATTTTCGAAAACTTGAACATAAGAAGTTCTGTACTAATATGCGGAATAGCTTCTTTACGGTAAGGATGATGGAGCACTGGAACAGGCTGCCCAGAGAGGCTGTGGAATCTCCTTCTATGGAGATATTTGGGACCTTCTGGATGCCTACCTGTGTGACCTATTGCATGGTACCTGCTTTAGCAGGGGATTTGGACTCAATGATCTCTTGAGGTCCCTTCCAACCCCTATGATTCTGATGTACTTATTTTGTGCACTGAAAAATTTCATAAGTTTGAAATTTCTGACTCTCAGTTACTTGATCACGTTCCCTGGGATAGTTACGTTTCCCTGAGATGGTTCCCTACTTGGTTACTTCTGAAACAATCACTACAACAGTTTCTAGGCTTATGAAGTGCTGTTCTTATAAAGAAGAACAAAAGCAAATAAAGAAAGAAGAATTTGTCCACTGGAATCTGTGTGGCAATAATGCAGGGAATGAAACAACGGTTCCACACCGGTAGGTGTTTGTTTTCACTATACATTCAAAATGCTGAAGTTCAAGTTCCATCATACAGGCAGTAGCCCATTCCACAATTGCAGGAATATAAAGGATTTAATTAAGATTAGCATGCTAAATTAGCTTCAGTTAGCTGTCACTTAGATCTCTATATTCTAACAGTTTGCAAAGTGAGTAAACTGGTATTTCTTTCCTAAAAGTGCTTATTTTGCATTGAACATATCTATCTATCTATATTATATCAAGCTTAGAAAGATTAGCCAGTGGGGAAGAAGACTGATGTGGGTGAACAGATAACTTTTTCTGAGACTCCAGGAATAAAAAGAAAGTACCTCCAGCAGAAGAAGGGATGGGCAACTTTGGGAAAGTACAAAGAAGCTGTTAAGACATGGAGGGAGAAAATTAGAAAGACAAAAGCCAAGCTTGATGTCAATCTGGACACTGTAGTAAATGAGAACAAAAAATTTTTTTTTTTTTTTGCAAATATATTAACAGTAAGAGGAGGGCTAAGGAGCATCTCCATCCTTTACTAGATATGGCAGGGAGCGTGACCACTGAGGATAAGGAAAACTCCCCACCAGGGAGTTTGAGAAGGTCATGCTGAAATCAGTACAGCTAGAGTAGAGAACACGCATCTCAAACACGTAGCACTTGGTAACTGCCCTAAGCCAACCAAAAGTCTTCTTTAATTGTGAACAAATAGTATTTATCTCCAGACTTAGAAGTATCTATTCAGTATAGCATGTTCACAATACCTTATTCATTTCTTAATACACCTTAGAGGAATTTTATTTCTATTAGAACTGACATGTCTTCTCAGTAATGGGAGAAATGGTTAAGAATTCTTAAATTTAGAAAGAAAAAACAAGAAATCCAGTCACTCAGATAATTTAAGGGACAGTTAATGATGTCAAGATCTGAGTACCTCCAGTACTAAAAATCCTTCTGAAGTACAATTCCTTACTGAAGCCCTCTCTCCTAAGCAGCAATTTATTCCTGCATTTCTGTAGCTATTTTACAACATTCATAGATTATATCAGTCACTGGGTCAAGTAAGTGGACAATATCAGGAATCACAGTTTTTAAAATAGGAAAGAAGAGGCTGAAACACCTGAGTGGGACCATCTGTTGAATGTTTTCAATTTCCCAGTTTTTCTAAAAGTTGAAGACTTTTAGAAATGTAATGACAGAGAAGCAGTGTCAGCTGAGTAGTTCTAGATGCAGCTTCACTGATATTTATCAACCTGGCAGACAGAACTAGACAGCTTATTTCACGAAATGCAAGATTGTACACAAATAATGTAGCTACACAAAGCCTGCTCCTTGAAAGACAGGTGAATGTTGCCAAGAGATATCTGTCAGTCAGAGTGTATTTCAAAAAATGTGTATATTGAACACAGATGGGACCTGAAGATTTGTGTTTCTTCTGAGATTCAAGTCATGACATTTAAAAGTAGTCCAAGTGTTTTGGTTTTATCTTTCTCTCCCTAGCATTGGCACACACCTCTTTTACCGCTGTTGCAGAGGCTCAGTGCAGCTGTTCTGTTATGCATACAGGTCTTTTGTTGACATAGTCTCAGAATATTCAGGAACATTCATACACTTAAGTATATTCTTGAATATTGAACAAGACTTCCAAGCAATGCATGATTCAAAAGTTAGTCTTCATATTCTGTCTGTTTTCATTGTACCCTTCATGCTCTGGGGTGTCAAGACACATTAAGATCTTGTACTTCTTAACTTAAACATACCAAACACATTGTCTCTAGCTTAAGCAGTCCCTATCTCACAAATCTTACAAGTTTGCATGACTATGCACAAGAAATTTGTTTGTGCAGTGTTAAATGGTTCCACTGTTACCTTAGAGTGTGCTGTCACAGATGAATTGCTGTGGAAGACAAAATTTCCATCTAACCTGGTAAGATCTTTCTTAGGTACCTACAATTTGCTAAATTTCTTGGCAATATATTTTGATAATATACACTTCTTCATAGTATAAAAGTAGAAAGGAAAAAAACAGAGACCATCTGTTCAAAGAATTTACAATTTGAGAAGAAAAAAAAAGAGGTTGAAAGTCAAAACAAATCCTTATAGACCATGAAACCTGCCAGCAACAGAAGCTGCCAAGAGGACTTCAATTCCCAATGACGATCAAGATCTCCTTAAACTCTACCAAAAATCATCATTTAAAAAAAAGTCACAATCCCAGAGTCCAAATTTATTAAGAGAATAACATGCTATTCTAATCTGAAAACTGATTTTAAAATGGCATTTTAAAACTCCACAGCTGCATAATGTACTGAAGATTCACAGTTAAAGCAAGTTTCGACTGTTACTTCCATTATTAACCTTGACTATATGGCTGGATGTTCAGTAACCTTTCTGTGCTGGTGTATGAGCCAGACAGTTTGGGTAACAGTAACTATAGCAGCAGAGAAAGAACTGGAAAAATTTACAGGAAGATCACTCTGTACAGCTGCACAATTAGTGCTAGCTCTTGATGGAAGGGAGACCTGGGTCTGTCATTGACAGCTGTCCCCTTTCTTCACTGGCTGTTTTCCCTACCTGCCTTTGGTAGGCCCAGTCAAGTCCCAAAGGCTAAAACCTCAAGAGCAACTAGAGAACTGGAGTCCATAACCATTCTGTGGCAGAAACTCATTTTGAATTGGCAAATTTGTTTTGAAAACAGCTGTCCTTAGACATGACAAATGACATGGAAGGGCACTAGAAATTCCAGAAGTGTAAAATGGTTGGTGCACCTGTCCAACTACTAGTAGAAATACGTAACACTACTATAAATTCACCAGAAAATCTGAGAGCCACGTGGACAAAAACCAAATTGACATTCATTACCTAAGCACAATATAAGGAGTTCTGAGATATACAGAACATCCATGTTCTCATGTTAATTTTCTCTCTAGTTTTTATTAGCCCTAAAGCTAGCTTTGGACACAGTCTCTGCAGACCCACAAAATGTTTCTGTAATCTAACCAGTGCTCCCAGATTACTTAAAAAAAATATTATGCAGCTCTGTAAATCTGGCCTGGAAGAGCAACATATATTATACAAGCATTTATAGACTGCCTGCTATTGCTCGCTGAAAGATTTTTGAGTATACAAACATCTATCTACCACAATTAACTGTTCCATTAGGGACGAAGTCACTAGGCTTTATTTAGTTTTGAACAGATCTTCTCCTAAATTTGATTTTTGTAAGCCTACAAATACGTATTAGAGAAAGTCACCAGGGCTTTTTCTCTCAATAAATGTGATACATGACCCATGACAGAATAATTTTGTTTACTTAACACAATTTTGTAACTTAAAGAGATGCAAGACCATATGGTATACAGGATAGAGAGCTGTTTCATGAAAAATTGATTTAATTTTTTCTCTTCTTTAAAAATCTTATCACTGACAAATATCAACATCATAATAGAATCTGTGTTGGTTTACTCTCCTAATATACACTTGCCAAAAGGCTTGGTCCTTGTGATTAATGCTTTGTGAGCTGAAGAAATTGTTACTTCTTCAATAGACTCCATCATAATTTTGCTGATGTTTAAGGTACTCACTGAAAAGACATTTGACAATATCTGTAAATTATCATATTAATAAAAGAAATTATTAAAAACAAAACAAAAACAACAGCAACAAAAACAAATCTAGTGAAGACTGACTGAAGTGTGATAATCCTTCACATTTCAAATATTTAAGAGGTTTCACCTTTTCCTCAAAGTTCAGGCCTGTTACAAGCCAAATCCATCCAATTCCTAAACGCATTATTACAGGCTATATTGAAACCTCACTGGACACTGTGCTTAAACTTGAGTCCTCTTCTAGGTCTTAATTGTGGCTGCACCCACACTGTCTACAGGGGTGGAGTTTGAGCATAAGCCAGTCTCTTTCCCCTTCAGCCCTCTCCTGCACACTGCCAACATTACATTGCCTGGGTAGACAGTTGGAACACTTCAACCTGGAGTCAGAGCATCAGCCAGCAAGTGAGCAGTTAGAAACTTGGCACAAGTATTAGCTCAAACTCTTGCCATAGAGCTGCCATAATGAATACAGTTTTCTTCAAGTTGCAGATATGCATTCTGATCCAATGTCTCCCTAAATATTCTCTAAAATATTGGTCCTTAATGTTGAAAAAAAACCTGTCTTTGCACTTTCAACGAGTAATTCTCTTTGATCCTTAGAATAACACTTTTTTCCCTTGGTTACACAGACAAGTAAGATCACTTCCAATTTGCAAAACAAGGTAGTCTCAGCTGGAGAGTGGCAAATCCTATTCTGTTCCATCTATGTCAAACCATTTTTTAATCCACCACTTCTCAGATTCAAAACTAAGTATGGGGTTTGCTTCTGTTGTTATTGCTCTTTTTTTTTTTATTTCCTACTGTCCTGTTAAAAGATCAAAAGCAAATTCTCAGAATTTCCAAGTTGTGCAGCATCCCTTTGGTAGAGTACTCTCAGAGTTACCACTCAGGCTCTATACCTCTCCACATAAATCATTTATCTTTGCAATCTCTATGTCTGCAGTGGCAACCAAAATAACTGCTACTAGTCTGATGATCAACAACTCTTTGTGAGTGTCTGGCTACTGTTTGAAGTTTCAAACACACACTATCTTTTGCTGATAATCTATAATTTAGCAGTTCTGTGTTCTAAGTACCTCATATCATCTTCACTGTTTGGGAACTCAAGCTCCCAGTTCCTTTACTTACGGGATTGCAAATGAGGAACAGAGGATGACTAGAGAGAAATTCACACTTGAGGACAATCTGTCCTCTAACAGCATGTAGAAATATGTTAGCTGACTTGTAATATAATTATTATTTCCTAATTAAAGGTTTCTGGTGGTCTATGTATTTGTACACATGGAAGTCAAATCCAACATTGTCATCCACTTCCTGCTTTTGTCCACGGCTCTTTGTGTGCCAAGTAGACATCCACAAATGTTAGAACTTCAGAAGTTAATCACCATCCTATGTGAATGCTAGGAGCAAACTGGTAATGTCAGTAGAAGTGAAAAATGTACTTTGTCTATTCAACCAATGTGATTAAAACACAAAGTATTGATGCCAGAATTGTAACCAATTACACTTGACTCTTTAGAGATCAGGATTTACCTGATGCAAGTCCGGAGCAAGAGTATAAAGAAGTTTGTCAAGTGTGTTCCAAATTTAACACTTCAGCGAGCACTAACTAGCATAGCTCTATTGATTTAGTTTAATTATACCAATTAATATTTGATGAAAATACTGTATGAAGCCATTAACAAAAAAATACCAATGACGAAGGAAAATATGCCAATCAGTTCTGTGGGATCCAGACACCAAGCATACTGAAAATAATTTGTGTAGAAGCTGCAGAAGTTTTATGATAAAAGCTCTCCCTGCCTGAAATATTAGAGTTCTTCCAAATCATTACAGCAAACAAGCAAAATGCAATTAACATTGTCTGCACTACAGCACTTAGTTATCTGAAAATCTTTTAGGAAAATCCTTCTTCAGAAGTGACTGTGTAAAGCAAGTCGTAGAGGCTAAGAACTTTAACAAAGAACTTTAACAGGAGGAAAAAAGGCATAGATTCATTCACAAATATTAATTAATTTCATAAAAATAGAAGATCCTAAGGATTAATTTTGATAATTCATCTGTAACATGCAGAAACATAATTTTACTACCAATATGAAATGGAAAACAGAGTAGAACAAATAGCAATACTTTTCCAAACTGTGCATAATTTCAGTTCTGCCCATTTATGTCACTTTAATCATGTCACCAGAAAACACCTTAGGGTCTGAAGCATGGCTCTTTCATGTTCAGTCAAGCACAAGACGGTGGCCTCACTCACACTTTCCTTGCCAGATTTTAGAGTTCCCATAGCTCCTAGTATCCAAATACTGTAACACACAAACTCCTTTGAGGAGCATAGCTGTTCTGGAGTAAATTCATCTACTCAAACAGAAAAGTATCTTGATAGCCATGGAGTCAAGCGGGTAACAGTTTAAAACTGGACACCAGATGAGTCATTCAGAATCATAATGTCTCTTTAATGTCTCTTTGTGAACATACACAAACAAATTGGTGCCAGGCCCTATGACATTATAAAATAAAAGAGCAAGTGCAAATCATAGAGGTATCTAAAAGATCAAGTGTAGGAAGGAAGGATAGGAAATGTTGTATAGAAAAGGCTTGGAAATGAATAAAGCATGCTTATATTCCAACAACAAATATATATACGTATATATATTAATGTAAGTCATGCTCTCTCTGCAACCATATTTTTGTAACTGATCTTATCCATTTGGTAGAAGTCATGGTCTATCAGAGCAAATGCACAGTCTAATCATTATTCTGCTTAGCTAGTTTGTCTCATGAAAATTACAAAAGAAACAAGGAAGTTGCTTCTAAAACTAATAGGTAATGATCATAAATTCACACTATTTTTATGAGAGGCTGTCCAATGTATTAATAATGTCTCTGAAAAATCTGGTCCCTTTAAATTCCTGCATGTTTTAATCTGCTTATGAAGCACAGTTTTGTCCTTTATGAGGCATATACTAATAAGCACTCTTATTTGGAGTAACAGAGATCTTTCAGAGGAAATCTTTCAGAGGAAAGATTTGAAGCTTATTTTCCTTCTCCCACATACATGTTTAGGAACTTTTAGGTAACCTGCTGTGGTAGCCTTAAATTTTTATATTCTGTTATCAAAACATTTTCTTAAGTAGGGAGTTAATGCGATAACAAAATATTATTCCAATCTCTTTAAACTCAGGAAAATCTTTCTATTTTTTGAATCTGCAACATTAACTAAGTAAAAACTGCTGGTGTTGTCACCACATCAGTACCTGAGATTCTAACAAGGGGTTAACTTCATTTCTACCTAATATCTCTAATCTGTTCATTTTACTGAAGATGAAATCCAGATCAGCTTTTTTCGTCTTGACTTCTGCACCATCCACCACCTTACTCTCACATCTTGACATCTTCCACTTTGTCTATTCTCAATCCACTCACTTGTACACAACTAAATTAATTTCTTGGCTGTACCACCATGTCAGCAAGAGACTGCTCTCTTTTTCAGTCAATCAACTCCTGATCCAAAGAGAAGTTTTATACCGAATGTGCTTTGTGGCTTATAGTACGGTATAGCCTGTGGTATGAATATGTGCTCTTCAGTGATTTCCATGTCTATTCAAGCCAGCTGTCATAACTTATTAGTCCAATTTTCTTTTGAACTCTCGGACTTTTTTCTCATCCTATAAACAAGGGATGAATTCACTACAAAAAGAGCAAAATGATTATTTCTATTCAAATTAATTTTTTGATGTTACCTTTCTTCTGATGGCAAATGAGCCTGAATTACCATCTTCTGTAAGGGCCTCTGGGATGCTGGCTTTTTGCCCCCATGCCAAAAGAGATGGCACATCCACTGCATCCAGAGGCAGATGCAGGAGACATGTTCAGTATGCATTAAAGGGCACTTTCATGCATGCATATAAGAATTACTTATGTGAGCATTGGTCCATGTATACAGATGTAACGCATGCGGAGTGACCCAAGGCAGCCAGCATGTCTTCACCAAGGAAGGTCGTGTCTGACCAATCCTGTGGCCTTCTGTGATGGAGTGACAACACCTATGGACAAAGGGAAGGCATCTCACGTAATCTACCTGGACTTCTGCAAGGCCTTTGACATGGTCCCCCACCACATTCTTATCTCTAAATTGGAGAGATGGATTTGAAGGATGGACTATTAGGTGGATAAGGAATTGGTTGCAAGGTCACAGTCAGAGGAATATGGTCAGTGGCTTCATGTCCAGGTGGAGGCTGGTAACAAGCTGTGTCTGCCAGGGGTCTGTCTTGGATCCACTACTCTTTAACATCTTTAACAAAGACACAAATGATGGGATTGAGTGCACTCTCAGCAAGTTTGCTGATGACACCAAGCTGAGCAGTACAGTTGATACAGCAAAGGGAAGAGATGCCATCCAGAGGGACCTTAATAAACTCAAAAGATGGACCCTTGTGAATCTAATGAAGTTCAACAAAGCAAATTGCAGGGTTTTCCACTTGGATCAAGGTAATGCCAGGTATGTATACAAAAATGGGAGAACTCCTTGAGAATAGCTCTGCTGAGAAGGACTTAGGCATCCTGGTGGATGAAAAACTGAACATGAGCTAGCAGTGTGCTCTTGCAGCTTGAAAGGCCAATGGTATCCTGGGATCCATCAGAAGAGGGGAATGGGGAGGTGATTGTCTGTCTCTACTCTGCCCTCATGAGGCCCCAGCTGGAGTAATACATCCAAGTCTGGGGCCCCCAACAAATGAAAGATGTGGAGCTTTTAGAGAGGGTGCGGAGAAGGGCCATGAGAACGACCTAAGGGCTGGAGCACCTCTTCTATAAAGACAGGATGAAGGAACTTGTCTTGTGTAACCTGGAATGGGAAGGCTGAGGGGAGGCCACCTTGCAGCCTTCCTAAATTCTTAAAGGGACTTTAGAAAGATGAAGGAAATCAACTGTTTATGTGAGTAGATAGTGATAGGACAAGGGGGAATGGTTTTAAACTAAAGGAAAGGAGATTTAGATAAGATGTAAGGGAGTTTTTTTACTGAGAGTGGTGAAGAGCTGGAACAGGGTGCCTAGAGAGGTTCTGGATGCCCTGTCTCTGGAAGTTTTTAAGGTCCTGGGCAATCTGACTTAGTACTTGATCTAGCAGCTGGCCACCTTATCTGTGGCAGGGGTGCTGGAACTTGATGATCCTTGAGGTCCCAACCCAAGCCATTCTATGTTTATATAAAAGTGCTCATTCTCTGAGTACATTCTTTGTGCATAAGCTGAAATAGCACTCAAGTCCCTCACCTTTACAGTTCTCAGCAAGTGCCATGTTACTAGAGCTGTTTACTGTACAGAATAGTACAGAATAATAATACAGAAAATTTCACTGTCAACTTCTCCAGCCCTACTTGAATCCATTTCTTTCTGAAATCCACTTATCATATAGTTTCATCTTATGCTTTCTGGAGCAGGAAATATATTTTGACTTCCAAACCTAAAATCTGTTTGCCTTGATAAATTACAAAGTACCAAAATGCGGAATCTGAAGGTTTTGTTTTACTACTGAGTAGATTTTATGCGACGTAATTACATAATGTCTTTCTGACAATGTTCATCAAATACATCTTGATACACAGGATCACTGCTTTGTGAACTGACATTTAGTCATTTGAATGAAATGAACAAAGATGTATATAACCTTATATTCTAGCATTCCCTGCACTTAAAAATCATTTCTAAACGTAAGGAGGAGGTTATGGGCTCGCTTTATGCCAGTTGAAACAACTGGTATTAAATCTCATAAACTGAAGAAGTGCACTTTTTCAGTTTTTAAGGTGTTTGTTCACTGCTGACAGAGGATTGTAGTAACAGCAGAAATAAATAGAAAAAATATGACTCCATCGTAGTGCTGCTTCATATAATCATGATGGCAATTTTGGAAGTTTTCTTTATGATAACTTCTATTATTCATGAGTTGAACCACTTAGCAAGTAGAACTGTATCTCTGTCAAATATTTCACCAGGCAAATAAAATAGTAAAAAAGACATTCTGAGCACAGAGTAAACAGATTCAATTAACTGAAGAAAGGAAAAACTGCTGTGCTAGTTTGGAGCAAAAATCATCAAAATATTATTGGTGATTGGCAATAAAATCTGATAGTGCACAGTCAAGTTATGTTACATGAACATGTGCACACTTTGGAACATTCCCCCTTCTTGCACCTTCATTTCCTTTGTTCTGAAGTAGGCATCTGTGTGATCCTGTACTGATATGAGAAAGAGAACATAGAGCACTTGCAAACTTGCTCCTTTTGCTCTCTTGGAACAAAAAACCTGAGAGTCTCAAGGTGACAGTAAGCAATGAGGAACCATCTTCAGGGTATCACTCATGATACAGTTCATCAGTTATTGTACTGTATCAAGAATGTACTATGGAAAATATTTTCAACTGTTTCTGATGTTCTTTCCATCCAAAGTGACTTCTGCAAAAGATCCTAGCCATTATTATCCCTCAAATGAATGACAAATAAAGAGTTAAAACCAGCTGAGCTATACTTGCTGAAATTACAAAATTAGAAAGCTAACGTCTGTGATGCAAGTGTTGTATATGGACTGGTAAATGGGAATGTGTCAGTAACCCAGGCTCTTTTCTTCTTCACTGGTCACATTCTAAGCATGGAGTTTGCCCATGATAGTGTCTTTGTCGTTCTTGTAGCTTTCTCTTTTTCTTTCTAGAAATAACTGCCCCAGACCCCTCACTATCTACATAAACCTTGAGTACACCTAATTGTAGGAGAGAAAAAGAGATGACTGTTTGGCATAGAGGCCACAGAAATTTCAGCAATGTAGTAAGCTAAATGAAGATTGCACTTTTCAGTAACTTTAATGAAGGCAAATGGCTACATCCAGGTCACATGAATAGGAAACTGTGTTACCACAAAAACAAGCAGGTTAGGCAAAGTACTCTTAGGCTATAGAACTCAGTTGGATTCAAATGATGTAGGCATTATAAGAGCAGACACAGTGTTTGCTGGACATGGAGCTGAATTTCATTTCACGAGCACACAAGGGCATGCAGTTTAATATTGTGTTACTGTGCTTTCATCTAATCCTGATCTGCAAACACGTGATTTCTGGAGTTACTACGAACAGAGAAACAAACAATTTTTTTCACTTAGAAGTAAAGAATTCATTTTGCCACCATGGACCTGAAACAGGGATCTGTGCCAGCTACATCTCTCCAGCTTATCTTCAATTTCCACAGTTCCTCCTCTTTCCAGTAAAAAAAAAAAAAATGTTTTTGGCTTGGGGTGGGAACATTATTTTACATTATGATCCTGTTTTCATGTAAAGACAGACTGTCTTTTAGATGTTCCAGTGTGAAATACTGAGGAAAGGTTAAAATTTGCTAATCAAGACCATTTGACCTTTTAAAAAATTAACATGTCTAGTTTTATTTACAGCCATCATCAGCTGTTTCTTTTGTATCTTGTATGATTTACTAAATCTTACTTCAATAAAGTACAGCATCCATAATTCTAGACTTTCTATAGCCTTTCTTCTATACTTTTTTTTTTATTTTTGAAAAGAAATGTTCCAGCTATTTTTAGTCAACAAATTTTAGTTTTTGACATATTTGATCATTGACTATTTTTCATTTTACTGCTATCACTTGCCCTATTTTTAAATATTTTAATTATGCTCTATTCCTGTCTTTAAAGTAAAATTCCACTTGTACGACATAAAGTAGGTGAATGATAGGAAGTCAAAGGAAAGCTTTTCCTGGCATTTCTCTCAAGATCTGGACCCATGACTTTAGCTGACATCAGTAAGAGAGAGGTGCTTTATACCTTGCTAGCTACGTAGGGGAGAGGTGCAGACTGGTAGCATAGCATGTCTATGATACAACATCTTCAGTGACCTGAACATTTTATCAAAATGCAAGATGAAACCTCCTGCTGTTACCCCCATTCTGACCAATGGCCTCACCCAGAATTTCCTTCTCTGAGGTTTGCATTTTAGAGGGGACTAATAAGTACAAACTGCCAGCGCCATTAATACTTTCATCATACCAGTAGTTACACTCTTGAGACCTTGAGTAATACCAGTTGATTTCAGAGGGATTAATAGCACAAATAAGGCTGAATACAAGCATAATGCAAATGGTTTGTAGAATCAGCGACTAATTCACACTAATTAAAATTTGACCCAGATTTGTGGTATCTAGGTCAAATGAAATAATTCCTATCTGAAGGCAATCCGTTGACTGACATGCGTAAACGTAGTATAATGGTACTGACTCATAAAATGGATGTTTGCATTCTCAGAAACAGAGTTTGACTGAACCTCTTAGGTCAGACACGAACATCCAAAAACACACATTATTTAACCTATTTGTATTTAAGTAGAGAAAACTCCAGGTGATACCTACATGGAAATTCAAGAACAGAAGCCATGGCATACCTGGGAGATCTGGTTAGAGTTCCAGACAAAAAAAAAATTGCATAACTTCAGCATGCTACATATAGCCATGATTCAAGTCCAGAGTCAAACAAAGCTCTTGATAGAGAATCACTGCCTATCCAGAGATAAGGGAACTGATCAAAAGCATCCCTTGCTCTTACTGAGCTCCAAATTCAGCAAAAGCCCTGCTTTTCTCAGGAACAAAATTCTCCCACTACTATAGAATGACAAGACATGTAGGTATAGAGATATTTTAAGAATATACACAGCTCTACTGATTTTAACTACCACTCCAGTACTCCAAAACAAAAACCAAAACAAAACAAAAAAAACAACTGTCTATGTTGATCATGGAATTCATTTATCATGGTAGTTTGTCTGGTTTGATAACTTACATATATACACACAGGAGTACATATACACTGAGAGAATGGTATGGTTAGATAGCATGGTATTTTCCATAGAAGTACTAAGTAAATAAATTTTGCAGTTAAGTATAGGTATTTCTTTGGAAACCTACTTATCTAAAAAACACAGGAAAAAAATCATCAGTGGAAATGTATTGTTTGGTCCAGCTTTGCCCTGTCAGACTCCCGACACAAAACATGTATGGGAATGCGTATGGCTGAGAACATCTGTTGTGTAGCAGGAGACTGCTGTGCAGCAAGGTCTGTTGTGCTAAGACCAGGTGAAATTGTTTCAAACTAAAAGAGGGGAGATTTAGAATTTTATTATTATTATTACTTTTTTCCATGATAAGGGTAGTGAAGCACTCAAACTTGCTGCTCAGAGAGGTGGTGGATGCCCCATCCTTGGAGACATTCAAGGTCAGGCTGGACAGGGCTGTAAGTGCCTGACTGAGCTGTAGATATTTCTGTTAATTGCAGGGAGTTGGACTAGATGGCCTTTAAAAGTACCTTTCAACTCAAACCATTCTATGATTCTATGAATTGCACTCCCTACATGCTTAACTTAGGAGATGCTTTTCATTATTAATTAAAGTGATTCAACATAAATATAGCTATTAAACTGCTAAACGCCTGCTGGCAATGGCATTAAAATGGTATTTATTTTCAGAATTATTGTCATCTTTTTGAACTTTTGGTCTTCATAAAATATATTATTAGCACAGTGTTTAAACACCAATGAAAACTTATTTGGGAATCCTATATAATGGTTTTCCCAGCCTGTTACCTGTGTGCATGTCCTTCACAGTTCTTCTTCAACTGTACTTCACAGTTGAATTTGTTTCTAGTGGATTGGACTACTAAGAAAAACAGCTCAAAAACAGAAAATTAAATCAGGTCTGTGATATCTTCATTTAACATATACTTATTTTTCCTGTAGTCAGATGACACTCAGTTTGGAAAGGAACATGCCAAAATTTCCAAACCCCCAGTATATCCTTCCGTACCATATATACATATATATACACAATATATACTTCTATTTTGAACTTTTGTACATGCCTGTAAAAAATTGTGGTGCTTATTTTAAGTGAAATGAATATGTTCCAGAGAGTGAAAAAGACCATCTAGTGACAAGGAAAACACATATGTACTAATCTGCTGTTATCCTCAGTGCCTGTTACATGAACCTCAGGCCAAGACCCTTTTTCCTAGGTCACACTGTATGAAAAATTGTCTTTAATGGGAAGCTAGACACACTCTGCCATAACTGTTTCAGTCTTGTTTTATAGTAGTTTTTTTTTTTTTTTCCCAACAAGGATTCTCCTGTACTTAGCCATTTTGTGTTACTTCCAAGTTACTTCCCATTTTGTGTTTAAAGCAATGACAAGAGACCACGTCCTAATGGAAAACAAAGTTCTTATTCTCAGCTATCCAATCTGAATATCATATGTCTGCAGAACAAAATACAGTGGGTTGGAAGGGTTGTTGTTCATATTTATGATCAATTCAGCCTTCTTTTTCCATTTTTGAATGATTTGTTAGAGGATCACAATTTCTCCAGATATATACATTACTAAATATCCCAAGGAGATCTCAGTCCAGAATTGATTTCAAAAAGGTTTCTCTCAGTATTTTCCTACTGCTGGTTTGTCATTCATCATCAAAATTGCATGAAATTGCTCTGTTTCATGGGATGACAACAATTTAAATTACAAGAAAATGAAAATTAATAGCAGAAATGATTCCTTGTATTCCCCACAGACTTTAATATTTGGATTAATAACTCAGAATAAAAAATGTATGAAACTTCATTATCCGCCAAGAAGCTAGGGTTAATTGCAAACTCTGCTACTGGTTCCCATTTTGTACAGACAGCTACTCCCTCTGGGCCTCATCTTTGGGGATTTTGGTTAGAATGTGCATACCATATGAAAGTGATACTGGCTAATAAGTAAATAGCAGTTTGGGAATTTGGACTCTTAATCCTTTCAATTTGAAATCACTGTAGCTCTGTAATGCTCTCTTGTATATACAACAAATTTTTACCAAATAACAAAAAAAAAAAAAAAAAAAAAAAGTGACAATATATTTTGAAAAACATTTTATCCCTTAGATCGTAACTACTCTGGAAATAGTAATACCATCCTTACAAGTATATATGACATGTATCAGAAAAATGGCCCCAGTGAGATATATAAAAAGTTCCAGGACACTGCATAACTGAACAACAAAAAAATAATAGCACTGCTAAATCCTTTGGCAAGTAGGTAAAACACACATTTGTTATACAGTTGCCTTCCAAGTGTGGCTGACAAATATTCCAATCACTATCACTTATCGCTTCTCAGAGGAATGCATTAATTGACTTGTGATTCCTGAACACTCAGGATGGACTGTGAAAAATTAGTTTAATATCTACAAAGAAGGTCAGATATTTTCAATTGCTTTTGACTGTCATGATTTTGACTAGTTTTCAGTCCATAAATAATATAAACATTATCACACTTGTTTACAGCACATTTTTTCCTTTCATTTGAGATCATATCAAATCTAGTTATATATTTATGTACTCTTTGTTTGTTTTCTTGTTTGGGTTTGCTTTCTGTTTTATAGATCTTCAAATACAAGAATTAGTTTTACACCATTTCAATAATGCAATTCAGAAGGCTTTGTGAGAAAGAGTGAAGAACATCCTCCATACCATTCCCTACTGTAGAATCCTTCTTGCAGAATGTCAGCTACTGAATGGTACTGCCAAAACTCAAGTAGCTAAAACTTGTGCACACTCTTGAAAATGTTCACAGAGCCCATTCAGTAACTCTTTCTTTAAAGCAGAAAAAAAAAAAAAAAAAAAAAAAGCAATCTACAGTGGCTTCTGAAACTTCCCATGAAGCCCTGAAGATATTCCAAGTATGTGCTATTCCACCAAATTCTTAGCTACTTTTCTAAAAGCCAATTATTAGAGTAGAACTCTTTAAGATAGAGCAGGAATTAAGACATACCAAACTGCAGCTTTAAAAAAGTGAAAACTTATCATGTTCAAGAAAATACAAGAGCATTTCTTTATGAAAAATACCACTAAGGAAACCAATTTTTGAAATAGCTCTCTAAACAGAGTGCTGTTATGTCAGAGCTTTAAGTGAATTAGCTGACCAGACTCCTGCTGAGAAACTTACTTCTATTTGTTCATTACAGGAGATTCCTGACCCTGATTGCACTTACTCACTCACCTCAACAACCACCGAGGTGTTGACATAGAGGCATACTATTTAAAATCACTTCAGTAGCAATAAATGCATTTCAGAGCCAGTTTCTGCACCCACATGATTTCAAATGTTAATGTATATTTTTATTAACTATACTCTCAGGAAACCTTAAATGGCAAATCTACATAGCTATAACACAGATAAAGCAGTGAAAATTCCAACACTGGCTGAAGAAAAGGGATACAATGCAATTTGTCTAAACTTCAACCTAGAGAAAGTAAGCCTACTTCTTATGTATACAAACCTAATTCTATGCATCTGACTCATGACAACTAAACACAATAGACCTTTACTTGCTGACAAGGTAATCCTTCTCTGTGCTAGTGTGCTACCTTGTCAGGCATATCAACTGTCCAGTTTCTTCTCCATACAGCTGACCTTCAGGAGTTGAGTTCTTTGGAGTCACTGCCAATTACTGATGTTAGCTTTTTTAACACCTGCTCATGTACTCAAAAAATATACTGTTTGCATTGTCCTCTGCTGACAGCAGCTATCTCCATAGCAAAATTAGTAGAACAGAAACATGAAAGTGTTCAAGGCTACCCTGGATGGGTCTTCTGGCAGCCTGATCTATTTGAAGGCATACCTGATAATGGCAAGAGGGTTGAAACCAGGTGATCTTTACAGCCATTTTCAACCCAAGCTGTTATATGATTCTACAAACGATATAAACTCAACATCATACTCAGCCCAGCATATTACTGTAAACTGTATGAAGGCATTTTTGACTGTTACATGAAATTATAAACTGCAGTGCCATTCTCACTCTACACAGAAGTATACTGCTGGGTGCAAGAACTTCGTCAAGAACCCTCCTGCTTCACCTTGGAAACAAGCACGATTATGGGCAACAGTCAGTTCTCTTCTCATTCCCTCAGACATCTGCACCAAATACAGGTCAGACAGATCTACCAACCAATACACTTCTTCCTTCTGGCAATAGCACATGTTTTTGTGGAAGTACCTCTGTCCACCTGAAGAAGATATTCTTAGATATTCTGAATGTCAAAAGAACAGTGTAGAACTAAAATAAAAAGTCTGATTTTCATCCGATATCTTACTGCTGTAACTGTCATAGTCTTAGTGTACTTAGACTATATACACAAGCTGGAAAATGCTTACAAAATGTTATTTGCACCTCTCTGTAAACTTAGATTAGCAAAGTATGGAGATGAGCATATCAGACTAATATGATACATGAAAGAAGGGAGAAAGGAATGGTTTTTCACTCAATATCCACATTATTCAATGTCCGATGACTTTACAATCTTAATTTCACTTATTGTGAAACTTCTAAAAATCTTGCCATTACAAGGAATAACTGAGAAACAAAAAAACAGTGCAATACATACTGCTAACCGACCTGAAAATGGAAGGGAACAGCCAGCAAATGATCCTTGACTGTGACTCCAAAGAGCAGTATTTTCCTCTCATTAACCTTTGATGAAAAAGATTTACTCGGTCTTTCCACTGACTAAAATGAGCATTAGATCAGACTCAGACTGCCTACTTGAGTACCAGTTATGCCTCACAGAAAGGCAAAACCTTACAGGGGATCTTACAGATTAGATATCTACTCTCTCACAGAGTAGAGAAACAAAAATAATTATAGACCAATGCTCATACACAAGATGAAAGTAAAACTTACTCAAGTTTTTTAGGGTTTTTTCTTCTGAGTAAAAATTAATGATGTATTACTTCTCTGAGTCAGAGTATTTAAGGCAATTAACACATCACATTGTATTTCCTCAACAACAATTTGGGATAAAAAAAAACAACAAAAAAAGTCTTTTTAGGATTTTTTTAGGCTCTTCTGTTGGAAAGATTCTCTTTTTTTACCATATTTATTGAGACAGACAGACATTAACTCTGTACTTGTAATCAGGCCACTTGCAAAGCTGGCAAAATCCCTAAAGATCAACAAAAGTACTCTAAGCAGTCAACTACTGACTCATTTCAGCTAACTTGGATTCTTTCATTTTCATCAGACATTGCCTTACTAATGCCTTCAAAAGTATCACAAATGATAGGAAGAAAAAAAAAAAGTTTTTCCAGGCTTATTTTCCCTTCCATGTAAAATTTAGATATTTATAATTTTAATTGTTCTGTATGATACAATGTTGGATATAAGTGAGCATCTCTGCTCACTTTCATTAACTGGATTATTCATCCTTTCCATACTCCTGCAAAATTACTTCTAATGTTTCATAATGCACTTGCCATTTCTACAGGTGGCCTACTTCAATACAGCACCAGACAAAACATGCTTGATATTTCACAGCTCCTTAGCATCTTTTCACACTCCTTGTTTTTCAGTCTTAATCACTGTAAAGTAACTTTACTAGTGTTGAAGGATCAAGGAAGAGATCTCATTAACCACTCCTGTGGGTTTTTTTCCCCTGAAGAAAGACACACTCTAATTAAATACTTGTCTTAGATATTCTCAAGGCATTAGACTAGCCCAGAAAGTCTGAGTGAAAATTAAACAGGGTGAGATCTGAGCAAAATGGCAACATCAGTCATTCCTGCCAGCCTATGCAGCCTCTAGAGAGCAGATGTAAAGTTTTACTGGTCCCATCAGACACCTTCAGTATTACATACATACAAAATGCCTTCCACCTTTAAGTATGGTGAATATAAAAGTTCAAAGGGATCTTTATACTCCTATAAGAATGTCTTTGAAGATTCATTTTTCTCAGGTAGGGTAATCCTTAAGGAAATTACAGCTAACACTTTTTAGCCCTTCATTACACGAGTGTGGAAGGTGTTTGGTAGGAGATCATAGAACCACCAAGGTTGTAAAAGATCTCTAAGATCATTCAGTCCAACCATACACCCACCACCAATACCTCCCCACTTACCCACGTCCCTTACTACAACATCTGAACATTTCTTGAACACCTCCAGGGACAGTGACTCCACCACTTCCCTGGGCAGCCTGTGCCAGCACCTGGACCAATCTTTCAGAGAAGAAATTCCAGCCAGAGAAGAATATCCAACCTGAACATCCTCTGGCACAACTAGAGGCCATTTCCCCTAGTCCTATCACTAGTTATGTGGGAGAAGAGGCTGACTTGCATCTCACCACCATCTCCCTTCAGGTAGTTGTAGAGAACAATAAGGTCACCCCTGAGCCTCCTGTTCTTAACCTTTAACTGAGATTAAACAATCTCAGTTCCCTCAGCTGATCCCCATAACACTTGTGCTCCAGACCCCTCAAAGTCTCATTGCCCTTCTCTGGACATGCTCCAGGGCCTCAACATCTTTCTTGTAGTGAGGGGCCCAACACTGAACACAGAACTCAAGGTGCAGCCTCATCAGAGCTGACTACAGAGGGATGATCACTCTCCTGCTTCTGCTGGCAAAACTATTTCTTCTTATACGACCTAGGATGCCATTGGCCTTCTTCGCTGCCTGGGCACACTGATCATCAATCAACACCCCAGGCCCATTTCTTCCACCCAGTCTTGCAGCCACTCTGCCCCAAGATCCTCACTAACAGGGAAGTCACTCAATGTCTTTTAATTTGACGTAAGGGCCATTTCAGGATTTGAATAGGAGATCACTAGCCTTGCATGAAGGGAAGGAAGTACCATTGAGTAATTACATGGAAATATGAATCAGGGAATACAGATACCCATTTCAGGGTTATTTTTCTCTAGATTAAAAAGGAAGATAGCAAGTTTGTCAATGATGCATTTTCCATCCACAGAGAACACACTTCTCTCAGGCGAAGCCAAAATCCTAAAGGAACACCTCAGATATCAGCAGTTTTGCCTCTGTTACTGCTGTTTTAAGTGGTTTAGTGCAACAGCTCTCTGACAATGACCTGTGCCCTTATAACTTACATAAGAGAAGTAAATATGCTGATAAGCTGTTATTATTTACCAATGAAAAGACAAACAACAGGAAAGAGTGACAAGAGGAATAGAAAGAAGAGCAGAAGGAGAATAGAAAAGAGGGAAATGAGAGCCTTAACTTTCTTCATTTTCATAATAAAACATTTTAAAATTCCTTGTCAGAAGAAATACATTTTAATGCTTCAGCTTTGAGAGTGTCATATAAATTGTAGCAGGGACGTAAAATAATCCCATATACACCTACCACAAGTTCATTACATCTCCTGAAATAGTTTGTGAACAAAGCAACACTAAGACTTTTGATCTGGTGAAGTCTAGTGTTCTTAAAAAGCAGTTTCATGATTATAAAACAATCCTAAGATTGGCAGATAATAGACTGAGAAGTATTAAACAATTTTTTTCTTCTTTCTCTTAGAGAGAGTAAGATAAAAAAAAACAACTGTCAAGACACATCTAAACTTGACAGAAATATTTATTTACTGTGTCCTAGCAGGAGTCTTTCTGTCAGTCATGACTTTTTCATATATAATAATTATTGTAAATCTTATTAAGAGTCGAGTTCACGATAATTATATTTCTTAACTTTCTCTGCATAAATATCAAGACCCATATACTCTCTCTCTTGATAAAATCAAGGGAAGTTTTTTAGCAGAAGAGTCAGTGGGGTTGATTTTACCACCAAATAAATATTTTCAGAAGTGAGGGAAGAGGTGAAAATTTGGGGTTACAGTTGCAGTAGGATACACAAAAGGTCAAGAGTCAGAGAAACCTGAACGTGTTTAGTCTTGGCTTTGTTGCTTTTGTTGGTTTTTTGCTTGTTTGTTTTAACTTTCAATCAAAGTGATATTTTAAGAATTGATCACGAGTTTGAATTATTGGCCATTTTCACCACAGCTTCTGTAGCAGACAGTCTTTAAAAGCCAGTTTGATTGTAAATCTACAGTGGTGTGCAAGCTGTGAAGTGATTTTCACAGTATGCAAAACGTACCACGCAGATTCATAAAAGAAATCAGTTACATGAAGTTTTATTGGCATCATGTAGATCAAGTGACCCAGTAACTATCAATTTCCAAAATACCTACAGACTTCAGAATCATGTGTATATTATGCATATATATGTCTACATGTACATTATGTATATATATGTACAGTATTGCATAAGTAATCATTCAGAATGAAGTCCTTTAACTTTTTACTGTGTAATGTAATATTTTGCTTCTTCTCATCTACTAAATGCAAAAACAGATCCTCATTTTAATACTTTTTTTTTTTTTTAAACGTTTGAATGTGAAGAGATAAGTACGAGACGCTGTATGGACCTCCAGTCAATTAAAGCAAGCAGTTCATTTGAATACCTTCTTTTTATAACTTTTATCCTTAGATAACCTTGCCAGAAGACAAGAGTAATGTTTGCATGAATTACCATGAAATTGCTTTTTATTCCAGTGGAGTTTTCATATACTGATGGTGCCCCTGTTACTGTAACATAGCATAAGCAATTCAGTCCAGATCCCTCTTGTTTTTTGGTTACTCTATTGCTCTTATTGACTCGTTTGTCTCTCTGGCACACATTTCTCTACACAGTTCACAGCAAAAAGTTATGGCATCTGGTTGCACAAGAGTCAGCACTAAAAAGCCATCACTTATTTATATTTGTTTTATTTAACATGTATTGCTTGGATATCCCAGGTCTTGAAAACAAGTCTTCAGTGAAGGCAGATTTTTTTTTTCACTGTCATTTCCAGAGACTGGTGGGCAGACACCACATATCTGCGTATCACTGGAAAATGAGCATTGATACATGGCACCCCAAGGGATGCATTTTCCTGAGTCACAAAATACTGAAATAATGTGACTGCAGGCCTTCAAGGCTTTACAGAAGTTACCCTAATTGGTCTCTTATTTGCACTTGAAAATGTCCTTTTGGATGTCACCACTTACAATTTCATGAAATCTAGGTACTTCACACTGTAATAAGAAACAGACACTCTAACTTACACGAAAATGCCTGAACTATTTTTCCTTACCAAAGCCCAACCTCAACAAGATCTATTCATGCTGTAGATGCTCATAAAACTGTTTCCACTTTCTGAATACTCACGTTTCTGACTCTTCTGTTCTGTCATATCTTTGAAAAAGTTCACAGAACACAGTGCAATCGTTCCATTACAAAAACAGTTCTTAGCCAACGGTGTACAGCACTACAGAATCTCCTACTGAGGCAGCATACTAAGCCACTCTTGGTCTTTGCCAGTTTCAAATTCTACCTGGTAAAGCTGGGCAGAAAAGATGTTTTAAAGAGAAAAGTTTTGTTGGTTTTTTTATTATTATTTTTTATTTAATAAAGCGCAGAACAGCTAGCATTAAGACACTGAGGAAAGGTGAATAGAATAAAGCCAAGGCTGTCAAGAATATATATACGGAGGCTGAATATCTGTAGAGTGAAAGTCGGAAACAGGAAAACACCCCTAAAGGAAGTCTAATCAGTCTTTGCTTTTATCCTGTGGGGCTTTTTTTTTTTCTTTTTTTTTTTTTTTTCCTGGTAAAAAATTAGCCATAACCTTGTTTGTTTGTTTTTCAAATTCCTCCTAGCTCCCAGCTATTGCTTGTCCCACTTATCATAAAGATAATTGTGGAGAGTGGAAATCAGAAGCATGCCTCCTTGAGTTCATTATAGCAACTAGCATTAGTGGCACTGCTGCAATATTAACACTAGAATTCTAGAAACATTCTATTCTAACACTAGAAAAAAAACCAAAAATAGCATAGTAATACCTTGTGCTTTAGGTGCTTTGTTGCAGCCTGAATCCCAACAGAAATTACACAAAGGAAGAGATGTATCACACAGTTTGTAGGCAGCATGTTTGCTGAAATACATCTATTTATCTTCAATTAAAAAAATAAAAAAAAAAAAGAAATATCCAAACATACTGTAAGACAAAGAACAAATTAATTAAATATTACTTTTTATTCTTATTCATTCATAGGTCTGTACACATAAGAAATCTCCCTTGCTTAACTGTGAATTTATTTATTATGAGAGGACAGTGCTCCCTGCTAAAGAATCTTAATTGTTTCCTATATGTCATAAGTTGTTATTAGACACTGAGAGAGCTATATCACACAAGAGCTGTAAATAAAGATCACTGTAAGATGCTTATTCCTGTTTTCTTCCCTAATATTCTCAAACAAGTCCATGAATGGGGTACTTGCACTTGCTTGTTCTTTATTCAGTCTTTGGTAACAACACTGGTGTTACTGCAACCAACTCTATGAAATTCTGTTTGATTTGCAGTGGGACAGAACAGCATTGTTAGATGCAGTCAGCACAGCATCAATAAAAAGAGAAGGCTCAGCCTTCTCAAAAATTTACCTACAAAGTACATAAAAGAAAAAAATCTGCAAATGTAGTGCGTTTTTATTCAGATAGGATAGAAGTTGAGTAAAGAAAAACTTATAATAAACAATGGTTAAACAAGCCTAACTGCCTATTGCTGCTCTCTACAGCTAAATATATTTTGTACTGTTCATTGCTCATTCTCATTGCATTCTTTCAGAGCTAAAATTTATATACTCATAGCCATGGTGAGGGTATGCATGTTTATGCTATCTTATCACAGACTCAAAGGTCCCTTGAATTGATCAGTTTTTGAAATTCTCCTTGAAAGTTACAATCAGACCAAATAATAATAATGAAATAATAATAATAGAGACACAGATGGAGTCCAGCAGACAGTTGAAAGTTCTCCTTCCAGGAGTTAAGGAACACTTGGTTCAATGCAGAAGGACGTAATTTAAACTCATCTCTAACAAAGTCACAGTTACATATAAATTCCTGAAAGAAAAATAGTGCCTACATCCACTGGTAGGATTTTCGTACTGTTCGTCAGCATGTGGTATTTTCTGTAGCATGGGAAAGGAGGAAGAAATAGCAAATAGGATGGGACTGTTCACGTAAAACACAAACAGAAGAATTCACTGAATTTGTAATAAAAACAACTCCTGATTACCACCTTGATTTGACTCTAAGTAACAGGCTTCTGCCCTCTCACCCATTCTCAGGGGACTGTGAAGAAGTTTTAAGAATAAACAGGGCTCAAAGTAAAATGAGTATGTGAAACCAATCTGAACACATTTGCAGACGTGAATGTAGGTGGTTGCTAACTAGTGCACACATACAGTCCACATATACAGATGTGTGCATTGCATTTAATGACTTTCTGTTTCAAAGATTTTCTGGAATTATGACCACAAGTTCTCTTCCACCCCTTTAGATACACAGATTGCAGTTAAATGTACAGACAAGTTTCTTTAAACATAATTCAAGTCTTAAAAAAAAATAATCATACAGCCAAACTCTAAAAGATCAATTAGTTTTCATTGAAAATCAAAGCAAAAAAAATGGTAGCGTAGTTTTCCCCACATACTTTGTATTAACAGTAGGCACAAAATGATGAAAAAAGGTTTCAAGTTGGCTATCTCATTCACTGGAAAACTCTAGGCATCTCATTTTTTTCTACCACAAATATTTAATTAATTATCACCCCAAATAGTTTTCACTCTTTACCTCTTCCTTTTGCAGTGTCTTACTAATTTATCAAATGTGTGGGCTACAGATGGTTTTACCTATCAATACCCTGCAAAAGTCATGAGGTGGAATGCTTTCTATTTAATCACGAAAGACAAAAACACTTCACAGACTGATATCTACATTTTTTTCAAGCTTTGTCTCTTGTACAGGAGGGAAAATACTCATAGTCAGAAAGAGAACTGCCAAGGTCACTCTCAGTGAGTCCCAAAAGCTGGCTATAGATAGAGTTTATATACTGAAGTATTGATCTAATATCCTGCTTCTAACAAGGATATAAAGCCTGTGTATTCCTCAGAGCATCTAAAGTTTTGCTTCCTGGTTTACCCAGAACAATCTTAAGTCTCAAAAAGGCTGGCCACCTTGGGTTGTGTAACTCATACTCAAAATAACCTGGTGGTGCCAAGCTTATTAGGGAATCTGGTTGCAGAGAGGGAGTGCTCTGCAAACTGAAGTAAACGCTGGTGTCTGTGCTTCTGCAAAACAACTGAGGCAAACTAACATTATGTTTCTGCTTTATTTCTTTCTGTATAATTTTGGAATATCTCACACACCTCATGTTTCCTAGAACAGCCATTATTTCATCAAATTTCAATAGAAACAAATTGCTTTTACATTATTAAACTTCTTAGCGTACCAATAGAAGTACGTGTGCATGTATAGCTCTCAAATGATACACACTTATTTTGAAACCCATCTATTTCTAGAGAACTTCAGATCTACTCAAATAAGCCTTTTGTTTCCTCTTGTTTAAATGCAAGTTATCTCTCCTCAAACTATCTAGTGTTCATTGTTCTTTATTTGCAAGTGCTGAATGCACAAGAGTGCACCTTAAACCAGCCAAAGCCCAGCTAACAGCAAAACCAGATAATCTGTCTTTCCTAAGTGGATTTCTCTTGCAATTGCTAAAATCTATTTCTGCCTTGCCAAGACCTTGCAGAATATTCAAGTATTTGTTTCTGCAGAGACTTTTTGATTCCTAATAAGCAACGTCAATATTTTCAGACAAGCAGGTATGCAAATTGTTTCATACCATATACTGCAAGCATATCCATTCACCTAACGAATGGACTTTTAGTAACTAAAGGACTGCTATTCTTGCTATTTTTTAATTTAAAATTAACTTAGCAAAGGCTACTTACAAATGGGCAAATCAGCTGTTTTAGAGACCTGTTCGTTTCTGACTTGCCAAAGGCATGACATCCAAACACAACCTATAGCAATTAAAATGAAGATTACACTTCCTTTCACGTTTGATGTAATTGAAAAGCTATTACTGAAGATCATTATTGGGCATCATTCTATATAGTGTTTTAAAGTGACTAAAATTACTGATTTCTGTCTATACAAAATTTCTAATGTTTAGTGGAACAAATAGAATATGAGAACTTCCATGCATTTCCTGTAAATCACTGGAAAAAATCAGGCTTTTCAAAGAAAGTAGGACCAGATTTCTGGCTTCAGCAGAAGTATGCTTATCTAACAAAAGAAAAGTGAGAAGGACAAGTAAATTTTCTCCTGCTCTAAATTTAAAACTTCAGAGAAGTATTAGATTGCCTAATAGGTCCGTCTGCATCCCTTAACTTGTACATATGTAAGTCCAGGATCTTACAAAAAAAAAAAAAAAACACTAATAGAGCTGTAAATGAATAAAGATTGGTATTAGAAAATGATGGAACTATGCATATGTTTACCTCTGGAAGAAAACAGGAATACCATCAAGAAAGTAAATTGCTTGTACATTGACTTTAGAGAATATATTCTGTAAATTTGGATACTTATTAAAAAATCCTTTAGCACTAAGACAGTGTACTACTTTAAACGAGCAAACATCACTGACTTTTTACACAAAGCAGGAAAAAACATTGTACCTGCTCTTGCAAAGAGTTATCAGTAAAAATATGCATATGATTGCCCTATACCATTAACAAAAAAAAAAAAAATGTTTTGAAATAAAATCATTATAGTAAACTTAGCTGTTTTGAGGAAAAAGAGGTTAATAAATTAAAATAATCAAGCTAAAAAGAAAATGTTGTATTTGCAGTAGAAAAATGCAAGTGAATTGGAGTTAAGTTAATTTTAGAAGTAGAATTCTACTTAAAAGAAATATAAAACATATACGTATGGCAAACTAAATTTCTTTCACCTTTAAAAGAAGATTCACCAAATAATTTGAAGAGAATTGAATGCACACTGATTGGCAGTTAAATTCTTAAATTAGACTTAGATTTGTGAAACAAAGATGGCTCAGTGTACCTTCAAAAATATTCTATTTAGGATAAAAAGTATTTTTTTTTTCTTTTTTAGAATGCAAGAGAATTTGGAAAAATCTTTACTCAAATTTTTTTAAATTGTTAGCACTGACATCTGTGGAAATACAAAACCTGCTCTGTTGTCAACTAGCTCTTGAATTATCTCAGTTTACAAACAACTTATACATCTTAGACAGCAGAAGCAGGGTCGAGATAGAGTATGATAAACCTTCGTAACCTGCCCAACCTGAACATTACATTTGTAAAGCAAAGCTTATTTTATTTTAATGGTTAACCTTTCTACCTTCTCTGAAGACCTTATCCTTTCCTTAATGAAAATAAACTAAGTGATATTTTTATTCTGCTTTGATAAAATTTTCTTTTCTACTGAGAAAAAAGGAAAAAAAAATCTGAAAGTTTCAATCCACAGCAACAGATCTTGGGGAATTATGTGGAAACATTCCTTTTCTGTCATCTCCTATCCCATTCAGTCATCTCACAGGGGTTTGCAGACCCTGGGTTATGATTATCTGTAGATCCCCTTGATGGAAAAGCAGCATACAGATAAAGTGTTTCCTTTTTCTGCTTTCATCCTAGCACAACTCAGCTTTAGTTGAAAGAAGTTTTAACCAAGCAACTGGAACATGGCATCCCCATCACTCCTGGCTATATGATTCAAAAAAAGTCATCCTTTGCCTTACTGCTTATGTATTTCTACATTTCTACTTCTGTATGTATTCCTGTATTGTTTACACATCATAAGGAATGTTTTAATCGTTTTGGAGGTCTTCTGGAAGATGTTTGCAGACAACGAAAATACAATTTGGCTTTAAAGTAACCTAAGAGTGGTTTCCCAGTCATGGAGTGTAGCTTGGAAAAACATCAACGTCTCAGTAGAACAGCAGAGGGAAGCAGTGAGACAGTTCTAAGTATTAAAACACTAATATTTGATAGTAACAGAAGTTTCATGAGCTATAGGAACAGGTAAGTTTAAACTCATCGTATTAAAATGATGAATAACTGAAAGCTTCAGTGCACAGGCTGACAGCCAAAAAGGAAAGTACGCAAATGAGAACTACCATTTACTAGAATAAAGAAATATTTAGCTTACAGTATGTAATTGCCTGATTCTTCTTCCTGACTCAACTTCAAAGTTTTAGGAATGTCAGTGTGTGACATTTCCTTGTACTATCAGATACAAGAACTATTATCATCTAGAACGCTTAGCTTTCTAGAGCTCATAAATTACTTTTTAAAAACAGATTTCAAAGCCACGTGATTCACTTCACCTCTGAAAATAGAAAAAAATACACTAGACATTCCCTAAAGAGCAGCCAGAGCTAGTTAGATGAAATTTATTTCAATCTCAGCTTCTCCCAAACCATCTGTACTGAATACTATCCATCTAAAGAAAGAAGTTCTTTTCTCATGGTCACATGTATGAGAAACGATTGACCATACAAAACATGGCAAGAGGCCTTCTATACTAAAGTTTTCTACAGAATCATACAATGGCTTCAGTTGGAGGGGACTACACTCATCATCTAGTTCAAAATCCTTGCCATTGACAGGATTGCCAACCACTAGATCAGGCTACCCAGGACCCAATCTGACCTGGTCTTGAATGCCTCGAGAGATGGGGCATTCACAATCTCTCTGGGCAACCTGATCCAACACCTCGTCATCCTCTGAGTAAAATATTTCTTCCTGACATCTAACCTAAGGCTCTCCTCTTTCAGTTTAAACCCATTCCCTTTTGTCCTATCGCTCTTCTACGTCAACTGCACCGCTCAGCTTAGTGTCATCTGCAGACTTGTGGACACCCTCAATCCTAGTGTCTATGTTGTTGATAAAGACAGTGGAGAGCATTGGTCCCAAGATGGACCCCTAGGGGACACCACTCATGGCCAGCCTTCACCACCACCTGGACACTGAGCCATTAACAACAACCCTCTGGCTATGACCATTCAACAAATTATTTATCGACTGAATAGCCCAGCCTTCAAATCTCTCTCTCCAATTTAGAGATAATGATGTGGTGGTGGACCATGACAAAGGCCTTGCACAAGTTCAGACAGACGACATCAGTTGCCCTTCCTTTGTCCACTGATGTCATCACTCCACCATAGAAAGCCACCAAGTTGGTCAGGCACCATCTGCCCTTCATGTCTCTGTTATTTACCTTGGATCATCTTTTCATCTAATATATGCTTTAATATCTCTTCCAGGGTGATCAACTCCAAAACTGAGAAGTGAGGCTCAACAGCCTGTAGGTCCCCGAGTCCACTTTTGTCTTTTTCATCTATAGGCAAATGAGCAATTTGGAACTCAAAGCTTCAAAGTATACTTTTTCCTGCTTCTATTTTTTATTGATTTCAAACTAGATCATTTAATAATATTTAGCAAATAATATATTTACAGAAATTTATTTTTAGTAAAGATTTCTAAGAAATGTTTTGCCCTTTCTTTACTTTCTACAGCAAAAGAAGACAGGCATTTTTCACTTCTTTGTTTTATTTTGTTTAAAGAAAAATGTCTTTTGCAAGTCATGCTTATGACAAAGTCTCATTTGTAGAATTTGATTATATATATATATTTTGTAACTGACATAGAAAACTTTTAAGGTAAAGAAGGTAATGAAATATCCCTAAATGTAAAAATATGAAGGTCTGAAGTGTTTATGCCTGGGTTAACATGCATATGTATATTTGTGTACATAAATATACATTTGTGCATATTTGTGTTTGTATGCATGCGTATACAAATGTATAACGTATATATGTCATAATGAAAAGAAGATGCTGACAAATCTAAGGAAAGTGATAACAATACACAGATAGGAAAAAGAGAGGAGAAATCATTATTTTTCAGTGAACTAGTCTGAACTAAATATAAATACAGCAATTATTACCATTCCATTTATGAAACTGATGAATCTCTTGTAAATTAGAGGAAACTGTATGTAAGAGATTATTCTTTTGTATCATTGACTCAAAGTTTGCTGAGGAACAAGTCCAGGCAAGTCCTGGGCAAAGGTAGAGAAATCTTCTGTCTGGAGGATACTGATGGACAGGTCCTAGCTAAGGGTTGTGAAATCCTTTAAGGAGCACAGATGGACAAGGCCAGGGGCAACGAGAGAGGAATAAGCTGCTGCTAATGGCCGGGAAGCGGTCTTTTGTGTGGACTTATCTCGAGGAAGATGGCCATCTCAGGAGGTACGCACAGGACTCTTGCTCAAGCACCCAGGGATGTCACATAGGCAGGGAAAAAAGGAGGATAAAAGAGGGTCCAACAACCAAGAGGCTAGGGTTTTCTGCCATCAGATCCCTCACTGCGGACTGTATGCTGACGGACTTCCCTGGGCCTGCTACTGGAGACCTCCTGCTTCCTCCCGGGCTTACTCTGCGGCTTGTTCCTGGACCCACCCGGTACCTGCACCCTCTTGTTGCCCAAGACTGGCCTCGCTGCTCCTGCCCTTCGGCCTTGGTCCATTGGAACGTCGTGCAATGGGACTACTGCCCGATCCTGGTGGTGACTATCCCCGCTTTACACAATTCTTGCTTCTTTCTATCTTTTCTATCGCTCACCTTCCCTTCCCCATCACCCCAATCCGTAATAGTGTCCGTCCTCCCCTTTCTTCATCTCCCTTACTAACATTTGTAATAAACTGGTCGGACCAACATTTGAACCGTTGTTTCTTAATCTCACGCCGGGCATACATATTTCAAAGAACCTCCTCTCCCTCCTATAAATTGGAGCGAGACACTGTACTTTCAGTGGAGACTTTATAGGTCCCAAGTTTCTTCCCTGGCTACCTGTAGTGAAGGTCTTATGAGCCAGAAAGTTTTGACCAGCTGTCCTTGATTTTTTGTATTCCATATGTCAATTCAGCATTGATTTCAGTGCTGATACTATTCTCAGTTCAGTTAATTCTGTCACATTCTGCTCTAGCCTATTTCTCTGCAGCTAAGTTCCAATGACTGAGAAGGTAGCAATTATTTCTTGTACAACACAATTTCTAACTATACCATAAAATTGCTGTAGACAAAAATTTAGGATGGTATTCTGGTTAACTCTTATTCTCTGTTTGACATAGCAGACCTTTCCTATTGCATCCTGAGTTCTGTAAATCAACACTGAATAACTAAATTTATCCTAAACACTACAGAATGCCCAGCCTTGGAAAATCATCAAATCACCAAGGTTGGAAAAGACCCTGGTGATTCTATGATTCTGTGATTCTATGACATGAGAAATGCATTTAGTAAATGCTGTGTGTGTTTATACATGTGCGCATGTGTAACAGTCCAACCAAAAGAATGAATAATCCAGTACAATTAAATATGCCAAGATGGAGTATAGTGAGCAATTTCTATTTCAAATTTTATCCACATAAATTAATACATGGCATATTAATTGTACAAATTCTTCTTTTTCAGTATTTGAAACATTTCTCTAGACTTCATGACCCAAAACTGTCTTTCTAAATTTAGCTGGAAGAACTGCAAAAGTAAATGATAATGTACGTGTCACAATATTAAACACAAGCAGCATTTTAAATGCAAATTTTTGGTTGCAGTGCAAACGTTAAAAAAAAAAAAAAAAGTGAAAACAATCACACAGTGATGAATTCTTTATCAATCAGAATATGTCATGTGATTTTTCTAAACTGTGAAAGTCCTGTGTGCAATTAGAGGAGACTAGTGGGCACAAGACAATTGCAAGCAGAACTGACAACTTGTGCTGACCTCTAGAAATCTTGCTGCTCTTAAACAGTCAAGCAGTTATAGTTTCTAAAATGCTCCTTAAAAAATTGTATAAGGAACAACAACAACAACAAAAACCAACAGGATCCACCAACAGGATCACCCATGGACAATTAAAGGGTTACAAAATTTAATTGTTAATTCCCTTTGAATTTTTTACACATTAAAAAAAAATATTATGAAAAGGTGTTCAATCCTCCAGCATTTAATCCACTAAGAGACTTAGGAATTTAAAGGTATGTTCACTGATCAGAAGTGACTGCATTACCACAGGAAAGAATGCCAACATTTGCCAGTAGACGACTGGTAACTGACTGTGCATATGCTCTTTTCCTGTTCACTTAAAAAGAAAATTTTTCTGACATGGTGGAAAGTTTTTATACAGTAGTGAAGCATTTTGCATGATGACAGATCAAATCTCCATGCTGGAGTTACTATGTATTAATTATGATTGAGAGAGATTGAAAAAATGCTAAAACAATTTATAAAGTCCATTTTAAAATTAAGTTTCATCATAATGTTGGCAAAAATTAATTTTGCTCAAAAATTCCTGAGGGGAAAAGGGGAATATCATTATGTGAGAAGGATAGCTCACTCACACCAAACTGGGAGGACACCAACGCCAAGAGGACACACCTAGAAAACCAGAAGCAGAAGAATTTTCTTAGCAATCTTCCTGTCAACAGTGTTTCTTTGTTTGTTCGGAGTTGAGAACCAAGTTCCATTCATACCACAAATACTGTAGTCTTCTTAAGAGATAGAGCAAAAAGAATTCAGTGGAACTACCTCAGGCTGGCTAAATTCTTGGCAGATTAACTAAGTATCCTTCAGGAAAAGTAAGCGTAATTTTATATCATGATGCTGGGAGGAAGGGAGGATGGTATAAAGACCAGCATAATTTTGTTGTTGGAAAGATGAATTTGTATGCAGAAAAAACTTCTGCAGAATGATAACTGCAAGTTTATGTTGGTATTTAAAGAGACAACTTCACTGAAGTACAGTGAAAGTTCATAGCATGAACTGGCTTTGAGCAGGACGCTTAGGAGATTGATACCCAGGAATGTGCTCATCTGGTCAAATGTCAATTCTAGCTGTGAACATAGCCTAGGATAACTGCTTTGCAACAGTGAGTGAAAAATCACATGCTCATAAGTAGACATTTCAAGACTTTCTGGAGTGAGGAGGACTAAGATCATTGCCAACTTAAAAAGAAGATGCCTATGATCTAACTTTCTTAATTATCTTCTCCGAGTCCACAGTATTTAATTATAGAGAACAATTTATATGCCTTACCTAAAGGCAGGTTTCAAATGAAATGCTGTTTTCTGAATGAGAAAATAACACTCTAATAATATCTGATCTAACGGGAAAGAGAAACTCTTGAAAATCACCATACTCTCTGAATATCTCCTTGAGATGAATCAAAGGATAATATTTACCAAAAATAAGAGTCTGATCCTCAGAATAACATGAATGGATTTTAAGTGCCTGTTGATCACATTAGGCAATCCAGTTCAAAACTGTGAAATCTAAAGACTCCATTCACGTGCTTTCTATTCTCTAGAATTTGAATTTGAAGCAAGTAATATCCAAACTTCAAGTTTTCACATTTTTAAATTTTATCAAGCTCTCAGTTTGGACCATAAAAATTCCCTAGGCACCTGTATGTTTAGTTACAGACATTCCTTATCTGTACCATCTTGAGAAGGCCAAATGGCGATGATTTTTTCTGCTGTGAAAAAGGTACTTTGAGATTCACAGAATATTCACTGAGCTGTCCCACCTGCAGGACTCACCACAGTAGGACTTCTCAGAGCTTATCTATAAAAAATCAGGTTCCAAAGGAGGAAAAGGGGAAAAAAAAATAATTATAAAAAAGCCAACTACACTAGTACACTTTACACCAAAGCATAAGTAGCTGGAGTATTCAGTAGATTCTGAATCAAACCTTGCTTAATAACCCAAAATATTTCAAAATAGACTATGCTCTTTGCACTAGATGCAGATAAGATATTTAACAATATTCTGCTCACATCAACATTGGGAAAATATAAATATATTGTCTTTTTTTTTCTTGCTTTTCCTGTCTACTTGGAAGTAAAACTTGCCATTATTTTGTATTTTTATTGCAGAAAAGATACTGTTTTGAAATACCAAAATAAAGAACATATCTGTCAGTATCTTGAATTTATATACGCTTACGTGAGTATATCTGTCCCTGCTCATCTCAACACTTGATAGGGAGTCTACTACTAAGATGTAAATGTGCCTGTTCAATTAAATTTTAAAGAATGACTTTGTATAGAGAAATAAATAAATAAAAGGAGGATGTCCCCATCTGGTCTAACAGCTTTTGTGACAGTGGCTAGTACCAGATGACTTGGAAGCACACACTGAATTTCCCAATAATCTAAAATCACTACACCACTAGGAACTGGTTTTCAAAGCCGGGCAGCTACTGGGCTCATTCTATGTGAACACAAAGAATTTGGACTACTTAATTTCCTTACATTTTCAATGTATTTTATTGTTTTTGTTCTCATTCCTGTGCTTACATATGCACACACGCGAAAGAATTTGGAGAATTTAAAAAGCTGTCTCTGACTTATCTCCTTTCTGAAATGGAATTATGTTCCTTGCTTTAACCTACTTATCATTTGCTAGACATCTCCCTCATCTACCATATTTTGCTACTGAACCTGGGTAATCAATGCAAACACTGCAGACATGTGAGAAATCACTGAATAACAAATGACTAACAGTCTGGTCTGACAAAGATATTCTTCTCAAACAATATTGCGTGTTTTCATTGAAAACACTGACTGAATACTTATGCATGCCATCTATCTCAAGTGGGCTGTAAGAAGAGGAGCGAACTCGAACTATACTAATGGTAATTAACAGTTGCTTGGTTTGGTATTTTTGCCTATCTCAGTTGGTTAAGCTGGTGACTCCTTTGAGTTATGCAATGTGATCCTTTCCAAAATAAGTTATAGTGAACTGTAACCAAAGAACAAATTCACATTATTCCTTTTTTTAAGTATAAAGCTAAAATCAAAGGAGGTGTATAGCACAGACAGACAGGGAAATAGTGCCAAACATATGAACCTCAGCTAAAACCAACAACACCCAATGGTTGTCAGAAATACTTTGAATGGTATTCATTGAAAATTAAAGCATGCTCTGAATTAATGAAATGCATTTCAGTCTTTGGACTGATACAGGATAAAATTCCAAGTGCTTTTTTTCCAGTCAGCAAGAAGAAAAAAACACATCAGAAAGGTAAAGGATAAGAAAGGAGACAACAATCAAAGATCCAATGACAAGTAAAATTGAAACAAAATAAAACTATTGAGTATTATGCCATTAGTGTGTAGGACAAATGAGACTGAAGCAATATAAAAATTAGCCAGACAGAAAGAACGAAAACTTTAAAAGGAATGACATCCAGAGTTTACTGGGCTCTTCAGGAACATGATTTATGCCAGCTGACGGAGTTGTTTTGGTACTAAAACCCTCATGCTTGTAAACCACTTCCTAGACTGAACATGTCCCCACACAAGATCTATAGTTTGCAGCTGACTAGGCAAATGCTCCATGTACATAGGAAAAAATACAGAGCTCTATGGTTTCACTGTAATAATTTGAAGATTGTATGATATTAAGGAACAAGAGATAACAACTAATGTAAGAACAACACAGAGCCACACAGCTTAACACAGATTCAAATGGAAATTCCAATCTACTAATTCAGCAAAGATTTTAACATACAGAAAACAAGGTTTGTAATATATTGCTACATGTATTGCAGGAGTGCAATGTATTTTTCTAGCATTTGATTAAAAAAAAAAGTTAATTTTGTCAGATGAAACAAAGGAAATCTAGCTTGCAAGAAATTGCTTACATACACTTCATTTATGACAGAGATTCAGACCTGTGTAGTAGAATAAATACAAATAAAACTGCATAGAAAATATCTGTCAGATTAATTTCTTGATTGCAACTGACAAGCTACATAGACACCTGCTAAGAAGACGCCAAAAGTGTCCACAGAACTTCAGCTGGAAAGCATAAAGAATTCTTTCCCTTGGAGAAGGGACAGTGAGTTAATACAATTCCAAAAGCAAAAAATATATCATTAACAATATTATTAGAACTCATAACAATTAGGAAGATAAGAAGATGAGATTAAAATTCAGGAGACCAAAGCTCACCTTTAAACCAAATCAGCTCCTTTCACTCCCGAACTCTCAGAAAGAGGGACCCAAGGAAATTTTCAGAACATCTGGCATCATGCTTATATTTGTACTGTTGACATAGAGGTCTTCCTAGAACATGGTAGAAGTGGGTATCTTTCTTTGAGCTCACCAGTTCTCTTTTTAGCAGCCTGTTTCTTCGCAGGAATCAGTCTTACAACAGTGCAAGGACTGAACAGGTTTTCACTACTTTCACATGGACCAAAACTGAGCAGAGAAAAGCAATAAACTATTAAGACTGATGGGGGTGAACTGGAGGGAAAATATTTCTAGTTTATTAGCCCATCCTCAGGCTAAGTCTCTTATATTTAACTGTACCATAAAAATAGCAGAACTTCATAAGCCAAAGTTTAGCTAACCATGTTGACTTAGTAGCCAAACCATAAAATCTTATTACTTTGGTTTTCTAATGGACAGACGGTGTTCTCATGGCTTCAAAAAAAGCAAGACACATTAAAGATTTTACTCAGCTCTTATATATTTCAGCAAACAATGTTGACATCAGTGTCTTAAAAGGTCACACTGACTAAGAAAGAAACAATGAATAAAGAATACCTCTGCAGAAAATAAAAATCACAGGATGTTTGTAGCAAAGAAAAAGAAAAAAAAAAGAATCACGCTGGTAGCACTGAAACTGGGCCATCTGGAGTTGAGTGCTGCATTGCCCTCCCAACCACTTGCTTGAGGCTTATAAACATCATAATCAGAAAAGCATGCTTCAAGAGGGAATAGAAACTGCCCCAGGTAACCATGCCACTGTTAAACCATGATGATTTAGACCTCTGAAGTAAATAGGCCACAGCTATTACAAGCTGAAGAAATTAGGATAAGATAAGGTAATACTGGCAAGGTAACGTCTTTAACAATTTGTAAATGAAGAACATTGTAGGCACTCCTGTGGAGATTTTCAAGGACATAGAAAGAAATCTCCAACCTGTAACAAAACTCTGCTTCTGTTCATGCTTTAGCAGGCAACATATTGCAGGACAGTCAGCAATATGGTATTTTTCTTTCCTTAGCCTTGAGAGGATTTCACTACCAGCCTTTTTTATTTTTTTATTTTTTTATTTTTCTAAAATTAAGCCTCCATGAAGTAGTTTCTTACTGGAAACGGTGAAAATAATCTTAGAGAATTCTAAGGATGGCAAACCAGCAAAAGAGTTCCAGTTCCAGCAAGGCAAGTGGGTAAGATAAAATTCCCTACAGATTAGTATATTTTGACAGCTTCTCTCAAAATCTCATCCCAGGTCTGATCTGCTGCTCACTAATTACCTGTCTTGTTGCTCAAGTGTTGCCCCAAGTGTTCCTTTTCTCAAAATCTCAGTTTGCTGCTTCTCTTTCCTGCTGTTTTAAAATAGTCTATTCTCTGTGTTCAGAGTGAGCAGGACACTTTGGCACACCGTAAGAAGGCAAGTAAGACTCAGGCAAGACATTAGAAAAAAATCAAAGAGTAAAAATCGTGAAATACTGGGGGAAAAAAAAAAAAAGAAGGATAAAGTAGTGTCTACTTAAAATGTCTGTTTTTCTAAACCTATTCCCTCTTTTAAACCACAATGAGCTACAAATAGGAATCTAGCATATGTCTTATTTAGAATTATGTTCCCCCAGCCAGTAGCACTAAAAGAAAAGCTACTTCTTACATTCAACATGCAGCCCAGTTAATTGGTAGAACTCAGTCATCCTCAAGGACAAACTTGCTTCCGATGCATTAGCTGAGTTTTGAGATTCCAGTGCAGGAAACATTTGACACATCTGTGTATCAACAACTATATGACTAAAAAGAAAGACTGCAAATACAGAAATAACCCAACAAGTCACTAGTGGAAGATTTTCTATGTAGTAATCTCATCTATTTTAAATTAAAACAGTGGAAAAAGAAGGGAAAAATATTCTTGTGATGGAAAAAATATATTTTCTCAGTAGTGCCATCTTTGTAAAAGAAAGTACGTGCCCATGTTTCTGTAATAGCTTTAGGAGACAAAAATCTTCTTTTATATATATATATATGTAGGGTCCAATTCAGCTATACTTTGTTCCTGTTTTATGCTGGTGTAGCTCCCTTGATATGCTTGTGTTTTTCTGGAAACAGACTAAAGGTGAGATTAATCACATTATAGGCAAATACAACAGATCATTTTTATCTTTTTATCTATTAACCTAATTACAGACTTTTTTTTTTTTTTTTTTTTAGGAGAAAGTGTTTGTTTAGAGGTTCACAGTAGCCTAAGCCTTGTCATCTTATTACTTAGAATATTACTTATATTCTAGAATAAATGGCAATTTATTTTCACTAAAACCATCAGAATGGTTTGATATTTATCACCTTGTAGAAGATCTGAACAGATAACACAACCTTGCTGGAGAAACAAGACTGTAGGGAAAAATCTTCCAGCAAAAACATGAATCACTTCTACAAAATATGATGGCATGATGAAAAAAATAAAGTTTGACATTTTTAATTTCAAACTAAAACACTGCAGTGTATCCAAATACTGGAATACTGCCAGAAGAGCCTAGTACATCACCTGCAATACAGGCAATTCCGGCTCAGCTATTGCTCTACTTAAATAAAAATTAGACCATGAAATCCCAAATATGCATTCATACACAGTCTCAGAAACACCTTCCTGAGCTCAAGAAGATTTATTTGACCTCTATCTCTAGCAGCCTGAAAAAATCCTGTGCATTCTTTCAGCCATAAAGATGTCTTCCTATTTTGTCAGATCCTTCTCCTAATTAAATTTCTAAATTCTGTTTTCTAACTAAGCCACTCCAGATGTTCTACTTTGCCCATTTTTGGCACAGATAGACGTCACAGTTCTCATTCAAGCAATCCAAATAAATTTCAGATAGTGTTTCCTAACTAGACAACATGACTGCAGAAAAAAAGTTGTATAAAAAGTGACGCAACATGAAAAGAGTAATAATATGTGCGATTATATAGACAAAGCACACTTAATGATGACCTTTCTATACACACATATTGCTCTGAAAGCAGTGCCTGCTATGTATTTCCGTGAAAAATAGTGCAGATATGAAGAGCACAATAACGCTATTTGATAGGAAAAAATCTCAGCTACAAACCACTGTTTTTCTACATTGTCACCACTATTAACTATGCTGCTCCTGCTCCTTCAGCCGCTGCTCCTCCTGGGCCTGCTGCTTCTCCCAGGCACGGTGCAGTTGGTCAGCCAGGAGCTGCTGCTCCCACTTTGCTGACTCTTGCCTATGCATGTTCACCACTGATAAATAAGAGCCCGCATGCCACGCTCATATGAATCTGCACCAGTGCAGGTGAACCACTGTCTCTGCTACCACTGCTGAAACACATCACCTACCGCTCACTGTGCTCACATCCACTCTCCATAAACATTTACCAAGCATCAGTGAATGTCAATGGCTGCAATTTTTGACTCATAGAGGAATTCAGTTCCACACCTTTGCTTCATCCACATTTCTGTGTCAGATGTCATTCTGTCAGAATGCCCCTCTGCTGCCATCTGTCACATGGCAACAACATATAAAGGAATACTGTTGGGAAGTTTCAGCCTTAACTGCTATACCACCAATATCTGCCTCTGATGTTGTGAGCCAACAAAATAAAATAGAAGGCATTACATTTGGAGCAGCACTTGTAGAATGGCATGATAGCCATTTACTGTCATCAGCCTTGAAAATTAAAAAACAAATAAATGTTAAATAATAAAAATAATTATTCAAAATACCTGCATCCATACATCTGTGCATTGCAGTTAGGTCAGTGAATGTAATCCAATCAGTTTTGGTATCTTTTATTGCTTTGCTTACAAAATCTGGGCAAAATAGAATGTATTTAGAAATGTAGTTCAGTTATATCTTATTAACTTAACAAACACTGATTTTATCAGAATTATTCATAGCACACCCTCTATCACTGCAAATCCCTAATAACTGAATGCAGTTATGAAGATGAATGTTAGAAAAAATTGGAGAGCTTGGGTTACTTTCTCTGAGTTTTTCCCTAAACTACCTCACTACTCAGTTCTATTGAGTGCTAGATTGTTTTGAAGTGTGCATCCCACTAAAGCTGGAGGTCTATTTGTAACTAACTTCTAAAATGATGATCTGATCTCTTTTCTGTTACATCTTGAGTTCCCCTCCCTCCCCCCCCCCCTTTTTTTTTTTATTTTTTTTTTTCTGTTTTGTTAATGGGAGGTTATACTTATGCCAATGGCGCACTGGCTTGCATCAGGAATGGTGTGGTGAGCAGGACTAGAGAAGTAATCCTGCCCCTGTACTTGGCATTGGTGAGGCCCCACCTTGAATACTGTGTTCAGTTTTGAGCACCTCAGTACAAAAAGGACATTGAGGTGCTGGAGCAGGTCCAAAGAAGGGCAACAAGGCTTGTGAAGGTCTTGGAGAATATGGCCTATGAGGAGATGCTGAGGGAACTGGGGCTGTTTAGCCTGGGAAACAGGAGGCTGAGGGGAGACTTTATTGATCCCTTCTTTCACCTGAAAGGTGCTTACAGTGAGAGCGGAGCTGGTCTCTTCTCACTGGTGACAGGTGACGGGACAAGGGAAAGTGGCCTCAAGTTGCACCGGTGTAAGTTTAGCTTGGATATCAGGAAAAACTTTACAGAAAGGGTTGTTAAGCACTGGAATAGTCTCCCCAGACAAGTGATTGAGTCAACATCCGTGGATGTGTTTAAAAACCGTTTGGACGTGGTGCTCAAGGACATGATTTAGCAGAGGACTGTTAGAGTTAGGGTAGTAGGGAGTGAGGTTGAACTTGATGATCTTTAAGGTCCTTTCCAACCTGAGCAATTTTGTGATTCTGTTATCCTACTAGATGACAAAGAAAATGAATCACTTGATCTTTATAGACAACTAGATTCTGGTTTCCAGACTGAATCACTAGACAGTATCAAAGAGCATTCAAGGAAATGCTAAATACCATTACCAAAAAAAAAAAAAAAAAAAAAAAAAACAAGGTAGGGGAAAAGAGATGTAAGCTAAGTCCTTTTGTCATGCAAAGCTTAGAGTATCTTTCACTGTGCAAATGGAACACAGAAGATGTTATTGAAACTTGTTGCTCTAGAATGAAGACAGTCAAGAGTAGAAACTTCAAAAGCTCAGCTTCATTTCTCAGATTGGTAAATCGAGAAAAGTAGAGTGTCACACTCAGGTAACTGTATTGTTTTCAAGAGCTGTATTAAGTCTGGGCTTAGAGATAATTCTACATTCTCTATGCTCTACAGCATAATATTTGATATCATATCTGAAAAATCAAAATAAGATTCTTGATATAGCTACATTAGTAATGATCTGAAGTTTATGGCATACAGTATGAAACACAAATGTCTAGGAACAGAAATCATTTGCTGAGAAGAGTTCAGCATTGCAGTGTCTGCTGCCTCACTTTTTCTATTCTATCTTATGGCCTCCATTTCCTCACATAGAATTTTAAATCAAAAGTAAATACACAGAAGGCAATGGAACAGTATTATAGTAAAGCCTATCCAAATGGAAAGAGAATTCAAGATCCTCAACCTAACCTTTACAGAACCATAAGCATTTCTTTTTATATCTCAGAGAAAAAACAGCAGAGGTCATTAGGGATTTAGACCTGTTCTAATAAAAATTGAGCTCTAGCACATAAATACAGTGAAAAAAGGAGTTAAGAAATATATTTTTTTCTTTTCCTTCAAAAAATATCTCAGAAAATGTATTCCCTATTAAGTGTATGTATTAATTTTGTCATGAGCACAATGGGCAAAGAGTAGCTATGTTTTATTTTTGAATTTGATTAAAATTTTGAAGATAATGGTAGGAAAACATGTTTCCTGCTAATTCCACAACACTGACTATTTTCATCTACTTGAGCCAAATAAAGCAAACAAAATGCCTGTGAAGACCACAAATGGCAATGAAATTTGTCTCCCCAATACATTTTGTCTGTGCTGCCATTTCTTCCAGCAGTTGCTCACTGAAGAAGGCAGCCAATGCATCTACAGCTGCTTTTAGCGTTCCAGGTGGTAAGAAGACAGTTACAGTTTGAGGTTGGTAGGAAAAATCTCATGTTGGAGATTAGAATAATCAGTCTCCAGAACATTCACATGCTTTGCACCAGACATAGTGCTACAGTAGCTATGCAGACAGTCTGTTCACAAACTTAACTCCAGTTCTCAGGGAGGCAGAGCAGCTCCCCAGACGTGTATGACACAGGTGGCTTTCACAATTTGGTTTCCAGCTGGATCGGATTGCTGATCAAGCTGATTGCAGTTGCCTGCGTTAAAGATGAGTGGGAACCAGGACATCTCTTTTCTGAAATTAATGGGATTAATTCTTAACTTTTAAATACATTAAATAGCTGGTAAACTGAGCAAAGTTATATTTACCATAACCGGATATAGTATCCAGATTTCAGATGCTAGAGTCTTCACTCTGGCTTGCACAATGCCTTTAAAATAGTCAGTATGGCCTTATGCTGGGGAGTTTGAACTGTTAGACCTTCACATTCTGAGTGATGTGGTCTGTTGCCAGCATGTGCATTTAAAAAAAAAAAAAAAAAAAAGATGAAATTCAGTAAAGCCACACTGGCTCACTCTGTATGTGCAAAAGCCATAAAAATAACATTAAAATGTATTGTTTAATATTCCAAGAAGCTTTTCCAATGCAACACTGTTTGATTGACTAGTATAGCAGAAAAGCACACAGAGAGCCTGAGGAGAACAGGCTGGGAGTGGCATATGCATGATTACACCATCAGTTTATTTCAGTTAGTTTTCCTCTGGGTTTATTGCAGTTGTTTGTTATTTGTAAATGAATGGCAATATATTCCATCATTTAAAATTAAATTTGGTGAATGTTAGCACTCGTGAATCTAGAAGATGAATTGCAGTGGTTAGAGCCACAGACTAAGAAAAATAATCTTGATGGTCTTAAACTATCCTGTTTAAAAAAAAAAAATGAAAAAGAACAGAGATGTCACTTGTGAAAACTGCTCTTGCAGAATCAGTCATAAAGAGAACAGGAGGAATAGTAAAGCACAGTTGCAAGTGTTTTTATTTCAAAGAGCTGAAATCAAGTCTTAGCGGTTCTTCCCCAATGCTGAAAGTGACAAGTGGAACTGAATTTCAGCCTATGCTATTGTTGTTCAAATAAAAGACTAACATAACCTTATGGCTTCTTCACTCTTGTGTACATTTTTTCTTACCCACCAGAAACAATAAAGAACAGTATTAGCTTTGTGTCCAGTTGAAAATGGATTCATTAAGAACATATGATGAGCATTTTCTTTTTCTCATTTCTTCTACTATTACAGAGATCCAGTAGAAATTTAATATTGCAAGAGGCAGTGCAAAGTCTTAATTTATCAAGAAAGCATTAAAATATCTAAGAACAATAAACTTTGCTTAAAATTATTTTTAATAATGACCACTTTTTCTTTGAAACTCTAATTTAGCATTGCAGTAAAATGAGCAAGTAAGCAGAGTAGGCAAATGAAATGAATTATTTTTTCTAATTTGTCAATAAACTAAAATAAACATTCTAGTGAATGAAATCTAGATTTCACCTGGACCTAACATCGTAGGGATGAGAATCTTCTCTCTAGGAAGGTATCCTTCTGCCAGCTAAAAGATCAGGAATATTTTTTCACATGTACCTCATAAGCTTTGTTTCTGGTCAACATTTCCCAGATGCCGCTATTCTGACAGAGAAACAAAACTGATTTTTGAAAAAGACTCAGAAACTAGCAGCAGGCTGTGTGTCAGTGGGTTGTTGGAAGAATTGAGAGAGCTGGGGCTCTTCAGCCTGGAGAAGACTACAGAGGGACCTCATAGCAGCCTTCTAATACCTGAAGGAGGCCTACAGGAAAGCTGGGGAGGGACGTTCTATAAGGGTGTGTAGTGACAGGATGAGGGGAAATGGCTTTAAACTGGAAGAGGGTAGATTTAGACTAGATATTAGGAAGAAATTCTTTACTGTGAGGGTGGTGAGACACTGGAACAGGTTGCCCAGAGAGGTTGTGGATGCCCCATCTCTGGAGGTGTTCTAGGCCAGGTTGGATGGAACTTTGAGCAACCTGGTCTAGAGAGAGGTGCCCCTGCCTATAGCAGGGGGTTGGAACTAGATGATCTTAAATGTCTCTTCCAACCCAAACCATTCTATGATCCTATGAAAGGTGGGCTCCAAGTCTACAGAATATGGATGGTACTGTCTTCCTACTTCAGCTCCTAGTGGGCTGACATGAACAGAAGCGCATCTTAGGGTTGATCTTCTTGGGAAGCTCGTAATTTGCAGTGTAGTAACTGTTCAGCACTAATTTAACCCACTGACAAAAATTAAGCCATGATCTTAATACCTGATCCACCTTAAGGCTTTCAATCACCTTGCAGAGTACTTTGTCTTTGATATTCTTACCACCTCACCTACTCTTTCCATCAGTTCATCTTATATAAATAGTCCTTAGTATATAAGCCTTATATCAATCTGGAATTACCCTTAATTAAAGGACTCTTAAAAATGAAAACTGATTTGCATTTGCAGGAATAGCCCTTATTTAATTTATATCATTTAAGAAGTAACAAAAAGCAACTAGAGATAGCAGAAAAACGTTTGTCTATGAATGTCGCTTACACAAAATATGCAACTATTTTTTTAAATAAGAGTTCAAGTACTGTAAAAATTTAAGATACACTGAGTTTACAGTCTAAGCCCCAATACTTTACTGTTCTGATAAGCATTGTAATTTTGCCAGATGTTTATAAAATTACTTCTGTTCCTCTACAGAACATGGACATGGTAAGACATGCAATTAATGAAAATACATTTTTACTTCCAGGAAAAAAAAAGTACAAAGTATACCTTCACACACTAATAAAACCTATATGATTTTACATAAAGATTATGAATATAAATTGCAAATGTCAGTGAATTTAGTCAAAGTGGTTCAGAGGTGTGAAAGGAGTCCACAGTTCTAAGAAGACAAGTTTCTCTTACTGCCCTTCTTCCTTCTCTTGCTTCTACAAATGATGTGATTCTGTTGGAGAGTCTACCATTCATTTGGAATGTTGATGCATTTATCTATCCAAACCATTTAGACAACAAGTCTCCTGTGTCACCTTCTATGCCATTGGTCTCTGTTTATGCATACCTTAACTTACAAACCCACACAGCAGGCAGATAACACATAAGGTTAATAACTAGCAATTACAAATGTGGTACATTCTCTCTGACAGTGGCAAAGCTGAAGAGACTTTAACAGAAACTGAATCAGATGCTTTGCATAGCAAGATCTATATTAAATGTAAAATTTCAACTGTTTCCTCCATTATCTTTTATATTTGTATTTCTTAAAGCTAAGCAGAAAGTTTATTGCTTTAGAACTGAAAAATTAGATTTTATATGCTCATATGTCTTATGAGATCAATTATTTGGAATTCAGTGTCATATGATAAAGAAAACCTACCTCTTCCAAACAAATAGAATTCGTTATTTATACTTTCAAGCCACAGTCATTAATTCTCAGTGTGAATGAAGCATGGTTTAGAGCAAAAAAAATTCAGCATATGTTTTGTGCAATATTTTTTGCCCTAAGATGAATCAGACCTACATTTGTGTAATTTCTCACCTGCTCTTTGGTTGCTTCAGCTCTACCATCTGTGGGGAAGAAAGCTGCTTTATCAACAAATATTGAGCTACATTCTCAGGAAAAAAAAGGAATTCAATGAATGGTTTTATGAATAGGCTGTCTGAATTATTCATTACACAAGCATTTACTTTTGCCTGGTTAAACACACAAAAAGAATGCTCATTTACAATCATATGTTCTAGTTCTCTCCAAAATAAAAATTCATTCTGAGAAATAATAACCAAATTAGTTAATTTTCATATGTACTGATACTCATTTATTCTACAATATCAGCTCTAGCTTGTGCACTTCATTTTGAAAAAAATAAGTTCATAGAAAAATTAATTATTGAAAGATTAATTCCTTTTTTCAAATGATCTAAATTGTTTTTCTTAGCTTTTCAAGAAATATGATGGCAATATGAAATATGATATATAGATGTGTAGAAATATAGAAATATGATGAAATATGATGTTCATTTTAACACAAAGGACTTTAGAAAAAGGTTATTTTATTATTACTATTATTATTATTTGATTTGATGCATCTGAACAAACTGGTCAATCAAATTTACATTCTCTAAGGAAAAAAACCTTCATAATGTGGACAAAAGAATTCTCAAAAATATTTTCCAAACAAGAAAATGCCTACTTAAATTTAAAGTTCACAGTGAAAACTTCAGCTCAAAAGAATAAAACTCAGAAACTTCTTACGAAGAGAGAGTTTGTTTGGAGATGAGGACAACCTCAAATGACAACCTAATGAAGGGTTTTCTCAACAGGCTTGGCACAGTGGAGAAATGAGAACACTAGGCACTAGGCTGATAAGCTGAATTAGAACCTCTATAAGAAGTTTCATCTTCAAATTAGACTGCCCACCATTAGTGGCATTCATAATTATTAACAATGATGATGGTGTATGCAGTGGCTAGGGGCAGAGTAACATAAGGAGAGGAAAGGTGGTTTATATACTTTAGAACAAATATAAATATATTAACCGAAAATTCAAGTCACATCAGAGTGAAAAGCTACCAAATTAAAATTGGCATTAACATACAATAGCAGGCAAAGGCAGACCCTCCAAACATTTATGTCTGTAAATATAGCAGTGAATAAAAGTTCATTTCAGCCAGCTATTTCTTCTTAATCAGAAACTTCCCTGATCACCCCCCCAAAGCTGCTATGCACAGTCTGTCATATGAAAAGCAGTAGAATAGTAGACATATCAGAAAGCTTGATTTTTAAATTCAGTATTTAAAAAATAAAAAGTAAGAGTCATTAGAAAATGCTGACACAAGTTAGAGGTGGGAGGATGAGAAAGAATATTAACGAAGAGATTAAAAAAAGCTATATACAAGATGACTTAAATTTCCTTACTGCTCAATTTTATGGCTCCCTTTTTCATTCTACTACAGTCATTTTAATTTGATACCTTTCATATAAACAAGTTTTTTCATCTGGTAGATATCACTGAGAGAAAAAGGAACTTCACAAGTGTGAGTGACTGAAACAAGTCTACGTTATTTTTTCTGACCTTAGTGCTAATTGGCATCAAGTTAAAAAATATATATATATATAACTCCAACATGAAAATCAAGATGTGCTGCTAAGAGCCTTCATCTGAAGACAATTCCTGGGAAGCTGCCATGAGGAGAATGGTACTGGGAGAATTTTTTTTTTTTTCTTAAAGAAAACTTTTTAAAAGCTCATCTGAGTGTGAAGGAAGATTGCAAAATTTGGATGAAGGCCTACTTGGCTCAGCAAGGAGCTTCTTGATAAAAAAAAACACTAGAACATAAATAGAAACAGTTAGAAATGGTTAGGGAGCAAAATTAGAGTATAAATGAATTGTTTGTGTACTTAGGAAGAAAACATCAAGAAGGCTAAAATTCAGCCGGAGCTAAACATATCAAGAGATACTAAAAGTAACAAGAAGGGAGTCTACAGGTATGTCCGTTACAAAAGGAAGTTGGAGAAAATGAAGGTGTGTTGCTGGGTGAAGGAGAGCATAATGACTATAAATGAGACAGGAAAGCTTGAAATTGCCAAATTTTCTGCTTTCAAGGAAAGTTGAGATTCAACCTACACCTCCAGAGGAATTAGCACATGAGAAGGCAACAGGTTAGAGGCTCCCTAAAGAACTTGCTTGCATTCAGATCTGAGACTGAATGGAATTTCAGTAAGGGCACTGAAAGGGTTGGCTGAAAAATCTTTCTTGGTTTACTGACAGCAACATTCTTGCCAGGTTATCAAAAATTGAGAAAACCATCTACAGTATGTCTAATGATATTAACAACATGGACAGATGCTGGAGAACAAGATTCCCAATCTCCGTTTCAGAAATTATTGCAAAAGATTGGTTTAGAAAAAGAGATGTACCCCTCAGATAAACAGTAAGATAGGCTGGAAATAGGATGGCTTGTGTGAAGGTAGCAGCTGTAATAATGATGTGCAGATCAGATCAGATGCAGTAGATGACTCATTTCTTTGGCCTTCTATGGTGCCTAGCATGCATAGTTAATTCATTCTCCAGCACCCACATGCTAAAAATGTCTCTTTTAGTGTGCCCTCCAGGAACAGAGAAGATTTAGGATATTTCTCACTAATTTCTGTGGCTTTAAGGCACAGAAATGTTACTTTTTTGATAGGAGGAGGAACAAAGGGCCTTACTGAAAGAAACAATTATATCAGTACAGAAGGGTAGTAATTCAGACTTGTCACTTTCCTCACAGTAAAACTGGACAACAAGTACAGATAACCCTTCATCACACTGATCTTTTATTTTATTTTTTAAAAACATATCAGGTTTAGTACAATGGGTTTATGCAACAAGGTTTTGTTAGTTGAAGCGTTACAGAGGTGGCCTGTGTGAGCAGAGTCCAGCTGCTCCATGTCACACCAGAGCCAGCTTTAGCCAGCTCCAATGGGACCTGCTGCTGGCCAGAGCTGAGGCACAACCAACACTAAGTGTGTCCTGGGAGAACAGATATAAAAAAGGGAATAAATGCTGTGAAACAGCAGCTGGGAGAGAGGGGAGGGAAATGGAAGAGAAACAGCCCTGCATACTGCAAGGTCAGTGCAGGAGGAGCTCCAGATGTGGAGCAGAAGTTTCCTGCAGCTGAGGAGAGGCCCATGGAGGAGCAGGCTGTCCCCCTGCAGCCCATGGGCATCACACAGAGCAGAACTTCAAGTGAAGTCATGGAGAAGTCCAGGGAGCAGCACTGGAAGGAGGCTGCAGCCCCTGAAGAGCCCCTGCAGGAGCAGGACCTGGGCTGGAGCTGCAGCCCATGGAGAGGAGCCTGAGAAGGAACAGGAGGCCTTGGGGGAGCTGCTGCCTGTGGAGAACCAGCTGGAGTGCTTTCTGAGGGATGGGTCCCATGGTATGGAGCCATGTTGGAGCAGGACTTGACGAGTTGCAGCCTGTGGGAATCCCATGAAGAAACAGTTCGGGACAGACTGGATTCTGTGGGAGAAACCATGTGTGAAGTAGGGGTAGAGAGTGACCATGAAGGAGCAGAAGAGATGAAATATGGGCTGATCATAGCTGCAACTCCCTGTTCCACTGTACCATTTCTAGGGGGAGAAGTAGGTGGATGGGGAATGAAGGAGATTTTAGTTTGCTTTTAGTTTCTCACTGCTCTAGTCTGTTAGCAATAGACAACAAATTACATTAATCTCCCTACACTGAGTCTGTTTTGTTTGTGACAGTAATTGGGACAGTCCTTATCTCAACCCTTGAGCCTTTTTCCATCATATTTCCTCCCTTTCTTCCTTAGAGGAGGGAGAGTAAGAGAGAAGTTGCAGCAGTTCTTCTCTCCATCAAGGTGAAACTACCACATAATCACATGTTAAAAACCAAGTTAATAGTAATTACTTTCACCTTCCCTTATAAATAAAAGTTTGATTATGATCAGGTAAGACTTTATAGAATCTTTCTGACAGCGAAGCAGTCTGTGAGCAATCACACCCACTTGACTGTGTTAGTGTCTAATACATGACGTATTGAGTTTTCATAAAATAAACGTGCAAAACGTACACTGGATATTATTTATGCATTTGTTCTCTGAAACACACTGTAATGCTAGATGTAGCAGCGTGAACATATGAGCTAGCATTCCTACAGCCAGATTCATCTGCCTTTAGGGAATATTGCATCTGGATCTCTTATGAAGTACTGCAAATGACCAAGAGCAGTAAGCTTTCTACCCTAAAAATAGATCATCTCCTGCTTTGTTTCAGGAGTTAGCATTATGCTACAACAGACTTCTGAGATGTCTCCATAACTCTTGGCAAGCAATCACCGACTTCTCCCCTCAAGGTGCATAAAGAACAAGAGCTACAGCTGCAATGAATTGTCCTACAAAACGAATTGAGGTGAGCAAGATTCACTAACTCCCTAGATATCAGCTGCTTCATTTTTCTGCTGGAAAAAATAATCGCATCTTCTTGAGTGTGAGTGGTAAGAAGCCTAGACTGAGTGAAATAAGTATAACCAAGAGAAATGAAACTTTCAGCATGACCTTGGCAAGAATGAAGTGAAATTGCTAAATGAGGATTGCTTGCAATCAGGAAAATAGTTTCATTCTGACTGCAAATGAGGAATCATTTCTTGGGGATAAAAAAGGTGATGCATCATGCCAATAATATCATTGCCACTATAGCTATAATGCCCAGTGATATTTACTTAGCTGGATATTCACTCAGGCTAGAGTATCAGGTTCCTTATAGCACTAGAGAGCTCCAGAAAGTATGTAGATTAGGTGGGATCACACGCTTTTTCAAAGTACCCTGATCTTTTCGTTAACTATACAAAGAATAAAGCAATGAAATATGATTAAATATTTAACTAATATGGATAAAATTTAGAGTTATTGTAATCTACCCTAAGTGATAGCATTTTTCATAAGATAAAGAATAAATGAAAATTTTACAGATTCAAAAGGGAAGGGAGGGTGGATAGCGTACAGAATGCACAGAAGCATTCTCAAGAGAAGGTCTATTTACACCAAATATTATAGCCATGGTGGCTTGTTTTAAGACAGCACAGACAAAATGGTATTAAATCCTCCTAGCTCCATTCCACTCAACAGAAATTTCTGATGATTTTTAAAACCTTTTTGCTAAACAAGGAAGGAAATTTGTGTCCCATAAATCATCCTGTTACCCTTCTCTCCACGCCTACCCCCCCCTCTTTTCCAGTGAAGAGATACTGGTTCCAAAGATGCCGGTTATTTGTAATCTTATGCAATTTAATGGAGCTTAAAACCACAGACCAGCAAATTTTGAAGTATTTTTTCTCAAACTGATCCATGCACCATGGAAAACAGGGAAAGAGTGGAATCTTTTTACAGAAATGAACAAAACTGAACAGAGACTGTTGGTCCTTCTGAATAAGCACTGAGGCCTCAAAAGTACAATCTTCCTTTGGTGACTCCACAGAGATATTACTTGAGCTACTTAAAAAATATGCTTATATTGAAGGCTACATATTAGCACTAGAAAAAAAAACTGAAAAAAACCCTCCGTATTATTATGTTGTCAAGAACGCAAAAACCAAAGAAAGGATAATGATATCTTGAGGATCATATCAAAAAGGTAAAGAAATGGAGGATAAGAATCAAGATTTGTTGTTTCATATACAAGATGACAGAATCAATGGAGCACCTTGGAGTATTCAAGGGCATGGGCAAATATACCACAACTACATATTAGAAACACTGATGTCAACGGTCCGGTAGTAATTACAGGTAAAGACAATCTAAGCGAGATCATCCACCAGGTTCAGAAACACCTTTTGGCAGATACTAGAAAAGATTCAAGGAGAAGTAATAACAGAAAAAAAAAAAAAGGCAATTTCTTCCTCTCCAGAAATCTTCATTCCTGTCCCCCAAACCCAACATCCTATACTACCACAAACACTTAAAGCATGATCTTAGGAACCACATACTGCTTATTCTTGAATCTTCAAGAAGGGTCACACTCAAGAGAATAAGACTAAAATTCATCCAAGAATTACGCTGAGAATTAGAAGTGATAGATATTCACCAAAAAAAGACATTGGAGTGAAGGGCAAAGGCTTAAAGATGGAATACTAGAGCATAAGGGCAATAGTAACATGTATCCTATACATTTATTACACAATTCTCCTGAGAAATAACTGTTTTTGTTATTATCTTAGCTTGACTGGTCTGTCCTTGAATTGACTGGTAAACATTCATTCCAAAAATGTCACATGGACATGAGATATTATTTATGAAATTTAGCAGTCCTATTTATATTAAATTGTTCTCTCCTTACAGTACTTTGAGAACAATGAACTGATCAGCAGCTGGTCTACATTATATATCAAAAGCTTTGATTTTTCGGTTGCTAATTCAATCTATTCTTTTTTTTAGAATATTTATATATTTTTATATTATTATATGTTATTAGTGCTCATGGTGACAGCACAAATATGCTGCTTCAAATGTATCATTTGAACATGAGCATAGGACTGATTCTACCTCACAAAGCATTCAAAACATATGTTTCTGGACAGCTTGAAAGAATAGCATATCTAAGTTGTGATAAGACAGTCACTGCAGTGCATTCCATTTAATGTAGTCTTTAAAAAATAAAAATAAAAATGTTCTATGATTGATTTAGTCTTTTAGTCAGCACTGTCAAGAAGCTGGTATGAAATTTAATTAATGGGAAAAGATTGTGAAAAAAAATTAATTCTGTTATACCAGCCCATCTGAGATAAAAAAAAAATGTGTGTGGTATGTGCAAATTCTGCTAACAACTTTCCCCTGAATGTGTCCAGAAGAGCTCCACCAAAGGCTAAGTAAAATTGCCATTTTCCCACATATATTTTCATGGTGTATCTCATGTTCCAGCAAATTTATAATGATCCAGGCTGTGGAATGAAAATCACTTCAGATTTTCTTGTATACAGATGTAATGAAGGATATATAGACATGTTTGATCCTTTTGTAGACATCATTACTTCCAGTCAGGAGACCAAAGCATTCTTTCTTGCATAGCATAATTGCCAAGCAACTCCTTAGATTTATTCCATAGTTTCCATAATTAATTTAGCAGAATTTGTTGTTGATTATTTTTACTGCCTTTTCTTTTCAGATCATTCCTACAGATCTTCCCTCAGAGAAAACCTTGATTTCAGATTACAGAGATTACTCAAAACTTCTATACTTCTTATTCTGCATTTTTAGGGGAAGAATATCAGACTATATTATTCTGCTCATTTTGTTTTAACTTGTCTGGAGGACAAGACAGACAAGTAAAACAAGCAAATTAAATAATAAAAATTATCTCCTTACCATTTTGAGGTATTATATCATGCTAAAATTTCTTGTGTTGTTTCACTGAAGAGAAACAAATCAACGGGGAAAAAAAAAGAAAAAAAAAAGGAGCAGGTAACGAATCTGTATCGACGCACTCTGATCAGCACTCTGATTGTAACAATTCCCCTAGTGCAGTCTAAAGAAATCCTGAATTCAGTAACATTCTTTAAAAGAAATATTACATTGATATGATAATGACAACACATCCTAGATCAGAAAGAAAGTAAAAACAAGATGATATCATCTACTCTGAGCTATTTTAAGGCTATTATTATAACTAGAATCTAGAAATGGCCTCTAGACAAAAACATAGTCTACAGGCCTAGAATTATTTTCACTTTTTCCTAAAGAAGGAATTACTCAATGTCTGTAATGGTAAATTTTCTCCTTGACTAAGTTTTCATGACAGTGTGAAATGCTGCAGAATATAATAGTCATGTCAACAAAAACAGTCATATAGGGGGGAAAACTCCTTGAAAATTGCCTATGCTTCATTGTTTAAACAGCTTGTTGTGAAAGCAGACCTAATATCACTTGCAGTTTAGAGACCTAAGAACATACAGATAACAGGTTACCTCTTTTTAGTCTTGATCTCATTTTTATTTGCTTTTCAAGAAGGAATTTGTATGTTGAGCCATGGAAAATAGCAGGTCATGTGTCATTTCACTGATGCGATTGAGAATTTTTAATATTTGAATTTTGCAGAATTATGGTGCTGGGGCCCATCTTATTTAATAACTTTACTAATGACCTAGATGAAGGGATTGAGTGTATCCTCAGTAAGTTTGCAGATGACGCCAAGTTGGGAGGTGGTATCGATCTGCCTGAGGGTAGGGAGGCCGTTCAGAGGGATCTAAATAAGCTGGATTGCTGGGCTGAGGTGAATGGGATGAGGTTTAACAAGGCCAAGTGCTGGGTCCTGCATTTTGGCCACAATAACCCCATGCAGCGCTATTGGCTTGGGGCTGAGTGGCTGGATGACTGTGAAGAGGAAAGGGATCTGTGGGTGTTGGTTGATGCTCAGCTGAAAATGAGCCAACAATGTGCCCAGGTGGCCAAGAGGGCCAACAGCATCCTGACCTGCATAAGAAATAGTGTGGCCAGCAGGAGCAGGGAGGTAATCATCCCCCTGTACTCAGCACTGGTGAGGCCGCACCTTGAGTATTGTGTTCAGTTTTGGGCTCCTCACTACAAGAAAGACATTGAGGCCCTGGAACATGTCCAGAGGAGGGCAATGAAACTGGTGAGGGGTCTGAAGCACAAGTCTTATGAGGAGTGGCTGAGGGAGCTGGGATTGTTCAGTCTGGAGAAGAGGAGGCTCAGGGGAGACCTCACTGCACTCTACAACTTCCCGAAGGGAGGTTATGATGTGGAGGGATTTGGCCTTTTCTCCCAGGCAACAAACAGAACCTGAGGAAATGGCCACGAGTTGTACCAGAGGAGGTTTAGGTTAGACATAAGGAAAAACTTTTTCTCTCAGAGGGTGATCAGGCACTGGAATGGCCTGCTCGGGGAGGTGGTGAAGTCGCAGTCCCTGGCAGTGTTCAAGAGACATCTGGATGAGGAGCAACAAGGTATGGTTTTGTGGCTTGTGGTAGTAATGGTAATGGCAGGACGGTTGGACTAGATGATCTTATAGGTCCTTTCCAACCTTGAGATTCTATGATTCTATAGACTTTTGTAGATACACAGATTAAACAGGATTAACAATATGAATACTATGCAAAACAAGCATCTGCACTGTTTCTAGATGAATTCTGATGAATTTTAAAACATGGGATTTCTATTCAATACAGAGTATTGTTACCAAGAAAAGTAAACTCATCAGCAAGACATACTTCTAGAACTCCTAGATGTACAGTGAAACAATAATGATGAACAACTAGCAAGTACAACAGAAGCAAGGTCTTATAAAACCAAGCTCTTTTCTCATCAGTTAGCCATGAAAATGGGTTTGAAACAGAACATCTCAATAGGGCATGAAAACTGTAAGTAACTGATGCTAAACACCAACAACATCCATGTAAAAAACAAATCTGGATGTATTTCCAAAGCTGGGAAGCATTTCAGCATTCATTTGCTCAGAAAGACAAGTATATCCAAAATTACTCACACTAACAAAGTAGCAAATGACACGTGAGGAAAGGGTAGTCCTGCCCTATTTCAGAACTGCAGATTCCATTGCTCTGCACATCACTTTTAAAGTCACTTCTATGCTTGGCTTGACATTCAAGAATCAGTTTAAGTATATTCTCCCAGTACAAAAATAGAATCATATTTGCTATCTCACAGAGGTCTCATGAATGTGCTAAATAGGTCTAACTTAGGATTTGCCTTGCTGGATAGGTGTAGACAGCTGTATGTGCATTCTGCCCTGGCCAAAATGTGCCAGAACATGAGCCAGCTCCAGTACAAAAACAACTTAGCCACATTATCAAGGATCTGATCTGGAATTAATATATCTATCTCTCAACATAGACTAAAGTTGAAATAAACCTTCTGTTCATTTGATGTCTAAATATGATTTGTACTGGCAAACAAAGTAGAAAAGCATACTGCAGAAATATTTCGTTAAATGGTGAAAGGGTCAATTTAACTGTAAATCTTAAAAAAAATCCAAAATGGCAACTATCATTTTCTCTTAATAAAAAGGCTAGGATCTGTACCAGTTTCTTTAGCAAGCAGGCATTCTTGTAATGGCAATCATAGAGCTCCACCACTAGCTCAGTGAGGCCTATAAAGCATCATGAGTCATATGGCTTGGCTATCTCTTGCAAGCTCTTCAAGACAATGTAGATGTAGGATGACTAAATTTGGCTTAAGTTCATGCTTCTGTTCATTGAAGAACAGCTTCTCAAACCAGAATTGCAATTGAACCAATGGATTCCATAGGGCAACCAATTCCATTTCAATGAAGTCAAGTGCCTAAATCCCCCGTTCATATCCTTAAAAACATATGGCAAACCCCCATGGAGAGAAGGCTGATTTTTCAGGAACTGTAACTGCAGTACTTGCTAATTTTAACAGAAGTGACAGGGCTTGTAAAATCTTTTTTTCCAACATTTGCCATATGATCTGAAAATCTTCAAGCATTCTCTTGAGGATTCTACTTCTGTGTTAAAAACAGTTAGTTAATTTCAGCAACATTTCACTCTGATACATGTATTTCTGTTTTCCAGAGAGATAAAGACTCTTCTCAGTTGCTGCAGTGGTTTCAAATGAGATGTATCTGATCCTCAATATTTCCTCAATGGTAGAAAAATCAATTCTCATTTCTAGAATGCTTCAGAAAATTCAGAAAAAATAAAGAGAAAGAATAATTGGTTCTAATAGAGGCTGATGCTTTTTTTCAGCAAAACAAAACAAACTTTTCAACACTCAACAAGGAAATAAATGTGAAAGGAACTAAAAGTACCAAGAGGAGTCTTTTTCTACCTAGAAAGAGTATTGAGTGTTCACAATAGCATCATCATCTTATTACGTGACTCCAATTTTCTGTTTTGAAAGCAATTATTTCAGAAATAACATTAACCCCTTCCTAGCATGCTAATTACTTGTACCTTATTTACATTATTTTTCATGCTGTTCTTGAACATGCATGCATACACTTTGCAGAAGATTAAAACCTCGTGCAATAAATAGCAAGAAGTAATGCTGTCAAAAATATAAGTCAAGCACAGAAAAAAAATACAAACCAAGCAGAGCTTATGCTATAAAGGCAGTGTCATCACATCATCTTTCTTAATAGCATCTTAGTTTTTCAAGTGGGAGTGTGGAGGGTGCTAACCTTGGGGGAATTAAGAAAAGAAAGCCTAGGAGATGTTTAATTGAGTGAAGGAAAACACAGGAATTACAAAGGGAAAAAAAGGAAAATAAGGAAAATAACTGAAGATAGGGAAAAAAGGAAAGGAAAAGGAAAATAACTCAAGATAAGACTGGGCCAAATATGACTTTGCTGGACTACTATTTGACTTCCACTCTACATGGAAGAGAAGGCATCACAGATGCTTTTTTGTTTTCTAAATCCAATTGTTGCAACAAGAATACAGTGATTGTTAAAAGAAAGCAAGAGCTCAGAAATGGGTCAGAATAGTTCAGAAATATCATTTCTTCAATACAAGAGTGAGTGATCACTGTGCTGAAACGATAGGCCTTCCCTTTATTAATAGATAACTCACTCAGCCTAGAAATGAGTGTAGGGTTTTCCTAATCCTGTAAAAATAAGCAAATGGGTGAAAGATTTAGCTTGTCAATCATATGCTGTTGGAAAGGTGAATATAATTGTTAGTGTTATACTCTAGGAAAGATATTACTTTCCCATTCACTGTACTTTGCTTAGACTGTTTTTCCAGCACTCTGACTCAACTGTCTGCAAACATTCAATTATACCCTGAAGCTATTTCTAGAGAAATAAATGAGGTCAGCCTTCATTGGCAGAAGCTTGAAATCATATAAAATGCTTTTGGCTTTCATTACTTGCAATCAACTGTTTGAGTACAAATAAAAATTCAGCCCAGCATGAGCAGCAAGAATATGAGGATCACTACCCTGTTCAAGTCTAACTGCAGATGTAGTAATCTAAAAACATAAAGGGTTAAATGTAACAGAGATACTCTCTATACAAAACATAAGTCAAAGAACGTTTCCTATAAGGTAGGCTGTTGAGATTGGAGTGATCTGCAGGTATACACTATTTCACTTGTGCCACAAATAGTAAATTGCCTCAATTAGAAGCATGAATTATGTACCTAGTTACAACATTCCCTCTTCATATGCAACACGTAGTGAATACCATAACCACATTAAGAACTATTTCTTACAAAAAGCTCACACTAATTTATAAATAATTTGACTTCTATTTAAAAATTACCTTCTAAACTATCATAAATTTATTTAACATATTTATAATTGTTCATTGAATAAATTTGGTCACTAAGTCTTAGCTCACAACCTAACCATGAATTTTAGAGGAAATTTTCAGTGGCTTACATTCAGGATGTTTTCTACAGAAAGATCAGGAAAAACTCTGTGGTGCTTCCATCAGATTGGCAATATAAAAGTTTGTAAGTACAAACACAACACACCAGCAGCCAGGTATCTATTAACAGACCACAGAATGGTGGTCTTGTTATACAATAAGCTATCTAATATGCTTTACAAGTAGACATATGACCACTACTCTACTAGTACACATTTAATAGTTAACCAATTTTAGAAAAAACTTGTCATTTATAAATAAGCCAAAGATATTTCTCACTTTTTTTTTTCGCATATTCATCCAAATCTTCTGAATAATAACTAAGAAATCTGTGATGAGTAAATGATACCACTCTGACTGTGATGCCTCACCTCTTTGAGAACACATGCACTGAGGCCTCACAAGAGACAGACCATGATATTCCATTCATGTGACTTTCAGCCAGAACCACAGTTTAACCACCACAGTGGAATACTGTAATAGGTGGGATTATCACTCCAATTTGCACCAGCAGTTCTTTTTAGACATGGAACTGCACTAATACAAGTAAAAGAATGATTTTCTGAACACTCAGTGTTCAGTAACAGTATTATTACCCATATATTGTCACTTCACTCGTAAATAAGACATAAAGTAAGTCTCTTCTACCTCAGTCATGTTTTCCATTTTATTTTCTTTTAAAGTGTTCTGCTTGTCTTTTTAGGTTTCCAGCCTGTGCTGGGTTCAGTTTCAAGCTTTCAATGAAGTCAAAGCAGAGAACAAATTTAAAAAAAAACATGCCAGTCTCCTACAAACCACAAGAACACAGGATCTGGTGCTTTCCACACTGTCAATATGTCAAGACTTCATAAAATTTTAAAACTCTCAATCCAGACTCCATGCAGAAGAATAAAACTTATTTTCTCTTTTTTGGTTACAGAGTTCAGAATGCATTTGAGGAATATACAGCCCTCCTCACCAACCTTGATTCAGTACTGTCAGAGTCTTGTTTATAAAGATATATATAAAATGTTGGAAACATTGCTTCCTATATTATAATTGAAATATCTGCAATTGTAGCAGAGCAGGTCTAAAATGAGGACTATTATTACACAATTCCAGCTTCAATTAGCCAAGAATAATGTACCTCACAGTTTATAGTACATGGCATTTTATGGCAAAGAATTGTTAAGAAAAGAACAAAGAACTTAGGAACTGAAAAGAAAGGCACATGGTACGGGTACACTCCAGCAAAACCTATCCACCAAAGATCATGCCATATACTGCATAATGAACACCGTCTGGAACTCATGCACAGTGGAACAACTGGTGCAATTCTTAGTTTACTGAAAAGCTTTGCAGATGTTGGAACAACATGGAAGACTCAGACTTTAAAAAGACAAAGACAATTCAGGAACCCACAAACTTAAGGAGGCGATTTCCACAACATATCTTTAAAATTTAGTCACATTTCTGTATAAGGATATTTTCTGTTTTCCCTTTTTAAACCTAAGAGAGTGGGGAAAACACACAAAAATTTATCTTACAAAATATTTTGGATCATCATTTCAATGCTACTGATTTTCCAGGATCAAAATATCTGCTATAGTGTAAGAAACTGTAGTGTTATTTCAGAACTACATTGAAAGAATACTTTTCATGTTTTAGACAGTACTGCGGTCATGATAATTAATTGTTGAATAAGACTGCAAAGATTACTTCTACTCATTACTCAAGAGAAGAGAAGTGAATATTTGCCTGGGGTTAACACGCTGTTTGGTCCTGAACACTGTGATATTCTCCTATGGATTCTGTGAAAAACAAACAAGGCAGATTTGATCTGTAAGTTAAAACAGGCCTGGCTACAATCTTGAAATAACACATTTATAACAAATAACATTTTGCCTTGCACATTATCAGTTTCTTTTGTTGTTGTTGTTTTGTTTTCATTTGAAAAAATGAAATAAAGCTGTGAAAACATGATTATTGGTCTTGCAAAATTAGTGAGAGTATATAAAGAGCTAAACTGAGCACTGCTTCAGTGATCAGGATCAGATGATTTAATCTTTTCTTTTCCATGTGAGGCTTTAGGGAAGAATTGTCTACAGACTCCTCATTACAATTTATCACACGAATTATCTGAAAGGGAGATGGGATATAGAAGATGCTATTTACTTCCATTAAGATAGCTCTTCTCCGTATAGGCTGGAACAATAAGACCAATAAGAGAATCACACTGCATAGGACCTGACAGCTCCCAAAAGTTTCAAGACAAAAAATTCTTTCCCATTCAAAGTGATTTCCACCTTAAAGTCTTCAGTTCTTGAGGAACTATAGAGAAGCTATTCAGAACTTCATGTTAGAAAATATTCAGAAATTAGTTCAAAAAGTAGTTGTTGTGAAATAATAATGAATTATTATAATGACTTAGGAAAAAAGGAAGGCACCCACTAAGACGTGCATATTGTTTCCTTGAAAAATAATGCTAGATCCAGTATTTTACAGGCCAGCAGAAGGTTGGCTGAGTCTCATGAAGTAACCAGCAACTTCTCACTGTACACATCTCTGGTTTTGAATGCTTCTCCTTCTATTTAGATCAGAATGTCAGCTTGGAAGCTTTTTTCTTTCTTCAGTAAAGAGTTAGTAATCCACAGGGATTTTTGTGAGATACCTGAATCCCTGATAGCACTACATTTCTATCTATTAAAAATGCCTCTCCTACCACCTCCAGCCTTAACACCGGAGAATAAATGTAACGTCCTAGTCATACTGTGTATATGAATTAGTTCAAAAGGCATGTTGCATCTTTAAAAACTGGCATTTAAATACCTTTGCCTTGTTAATTCAGAAATAATGAATTCAAATGTACACTATGCAGAGGTACATCTTGTAGGTGACAGTCCTACTGTACCCCCAGCTGAATGCACAGTACCTTTACTCCTGTAATACTCTACAGACAATAAGCTAAAACTTCAAAGTGTGTTTCAGAAAAGCTTTCTAAGCTCCTAAAACATTATTCTCTCTTGGCCAGTTTTACTAATGGTAACGTGTCCTCTCTGTACACTTTGTCAGTCTGTCTTCCTGCAGTTATACAAGAGCTTGTCAGATTTGTCACAAACAGATGGATGGATGCTGAATCCAAAGCATTTGCCACCTATAGAGAGAGATGGAACTCAATGGGAAGATATCCAACCAACATTTTGTGCAGATGTGATGCAGAGTCCTTGAAAAATATCAAGCCATATCACGCTCCTTTCTGTTTCCATTTGAAAACTTTGAAAAACTTGCATTTCCAACATGCATTTAAAAAAACCACAATAATAATAAAAATTAGTCTATGGAACAAACTAAATGTGCTACTAGAACTGCTCCAAAACTTTACTTTATGCCATGCTATATACATAGGCACTCTACTCATCACATTTATTTAGCAGGAAAGCTAAGAAAGATCACAAAGAACCCATTAACTTTAAATTGCTTTCAGGGGTAATTAGAAAGCATGTCAGCTCTCTTCTCAATATTTTAAAAGGAAATTTTAATTCACTTCTGCAAGCAAAAAGTAGCAAAGCCAATGAATGAATGGAGATTCAATAATATTATATATATATTATATCTAGTTCCAACTACTCCGCCATGGGCAGGGTTGCCATCCTGGCAGGAGTCTGGAGAGCCAGGAAGTGCCAGCCCTGCAGTCATTAATGAGAGATGCAGGTACTCTGCCAGGAGAACAAGGTCAGGCAGTGAGAAAACCCTGCTGATGAGAGGACTGCTTAAAACATAGGAGCTTCCCTCTCCATCTGGCTCCCAGGCAGGATGAACAATTTGACACCTCAAGTCACCAGTGACTTCTGATTGGTAGTACAAAGTGGCACTTACTGAGTGCCAGGGAGGTGGTACTCAGTCATCACAAAGTCATCAAAGAACAAAGGCCTTGGTTCATACCCACAAAAAAGGGCAGGCAGCAAGGGGAACGTGCTAACTGTGGGACAGAACTTGAACTAGAAAAGACAAGGGGGAGAAAAAGGACATTTTCTAGCCCAAACCCTTCTTGTCAGTTTCAGAAGACCCCACCTGCAGCAATCTTTGATACCCAGGCTGTTTGGTCACCTCCACCAGCCCCTGTCCCACTGAGGTCCTCCCCAATCCTAGCACATAGAAACATAGAGTGATCTGAGTAGAAAGGAATCCTTAAAGTTCATCTAGCCCAACTCCCCTGCAATGAACAGGGACACCTACAGCTCCATGCAGAAGATGGGGCTCAGAGCCCCATCCAGTCTGACCCTGAATGCCTCCAGTGACGGGGCATCTACCACCTCTGTGGACAATCTGTGCCAGTCCCTCACCACCCCTATTGTAAGAAACTTCCTCCTTATATTCAAGTTAAATTTCCTCTCAGTTTGGAACCATTTCTCCTTATCCCTTCACAGCAGACCCTGCTAAATAGTCTGTCCCCTTTCCTTCTTACAGCCCCCTTTAGATACTGAAAGCTCTCCCACTCTCGGGTCTCCCTGGAGCCTCCTCCAGTCTTCACATGTCCCTCCTCTGGACATGATCTAATAAGTCTTTGTCTCTACTGTACTGAGGACCCTAGATCTGGACACACACACACACTCACGCACATATATATCAGGTTCTGCTTACCTGCAAACAACAGCCAGAGCACATCTTCATGTTATATTTTATATTGGCATGCCACAGACTTGCTTTCTTATAGCAATGCAATTTCAGTTCTCCATATCTAAAGGAAAAAGTGTACAACTACTCAATCAGAAGTTGACTTTAACTGAAATGCCAACCTGCCGTGGTATGAAAGAAGTGAATGATTCAACTTTACACTAGGCCAGACTAATGCTATGACACTAATTATGATTGAGAACCAGACAGGTTTTTTGTTTGTTTGTTTTTCCTGCTGGTCTTTAATATTAGCAGGTATGCTTTTAAATACAAACTTCATCTACAGATCTGTAACTTCTGTTGCATCCTAACTCAAACTATGAGTCTAATCTTCACCATACTCAACAAAGAACATCTTTGAGATGTGTCATACTAAAAATGACAACTCTTTCACAGATGAGAAGAAAATATACATTTTCCACAAGGAATAATTGGACAAACATTGCCCTCAATTTTCCTATGTACAGCCTGAGTGAAGTAATGAAGGAGAAAGGACCTTTATCTCTTTCTTTCCTCTACTTCTTCTCCAAACTCATACACAATGGAGGAAAACCTACTTTAGAAAGGACCTAGGTATTTCAGAGTGCAGCATTGACTCCAGCCTGCTGCTTCTAACACTGAGTCACAGATTCACAATGAATTGGTTGACTGGTTCTCTTACTGCTTCTTGGGAATAATTATTTTGAAATGTGTTTCCACTTGTCTGACAAGTACCACTGGTACCTGGTCACTGACTGCGTTTAGGACTGAAAAGGGAGCAGGCTCAAAAGCCACCAGAAAAAAACACCAGATGACAGTTTTTCTCCATTTACCTCTCCTTCTACCCATAGGGGTGTGCTTTGGGTAAGATTCAGTCTTCTAGCTTGGGTTTGCAGTAAAACAAGAGAGCGCTGTCCTTTCAATTTCTTCTAAGTTAGTAAAAGCTCAGGATCACTGGAGCTGAAAACTAATTTCACTGAGGACTTTTGTCCCATTGGTTAATAAAAGCCATGAAGTTGCACATTCATCTTATTTCTATAACTGCATCACTGAGTACCAGGTCTGCCTGCACAAAGGCAGAACGTATTAAACTGTCCCTGGCATTTTTCTCAAATGAGTATTTTGTGCTTGCTAATACACAGTGGAAAATAACAAAGATAGAAAAAAAAAAGAAGAAAAAAAAAAGGATAAAAAAAGTAACACCATACACCTTCCTTTTATGATGTCCTATATTTATTACTGCATAAAACTCACCTTAAAAAATTCACACCCACTTCAGATATATACAAATCCTGAGGTTAGTAGCAACAAAGAGTTTAAGTGAGGACAATTGCCACAAAAACTATCTTAATAACACGCATCAACTACTTTCAGGTGCTTCAGTACACTCAGTAGATAGACTATAAGGAATCCAATTCTTGATTTTATTGCTTATATACTCACTTCCCAATTAACATCAAATTCTTACCAATGATTTTGTACTGATAACTTCAAAAGCATTAACTTCAGCAATATTTATCAGACACTGACCTAACTAAAAACAAGTTCTTATAGCTGAAAGGTAGTTTACAGTGCACTGCCTGACAAAAATAACAGACCTTATTAACTACTCTTTTATAGTCTTATCTATGCCTGCAAAGCAAATCTTGGAGGTTCTCCACAGCAATGAGCATTTCACACTCCTCCCCAAGATAATTATACGGAAATGCTTTAGTGAGATATCATCATGAAACTGACTGTCCTCCTATTTCCGTCTTCGTAGTTGAAGGCGCAATACTGTCAACCATGTGTCTGTTGCTGTGTTCTGATAGGTACAGAGACACACAGAAGACATATATCAGAAAACTGATTCATATTCTCTTCTACCAGTATTACTTTTTGTTACTCGGATGAAATGAGCTCTTAGTAAAATCCAAGAAACAGAGTGCTGAATGATTTGTGAAAAATATGTGCATTTCCCATTATGTATCTTAGGAGTGTGCATTTTCAACCACTCTGAGACTAATTGAAGTGGTAAAAGATTTAGCATTCTCCCATGAAGTCTCCAGGGATATGAATAAACAAGTAAGATGATTTATTTCAGTTTGTAGTGAAAAATGTGACTTGTCTGAATGATCCAGTATCCTAAATTAGGAGCACAGTGTTGTCAGTTATTTCCATTTGCTCTTCTGTAAAATGATACGATCTTACAACTGAAGTGTGTGCCACATCTGCACTTTAAAATGGCTTTAAATCACATGACAATAATTTTGCAAATGCAGAACATTATAAATACTGTTTTCTACTTTTTTTTCCCATAAATATGGTCATCTTAATTGCAAAGGATAGTCAGAAGGCAACCAAAATTGATATAAAATTCAACATTACAAAATTAAGATTTCCTTAAAAATCACAACAGTACCAGAAAGACTGCCCATTTTAACAATGTACCAAGTGCTGAAGATACAGAAATGAAGCTCTAGATAGTTGTATAGAACTACTAAGTTAGAGAAGCTACATTCTGGGAAACATGAGCTTTCCTAGTTTCTATGAATGATATATATTTAGCTACTGAATAGAAATAAATATTTTCAAGAGTTTAAAGTTTAAAAATGACAGGCTAAGTAGTACACTGAGTAGTAATGTTAATTCCCGATTTCTGGAGCTAGGCTGGGGGAAAGGTTGTTCCGTTACCTAGACTATGCAGAAGTTGCTCTTGTCTGTTTGGTGCTAGAAAAGACAACCCAATGGAGTACACAAGACTGTTACTTGGAAATACAGTAAAGTTCCAGACATAATTTTTAGTGAAGTTAATTCAAACTCTTGCTTGAATGAGACAAACATACCATGTGTATTTTTGTTATAACCAGCTTCCACTTTTAGCAGATAATTCATGAGATATATATAAAAAAATCAAGTCACAAAACAATTTCACTGTAGTTCTGAAAGCTTCTGTACAATCAGCATGCAAAGTAATGGTAAGTTACTGCTTAACGGCCAAAACCATGCATACTAGGACAAGTGCATTCTAATATTATTTATGTCTGTTTTCATAGACATTTTGATCATGCTTAATTTATCACAATATTCAAAGCAAACAGATGCTTTTCAAGCAACATTATTTGAAATAACACTAATCTATACTTTGATTTTGTTGTTTATAAACAGGCATGGCGTTATGTGGAGGACAGCAAGAGATCAAAAACCATTAGTTGTATTTATTTTGTGTAAGGAACATGCTGCAGGTTATTTTCCACTGAAGATAAGAACCTTCTTATCTAAAACCCAAAGACCACTGACTGGCACTGCTCTGATCTCTACTCATAAAAAGCTCTCCTGTATCGTTTCATACGTGGACATTAAACAGATACAGGATAATACTGCAGGGCTACACAACAGTTTGTCTCATCTTGAATTTATTTTATTTACAGTGTGTATGAATGACAGATAAATTATATAATAAAGAATGAACATTAATAAATTGGATTGGAAAGTATGGGATAACAGATATAACTATACTTTGTACAGTGCAATAAGACCTTATTAATCAGCAGGAAAGTTTTTACAGAATGTCTAAATACATTAGCTTAATTTTTTTTAAGTCAAACTTTGGAGTTGAAATTTGCGTTGTTTTCATCTTTGTCTGTTTTAATATATTGTACAACCGATAGTTGATTTCAACTTTGTCTTATTTTAATGAAGTTTGTATAGCCACATATTACCCAACCCAGCAAAAGTCCATCCTAGATAGAAAACTCTTATCTTCTAATGTTCTACATATTGATCTTTCAGGAGTAGTAATGCTACTTATGCTTCAGAATGGAATAAGAATCTAACGATTCAGTTTCAAAGATGAAGAGAACTTTTACTTCTCTTTTATAACCATTTGTCCACAGATGTCCATTAGGTACAAAATCAAAACCCAGGTCTTAAATTGAAGACCCTCTATGCCTTAAACCAATACATGATAAAACTTAGTACAGATTCATTAGAAATTGATTTTCAGATGGGTAATTATGAAATGTAGTTCTTGCCACCAGTCATGCAGCTACTTCTGAAAATGCAGTTCCCTGTACCTAAAATCCAAGAAGTTCTCTATAAGTTAATATAGATTTAGTATATGAATGTTAGGCATGTACAGCTGGATGGGGAAAGACCATAACCATAAACATCAATGTAGAAACAAATAAAAACGAGAATGTACTGCACAGATATCCGTATGCAATCTGCCTCCCCCATAGGATCAAATGGATAAGAAATTAAAAACCAACAACTGTATAAAAAAATAATTAAACCACTACTGATGGAAAGGTTGGAGTGACAAACGCTTGTCTACAAATCAGCCTCAAGAGAATTCTAATGACTCACAACCAGAGATTTCCACTGAACACTATACTATCCATTTCTACGGCAGCAATCCTGTTTCTGTATTTTGTTTTTTTCCACTCAAATACTCACAAATATTATACTAGGAGCAACTAAGCGGCAGTTTCTATTGAATTCAGAAGATTTAGGACTCAGGCCATATAGCATATTAAAATACAATTAGAGAGTCTAATTTACAAAACTAGAGAAATTAAGATTTCCTTCATGGATTCTTCAGATTTAGAACTTGATTCTATCTTCATTTGCAGGAAAAGCTTTTTCAACAGAAAACTCTAAACTTAACATGCAAAATAGCAGATGGAAAAGCAGATCAAGTGTCCACAAGAGCTTAACCTGCACAAAAGTTCCTGAAGTACAGATTTTCTTTTCCAAACAGTATTTTCTGTTAATCATGCAGTTGAGGATCAGATTCTCAGCTTAATGTGTATCATCTGCTGGTCTTATGATTTTTTTTTTTTTTCTGTATTTTAAATCATTAGTGTTGCACTGGTTGCATCTAGTTTAGCAAATAATAATTACCCATAAAAACAAACCCACAGAAGTATCAGTTGGTGCTGAGGGCCCAGTGTTCACACAAGGTATGTTGTACTACGTTTCAATTTGTTAAGCTTTGGTCTTGTTAACCTAGATGTTGATTCCACCTGCAGCTGGAATGCATTAACTGTGCTCCTGGGTGCTTTCTGCATTCTATTTTCATTTCATAGGAAGGTAGTTCATGCAAACTGACACCACTCCGCAATGAGAACCAAAGCATAAGCAGGAAAAATCATGTGATTTAATTCAAAAGCATACTCTTGAGACAAATGGAAATCCTCATAGAGATTTTTAAAGAGCAATATCCTCTTTGTAAGGTGTTGGGAATTGTACATATATGGAAGTAAACTCATTTGAAACATGCATAGGTGAAGCCAAGGGTTCGGTGGGGGACTGCCTTGGAGAGGAGAGGTAGAGATCAGTTAGATCACAGCCTTGGAATCACCATCTGTTATTTTTTCCACCTTGTCCTGGCTCACAAAGTACTGTGCAGCAAACTCATTCTTTGAAAGTGACAACCATTATGCCTAAGATACATTGGATGACATTAGCAGAATATTGCCAACACTGAAATTGTTGACACTCCACTTACTGAAAGGTTTCTGGAAAGGATGAAAAGTTGTTCACTAATACACTGGCAGAGACAAGATAAACATAGCATTTATCTTTTCTCATGGAAAACTCTTCACAAGCTTGTTGCTATTTTCCAACCACAAAAGATTATCACAAAAGCTCTAAAGGAAAAAGCAAACTCAAGGCAAGAAGAATGACATTTTAATACTTCCTTGGAACAATTGAACTGCCATATCAGAACAAGACAATAATCCATCCAGTTCATTATTCTGCTTCCAAAAAAGGATAATTGCAGCTTATGAGGATAGCCTACGTTCCTCACAAACTGAAAAGTTCTGTGCAAGTGTGAAGAATAATTTTTTAGCCTTGCTTCAGCCTGACCATTAAGTCCAAATGTAGCAAGTACATGTGATCATGACAGGACAGCTGTTTCTAATTTCATTTATCATAATTACCAATTCTAGTTTCAGTCTGCAGTGTGATTATGTCCCACAACCTTAAATAGATGAAGTCAATATTTACAGTGTACACCTCTGAAGAAGTAGAAACACTGCAAAAAGTTGTCATTTTTTTAAGATTTTGTGCTCTTTTTTGTTTCCACATCTGTTTCCCTGCAAAACTGTAAAACTACTAAGACTTCCTTTATTCTTCCCAGCCCTTCTTCCTCAATTTCCACAACCCCAAGCATAGCATTTACTCCTGCACATTACCCTAACTTGTGCAATGTCCTTCTCCCTTTCAATTTACTTCATCCTCTTTTTTTCTGCTCCTTTTTCTATGGTCTTTGTTTCCCTCCTATTATTCCTGTTCTGCTGCATTCCCCATACTGTTCTTTTATTTCAGTCCCTAGACTAAGAGGAACTTTTCCTACGGATCATTTTCAAAAGCTTTCAGATCTCTTCCTCTGTACCCTTATCATCCTCGTCTCTTTCTTGAGGATTATCACACTGCTGCTATTCAACCATTACAACACCTTTCAGCACATGAGCATGGTGGCCAACAATCATGTCATTGGACTGAAGACTAAACAAAGTTACACAGCCTTTGCTGACCAAAACAAACCATGTACAGCAACTAATCATTTTAAATTCACATGAAGCATTCAATAACATGGATCAATCCCCTCCATTCACAATCTAAAATTATCTTAACCTTAACACCCATACGACCTTGTATGTCTCACTCTTATTCCCTAAAACTCTTTACTCCCACATTTTTTAGCATCTTCTTTCCCCTAATTGAGCCCAAAATTAGAAAACAGATGTAACAAGTCTATGCAAACATTTGAATAAAATTCAGAGATACTGGAAAGTATTTTGTAGCTTTCCTAAGTCTCCCAGCTCTCAATGAAAATGCTACTGTGAAACACAGCAACCTCTTCAGGATATGCTGAAGTCCAGTAGAAAACATAGCATGCATTGTCACCCCAACCATGCTGGATTTTGCTTGAATTAGGGTGCATAATAGCTGCATCTATTTATTCTCTACAAATGAAACAGCATGATGATTCTTTTGAGGGCTTGCAGGGACTAGGCCAACACTGCTCGCCTTTGTGTCTAAAAATACATATTTGCTTACTCAGCCAGCTTCTACATTTATTTCCCTAAATGTATAAAATGGCTGTGGTGCTTCAGTACAACAATGTGTGACCACGCTGTGTCTTAGGGTGTATTCATCAAATTACAAAGGCACTGCAAGCAGACAGAGACCAAGCCAGGTCACCGCAGGCAGGGAAGTTACAAGAGAAAGCCACGGCTGAAGATAAATTTTAATAGGTTGCATTTAAAAATCAGGATTGGAACTTATTTTGTGTTTTCAAAATTTAAAATCTGTCTCTCCTGGGGATTTTTGGCTGTATATACTCATTTTATTCTCTTAGCACCTGATCCAAACAAGAACACACAGATGTTTTGGCCAACAGACACCTTAAGCCCCCAGGAAATAAGAAATTCTTATACCTCTTGACCATAATAACTCTTACTTTAATACCTTTGAATCTGATATGGTCATAGTGTGAGGTATAGAAGAATGGTGTATGGAAAATAACTACCAGTGCAATAAGTTTCTCATGAACCAAAAAGTATTTCTTTTTAGTATTAATAGATGTATCTAAACTAAATATCATGACTCTACATTTCCAATGCAAATAACATATAACAGTCCAACTAAACGAGTTGGAAGCCCTATGAAGAAGATAAACATCTCAGTATAAAATAAAGGAGCAGTCCCTGCTTAGGAGAGACAGATTGGAACAGATATGTTTTCTATCAATAATTCATACTTTATAACTGCTAGGTTAAGTGCCAAGCATACAAATGACCAGTTTATTGATGGATTCTTCTGCAGTATTAAAAATGAGGGGGAAAAAAGTATTAGCTAAAATTAGAACCAGCCAGGTAAATCGTGCTAAGACAGGCTTAAAAAACACATAGAGCAATTTAACTGCATCACTCCTGTATTTAATTTATGATGCTGTGCAATTTACTATGTTTCCCTGATACAAGCCACTAACGTGCTAGGTGTTTAAAAGGTAGTAGTCCAAGGACTACAGAGTCATTCAATGACATTCAGCCAGCTAAAACAACAAAATGCTGGAATATAATATCTTCATTAAGGAATACATGGAAGAAACAACTAAACACTATAAAACAAAATTTTAAATCTTATTACACACTCCACAGTACTACCCAGAATTCTCCTTACAGTGTCTTTCAGTATGCACTTTCTTTGCAAGCTAAGTGCAGATTCATTAACTTTAGGCAGCAGTTTAGTAATATCTCCACCATGCAGCTATAGTTGACTTTATAATACGCGCAGAAGCTCAGATGTTACAGATTAACATAAGTGGGGCAATTTCAAAAGAACAGTACTGACTGACACCAGGTCACTATTTGGCGTTTAACAGCATTGTCTGATTTTTTTAATGTTTTGTTTATAACGTGGCTGTTAAATGCACCCACAGTCTTCATTTAGATTAGTATTTTAAACACAAGGATGCAAGACTAAGGAAGACCAAATACGTCTTGCTATGTTTGGCAGTTGTTAGTCTCCTCAGAAGTAAACTGGGTCAGATGCACAATACCATTATGGTATTCCCTAAGACTGAACGGGTGGATAGTAATAGGACCAGGGGGAAAGGTTTTAAACTGAAACAGGGGAGGATTAGGTTGGATATTAGGAAGAAGTTTTTCACATGGAGGGTGGTGACACACTGGAACAGGTTGCCCAAGGAGATCGTGGATGCCCCATCCCTGGAGGCATTCAAGGCCAGGCTGGATGTGGCTCTGGGCAGCCTGGTCTAGTGGTTGGTGACCCTGCACATAGCAGGGGGGTTGAAACTCGATGATCATTATGGTCCTTTTCAACTCAACAGCTAAGAACTGAATTTCTATTTTAACAAGCCATCCTCACTGTAGTGTTTCTAAGAACAAAGGCTTGAATTCTTACACTTCCGCCAACTAGTCTGTTCACAGTTCTGCAGCCTGCAAATGAACACAACTAGAATCAAAAGCAAAAATCCTAATCCCACTGAGGGTCAACAGGACCAGCTTCCAGAAGACAGAGACAATGTTGTCAGAAAAGGAAAAATTTCATTAGCTATGTAAAGAAATTCATCTCTGCAGGTGTGAAATTTTTATTGTATTATGTGCTACCTTCTTAAACATGTGTTGCCTGGGTGTGAAATTTCTACTTAGTGTAGAAATTTCAGTGTTGTTGTGTCCTATGTACCTCAGTATTCAGCCATGATATATCATGCATATTCACAATACAGCATTATTCACAGCTTTGCTCACATCCTTCTTTCCTCCACTCTATACAAAAGCATCCTCTTTTCACAGAACAACTGCCAACATCAAGGCCATACCGAGCTGCATGCCATCAGTGACTACAGAGTCAAGGATAGGATGAATTGGAATGCCCTTTTATGAGAATTTTTATGTAGAGCTCCTACGTCAGTGATTACTTGTTTACTGAACTCTGTTATTTGAAAAATTACTACTCCAACCAGTGACAAGACTACAACACTGTGTTGGAAAGGGCTTTCTCAACTCCCCCTACAAGAGAAATATTTTTGAGGAATATGTTTGGGGAATACTTAAGAAACTAGGGAAATTCTAACTAGATCATATTATATCTTGCTAAAGTTAGAAACATTCAGTCTTCTCCCAGAGGGCTTTGATATATCCAATAATAGCTGTTACTAGCATTTCAGCTGCAATATCCTGGTGAGAGAAAGAAACATTTCTACAGCTTTGCAAAATGCAAATCTGAATAGGATCAAAATTAGTCTTCTGACTACGGTCAAGGGGACATATAATTAATTCTTCTTTCCTCTAACATAGTAATTTTTTCCAACTACATTAGCAGTTAGATGTTTGTTTAACCAGGTCCTAAAGCTCTAACGTTGCAGATCCACAATCTTTTCAATGCTTTAACAGTCCGTGTTAGAGATTTTCTATGTTCTAATCTGTATTTTCCTTGCTGAAATTTAAGCTCATTATTTTTTTGCCCTATCAAGGATAGATAGAGAAACAAAATTTTGTATTAAGAGTTTCATGTTAGAAGACCATTTCTGTTCATGAGTTTTTTAAAAACCAAGCAATCCCTTCATTAAATTTATGCAAGCGATGTACTCTAGATCTCCAATCATTCTCAAGGCTTTAGAAAAGTGGTTCTGAGTTCTGAATTGAAATTCAGTGACCAGGGCTGTAATTTCTTGTATCGTTACAAACAGAACTAGAATCAGCTAAAAGCAAAACAACAGTTGAAATTCATATCTGTATTCAGTACTACATCACATGAGAACTATAGTGACAGCTTTGCATTTAAAACAGTCATAGAAAAACAAAAATACAAAAGCTAAAACACAATGATAGACCTAACAGAGTTAACAAGCTGCTACAAAGATGCTTAAAGTAAAGTTTGAAATAATTACTAGTTACAAAAAGTCTTGTTGACAGCATTTAATGTTGATCTCCTAAATTATGAGAAGCATACCTTCAGGGCAAAATGCATGTAATGCTTGAAAGTCAGGAGAATACTTTCAGTTGGCAGTTTTAATAGCACACTTCCATGCTGTGCTCTTTTTAACATTGTTAGTAAGCAACTTCTTGAGGAAATCACATTGCAGTCAATGTGCTTATGCAGGGATTTGTTCACTCCCATGTCAGTTGGTAGAGCAGGAAGCATAGAGCTGACCATGTGGTTGAGCTTAATGCCAATGACAGACATGGCTATAAGGATAAATTTAAAATATACCCCTGGAAAGAATTAAGATTAAAAAAAAAAATTATATTCACTTTGAATACAGCAGTAATTAAAACGTGGCCAAGATTATGCATGAATACCTGAGAAACAGCAGTTTCATAGCATGATGATACATAAAAAAGATGGCAACTTTAGGTTCAACCATTTGCAAAGTTAGATTCATTGATCTAGACACGATAGTTTATCCATGACTCTGCTGAGTGACATGATATAATACATGTAAAGGATAGTACTAATGGTTTCAATCGCAATCATATAGCTGAGAAGCGAAGAGATGTGACCCTTCAGAGGAGGAAGCATCAGCCTTTCTTGTCTTCCAGATAGTGTAAGTCTTGGTACAAAAACACTCTAGCATACTAAGAATAAATGCAGTCCTGTCTGCATTTATTCACATCTTCATGTGAAAGATACCTCAGTTTAAACAGCATGACCATAGTACATCATATAGGGATTTTCCCAAGTTTTTGATGGGTGGCAGCATCCCAATTTTTCATAAGCAAGGAAAGGGAAGGAAAGGAAACACAGCTGTATGAGGCCACAGTTCATAAACTTATTTTCAGTATGCTTCAATCACATATTGCCTGCTGAAACCTAAATGGCAGCCTACTAAGGCATGTTAATGACACTATTCTGCTCTAAGTTTTGACAGTGTTTTAGGGTATCTTTTGTCTACGTAAGTAGTGTGTGTAGGTCTCACAGATTGTAAGCATTAGCTTCTGCATTACAACTACTGTTTAGCTCGGCTGTATTTCACAGCTGTTTTTTGTGGGCACTGTTTTCATACCATAGAGTACCAGGTTAAGAATCATGCCTTCTATAGAAATCTGACAGTAGTTTGTTGAATGTGGACTTTGTTCTCAGGGCAAAAAATGAAGAAAAAGTGACAGTCAATTTATGCATATTACCAGATCTTTCTACCAGAGATGCCGTTTTGCACCACTCAACAGGTATGCCAATGCCACTGAAATCTACGCCACCTCATCACTGATTAAGCCACACAACCCTAAAGGCTTAATGTGTTGTATTACCATTGACTAACAAGTGCTGTCTTGTTTTTTGAGAGGCTGCCTGCAGCGCTGAAATTGCTTCCGGTTGCATTGTATTTTAGGGAAATTCTTCAGGAATTTGAACTCGCTTTTAGACTCCAAGGAGTAAAAAAGCATAGTCTTAGAGCTGGGAAGAATAAACAAACAAAAAAAGCCCATACAAAATAGAATCATTTAAAAATCTATACATAGAACTGCTATCAAAGATTTCCATTCTTTCATTTTGTTTTTATCTTCTGCTGAAGATCAAATGCACGTGTGGGCAATTTTCTTATTCCTTTATATGTTGCAACATGAAAAGTGACCACCCTTTACAATTTTATAAGACTATCAAAATTTCCCAGTGGTGAGATACTTTTCTTTCTGTAGCCCATTAGTCCCTTCCTGCTTTCTTATGCTCACTTGAAATATTTCTCTTGAGATAAAGAAAAAAACATGAAGTCACACAAACAGAGGTATTAAAACCTATGTAGGTTCTACATTGTACCATCTACATCCACAGATGGAAAAACACTAGGCAGGCAGTTGACTAGGCAATGGGAAGGAACTCCACTTTCCTGATCATCCAGTACTCTGTTATGATTTCCTTTCTCAAAAATTTATTCTTCCACAACTCTTTCTCCGATATTCCTTTGAGAGTATCATCCAGTCAGGTATGGTAACAAGAAAATATTTACTGGTCAGAAATTAGCATAATCCATATTATTTTGATATGATACATTTCTATCAGATGATCCTTCTCATTTTTTGTTGAATATCAAAGTGCATGGGTTTCAGTTTGATTTTTGTGTCAAATAAGGTGTAGGCATTTTGTTAAATGAATGCTAAGGAAAAGAATGAACGCTACTCAAAAATCAGTCTGAAGTGACTCAGCTGAATGATGAGCTACAGACATTTTATTCTTATAAAAAATGCTGAGAATTTGGGAAGAAAACTAGGTCATTATTTGGAAGAGTATTTTGGAAGAGTATGAAAATCTAAAGTAAGCTGAACACTGAAGTTTAATTTGCATTACTGTTATTATAATTAATGATATTACCCTGACATAGGTCTCTCAAAAGGAACACTTAAAATTTACCTCCCTCCACTGTCAGCATGAAAGTATTCCTGGTTATATTTTCTTAGCAAATGCATTAATATCACTACTTCTACAATAAATAGAAAACCATATATATTCCCAAAGCACACTTATTCTTAGTTCTCTTTACATTGTAACACGGAGAAAATGTCAAGACTATTTATAGTCCTTAAAAAAGGAAATTATTATCTTGATATCACCTCATTTGTTCTTAAACACCCTCAGACTGGTACAACAGAGGACATCTGTTTCATAAATATATTAAAGATAAGGTTCAGTGCAAAACACTTTAAATTTTAGTATACATGCAGCAACACACATACAGAGTACATACAGAGTAATGGGATATGGATTTAATGCAGTGGTAGCATGTTACTCAAAGTAATTTTTGTTTAGTATGTGCTAAACAAGTTCTGCTTGGTAGAAAAATTTTAATACTCATGGGAAGTCGGAAAACATACTTCCCACAACCATCTCCATAGAGTCAGTGAAAAATAGACTCAAGCAGGAGACAGCACCATCCTTCCAAGCAATATTCTTATAAAGAGAGAAACTTTATTTATTCTGATACTGGAAGCAGTTTTGCTGTTTATTTACCTCCCCTACTCAGTATCCAGAACACCTGCAAATACTACCACCTCCATTTGCTGTTTAATGTCATCCAGCTATACCCCTGTTATTTTTTGTTTGGTTTGTATGGGGTTTTCTGATGCTTCTCGCAATGAAGTTCATGCTAAAGCTTCCACTGAGTTCAAAGTAATTAGGGACAGACTACTATCTGATTATCAAATAATTAGTTTTTATAACTAAATGCACTGCATTTTACTAGAACAATGTTATGGGTGTTTTAATGTTAACCTACACATGTGGAGAAAATTGCTTTTTCTGGATTGGTAAATTACAGACCTTAGTGGATGATCACTCCTATTCACTAGTAGGGAATCAATTGTAGACCTAGGAAAATAATTTAGTAGAATTATACTCGTAAAAGATCTGCAAGTTTCAGCATAGTCTCCAGCCTCACAGAACAGTATCTGGTCACTGCCAGGCCACTGTCTCCCTTAAGTGAGCTCCACTCAGTATGCAGTTTCAGAGCTAGGGAAAAGTTTCAACAAATTCCTGTAACAAATGTTCTTTTCTTTCAGCTCCTAGCAGGACAGATATGCTCCTAGGAAAGCTTGATGCTTCTGACAGGAGAAGTAAAGTTCCACTGGGAAGGTAAATTATCCACCTTGAAACATATAATGAGTGGATCCCTCCGAATTTCAACTATACCTGTATGCAATAACAACTTTCTTAATATTGGCCAAACCTTGTAGCCTAAAGACTTCAAAACAAAGACAGGTTAGACTGTTCCCAGCTGCCATACTTGCAGCACTACAGGCAAACTACACATTCAGGCAGAGACTTGTGGGTCATACTGATATTATAGAATGGTAAACTGTGAACATTAATACCGTACTTAATTAACAATTTCCAGATTTTTATTTATCATTCTCTCATGCAGTCAAAGAAAGAAATGAATTATTAGAAGGAAGTAAAAGTACCTTTTTGGAATATCGGGGTACTGACACAACATGGCTATTCACAACAGCCACCTGGTTTGCTTGTACATTTATGACCTCTAAGTCATTAAAGTTTAAGAGGCTTACTCAGAAGAAGGCGTCTCTTACCTACCTCTGTTGTAATAGCAGACTCTTTCACAACACGGGTATTTATAAAAGAGAAATGCACACCTGAGAGAGATAACAGTGAGCTGTACTACCATAGACCCACTTTTTATCCATTAATTATTTAGCATATCCACAATGAGGATAAACAGTTAGGCCCACCAGGTGCCCACGACATGCATGGGGAGTATAATAGTAACTTGTCATCTGCATACCTTACTCTGGAAAATTATCCACATTATAAAATATTTATTTCTCTGTGTAGACATAAATTAATAGAAATGATGATGTTTGCAAAATGATCTAGTGGAGACAAGTGCAATCAAAATATCAAAATGCAGTGCCACAGCATGAACAAGAAAATCCTACATAAAAGTTGCCAATATATAGCACATAACACTTATAATTATTTGTGTATTAGAGACTAAAATGTAAGTCTTAAGTTCTTGGTTTCACAGCTTCCATGAAGACATTTTGCACCTGTCAACTTGCTACCTCAGTTGGCAAACTAACAAAGTAGCCTGAACCTCCAAGGGATACTGCTGTGGGAAATATAGTCTCATTGACAACAAAAACAGTTCAGAATAGTTGAAGTGAAATGAGACCTGAGATATTGTCTGAGGGTAGTTTTAAGTTACAATCATGAGAAATAAAAACTTTTCATGGAGACAACATCAGAGGTAAGTCAAGTAGGCTGATACAAATAAGTGCATTCTACAGTTACACAACAGATAAAAGATAGGCTTTATAAACACTGTAAGCGCATTTATGATTTACTAACCCCTAATAGAGTTAATTACCATCTCTATTTTCCAAAGTAAACAGCTTTTTCCTAATGAATCATGATTCAAGTGAACTAAAATTGTGTCTAAAATTAAACTGACAAAATATCTATTCTCAGACCTGCTGCTCTTGATTTGAACTACAAGTTACATCTATCTTTCACGCAGGCTCTACTTCCAATGCCAGAGTTCTCTCAAGCGAACAAAGCATCTGTGATGGAAATGATGTATTACTTAAAAACTCTTCATCTTTGGATGCACATAGCTCAGTTTCTCAAATTCCACATAAATCAAAAATGAAGTGGATGTTCTCATAGATTTTAAGGATCTAGCCAAACTCAGAGTGTTGTGATTAGCAATGCAGAGTCTAATGGGAAGTCTGTAGCCAGAGGTATTCACCATGGGTAGGTACCATGGTCTTGTTTAACTTCTTATCAGTGACCTGGATGAAAGGACAGAGAGCAAACTCAGCAAGTTTGCTGATGACACAATGTCAGGAGGACTAGCTGACATACTGGAAGGCTGTGCTGCCATTAAGAGAGACCTGGACAGGCTGAAGAGTTGAGTGGAGGAGAGCCTTACTGGCACAAGTGTAGAGTCTTACACTTGAGAATAAATAACTGCACACATCAGTACAGGTTAGGTTTAGTTCCTGGAAAGGAGCTCTGCAGAGGAAGACTTGGGTGTCCTGGTGGACAGCAGGCTGCCCATGAGCCAGCAGTATGCCCTTGTGGCCAAGAAGGCCAATGGTACCTCAGGGTGCATTAAAAAGAGGGTGGCCAGAAGGTCAAGGGAGATGATCCTCCTCCTGAACTCTGGCCTGGTGAGGCCACATCTGGAGTGCTGTGTCCAGTTCTGTGCTCCCCAGCTCATGAACAACAGGAAACCATTGGAGAGAGTCCAGACAAGGGCTAGAAAGATGATTAGAAAACTGGAGCATCTCCCTCATGAAGAGGAACTGGGTCTGTTCAGCCAGAAGAAGATAAGACAGACGGGATCTTACTGATGTTTACAAATATCTTAATGAGGCCAGGCTCTTTTTAGCCATGCCCAGCAACAGAACAAAGGCCAGCAAGCACAATCTGGGACACAGGAAGTTCCATGAGAACATGAGAAAGAACTTCTTGGCTTTGAGGGTGATACAACTTCCTTGAAACAAGCTGTCCAGAGAGTCTGTGGATTCTCCTTCTCTGGAGATACTCAGAAAATGACAGAAAGCTTCTGTCTGCAACATACTCTAGGGAATCCAATTTAGCAGGGGGATTGGACTGACTCTCCAGAGGTCCCTTCCAAGCCTTACAATTCTGTGTGATTCTGTGAAAATCAAACATGAGTAGCATTTGATCAAACTCATGGGTCACAGAAACTGAAGAACATCTTTTCTTACCACACTGTCCCTGAAAAAGCATTCACAACTCGGATTTAATTTATCCATCCGTTTACTGAGTAATCTGTAATTTATATTGAGAGATTAATCTATCCAGAAAGATGTGTGCTAGCCGTCAGCACTGAAACTCCTGAGAGGTTATAGTGAACTTTTTCCAAAGAGGACTATTTGTTTAAAGCAGATGCTGCAAAACAACATTTCTCATCGAATTGAGTACAGAATCTCCTCTTACCCTATCTTTGCAAACTTTTTAGAGCTCTTCAACCTTACGGGTAATAATATCAAAGGCAAATATATTTTCCTAAAATGAAAAAAAATGAGACAAATCATCACAGTTTTGCCTTTCAAAATAAATAAAAGGAATATTTCATAATCACACAGATAGTTTTTCATCAAACTTTTTACATCTCACTCCTCTTCAACTTTTTCTCCTCTTAATATCTTTCTTACTGCAAGGAGAATTCATAAATTTCATTTCCACATCCTGTTATTTGCCAGATAAAGAACAACAGGAAAATAAAAGGCAAAAAAAAAAAAAACCCTATTTGTTGATATTGCACATTAAAAAGAAACCTTATGCTCTCATAAAAACAGTTACAAAAAAAAAAGTATGTCCCATGCATTCTGTTTCTTTAGTGCAAGAACCCAGCAAAAAAAAAAAAAAAAAGAAAACACTAGTATATAATACTACATGAGAATGCATAAACCCTTATCAAGCAGACAGACAAATGCTTAAGGGAAATTTGCCTCAAATTCAAGCTATAGCACATACTATTTAGTGTAAATAGTCACTTGACAGATTTCCCCTTCAAAAAGTACAGAAAGACAGTAAATAAGGAGGGGACAACATCAGAAGACCTGAAGTCACTACGGCAGAAAGAGCTGCATCTCCTACTTCATATTATGAAAATTCCTCTGGGCAAAATGAATTCGTGGCAATGGGAACTAACTGTTGATTTACACTGGCTAAGATTTTTCCCAGGGTGCTGGGGGATCCGCACACACTAGGAAATTAATACAGCAAAGAAAAAAATGAAATGCAAGTTCAGTGAAGCAAGCATCAATAATTAATACTAGTTTCCCTTGACTTTTCACACCCGTGCCATTTCAAGGAGAGGGAGTACGCAAAAGCATTGTCAGTCACATAACCACGCCACAGACTGTGTTATGCATAAAGGAAAACGTACTCTGATTTTATCATTATTAGTTCTGTAATTATCTTACATGCCACACTGGCTATCATGAGTTGTCACACACTCCTCAGTCACAGAGAATTTCTTCTGATGTGAGAGGGTATGAAGTTCTTATGAACAGCTTAGTCCATAACAGTTAAACATTAGGGTCTGAGTAAAGAAGACAAAAAAAAAATGCTCAAAAGTCAATATTGAAACCTCTCATGCTTTACAATATGAATTCCAAGAATAGAAAGTGAGAGTTCTTTTTTTGTTTATTTTTTGCGGGGTTTTTTTGTTTTGTTTTGTTTTCCTGAGGAAGAACTTAGTTACTGATTACAAAAATTCAAAATTGACTTGTAGCAAGTTACAATTTTCCCAGAATGTTTCATAAATAATGGTTTATATGAAGTAGAAGAGGAGACATATTCCTGATATTTATGTTATGGGTTATTTATATTTTAAAATGTACTTCTATTCATCTCTTTGTAAGGACTTATTGTCCCCTGTCAGCCCATTATATTTGCTCACCTATGTAACTAATGAATGAAAAATGGCAATGGATCTGAAACAGCTCTAACAACTTTTTTTTTTTTTAATCAGATTTGCTGTAGTGATTTAGAAAAATAATAATAATAATAAAAGCTAACACCACTTCAACTCAGGACAGAATCAATCTGAGTTTAATGAATAACATCTGGAGGACTTGATCTACAAAAAATAAAGAACCACAGAATGGTTTGATCTGGGACCCAAAGGAAGATTCACTTATTTTAATTTCATTGCCAGGCATGTGGCCTATTTGTTTTTAAAACAGTCACAACGGACATAGCAGCAGCCATATCTTGAAGCACAACAAGAACTGCACCATGGGTTCCAGGCACAAGGTGATCCCAATAGGATAAATTAATTTCACACTTAGCAATTTGTTTGAGATAAATCAGATACTATAGGGGTTTGATGGGAATTACAGAACGAAGTACATAAAAATGTCAAGGAAGTGTTCCAATTACGTTAAGTGTTAGTAACACAAATGAATCTTCTGCTCTGTTTCCACAGCAGAGAATCTGAGTAAAAAATAGTAATAATAAAAGGAGAGCTAAAATTGTATTGGGCATGCTTCTACTTTAATTTGAGAAAAAATACTACAAACCTGTTAGTTGAAAAGGATGATAGTTACAAGTCCAGCCCTGACACAACAGAGTCCCAGTTGACCAGCACATGAAATGAGGACATCCTGTTCCCATCTCTGCTATCAATACGCTAACTTGTTCTTCACCTTTCACATTGTGTTTACCTGCTTGTTAACTTACACTATATACAGCACAGACATAATGCTGTATATTTGTTCAGCACATGGAGCTCTTGGCTTGACTATGACCTCTTTCACGTTATTATTACAAAAGAGAGCATCCATTAATACCAATGTCACTAGAGATTTCAGAAGCCCTTGATCAGGCAAAGCAAGTGGAACTACTGCTTTCAACAGCTCATCTCAGTGGTTTTAGTTCTTGATTAGATTTATATGGGTTTTAGATATGAATCATATTTTCTGACAAGATTACAAAAAATCAGATCACCTCTCTGAAGGAAAAATTAAAATATCCACGTAAACTCTTAAATTACAAATCCCATAAAATAAAAGTCCTTGGCATGATTTTGCCTACAGTTCCTGGACCTGAAGTGATTGTGATAGCAGTGAGTATTCTGTGTGAATCAATTTACTTGGCAGCTGCCTGCAAGACTTAGAATTATAGGAAGAAATCCTGTAAGAAATAAATTACTGCTCAGTATAGAAATGTCAGGTGGTAAAAATAAGAAGAGAAGTTCAAAGAGGCTAAACATGTCATGTACACACAACAAAATAGCAGTGCTTGAAGATAGCAAATGAAGATACACTTAATAAAAAAGTCATAGAAATTGCTGAACGTGAAGTGACACGTGTATTATAAGCTGATACTCAACAGGCCAAAAAATATGAGTCAGATATGCAATAAATTGGAAAAACCAGCAATATAACACCTGTGTTCAGGCATATGAGGAAAAGCTGGCACATAAAAACAATAAGAAGTAGATAAAGGTAAGGAACAGAAGCAGAGATGAGATAAAGCAATATGCATGTCAGAGTTAAATGAACGTTTGTCACTCAGCAGTTGTAGATCTGTAAAGATCAAGAGACATGTTGATAGTCTCATGATTCACACTGAAAAACATGGTATTTACCTTTCCTAGGCACTGTTCTTTGCTTCATTATATATTTAAATAATTGGGAAAAGTAGCTAGAATGAAAGTGGTACCTCTTGTCACTGTAAGCTTCTAATTAAAGTACAAAATGAATCAAGAATCTCTAGTTAAATTTCCAGATTTAAAGTATTAGTAGCAACTTCAAAGCTGTAATTATCCTATTGCTTACTAGCAAAGCCAAAGAAATGGTATGTTACTGTACGCGGATCAGGTTTGAAAAGTAATTCATGTAAGACGGTTGAAAGTTACTGATGAAAAGGCATGGTTATTTTTCCTATTGCTTTTTCACTGTACATCACGTTCCATTTATTGCATTTAGTTAACACACACACATGAATTTTGTACAGATGTATGATCTACATACATCGTAAATATAATGCTCCAGTATACAGTGAAATATTAGCATAGGTGAAATGGAATGCTATGTAGATATGCCTGATAGAAATCAGCCCAAGGCAACATAAGGGCCTTTTGTGGAAAAACAACAGAGGGAAAATAAATAAATAAATCAAATAAACCCACTATTTTACTGCCTCCTTCATATCTGGTCCTGGATCCACATGGCAGATGGTTAAATTTTTTTCACTTCTTCCCAGTGAGAGTTCCTAACCAATTTACTCTTAGCAAATGGCATCTTCTTTCTCCCCAAAAGCAGTCTCAAAAGATAGATAATGATTTATGCTCTGGGAATGGTAGCCAGCATACACAACAAAGTCAGGGCAACAGAGGTTAGGAAAAAAAAATGTAACAGCTGGGAAAGATAAGAGATAGAACTGCATATTCAGTTACTGCAAGTAAACTGCAGTTTGAGTATAAGAGATGAAGTTTCATGCAAGAACAGGGAAGCAAGGAACTCATTACTACAGCAAGTAATGACCTGTACCAGAGTATCTGTTCTTACAAAGTAAAGGAATGGGTCCAAGATGTGAAGACTTGACTACCCTTAGCACTCACAAGAGCTCACTAGAAGTATTCAGTGGTATGTCAGCACAGAAACAAGACTGCCTATTTTCCCCATTAAAAACATTTAGGACAAGTTTTGTTTTTCTTTTCAGATCACTAGAATTCAAAGATATGTACAATTTTAAATATGTAAGGTTGATCCTACATGAAGCATCATTCTCTTTTGTGCTCTGTGATTTTTCTCTTCTTCAGTAGGGACAGAAAGCACAGCTACAGACTATGCAGTTAATTACAGTGTTGCTGCTACCTCAGCTATGCTATCATGACTGGAGGGAGTACCACCGGGGAAAAGTGAAAAAGAGGACCTTTTCAAAGATGGCTAAAAAGCCACTGCTTTTAGGCCATCAATGTGGCAAAACTCAGAATTCTGCCTTTTTTTCTTTTTTAAACATTCTATTTTGTAGTTCAAGAACATCCTGGAGAATGGGATGTATATATCATTTAATCCACTGTACAATTCTGTACTGGCAGCTGCAAATGGGTCATTTCCAGGATCACCATCTAGCATGTATATCTGTACTTGCATTGACAAAATATTTCCATCCAGCAGGGTACAAGAAGTCTGGCACAATTTAGTATGTGTTAAGGACAGAAATAAATTTTAAAATGACCTCTGCATCTATGAAACTAAAATATTCTAATTTTAGTGTAACATCTGTATTTATCTTACAGTTTAATTGGTTCATGAACCTTTGCTGTGTTACAGCCTTTTTGAACTTATATGGATAAATATCCATATATCACATTTAGCCATCTTTATATCAACAGACATTTATTTTTTTAAAGAAAGCCTTTAAAATAGACATTTATACAATTCTATACCTTCATGTCTTCCTCCCCACCCTCCACATCCACTTCATCATAAAATTTAACATCAACAAAGTCAATTAGATACATTAAAAAGTATCTATGTGAATTAAGTGCTAAAGCAAATGCTTACTGAAAACGTTACGCTGCAAAGCTCTGTTTCAAATGCTGTTGCAAGAACACAAGGTGACCCTGTCCCTCCACTACCTTTTTCTACAGTTAGTTTCAAGAAAGGATCATCCAAAAGCAGTGAAAGTTAATGTGATAAAATGTAAAAGAAAATCGCATCAATTTGAAGCGTCTTACATAACAGCAAATGTTCTATGTCTCAAGTAGTGGGTTGGAGTAAAATGAAACTCTGAACATTACCATGGGGGTGGATAGAGAAAGAGACAGCTTACAAAAACTGTACTTCTTAGCCTGAGAAATTCAACTCAAGAAGGTCAATCTAGTTTACAGAGTCTGTGTATTAAATGCTAAAAACATCACATAATCTACCAGTTCTGAAGTATCAGACTACAAAACTTCAGTAAGTACCAGAAAGAAAACAAGGGTACACAAAATAAGATAAATTATTACTGACTGATAGTGTTCATCAGAAAACTCTATCCTTTATATACCTGAAGCCACAAATATATAGGCTAAGTCACTGAGTATTTAAAACTTTAAACATTGAGTTAAAAGCTCAATGGAGGTAAGGAATTTTTCTTATAATTTACTTTCAGAAAACTGAGTTATTCCTCACTACAGTTAATGGCACTCAGATTCCAGATAACGTAAGTTAGGTATGTGACATAACTATTTTCTTTGGCTTCCAAATTACCCTCTGCTACTTTCAAGCAATGGATTAGGCTAAAATAAACACTATCACAAACACGGAAAAATATGCTGAAAGTATCTTATACAGACTGCACTGCTGAGGCTGTAAATAAGAAATAGCGTGAATTCTAATCACAACTGTTGTATGTGTTCTATGGTTCAAAAGTATATTTCTGTTTAATAGATGACCAACTAATTCATATATACTTAGTAATTTCAGCTACTGGTGACTTAAACAGCTACAGTGAGTCTCTGAATATTTTTTGTTGGCATAAACACAAAATCATAGCACAACACAAGATGCAAGGGACACTAACGGTCCAATCTGCTGCTCAAACAGGGCAAGTTCTGAGATCAGACCAGGTTATTCAGGACTTGATCAACCAAGAGCTCTCAAAAACTCCAGAGACAGAAACCACAGACCTTAAAATATTGCTCATTGTGTGCATTACATCATATTTTCTTTCCTGACTGTTTGACTACAAAGTCAAGAGAGAAAATGTAAGTAACTCCAGTGGGAATACATAAAAACATACATGGAGAGAGAAATAAATACTGCATGAAATTTATTCATCATGTTTTCTTCTCCTATAATATTATTCAAGGAAAAAAGCTAACTATCTCCTTAACCTTGTGACACAGTTCAAGCCACATGGTGGCATTAACACCTGTTATTCAGCACTGATGAATTCACCTCCAATTTCATGATAGAAATGCAGGCACCTTGTCCTACCAGTGTAATAGAAAACTGATTCACAGTAACTCTCTAGAGAAACATTCTAGCTAATTAAGAATGTCTTTAGGTCAAGTATATTTGTACTTAGAATGGCACAGAAGCTTTAAAATGATTAGTTAAGTAGATTTGCTTATTGTTAAAATCCTTAGTGGAGCTTTCATTATTCATCATTTCATTTGCTTCTCTCCAGGTTCTTACATTGCATCTTTTGCTTAATTATCTCAAATCTCCATTAAAGATATGGCTAACAATATTTGGTTTCTCTTCTTTCTATTCATCTGTCTCCAGCAAGACTATCACATATACAGGCTAGGTAAAGGGATTGGGAAGAAAAAGAGGGAGCCTAAGTTGTTTCTGGTAGAGAAGAAGCATTTCTCATTTATGGAGTGGAAGATAAGGCAGGCTGTTATCGTCCTTAGCTTCAATGCAAATCTGTTGCACAGATATTATGTCATTATAAATTTTAATAGTATTAGTCTTCCTGGTACTCCTCTAATTCTGCAATAAAATTACTGTCTTCATTGCTTGCCAAAGCAATGTGTACAGCTTCCTAAATTATGCAGACAATTTCTTTAATTAAATGAAAGCTGCCTTAATATGTTTTGTGGATATTGCAATATTCAATTTATATTTTTGTGGTCACTTATGGTTAATGTTCTAATGCTTTTCATTTGTATTACGTTACTATTACTACAAAAGGATAAGTATAGGCCATTAACATGAATAACAGCCACTTAGGTACTATTAAATACTGTAAGGGATTACACTTCAATTGTAAAAGCCCATAATATTTTAGAAATGCAGTGTTGTCTCTCATATTAGATTCATCTCCAGTGTCTTTTCTAAAGAGCTTAATTAACAAATATAATTTGTTCAACTGACAGTCCTCCCAGATGCTGAGAAACAATTACCACATCTCCTAAAAACATTTTCAAAACAATTTGCCAAAGCGATAAAAAACAGGTGAGCTTATTAAGTCCTTATGGTGGAGAAGCATACCAAATGATAGAATTCTGACAGAAATGAATAAATATGATGGGCTACCTGAAAGAAAAACATGAGGTACGCAGTTGCATAAATGTATCTTCTTCATGTTTTGGTTTTCAAGTAGCCAATTCAGTAAGTTCCAAGCATACAGTCTCACAGATATCATGTGTTACCTTCAAAAACAGACTAGGAGTGGGGTTCTGTAGACCCTACTTTCATTGAAGAGTACCTCCTAGAACACTTGTACCACATCTCTTATGACATTTCCAATTTACAGTACAAAAATATCACTTAAAGCATTCCTTCTTCACAGATAATTCTGTATTTCCATCTTACTTCCCTAAAGGAAATCTCATTTTCTATTCTAAGCCTAATGTAGGGAACAGTCTTGCTAAAGGACCTAATTTGTCTCATACCTATGCAATAATAGTTCTCAGCAAAGTAATGTTTTCATATTTACATGCGACATTAAGGTTTTCAAAACAAGTTGTATGAAAAATAAGTTTAAAAAAAACATATTACTTCCGTGAGGAAAAAAATAAAATGGGGCCAATGCATTTCTAATCCATACAAAAATTAATAGGAAATTACTTTTGCCTCTTAGAAGCATCCAAATTATTTCTCAGCACTATGCTTAGAAGAACATAAGCTAAAAAAGGCTCAGTGCTTACTGGGGTTTAAGCATCTAACCAAAAGTCGAGAACACCTACTAAAACAGATAAATGAATAATACTATTAGTCTGGGGAAAAAGCCTGTACTGACAAGGGTGGGATCTCTTTCTCTGGCTACCTGTGTTTATCCTGATTGCCCAAGGTATACGTGCATTCAGCAACTTTGTAAATATCCCTTCCATGACAACTGCTTTGTCACAATAAAAAGCATGATTTGATCCATGTCCTTCACTGCTGAAGTGTCATATATTGAGTCAAAATGTCACTTTCTCTTATTAGATTTTCCTCTATTTAATTCGAATGATCACTAGCTTAAAAACAAGGACAAGCAGAAAATATAAACTCCCTATGCACATTATACATGTATCCTTTGGTAATCTGCAAGGAGAGATGGTAAGGGCAACCTTTAGAGAAGGCTAACTTTCCTCAAGTAACACCAACAACTAGAAGCACCAGGCAGCATTATGAATAAACTGCACAGCCTAAATCAGATCAGAAATGCAGAAAGTTACATGATGTTTGGACTATACTTCCCAACAAATGTAAATATTCAGGAGGAAAACTGTTAATGAGAATTAGGGAGCAAGCAGAGATAGATCCCTTGAGCAAAGAGCTCATCAAGTGCACATTAAGGAAACTGTCAACATTTGCTTCTATCACGTCAAGGAAATCAGAACTTTGTGCCTTTTAGAATTAACTATGATACAGCTCAATCATTTTATTTGTCTAAGCCAATAGATTGTTCATCATCAAACTTTGGCTATTTAAACTAGAAGAAAAACATTTCGGACTCTACAGATAATCAGGGAAAGATGGTAGAAGAATTACATGTTCAGGCATCACAGTCATTACCATACTACACATATATTGATCCTTCGTTTACTAAAGTAAATTCCATATAGCGTGAACATCTCAGTGTAAAGCTCAGCAAGGAATTCAATCAATAATAGCTAACAGGAATATTTAGACTGTAGAGATATATATTACATGTTTATTTTTTATATATTGGGGAACAGTAAATAACTTCATAGCATTGGAGATGAGACAACAGTCTAACTACTCTTTTAAAATCAAACTGATATTTCAGTATTAAGCCAGTTAAATACTTATGAATTATGAATAAAACAAACAATTCAAATACAAAAGTACTGATTCTGCTTCTCTTTTGGAGAAAATCATCAACTTCCGATCTGAGTATCCTGTCCTAGAGTTTATTGTTTAACATGAATTTCATATAATTTACCTATTTCATTTTTTATAACTGAGACCAAGGTGTTACTCTCAAAGGACACCTATGCAAGAAGCAAACCAAAAAATATCAGGAGTCAAATTAAGTGCTAATGACTTCATAATGACAATCAGCAATCCTATTAGCCTAATCATCCTCCTAGAAGACTACAACTACAACGTACTCAAGAGTTGCAAACACTGGAGGACAGGCTCTGCTTAAGCAAACTACTGCTACCTGTCCTGCAGGCATAATTCTGCCTAAAATAATCTAGAGCAATCTTTTATGCATGCATTCAAAAAAACAAGGAAGGTTACTGCTACAAATGTATGAATAATTATTCCAATTATTTAATTGTCCAAAATGGGATGCTAAGGAGAAATTCTATTTACTCTAGGAAAATAAACAAATTAATAACGTTTTCTGAATAAAAACAAGCAGGAAAAATTTGTTAAGTCTCGCCCTCTCATTATACATGAAGCATAATGTTGTATGTAAGAGATTTTGGATCAACGAGGGCTTAATTTTATTTAAATTAAACTCAGCAACAAAGGGTTGGTGTTTTTTTTTGTTTTCTTTTTTGTTTGTTTGTTTTTGTTTGTTTGTTTTTACAGGGGAAAGAGGGGGCAACGTAGGTGCTTGACTTTCAAAGATGTATTTCAACAGGGAGGAAATTCCATGCATTCAACACACAAATTACTCATGTGATCAAAGTATGCGATCTTCTTCTGAAATAAGTCAGATCAAAATTTTTGCTCAGACCTCACTGAATGCCTTCAGTTACACTACAGGTCTTCAATGATCAAACAGTAAGTACTAACTTTGTTCTGCGTACATGTGACCTGCTTTCTTAGATAATTTTTGTTATCCTCTTTCCCTCCTGATTATTTTCAGTCTAAGACGTCCCTTGGCTTTATCTCCCAGTTCATATTCTCCATGCTGGAAGGAATAACTTCTGAACTTGCTATGCAAAGCCAAACATTATCCATCTAAATATTTTCTACTTTGAGATCATAAGACGCTGACATATTCCTTCTGGATCTTTTATAAAAAGAAAGTAGATCTATTAACATCAGAGAAACTACCTTGCATTTTTCCTTGTGTTAGATCAGGGAGAATTCAGTCCACAGCTATTAAAACCCTGGAATTGTCACAGCTACTGAAACAAAGGGCTCTTTTCTGAAAGCGTATCACTCTGTAATGTCATAGCGATAAAGACATAAGTTAAACTAAGGAGAATGAAACTACGTCATAATCACTGCAGAAAGTGAAAACTGTAAGTGTGTCAAACGTGTAAAGCAAATCTTCAGAGGTACAATGCTGGAGGTTGTCATGGCAACTTTTCTCCCTCCTTCCCACTGATTCTTGGCAAGCATTTTAGAATTTTAAAAGCATTTTTACTCCTTCCCTCCTAGCCCTTTCTCCTCTTAACACAGTATGAATGATAATGCAAAAAATAAAGATTATGCAAAACATCAGTGTGCAGCCACTTCAGATCAAAGATACATCTAGCCTGTAGGTCTCTAGGGGCTTATGGTATCACAAGTGCAAGAGTGCAGCTAGAAATTTTTTTCCCCCTCTTTTTTTTCTATGATGTTGAGCTGCTAACTATTACTGAGAGACTCTGGACAAGAATCATCTTAAAAAGCTTAAGAATCTGAGAGGTATTTGAAGTTAACACCTGTGCATGAGTTGTTTTGCACCAGTAGTCTCATCTCTTACTTTTCTTCTAAAGGGCTCTTTTGTTGATCTTGACTGTATCTTTCTACAGTCAAAATATGTAAGTGTTACAATTAGTAGAAGAAACAAAGGATTCTTAAGCTTATGCTATCACAGTATCATCAGAAAGCAGATTTATGAAAAAGGCAATCTTTTCCATCTGTACTGCAGTAACAATTTGTTCCATTCACGGTATTTGATGCTCTCTTCACACTATGGCACGTGCCATAAATATTCCAGTTCCCTTGATTGCTCACTAGCTGAAGCTATGCAGCCTAGAGCCCCCAGAGATGTCTCTGTATGATGAACAATGATACATTGAATATATGATGTAAACTGTCGATGTGACCCTAAGCCAGCCTCTAGTATTTCTGTCCAGATCTTTGAAATACCTATGGTTTTACTGCTCAAGAACAATCATCTTAAATTTTTGACTAATTGGTACAACAGATCACCAGTGTTCCATTTCTTCCTTGATCACACCCAAGAGTGAAGTTGAAGAGCACCATTTGCACAAGATCAGAGGCCACCTCTGGCTATGCTGTAAAACTCATGAAGTGCTCCCAGATAGGTGTTCTCCTTTCACAGCCAGCACATATGGAAAGGAAACCCATTTATAATTTTAAAAGCATCTACTGAAGATACATGTCTTCTACCCAATTTCCTTCTCCAAAAAAGGAACGTCTGCTTCAGGGTGTATGTCCTCAGTTAAAGGTTCTTTGAACACAACGGCAAAAATATTCTTAATGTAGAACATTAGTAATACATTTTCATGGCTTTCTCATTCAAGAAAAATCACTCAAACATGCTAATAAGATTCTGGAAAATATTCTTTTGTTTCCTATTTTACTATAATAAAGGTAAAATAATTTTGGTAAAGACAAAAGATGCATCTAGCCTGGTCTCCTGATCCTGGTAGCAGCCAATATTAAGGGCGATTCCAACAACTGTGGAACATACTTCTAGTTCCCTTACTGTCATTTATCTGTGAAAATCATCAACTCTGTACAGAGCTTAAGCTCTATGGTTCTCTCTTTATTTTTGCCTCTATTTATTCTTTTAACCTCCCAAGCACTTATTGGCAATGGACTACACGAGGAAAAAAAAGTAAGGACACAGAGGTGTCCTTTGTTCGTTATGTTCTCTGTGTGAAATTTCTGTACTTCCTTCATATTCTTCCAATGTTCTCTCCAAGCTAAAAACTCATAATTTTATTTTGCTTCACGAAAACTGACTATTTCATATTGATTAACAGAGTACCCCATATTGATTAATAGATTAACGAGTCACCTGTTGGACAGATTTCAAATGTTGTATGATCAGGTAGATTTCTCAGCATGAAGAGCACATAAAGTAAATACATATTTAGCAGTGCTAAGTATTTGAGTTCTTTATCAGATGAGTCAAAACAAGTAATACTTCTATACATAAAATATGTCAGATAATTTTCTTTCAAATTTGTATTGCAGAAATATAGATAGTAAAACCTCTCTTTTCTGAACAGACAGAATACAAGCTGACCGTGAATCCAAAGTCTATGCATACAGCTGAGGGAAGAGTTCAGTACTTACCAGTTTCTGAGTTAGATCCCATGTGAATTTTCTAAAGGAAAGAGTGGAAGGGAAAAGAAAAAGCCATGCAATTAACCACGTCCACAGAGTCTTACTAATATCCTCAAAATTCCAGAGGATACACTACAGATAGCTTAGAAGCCTGTGAAGATTTTACTGCTTTATTAATGCAGGTATATAAGCACACCTAGGCTGGCTATTCTTCACAGTCTGTTACTGCTGTAAACTAGTAGTGTCGCTTCTTTTTCTTCTCCTTTTCCTTCCTTCCTATTCTTTCTTCAGTACATGTACACCTGTATGGAGGATGGAGGTAAGGTTCTAAGAGGGATCAGTATTTACAAAAGTACTCATATTTGCAGGGAGAAATCTCACTCCTGCTGTAGAGAATTTGAGTGCTAACAGTTATAGAGAGAAACTAGAAACCTGCATGCTTCTACTGCTATAAATTATGATATTATTAGAAACTGTATAAAAATGGTAAAAACTAGAGAAACTTGTGCACAGCACATGCAACAAGAAGACTAAGTAGGTATATCTATTTCTCTATCTACAGCAGAGAATTACGTATATGTAATGTGTTCTTTCAAGGACCTTCAGCACCCGCTGAATTCTACTGAACTGGTTGTGCAGTAGGTCTTCCACTGAACACCGCTTATGTTTTCTCAGACTGTTTATAGAAAGGGCATGAGTATGTAATTATCCATTTGCATCTAAATAAGCCTAGGGGATTTGAACTTTTTTTTTTTTTTTTTTTTTACAGTACAACCTGAGAAGCATGCAATGACATGAGTATCTTCTACTGACTGTACCAACCCTTCCATTCCATCAGAGAAACAGGGATCTAATTTGCTGTGATATAGAAATACTGTGTTTTATGGAAAAGGACAAAAGTAATTATAGTGGGATGCAAGAGGCCTGATTTTAATGCATACATCTAAGGTGGAAAAATATAATAGTTATGAAAAACCTCACGACCACTTTCTGATTTCACAGGAAATAAGAACAAGAGGCATCAACGAATTAAAGAAAATCACTGAGGTAACAAGGGAACCCATACGATTTAACTTGTAAACAGAATTTACTTACCTCTGCAAAACAGCAAGTCTTCGCCTGTTTTGTCACAAGCGCTGCAAATGGCAGTTTACAATAAGAAAACAAGGGCTGATGATATCTGAATGTCTCTCCTAGAAGAAAAATGGGCAAAATTTGCATTTGTATCTATACTTTATTCACATCTTTAACGTCTTTGAAATACACCATGAGCGCCACAATCACAGCCAAGTGCTAATAATTCAATGCAACGTTAACTACACAATGTCCTGTCCAAGCGAGCCCTGATAAAAGCCATTCACCTCCACCTTCCCACCCTGCAGGTGGGGTTTTACTCTGCTGCTAACTTTCCCTTCAGATGGCGCGTTGTTGTTGCAGCAGCTCTGCATTCTCAACAGGCAGTGGGAGCACCCTGCACTTTTAGACATTTCATTAATCTCACGCTCATGTACTTTATTGAATATACGTGCCCACTTAACATCTCAGTGTAACACTCCAAAACAGCCATCAGTAAGCTAGATAAAAACGCATCTTTAAGGAAAAAAAAAAAATCGCTCTTAAGAGAGAGCAAACGGGTTTTTTTCAAGAGCATAGAGCTGTCACGACAGGTGACTCACGTTGGGCTGCATTAGTCATGTCATGGCACGTTACATAACCAGAGGCAACTGACACAACACAAACTGACACATCACAACGCAGCCTGTCAGCAGCGATATCTATAAAGCTCAGCTTTTTAAAGAAAACGTAGGGAAGAAAGTATTGTGGGCTTATATTATAAACACCACTCTGGAGGAAAAAAAAAACACCACGCAGTGTGAAATGTTCTGTTGCAAGTTATATTTTTACACAGACACATTCTGCTTCCCGCAGTTTTCCAGAGGATTTGCCTTTGAGGAGAGCCTGCTAATCTCAGTGGATCGAATTCAGCTCCGTTCTTCACCTCAACAGCAGATCTGGCGGCACACGCTCAGAGTCTTCCTTCAGGTGCTCCTCCTTCCGACCTGCGGGCAAAGCGCTTCCCGAGCCCCTGGGAGAAGGCGAGGGAGAAGTTTCCCGGGCTCCTCACCTCACGCACCTCAGGCGGCTCGCAGCACGCTCCGCGGGAAGGTTCCCGCCTGCCTCCGCACCCGGGGGCCGCGAGCTGCAGGCAGGCTTGTTCGCCCCGTGGCGAGGCGGCTGCAGCGCTCTTGCTCAGCCAGGTGCTGCTGCCGCAGCTCCCGTGTACTGAGGTGTGGCTGACAGACAGGCGGGCACCGACGGAGCGCGGCCATCTGCTGCCGGCGGCAACTAGGATGCACCCGCCCCGCCAAAAGCCGGCGAGGAGCCGGACGAGGCACGGATGGGCTGTTGCTCAGGTGAAGTGAATACGACGCCCGCAGCAGCCAGGAGGAGCTGCACCAGGTGCACGCTGGCTGTAAATAGTCGCTTTTATCCTGCGCCTAGAAGGGGCTCTCTTCAGATCCTCTTACAGCTCAGTAGGCTATGTGTGCCTAATCAAAAATGTGCTTTGACAGCTTCACAATTCCTGGTCCTGAAACAGCATATCATTATTACTATTTCAGGCATCACCACCGAGTTCCAGGAACTCAAACACACATAATTAGAAGGCAGACTGGTGGAGGCCGCATCCATGTCCTGTGTTTGTCCTCAAGGACACACGTGACTTTGCTGTGTTTCATTCCAAATCTGGTTTCTTCTATAGCCTCTTTGGAGAACTATTAAAGGCCAATACAAAGTTAAAGAAGGAACTGCATGTAGATCCACGCATTCAAATGACAAACCAGAGCACATGCTTACCTCGAGAGATTAAGCACAAGTCTGGTTACATTTTCCAAAGGTAAAAAAAAACACAAGCCTAAGGAATGAAGACACCAAGCCCATTGGGAAGGTATATCTTTCACAGCAAGTGAGAGGCAGGGCACGGTTCATCTCTAACATGCACATCTCCACTCTCACTCACAGGGCTCTGCAGAAAAGCAGGACATTGTGCTGAAATCCCATGGTATTGTTTCTATTTTGTATGCACTGGCCCACTTACCTCTGAATACAAAAGCTTAACCAAAATCCCAGTTGAGGTGAAGCATGAAGACAATCTAAACCGAGTCCGCGAGCCTACAGGACACTTCTGTTTCCCACAAACAATTATATTACAGCCATTTTAGAACATAGAGACCTGACTACAGCCCATTTACCAAGAACCTTACAAAAGCAGAGTAGAAGGGAACAATCCCTTCCCTCTCTCTGCCACCACCTCTCTGCTGATGCAGCCCAGGGTGCTGTTAGTCTTCTGTGATGCAAGAGCTGGCTCAGGGATCCCCAAGTGCTTCTCCACAGGGCTGCTCTCAAGGAGTTCTTCTCCCAGTCTGAACCCATAGCTGGGATTGCCTTGACCCAAGTGCAACATCATGCACTCAGCTTTGTTAAAAGTCATTAGATTCTTGTGTGTTCACTTTTCAAGCCTGTCCAGATCCTTCTAGATGGCATCCCTCCCTTCTACTGCATCAACTGCACCATTCAGCTTAGTGTCATCTGCAAACTTGCTGAGGTTACACCCAATCCCACTGTCTATGTTGTTGATAAAGATGTTGAAGAGCACCAGTCTCAACACAGACCCCTGGGGGACACCATTCATGACTAGTCTCCACGTGGATACAGAGCCATTGATAACAACCCTCTGGCTATGACCGTCCAGCCAATACTCCACTGTCAATACTCCACAGCCAGTACTTCCAGCCTTCAAATCAGTCTCTATCTAGTTTAGAGGTAAGGATGTGTCAAAGGCCTTGCACAAGTCCAGGTAAACAACATCAGTTGCCCTTCCTTTGTCCATCAATGTTGTCACCCCAACACAGAAGGCCCAGTTTGCATGCCCCAGCTCCTCCTTCCTTGCTTGCAACTTTACAGATCTGACAGCACTTTAAAAATTAAAATAACATTCTTAACAGCAAAAGATACTCTCACATGTATTTACAAATGACATCCTGTGTTATTTCCATTTAGACTATGTCAAATAGTACTTTCCAGAATTACAGCTTGTTACATAAATAACAGTAGTTTTATTTACCAGCCACGTTAATTTGACTGCTTGCATCTATGACAATTTTTTTCAAATCAGTATAAATATGCTTTCTCCTGAATGTTCTCTAGCACCCCAACATTTCTCCAACGTTGTGCTCACTGTTCATTTTGTCAAGAGAAAATGAACTTATAGTTAGACTTTAGGGTAAGAATTCAAAAGATGAGGTTTTCCTCTCAAAACCATACTTTCCATAGGTAAGATATGCACCATCCATTGTGCATTTTCCTCATTCCTTCATCATGTACATAGGAAATATTTGGATACAGTAAATCTGTATTTGATTATCTGCACATTGCATTTCCAACAATGCTTTCAAAGTTGCACACTAACTTCAGCAAAAATAACCTGAAAGAAAACTATTTCACCCTCACATAAACCTTCATCATTCTTTGTAACAATGAGAAGCCCCCAAGGAAAATAATTTTTCTTGTTTATTCTTTATTTTTAGTATTTGAACTTTCTATAAAGAAGGGGAAAAAATCTGTGGCAATGAGATCAACCCAGCCTAAGGGCAATGTCTTTTTACTCATTGGACTATATTTAGAACTGTCACTTGTTAAGAACACTGTCAGCTAAAGCAAATTTACCGAAGAGGCTCTGCATTATACACATGGCCTGAAGCACTCATACTGTAACATCGCTGCAACCAAAATAAAAGGAACAGTCTAATATTGGGTAATCTGAACCAGCTTCATACCATTTTTCACATTTAGCATTAATATGCTCTGTTGCTAAGGAGCTCCCCTGCCATTCTTTTCATAAACATATTCTTGCTTAAAGCTGTGTGTGTACCAAGACACCACACTTCTCTGGTTCAAAAAATACTAATTTCAGACATTAACAAATCAGTATTCCTACAGTAACAAAGAGTGCTCAGAAACACATGGCTCAATAGTTGATGTTTTGTTGTTGTTTTTTTTTTCCTTCTATAGCAGGACCTAAGAAAGCTGAAATTAAAAGAAAATCGCATTTTCATCTTCATACATTGTACACAGGCACATACAGCAGACTTCATTTGCAACTGCATGTCTATCTCGTCTGTACTAGAAGTTTGAAACCTGTGTTCAAACATGTGCAGTATTCACTTAGATACTAGGTATTAAACAATACATATTGGTGCAAAAGTAATGCCTCCTATTTATTTCCAAAAAACTTCAACAGCTACAAAGTGCACAGTAACACTACTTGATAGAGCAAATCCTCATCACCATTAACTATGCACTTTGCCAGCAATGGAAAAGAGCCTGCATGCTGCACTAGTAAAAATCTGCATGGCTGTCCCAAACATGGCTTGTCTTTCACATCAATATCACCTCTGCTGAAACGCATCACCCACCACCTCACAGTGTTCACATCCACTGCTTGGTTTCCATAAACATTCATTTTTTTATGGAGCACTGATTAATGTCAACAGATGCATTTTTTTCCACATGGAGGAGTTCGATGATATATCTTTGCTTCATTCACACTTCCATGGCAGACATCATTTTGTCAATGCCTCTCTCCTGCCAGCTGTCACATGGTATCAAAATGTAATGGGCTATTGGTGGCAAGGGTGAAGTTCTTCTGCCATACCATCAACATCTGCCTCTCACATCCCGTGCCAACACAATAAAATAAGAGGCATTACTTCTGGAGCAGCCCTCACACGTGGGTGTGCTAGTTTCCTGGCTAAAGTGAAAGACAGAGAGAATACAACTGCAGTAAACAGGGAAAAATGAAGCAAGGCATCTGCCTACATACTTTACAAGATCAGCTGTATGCTAGAGAGGCTTTATGGCAATCCCAGTTTCAGCATGACCAGAAGTCAAATTCTCCCAGGTATGCTAACCAAAAGTTTGTACAAGTGATTCTTCCTTGATGTTACCACACTAGGTTCTTGGTATGCATTGCAGGTTGTGCCTTTGAGGATATTTTCAGATAATCAGGAAATCATTTAAAAGTTCCCACATAATAGGAAAGCTTTCCAAACAGTGAGTAAACTATTGCACCTACTAAAGTATACTAAGTTCTCTGTGCACAGATCCAGAGACCTTGAATTCAAATTGAGAATTGCAGCTTGTAAAGTCCAGGAGGACAATAGGTTTTAACTGCTATGAAGGCACTCACCTGCTATCTTATTGTAATAACTAAGGCTTATAATGCCACTAATAAATAAAAATCTTTACCAATACCAAAGTAGATTTCACTGCATTCTTCCGTCTATGGTCTTCCTTAGTGGATGAGATTTTTCCTTGAATCATTAAATGCTAAAAATTGCAATTATTCTCATTCAAGTATGCTTAAAGTCTCAATATTCTGAGTGCCTAGAATTCATACCAGAAGTGCACAGTGCCCATTTGGATTGTTGAAGGCCTTTGTCAAGGCATAAAACAGAAACAGAAGCATCTGTAGTGCTTTAATTAGGAACAGAAGATATTTTATGTGGGCAAAAAAAAAAAAATATCTCTTGAAACTCAAGCTTGCAGGAACAGAAGAAAATACACCATAAAAATATAATTTAAACACAGTATGGTTTCAATTCATTTATCAAAACAAGGGCAGTCATCTCAGTCATATAGGAAGTCCGTAGAAAGGGACTAGACATGTACTGTTGCTTAAACTGACAAAGGCAGAACAATTTAATGCTTACTGTTTGTCAGTCACTTGTAATAACCACTGCTGAGCAGAAAGTTTATGAACTTTATTGAGCTCAGTGACTGTTTGAAAGTGCTGAACAGTTCCTGATCTGTGTGCTAACAACCTTATGTCTTTTCTGGAGACAGTGACGCAATGGTTCATTTCCAAAATGAAATAATGCACTTGAGATAGTTCTTAGAGAAAAGATCATGTCATTTTGAGCCCAATTCTATACAGTTTTGAAACCTCATGAGAAGAAACTCAAGAGCTTCACTAAACCTTAACTCTGTTCCCTGCCACAGAACTTATCAGAGGCCAGTATATGAAATCATGAAATCAGCATTTGGTCACTCTCTGGAACTTACCATTGTTTCTTACATTGACCGGATCAACTGTCTTCAAAATACGTGTTACCTCCTATACAACTGATATCGCCAAGCTAGACAGCATTAAACCAAAAACTGAAGGACTTATGCTTAATATGCTTAATATTAAATGCTTAATAGCAAAAGTTCAACATCATGCAGAAATATCCACATTAACTCAAAATGAACCAACTAGACTACCAAAAACTGGACAGCGGGAGAGAAAATAACCTTTCTGTTTGTATGATCCTACTAACAAAGTTATGCCACTTCCAGTACCCAGCTTTGCTCTTTGAGATCTAGTTTAGATAGTTAGGCATATTGACTTCATTAAGGCATAGAACATGCTATTTAGAAATTGAACAGTAACAATGTCCCCAAATCATATTCCTTTGTTGGTCATATTACTAAGTATTTCATGTCTCTTGTATACACAACCAAACCCATAAAGTTAATCTACGTTAATTTCTAAAAGAGATTTAACAGGACTTTTAAATACCTATGCATAGGTTTTCACTCAGAACTAACTGACTGCAAAAGTTAAACTGATGATGTAAGAGACTGCACAGCATTTTAGCTCTTTTCAGAACATGCTGGGATAGAAATGAGTAAGCCTAATCAAATCCTAAGTACTGCTGGAATAAAAATTTGAAATGCAGAAATCAAATCCCCATCTTTAAAAAGGGAGAAAGGAATTGTAACTGTTCCATCATAAAAAGGTGAGTTACCTTATTAGTGCTGAAATGGTCTTTTTTTTCCCCCATCTTCTGTTTTGTTCTCATCTCTCCCACAGTGGTCCAGAGGTGCTAAGCACTTCATAAACTGATCGATTTTTGAGATGCATCTTAGACTTGATTTTTGATTGTTCTGCAAATGACAATTTAGTTTCTAAAATGGTGGTTTGGGCTAAATAGGACAAGCAAAGCAACCTGGGGAAAGGACTTGGCTATTCAGTGGTCCACATCAAAAAGGCTATTTTGTAGTAGATATACTTGGTACTTGGTATTCAACTTCAGCATACTGAATTAGAGTTAACAGGGGCTGAAAATAACCAGTTTACAGACTGCTGCAATCTCAGATTACAGAGACAATAGAAGCAAATTTTACTAGTATTTACTAGTAGGTGGGAAAGATCAGTCTTACTATTTATACAACCACTCTCACTTAAGCTACAGTATATCACTCAGGTTTCAATCCTGAAAGGAAATAACTTTACTATTTACCAGCTCTTTTAGTTACACATAACATATTGAAATACAACTCTATATTAATCTGAAATATGATGCTGGTTCTTTTAAGGCTTTGTTATATAAAATAGTAATTTCTGTCAAAATGTTACTGTCAACATCTGTACATAATAGACTATTAGCAGGAACTATCTGTTCCTGGGGCATATTTCTAATTTAAGATAAAATAATCAGTTATTATAGTGGCACTATAAAAAGGGAGATCAGCAAATATTGTTCATTAAACTCCTGCTAAGCCAGATTTCCTTACACAAAAATCAAAGAAAATGAAAAACATGAAGCAGCTCACACACCTGTTAAAATTAGTTTGTTCAGGACAGTGCTCGTATTTCCATTAATTATGCTCTATAAACACAAGCAACATTGATTAGAGACATTCTGCTGAACATGCTGTAACACTGGCACAATGGCATCTAAATGTTTTATCTTTATTACCTCAGGGTAATGAATTGTAATGTAAAGAGCTGATGAGTAATTAAACTCATCAACTGTGGATTTAGAGATATTTTTAGTATCATATGATGGAAAATCCTCTCAAGAGTAGCAAGGATATATTTTCAGAGAATATATTATATTCTTTAACAGCTCTCTTGAGGGAGCACTTCATACTCTGTTTCTAAATGCTGAAATTAGAAAAGAACACTGTATCTACTTTTTCTTTTTTTTTCCTCTGCCCAAGGTCAGAAACTTCAGATGGTACTTTCCTTCGTAAGTTTAAGTGATTACCTTTAAGTCACGTTTGCTGAATTCCACTGAGATTCAGAAGGTCTTTTGTCCACGGATCCTACATATATGCCATCAGATAATGATATTAAAATGGTCAAGCGCCTTCCTAAAACTTGTTTTATGGTTCACTTGATTTTTTGTTTGAATCTGTGTTTGTTTGTTTGTTTTGTGTGGGTTTGTTTTTTTTTTCCTGATCCGAAGTATTTCTTCCTGTCTATCTGGATAGATAAACATCCCTCCATCAGGATGAATTTCCAGCCTAAATTCATCCAAGATTAGTTTATAAATCTACTTCATATTTCAGTACTGAAGATACTGGCTTAGATATTGGATGCAGCTTGGTTAAGCACATTGTAACAAGTGTGTTACAAACCAAAAACCACTGGAAATGCAGACTGTAAGAAGTCAATAGGAAACAGTGGAAAGTAGACTGACGCTTTGGGCTACAAAAAAAAAAAAATCTGCGGCTACCACAAACTGCAAACGCTGATTTATCACAATGGCAAACAAATCAACAACAGTAATATGCCCCTTTGGGTATCTCACTGAGCACAGCATTTAAAAAGAAGAGAAACCACTTCCTACTCTATTAAGCAAGAATGTCAGTAAATGTTTAGTTCTATATCCTGACCCTCCCACTGAATGGGCATGAAGCCCAGTCAGAGATGTACAGCTGAGCCAGGCTCACGGCTGCTGAGCACAGCTGGCACATAGCAAGTGAGTAACAGCCACTCAGCCCTGCCTCTGCAAGCTCCCCACACACACGTAAGAGCCACTGGAACAACGTGAGGGAAACTGAGCATTTCTGAGTGACAAGCATGGTGCTCAGACAGGGAGACTTTAGATACAAACCATCACCCATACAGGAACTGGCAGTTCCTTTCATTGCTTCTTGAACCTCAGTGTTCTTCAGCCTCTTCATCCAGCCTGATGCTGCCTTAATATTGCTCTGGGGCTTTTTCCTTCTCTCAGTTGTAGCCAGCCAAATGTCTGCCAGAAAAACTATCACTGAGAGCTGCTGCTCTCTGCACCTGATATGAATGATTAATAGTTTCAGACATTATCTACCTCAGGGTTGGAAATCTACCTAAGGTTCTAAATAACCTACTAAGCATGCACTTCTTTCATGCTATGTCTGTGTTTCAGATTCCACCTCAGAGCAAAAATGATTGTTCGGTGATTCAGCAATTCCACTGCAATTTTTGCACTTTGAAAGACATTACACCATATTGTGTTTTATTGGTGCATTTCTTACAGTTCAGCAAGAATCCAAGCAAAAACCCCTTCCATCAACGGTGAGGTGCTCCTAAGAAGCTGGTGACATCTCCTGATTAGAGGGTGAGACTTAAAATAGCAATGTAATGGGAAAGATTTAAGTCAAGTATGCCCTGATTTTTTTTTTCCTGCCCTTTCAACATATGTAATCATACTTCATCATCCCATGCAAGAGACTTTAAAAATCTACCTACAAAGAGATCTATGTTAAGGCTAAGCATTTAAACTGCAGTGTCATGTATATTCACCTTCTATTTTGAAATAAAGTGGACATACTGTATTTTCATTGCACTTTCATCATTACTTCTGTACTGATCTCACAGATGTTCAGGCTATTGTCCTGTTCTACCAGTCTTTTTTTTTTTTTTACTTATTCATGGTGAGAATGCATGTAGTATTCATCTCAGTTCAAAACTGAATAATGGAATAAAGCACAGATCATACCACAGAAAATTAGTAAAAAAAATATTCTACTGATAGCTGATATTGTCCAATACAATCAATCTGTTATGAAATCCCCTTGCTTGGGAAAAGTTCCATACTACTTCATAATAGATGAGGCCATTTCTGTGAGACAATTTCACCATGTAAAGTCAGCGCATGACTATTAATTTGAGACATTTTGATGATGTTCTACTTAGAGAATCCACTCAGGGTTCCCATCACAAGAAGTCTAGGTATTTCCATCTCTCATAGCCTCACTGTTTGACATGAAAACAAAACTGACCTTCTGAGTCTTTCCAAGCAAAAGTATTGTTCTTCCCTAAAGAAAAATGTATTTTCCATTCTGCAGTCAGTACTTCAAGTCACATGTTTTCATGAGGTTGAAATAACATGCTGTACTACACCGCGGTATTGTTTTTAAGGATTAACAATAATCATTCAAAAGTACATCTTAGTACAATTACTGTACTCTAATGTGATTCTTTCCATGTTACATAAGAAAAATGTGTAAGAAAATGCACATGGATCAGTGGGTATAGTAGATGGAGCATGAGAACAGGAGCTGTATTCCTCTCCATTCTTGTTCTAGCTCTTACAGTCATTTTCTTCCTTCAGGCAAATCACTTGAAATTCCTTGGATTCCTCTACTTTATCTAGGAAATAATAAAAATACTTAAATGTATAAAGCTTTTGCCCTAAATTGAAGGCTATGAGAGCTATTATGCCTGAATTCAAAAGAGATGAAAGCCATTCGTTAACTACGAGAGTTTGATCCAAATGGTGCCCGGTGGCAACCAGATGAAAATCACTGGAATCTCAATAATAGTCTTATAGAACCTTTTGTGACTGTATAAATTGACAGAATAACACCAGACAAAGTGCTCAGCTAATTAAGCAAGTTTACTGAACTAAGATTATAAGTTGATGAGCTGAAATTGGCATGTGTGCAAGATAAGAGTTTAACATCTCTGAAGTTTCAATGCAGTAGCTGTGTCTTCACATTCTTTCACCTACTTTTTTCCTTCTCTGTAGTGTCCCCAGTTTCTCACACACAGCCTGACTTCTAATATACCATTTCAAGAGGCAGTGCCGTGCATGACTGATGTAAAACTACAGATAGGCTGAATAGTCAGCTGCAGAGATGGGATACTTGTTGCACTTCAGTCAAACGAAGTATCAAATAACACACTGATATACAAATGGCTTGCAGACTGTAGAAGTATGGGCTAGATTCCATTGCACTACTGAATATTGCTCCATTTTATTTTAAAGAACTTTCCTTGTTCAAACTAGCATAAGATCTATATACTTTAGTTTTTAAAAGGTCACCATCCCTTGTGATAAAAGCTAGAATTCCATATTACAATAAAAGCTTTAAAATGGAAAAGTGAGAACAGTATGCTTCTACTCAAGTTTTATATCTACCTACTTACTACTTAAAAAGTATCACTAAAGAATGCCAGGAGTGAATGTATAAATTGTATTTTTTCCTATAATCTATATTACATTTACAGTTAAAAGCAATAAAATCAACAAGGAAACCTGTGCTGTCTGGATTTTCCCTAAAAATAATGTGAAATTCAGACTTAATGCAGCTTAAATTAAATATATATATATATGAACAGGGTATTACATAAATTTTAGAACTGCACAGTGAAAGTCTTTAACTGCAACCCACTACTGTCTAAAATTCTATGAAAAACATATGTATTTCATAAAAATAACTGGCATTATGTTACTCTGCAATGAAATCTCAGTGTAAGTCATACTTAATTATACATTCAGGGAAAAGTGAATAATTTAACCCACATCTCAGATTAACTCAAGAGAATAAGCAAAAAAAAAAATCTATGAAACCATTGAATCTCTACAGTGTACTTCTACAAGACCATAAAAGGAATAAGCAACAAAAAAAACCCTTATTCTCTACTAATTAAAGGATACATCAAAATTAAAAGTGTCCTGATCATGGATGATTACTCAAAGGTAAAACTGTATGCTGCAAGTGCTTTAGGCCCAGTTATAATATCACCCCAAGTTCAGGCTGCTGTCTCAAAAACAGGGTAGTAAGTAAATAGGGAATTCCCATACAAGTTTCACAACTCTGTACTGTTAACTACAGATTGACCAAAATAATGACTGGTATGTGGTTTTAATGGTGAAACTTGATCCTGACACCAATGGCTTTTTTGCTATTTCTACAAAGAATTTTATATTCTCTTTTACTTCATTTTATTAGCAAGTGCCTCATTATTTATGTGATTATAAACCAGGAGATTTCATTGTTCTCTTGCTTATATATAGCACAGTGGCTAATGGATTTTTGTTGCCCTGAGGACATTAGGAAAATCATCTTATTACCTACATTCATGATAATTTTATTGACCTGTGTAGGGAAATAAATATTTTTAACTCATGTGGAACATCTGGGCAAGTTCATCTCACCTTAACCAAATTAAATTTTAAGTAATATTTCTGAAGAATGGAAGCCAGAAGGTGCAGACCAGTTCAGAGAAAAGTGTACCCCTTTGCAGCACAGGAGATCCAACTGAGCAGTTTTAATGTTTTCTTTCAGCATAAAAATCTATTACTTTATTAATGTGATTATAGGATTACCACATTGTACCTGAGAGTCAGTATAGTTTTACAGCTTCTAATCAACAATCTAGGAGACCAAAAGTCATTTCCTTCTCCCCAAATTTAACTCATCTTCTCTGCATCATTCATTCTCATTAGTAAGATGTTCTAAAATCAGTACTTGTGCTGATCTTCCCTATTTGGAAAGGTTTGAGATTATTTCCTGTCCTTCTGGAGCCTGCAAGGGTGACTGGCATATAAATCATAGTATAGATGAATCACGTTAATAAAGATAGGGATTCACACAAGCACACAGACCCTGCAACAAGTATTAACATGTTTCATATCACTATGGATGCTATCTTGACAAGGAACAGCCAAGTATTTTGATTCTACTCTTAATGGAAAAAAAAAGTTAGAAAACTCATTTTCTTCCACATCTTTCCTAACTCCCAAAAGTATCCATTATCATTCCCTTAAGCTTTTACGCAAATATACCCCCCAATACTTTCTGCTCATTTGAAGCATTTGTGTCAGCAATTCAGATTAAATTACAGTATAAAGAAAAAAACAACACATGAACAGAGTGAAAAGACAGCAATTAGAGTGTTAGACTGGAAAGAAGTGAGAAGGCTATTATGAAAAACAAAAGCACAAGAAAAAAAATCAGTGATGAGGGGGTAAAAAAAATATTAAGTTTAGAAAAAGTGGCAAACAGTGCATGTAGGTAACTGGTTGCTAGATTTTCTATGCACCTCTATTCCCAATGGATTGTGTAGGTCACATGTCTCTTTAAGAAGTAAAATATTTTTTACATATTTTTTCCACACCTAATCACTTCCAGGAGGAAAAAAAATAGATTAAATATGGAAAAAGATTTGCAAACAACTATTTTCGAAAGTCTTCTGAAGATAACAGTAGCTTGAGAGGTCAGAGAGCCATAGGATCTGCTCATTCTTATTGCAAATATCAACATCATAATAGTCATTCCATTTTCTGAAAATATAAAAATTTTTGGTTGTTCTGCAGTGACAGTTGGGACAATGGAATGCACATCCAGAGAAGCACATATATACACACACACACACACACACTGGTTTCAAAGATTTGATCCAAAGCTCACTGAAATTGGTAGGAGATTTCTTTTTATTTCAATGGGCTTTGAATCAGGGCAGCATTATTGGATTTCTTGCATTTCAGTTTTATTGTAGCACTGGGTGGATTTTCAGTGCCTTACAAAAAAGGTCACTTCACCTACTGCAGGAAGCCAAATTAAGTGGAGATGGACCTGAAGATTCTTAAAAAAAACTTGTCCTCAAATCATGGCATGCTTCATCTTTACTGAGTTTGAATTATGTTGTAAAAAGAACAAAGATGGGACGAGGTATAATACACCGAACAGTGTAAGATCAAACATCAATAGAAAAATAGAACATACTAACAAAAGCACATCCAGTAATATACGGTACATCTGACCCTACTTGATTAAGTTTCTTTGGGTAGCCCCATGAAACCATGTTTTGTGATTTCAATTCACAGGCCCACCAATGCGTATTCTGGGCAGGCACGTAGCATAATTCTGAGACTGGTTTGCCATAGAGAACAAACAGTGAGCAAACAGCAGCTCTTTCTCTTACAGTATGTATCAGTAACAATCAAAATACATGATTATAATTTTTGAATTCAACATCCTTCCATAATATAACTAATATGGTAGAGAAATGAAGTTCTGCATCCAAATTATTATCACCTTCGTAAAGCATACTTTCTCAGTGATATTGTATTAACTCACTACTTGTGTTTGACAAAAATGTACCACTAAATCATTTTAAACATTAAATATTTCCACAAATCTGAATTTTCATTTGTATAGCATATAGAAGGATCTTATAAATACAGAAGACATTTTTATAAAAATTTTTAAATGGCAACTCAGATTCATTTAGCATTCATTCTCTTTCCTACTCCATCAAATGCTGATGAGAATATATAACAGTGTTCATGTGCTTTAGATCAGCTATTGTTAACAAGAGACATCATTAGGGCCGCCTTCACATGTGGAGGAATGGTATATATACAGCTAGAAAAGCAAAATTCTCTTCCACTCCAAATGGAAGACTCTTGCTTACAAAAAAAAATTCTCTTCATTTGTCACTCCCATGTGCTTCTCTGAAACTACCATCTGACTAATTTAAGTAGCATAATTGCTTATAGACTATGCACTATTTGGAACTTCACAGTTCATCTTACAGAAGGTAAGAGATGTTACGTGTAACTGTGCGAATGGTGTCTGTATTTTCAACACATGAATCAGGAGAGAAAAATCTGATTACTCAGATTTTTTTTTTTTTAAGTGCTTATGCCAGGCAATACTACAAAAAGTCAGAATTAAGCACACCCACAATACTGAATACAGAAACCTGTGAGGAAAATCTGATAAGTGCAGCAAGGACAGACCATTTTCTTTAAGTAAAAATAACAAAAAAAGGAGTACTTGTATAGTTTAAACACAAATGGACACTTTGGGAGAATCATCACAGATGAGCAAATGGGACTTTGGAAATAGAAGCTGATTTGATTGATAATTCCAAAGTCCAACTGTAGCACCCAGTGTGAGTACAGATCTATGAACTACTACTACTGCCATGTAAATAATAAAATGTACTGCTAAAGGGGCAATACAAGGTTATCATTCTACATGTTTTCAGGAACTTTATTTTGGTATCTCGCATGCTTTGGGGGTAGAAGTCCTGTGTTCTCCTTAAGGTGACTTGCTTTTGTCATAGACTTCTTACATTCAAGGTCTACGACAATAATCCACCCCCTTGTGCTCTCCTGAAAACTCAGGGGAAACTATTCCTCAAAGGCCAGCTCTGACAGACTTCTCTATAAATGCATCTTCCATTTACATTACACTACCTTTAGATGTAAAACTCTAAAATAGTGATTCAGAAAACTTCTCCTGAGAATTCTACATTTCTCTGCTACGTACTTTTAAGCTGTGCTCTTTATTTTCCTGTTGTGCAAAGAGAAGTAAGCTATATACCACTGTGCCAGCGAGACAGCCTGCATTTAATCACAATTTGCCTCATCTGTACTACTACAGATTTTCTGGCCATTTTACTAGAACTACACGTAACAGAGAAAAACCAAGCTTCTCAGTGTTACACAGAATGATTATTACGATGGCACTCTGTGCTTCCATTCAGATTACTTAAGTTTGTATTTCATACAGTTGATTTGTAAAACCATCACAGAAGCCTCTTCCACAGTTCAAGTATCATGATTTTTTTTTTTTTTGGAACTATAGGAGAGAGGTCCAGAAAGAGAAAAAATACTTGTGGAAATACTGCACACTGCATTCTGTAGATAGACTCTTGAAGAGCAATGCTGATGGTTTTTCACAAAATAAGATGATATATGAATAATTTGAACTGGAATATAACTACTGGGATAAAGGAACAATTGTATTTCTCTTTTGTACCTAAACAGGTTCATCAGATTCCTTGGGCAAAAAAGACATCATTAACAGAAGAAAGAGGAAAGGTGACTTAAGTAACACACAAAGCAGAGAAAATGAAGAGTATATACAGTAACATTAGAACACTAAAACTTGTGAAAAATGTTGTACTGACAGTAGAAAGCAAAATTTTAGACAATACCAGACTCATGTTATAATCCAAGATACAACATTTTCTATTTGGCATACTTTGATTCAGTTCAAATCTTTACTAAACTAAATTCACTAGAGAAAAAGCATGCCCTATCCTAGTGAAGTCAGTAGCAAAGTCATGTGCTACTTGCCCAGCAGTATTATGCACTCTGTTAATGATGAAACCCCATCATCCATCCTGAAGATTTGATCTCACAGTTACTTTCAGTTTTAGTATGAGCAGATTTCTAATTGCTAAAAAATAACTCAATTAATATACACTTACTCTAAAACTTGCATTACAACAAAGTTCACTTATTACTTTCCCCTTATTTCTTAAAATTTCATTACTCTTAGGTTTATTATTGTGGATTTTTAAAGTTGTTCTTCAGCCAGTTTTTCTACCTGTTCAGTATCATTCCAAGTAATTATTATGAAATGTTAATATAGGTTTAAAATAATTCCCAAACAAAATAGAAACTACAAACCCAATTGCTTATTACATTGTACATCAGCTAGAATATAACACAAGAGGAGAAAAAGTTGGTTCAAGATTCTCGTGGCTTAGTTGAGGTTTTTTTTCTGACTGCTTATTGTCTAAGTTTCTGAAAGAACGTTTGATAAGAAACATGGTTAGAACATACCCAGTTCCTATTTCCTGCTCTGTAGCAAGCCTACATTATGACCTTGGAAACATCATGCAGTTTTTCCATTCTTCTCTTTATATGCCACACGTTCTCTTGTTGTGATGGATTTGAAGCTGCCTTGTAATAATGTATGAATACTTCACATTGACCTGCTTAGTGAAAAGATGAATGTCTCAATAAATTCAGTAAGTTTCTGTCTGGAGAAGCAGGCAGGAAGAAAATAACAGCTTCAAGACAGGCATCTCTATACACAGCATTGTTAAGAAACAAAATCAAAACTTTCAGCTGTAGTAAGCCTATAAAATTGGGCTTGAGTAATATAAGAGTCTGCAGATAGAAGATTCTGAAGTCTTGACACACATTTAGAACTGGTTACTTTTCTAGAAGTACAAGTAGGTCTTTCCAGGAATTAGATATAGATACAGAATCCTAATTAGACTGTTAATAAAGGTTCACCTACCAAAGATGTTATCTATCCATGCTAAGATTTATGGTCAGGTAGGCCTGATCACAAAAAGACTTTTCCAAGTCTGTTCCACCTGGAAGCTTTGTTTCTAGTGTTAAAAAAAACATTACTTTGACAAAGAAAACTTCTTGTCACACATTCTTTAGAGCTACCTAAGTCTGTGCAGTGCCAAAATTTTAAAGTTATCCAGCAGTCTAGTCAAGAGATTATAATAAACTGATGTATTTTTATGGATGAGAAATTGTCTAGAAGAAAATTTGTCCATTGATTAGTTTAGGTGTTCAGGTGTCCAAGAACATCTGACTTCCAAGGTAAAAAATTAACAGGAATCACACTAGAAAAAGCCATATACTATACATTTTAAAACGTGGGGGGATAACAATCAGCTATTGGAATTGTTGCTGTAAAAACACAGGTTGTCAGAAACCACTTGAACACAACTGGAGGAAAAAAAAATGGAATCAATCCAATTCTCAGTGGTTACCTCTAGATCTCTGTCAAGAATAAACGCCTTAGGGCTGAAGTGTTAGGGTTACTCCTGTGCCCAGTATTGTTTGATATTTTCATAAACACTTTCCATAGTTCCACACAGTAAATAAAATGCAGCTCACTTTGAATTCACAATATATGGCCAAAAAAAAGAAGTGGAATGGAGAAAGGATGCCATTCTTTCATCTGTTCACAGCATCTATATCTGCAGGTGCTAGATTCAGTCTGATCTTGTAGCAAAGTCTGACCTGTAACTGGAATCTCAGACCTGATCTAACAAGAAGAAAACAGTGATCTTTCACTCGTGGAGGTGAAAAAAATATTCAAAGAGTTCGGAAAGATAGATTAGAAACTATCTAGCCTCTAGGTAATGTACTTTGTAGTCAATTACATTTCTTTCCTCTATTTTTTTTTTTTTTAGAAAGAACGCCTTCCACACAGAAGACCATCTAATTCTGAGACCTTTGGGTATTACAATTACACAAAGGACAGACTACGAAGGACACACTCCCTAAACCTAATGTATGTATACCACAAAATTAAAATTTAATGCCCAATTAAGAAAACATGCTTTCCCTTAGAGGATTTCATTCAAGTCTTCTTTTATTTCAATCATGTGACTTAGTTGGTGGGGTTATTTTGGTTTTTTTGTTTGTTTGTTTGTTTTACATTCTCTTTCCTCTCCAAAAACTCTAATATGTATAAACCATTACTTTCTCATGCTGCACAGAGTTTAAGCATTAAGAAAAATATTTTCAAGTAGTGCCACTAATGTAAAACCAATGCTTCAGAATCTCACAAAGCAACAAGGAAAGTCAGTAACATAGAAGCTGACAACAGCAGTAAAAATGTACTAAGACCACTGGTGGTAAAACTGACTAGTCATTGTACAGGATTTCACAAAAGCCATTTACTTATTTTTGGTAAAGGAAGCTAGCTTCTATATATTTCACAGTTTGCCAAAAAACCTTGCAGGGCAAGGAAGATCATCTTACTAGCACCAACATTGATCATCTCCCAGTGTGGTAACCACATCATAATTCAGAAGACAGGACAAAACTACTCAGCCGGTATCTCTTTATCCAGCATCATACACAATTTTAAGGACGGGAGGCAACAAATACAGTTGCCTTTAACTAGTTTTGGGTCACCCAAGAAAGGTAATAGTCAATTTGGTAATAAAGGAGGAATAGCTTACCCTTTTCTGAGGATCGGGGCTCACTGGAAATTCCCAAAAGAGGCAATCTACATGTAGAGATGTTTCCCTTTCAGCTGCCAGCCCTTAAAGGAGGTTAGGGAATTGCATAGACGAATTGCTAGCACCTGTGTCCCCAGGGCTAGCCCTGCCCCTTCACCAGGTGCTCAATTACTGGTTCAGGCTATGACCTAACCAATACTATACAACCACTATAGTGAGTTGTACTGCAACTGAACTTCATTTTCTCAGCCTCTCACTTTGTGGGAATGAAAAAGGAAATCACAACAACCAATGTTGCTATTACAAGCATACCTCTTATGATGCAAACTAGATACCTTATGTCCGTTAAAAGAAATTAAGAAGCTAAGAAAAAAATGAAATTACTCCAGTTTCCCTACTAAGGTATGAGAAATTCAAATGTGAAAAATAATTAAAAATCACCACAAGAATTATTTTGAGTCAAAAAACCACACCAAGAATAAGAACAACAAATTTTAGTGGACTTTAAAAATCATTTTATGATTAAAAAGAAAACTAACTCAACTGTGCTATAAAACTACTATAAGGCAGTTGGAGGGAAAGTATGTTACTTCAGTCCATAGCTCTAAATCTTCTGGGTTTTTTTGTTTTTTTTTTTTTAGCTTGTATGAACCACACATACAACCCAAATGAAATATATGCCTTTGCTTGACTAGAACTCAAACGTATGAATTATAAATCTAAATAATAGCCATAAATATAAAAAACATTCATCATCCTGACCTACAGTGAAGCCAAGCTTCCACCCATAAAGAAATGCTTCAGAGCCAATAAGTGCTGCATAATTTTACTTCTCCCAACAGAAACCAAACCCTCACTTGACATGTTTTCATTGCAACAGTTTTATTTAGTTACAAGTTGAAGAATCAGCTATACCAAAATTAAATGAAAAGAAACAATGCTATTAACTATCACATGGATGTGAAACTAGATTCAAATGAGAGTTTTCTTAGAGGAAGAGGCATACATAACCAATTCAAGCACTTGATGGAAACTTCTTGATTAGCCTCACTACTTCTGTACTTTCAGTCAACCACAACTAACATTACTCACTAAATGCAGTTGTCCAGAATTTCATTTCTTTATTAACTATACCCATCAGATTGCCATGCTTTATCTGGTCTTAGATTTTCAAAATCTTTACAGCACAGAATGCATGGTTTTCCAGAGGATGCAAAAGCCACAGCAATGATGTAAGTATCTTAAGAGCATATCACTTCTCCATTATCCATACAAAGCTTGTGACAAACTATTTGCAAGAACTGTAATAAATCCATTCACTCTTCAACCTATCCTAAAAAAAGCCTGTCTGTCCTCAGTATACTATGTTCATGCAAGTCCCTGAAGGTGCATCTTTTACAAGCAATTTTTTTCTATATATTTCAGAATTTCTGCAATCCCTCAGGTTTCAGAGACAAAAAAATCTATTTTTTTCCACTTATCTTATTAGCAGCCTTCCTCTATGAACTCTGATAATCATTCTTGTCATGAATTTCTTCATTCTGCATAAAGAACAATTTGTACAGTACTATAAACTAACAAATGCGCGGCCATTTAAATATATCTACAAGTCCTAATCTACAACAGTAGTCCATGAATTTCTTGTGTGTATCAAAGAATTGAATCAAGGAATCATGTAGGCTGGGAAAGTCCCATAATATTATCAAGTAAACCATCACCTGACACTACCAAACCCACCACTAACCCATGTCCAAGTGATATTCACACATCCCAAATTTCTATAAAGATGGTTACATCATCTCAGTAAGAGTGCATCAACACTTTCTGAGTGGTTATACATCTAATCCAAACCTGTCCTGGCATAAGAGATGAGATAGGACCTCATTATGGATAGGACCTCAAATTATCTCTTGCCACCAGAGAAGAGAGACTGACACCTACCTTGCTGCAATCTCCTTTCAAGTAGTTTCAGAAAGGAAAGCAGGCTCCCCTCTCTCTTATATTCTCCATACTGAACAGCCCAAGTTCTGTCAGCAGCTTTTCAGTTACATCTAACTCTCCATTCCATTCTTTGGGCACTCTAAGAATTCCACCTGAACCAACATGCAACTGACTGTCAGAAGCTTCTTCATTGAAAACAGAGCCACAGTTAAACCTTTACATATTAAACTCTTTGAATGATAAAGCTATGGGAATAGTTGAAAAATATGTATTCACTATCGTCAAAGCTTTTTAAGAGGAAAAATAAGTGCATTTTAGCCATTCAAGAACTATTATAAAGCTCACAGCAATGCTGTGAATGAACAATCTGAGACCGTTCATAAATATTTAGAATAAGGTAATGGTGATAATAGTATCTTGTAAATGCAGAAGAAAAGATTAGCATGTGAGGATTAAATGTTGAGTGATGAAGTAACCGAAGTTGACAAAGATGATCAAGGATAACGTGGCTATATTCTAACTTCTTTGGAAATGAGCTAACTTTAAAATAAATGGTTTAGTGAACAAGTGGATGAAGAATTAAGTGAACTGTGAGCTGGGGATCTTGCCAGAAATTACTTGTATTTAAGTGCAAGTTCAACAAAATACCTGGAAACAACAGCTGAAACATGTTTTAAGTACAGAGTCTTGCAACAGTTTTGGAATGAATCAAGAATGAATTACAAACATGACAGCAGACTAAAAGTTGGTAGCTGAGAAAGCATTTCAGCAAGCGCAGTTAGTAACTGTTAGAACTCTGCTAGCACCATCACTAGAACATGACTTGTCTTCCAAAGAAAAGTAAAGAATACACTGAATCAAAAAAATACAGTTCTTCAGCCATATCTCATAAAAGTTAAGCCTTACTGATATCAATGACTTCAGTTTTGGGTCATTAACTTCAATTAAAAAAAGAAAATAAAATACTCTTTTTTTATGCGAATAAATACAGCTATGAAGTACTTGTTTATTGACATTTTGCATAATGAATTACTTTCAGGTTGTTCTAACTTTGATGAATATTATTGGACAAATACTAAATAGAATTTACCATAGTAAAGTAAACCTAGGTAAGGAATTGTGAAAACTTCGATTTTTAATTATTTCATATGTTTCATGTACTGGAACAAGCTAATGCACTTCAAGTAATTTAAGTTCTATAGCAGCCTGATGAGTGGTCATAACTGAGCTATTTATTGTACAGTAATAAGAACAGGCTTTGGTAGCAGTTACTTCAGAAAATTCAATGAGCCAGAGGAAGCAATATATAGACTGATAATTATCTTAAAGACTTTTATATAATTCAAAGAAAATCTAAGACTGAATGCTTCACAGTGTAGTGTTCTGCTTTAAATAGGCATGATCTCAGCTCTACCCTGTTGCTACCATTTTTCAAGTAAAGCAATACACTATCAAGCTCTATGAGCCTCATAGCAGTAACTTTTTTTAGCCAATATTATCATTTATATCATTCATGTGATGTAATGGATTTTCAGCCAAGTGGAAAAGTTCAATGTCAATACTGACTCTAAACAAGTTCAGTAAAGTGCCTGTTTATAACAGAAAAAGTAACTAACCAATACTATTTGTTAAGAAACAGCCTTTGTTTTTAACTTAAACGTACATATTTTTTGTCAATAAAAAAAATGAAACTAGCTCAAACAAAAGTTAATGTGTTTCAGTATGTATGTAATGAAATGATTCTATCTGAGATAACAGAAGAGATAATGAGGTGAAGCTACTTGAACTGCTGCTTACTATAAAGAACTTTCTTCATGGGTAGGTGCCATCTGTCCTCAACATTTGGGATTTATCTTCAGTATGCAATTCTCTCCTAAAAAGAAATTTCAGCCTCCAAACTCAAACATTACCGTGCTTTACTCATGAATCAACATCTCAATACTGCAAAGAGTTTTTCCTACATTCAGCACATGTATTATCATCTGGTTTTGATGTCACCTTAACGATGCCTCCTGTAGAGTACATAACATAATGAAGAGATTTAATGTCACATAGCACTTTTTTTTTTTAAACAGGCTTGATGTATAAGGCATTGTTATGAATAACCTGTAAAAAAAAAACAATGTCCTTTAAAGGTCTGTGTAATTATGCATAAAGTGGGGGGAAAGAGAATTATAAGGACTCCAGGTTTACAGTAAAATCTGTGACCTCTATTATTCTGCTTTCTTCTGAAGTTTAAAGAAAAAAGCGATTAACTTGGGATAGAATGCTGCTTATTTAAAAGGCTCTGAACTGAGAAACTGATGAGTTACTGAATTAAATTCTTCAGTGCTTACTGGTTTGTACTGCACAAAGTCTCTTGTTTAACAAACTTTGCAATATCAAGATGAAGTTAAGAAGCTGTAAAATAACTACAAAACAATGGAGAATAGGCATCTGAGCAGTACATCTAGTATATAAGCAAGATTCAGTGACATGTCATTAGACAATCTAACAATTTTTGCACCAAAAATATAACATGGCAGAATTCCAAGGGGAACAAACTCTTAAAGCTGACACCTTCAGCTGAGAAAGTACTGTCGTCATCTTCCTCCTCGGTCTTCTGTCTCAAACTTGTAACAGTCTCAGCTATCACAATAGGATGCAAGACTAAAAAAAAACCTCACAAAACCTCTTGGGCCTAAATCACGCAAGGCTTGGAATATTGGTAGTTGCTAGTCACTGATACTCTGACACGCGCATGGAAGTGAAGAAGCTAGGGCAGTATTTCACTGTTGATGTAATATCTGCAAAGACTGTTGCTTACAAAAGGCAGTATTTTGAATCACTGTAGCAGAAGATTTTCTATGAACTTTTTAAGGAAAGAAAGTTTACTTTCACATACTTCTTCAGGTTGACTCCTCTTCACAATTTGAAACAGTAGGAGTATGTGTCATTACCTGCTCCAATAAACCACACATGATCTGTACAAGTATAATAATACATTACCAGTTCATTGTCATCTCAAGATAATTGTGGGTGTGCATGGAGATATGTTGTATGGCAATAGCTGTTTCTGTATGCAACGTTGGCATTTAGTGGTAGAATGATTTGAAGAGCTTTCATTTTTCACATACGCGCTTAAGTTTTGTATTAATTAGGAGGATACTGGTGTCAATGTTTGTTAAACCATCCTATTACCTTGGCAATCACTGTTAAGCATAACTGTCTTTCACCTGTAGAAAACTTTTGCAGAGGTGTTACTGACCTAAAACACTAAGAAAATCTAAAGATCTCCCACGATAGTATGCATCATACCTTGCCAATTTTTGCATGTATGCAACAATTTCAGATTTTACAGTGGTATCAGTTGTTTTCCTTAGACACTGTTCTAGACATTGGCTCAACTCATCTATCTCAGTAGGGACAAAAGTAAAAGCATTCTGCATTTGATGAAGAGCAATAATTAAACCTGAATTGTTCTTCATGAAGAACAAAACTGGAGTATTTACTCTTCCACTGCTGTAGAACACCAAATGAAGGCCAGAATCCTTCTTAACATCAAAAGTTACTCCCCTAAGACATTGTACAATGGAAGCTGGACACATCACTACGATGTATTTTCTTCTGGAAAAAAAAACAAAAAGAACTGAAAGAAGCATGAAGTGCACACTACATAGAATCTCTATTGGGTTCCAAGCTCATTGTAACAGACTAAGTTATACTTGAATCCAACTATGCACCTCTATTCTGGGATTCAGGAGCACAGGAATATAAGACTATATTGGTTGCAGCATATTTTCTCTAATTCTCTTGAAAACATCTCTCTATTTATTGGATTTATCACATTTCCACAGCACTGGGACATTTTGTCTGATCTGACTTCCACCTTCAGAAAAAGTTTTGAAATATTTCACAAATGTGGTAACATCTCTTTTTAGTAAAATTGTTGTATTGTACACCACTAACTGAACAATTTACTGTTTTCATTCTCACAAATTATGTGACAAGGAGATTTTGATGAATTCTTATTGCAGCCTCTGGTGAAGTGATGAGGAGTTCTGTTATTTGAGGCTGAAAGAGTATGAAAATGTATCTTCAATATGTTTTCTGTAGACCATGCCATAATAGCTCATCTCTAATACAGCTGAAACAATCTACAGAATGCAACAAATAAAACATGCCACAATATTCCTCAGTGCCCCCCCCTCCAGTTTCATAAGATTCTGTAGCACTGACATACTTCAGGACCTACAAAACCTAATTCCTCTGTTGCTTATTCCCTTTCTCTGCCTTCACAGAGATGCATTTGCCTAGCATGCATCACATCACTTTGATCTCTTTCACCTGGATCTAGTAAAACATACTTATACTAGAATCAGAACATACAGATTTAAGTCTGCTTCCATGCATCCTTTACTGTTCCCTGCTCAGTATTACTCTTGCACAATAAGGACTTCATCTAGCTTCCAATTAAGAAAACATTTTACTACCACTTTATCACAAGTAAAGCTTTTCTCTTCTGAAAGGTTAAACTTTCAGTATCTGAGAGTTGTTCTTTTCGTTTGGTTTAGTACATTTTCCAAAACATATCTGTACTACAGAACATTATAACACTGAAAACAGAATTGTAAATATGCAGCTGCTCTCCTAGGGGTACAAAACCACTAAAAAGATTTTGTAGTTATAAATTATTCATTCATTCAGAAAAAGCTAGAGCATATCAAGCCAGGTTGTGCTTTCAATAGCTGTAGGATTTTGCAGACACCAGCAAGAAAGTAGCTCAAGAACATACTGTCAGATGCCTATAGCAACTACCAATAACACAGAAATCCCCCAATTATAAACACTTCAACAATTTCCTAGGAAAATATGAAATTATGTTGTTAGAAGAATGGGTAGGGTATTTGGGAAAATAACCAACAACAAACAGGAATGAAGAAAAAGAGTTGGTAGTTGTCTAGTAGAAACAGATTTGCTGGTTAACACACATACATTCCCAGAACAAGAACGCAACCAGCAGATTATTAAACATTAAGAGGTGACAGCATATTGCTTTGTGAATCAAAATTCCTGTTATTCTTAAGAACACAACTGATTTTGTTAAACATCATGAGGCTGACAGATAACTATAAGTGAACTTTGAGAACTGGATCAAGTGGCAGTGGGATAAGAAATGCTGAATTGCTTTATTTTAGGTAGAAAGATCGTCAGAAGACACAAAAATGGGAGAAAACGGAAAAAGATTTAGCTTGACATGATTTTTGTACAGAATTATTACACTGAGCCACACAGCAGACAAACCATTTTTGAAATAATTCAGATTGTACTTTAAACGCTACTTAACCATGGTTCTGTAAGAATTATTTAGATGCACAGTTCATTCTGAAATTTAAAGAAAAAAAATCAATCATGGTCAAAGGAGAGAGTTTATTCTGTTTAGTCTGAGGAAAGACGAGACATTTTATTACTAGTTTATGTTCCAACTTCTTTTCAAAAAAAGAAAAAATCTCTCTCAGGATGATGACCATCTTAAAAACTATGGTCTAAACTCAAGACACTTATGATATATCGTGATCTGCCTCCTACTATTCCCGTTATTTCAGAAAACTGAAATTTACTACTACATATACATTAATTAACTACTTCATCATTCTATTGTCCAATACAGAAGAGAAATCCTACTAACATTACAATAAAAAAGGATGTTAAGATGGCCATTGCCTTTTATTTTTTGTACTGACTTGCTCAACATATTATATAAACATTCTTTCATTACTAAAACCTCTTTTTCTTTAAAGGAGGGGTACTTTGGAGAGTTCAACAACAATTACTCATACAAACAACTGTTAAACAAAAACTGTTGCTAATTCTGACTTCATGAAGAATGCTTATAAAGTGCAATTTCAGCATAGCTGCAGCATAATTTCAGAAGGGCCTAAAGACTTCTATATAGCACATTTTCTGTAAAATACTCCATCCATACATCTAAATTGTACTTCTTCCAGCACTGCATTCTACTGGACCAAGACTAATCCAGATTTACAAAGATCTTCTGCATGCTGTAATAATTGAGGGTTTTCAGATGAAGGGTGATAATTTTCCTCCAGCTAGAAAAAGGTAGGGGGGAAAAGGAAAAATACATGCAAACTTCAGAAAACATACACTTGAATAAATAATTACTTAACATTATTCTGAAGCTACTCAAGTTTAATCCCACAGGTAACTGAACTCAAATGGAAAGGAATGAGGGTAGAATATAGCCACAGCCTTTAGTATAAGAAACTCAAGGCTGTGGAAATCCTGAGAAGAGCCACAGTGGCCATTTTCAGTCACAGTAACTAAAACTTAGAAAGAAAATCTGACTGAAATTTTCCCTCTGGAATCTTCCTAAACCCTGATTAAACAGAACATCTAGGCATGTGCAAGCCACAAGCTTTCTTTGGTCATCAAGAAGAATTGAACCGCAGGTTCAAGCATACATATACCTTTCCACAAACACAGATAGGGCTCAGTCACAGAAGAACAATTCTATCCATACTTGTGAGGCTCCAAGGCTCTTCATCTGGTGTAGCTGAGGGGAAAATACCTGCCTTTTCCCCCCCCCCCTCTTGACTGACCAGCTTCTTAATTTGGTCACACCTTCAAAATGCTAGCATCTCCAATAACATTGTATAAGCATAGCCAAGAGTAATATTCAAAACCTTTGGATCTGGGTAATATGTAAACATAAAATACTAACCGAGGATAACAATCAGCACAGAACAGTATATTGTGTAATTCCCTCACACAGCATTCCCTCACAAAGCAGAACTACTGTGATCAAAATAGAAACCAATATGTCACTAGGAATTAACGTGGAAATAAAATGTTTCTTACTAAGCCAGGATCCTTGAGGATCCATAAAATACAAACCTCAAAACCTGTGGATAAAAGGATTGTGCTTCTATTGTTTTTGACTCTGCACAGTACTGTCATCTCTTTCTGAAGAAATGTAATCACTTCACAGGGATTGCTACAGGTTGAGTTCTGATTTTGTAACACAGACATAAATCCAGAGAAATTCCATTGACTACTGCTGTGAAAAGAAATTATCTCATAAGGTCTATTTAAAAATACTAGGATGCTTAGAAACCAAGAAAGGATAGCCGTAAATTTGCCCAAATCATTTCAGTATCTGGAATAAATGGAGCTAAGAATAAGGAATAGGTAGAATATACACTCAAGAAAACATTCCTATGTTGTGAAAAACAGTTGACACACTAGAAACTTCAAGCCTGTTGCAATGTTTGGTACATCCATGCAGCACAAACTGGAGTTAAAAGTTCAATATGTGACACAGTTATTAACAGACTTATTGTACAGACACAATAAGGCTGATACAAGTGATGACCCAGTTTGCCAGTATTGTAAAAAAAAAAAAATCAGAATTTGTTCCTCTATTCCTATCTTCTCTTGCATGCATGATTCAGAGAATACCTTTTTCTTAATCTTAGTAGAGATTTTCCTCCTTAGTAGTATTACTATCAGGAAGGTTTATGCAGCAGATAAAGTTCTCATGACTTCAGTACCTAGATTGTATTCATACACTTTCTATTAACTAAAAATGTGCTGAGTTACTTCACAGACAAAAAAAAGGCAGCTATGGTATAAATACTTACAAACTAAGCCTCAGATTGTACAACTCACTACTTGAACATTGTGTTTCAGCAGAATTTGATGGAGCCTAATAGTTCACATAAAATTTGTGCATTAAACACTTGCTAACAACTTTAAAGAATATTTTACTGTTAGAAGCTTCCCAACAGAAGCATGAGAAAACACCAATCCATAATCATGACCCAAACACACATGGTTGAGTGATGACAGGTCACAAAATGAAAACAAAAGTATGTTAATCCACATGCAAGAAAATACCAGAACTTACCTTGAATGTAGCACTGCTCTATAAAGAATTACCTTTCACTTTAATAGAAAAAAAATGTTTAAATTATAAAATGTAATGTTCACAATGTCGTTATTCAATTACACAAAAGATCCAATAGAATTACAGTAGAAACAGCACATTCATAGCTAAGGCAGCACATTTATCCATACTTCCACAAGTATATGACAAATCACTCAGTGGCAAACACTGCTTTCACTAGTGTTAGAAATAAATAGAACATGTTAATTAAATAACAATATTTCACAATCTTCACAATGCTTCATAAGACAAAGATCCATAAGAAAGAATGCTTCTGATGAAGCATTGCAGATGTAAGATTTTTCTTTATTAAAAACAATTTTTCCTTGTTACAGTTGGAAAGATTAGCAAAGTGGAAAGGTGATACAGGAGTGGAATGGCAAAAGGGACAAACAGGAAAGGGATGCTCACCTATTTCCGAAGATCTAGGCTTATGGGGAAAAACTCCACAAGGGATGGATATCCAACCAGAGATCCTTCCCTAGTGGCTGTCAGCCCTTAAATGGCATCTAAGGGAAGTGCAGGCAGGCTCCATCCCCTCCAGTCACACAGGTGAATTGCCTTCACCTGTGCTCCCAGGGCTGACTCAGTCCTTTCCCCAGTGGTTCAGGTCATGACTCAGTTAGCATACACTCAATAACTCTATTGCTTAGTAGCAGACTGATTAATATTTTCCTACTGAAAGAGAAGAATTTTGGTTATTTCATTTAATGTTGTCAGTAAATAATGCACATTATCAATAATGCTCCAGTCAAAACCTTATAATTGGAAATGGTCACACCCATATTTTCAAGAAAAAACAATATCAAAAACCAAAAAACAAGATCAAAACAATAAAAAAAACTATTTTCTGTTCAAGACTACAAAAAGTAACTTCAGAAGAAAAACTTAAGTCTGAAGTGCTTAAATCAGTGCAAGGGGAAGGAAAGTGAGCTTTATTTCCAAGGCTATGTTAATACTTTGACATTTTTTTTCTAATTTGTATAATTTCCGAAGAAAACTTTAACTATTTATTAAAACTTAAGTATTGAAATAAAGAAAAGAATGCAAGTAGACTTTTAGACCAAGCATGAATTAATTGTATTTTCAGATTCGAGTGATGTTCTTAATTCTAGGCTCAATATGTATGTTTATATATATTACATTGTTGTCCTATTGAATACAGCAACAAAAGATATTCCTCCCCCTGTTAAAACCAACTATTAGGATCTAGACTGATAGATGAATAGATTCCTTAGAAGCAGAGCCTGGACCTCGTCTTCAACTTTTACTGGACGTGTTTTCTATCCTGATGAATTAACCTGCTGTTTACTTAAGTAAAGAACTAGATGTCCTAATTGTTCTGAGCATGTCTGAAAGACAATGCCTCCCAAGATGGTAAAAGAAGCAAACAGTCTGCTGACAAGCTGTTCTGAATACATCCCAGGCAGCTAATAACTACCAGAATCTCAACAGGAAAATTCTATGAATTATTTTATTTAGAAAATTTATGACAACAACAAAAATCAGTCAAGAAACTGAATTAACACACTGAAACAGTAGTTGCACAATTTAATTCCTGCCAACAGACTGAAAGTTGATAAGATCCATCATGCAAACAGAATCCTGAGGCACAATCAAGTTTGAGTACAGGATTATGTTCAGTCCACTATTTGATTAAGTTAATCCTGATCTTAAGAGCTGGCTTCTTTCACCAAGTCATTCCAGACCAATGAGCTGCTGAGAAATAAAAAGCTTCTGGAAGTGGCAGTTATATACAAAACAGAACATTTTTCACCCAGTGAAACCCGTGGGCTTCTTTGATTTATGCTTCCAACTGAACTGATTTGATTAAAGTTTTGTTCTATTTTCTTGTAATTAGTCAGGACAGCTTAAATTAATTATTAGCCTTACGTATCGAAACAGTATCAGGAAGTTCCCTGCAGGCATCACACAAACATGATTTTTCTTTTTTTAAAGTCCGAACAATCTTTAGACTAACCTAAGTTACAATGCAAGATGAATTGAAATGCATTATTGAATTAGCTTAACTGATAGAAACCTCAAAAAAAAAATGCAAGCTTAGCTGTAAACACAGTTATTTTAAAACCTCCACACAAAACTCTGCCTAATGGTGTTATGTAGGAGGTTCACCTTCTGCGGCCATCAGCTTGAAGCAGCCTTTGTTCTCCTTATTAGAAGGACAGTCTGCACCTGAACCCAGCTCAGGGACAGAAAGGTAAAAGATTTGTTATCTATTCTGTATCTATTTGCATAAAGCTAAACACAATCTAGAACACATCTAAATATAAGTTTTGAGCTACTCAATCAAAATCTGTGTAAATTAAGGCAAAATCTAGTTTTAATTGAATATCTGTTGTCTACACTGCTAGAATACATAGGCATTTCTCATGGACAAATGAACTGCTGAATGTTCTTGGCATAGTGTTCATGGTTAAAGCAGTTAAATATGCTGACCTAATTTGTCGTTGATGGTTACATCACTTTAAGACAACTGAGGACAAATCTCACTTCCCAGCACTACTGTTTCAAGCTGTTCAGAGCAAACACCAGTAGATAACAAGCACCATGCTGCACTGTCACAGTCAGCACTGCCTAAAGAGTGGTGTGCCTTATTTTAGACAAAATAAAATTCAATCTGCAAATTGCCAAATAATCGGTTATAATAATTTAAATCTCCTCTTTCAGTAAGAAAAACGCACAAAGTGGAATACCTTCCCCTCTTGCTGTACACAGATGCAACATTTCTTTTTTTCCTACTCACCCATAGTTGTTTTGTTTCTTTCTAACTAGCAAGTCACAGTCCAAAGCACATTTAACTTCATAGCCAGTACCTGCTTTATTCAGAATGATTTTACTTGCTGGCTACAGCAATTCTATGTTGTAATACAATAAAGCTACCAAAGTACATGTCACAGTGCACAGTTTATTTTACCATAACAATTGCAGCCAGATAGATAATATGTCAAAAAAAATACAACCTCCAAGAATCAAACTGTAGATGAAATTGCTAGAACTGGAGCAGTATGCTAGTACACTCTGGAAGTTAGCTTACATGCCACACTTGCAAATCAGTGGGAAGAGGAAGCATAGTCAGCTATTAAAATGTATCACTTCTAACAGAAGACATTCTTGTACACGTGGTTTCAAATACCCATTTTTTACTTTTACATAGTAGTGAGAGCTTGGTATTCCAGACTGTGTAGTTTAAAAAAACTGACCCTGAAAAAACAGTCACATTCATTTCTGAATCTTAGTTTACTTTCACACCCTGGAACCAGCTTCCTGTCTCCCAGATTTTGCTGAACAACGTATGACCAGCCATGCCTGAATTTGCTGCACAGCTCTGCTCAGGCTGCATAACAATTAAGAACATATCCACTTATAGCCTGAAATACAAAAAAGGCTGTTTTACTGACAGACACTATGACACCTTTACTCTTCTTCAAGGGAAGAATGACCCAGTGGCTCACATGCTCCACTGCTTTCAGAGGTGCTAGGCCACCAACATTTTTCTAAGATCTTCCCAAGCAGCAGAATGAAATTTTCACTTCCACACAGGCTTCAAGCAGCACTCTTGCTGATTTCAGACATAGGTAGGTATTCCTAGGATGCTCACCTAGGAAGCACCCTTTCCCATGAAAAACCTGAAGCAGTCTTTCTAGAAGTTTTGCAAAGACTGTGCAAAATATGCACAGTACAGTACTCCCTTGCACCCTGCTAAGCTCTGAGTGTCTGTTCATAAAGCAAGCTCTTGGGCTAACGTTAGAGGGAAAAGGTTGTTCTGTGCTAGCATCAACTTGCAAGAAACATTTCCTCAAGACAACAGCACCAGTATCTACACAGCAATTTTGATATGCACAGCAAGAAGCAAAAGCCTGCATGTAGGACATACATCATGTCCTACAGGGAGATGTGGGATTATATCAATAATGTTGGTACAGCTGGAGTTGTGAAATGCATACAACGCTCAATGCAGGCACTAAGTGTATGCTCCCAAACATTCCCAGACACTAAGAATGCAGGCCTAAAGGCACTCAGGCATAATTCTCAAAGGAGGTTGTTCGGATACAGAATGCTGTCCTAATTCCTCAGATTTCCAGTTAGCAGCAAGAACTTATCTTATAGCAATCAAAAACAGCACATTACATATTAATTGATATTTCTTTCACATATGACCCAATTCAGACTTCCTGAAAAGTATATTCCCATCTTACAAAATCTCTTATTCACAGTTCAAATGTTATTCTCACCCCACACTTAGCATCGTATTTCACATTTATCATTATATTTAATCAGATTTACAGCTCTGCTATCTTTAGTAGAATTGCTCCTGATACATATTAATGTAGTTTGCAATTAGGAAATAAGTGTGTGACCTAGCAAAAACAGCAGTATTTTACCTGCTCCTGTCTGTCAGATGAGCTATTATAACTGATGGCATGTACATTCTTAGCTACCCCAAATACAAAATAAAGTGGGCTCACTAAAACATGGATTGAAGAATGAGAAGACAGAATGTAGCTGAAACAGTTATTAACTTGCACTGGCGGAACTAATCATCACCTAAGTGTTACAGTGAAATTATATTAAAATAAACAGTGATAATATTATAAATATTTATATATTTATATAAAAAATATAAATATTGTAAATATTAAACCCTCCACAATCAAATTCTCAGGGAACAATTACTGCATCTCTTATGAGGAAAATGGAAAATATGCAGTAACAATGATATTTCCATGCTAAAGCCTTCTACTGGCTTAAAGCTTCCTCTGCATAAAGAAATTCACAACTGTGCTTCTCAGTTCTTGTTCTGCTCCCCCCCCCCCCCCCCCCCCCCAGTTCAAAGGAGAGCACAATTGCACAGTTGAAGTCTCCCAGTCTTCTGGCTGAAAACAATACAAAAAAAAAAAAAATCAAGAACTGCCTAGGCAAGGAGAACTGCACACAGTGCTTTCCCATAATTCAGGTGAAGGAGGCATATATGCCCAAGTGACATTGCTCCAGAAAGCAGCATTGAGTGACTTCAGATGAAATGCTTGCCATGGTGCTATCACTGAGCTAGTGTTTTTATTTCATTCTTCCTTCAGCAGTTCCAAACATAAAAATGTGTGCCTCAGAGGAACAGTAAATCTCATGACTCCCAGGAAATGCTACTCCTGGTGTTTTAAAATGGATTCAAATCATAGCATGTGTGGTGTCATAGAAGAGGTTCAGCGTGGGACCAATGCAGCCCACCTGCAAGAATACTGGAAGCAGCATTTTTATAAGTTTAATTTCATATAACCAGAAGTAGTGCCTTCATTTTAAACAAACCATTAGTCTTTTCTAAGGATACAAACATTAGACAAACATTAGAAATCAGGAAATTCAGACTCATTTATCTTTTGATCATGATGAAAGGCTCAATTTTTGCTTGATTCTCACCCGCAGTGACTGATATGCGCTTATTCAACTCCATTGAGATAAATTGAGTACCACCAATTTACTGATAGTTCAGGAGCGTGACCCTTAATTAAAAGAGTGTTTTTAAGTACCTGTTTATTTTTCTTAATTTAAAAATGCTATGCTATCTAGCACAACATTTCAGCTTGTGAAAACATCACATCCTTGTGCATGAGGGTTGAAATTCTCTCCATAAAGACAGACTGAGAATACTGAGATTCACAGCAGGTATGAAAACTCAGCTCCACAATACTGACAGTAACAAACTGAAAATTTTCAGAGTGGTAAACTGCACTGTAAACAGGCACAGAGCCAAAAATCATTTAGAGACTGCTGCATAATACAGAAAGATAAGAACAGCGTGTTCACACTCATTCTAGCAAACTGACAGAAATGCACTATGAATGAAAATTAATAACTGCTACATCAAAAAAGGCAAGCAAGATTTTAGCCATTTTTACAGCTCCCTGCCGTATGCTGAACCACAGACAGAACAAGAAAAATAGTTATTGGAACTAGCAGGCTATTGTAAATAACATTCGGTGGGTAGCATCAGTTATGATGCAATTTAACACTGGTCTCAAGTTGATTTCAAAACCACAAACATTTATAGACATCTGGGTAAAGACATTGAAAACAGTCAAACAGTCATAGAATGAAAAACCTGTTGCGTTTTCTGGAGGAAGTGTGGGATTCTTCAAAACCAAATGCTCAATAATTTATTTCAAAGTACCTAGAACAATTGCTGAAGTCAGTATTTAGAAAATCTGGATAAACCTGACACAGATAGAAAACCCATTTCAGTCATACAGATACAATGCCACTGTGAGGAGGGAACTGGCCTCTCAAAGGCATCTAACTGCACCTAACGGAGAGATGGCCTGGGAGCCAGAAGTACTCTGACTTGGCCCAGCTTTGTTTTCAGCTATATCCAGCTCACTGTGTTTTCACAACAAAAAAAAATCATGGCACAGATTTCTTACAAACAACCAAGTCAAAGAGAAGATGTTGAAAAACCCACTGTGAGATCTTTGAGGAAAATCAAGGGCACATACAGCTTGAAAGACTGCTTAAAAACAAGTAAATACCGTTAGTGTTTTTGGTGGCATATTCTCCCAACTTCAGTCACACAGTTGAGACATTCTCAAGCAGTGGTAAAATTGCAAAGTCTTTATAAAGAATAGGTGAAAAAAATCGTTCTCTAATATGCAATCATGCTTTTACTAAAGTGTGCAGAAAATAGCATCAAGCTCAAAAAAAATTTAAAGCACAAAAAAACCAAAGCTTGAGAGGCAAGAGAGGAGTAAACTGCAGCAGGCAGTTCAAGTTAATGTGACAAACAACTGTAAAACATTCTGTAAAACTGGAAGTCAAAGCAAAACACTTAATATTTTCCAGTTCTATAACATATGGATCCCCCAGTGATACAACTCTACTGCAGTTTGCTTAGTATTCACCAGAAGTTTTTCCTACATTTTTTCTTGTTCTATTCTTACATACTGCAATCCTTTATCTTTATATTCAAGTCACTCTCTCAGCCCCTCTCACTGACTAGAGTATTTGTCCCTCAATTTTAAAGGAGCTCAGAAAATTATACAAGTAATTTTAAAAATCTTCTGTAAGTTATATTGCAAACAGTCATGTATTCTTTCACTCATTGTACTACTTCACTAACCTTCTAAGATTTTTTTTTTTAGTATTTTCCTCTTCTTGTTTAAAGATTTATCTTTGAAACCCTTCAGCACATTGTTGTTTTTACTGCCTCACATGGGATCTGGAAGAACACAGAACTGAGCTTGCCTAAGCTTTTACTGAGTTGGCAAGAAAAATTCCCTTTTAGAGGAACATTTTAAGAATGACAGTTCCACTCTAACTTTTTGCAGTATTACTATCTACAAGTGTGAGGCTCTAAACACTGCTATGAATATGAGAGGCTCGGCTGAGTTACTAGGGTATCTTTAAAGCATCTCTGATCAAACCTAGAAGAAACTTCTACAATGCAATCTGTCCTTGATGCTGCTATGATGACTGCTTTCCATGGCTGACACAGCATCTACAGCAGTGACCCTGAGTGCTTATATGGATGGATATCTTGATGTAGACCAGCTGAAGGCATATCAGTGCCTCCTACACTGCAAAACAGCCCATCTAAATACAGATATGGCAATTTTTTGTGTTAAGTAATCCACAGTATTATAGTAAGCAGTAGAAACTTCATGCTAGCTGACAGTATACTTAAAAATGTGACTATTGAGGGAAGTAAAGAAAGCAATAAACTTATTATTAACACATATTCAAACACAAAGACCTAAAGTGGACTGTTCCACCAACTAATTGCAGTACGTCAGCAGTGGAACCCCAGCAAGTAGGAGAAAGCACAGGCCTAGCTTTCCTTGGGAAGAACAACTTAATAAACACAGAAGAAAAAAAAAAAATGAATGACTAATCCTCCACAATTTCCTGACAACATCCTTCCCCACAAGGACTAGATCTCACTGTTATGGCCTTGCTCTGGGAAATGATTGACAGAGCTCAATAAAATTTCAAATATTGACATGAACTATGTGCATTTAATACAGTTCATTAGCTGCAATTTACGAAATAGCATTTCTTGTAAAGGTAGAGGGTATCATCTTTAAATCTATTACCAAAAGATAACATTGTTTAGTAAAATAAAACACTTATTTCCAATTAACTTCTGTTGCTTAAACAAAATGACAAATAATCTAAGTCAGGCACACCACCTTCTTCCACATAACAAGTGTACAATAAGTGTCTTAAGCAAACCAAGAACAACCAAGAGCCACTGTGCTCTAACACTGTTTTGAATGGTCTTTTATGTCACCCCCCTGACTGTTTCTAATTCACACACATTTCAGAGCAAAGATGCATCACCAGGTGACCACAAGACCCTACTCATCTATCATGCATACACATTGCTTTCACATATTCAATAAACAACACTTTGCAGGAAGTTCACAACAGTTTCTGACTGCCTTGTTTCTGGGGTCACTCTTCTTTACACTTTCAGTATCTACCACCCACTTCCCGATGTTTCCTGAATGACTGAATTGCTCAGCATTCTGCTTTGGAAGTCAGTGAAAGGATTTTCTGCAATATTACAGCAGTGTGAAGAAAATCACTTTTTTTATAACCCAGCAAGCCATATAGCAAAGGGCTGCTGTTATCAGAGGATACCCATTACAGAACAGATAGTGGTCAATGTTCACTAGTTTACAAGTGGGCAAAAAAAAGCAAACCTGTTTCCTGTTTGAAGAACAGAACCAAGTTCCTGTTGCAGTAAGGAACTGAATAAAGAAATAGGGCATCAAAAAAACTGATGGAAGACAAACTACAGTCCGCATCACTTAGCATGAAGTAATGCTAACACATGGATAATTATTGTTTAATAAAAGTACTCTAAAGTGGAGCTCCTGGCTATAAGTCATCTCCATGACGTATAAAAATACGCAGTATCATACAAAATATAGTTAAATATATATATAAAATTTACATTTACAAACTCAACATACTTCCAGCACTGAAAACTGAAGTACTGCATTCTTTAAATGAGAAAGATCTTCCAGAGAATCAAGGAACAGAAAGCCACACTTATGACTAAGAAGTTCCTTACTAACAATAAAATATTTGTCATTATAACTGTCAACCTGTTATTGCTCTAGCAATTATGACATGATAACTAATATTTCAGTTAAGTCAGAATAAAAATTGGATTCATAAGCAGGAGGTTGATTACTAGAGGAACATTTCTAGTATGAACAACAGACCAAAGAAATTTACTCCAGTCAATACAGAGATGAGGGTACTTCCCCGATACCTATCCTTAATTAACAACTTTTTCATCAAAGGTTACATGTGCACTATCAACACTTCCTTTAACTAAGTCTTACTCAAAAATTGCATATCTTGTCTGTGAATCTCTGTTCACAGAGAAATCAGTAGTCAAGTCATAAAATGTGATCATTTAATTGTACATAATGTAATTGCAAGTGCTAACTTGGGATGACCAGTGGCTTCTCCTATTTTCTTACACCAAACCCAGTGAAACTACTTTTGCTATAGCTACATTTCTATTGATAATGTAGCAATCAACTATCTTTCACTTTTTTTAAGTGTGAAAAACTTCCAGGGTAAAAAAAGCATTATAATCAGTGCCCATGAATTTTAACAACTGGTCATTTAGCAAAGCAACATTAGAAGTACATATTTACGAAACAAAAAAAAAAGTCACTATGCAAGTTAGAAAAGTTAGGATGCATGCTGAAGGATGGTGTTTTGTTGTATATGTGAACAGACCTACTGAAGGAAACAAAGACTGTTATTAACTTAATGATTAAAGATGCTTCTAATCATTATAGAATCCTTGATTACCACCATAAAATAATTAGCATTTTCTAACCATTACAGATTGAGAAAAGGTGGTACAAGTTGTGTTAAAACCTATTGTTTGTATTGGGTTTCTATATCAAGATAGCAATTTTTTTCTTTTGAGACTTATTTCAAGATTTAAATTATTATAACTAGATAAGCATCAATATAAGACACAGTATTATTCCAAACAGAATTTCACAGCACTAGGCAAAATAATTCAGTAAATTTAGAACCTATCCACAATATGGAACTAAATAGTTAAGCCATCTTGTACCATCAGTTCTCAAGCAGAACACATCAGTGACTGATAACACTAATCAGAGTGTGCTAAAGCTTGATATTGCTTTTCATAATTAGAATGATTTTGTCAGTCATTTTAGACTAAGCATTTAAGGCTGAAGATAAAAAACACTGCAACACTGAAATACTCAAAACTTCTTGCAAATCTTTTTCCCCCTCATTTCTCTACAGAAGTCATTTTTCCATGTTTTTCTGTTTTTCTCTATAGTCCATACAAGAACAGCATCATAGAAAGAGAGCCAGATAAAAGAGTTGACTAGAAACAGAAGCAGAAATAGGCCCTCTAGCAAGACACTGAATTCATGTTTTATCTGGTCATAATTTCCCAAATTAACAGCATTTTAAAGTTCCTTTTTGAGTCTATTTATACACTTTGACTGATTTGCTTTGATATTCAGGTACGTAAAAGATTCCTGAAAAGGCTAGTAGTAATATTCTAATCAGTTTACAGTAAAATACATCAAATCAGTGAACTATAGCAAAAAAAAACAAACAATGATAGACAGCAAAGTCTAAAAACCCACGCTGTATAAACCATTAATTTATGGGAAATAAAATTTTTATATGAACTCTGCATTTATAAAAATGGAAAAATTCTCTATGAAAGAATTACTGAGTAGCATGAGTAATTCTGTGTAAATTTAACCACAGCATTATAAATTAACATTTTGTTCATTTCATACAGCATTTCCATTGCAATGACTGAAAATATGAAATATTACCAAGTATATAAATCTCAAAACAAGTAGATTACTTGTTCCAAAACACCTACACACAAGAGTGCAGCATTCAGCAAGCATGTACAAGTATTTGTCAGTCATACAGCAGGCTCCCTGTACTCTATTACTCTGAATATGTCTGCATAATTATGGCTTGTTTATATGACCTTTGGTGAGTGAAAAATGTGAAAAGGTTTAGTCTTTGATACTATAGCTGTATCAGCTCAAGAAATCTACCCTAAGCATTTCTTCACCCCATGTGTGAGCAGACAGTAAACAGATTCAGAGCAATGCAATGGAACATTTTTTCTGTTGCTTCTACTGAAGCAACAAGCTGTAAATTCAGTCACCAGGAAGCTCCTTCAATTCACTTCCAGTGGGACTTCTACCACAGCCTTTGCTTCCTCTAAGGACTGTGTACAACTGACACAAACCTCCACAGCAATGGCTTAACAGCACACAGTCGCAGCATATAAACCTGCCCATTTTTAGAAAAACAGTTTCAAACGAGAAAAAGATCGTAATCCTTTACAATGTAAAATATCAGACATTAGAAACAGAAAGTATTCCAAAGACTAGAAAGAACATAACACGAATCTATCCCCAAAGGCAGCAGCAAGCCTCCCTAATTAACATAAGTTTCTTAATAGTAGTTTATTGTTGTTATTCCTTGCTAACAATTTCTCACAGTATGCTGAGGTCATGAACTTTTCTGCCATTATGCATGAATTCTAGACTTATTTTCTAGATACCCTTGACTAGCTTTCCCCAGAAAACCACAGAAACTACATGCTCAGAGAGAAAGCATCCAGAGAATGCTCAATGCACTGCAGCACCCAGTGCTATGAATTCAGACCCCAAACTAGCTTTCTCAACAGGTAGTCATAGTCTACAATCAGAACTGATGTAGAACTGAGGCATAGGACACTCCCCATCCTCAGAAAACTGAATATGTGAAGATAATACTAACTTTTTTTAATGTAGAAGTCCACATCATGCTGGGGATTTTTTTCTTCAATTTATAAGACACAAAAACTGGATTTGGTATAAATTTTAGTTTGATTTAGGCACTTTCTCAAGTATTTAAACATTCTTCATAAAACGACTGTAACAGAACTATGATACAATACAAAACAGATTTCTACACATTTCCTACAGATGAGCACATTTACTTAATGCCAACATCAGCACCAATTCCAACAAACGACACGAGATAGCACAGAGAAAAATAATATCTCAGAGTGGAACAAGGAAAGGCAATGGTCTCACCTTCTGCCAGGATAACACCACACTCAAAGATATTTGTCAAGATATAGTTCAGAAGATGACACAGACAATAGGCTTATCCTTTCTAAAGGTCAGTAAGGTCTCCAGAAAGGGCACCCTTCAAACAGAAATCCTGCTCTGCTGGCTGCTAACCCTTAAATGAGAGTGACAATGGGTGGATCATGGTCCACACCTTCCAGTCAGTCAGTTGCATGGCTTGTAACTGTATGCCCTGGGTTAGCCATACATTCTCACTACTCAATCACCAGTAACAGCTGTGACCTAGTAATCCCCATACACTCAGTTAAAAAGTTTAAAAATACTACCTATAGATCTGTAACACTTTACTAGATGTCAAACCAAGTCAGAACATCCTTAATTATTTCCAGCTTCCAAGTAACAAGTGATAGTGTCTTCAGGACCTCGCCACTCAACAGCTCAAAGCAGCTGTGATGTTTGGCCTACCACCACAAGAAACTTCTCTACACAAAACACACAGCAATAGGTCAGGAGAATATTCACAGACATGCCAGCATCAGTAAACATAGCTAAATAAAAGCAAGATAATGCAGAGGAAGTAAGACTCAAGGATGCCAAACAGAAAAAAAAACAAGACAAAAAAACCAATCTAACTTCAGGTTGACTTCCTGGCTTGGTCTCTGACCCTGTAACCAGAACCTAACCTGATGTTCCCAGCTGCGAGCTATACCTGAGTGCCTCTTCTGGTTCTGCCCTGCTCCTTTGCTTCGGGTGCTAGGATAAGTGCTGGCTGGCTAAGCCCCTGCCCTGCAGCTGTATGATCACAACCAGCCCTTGGCTCCCAATCCCCTGGGAAAAAGCCAGTACTGTCCTGCTCCCTAACACCTTTTAACACCTCAACTTGCTGTTTGTCTTACGTGCAAGTATGACATGAAAGGAAGTTTTTTAGTTACAGAGCTGATATCCAAAGTATTAGAACAGTAGACAGTGCTACAATCTACTTGGCTTGAACATAAAGCAAACCTTTCAAATTACTATATTGTTTCATGTTCCAGTAAAACCAAGTGTAGGCTTAAAAACACAGTGGATTGTTGGTCACCCCTATTTGGTATAGCTCAATACTACAGAAGGCCACAGAAATCAAAAAAGCTGATACATATTTTGCTCTTTCCTCTCAAAGTAACAAGATCCGTAGGGCCATCATGACAAATTTTCAAAACCAATGATCTGAACATTCTAATTTCTGTATGCCTGAAAGAAGGCCATCTCTGAAAGAAGGCCATCTAAACTGCACTTTTTCTGCATCTATTTATAAGTAAATCTGTTCAGAGGTGCATCGTCTCACTTAGGAATCTACTTTAGCAGTATCACTTATCAATTCTGGATATGATTTCTTGTAAGATAAATCAAAGAGTAAAAATTCAGTGCCATTTTAACATACTAGCATCTTTCCCCATTTTTTCCTGCTCCTAAAAATGTTGATTCTCCATTAAGCTATGAGTAACCAGAAAATATTTTGCTAGACAGAGAAAACATACTTGCTTTCTAACCTACTGAATCAGCATATCACTTGCTAGAACAGCAGGTGTTCACAAATTAAATGGCACCAAAATAACAATTTCTTCTGTAAGTTACTCAGAAGAGTAAAATTTAACTATACATGACCTAACAGGCATAAGACAAGTGGGAGTGACTTTAGAAGGGAAGAAATTTAGGTTAGATGCTAGGAAGAAATTCTTTACCCAGAAGGTGGTGAAGCACTAGCACAGGCTGCCCAGAGAAATTGTGGATGCCCAGAAGCATTCAAAGCCAGGTTGAACAGGACCCTAGGCAGCCTGATCCAGTGGGTGACAACCCTGCCCACAACAGGATGCTGTAACTGGGTAGCCTCTAAGGTCCCTTCCAACCTTAACCATTCTAAGATTCTTCCCTTTTACTGAAATCCTGATAGCATTTTTGTCTTCAACTTCGCAATCCATAAGGACTGAATCAAAACACTATTCATAAATAACTACTAAATATACAGAACAACATCCGTAAGTATAAATTTCTATAGAATACCTGTCAGTAAGTGTTACAGTTGGAAAGATTAGCACAGTGGAAAGGTGATACAAAAGTGAAATGGCAAAAGGGATAAACAGCAAAAGAATGCTCACCCATCTCTGAAGATCTAGGTTTGCAGGGAAAACCTCCACAAGGGATGGATCTCCAACCAGAGATCCTTCCACAGTAGCAGTCAGCCCCTAAATGGGGGCTAAGAGAAGTGCAGCCAGATTCCACCCCTTCCAGTCACACAGGTGAATTGCCTTCACCTGTGCTCCCAGGGCTGACTCCATCCTTTCCCCAGGTGATCAATCAGTGGTTCAGGCCATGACTCAACAGTTCTTACACAGTAAAATAAAAACTATTATAGCAAGAATCTGAATTTTCTATTTGGTACACAATGAAATATGATGATGCCATTTAAACATGCAATTAAAAAAAAAAAATCTTTTCTACCTAATACCTGTGACCAAGGCATATTTTTCATCATGTATCTGCAGCTCTTATTCAAGAAAGACTTAACAGAAAAGCTATTATTACCTTGCCTTCTTTAACTCAAAAAATATGCAAAATTCTGCCCTATAATCCTTGACATTTTGAATCGAAAATGCTTGAGACCTGAAAAATATTCAGTGTCTCAAATTCCTGATGAATTCAGAGCAAACTGAGGGCACCATGAAAGAACAAGACCTTTAAAGAATCAGAATTTATTTACCCTTACACATACCATCTGTGGAACGTATACCTCACAGTAATGCAAACGTATCTTATTCAATTTGTACAGGAAAACAAAAGGTACCTTTATTTCACATCAACAATCCTTTGTAGTTTTCTGTATTCGAGCTCCACTGTGCAAGAAAAAACTGAATGACACCCCGAATTCATTACAAAGCTGCACCAGTAGGGGACAACAAAAGGCAGAAAGTTCATCCACATAGCAGATGAACCACGCCAAGGAAATATATCATGGGCTCTGACTGAAAACAAACCCTCACTGATAGAACAGAAGTGAGAAACATCTCTGAATCTACAGGGCTGGGCAAGTATATACCACAGAACATGAAGTGTGGAGTAGGCACTGTCCTTCAATTGTACAAGGCAGAGCAGAAAAGGGAATGCTGCCATCCTATGCATGTGCTTGGATTTCTTTCCAAAATATATTGTGGGGTGTTACTCATCTAGCAATGAAGATAAACATGCAGCAAAGTGCTCAGGACAATTCCTTTTCTACAGCATAAATCAGTATCACAATATCAATATAAATAAAAACAAGCAAAAGAAATTGACTTCTCAGTTGTTATATATTGCAATACTAGGCAAAACACAGTCTATTATTGACAAGAGGGGTTTTAGCTAACTTCAGTGCAAGAGCACTGGACTCAAAGACAGCATAATCAAGGCAAACTAGAAATACAAGAGTGATACTGAACATTCCTGATCTTATTTTTTTCATTTCCAACCAGTGTTCATATCCTTGATGAGAAATTCAGAGCAAATTTATGTTCTTCTACTAAAATAATCATTTTTTGGCTAAGTCAAAATAAAATAAAACAATTTCTTAGCTTAGCTTGTTACTGCTAACAACAACAAAAATATATCTGCAATTAGACTCTTCTGACCTATCTTACTGAATCTACCCTTTCTTTTCCCCAGTCTCAACACAAACAGTCCAGGAACACTCAAACAAGACTAGAAGACTACATCTATCTTGAATACATGCTGCCACTTTCTACAAACCACTGTAACACTTTGGAAACTTGCTTCACCATAGGTTTCATTCTGACCCTAAGTAAATCACTTGGTCCAAAATTCATTTTGTAACCGAATTCCTAATGAAATGAATAGAAGTTAGGTGTCTAAAATTACATCTTGTGAATGTGGACTTGAAACCCTCTATCACATAAGAGCCAGCAGAGTGAAGGTTTTAGGGCCTCCCTGTCTGAATGAGTTACACAGAATCACAGAATGGCTTGGGTTGGAAAGGACCCCAGAATCAGCAAGTCCCAACCCCCCTGCCACAGACAGGGCCACCAACCTCCAGATCTGATACTAGACCAGGTTCCAGATGCCAGTTACACGGCATTTCAGAACAACTAATTTAAAAACCATTTGACACTCAGAAAGGATAACAGTGGTAAAAGCACAGACTTACCACATAGGCTAAATACTTCATAGTACCCTCTCTAGGCCCACACCCCACTGGTGCAACAAGTACCTTCCCAGTTGCAAGATGAATGACGTTCTGAATTCATTACAAAGCTGCACCAATAGGCACTGAGCCTCTATCAAAGATGCAGCTGCTGCTCCTGAAGTCACAGTGTACTTTTAACAGATATAACACGTGAAGTACCTCTCTTGCAATTGCAGATTTAACCCAATCACCAATTTGTTTTCAATGGCAATACCACACGTGCATAAGTGAATATATAACAAAATGAAGTTATTACTTACCTTCTTTCTCTCTAATAGAATATGTTACCAGTTTTTTTGACATATAATTTAAGATTTCTCTTCTTTCCTTCTTTTACCCTTATGTATTTATTTTCCAAAGGACCTGTTACAGAAAAAGGTCTCAAGAAACGTTATAATTCTACAGAAAAGGATTAAAAATAAAAATTCAACCATCTCAATACATAATGGTTTAATGACTTTTCTTTCAGAACTAATATCATCAGAGCTCTGAACACACAGAAAGCATGGTAGCAATATGTAACGGTTCATGTTTGTACCTGGTTGCAAAGTACAAAATATTTATGCACTTTTAACCCAGCATTAACATCAAGAGTTTTGTCCACATTAGATGATCTCTGTGGAAATGAAGGAAAATTCATTTCAAAAAAATTGCCAGCTTTTCCACAAGCCTTTTTTTCAAACAGAGGTACACAAATACGGTAAGCCTCTAAACTAGAGACTTATTCACTACAAAATCTGAAACATTTCATCATTGAGTTATAGCAACAGGAAAAGGCCAACCCTGTTCAATGACTAAAAATGTTACAGGTTGTCACTTAGGTTTATTTTATGATAATAAAAAAAATTAATTTATATGTTGGATATTATATACATATATATATGTATATATATATATATAAAACCTTGCTTGTATTTGTTATTCTCATGCCAATTAATTAAAAAAAAACAGGCCCCTATTCATAACTGGACAACATGACAATAGAAGTAATAAAGAATTGGTAAGAAATACCTAGACAAAGCTAGTTACATAATCTCAAGCACCATGAATAGTTCATATTTAATTTGAGGACTATCAATTACCTCTGTAAAGCTTATGCTAAAAAGTCATGTATGCTCAGAATTAGTTTTAGGAGTCTGGGATCACCAGAAAGACACACTTTCACAAATTACTTAGACACTGAATAGGCTTTCTGACATTTTTTGCTGTGTCTCCATAGTGCATTTATCCTACATTTATCCAAATATGAAAAGTTAGCATTTCATATTCTTGGACAGCTGAACAATGATTTTCCATTGCCTAAGTCAAGTGACTTTCATCACCTAAAAGCACACTTGACAGGAACTTTCCACATCAGGAGGTACAAGACAGTAATCATTTATTCAAGATTATGACCTGATCCAAGTTCTTTGAATACTAATATTACACAAAATAAATAAATAAATCATTTTCCTGTTCTAAAGCTCCTTGAATAGTTTTACTGATAGATAACACATTCAAACCTCATCAACACGAGAAGATCATAACACCCATTAGTATCTCTAGACACCCAAAACTCCATTGTCATTAGTTAGATGTAATCATCGGAGCAGTGGGCTTTCTCATTCCCTTGAGCTCTCAAAATGGTTCCACATTGCATGGATGTCAGAGAAACAGGCTGTGCACAACAAATTTATGTAAGCAGAAGAATCTCTTTCAAATACAAAACCCCAAAAACTACACTCTCCATCAAACAGAATTGGCCTCTAGCAGAATCGATCCGAGAAAGCTTAGCCAGACTCTAAAAAAAACTGCCTAGCAGGGTTACAGAACATTTGTTTCAGTACAAATTCCAGTAGCTAGGTTGAAGTTTTCAAGTAAACAATGTAACATCAGAAAACTTGATCACTGTAATAAAGGCAAAAAAAGAAAAAAGCATCTCTGACATCATGCCTTTAATTCAATACTTCAGCTGGCAAAACACTCCTTCAGAGCCTGGCCTTGGCACTTAAGACTGCTATAAAAAGATTTATATATATATGTCTGTGTGTGTGTGTGTGTGTGTGAGTGTATATATATATATTTAATTAAGGGCCAGTAGATAATTAAGTATCAGTATCAGAAATCTGATTGGATGCTGCTGTGATTTTATGAACTCTAATGGAGCCTCCTCCAAATTTTTTCACCACTGCAAGTGAGCATGAAATATCAAAATCTCATTTTGCATTATTTTTAGCTAAAATGTATGTCAATGTGAAATCATTTGAACTACATTATCAGAACTAAAATGTTCCCTAGTGTAACACCATTCACGTCAGTTACATCAGGAATGCATTTCACCACTATAATTTAAAATGCAAAATGCCCAAGTGATTACAAAATTATTTTTCTGATAGTTGTTGGTATCCAGTATCTCTGTAAAAACTTGGGCAAGGAGCAGTAGTAGAATATTGGAGCAGTAAGAGCTCAAATACAGGGATTCTCTGGCACAAATTTCCATCTAAGTGATACTCAAGGGAAATTTTGGTCTCTTGTTAAGCACTTGGGATCTTTGGGTTTTAGCATGGTGGGGGTAGGACTTTGGCTTTTTCATTCTGTGTTGTAAGTGCATGGACTAACAAACAGATGAATAATCAAACTAGAAGCCAGACTAAGTGAAGGTATTTGCTTCCATTCTGAAATGCACAATCCTTTCTGTGATTCAGAATGGTCTGCCAAACTGATAGTACAATCTAATGTTAGGCAATGCTAGCTCTTATTTATAATAACAGTAACAAGTACATAGGCTTATACATTGCAGGAGGCAGAGCAGGCTCCACTGTTATTAGAACTGGTCTCCACAGCACTGCAGTATGCAGTGCTGACACACCCAGAATGCTGCTCTGCTAAAAGGTCCTCCAGCAAGAATTTTCTTTCAAAGACTAAGGTATTCCTATGATCACGGCATAATGTAGACAACACCATGTTTGTTTTAAATTATAAGATTGTGTATTGGTAGCATAATACCTGCAAGACTTGCTGGAGAAGCTGGGTAACTATGCAGATACCTCATGCTGAGCTCCACCTCCTCTGAATGAACATATTCTAGGAGTTATTCAAAAAGCTTTCTTATTTCTATTAGACATCAAAAAATTCCTCCTCTTATTAACCACCCTTTCTTTCAACCAGTCAATACCACAAATACATACTAATTACTTTTTCCAATTTCTTTATTTACCTAGTTATTATTTCCTTTATTTCTACAGTCTTGCTATGGTCCTTCTCTGGTATTATATCGTTGCTGGTACTACACTGAAGTATAAGCAAACTAGCATACAATTGAACCCTTATGTTCTTTACCTTATTAGCAGTTAAAGCTGTTGAAGAAACACTTTCACTTACAGATTTTTGCTGGACTTTACAGAATGCTCACACTTGTCGCTAATATTGACCTTGAAGGAAAAAAAACATTTAGTTCATTTACCCAGGTGAGCCATGAAATAAATGCAATATTTAATTCTGGTAAACACCTATACATAAAATGACTGAAGTGTTTGATTCAAAACATGGTTGAAATTCATAATATTGAATTAAAAAGGAGCCTTGTTTAATGCTTCATATCAGAAATAGAGTGAAGCAATTTAAACTTATGAATTGGACATTCATATACAAGTTTTAAATCAGGGCTCAGTACGATGCAGTCTTTTCTGAGCCTTTTTTTTTTTTTTTTTTACTATGATTTCTGCAGTGCAATAGGAGGCAAGCAGAGAAAGTTTTCACAGAAAATCCATGAAGGCCAAAAAACAATCACTAAGTAAAATCCTTTGGCTATGGCTGTTCTGTATCACTGGATGGACAGCAAACAACGCCTATCTGGTAGATTATGCATACTGTCACAGCTACCCAATTTGGACAGGTTTTATTTTTGCTTTTCATAAGCCACTAACTAGTTATCTCCAGCAAACTCCCTCCTAGGCTGTAAAGGAATATCACAAAACTACTGTAATTCAGTAGTGTTTGTAAGCACTCTTTTCGCTCACAATGTCCTGTCCCAGTCCTTAAAGTGCATATGCCAATTTGGTTCAAGTTTTATAATTTGGAATACTCCACAGTGCCTCCTCCAAAACAGATCCAATTACCTCCCCAGGTAATTAAGAGTCTGAAAAAACACCTGTTCTGAATCTATTATTTATGTTAAAAGCAGGAATATCTTACCTATTTAATTCTGGAGTCTGGAATGTGCTGTAGGTCAGGTAATCTTTACCTACCTTAGTCTCCTAGAAAGGGCAGTGGAAATTTTTGACACAAAGATCCAGCTGGTCTAAGAATCAGTGAAAAGAAATCATGTTTTCCCAAGGACTACATGGGACCCAACACGATCATTCTGAATCCCAAATGCCTGTTTTGGATCCTAAAGTTTGCTTCAAAGGTGGAAGCTGTAACTAAGGGAAAAAATGCAGCACCAGTACCATGTTAACTGTTAGTAATTTTGAATTGTTAGTACTGTAACAACTGAGTATCCTATTATGTTTACCTCTTCTCCCCATATACTGAATTACTTCAATACTGGCAAAGTGCATGTACTAAACATTAGCTCTCAATGTTAAATTAACCTGGAAAAAAATATATACATTAAGTTCATATTACTTGAGACCATATTACTAAAAACCACTGATTTCAAATAATTTTGCTTATAAAATTTTACTTCACAATCCTTTTCCAGATCACAGATATTCATAATTAAAAGAGTACGGAATTGATGTAATGTTAGCTGTTTTGCCATCAGCATCACATAAAGGAAAAACAAAACAAAACCAGAAAAAAAAAAAGCAATAAAATATGATGCAGAATTCACTCTTCCAATGATTGTCATTGAACTATTACATTAGTAAACATTCACAGTATGAAGTCTCTTTCAATATAACTCCAGCATATAAAGTAGTGCAAAAAAGCATTCCAGTCATTTTGCCTTTGCAGTCAGACCAGGCTAAACAACTCTCTTATTTCATTTCTTTCATTATTAGACAACAAATGCTGCAATGCCTCCAAAGAGAGTTATAAAAATAAATCATTTCTGGAGGTTCAGCAGCCTTCTCAAAGTAAATTTCCAGTTAAAAACAAGCATTATAGGTTCCAAGAAAAAAAAAAATTAGATCTATCTTCTGTAGAATATCTTTATACAATAAATTTACCATTTGAAAAACAAGACTATGGTATCCAATGATTTATGGTAGCTGCTATTAAAGCACTGATAAATAGATAAATGACTTCCAAAGTTCATTGCTTCTTACATAGTAAATACCTCTGAATGCCAACTTTTACCACAGAGCTGTTATTAGTGACGTCGACAGTTCATGCACTCACTTTAAGACTGACTTGGTTTTAATAAATTTTTCAGCCTAATGTGCAAAACACTTGCATTCTAAAAAAAATACAGTCTGAAGTTATATCAGATCTAGCAACACCTTCCTCAAGTTATATCACTTACTTGATATGTTATACAAGTTTAACAATGTTTTTTTATTTGTATTTAACCATTAAATGGCATACTACTGTATGCTGTGGACTCATTTGCATATTTCATTATTTCCACTGCACTCTTTAATGCATAAATATATTTGGAAACATAAAATAAATATATTTGGAAATTACACATCAGTTTCCACAGAATTTGAATTTACACAGTTTTTCTTCTCTGACTCACTGCTATTCCCCGTGTCCTGACTTTTTTTCTCCTTTACACAAAGAGATTCTTTAACTCCTTCTTCCATCTCCAAATACTCTGATTTATCCTCTGTGGATGAAGATGATGAGCTTCTAAATTTCTTCAGTAAATTTGTTGGGAGGTAAGGGCAACTGACTGCATTTTGCATCAGCTGCGTTTGTTCTTCATTCTCAGTCTCTCTGTGGTAGAAATAGTTAAAATTGGAGACAATCACTGGCACTGGTAAAGCAATGGTTAACACTCCCGCGATGGCACACAGGGACCCAACTATTTTCCCACCCACAGTTATGGGTTTCATGTCCCCATAACCAACTGTGGTCATGGTCACCACAGCCCACCAAAAGGCATCTGGGATGCTCTGAAAATGGGTGGCAGGCTCATCAGCTTCTGCAAAGTAAACAGCACTGGAAAACAAAATTACTCCAATAAAAAGAAAAAAAATGAGGAGGCCGAGTTCCCTCATGCTTGCTCTGAGTGTGTGACCCAGGATCTGCAAACCCTTGGAGTGCCTGGAAAGCTTGAAGATGCGAAACACTCTGACCAGACGGATGATCCTCAGGATGGCAAAAGACATGGCCTGTTGACCATTACTGCCCTGCTCCTGCACCAAGTCAGTGCCCAGAGTAATGAAATAAGGCAAGATGGAGACAATGTCTATGATGTTCATGATGTTCTTGAGGAAATGTGCTTTGCTCGGACATGCAAAGCAGCGCACTGTAAACTCAAAGGAGAACCAGATGATGCATACTGTCTCTACAATGAAAAAAGGGTCATTGAAGATGGTGTGCTCCCCATCATCCAAGTGAAGCGACTCATTGGAAATACCCTTCCCTGAGCTCAGGGACATTATGAATTCTTTGTCATCCCTGAATTCCGGCAAAGTCTCCAGACAAAAGATGACAATGGAGATCAAGATGACTAAGACAGAGACAATGGCAATGCCTCTGGCTGGGCTGGAGCTCTCTGGGTACTCAAACAGTAGCCAGACCTGCCTCTTAAACTCATTCTCCGGCAAAGCTTTGTCCTCTTCCTCTTTGACAAACCCTTCATCTTCCCTAAACTTGAGCATGGCTTCCTCCCCAAGTTGGTAGAATTTCACCTCCTCACTGAAGATGTCAAAGGGTACATTGACTGGCCTCTTCAGCCGACCTCCACTCTGGTAGTAGTACAGTATGGCATCAAAGCTGGGCCGGTTCCTATCAAAGAAGTATTCGTTTCTGAGAGGATCAAAGTATCTGCCTCGCTTTGCTGGATCACCCAACAATGTCTCCGGGAACTGAGCCAACGTCTTCAGTTGTGTTTCAAACCGCAGTCCTGACACGTTGATTACCACACGCTCACAACACTCGTACTCACTGTAGCGAACAGAGCTGTAACCCCCAGGGCCTCCACCATCATCAGGTGGCTGGTCTGAGTACGAAAACTCATCTTCCCCATAGTCAGCACTGTAGTAGAGTTTTCCTTCTTCCTCATCATCTTCATCCTCATCTTCATCCTCCTCTTCCTCCTCACTCACGTCCTTCAGTATTCTCTCTTCAGAACCACTGAGAGGAAGCAACTCAGAACAGGGGAAGGAGGCTCCACACTCCCTGCTTCCCAAGTGGTGGCTCCTTTTTTTCCCTTTCTTCCATCTCTTACCACTCTGGCGGTTGGGCAGGCTGCTGCGTGATGCATTCCCACCATGTGAGGAAGAAGCACCTCGACCCTGTTCCTGGTGATAGTGGTGATATGGTCCACCTCCACCTGTTGCCCCCCCTTCTACTGCTGCAGTTGCTGCTGCTACAGCTGCAGCTGCTGCAGCTCTTGACTGTGCCAGCCGCTCTCTCTCTCGGGCCCGAGCTTGGACTGCATATCCATAGGGCATATGGCTGTTGCACCCAGAGCTATCTGCACTCACCATTGCAACCTCCATTTTGCAACAGCTTTGTTATAGTTTAGCGCAAAAGCTTTTGATTTATTTACAGTGCAACCTTAACTTTCACCATAGAAAGTTTAAAGCCATTTGCATTTGGAGGACAGTGCATTGAACACAGAGCGGGGCAACATAGTTGCAACACTGAATCTATCTTTTGGGAAACCATAGATGTGCATTTTGTTACTGTCTAAAATGTTTGGGGAAAAACAGACAAAAAAACACCTATTGTTTTGCTAATAAGAAAGATAAAACTCTCAAACTAGATCAAGGAACAGTGGAGGCTTTATTCTTTCATCCACTAAGCCCTTTTATTTTCATTTATTTCCCATATCTACCACTGATCTGATCAGATTCATGACTACATTCATGAAGACAAAAACACGCAAAACAAAGGGTACCTGCTCTCCATAGATGATTTTAGTTCATCATTGCAACCAAATGCAAATAGTCTCTTTCCTCATAATTTGTTCCTGGTAATGCTTTGGCCTAGCAATCTTACTATTGTTTAATATCATTATTTGGGGAGTTGAAATTAATTCCAGCTATCACTCTATTTACACAGTGAGGAGGTCTTTGCAAATCCTGTCTTCAGCCTGTCAACAATGTTTCAAACCTGGGAGCAGCACCCAGGGCGTCAGCAGCAGTGGTAAGAGGAGGAGGAGGAGATGAAGACTGAGAAATTGGTTCTGAGGTCCCCATAGGACATAAGGGAGTGGATGGGTCACCCTTTGGTTATGGTCATGCAGAAGAAGCACTTAACCTGAGGCACATGCACAAACACACAAAAATAAACAAAACAAAAAGGAAAAAGATTGGATTGTTTTCCTAAAAGGTCACACTGATAAAATGAAACTGTGTCATCTATTACCACGGTATTCTAACCTTCCCCTTCCCACACTATTACACTTCTACATTACACACACACCCACATCACATGCACAGAGAATGTGAACAACTCTGTTCATAAGGATGTGGGTGGGTATGTCATATATATATAGACAGAGATACAAAATCCCCACCCATACAAGCACTTGCATCCATACACAAACACATGCATGCTTCTGAAACACCAACACATATAAACACCAATAAAATACTGCAACACCCTATGCATTCAGATCTTAAAGTGCATATGTAATAGATACACCTACATATATCTACATGAAGTATTATAAGAAATGCATCTACACCAAGAGCTTTTCATATTATTTCTAAAAACAGCAGATTTAAGAATGTTGCATTTTAATTGATGACTGAATTTTCAATCATAACAAACATCTTACTGAATTTACTTTGGAAACGGGCAGGTGCAATGCTCACTCAAGTGAAAACACCATGATACGGCGTGTCAAACTACTGCAGGTGCACTGAAGCAACATCTACATGCGAACACATACAAGAATTCACATACACACACCCCTTTGAAACAGAACCCTCATCTACAGCTATCTACAGCAGTATCTATTAATATATGAAAGAAGGTGAATACAGACAATTAAATGACTGCTATTTTTTAAATCATACGACATGCAAAAAGGGTCTTAGGATTGCTGTTATACTTACTGTTCATAGGCAGAGAAATAGCAGTGCTGTTCTTGCCAGTGTAAGGATCTGGTGACAGCAGTCCTGAGCAGGGGGCTGCGCCAATTGACCCACGCCTGCAGGTGGGTAGGTCAGTCGGCACCACAGGTTGACGAGTTATTTTTCTCCCTGCTTTCCCTGTGCAACAAGAGTGCCAAGAACGAGCCAAGGAGGCAGCTTAAGCTGGGGGCACTCTGCACAACCGCAGCTTCTCACCCAGGCATTTGCAAAAAGGCAATAAGCAACAGCCTTGTTCCAAGAGAAAAAAAAAAAAAGAAAGAAGGGTGTTGGGGGGGGGGGGAGGTGAGCGTGTTCGTGTGTGAGAGAAAAGGAATGAATGGGTGAGTGTGATCACTAGGCTTCCCGAGCCCAGCTTCTGCTGAAGATTTGTAAATCAACGTTAAGTAATCCGTGTACCAAGCCTATTTCCACTGATGGGAGGACGAGTGTTGCTTCTTGCTGTTTCTCCCCGTCACATCCAAACAGCAGCAGCTCAGCCAGCAGCTGGCCTGCATCGTTCACTTGTTGTGCGGTTTTTTGGTAACGCTTACAAAAACCATAAAAATAACAATAATTGTTTAAAAAAAAAAAAAAAAAAAAGCCACCCGAGGAAAAAGCAGCTCTCTGCCGTCAGGCTCCCACCGCCCGATTTGCAAAGCAGCAGCCAGCAACCGCGGAAGCTGCGCGGCCGTTCGCTACGCTGCCGCCGGTGCGAGCCCTGTTGCTCCGCGGAGGCGCCGCCCGCCGAGCCTGCGCGCCGCCGGGAGCAGCCGGGGGGCCGCGGCCGTTCCATCGCACCGCTCCCGGCCCGCGGTCGGCCCCTCGCGGCCGCGCCCCGCACTGCGCCCGGCCCGGCGGCGGCTCTGGATCGGCGCGTTAATGACGGAGGTTAACGTTCCAGCGCTGAATAACGCATCAAAAATCTCCGTGCCCAAAGCAATGCTACAGGCTTTGGTTTCTGGTTGTTGTTGTTTCTTTTTTATTATTATTATTATTTTCCTTCGGGCTTATGTGGCTTTTGTTTTCTGTTTGTTTTGTTTGTTTGCAGGTTGTCAAGGTGGCAGTGAAGTGCAAAAACAAACGCAAATTGAGCGTCTGAGAAAGATCGCGAAGCTGGCCCCACCTCTGTCCTCCTAATACGTTCACCCCAAGCAAACCAGAGAGCGATTCCCACTGCCCGGCAGCCGTATGCTCTTTCTGACTAAGCCAATTTAACATTTACCCCTAATCCTGCACGCACACAGAAGAGGAAGCCCTAGTTCATTAACAGGACAACATTGTGTATTTGTACACCTAAAATAGCATTTTGACTCTCCTCATAAAGGTGTCATATCTTTGCTCCCTCTACCCTCAGTCTGCAACACCTGCAGTGTACAAACTGGAAAATCCTTTCCCATCTGGAAAATCTACACTGGGACTGATACCATGAAAATGCAGCTTGGCTATATCTGATAGTACAGCTACAATTCCACCATCTCAATAAAATGTGCAGGCACTTCTCCTTAGCACAAGATAAACAAAAGAAGGATTTAGGGCTGCAGTAAGGATGAAAGAAGAGCAGCACTCACTCCAGCCACTCGCCTTAGGGTGTTGGCACGTGGACACAAACTGAATGGTGCAGCAAGTGGGTTAGGCACACTTGTCATTGCCCAGGTCCACTCCTTTCCCACAGTCCAGAGAAACCTACAGGCTGTTCCCCTTCAGATCCCTCGTGGCAGAATCCAGATTATTCATGTTACCTCTGTCTATACTGCCTATGCCAATCAGTGCTTTGTACCCTTCATCTCATTCATTTCAGTAGGTTGACGTACAGCTGTATAAGGGAGACCTAAGGATCAACCAAATAAATATTAAAGGACTTAATGGCCTTGTCAGAAGTACTGTTAAGTGCAAAAATGACAGCTACAGCCAATCAAATTTTGAAAAATCATGAGGCTTCAAATTCTATAGTTGATATATAATGAAAGATACTACATGTTCCTAATGTCAGCCCACATTCCACAAATACATGAACTGGCATCATCATAAGACCAGTCCAAAAATTTGATGCTCTGGTATGCTATTTAAAGACATTCTACTAATTTACTTCCAATGCCAAAATGCAGATGTTTCTGCAACTTGACACAAGAGTATATCAAAGGCAGAGATCAAGCCCCTATCATCATTTAGTGACAAGAACATGTACAATGCCAGAAAAGGACAGAGATCGTATATATGATTTCTTGTGATTAGAAACACCTAGAGACCTTCCTACTTCAGTAAAATTTTAATGCCAGGTACAATCATTTTGCAAAATTCAGTCACTAGATTCCCTCAAAAATGTTATGTTGCTTTGCACTGGTAGAACCTGGATATATTTTTTCTGTTCCTTTTTCAAGTCTAGCTTTTTGAAATCTAGCTTCCACCTTCCTTGCAGTTTCAGATGCACTTCAGACACGTTCCCCAAGGCTCTACAGCAGGTTCTGTTCAACATTTTTATGAATGCAAGAATTGAATGCAACTTTAGCAAGCTTGCTGATGATACTCAACTAGAAAGAACTGTCGACTGACTGAAGGGACAAGGGGCCTTACAGAGGGATCAAAAATAGCACAGATAACGGGACAAGCAGAAGACCTTTTTCAAATCTTTTTAAAGGCCATTTTAACTGCTAGGAATGCAATTCAATCAAATTCACAAGTTTTATCTGTTCCAAAAGCAAATAATAACAATAATAATAGTACTTCATGTATTTACAGATGAATACTATGACTCACTTAATTCAGCTTTATATTTTCATAGTATTCAAGGAGAAATTTTATTTAAAAGATACTACATTCCCTCTGCTTCTTTATATTCATAAGGGATACTATTATTGGTAGAACAAAGAGAGAATATGTACATGTCATTATTTCCAGTAGTACTGTACTAAGAACATTATAGCATAGAAAAGGATCTGTAAGGTATGCTATCGTACAGCTTTGTTCTGTTTTACAACTATGTGGAGGAGACATATGCATCATTGTTGCTTATCTATGCATGCAGTACCAGAAAAAAAAACTCCACACACAATAATTTAATAGCATGTCCATGCAAAAGGAACATGAGATTATAGTGCTATGTGCAATATTAATTTATGCTATCTCCCAGTCGCTTCAGTTCACACTGGCAGTCTGGCCTCAGTCCAACATTCATCTTCCTGCTGTAATCAAGAGTTCTGTGCAGAGAATAAGACTGCATTACAGCTCTGTAGTTATTACACTTCTAGACCATGAATTATTCTATTTCCATTTTTGTTTGCTTTTTTTTTTTTTTTTTTTTTTTAACTTCTCTGCTCCTCCTTATGCTTGCTTCACACTTATTTCTGTTAGCCTCTCAAGGTACCCCAGCAAACTTCCCATAAGATCAGGGACTCCCTTCAAATCAAGTAAAGTGTTGTAAGAGTGGGCACTTGAAAACAAACAAACAAAAGGAAACAAAACAAAACCCCCACCCAAAAAAACAACCCACAAATAGAATAGCTATAGTTACTGCATGATTTCACATGTGATGAAACGTGGTTCGGAATATGTCTTTCTCCATTCCTCCCTCAGCTGATTACAGCACTGAGTGCTGGAGACCCTTAGGTACCAAAGTAACCACAAATTCTTGTCTCTGCAGCCAACTCTTCCCTCCCAGTGTTTATACTGCTTAAGGGAGTTCCTATTTTATTCTTATTTCACTAGCCAGGGTCAGTAAGACACACTTGTCAGAGGATCTGGCTCTAATACTGTTCTTTTCAATATGACTGGCACTACATAATGAAGTACTTAGAATAAAATGCATCCCATCTTCAGGTCAGTTTTTATACATGATGTATACGAACAGCACATCTGTTCATTACTCATAATGCAACATGCTCATCAACAAAAGATGACACTCCACAGAACAATAGGTTCTTTCATACTCTCCTATGAACGTATGCAAAACCACTGTCATTTACCACTGAGTAAATGAGAGGAATTAGAAGTAAAAACACCAATGATGTTTATATTTGGAGAATAATCTCTTGCATCAGAGTATGGAACTATTTAGAAACCAGGATAAAAATACCATGTATGGTTTATTTTTAGACTTGAAAATTTCTCATTTCACTCTGTGCAGGCAGGGACTCATATCAGAGTGATTCTTCAAATCAACAATATGAGAAAAAGAAAAAGAAAGGAAAGAAAGAAAAGGAAATGAAGAGGAAGCTTCTAAGTCAGGAACTGCTTGAGAATGGAGAGGCATCACTGTTCATGATGACATCCCCTTTTCCTGTGTAGCTCGGATAGTTCACCCACTTCATCTTTTCCCAAAAAATTTTGTTTATTTAGAATGTAATAATTTTGGAGCAGACAATGCACCTCGTAACAGATATGCTAAGTAGTACTCAGCAGTATAGATCTCAAATTTGGATAATGTTATTGTAATTAATTCATGAAGAAAATGAATTAAATTCATAAAATTGCTTAAATGATTGCACTGCTGGATTCGGTTCATTTCTGTATTCAAGAATCAGTGTATTATTCTCAATATGTGATTTTCAAACTATACTTACAGTAAATGCAATAATTATAAATCCTGGAAGTATCGGTTGGTAAACTCTGCCTAGCATGTACAGGACAGGTAACATTCAGAGGGCATGGCAAGATAATATCTCAGTAAGACTTTATCAGGAATACTCTTGAGGAAAACTAAGTAGCAGGCTAATAATTAAGTAGCTTTGCACTTTGAAGTTAACAATGACTTGCAGAAGAACCCAAAAGGAAAATCTGTAGAACAGCAGCTCAAAAATACTACTGTTTAAGTCCTGAAGACTTACTAGCTAGATGTTTAAGAATCTCATCCTCTAGGAACATGCAGTTAGTAAATAAAAGAATATTAGATGTTCAAGATTGCTATGAAACACATTGCATATTTCTTGCAATTTTTAGGTGAAAAAAAAAGTATTTCTGTGAACTCAATGCTTTTAGCAGATAGATGTTACCCAGGTTCCTAAAGCAAATGCATTTTTCTAACTCTTGCTTATGAAATTAGCATGAATGAAAAGCATGTTCAGGAAAGAAATGTAGGATCAAACCAAAAACAGCGAATACACCAACATATCTACAACTGCTCAAGTCTTACTAGAAGACTCAATTTGCTAAGTTAAGCAGTTATATTAGATGGGAAACTTAGCTAGACTAGAATGATTTGCACTAAAGAGTCTAACATATAACTCTACAGGAGATCCATGTTTCATAAGTAACTGTCTCAGTTCATAATTTGATGGTAATCAAATACAGTTTCAAAATGAACCTCTGGAACAGAATCAGCGTAGTCTGCTCCGGCATCATCCTGTCACCCTGCTGATGAAGACAGAAGCACCAGGACTGACTGTTTGGTAGCACCAGGTGGGATCAGTGAAGAGAGAAAAAGCAATCTAACTCCATACCCTTCCCATTAAGTAGGTCAACAAAAGAAACACAGCCATTTGCTTTTGGCCTTTAGGGGTGTTTGTGTGGGAAAGCTTTTTTTCACCGTTGCACCAACAGATCATTTTTCTCCTCCACGATATAGATACAGAAAGTTGCTTTGTGTTTTAAGACTGATTCTGATAAATCTGAGTTCATGACATATCAGAACTTATCAGAGTATGTATGTTATAGGCAAAATGTTTAATTCTTGTTTTTTTTCCACAACCTTATAAATACACATACTGGAAGAATGCATTATTTTTTCTAACCAATCTGGACAGACTTACATATCAGTGAAAACATGAGAAATTTTTAATAAGGAAGATTATGGTGACAAAATGAGAATCTTCTCCATCTTATTCTGATGACTTCAAAATCAGGTTCATTGGGGAGCTAGCTGCCTAGAAGTTCTATATGTCCTGTGTGCAGACCCATGTGGGCAAGACCATAAAACAAACTGTTCCTAAATAAACTAAAAGTTTGTGAAAGCTCTCAGAGGTGTGTGAAGCACATTGTTAACACAGAAAAAGAAATGTTCACAGCTTGATTAAACAGGCAGAATTAACTGGCACTGGCAGGGTGCAACAACAGTTATTAACGTGATAGTCAGAGAAAGATAAATTCTCAACATTATCAAATAAGATAGCTAACCTAATTTTGAGCCAACAAGCAGCATAGAGGGAATCTTTTGACAGACTTTATCTTGGTGTGAGGTAAACATGTAATTTTTTTGTTGTCATCAGTACGATGCTTACCAAAGAAGACATTTCCAGAATGGAAATGGGTTCCATATGTGTACATCAGGGTAGGTAAAGCTGTGAAGTAAAATGATTACAATTTAATTAGTTTAGCCCAACACAGAGGTCCCAAAAGTGGCACCTTCTCTCTGCTGCCCAAATATGTATGTTACACACATACATCAGATAAGATCTGTACAGAGTTATGTTATTTTCTACCCTTGGAATAGAGCAGCTCCTGAAAAATCCTTAGTTAAAATCAGACCCTATTCCTATTCCGGGACAATTTAAAAAACCACCAAGCCCTAAATTTAGAGAAATCTGCAGTTTAGTACAGCACATTTCCTTGTAACTGTGTATAAACACAGGAATACTTGTAATGTTATTAGATGTCTCTGGGCATTGCTTAACTATTACTGAACACAAATAGAGAACAGTTTTCAAATAGAGAGCAAAAACTATAGTTGTAGTTTTTGAACACAATTATACTTCATACAGTCCTGAAAAATGAATTGAACACAGTTCATTTAAAAATTTGCCACCACATCTGTGTCAAAATTCTGTGTCAGAAATTAGGATGTGCTAATTCTAACCACAATGTTAACCTCAGCACAGAAGCCTAGGGTCAAAAGTCTTAATGAACATGTTGCCAAATTCTGAGTTAAGTAAGTAAATGTAAGGGCCTAGCTAATTCAGACCCTTTCTGTCTAACACAGATTAATTTCATTCCTATATTGAGGCATAAAGCCTCACAGAACTGCTCAGGATTAAGACTATCCAGATAATGAGTTGAGACTAGAACCTTTAATAGCTGGTAGATAATTTGGTCAGTGGGATACAGAGCTAAATGTATAATTTATTTAGGAACAGCTTATCATATTCCCCATGTGGATCTGCATAAATGACACATAAAACTATTAGACATCTGTCTCCTACCTGAATCCACTAGGGGTCAAGTTGAAAATGGACTCCATTTTTTTGTCAACAAACTTCTCCAACTTTATCAGCTAAAAGGCCTATTGCTGAAGAATTCAGTAAGGTTTCTCACCTCAAGATGAAATCTACCTTCGCTTTTAGATTACCTGCCTCAACTCAGTTTAACAACACTCTCCTCATGAACAGCATCACTTCACACAAAAGATTATTGATGTATCAGTTATGAAAGCATTCTCTACACTAACTGTGCCCAGAACATTCACTCTTTTTTTCTTCACCAACATCTAAACATAGTATGAAATGGATTGATCAATGAATATTGAGCACAGCCTCTACACTAACAATGTAGCAGCTTCTATCCACAAGTAAAAATAACAACTTGAAGCTTGAGTGAGGCTATTGTCCCAAAAATATCATAGTCTGTAGGCTACGTTGCCATACCATTGTCTTTCTAACCTGCTTAATATGCATTCTCTTGGGTAAAATAATTTCAGATAATCATAGTTATAAAGTAAATAAATAGCAGTTACAGAAATAGGCTACCTTTAGATTAAAATGAACTCCACAAGGCAAACTCATGTTCAGCAACATTCATAAGTAGTTTTAATAAGGCAAAAATCAAAGGAAATAATCTATAAAAATCTAGTACACTTTCTATGGGGACAGGATAGTCCTTTCCGCCATGCTCTCCTCAGGCATTCCCCTTCAGATATTCTAGGAAAATAGCAGAAATTAGCATCTTCCATTTTTTTCATTTTCCTCAGATACTTGTTCTAAAATAGAGAATGAGTATCTGAAAATGAATTTCGTGCTGATGAAGGGGCAAATATTTATCAAAATCACAATGTTTACTGATTTTACCACTACTGACAATTTTCAAATGAAAGGTATAAAAATGACCTACAATCGCTGTTCTGACAAAGTGGCTGGATTAAGTATAAAACAGCTCTAAATGCAGTCCAAGCAAAGGGATCTGAGCAATCTATATCTGTGTGCATTACATCTGAATTTCCATTTGATACTCAGACCTTTCTGGTATAAAGTGATTCACATACAAAAGTTTTTAACTATTTCAGGAAATGTCTAGCACATGTCCCTCTTTTCTGACAAGTGGAATCACTACATTTCTCATGCCTGTGTATGCGCAGATATATGGACACAAAAACGTGCCACCCAGCCCACAGTTCTCTGAGGGTTTTCTTTGTGCATCCATGGAGTTTTCAAATGACAGAACATGATATGTGAATCACCTGTGGGAGGAAAATCATTACTTGAAAAGACACAGCATCATGCCTTAATCTTTTCTTCCACCCTACCCCCCTCCTGTACAGCATGAATTCCAACAATGACTTAAAACATAAGAGTTTCACAGGGAGAATTTGTATATCTTATATTGTTAATTTGCATACTGCTCTTGTTAGCAATGGCAAAGGGGAAAACAAGGATTGGCTGAAAATCAACTTAAAGTTGGCTAAGATAGTCCAACACAGACCTGGAATATCTGAAGTAGGATTTAGTATTCTAACGTTCAAAAAGTCTGTAGTTCCTGATAATATTTTTCTCTGAATACTGCCAAAACAAATCCCTTTCTTTATCCACGATTAAAGACAAGAGCTTTCTCATTGCTTGCATGTGCAAGAGTCCATTACCTATCTTTAGCTAGGAAGACAGGTAAATCAGCATATATCAACTTTATGGGGTAATTTTATCAAGTCTTGGTTCAGCAGAGTGGGAGCTGTACATGAATGTTATTTTACATTGGAATGAATGCTTGACAGATCAGGTTTTTTTTAAGCAGCTCTGGAACATTCTTTAAATTAACAATGCACTATGTCAAACAAGTGAAAAAAAAAATCTGATACAAAAACTACCATTATCTAGGGAAATCATAATTGGTTTTCCTATCTGCTTTCCTCCTTAAATTACTCCCAAAAAGCAAAGTAGATAATTGCAAAGTTCAAAGTAGCAACTATATTCTGACTACAGCAATCTTGATGCTGACAAACTAAAGACCCACTACACATATAAATACACAGTTTTTGTTTACAAGTGACAATAAAGCTAACTTTTAAAAGGTACCCATGCCATCACTTAATTTATTGTACTGAGATTTCCACATTGCATTTGTGGCATTTCACTGATGAATGATGCCACACATTGTGGCATTTCACTTTCACTGAACAAGAACTATTGTTCAACAAGATAAACAAGAGTACTGTACTGAAAGGAACTTATACAACTAATGTCTCTTTTACTTTGGTATATCCTGATGCTACTTGCTGAACTGTGCTACAACTAACTCAGAAAGTGTACAGAGCTGAGTATCTTTCTCTTCTTCTCTTTCATACAATGGGAACTTGTCTGTAATTGTTTTTGTGCAGCTCTATGTAACTTTAATTATTCTTACCACGCATTTCCATTTCCTGTCACAGAAGACTATTTGTGCAAGTTTAGACTAAGTATTTCAGTTTCCTCGGGACCATAACTTACAAAATGGCACTTCATGGCTTTTTGTTCCAGCAGTGTTTAGATAACTACTTAGAGTTTTATATTTAGCATTATGATGTGCTGTCATTCAGCTGCATTTTTCTGTCTTTTGTAGCTTTTGCTAAGAAACCACTATTTAGTAAATCTTTGTTATTGACATTAAGATCTAAACTTTGTTACTTCTTTTGGAAAGACATGTTCTTGCTTCTAAAATGTGCCTGATTTTCATCAGCTTCCTTTATTTTCAAGCAACTGTTCATTGGACCTTTACCACTTCTTTTTCCACTGTTTTTCTGGGCCAGCAAAAAGAGACAAAACAGGAAAAAAATGTAATAACTCCTACATTAGCACATAAGAACAGTAAAATGTGCAAACTAATTCTCAGGTTTTACTTTACCAGTAACTCCTGATGGTTCTCAGCAACACTGCACCTGACTACTCAAAGAACTGGGAGGTGTTTATCAGGCTGTCAACTCGCTAAGCGTTCTCTAAAAATAGAGTCATTGTATCTGTGAACTTCGTGATGAAACAAAAACCAACGCAGTCCAATTGGCAGGATTTAGAAACACCTCCCAAATAAGGTGGTGAATGGCACATGTCAGAAAATCCTGGGGGAAAAAAAACACCTACTGTAGAAGAACATATGTGCCATTTTTTTTCTCCTTGACAAACAGGTTCCTTTTCTGCATAATTTTACACTTGGGAATCATAGCTACTAAAACTCTATCAAGCATCAGAAAAGTAGTCTTCTTATGGTTTCACTTCTCAAAGGATTTCACTTCCTTAGCTTTGTTGCTCAAGGATTGTACATTCAACAGATCACTTAAAAATAACCTGCCTTAGCTTCACAATTCAGTTCATTATTCTCCTACTCTCACCAGAAACAGCCAACCATAAAACTACATACCTTCTATGAAATCTGCACTGTGCCAGATAAAAAGCAGGTGGCAGAACTGCTGGTGATTGGCACAGATGACTTTGAAGTTTACTTAGATCAAGGGCACAACCCTTTTGCTGATGAAGACACAAGAGCAAATGTTGTTGCTAATATGTATAAAGGGTGATTCTCCTCCAGCCCAGTCCATCAAGTGCCTACAAGTCTGAAATGTCTTTTTTTTTTTTTTTTTTTTTTTTTTTACCCAGGATTTGGTTCTTCCTCCACATCCATTGGCTCAAATTCACTGATGATTCCAAATATTAGTGGAAAATTTCATATGCCAAAAGTATTCTGCTGTAGTGCTATCTGTCACAGCACTTGTATAGTAGCCCAAGGAATTAGGTCAAGACTTATAGTGGTGAGGGAGCCCTAGAAATAATTGGACTATACCTGGAAAAAATGGGAAGTTTTCAAAAGCACATGCCTGTGTGAGGTTTTATATGCCCCTGTCTACTTTTCCAACTATCTCTTGACCTAATAAAATATGTTAATTGTCCCTCAAAAATTTAATATGCAGTATTCTAAACAGTAGAGTAATGTTTTTCAGTTTCAGCCCTGTCCACATTGTATCCACAGTGATGCTTTGATGTTTTGCTTTCCTTTTCTAGCTTTTGGCTATGTTTTCCTCTTCTAGTTCACTTTCTATTTATGAGACTATATAGTTCACAGATACATCCTAAGCTAAGATCATAAGATGATGTATGCTCCTAGATATGGCCTGTAGAATAAAATAAGGATAAAAAAAAAGTGTTCCTTAGAAGAGCATTTCTCATTCAATTTTAGAACAAGAAGCAGTATTAGAGAAAGCCTTGCAGGAAATGTCACATGGTCCATTACCATCTACTGATGAGTAACAAGCAGTGAGAGAAGCAGAGCAACAATGTGGTAAATCTTATAAAAGAAATCATAGGTCAAGATGTCACAGAAATAAATTCTGACAGTCGTTATGAACAGACAGAATGAAAATGCAGCCTGCGTATGAAGAATGTTCTGGTACAAAAGCAGTGAGAGAGCTGTGATTCCAAAGGTGATGTATTTGAGAACTCCAGGGAGAGGAAGAAATTCATGCTGGACAAACTATGTACGCATTACATAAGAAACTCTCTATGGGACAAGTATAACTGCAGAAAAGAAGAAATGAACAGAAATTTTGAGCCTGAGCCAAGTACAAGAACACATTAGCAGAAATTTGTTGTTAGTGATGCACTTAGTGCAACTTGACAGCAATTGGCAATCCAATTATAATCAACACACTTACAATCATAAGGCAACAGTATATCTTAGCCAGAACTACAAGAAACACATGTTATTTAAACCAACTCATCCAAAGATAATTGTTGCAGCAATGGGAACACAAGTATCCCCAAAGTCCTTTGCTTCCTATCCCTCATTCTCAGTTGCAGAGTAAGTAAAGCACTGCTTTAAGAGAAAGCTGGGTAGACGCAGTATACTATAAAGAGAATAGTTAGTTCAAATAAGTTAAGACAGGCAGCTTGACCAAGTAGCACGTTGGTTACTTTACACTGAATGACAATCTAGCAAAAGTGATGGACATTTGAGTTGGGGCTGAGAAGAGGATCATTCAGCTTTGCTGAAAAGAAGTCCTGTTTTTGTTTTGTTTTGTTGGTTTTGTTTGTTTGTTTGTTTGTTTTTGTTTTGTTTGTTTGTTTTACATCCAGAGTGGGATTTTCTACAGTTGAAATTATGGCATTTATCAAAGCATGAAAAATACAAGTTTTAAAATAGTTTTGCTATTTTTCCAAATAATAATAATGATCAGTATATGTCCAGCATAATCCTGTTCTTACTAGCAGCTTTACTTCAGAAGAATAGACAAACATTCTCTGCAAAACATCAGGCTTAGATCATATTTTGCTTGCTTACTTTACTTCCAAAATATGAAACCTTCAAAAGATGAGGCAATATATTACAGACAGAAACAGATGCCAGCGGAGGAACAGTCTGACAAAATGGTGCCTGACACAGAAGAGTGGATGAAGCATTACATCGTGTGTCATTGCATTCCTCCATGTGGAAAAAAATTGCACCAAGTAATACACATTAATTCTTGCTAAACATTTATGGAGACCAAACAGTGGATGTGAGCACAGTGAGTCAGTCAGTAGTGCACTTCAGCAGTGGCAACATTGACATGAAAGACAAGCCACATTCTGATAAGCCACGCAGATTTTTATGAGTGTGGCATGCAGGCTCCTGTTCATCACTGCTGAAAATACATTGTTAATGGTGCTGACTGTGTATTTTGTAACTGAGAATTTGCTCTGTCAAATAATGTTACTGTGCTCTTTGCATCTGTTGTAGTTTCCATGAAAATAAATAGGAGGCATTACTTTTGGAGAGACCCAAGTAGGTAGAGAAGTTGCCCTTGTTCTTATTTCTGTTACCCACTTTCTTCCTCCTCAATTTGCACTGTTTGCTAATTGAAGCCACTCCTTGCAGATAAACTGAAGTGAGGGTAAACATACAAACTTTGTGTATAAGTGGATGTGTAGTTTTTGCCTATAAAATACAATACTCACTAGCTCCCAGAGGATGCTGGCAAGGAAAGCACCTACAATAGGAGACTTGAGATAATGATGTTTAATAATTTTCCCTGTGAGAATGAAAAATAGTGACTTCGAACTTGAGAACTGTAGGCAGTGAAAGGCTTTAATGGTACCGTGTTTGTAGGGTGATTCTTTTAGTTATTTATATGACACTACTGCTGCAATATGTCATCACCTCAAAAATCTATAAGTAGTTCTCTTACAGGATTACACAGAATTTAAGATGTCCCATTGAATTTCATCCTATAGTGACGGAATTCGGTTATAGAGACACCAAGAGGCTTTCTGGGGTTACAAAAAAAAGCATGATGTACAAAGAGAACATTAATAGGACTTGGATTTTAACCTGGTATTAGTTTGTGACTGTGAGGACACAGAGTAAAATGAGAATAACAACTCGCCTTAGTTTCTAACCTTTTTTATCTCTGGATATTGAATTTCTAGGATTGATTTTATCCACAGAGCACTTGGTAAAGATTTGCTTCATATCCCTAAGCCTACAGAGAATTCAGAGAGTCACCCATGTTCAAGTAATGGCTATGCTCATTCATATCATGATTAACATTGCATAGTAAAAGGAAGCTACTGAATACACTGAAAAGTTTCTATAAAATAAAGAGCAAACAGAGCTAGGTAAGTGTTTAAAGCTGAAATGAAAAAACAAATTCAGGGAAATACTTCAGCCTCTTCAGCCTCTGGTTGTTGGTTTTCAAGGAGTATAGGCAAAGATATTTTTGTATGTTTGCAATGAGCCCTGTGAAGGGTAATTCAGTGTAGTATAAATCACTGAAGGACAAGAGCCACTTTTTGTTTTCCTGGAATCACAAAAAAAAAAAAAAAAAAAAAAAAACCATCTGGAGTACCGACCGAGCAGAAGGCAGCACAAGCCACAAAGATTTTCTCAGACAATTGCACTGCTCATACATTCAATCACCTCTCAAGTCCATCACTGGAAACTGGCTGCCTGCCTTTCAAAATGACTTCCTTTGGACTTCTAATCAGTCCCTTGTAGGTTGGAATGGGTGAACAGAAACTGTTAAAAATACAACCAGCCATACCCTCCTGCCTCCCAGTGTAGAAAGAGAAAGCGAAGACTAGTGGTCTGAATCCCAGCTCTCCACGTATACCACATGAATCAGATCTGGCAGACAAGCAGATGGTATGTGATTTAAACAGTTCATTGCTCTCTTAACCTTACTTAATGATTAATTTGGCACTAATTGCAGATTGTGTAAATATAGCTTATCATTTAAGACTCAAGTAGCAAATGATTTGTCAAGTTCAAACTTCAATTTTAGCCAAATGGTACCTTCATCTTTGCATATGTATTCAGCAGTTACAAAGTCTGTTGCTGAAAATCCAACAGAGAACATTCCTATGGAGAATGAGATTTCTGAGTTTGAGAACACCCCACCTATCTACCCAAGTTCTCTGTTCATGGATATTTTAATTTTCAGGAAAAAAAAAAAGTAGATATTATGTTTAATGATCAGATTTAAAAAATGATTACTGAGTATGTTGTTTTTTTTTTAACACTAATAAATTATATTTTCTAGCATGTGCCAAGCACCAGCCTAACAGGGACAGTTTTGAAAAATGAACTAGAATGGCACAGTCAATTCCACTTCATTAATGGTGAGCTGGTAGCAGTACAGCCTGGGATTCATGGAAAGTCTAAGAAAAGATACTGGGAATTCGTATCACTTTCCTCACTTCCTGATTTCTCGGTTTCAAAGCACAGTTATGTAACAGTTCAAAGAAAACACATGGAAGAGAAGTTTGTCATTACATGAATGTATTGCTAATGATGACTAGCTGATCAAGTACCACTTCTTCAAACTCATTTGATTCCTACCTCCTTGTATCTTGATCTTGAAGTACCACTATGTTTACCATCATCAGCAACAAATACAATGCAATTCTAGGGCAACAAGAAATCTTAAAATATTTCATCAAGGTTTTTACCACATGAAATTGTCAGGATTATCCATGAATTGTGAGGAAAGTACATGTGCAAGATGAAGCATCATCAGTCCTAATTTCTTCCAGGGCAGTGAATAATCAGACCTCAAGTGGAAGAACAGAAGACCTGTTTTTTCATCAACAACTGTGTAAAAGACAGAGCAAAATTCACATGATACCTCCCCCTCAAACAGCAACATGAATCTTCAGTTTTCAGAGTAAAAGAAACATGGAAACCTTTTGGATTCAGTCAGAGTTTTGTCCTTATGGAAACAAACAAACAAAAAAAATATGCTCACGTATCCCAGTGCTTCAGATATGAGTCCTAATAGAGTAAAGACACACAAGATTGCTCTTTAAGGAATAAGGGGTTCCATGTATATGTAGATCCCACTTGAAAAATTCTATTATGTAAAAACATTCCCTGATCCAATATAACAATTCTCACTCTCTCATACATGTATACATACATGCATATATTTCCATGCTTTTCAACTTGTGATGCTGCAGACAGTTTCCATATAACCCATTAAACACTATGGACATGTTGCAAGACTTTCTTTTTATGATACATTTGTTTCAAGACCAATAGTTGATTCCCTTTCCAGACCGACCAGAACTGGACCAAAATTAAGATGATCAAACACGTATGAGCTTTGTATAAGTGCAGAGCTTTCAGATTTTTTCTTCCAATAAGAACGATATTAAAATAAAATAGTTTACTAGAGGAGCATTTCAAAACCTAAATTGTCAGGCATTGTAAGTAAAATGAAAATGAAATAATGGACAAGGGGTTCATAGTTGCAGAAACAATGCCATGTGGATGGAACAGATGTGGTAAAGGAATGGGACATGCTAAGTAAAAATATGCCAGTGATTAAGAAATATTAGAGTATACAAGCTGCCCAGTCATTATCACATTTTTTCTGTTAATCTGACAATAATCAATTTTTATAAAGCATATTAACTACTATTTTATTTTTTATGTTTAAAAATAGCTAGCTGCTTGCCTTTGTTGCATAATACAGCAGGCAACAACAGACTAGGTTTGAAACTACTGTGGAAAAGCCCTATATAGGTGGGCTGTTCTCAAAAAAGCCAACTGCAGATTGATTTGGAAAAATGGATAATGGTTACAGATAAGTATAGCATTTCTCAAAGCTGACATTCCGAATGGAGTTATGTACATTTCCATTCTTAATTCAGAAATCAAGCAACATGTTATTTTGTTTAAAAAAAAAATGACTTACTTCAGCAATGCTGAATTTAATTTGATATCATGAAAGAAATGTAATTTACATAATGTTTGCAAATTAATTTTGTTGTGTTTTCTGGATATAAATTAATTACCCTTTCTGTGATGTTACATTATTTTTTTGTGGTGCAGTGCTTCATTCATTACAAGAGACAGAAGAATGTAAATGTGCAAAATATGGGTTTAGATTATAATTCAAAACATGCCTTTCTTCTTCTTTTTTTTTTTTTCTCCTGTGAGTGGAATAGCAACTCGGGTTATTTTCAAGGTGAGATCATTATTTATCCCTAGCAATTCAAACAAAATAAAAACTGGAACAAAAACTGGTTTACCCACCACATAAGCAAGGGTGTCACAAGGTCAAATAGTACAAAAAGTACTTATTTATGTTTCTGACTACAGCTTACTGTTGAGTTGTAGCCTTTGGGGACAATTTTTCAGAAGGTTTTCTACACAAAATTCAGAAGTTCTTTATGATGTGCAGGAAACATGATCATCTTTAGAAACATGGAAACAATCATGTCTATTCTGCCAATGATAGAAACTAAAAAGGAAGCTCTGCAAAGATAAAGATAACAGCATGGTATGCTCAGAAAAACTTGTGACTGCTATCTGAAAACCAGTAACAAAGTGAGCTGCAGTACATCAAGGCTTTCTCCAAAGAATTAACTGAAGAATTATTTCTTTCTTCTATTTGAATTCTGTCCATTTTAAAGATATAATAAATAAAAATGGTCATATAATAAATAAAAATGGTCAGTCTAACTGGTAAATATTTCAAGATATTTGTTTGGAAGTCATAATATTGATATTCAGTAAGAAGAAACAGAAATCTTATTGGATTAACACTCAGCCCATCAATAACAGACAAAGAATTCAAGCTTTTGAATTTGTCTTCTGAGACGAACTTTAGATTGATTAGATTCCATAACAAAGCAAATGTAAAAAAGATTAAACATTTCAGCAGAGAGGTGGGTAGCAGGGACAAATCCCTAGTAAAAGGAACATTTAAACTTTTTTTTTTTTTTCAAAAAAATTGCCTGCTTACTTTTCTTGTCTGTATTGTTACATTACAAAGAAATGAATAAATCAAAAGATGTGTCCCTTATGCTAAATTTGGTTCTCCACACCTTAACCCTCTACATTCAGTCTCTCAGATGTCACATATATTCTCCAAGCCCAGAAGCTACTGTTTGTGAGGGTTTTTCCTTTGTTCTGAAAGATTGTCAAAATGTACATGACTATGTCTATGACTTTAGAGCCACAAAAGTATCCATTTATTTATGGTGGTGAGTAAGCATTTTAAAAGCTAAAAGAAATCAAAATGAGCTATAAGCAAATGCTACTAAGAAAAGACCATGACTTCCACTCTGAGTTCCAGTCAAGTCTTCTAGAGAGAAGTACACAAGCTCTTTTTGGATTTTCTCTCTACACAGATCCATGCATTTACATTTTTCTGGCATCAATCTTCATCTTCAAGAGGATCAAACTTGTAAATCACATGGGTGCCTAATTGCAGGTGTTACATTTTGCCTTTATTCATATGAATAATTACAATAGAAATCTTTTCTCATATACTTAGTCAAGTAACTGTGAAATAGACACAGGTAGTAAGGATTACTCACATAGTATGAAATTTACCCCATGAATCAGTATCAGTACAAGACCTAAGTAACTCTTAAATTACACTACAACCTAAATGAGGACAATCTCTTGTGTAAGCTAATATTATTTTTGTCCTATATTTCTTTTTTAGAGAGAGAGAGAAAAAAAATAGATACAAGATTAAAAAGGTGAAATTTTAGAAATAAGGAACACTGTATCTTGGAAGTAAATGATACAGAAACCATTGATCGTATCTAAAAACTGTATCATACCTCATCTATCCTCAAGATGGTCTGAATTCTTCAGGCTGTGTATCCAGTAATCAATTTCCAAGCTAGGTCGTAACATCTGTGCCATTTTCCACACCACTGATAAAACTTCTGCACATTTCATTAACTTTAATTTAAATGTCTGTTTATATTCCTTCACTTATGCTCTGGCTATTTTCTTTTAGAACTCCACCAATATATCAAAACTTTTAATATTTATCTGATTTATTCTCAGACTGTTCCTGAACTAAACACAGAAAGAAGTGACAAGTAAGGAAGTGATAGCTTTTTATACCTCCTGATGATTTATTGGATGAATCAGATACTATAAATAAAAACCTCTGAGTATTCATGGAATCATAGAATGACTTGGGTTGGAAAGGACCTCAAGGACCATCAAGGTCCAACACCCCTGCCACAGGCAGGATTGCAGCTGCTAGATCAAGCACTAAATCAGGTTACCCAGGGCCCCATCCAACCTGGCCTTAAGGCTTAAACACTTCCAGGGACAGGGCATCCACAACCTCTCTGGGCAACCTGTTCCAGCATATCACAGTACATGATGATATGGTAGATTTTGAGCCACACCAGCCTCTGCTATCTAACCTGTTTTTTTCACAAGCCTAATTTCAAGAAACAGAAATGAGCATACGAAACAGTTCTCATTCCATTTTAGTCTTTCATCTTTCTTCTGAAACAACATACAAAATCTGTCAAAACTGAGGTTTTGTGAACAGGGGATGATTTATACGTGCTGTTGGACTGAGATCATCAACACATGGGACAATTATAAGATCATGCTTTGTCATTCCTGAGTGATGCCAAATTATGGCCTGGCTTTGAATCTGCTGTATATTTTGAAAAGGTTCAGAAGACGTCACTAGTAATTGTCGCGTGAGATGAGAGTGGAAACAGTGAAAACATGATGAAGATTTAAAAAGTTCACACAAAAATGGTGCAAAACCAATATCAGTAATAGAACTGTAAAGACCCATTAACATTATATTTTCTCTATTTCTATTGGTTTGCTTTCAATAATAATTTTCAGGAATTACTGAGTGCCACCAGAAAATCACAGTAGTTCCTGATAATTCCTGATGAACCAATTACATTTTGAATTTCCACAGCTACCATCAAAAATGACACATAAGGCTAAATTTTGAAAACTCTCATTTCGTTCTATTCTGTCTTCACAGAAAGGTCAGAATAGAATCAATCTGTAAGTCAAAGAATCTCATTGTGACCTTCAATTCACATATTCAGTTTATATCAGAGGACGTGGGACTTTGAAAATCAGTGCATCTAAATAAATTCATGCATGTGAGCAGTCCCATTGTATGTGACACTGTTAAATAATTTAAAAATAAAACATAAAAATCTGACAAAAAATCAAACATTTTTCGTCAATGTATTTATCTTCAACTCCAATACCTTGATGTTTACATATAATGAGTATTTCCTTTTTGCAGCAAGTCAAGGTCAAAAAGATTGCCAGTACAGTCAGAACTGAACTATATTAAATGAAATGAAAATTGAACTGGCGGTACCATATTCATCCGGTGCTTCAGGCCTCCAACCTGCCCTCTTTTTAGTAACAGTCATAAACCTTTAATCTTATAAAACATTCCATTGGTAACCACAGGGCTGGCTGTGTCTTTAAGCATACAGATACAAGTGAAGCATGTTGCACATGATGTGCACTGCCCTAAGAAGAGCTCAGGGGAGTATTGTGCATGACTCGGATATGGGTCTTTCTCTCTACTGCACTTGCTGACGGGGGCATAGGTTTAAAATGGACTATACTCGTAACAAATAATGACATTCTTGCAGGAAGCCAGCTGCTTACTTTTTCCCTCCATATTTGCTTACTTGCAGACATACCCCACAGCAGGTATGTCTATTTTACAAAGTGAAGGTCTGAGCCTTTTCAGACTGTTTAAGTGCTTTCATGTTTAACTGAATAGTATACTGGTAAAAAATGTTACGGATTTCTGCATAAGCAGAAACTTCAATAAAAACTCATGCAAAGCACTGTGAGGATGATCCATACCTGACCTGCAGTCTCACATGTCAGAACATGTGGATGGAAAGTATACACATCACAGGATTTTTTACATTTAACTTTGCAGTACATCATCATTACATGATCCCTTCCAGACCTCTGGACTGATATTTACACATAACTAGGGGAAAATTTGTTGACATAATATTTTTAATTACACTATGCTAATTTTACAAAATATATTTTCCTTTTTTTTTTTTTTTTTTTAGATGGGGGCTTAAAATATTCCAGTTTTATTGAAATATTCACCATGAAATTGATTAGATCAGATATGAATCTAGAATCTTATTCATATAACCTGACAAAAAATATATTAGCTTACTTTCATATTTTAGTATCTCATTTTGATTTTCTTTTCCAATAAATAATTAAGTAATTAAATACTTAAATAAAGTCATAAAGGTGTCGTAAAAGATCGTATTTTATATTTCTGATCAAAGTAAGGGCTCATAGCAGTCTTCAGTATTCACACAGTCTTCAAATTTATTTTTCCTTAGCAGAATTTGGAAATGGGAAATCCCAAAGCTGACTTATTCTCTGACCATCAGTGGTGGCCATGATGGAGGCATCTGGTTGTGATGGCTGAACTAGAGTTAAGATGTATTCAGGAGAGACAGCATGCATCAGCCATGCCTATGCAGATTGACACTTCCTGCCAACTTGGTGTTATCTACAAATTTACTGAGGGTGCATTCAGTGCCCTTATCCAGGTCATCATAAAAATATTGAAGAGGACAGGCCCCAGCGCCAACCCCTGGGGAACACCACTTGTGACTGGTCACCAGCTGGATTTGACTCCATTGAACACCACTCCCCAGGCCTGTCCATCCAGTCAGTTCTTTATCTAGCAAAGAGCGTACCTGTCCAAGCCATGGGCTGCCAGCCTCTCCAGGAGAATACTGTGGGAGACAGTGTTGAAGGCTTTGCTGAAGTCTAGACAGACTACGTCAACAGCCTTTCCCTCATCAACCAGGCAGGTCACCCGATCATAGAAGATCAGGTTGTTCAAGCCTTTTGTGAACCCATGCTGGCTAGGCCCGATCCCTCAGTTGTCCCGCACATGCCGCATGATCTCCTTCAAGGTGATGTGCTCCATAACCTACCTGGCACCAAAGTCAGACTGACAGGCCCATAGTTCCCTGGATCCTCCTTATTGTAGATGGGAATCACAATGGCAAGATTCCAATCCTCCAAGATCTCTCCAGTTGACCAGGAATGCTGATAGATGATGGAAAGTGGCTCAGCTATCACCTCCACGTGCTCCCTCAGCACCCTCGGGTGCATCCCATCCAGCACCATGGACCTGTGGCAGTCCAGCTGGAGTAGTAGGTCTCTGACTGTTTCCACCTGAATTGTGAGGGGTTTATTCTGTTCCCAGGCTGAGATTTCCACGTCAGGGGATTGAGTATCCCAAGAATAACTGGTTTGACTTTTAAAGACAGAAGTAAAGAAGGCACTGAGAACACCAGCCCTTTCCTTATCCTCAACAGTCACATTCCCCATTGCATCCAATAAAGGATGGAGATTCTCCTGAGCCCTTCTCTGACTGTTAATACCCTGTTAATACCCTGCTCTGTTTTACCCCAGCAGCTAAGTAGAGTGCAAGCTGGGTTTTTGCCTGTCTAATTTTCTCCCTGCACATCCTAACAATGTCCTTCTACTCTCCTTGAGTTGCCATTCTTTCCTCTGTTTGGTACATAATCAAGTGACCTTTCCATCACAAATCTTGTTAAGTTGCATAAGCTTTGTTAAAACACTACTAGCAATAAAATACATTACTGCTTCTCATGTAATAGTGAAGTGTATAATCTACTCAGCAGCACTGTTCCAATGCTTAATTTGGGGACTATTTTTCTGCAATACACATAATCCAAGCTACTCTTGTCTCATTCTGTGATAATTGTCTTTCTTTTTCCATGATATGCTTCAGTTAAGAAGCTGGCTTCACCACCTTGGTAACACCTTAGGTATTGCAAGTCTTATTTTTCTGTTAATGTATGCACATCTTCTTTTGCTTAGAAATGCAAATGGAATTACTAGAAATACTTACAAACAGGAAAAGAATACACTGCATTAAATCTGACATCTTGATGTCCTGATGTTTCTGAAATTTTTGCATAATATTGTTCATATTTTATAAATAACACTTTAAAGTACAGGTACTAAAAAAAGTTACAAAATAGTGTAAAAAGTTACAAAATCTGAGTGACGGATCACAACTAAATACCAGGAGTTAAGCTACTCAGTTTTCTCATTACTCCCCTACCTGGTACCACCATTTACTACTTGTACTACAATCAGAAGCTGTGAGAATCTTTATATCTATATCATAAAGCAGAACTTTGGCAGATGTCCTAGTAATTAACAATGAGACAGAAACTACAAATAGTAGGTAGCTGGACAGCTGGACTTCCAAAAAGTACTTTCTTAAACACTTTCAATTTGTTATCAGAGAGAGTTCAGTCCAAAGCATTCATTCCATGATCATTCCCCTTTCCATTACATTATGAAGAACATCTCATGAGCACTGTCACTACTGGATCAGTAAAACATTTTATCAGAGGCAGATGAAAACTTTGCTATCAGAGGATAGTATGCTGTTGTTTTAGTCTTTATGTGCTTAGGAATTCCCTTTCCCCTGTCCAATTTATTTGATTTTCATTGATTCTTCCTACATTAATATCTTCTTCTCTGAGAGAAAAGCATCCTCGAGCCTGCAGGTAAAACCAAATCAAATTTTTAAAGTGTCAGAGCTCTGATAAAGGCCTTGTTCTTTAGCAACTAGTAAATAATTAAGAGGTTGCAGCAGCAGTTTGAAATGGCCCACACTTGATAATTTATTTTTTGTGTCAAAATCATTAATGATGGGCAACCTGCCTTTCTGTGTCCTTTGAGGACAAATTGTAAAGTTTTAGGCCATCTTGAGGAAAGGAGGAAGAAAAGATACTGCATTAACATAAAAGTAAAAGAAAAATCTTTTTAGGTTAAAATTAGATTCTACAAGCTCAAGTTAATTTCCATTTCATGCATCTGCCTTTATATTTTCCCAGTATAAGGAAAATGAAACTGCTTTGTTCACATCAAACATGAACAGGCCAAGACAGAAGAAACAGCATGCCTTGGTTTATAACCCTGTCTCATTTCAACTCTTTTCTTAGCAAATGCAGCCCAGCTCCTGTGAAACTGGTTAATTTCTATTCTTGATAAAGGAGGGACTTCTTTTAATATATCTCTAAAAGCTCTGGGATAGAAAGATGTGAGCCAGTAGAAGGGCAAGCATGGATGGGGTTGATAAATCCACGAGCACAGAATTACAGGAGTTGGAATCTTCAAGAATAATAGAAGCTGCAAAGCAGTATTCTGGTGTTATCAAAATCCACTGGGGACTGCTTCTACCTGACACACCTCAGTTGTGTGTGTCATCAAGATACACCTACATTCCATTAGCTGTAGAATTCTGTGTGTAACAGCTCACGTACTTGTAAGATGCCAGTTCTGCAGCATCACAGAATCATAGAATGGCTTGTGTTGGAAAGGACCTCAAGGATAATCAAAACAGGCAGGGCTGCCAGCCACTACATCAAGTACTAGATCAGACTGCCCAGGGCTCTGTCCAATCTGGCCTGGGATGCCTCCAGAGATGAGGCATCCACAACCTCTCTGGGTAACCTGTTCCAGCGCCTCACCACTCTCTCTGTAAAAAACTTCCTGACATCTAAACTAATTCTCCCTTCCTTTAGTTGAAAACCGTTTCCCCTTGTCCTATCACCATCTACCCATTTAAAAAGCTGATTTCCCTCCTGTTTCTAAACTCCCTTTAAATCTCCCTGCATCAATGAAATCTCCCTGCAGCCTTCTCTTTTCTAGGCTGAAGAAGCCCAGTTCCTTCAGTCTATATTCAAAGGAGAGGTGCTCCAGCTCTTGAGTGATCTTTGTAGCACTCCTCAGGACCTTCTCCAACAGCTCCACATCTTTCCTCTGTTGGAGGCCACAAGCTTGGACTCAAGACTCCAGCTGAGGCCTCATGAGGACAGAATAGAGGGAGACAATCACCTCCCTTGCCCTGCTGGCCCCCCCTCTTCTGATGGAACCCAGATACCATTTGCTTTCCAGGCTGCGAGCGCACACTGCTGGCTCCTGTTTGGTTTTTCACCAACCAGGACCCCTAAGTCCTTCTCAGCAGGGCTACTCTCAAGGAGTTCCTCTCCCAGTTGGTACACAAATCTGGGGTTACCTTGACTCAAGTGCAAAACCTTACTTTTAGTTTTGTCAAACCTAATTAGGTTCACAAGGGCCCACCTTTTGATTTTATCAAGGGCCCTCTGGATGGAATCCCTTCTGCTGTATCAACTGCACTGCTCAGCTTGGTGTGATCAGCAAACTTGCTGAGGGTGCACGCAATCCCATCATCTATGTTACTGATAAAGATGTTAAAGAGTACAGGATCCAAGATGGACCTCTGGGGGAAACTGCTTGTTACCAGCCTCCACCTGGACACTGTGCCATTGACTACAACTCTCTGGCTGTGACCATTCAACCAATTGCTTATCCACTAAATAGAGTACATTCTTCAAATCCGTGTCTCTCCAATTTAGAGATAAGGATGTGGTGGGGGACCACGTCAAAGGCCTTGCAGAAGTTCAGGTACATGACATTAGTTGTCCTTCTTTTGTCCACAGATGCAGTCACTCCATCATAGAGGGCCACCAGACTGCTCAAGCACAGTCTTCCCTTGGTGAACTATCTTGGCTGTCTTGGAACACCTGCTCATCTCTTGTGTGCCTTAACATGTCCTCTAGGAGGATCTGTTCCATGACATTCCCAGGCACAGCGGTGAAGCTCACCTGTATGTAGTTCCCTGGATCCTCCTTCTTCTCTTTCTTGTAAATGGGAGTGATGTTTCCCTTTTTTCCTGCCCCCAGTCTTTGTCTGACAGCCATGACTTTTCAAATACGATGGAGAGTGGTTTGGCTACCACATCAGCCAGCTCCCTTAGGACCCTGGGATGCATGTCATCTGGCTGCATGGACTTGTACACATTCAGTCTCATAAGCTGGTCTTGGACTTGCTCTGTCTTTATACCATGAGTAGGGGGGCAGAGTTTTCTTCCCCGGTTCATACCTAGAGGTTCAGGAATACGAGAATCCTGTCTGCCAGGGAAGAGTGAGGCAAAACTCATTGAATATCTCAGCCTTCTCTGTATCTGTTGTAGCCAGCTCTCCTTTCTTATTTAGTAGAGGAGGTATGCTCTCTCTGGACTGTCTCTGGTATGCCTAGCTGCATGACCTTGCAATTTAATTTTGTTCTGATTCCACTGACACATTTCCAATTCACCTTGTCGGTTTCCCTCTTCTTTGAATCAAATGATGCTTTCCAGCTTTAAGACAACAATGAATTTGTCTACTAGTTACAATAGGATAAAAATGGAAAAAGACTACCAAAGAGTGATGCTGATTATGGAGTCTCTCTTTCAGAACACTAGTTCTTATTTCATTAAAATTTTCATTCAAAACTTGGGCAGACAATGGCTTCACAGCAGCCCTGAGGAGAAGGCTTTCGGGATGGCGGTTGATAAAAGATTCAACATGAGCTGGCAATGTGCACATGCAGCCCAGAAGGCCTACCATACCCTGGGTGCCATCAAAAGAATAATGACAAGCAGGTTGAGGGAGGTGATTCTGCTCTTGTGAGGCCCCACCTGGAGTACTGTGTCCAATTCTGGGTCCCCCAGCACAAGAAATGACATGGAGTTGTTGGAGCAGGTCCGGAGGAGGGCCATGAAGATAATTAGGGGACTGGCACACCTCCCCATGAGGGCAGGCTGAGAGAGCTGGGGCTTTTCAGCCTGGAGAAGACAAGGTGCTGGGGGTCTTCATTAGCAGCCTTCCAGTACCTGAAAGGGCCTTACAGGAAAGCTGGGGAAGGACCTTTTACAAGGCCATGTAGTGACAGGACAAGGGGAAATGGTTTTAAACTGCAAGAGGGTAGATTTAGACTAGATATTAGGAAGAAATACTTTACTGTGAGAGTGGTGAAACACTGGAACAGGTTGCCCAGCAAGGCTGTGGATGCCCCATTTCTGGAGGTGTTCAAGGCCAGGCTGGACAGGGCTCTGAGCAACCTGGTCTAGAGGGAGGTTAGAACTAGGTGATCTTAAAGGTCCTTTCCAACCCAAACCATTCTATGATTCATTATTGCCTTGAATTTTTCATCACTTTGCAGTTCATCTGTTAAGCATAATCTTTCAAGAACTGTATATGGCACAATAAAAATGCATTCTGGGATATCTTTAAAATAAGATCTGCTGTAGTCCTCTTATAAAAGAGTCGATGTGAACAAGGATATCAGCCTGCTCTATCACAATCTGTCATAATTAATGTATTTTTTCCTTCTTTAACTGTTATTTTGTTTTATTTGTTTGCTTGATAAGTTCACATCCTTGCATACTCTTAATTCAGACTCATTGGTATACATTTGTCTGAAGGCTTTTAGCATATTTAATACAGATGTTATGTACAGTATTCTCCAAGTTTTGGACATCAGTCCAGTTTTAGCATATTAATTATAGGATCCTTTCTAGTAGTAGTTGCACATACCGGTTTTTTACTGTTACAGGGTGAGGTGTGTGCTGAGTTGGATCAGTTTCAAAGTATGCTACAGAGTTTTTTCATAAAACTTTCTGTCTAAAGACAGTAATAATAAAGTTGTCATTTATGGAAATGGGAGATCTTTTTGTTAATTGTTGAGATATCACTTGGTTATATGAGAGATCATTCTTAACTATGTTGAAGACTGACACTTGGCCTTACATTCGGTTAGCATATGGCAAAACATTTCTGAAGCACGGTAAAGATTTTATTTTTCTCACACACATACAGATATCAAGAAATACTTAAAAATAGAAAAGATGTAAATAAGCACATAGGTTTGCTTCACTGATACTAACTCTTCTTAGCTGTAGTATACTGCAGTGCATTGTGGAGCAAAGGATATGATAAACTTCATCACTTAAACCTCTTAGCCATTTAATCTCACATACTGTGAGAATTGTGTTCCTTACAAAACAATTTACTTGAAAGGCAGAATCCAATTATTCCTTAATTAAACAAATCCATGTCATTTGTTTAACTAGAAGGGACTCGAGTAGTTGAATGTTCTTTTTTAAGAACAAAAAAGAATTCTTTATGTGTTCTGGAATTAAATGTAGTAGAAAGAATTGTGACTAATTCCTGGAAAATGACTTTTATTTCAGACCTAGGAACACCAAGTATCAGGAGCAGCTTTGCACCATTGTGATAGACACAAATTATTGTCTCTACACATAATAAATCTTCCAATTTGTGTCTCTAAGAGCTTCACTTTTTCAACAAACTGCTGCAGTGAGATTCTTGAAAATCACACAAAGGATCTGTGAATATCTGCACATTTGACCTGACATCAGTGTGGGCCAGTGATTATGTCTTTATGTTAAAATTCTGTATTGCATAGGTGCACTGAAAGGCAAGTGTAGTAGCACATTTGCAGGCAAAAGTGCATGTATGCTTCTGAAATTCTGTGGGTCTTAACTACCAGTATTTAACTTTTTATAATTTCTTACATAATTATTTTATTTAATATTTATACCGTTCCTTTCTAAAAGTTGTTTTCATCTCTACGGGATACTGGATTGGTATCTGAATATCTGGTAGACAAAATTATTTATATGCTTAAAACACATGGACTCCTTTCCCCTCCTTTTCCCAGCTTTATAGTACCCATGACAAATTCATCTTTAATTTTCTTATAAAGGAATCCCAAATCTCACAGGGATCAGTCTCTCACAGAAGTATATAATCTTTCACGTTTCCTCTGTTTTATGCTAAGAGGGGGTGGGATGGAGGAAATTCAGCAGATGAGGGAGGAAAAAAGCCATGACACAAAATTCAGAACAGCTAAATAGGTCGTTCAAGTCTTATAATAATCTCCAGTATGTAGGAGCAGGTGATGACATTGCTAGTCAGAAACAGAAATTGAGAATACAGGACGCTGGCATTTTTTTATTTTTTTATTTTTTTGGAGATTATAGGTCTCATGAACACTGGATCTTCTCTATTCTATGTGATGCTATAGGATCCACATTATCACAAGTATGAAGGAAAAATATACATGAGAATACGCAGGACAGCTTCAAAGGCTTAAAATATCTGCTTTCAAAGACACCCAAATACAATGGCTTTAATATATTTAAAGTCATTACTGAAAGTAACAACTAAGCCCCATTGTTACAACCACCACTTTTCCGATCCCACCTTTGCTTTAGTTAATATTGGAATGGTATATTAAAAAAATCACTTTGGTTAGCCAGTCAATGAATTCATTAAAAACGTTGCTCTCTTACAACCTGCAAAAGGTAACCAATGAGTTATTTCATCAGCACCTTGTAACTTTGTGTACTCATGGAAGAATGGTACCATACTACTGCCAGTGATTTCACCTGAAGTCATAACAAGATTGTCTGTAATGGGAGAAGGGTTGTGGACACATGACAGAATTTTCACTGATTGCAGAAGTAGATACTGAGCCTTCTGTTGTTTGTTGGTTTGTTCGTTTTTCAAAATGTTTAAAAATAACAGCTTGATTACTGAGACGCAAAGTTCACTGTCTCGCCTCTCCCGTACCCTTTCAACTCAGGGCAAATCTGAGAGTTCTCAACCAGTTGAAGACTTGAGCATTTTATAAGGCTACCAAAACCATAGACTATTTAATTACCCACTGACAGTCAATGGGCTGCAATGAAAACAGCAGTTCTCACCTCTTCTTCCAGGACTGTGTATATGGCACTATCACAGCAAAATCTTTCCAGATTATTTAGGAATATACTATATAGCAGAAGGCCCTTTTAGTGCTCTGCCTTCTCTGCTCTACTGTGAGCATTTTATGTCTGCTAACTATGGAAACTGAAATGTTAAACAACAACATCTTTTTGGAGCTGTCCAATCATACATGGCCAGCAATTTGGGGATTCATAATATTTACAGTCATGATGGAATTTTAGAGATAAAAAACTGTCAGGTTCTTCATGAAATATGTTTATGAAAAGCCATTCAAATAGGAATTAGTATTCAAGCAAAAGGTGAATACAAATACGTATTTTTCTAAAAATGACTGCTAATCTTCAGTATGCAATAAAAAAGGAGAAGTTTTAGCAAAACACAATGGGAAACAGTGAACAACATTAACAAAACAGGAGGCTGCAAAATGATAACTATTTTAATGCTATTTCATGTTTCCTAGTTTTTGAGTGTTGAAAGCAACAGTAAAACTTAATCACATCAGACTTCTGTTAATAATGTACTCTACAATATGACATTGAAACAAAAGCAATATAACACAGAGTAAGTACCATTCTTTGTCAAGGTTTAGACAATAATAAGATGAGTGAGGTTCCTAAAACAGGAAGCAGAAAGACTTCTTGAAGTTATCAGAGATACCTCTCAGCATACAAGCTCTGCACTGAGTAGGTGGAAATGAGATGGAGAGAACCAGCTCATACACTTTCCTGTAGACCTTTTTCCTTTGTTCCAAGCAAGGCACATAAGCAGCAGGAGGACTGCACTTCCCCTATTCATTTTGGGAAAAATTCTGTGCTTAACATAACAGCAGGAATGATTACATTTAATGTTCCATGGGTTAGAGAGAAAGTAAAGAGAAAGCATTTTTTCTTGAGCACAGTTCTTTATGTCTTTTATACACAGGGACAAGTAAAATGGCCTGAAGTAATTAACGTCACTGCACTTAAAGACTGTTGTGTTATCACTCCTCAGGCTCCTTGATGAGAGTTCCTGAACTTCTTTTTGCCCAGAGGTTTTACCTGACAAAGAAAGGACTGAACATGGCAGGAATCTGGCCAAGGGCCATGAGCGTTAAAGAGATGTTTAAGTTCTAAACACTATCATTTAGTTGTGCTTGCTGTAATGCTGTAGAATAAAACCTACTTAAGCTGTGAGCTGATTCAGAAGTGTATGAACTTTCACTCAAGAACCACGAGATGGCACTACAACAAACACAAAAAGCTTTTTAATTTTCAGCAGCCATGATCTTGCCCACTTATATAATTAATGAAGCAGTTGAGTAAGACTGTTTCTTTTTCAGGCATTACTACAGAGATTACAGATGGATTTCTGCTCTGTGACTTTTCTATTCCTACAAAGCCAAACAGGCAGTATTTAGACTATTCCATTTCAAACATCTGGTTAACACTGTGCTGAAGCAGACACAACATAGATCAACATTGTAAAAGGTGATCAGTGATGATAGGTAGCTAATTTCAAGATAATTTTAATCACACTTGAGAATCTCCATTTTACAGGTTGGTTCATTCAACTTGCCCTGCTTGATGCCTGCCCTGTTCCTTCCTCCCACAACTCGGTTCAATGCTCCCTGCCAACTCTGGTGCTCTGTCTGGCATCCCACGCAACTCCAGTTCCACCACACAGAGCTGCCTACAAGCATGACTTCAGTGCCTGACACCTGCCATGGAGGTAGGAAAAAAATGGTCCTAAGCTCCTAACAAGAGATGTAAGTTGTTTCTATGGTTCTTAGCAAGAAAAGAGGGACTCCAGGACCCTAAAGTGAATTACAGGCAGTATTTTCTGATGCCACTCTGACCAAGACTCTGTTTAGAAGTTCTAGTGGTCAAGTAGCATTACTTTTCTGGCCTAAGAAAGCTTCCCACCTTCTGACATGATGTTAATTCAAGAGTATTTATCAAATACTCTAAATACATGCCACCATAGCCTGGTGCAGCTTATGCTTTGAGCTACATGACATGAAAGGTCCCTTCTATCTATTAGACCTTCCCAGCTACTTCTTCTCATCACTATAATTTGCATCCCCTAGACTATAACACTGTTTCATCTTCCTGCTTCTTCTCAAAAACAGTATTTCTTAGATTCCTCTGTAGACTGGAAAAGGCATGAAAGGATGATGACATGACATGATACGTAAACTGCTTTGTGCTCTCTCTACTCAACTTCCAATGAGCATTAAATGAAGAAATGTCAAATCCAGAAGGCTAACTATACAATACCTAAGATAATGTACCTTAAAAAAAGCTTTCTAAATCTGTATTTGTCTGAATATATATGTTGTCTGTGTTTTGCTCTCACGATCAGTCCTCAGCAGGCAATACTCAACTAAATGAAGGCAATTTTATGACTATCACACTGTGTTTTTTAAAAATTTAATGACTTAAGGTATCATTAATGTTTCTTTTTCTTTCTTTCTTTCTTTTTTTTAATTGATAGAAAGCTACAGACGCAATTGTTTCTGCAGTGTAACAACCACACTGCAGTGCCAGGCCAATTCCTCTAGAAATGAGCAACATGGGATTGTTGGAACTCGGAACTGGAATCTAACTGCTCCTGCAAGGAAAAAAAAAGAAAAAAGAAAAAAAACCACAGTAGAAATCCTAAGTTAACGTCCTGAATAAAGCCAAGAAAATATCTGGAGGGATGAGATAGACAATTGTTTCTTCCACCAGATGAATGAACCTCAATTCTCACCGTCTCACAGACACACTTTCAGCTCTGTCATAGGCAGAGGAATCAACAAAGCCACAGTTCTTTTCCCCTTCCTAGGAGGCTTCTTCACATTCTGCTTTGCTTACACCTAGGACCAATTCTGCATAAGAACAGTGTGAGTGGTATTCCTGTATCATGGTTAGGGAGAAGACAGTATCATATGAACAAAATGAAAAAACAAAGGCAGAATGGGAAGAAAGAGCTGCATCCTTCACTGAGAAAACACTAATCTTGCTAACCTTTACTTGATGGAACAGTACATAAAGATGGACTATGTAAACATACTTGCCAGCTTCTTATCAGCCTTATTGAAACAAAGACTCTGGCCTTAATTATTATAATTTTCTGGGAAAAAAAAAAAAAAAACATCTTCTTTAGGAATTTAGCCTAATACAGTACTTTGTTTTCTATTTCATCATTCTGCTAATACAACCCAATAAGTAATATTTGTTTATTTGAGCTATACACTGAACTTACACCTGTAAAGTTTTTTTCTGTAATAAAAATTTGTTTCCTCATTAGAAATCTGGAACGTTGCCTCCTGTAATACAGCTTTGCAAAATTCCATTGCAAATCTGCAATCTGTATATGTTGATTACAATTAAACTCGAAGAAAATCCTCCTGAGTCAGTTAAATAGGTATTTCTGCAGCTTACACTGTATATATACTATGCAATAATGCTCCTAAACAAAAATATTATAAGACTGCTGAGAAAAAATCCTTTAAAAAAAAAATAAAAACAGTATGCCAAGAATCCTTAAAAGCAGCTAACGCTATAGAGACACTTGGTCAGATAGGAAGTAAAAATCACAGCTGAAGGTAGCAATGGTTCTATACATTCTCTTTGACTCCTCGACCTACTTTTCGTAAATAACTTGACCTAAAAATTTCTGCATCTGCAAAATGAATATGGGTCAGACACCTCCAACCTAAGCCTAAGACTTTATTTAGCAACTCAAATAAAAAGAGTTTTTTCTCAATTATCCAGTGTCCTGAATCATTCTGCATAAACTTTAGTATGCGGTCAATGTGCAAAGTTGGCAAGATTCAAAGCCTTACTGTGTATCATAGCCATATATATTTAAAACAATTAGCAGGTGCTGTTGTCCATTTGTGAATAAGGTGCAGTCCTGCCAAACTTGCTGTTTTTGAAGAAATGCATGCTTTCTGCATATTTTATTTTATTTTATTTTAATTTATTTTTAAGAAGTGTTTATTTGTCATGCACACTAGCAAGAAAGAAAACTAAAAAGCCTCCATGCTCATAAACTGCCAGGTATGTCTCTCAGCAAGCTGAGCCAAAGCAGCTAGGTAGCTCAAAGGGTTTTGCTTCCATTCACCCCGAATAATAATAATAACTCATGATTCACAAGTAAATCCAGAAGCCTCTCTAATGCTCAGTGTGGAAGATGATAACACTTAGCATGGTTCCTCCTTTACAGGCACACACGCAGGCATAACCTGAATTGGAGTATGACAGATCTGCACATCTCTGTGTGCTCTGCATGAGATCAAATGATAACGAATCATATCAGATAAAGCCTTATGCCCCTATTTCTAGCTTCTTCAACTTACACCATAGGAGAAATGGTTCTTCTATTTAGCTATTAGCAGCTTGACAACAAATCCATATAGACCTCAAAACTGCTTCCATAATAAAAATGAAATCCTTGCTGGCTACTTATTAGTGGCACATATGAGTAGAAAGGTATCGTCCATTGAGTCTCTCCCCAGTTTTTTTCAGCTCTTTTCTCATATGACTAATCTATTTTGTCAAGCCCACAAAAACACTTTCTTGTTCTTTTTCAGCAGAAAAATAGAAATAAATACTACTCAGACTCAGAAAGCTGAATATAAATCAGTATTGCTTCAGGACATTCAGTATTGCTACAGGATCAAAACTGCTACTTTTATACATACACACAAGATCTAAAACATCTTTTTATAAAAGAAATAAAATACTCTGAAACAAACTGAGATGTCGAACATGAAAGAATGCAAACTGGCTTAGCCTGTCAGGGAAGAAAAAAAAGAAAGAAAAAAAAGCATTTGTAACAAATATACAATTTTTAAACCTCATTCAGTGTTCAGCAGGATCAACACATTTACTAACAGATACCACTGGAGTTATTAGAGGATCTTAAACAAGAAGCCAAGGCTTCTTGTTTATTGTTCAGCCTACAGCTGAACAATTTATGAATCCCAGCATTAGACAGGGTAAGAAAATGCAGCTCTGATATAATCAGAAACATGGTATAAAATAACATGAGACAGAACTATGGGCAAAAATAACTGGATGACAGTAAAATAAACACCTGCATTGTCCTTTGTACTGTTCTGTGTATATTAAACACATTTCAGAAGGATTAGCTTCTGCTGCAGTCAACTGCGAGGATCTTTACATGACTTAGAAAGACTAACAGTTCATGTGGGTATTTGAGAAAAATGCAATGGAATGGAGCAATGGAATTCCACTGGAGCTCTATTCCATTGGAATTCCAAGCAATGGAAACTGGCATCTCAAAAGCTGCACATGTCTGCACTGCAGACTTGACTTGACACAAGTCAACACACTCTGCCATTTTGTTTATGCTCCTGACGGTGAAATATTCTGTTTGCATATGTGTGAATATTGCAATTCTTCATTAATAAATAACTCGTTAGTTCATGATGATGTTTCAACTGGCAGGCACAAGCTACTCCACAATTCTGTATCATCAGTGCTGGGTAATTAAACAATAGTATTGAACAATAGTGACCAACTACCTAATGAAATTACTACTAAAGCCCATAACATTCTCTTCATCGACTTTAAGGAGAATTAAAATAAACTCCAAAGGCACCTAGATGGGCAATGTGATGAGAGAAGTAATCTCCCACCAGTAGTAAGCAACAACAGAAGGGGGATAAACTACACTCCAGTCAATTTACTTAACAGTGAAATATCAACTCCACAAAGAGATTGCAAATTGCTTCTCAATCTGTGCTTCAGGAATCTGTGTACTTCAAGGATATTGATTAGTGAATCACTGGGAAGCAGCAAAAAGGTCTTTTGCTTTAGGTAGGCTGAATTTGCACCTGCACAGAAAGAGATTTAGACAGACAAAAGAAAGGAGAGGGCACTCAGTTAAGACTTGCCACATGCAGAAGAAACTTAAAGCGAAGACTTGATAGCAGTGAAATGCACAACCCCAAACTTAAAGAACCAGTACTTCATTCTGTTCTGAAGTTCAATTACACCTTAGTTTTAAGCGTCCTTAAAAATGCCTTGAGGCACATTTTCAATAAGAAATAACTTTCGGATTAAAAAAAAAAAAAAAGTATTACAATTCCCCAGTAATGTATCTACTTGACAAGACCTAAAACGTAATTATAACCATGAATCTCACAAACAGAAACCCAAGGTCCCTTGGCACTTTTAAAAATACATATATTAGAAAATAAATTTGTTCTCCTGCTGGAATAATTTGCAGGTAAGCAAATTTTGACAGGACAGATTCAGATTACTCATAGTGGATAAGTAGCACACGTAAAACCACATTTACGAATAGCACTTTTATAGAAGCTCAAGTTCTCTGAAAGATATAATCCACATTCTTTAAAGCATGGCAGTTTTAAAATCTCTAGCAACAGAATTGCTAGTATTACCACCACCTTTCTTGAAGAAAGGAATTTCACTAGTTTAAGGAATATAAAAACCACAACATTTTCAGTTCTATATTAGATGCTTTTGCAAATAAGTAAGTGAATAAATAAATAAATAGAAAACAATAGCAGAAGGTATCACATCACTTCTGGTTGGAATAGTTAGAAATAGCAAAGCAAGTGCTGCCTTGTGGCTGCACAGGTGACAATAGCTTGCAAGGTTACAACAGAAAACAGTCCAAGGGAATCAGCCAAAGAATTTTTTTAAAATAGCAACGGAGAGAAGCCTCTTATTTCCCTGAGATGCTACTAAGGCATTAATATAGCCACATGAATGTGATGCCTGCTATGACTTCTAAAAAATTTGGAGAGCCTCAATCTCCAGGACTACCCACTGTCTGATTAACAAACATATTTAAATAGAGCATCTTGCTCAACTTGAGAAATAACTTATCTTTTAAATAAGATATGGGAGCAAAATCAAAACTCCTTCAGTAACAACTGCTCACCACAGTATCACTCCTCAGATGACGGATTGCAAATGAATTGATCTTAATTTCTAATTTCATACTCGCCTAAAAAGCACATATTTATAGTCTTAAACAAGGAATTTAGCAGAGCTAATGGCTGGTTAATCAAGCTAGAATCGGTGACGACAGAAACAAATGCTTACTAAGTAAGTGACACAATGGAATCTTCCTGTTACAAGAGTTGTTTTGTATTTACAATGTGGCTTCAGGAATCCTCCAGAGAAAAGGTTATGCAAAGCCTTTCCTGTTAACCTCTCCCTGCATTACCAAGCAGTCCCATGAATTACGTTGCTACAGCTCTTCATTTTGTTGGGAACAAGCTAATACAGATTAAAAGCAATGCTACGGAAGAGTGTTGGTTGTTTGGTTTTATTCTCCTTTTAGTAAGAATGATTTCTTGATTTCTGTAATTCACGTTGCCACAATTGAGGAGGCTGGTGAGCTAGAATGAGGCAACTTGGAGGAGCAAGGAGACAGCATGGTAGGGGCTAAGTTTGTACTTTGCTTATGAAACTGAGGATTTAGTACATGTGCATGTCTTCCTCAGATCATGAAGCAGATCGTTACAAATGAGAGATTAGATATTTTCTGTGTTGCCCCCTTCAAATATAGTTTATTTGGTTTTATTTAATTTGCACAAATTAGTACTTAGAAAAGGCCAAATCCTCCATCGGGATGTAATTAATTTTAATCTGCTTTAGGCTGGCATCTCTGAAATTAGTGAGAGTCCTTCCTGAGAAGCATGACTATATTGACAGCAGAAAAGACTGCTAGCCAACTATCACAGTTTGTTATTAGCAAAGAAGTAGGTTTCTACTTTCTTGACTTCCTTCTACACATAATTGGACAGTGTTTTGATTTAAACAGAACTACTATTACAGGGAATGACTAGGGAACAACTGCAGCTCACCTTCTAGTTTTGGTGAGACAAGAAATTCATTAACAAATTAAGGGTAGAAACTGGAACAGGTGGCCATACCAGGAAGGTATGAGAAACTTAAATGGTTCACTTAAAAAAGCCTTTCTGAAAAGCATCCTGTCTGCAGGACTACTAATAAGCTGATGAGAATTTCTTTTCTTGATGAAATGCTGTTAATGGTCTGTCCTTGCTTAGTTTTCTACTCTGAATGGATTTCAGTAAAAGTCAGACTGACCATAATAGAACAGTCATAACAAAGCAAGACTAGCTGTTCTGGGCAGGTGATAGTAAATACAGTGTTCCTGTGAGTCATTCTCCCCAGAAGATATTGTATATGAAGCTCCACAAAGTTATTTCTCTGTCATTATTCTGGTAAAGAGATTCACATCTCTTGCTTGGGAAAGCAGGAAAAGGGCAGTGAACAGGAACCACTTCTTACAGAAAATCTTACTGCAATCACAAACTAGGGAGGGCATTCAAGTTGAGTTACATGGCTGCCAAGTGGAAATATTCCCTGTAACATGAGAATACTTTATTTGAGATCACTGGCAGAAAACAGAGACCTGCTGTCTAATTATATTATCTTTATAGCCTCTCTCCACAATACCAATATCCCTTAATGAAGTAAAAATAATACAATAAAATTGGCCATGTGATAGAAAAGACCAAGGACTGCACATATTGGGATAGAAATCTGAACTTTGATGAGCCACAGTGGTATTTTAGATGGTAAAGAAAAGTTGGGTCACCCATGGTTTAATAAAACTCAGAATACTGACTACTGATGAATAAACAAGAACATTATGTAGCCCACTGAGGAAAGCCACTTGAACCTAATTCAGAACCAGTTAAGACTGGTACACTGAAAAAAACAGGAACTTTCTCATTAACCAAGAAATACTCTAGCAACATCTCTGCTATGAATTACCAGAGGGCCAGCTTGCACTCCAACATATCAGTTTGGGATTGACGTAAAACACTGTTAAAACACCTGAAAAGGAAAACTTTTACAAAAATAGGTTTCTCAATCTATTTCCAAAGTGTAGAACGGCTCAGCTATTTCTAAATGCCAGTGAATAAAATCCAGGGAAACTTACAAAATGACATTGTGACAGTAACCTTCACCATCACTTCCTAAACCTGTTTTGATTTTTTTTCCCTCTTAACAAGACATGATCTCACTGTCTGACTGAACACTAATCCCCTTTCACCAAGTACACTAATGCTTGCTCCATTAACACACAGCAAATCCTCAGGGTATACATTACACATGATTTAGTATAAAAAGATAAGCTTGGGGCTCTCTTCTCACTACAGCTATCACCAGGAAGGCACAGCACTCTACTAGAATACAGGTGAGTTTTCACCAGATTTTTATCTGGAAATATTTTTTCAAATTGCAAACACTGTATACAATTAATTTCTGTTTAAAATCAGGTTACCCTTTGTTCCTTTTTTCTCCTTGTTTCTTTTTCTTTCTCCTACAAGACAGGACACATTCTCTATACAGAAACTTAGATAAAGTATTTCATTGAAAGTGGTATGCTGCTCAGCTGCTATTATTCTGCAAAGATTGCTGATATACAATTTCAGTTGCTTAGGAAAATCAATAAATATACAGACAGATTTACTTAATGACTTTAACCTTTTCTCTCACTGATCAGAGCTGTTTCTGAAAGTTTGCTATTATAGAAACACTTGATTGTAATGTGAAGACTTAATTTATCTCTGCTTCTATAAATACTTCCTGTAGAAAATAATTTTGACAGTACAGATACACTTTCTGCTTTGTGCACAGGATGAAGACACTTAACTGTTATGTGCTGTTATTTTGCTGGAAAGCAATCTGTTGCTATAGCTGTGAACTCACCAATATTACTATAGCAGTGGAAAGAGAAGAATGTGAACTCTGCATTACAGTGAATGCCACGTGGTGCTCAGGATACTGCTTCACAAGGGTGAGAATCTTGAGCTTAATTCAGGCACCATAATTAAGTATTCAAGTGACGTATGAACAACCTGTTTCTTTGGTTTATAACAAACACATGAGCAAGATGATCCTTATGAAAGAAAGGGCTGAATAACTGCTGTGTTGTTCAATAAGAAAGTAGATACATAGCCAAACTGAACTGTAAAGGGAAGGGTGAAAAAATGCTAGCTAAATTTGAATCTTTATTTGGCTGCATGCATTACAGTCATATTGTATAACTAGAGCTGAAAGTATGATAATCTGGATCTCTGCTGTCTGTTCAATTTGAAAAATGAAAACATTGACCAGTTCTCCTGAAAGAAGAAATCTATAGATCCACAGATCCAAATACTTTTGATTTCAGTGGGATTTTCCCCACTGTTTTTATTAGGTTTCACATCAGGTCTTTTATCTAGTTTGTGAAAATTTGGCATTCTTCTTAACAAATTTCAATGTATGTATTATTTTCTCATAATTTTCAGGATCCAGTATACAAATATCCACCAGTCTCATCTGTTCAGCAAATATGTACCTTCAAGGAGGTTGTGTATGAAACAGTGAAGATCCCTGGCTGCGGTGACCATCCTGAATCTTTTTACTCATACCCAGTAGCTACAGAGTGCCACTGTGAGACCTGTGACACTGATAGCACTGACTGCACTGTGAGAGGACTGGGGCCATCCTACTGCTCCTTCAGTCACAATGGAAGCAATCAATGAAGGGTACTTGATATGGCAGCTTGGCTTTAAATTTTCACTTCTAATTAGATAAGGGTATTGAACAGGCTGAATCATAAACTGAAAGACAAGGGTACCGAGAAACTGCCAAGCTTGAAACAAAAATTTTTAAGGCCAAAATGGAGAGCTACTGATTAAACTTCTCTTTTGGCCTTCTCTACTTTTCCCATCGTTTTCCCTGAAGTCATTTTCATGGGTGTATAGATTACAGACTCTGCCTTGCCCCCTCTTCTTTATTCCATCTTCATTCTTTATGTTTCTTCATTTCCACAGCTTAGTTCACTTAGATTACTCCATACTATCCTATGCTTTTAAAAAGCTCCCAACTTTATTATGCCCTCATTTCCATCTCTCCTCAGAACTCATTTTAAAAAGCCTTGCAGCACCAGTTTTAATTACATGCAACATCCATGCCCTTACTGTCTAAATTCTAGTTAGATGCTCTTAGCTGAGGTTCTGACTTTCTTCAGCAAAATATTTCATGCAGTCATTATGTTATGTAAACAGTAACAGCATGTTTATTTAAGAGCCAAAAACCTATGTTCAAATGTTGAAAGTGACCAAAATCTTCTGCTTTCTCATTAAGGCTTGTTAGCTCTGGCTCAGTGCCACAGTAACAAATGGCACGAAGTCTATCCAGTTCATGCCTGGCTAACTCACTGTTTGAAATGCTGAGCTGTCAATCTCAAAAAATTGTGAAATATTGCCACAAATCTGAAACACTGGATTTCCTCTCATTATGCAACAGAACATAATAAGAATTATTTTAATAGAGAAGACTCACAAATGATTTAGGGATAAATGTAGAGAAACCTGACCTTGGCAGGGCAAATCTGCAGTCACAACATACCTTGTAAGTAGTCTGCAGTAGTGCCTCTGAGAACAGAAGTTTATACAGCTCTGCAGCAACCTAATTCTGCAGTGACCAAAATGAATGGGACAGAATGGGACTGAATCAGAATGGAAAATTATCTCTGGTCTGAAAACTACAGAATGAAATCTACTGAAACAATCATCTACTGAAATACACAGTGGAGAGCAACTGGTTCAGCAGCAGTTCTGCACAGAAGGCTTGGAGGTTATACAAGCAGGGAATCAGTTAACAATACCATACTACTATGGAAAATCTGAGACGTACAGGGTAGAGCCAACGAGATACAACCTACTTCCATAGTTCGTTCAGCCTTTTGAGGGCCTTAACCAAGATGTTATTTCGAGTTCTGGACACTGAACTCGAAACACTGAAGTAAAAGAACAGTCAGTTTGCCATGCCTATAGTGAACAGAACAATGAACGCCATCAGCAGATCTCCCGAAAGGAAAAGACAGTTAGCCACTGAAATAAATTGTCAAGGAGGTGGGGGAAGGAAAGAAGATAAAGGGGTATCTGTGCAGTAGTGATAAAAAGAACAAGAACTTTAAGACCATGTTGGCCTGTTGAGAATGACAGCAGCAATGATAACCTGCCATGATGCAGGTAATGTGGAGGTTCACCTCTTGAGGTACTTTCCAATACTATTTTTGTATTACTTGACCAGCTGTCATGACTGCTTTTGAGATCCTTACAGAGATGTTTATTTAAAGGGAATTTGTTTGTTACTCTGGATCACTCTTTGTATGGATATTTTAATTTATTTCATTTGTAACTTTTTTTTTTACTGTAAGATACTAGTGTTCTTATTTATAAGCTGTATTATCATGGACATTGACTTTGGTCTAGTGAAATTTTAAAAGTGGTAATGCAACAGGTAAATGAAATTGCCTGTCATTTCAATTTTAAACAAGAGTTGACTTTCGGTTACATTCAAGTTTGTTGTTCACATTGGGAATTATTCAGTTCTGGATGAGGGAATTCTGAATGAAAACTGTGAAACGGAGTAGCTTGCAGCAAAAAGTACGAAAAGTATATGTTTTCAAAATACATCTGTAAGCATCTGTACTATCTGTTGTACATTTTGGAAAAATAAAAATAATTTTATTGTAATTGTATAATGTATGTCTTTGTTAATAAGCCAGATAAAAAATGTAGAGTCCCTCTCTACAATTCATTATGCTTTAAATCACGTCTGTGTGCCACCCTCATTTTTTTCATGCAACTAATATACTCACATAGGCCGTATTGACATTACCTAAATATACAGTCAAATCACATCAAATCGATGATATATTTTAGCCCAATTCAGCAATGTTATGATGAAATATTAAATAGCTTTAACACACTAGAACTGTGAATCAGAATAATGGTTATTATCAATATTTCACTGGAACTATAAGGATTAGAACTTCTCCAGAGCTGTGTTCACATATTGCACAAATTAGCTTGCATATGAAAACAAAAATTATACAGATCTTCCTTTGTCAGAAAAATACACCTACTCATTTTCATTTTGCAAAGGAATCTAATCAGAATCTCAGTACTAAAGTTACAACAAATGCAATCAAAATAGTAAGGTTAATAACAGAAAGCTAGAAAAAAAAATCTCCTAATCATGCATCACTTCAAGCTTCCAGACTCTCACTTAAGAAGCTTATAAAACATGCAAGTCCAACTTGAAAACTCTTTTTTTAATATCAGTGAGCCCAGACTGCATACCTCTACTTACGTGAAACTAGTATTGATATTTCTCGCTGAAATGAAATCCATTCCACAACAATTCAAGAATTATTTGCTGTTCTGTAGGCAGATTGCAAACATTTCATTACCAGCAGTTTCACTGACAAATTCAGTGATTCCTGCAAAAGGCTGAATTGACTTGAAGATATCTTCAACTACCTTAAAAAGTCTGACAGACTCGGGTTATATCTTATCAAAGCTCACTTTCCATTTAATTACTAACAATGATTTAATTAAACTTAATTTTACATCTGTATTTTTCCAAAAATTAAGTGCAGTTTGAGGTTCAAAGTAGATCTGAATTATTATTTAAGAAATATACTTAAGAAGTAGTACGGTCTTTGTCTAGTTCTATCATGATGAATAGATAGCAACTCTATCATGAAGTATGAGTCTTAGTTTGATATACTACTAAGTAATAAATTGGCAGGAAAACTTTTAGACACATTCCTAATAGATTCAGGAGATTTTCAAAAGTTCTCACTATGGGCCTAACCCCTTCCAATGAAATCAATAGGTAAACAGTTTTTAGCTTCAATAGAGCTTTTAAAAACCCCACATTAGTTCTACCTTTAAAGATAGGCCCTGCAAAAAGACTTTCTAATGTGTCAGCTTTTAGTGACCAACTTACAGAACCTAACTTTTTAGAGAAATCTCATGTCCTGGGGTAGTAAAATCTAAAATTGAATATTTTTGCTTCATTCTTATACTATTTATTTACTCACAGTTACATAAAATTATCTCTTTTCTTGCATCACCATGAAAGTCAGAAAACTAGAAAACTATCACCTACAACCCCTCGATGAACACAGAGAGAATATAATACGCAGCATTGAACTGTCCCTGAAAGACCTTTGAGAAGGACATGATGTAGGATTCATTGTGTTGTAATTAATTGAGTCCGTAAAATACTCAGATGTACAGATAAACTGCATATGAAGATTATTCATCTCTGTCTCAACATCTATGAGTGAATTGATATTTTCTATTACTTATAATGCAGACAGTTTGACCTTGATCTTACAGGTGTCTGTGCCTGTTGTACATCTGCAGACAAGATGGGAACATGAAGTGCAGCGGCAGTATTCATAGTCCTACTAATTGAAAAGACTATTTAATCTCAACTGCCTTTTAGGTGGAAAACATGCCCTGATTTTACAGACTCAAAGAAATACAGGTTCCTCACAGTTAATAAAGCACCAGCATAGCAGTATCATGCCACTGTTATTAACACTCAGCTGTTATTCCCAGCCTAAATTCTGTAAATCATGCTAGTTTAAAACAAATTGTCACTTGTATTTATAATTTTAGCATATAATGGAGCTTTAGCTTCTTGCCAGAAGTAAAAAAAAAAAAAAAAAAAAAGAATGTTGTTGCCTGGTATTAACCCAACTGAGGCACAAGAACTTATTAGACATCCACAAATTCTTCAACAAATCTAACCTGATAGAGAGCCAGGTCCGTATAACAGGTAAAAAAAAGATGTTAGAACTTTGTCTTGTACATGTGAGGTTGAGGCTGAACTTAGGCTATTCAAATGGGAAGAGGAAAGACAACTGTGAAGGGATTACTATGCCATATTCCTCCTTTACCCTCACACCTCAACAAGCACATAAAACATTTTTAGCCATACACTTTATTTTCATTAAAAATACAAATATAACAGTATGGTTGAAAATTAAAAAAAAAAAAAAAGAGAGAGATAAAAAGAAAAAAGAGTTGAGCAGTTAATCTGAAAAATTTATTTGGAGATGGCAGCCTTGAGATTAGTGGTTTCCCTCCACTCAAGCAATAGGATCTATAATTTTTTTTCTGTGTATCTCATGTTTCTCTTCAATTTATGTTATTAACATAAGCTATCAAAGCCTTGGTCTTTCAGTATGACTTATACTGATAGACATTACAGCAGCTCACAAGGTTGACGTCTGGGAAATATAGCAAACAAAGCATCAGGGTTAGAGAAAAGACATAACTTTCAAGAAATCAAATGTCAGTGTATTAATATGCGTAGGTGGGGAGGAGACAGGATTAACTAGCTCTGCTTTACGATCATTAACCATTGGTTTTCTTTCATATAACATTCAAGATATAAGGTATTCCAGTATTATCCAGTAGCTTGTAGAAAATTATTTGAAGAATTTCAAAAATCCTGTTTTCTTCTTGCTCTGTGTATTTAAACTTAAAGTTTCATTCTGACATGATATTAGCTTTCGTCGTCCCTTTCTCTCATAATACAATATTGGCAGACCTTGGTTTTGTGAATGCTGTGGAAATTCCTAGTCAAAACACTATGATAACAGATAAAAACATCAAGATTCAAGAAATAAAACTTTTGGTTCAGACAGTGCCAAAATTTTTGTCATTGAGGCAAATGGTTAAAGATCCTATGCCCGAGCAGTACTTGCCTTCTCACATTGGCCTTTAAGAATATGAACAGCATGACTGCATATAACACAAAAGTATGGTATTATTTCAGCCAGCCTAGTGATTAAGAAATAATAAAGACAGCTTAAAATTAACTCTACCCCTTCTTCCAGGTAGTACCAAAGACAAGTCTGCCAAGAAGATACATTTCTTCTTCAATATAAGATTTCTCCTTTTAGAATAAACAACTGCATCTTCTTAACAGTTCTCAATCATATGCAATGTAATGTTTCAAATGAAAGTGTACATTTCTTCTCCAATATATAATTTCTCCTTTTAGAATAAATAACTGAATCTTCATTACAGTGCTCAATCATGTGTGATCTAATACTTTAAATAAGAGGCTGATTTACATCATCTGTGCGAATGTATACAACTTTACCTCTTTGGCCTTGTTTATGCGATCTATCCCTAAGACAAGTAGATCCTGATCTATGAGTAGCTGGATATGTTCATATACTTGGATTATTATGTCGGGAACTTGAAACCACTTTATGCTGTGATGCTTAGTTCAGGGACAATGTAAAAGCATACTGAAACCAATTCCTATCTATGCACAATCTAATCAGTATTTGTGTGTACAATAAATGGAAGACTGTCAAACAATTTAAGCTCAACGTAAGACTTAACCTTTGGACTAATGAATCAGTGCTTTATTATGGGCAGCATGCTGCCCAGTGTGTTTAAGAACCACTCCAGTAAATAGAATGTGCCCTGCTCCTCCAGGGTTGGAGTTCAAACACTTAAAATGTTCTGGATTGATATGAGAAGGAGTACTGCAGAAGTGCTGTTTCAGCCTGGAGAAGAGAAAGCTCCAGGGAGATCTGGTAGTGGCCTTTCAGTATAAAAGTCAGTAAGAAAGAAGGGGATAGACTCTTTAGCAGACCCTGTTGTGACAGGACTAGGGGCAATGGTTTCAAACTAAAAGAGTGGAGATTTAAACTGGATATAGGGAAAAGGTTTTTTTTTACAATAAGGGTAGTGAGACACTAGCACAGGTTGTCCAGAGATGTATGCCTCCTGTCCCTGGAGACATTCAGGGTCAGGCTGGATGGGGCTCTGAGCTGTAGGTGTCTCTGTTCATTGCAGAGTAGTTAGACCAGGTGATCTTTAAGGATCCTTTCCAACTCAAACAATTCTGTGATTCTATGATTATAAGGCATATATTCATACAAATACCAATAAATATCAATTTATTTGTTAGTTACATTGACTATTGTATATTTTAACACCATCAAAGTTATTTTGTGTTGCTTCCATACAGCAATAACTCATTATCCTCAAAATTCTCCCAATTTATCCTAATCAACCCATATGTACCAACATTTTAAGCAGAAACATGATAATATAAAGATATGACCATTGTGATCTTCCTCATGGAAACACTCTATTACCAGTAACACTCTGTAGCATCTTTAACATCTCCTAGCAGGGAAATTGGAGTCTAGAAAATTATTCAGCTTATTATCATCCAGTCACTTAACTCTCTTATGCAGCAATAAGAAATATATATTACTTGTGAACATGTATATCTAGTCACATTTCAGTATATAAAGAGAAGTTACAAGAAAGAATGGGACAGACTCCTTAGCAGGGTCTGTTGTGATAGGACAAGGGGAAAAGATTTCAAACTAAAAGAAGGGAGATTTAGATTGGATATAATTTTTTTTTTGGTAGTTTTGTTTTTTCTTACAATAAGGGTAGTGAGACATTGGAACAGGTTGCCTAGAGATGTGGCGGATGTCCCGTCCTTGAAGACATTCAAGGTCAGGCTGGACAGGGCTCTGAGTGCCTAATCAAGCTGTAGGTGTCCCTGTTCATTGCAGAGGAGTTGGGCCAGTTGACCTTCAAAGGTCCTCTCCAACTCAAATCATTCTATGATTCCATGATAAATTATAAATAAGCTTGTCATTCCTTATGGAAAAACATAGAAAGAGAGAGGATGAGATGAATCCTCCTACACAAGTGTCCAAGAAGGACATTTAAGGTCACCGGAATTGCCGTTTGGAAGCCTCCTCTTTTTTGCACAGACTAGAAGAGGAGCCTAGGTTCCCACTTTAGACCGATGAAATCATCTTTGAAGATCCAATTCTTAACTTGTGCAAATCATTTCTACTCCTTTCAAAGAAGTTTCCTCAAAAACCAAATCATTTTTTCTCCTCTGTTTTCTAAATAAGACACTCATTTTTAAAATTATCTCAAGTAACCATAAATAAATATTGTTAACGATGAAGAGAAAAAACTTGTAGACAGGCGACTAGTCTCTACGTCATCTAATTACTATCCTTCCCTACAGTGTCTGTAAGCAGAGTGTAGAAACTCCTCTGTCAAGTACCATAATCCAGATGTTGTATTCATTAGAGATAATAAATATGCAGCAGTTTGACAAAAATTCAGCTTGCCGCAACATAAGCATCAGACATCACCTCTGAAAACAAGCACTGTAGTAATGGAAAATGTACTGTATGGAACAGTCTTACACTCATGGGAACAACTTTTTTTTTTTTTTTTTTTTCCCCCAGGGTGTTTTAAAAGAACTGGGAGGGCTAGAGGAATTATAGACTATTCCTACATAGCATTTGAAGAATATCCATTTAGTTTGGCTTGTAGTTTCTAGACTAATATTGCTTTAGTAGTCAAAAATAATATAGAATGAGAGCAAGCTTGGGAATAACTAGCACTGCATCAGAATAGCTAAGCCTCAATTATGAACTTCAGTGCTTAAGGAGTTCAATACTCAGGGGTTTGAGATGCCCTTAAATAATTCAGTCCACGTTCTTTGAGTAGATGTCTGATTTATTAAATATTCAGTAACACTTTGAAGACTGGAATAGTGTCAGATCTCAAATTAGAAAATTTCCTTTTAATGTCACTCTTGTGTTAATTTCTGTCATATTATTTCAGGCTATTTGCCACAACTCAGACTAGGTAATATTAATAGTATAAAAAAGGATCTTCCCTTTATTGATATGTCAATGTGCTGTCTGAAAGAAATAAGCAATTCTGTATTTGATATGCAGCTCCATTAACATCAAGACAGGAAAAGTGACCTGGCCACAGATATGGCAATCAGGAAGAGAATTTTAGGACCTCCTAGCATCTAACTCTAGCAAAGCTGCATAGAAACACAGTTTGAAGCATTATTCAACTAGTAATATTAATATACTATGCCAGCTTATTAAAAACATATCCATATACTTAGTATGAAAACAAAATAAAATTCTGCCCATGAAAAGAAAAGGGAACAACAAGATGTAAGTGTCAAATAGTAACTCTACTACTAAACGAAAAGAGTTAATGTAGATCTGCCAGGCTTTGAAAACAGGCAACTATGCTGGGAAATCCTTTCCTATCTTCGCACATTATTACATAAATCCTTATTACATGGCTCCATAATCGTTAAGCGAACAGCTGTTCAGAAAGTACTGAAACAAGATCTTTCACACATTGGGAACTTTGTGTCATAAAATGATTCTGCTGCCTAAAATATGTTACACTCTCCTAGCAAACTATGTCCATCCTAGGATAAAATTTACTGTTTGACTCAGTTGATTCCTAATGTTTTCATCCATGCAATAATTCTATTTGTTAATTATTTTCAAGTTGATGTTGATAACAGTTTTGCTTGGGTGGGTTTCAGGTTCAGTTCGTACAGAGAGCAGATGAATCATGAACGGTTATCTGCAATTATCCAGAATATTCAGTATTTAGAGCGGTCAGTAATACTTCAGAAATTGAATAGTTTAGATGAGAGATTCAGTGCTCAAATACTATTGATATTGTAATCATATTTCTCGTATGTTTACAAGAGAGAATTGAGAAAGAACACGGAGAGACTAGGAATAAAAACATTGTTAATTCACCCATACTGCTGGAGAAAGAGGAAAATACACAAGCTGCAAATTCAAATTTCACCTGTAAGTTTTCCCTGAGCTGTTCTGATAATGTTTTACAGAAAATCTGAAAATGCTTTACAGAACTGTGAATGAGTAATAAGAATGAACTCCTCAGTCCGCAGAGTTTGTGGTTTCTACTGTACAGCAACTAAATCCCCTCATGTGTAGCAGCTTTTGCTCATGATCTGCTGCACGGCAGTACACAGTATTGTGGAAGACATCAAGCAGGGAATCCACAAACATTAATGCCACAGTAATGCATCCCACAACTTATATCTGTACCAGCTTTCACATGCTCCTTAGCAGATAATATTGCACAGTCCTCTGCCAGGTGACCTCGCCATTACCTTCATCCAATAGAATCCAGATTCCTAAAAATGCAGATGTGTGTATACCTGTGTGCATGTGTGCTCAAATATGTACTCAACTGTTGGGAAGTGAGGAAACAAGAATAGTGGCTTTTACATGCACACACACAAATCCTTACTGCCACTCACAATGGATAACACAGCCCATATGGACTGGGATAACAAGACTAGAAAGCAAGATGCCTTATTAGTTACACTTCTCCCTCATATCAGTGATGAGACACAGTAAGTAACCAATTTTCCCATTCCAAGTACATTCCAAGCACTGTGGAAGTAATGACACTGCAATAAATACTGCTCTTCTCTTGCACTGCATAAAGTGTTTCGTACCCCTAGGGGAAGTTCCATCTGAATACGAGAAGCCATCTCTTGCCTGTGAGGGTGACAGAGCACTGGAACAATCTGCCCAGAGAGGCTGCAGAGTCTCCTACTCAGCAGATATTCAAAACCCACCTGGATACGATCCTGTGTGCTGTGCAGGATTTGTAGTTTTGGGATACATTACCATAGCATTAATGCCATGGATTCCCTGCTCAGCATTTTATCTTCCACATAGGTGACCCTATACCCTATGTATGATTCTGTGTCTGATGTGAGTAAATCCCTCCAGATCAGAAAGGGGTAAATAAACTCTATAAATAAGCTACCACTGTTATTTTCAAACCTCTACTGCATAGCACACTTACTCTATTTTACTGCTGTTCTAGCAAGAAAAGATAATTGATAGTGTGACAAGAAAAAAAATGCTCATATGAGTAATGGAACTCACATGATCTGTTTTCAATGTGAATACAAGGTAATTTTCCCTTTCACTTCTTCAGCACAGACAGCCTTTGGCATTTGTTGAGCATCGTGTTTTGATTTCAAGTAATATTCTTTGCTCGGATGAGTATGACCTTTATGTTGCACCTGCACTAAAGTAAAATTCATTGGCAAATCAAGGTCAGACAGATTTTCTCACTGAACACCTGAGTTTCCAAAACAATTCACATTAACACACTGTAAGCAACCCTTTCAGGAACCTAGTGCTAGCTATCTAAATTATAATCTGATTTACTTTTTAGAATACAAATATGTCCTTGGGCATCTCACCAGAACAAGCTGAGAGATCTCTGGGACCTGAAAAACTTTCCACATAAATGATATTGCTTGGCCTTATCTTTCTGGTACCACTAAGCACAGATATAAGTATGAAGGATATTTGTAGAGGAAATGGACCTGGGGTATTGATTGATGATAGACTGAACATGAGCCAGCAGCATGCCCAGGTGGCCAAGAAGGCCAATGGCATCCTGGCTTGTATCAGAAGTAGTGTGGCCAGCAGGAACAGAGAAGTAATTATCCCCCTGTACTCAGCACTGGTGAGGCTGCACCTCGAGTACTGTGTCCAGCTTTGGGCCCCTCACTGTAAGAAAGACATCGAGGCCCTGGAGCGTGTCCAGAGAAGGGCAACACAGGTGGTGAGAGGTCTGGAGCACAGGCCTTATGAGGAGAGGCTGAAGGAGCTGGGATTGTTCAGTCTGAAGAAGAGGAGGCTCAGGGGAGACCTTATTGCTCTTTATAACTACCTGAAGGGAGGTTGTAGTGAGCTGGGGGTCGGCCTCTTTTCAAATGTGACTAGTGATAGGACTAGAGGGAATGGCTTCAGGCTGCACCAGGAGAGGTTCAGGCTGGCTGTTAGGAAATACTACTTCTCTGAAAGGGTGGTCAGGCACTGGAATGGGCTGCCCAGAGAGGTGGTGGAGTCACCGACCCTGGAGGTGTTCAAAGAACGTTTGGATGTTGTGCTGACAGACATGGTTTAGCGGGAACCATTGGTGATGGGTGAATCTGGACTGGGTGATCCTGTGGGTCTTTTCCAATCTTAGCGATTCTATGATTCTATGATTCTAAGTATTCTTCATATGATCATTCCCACACATAAACTTGATGTGATACTGAATTGTTTGATTAAAAAGGGAGACTAAATCTAGCTGAGCATAGCTGAAGCACATTCAGTGGTTATATATATATATATATGTATGTATGTATATTCTGAGTATATATATACACACATATACTCTGTGAGTGTATATATACATACTTTCTGGTTCTTCTTCATATCTTCCTTGTAAATTCTCCTTTATTGAGACAGTAATAATATTGTGGTGTACGAATATATAAATTTAACATGTTTATCAACAGCGTTAACTCCTTGAGAACACCTATGTATTTTAAAAATTCATTTACAGTTAATTCCTCTCAGTACTGCTTTAGCACTTGGTAGTTTATTCTAGCTCTTACGAGGAGATAAATGTGCAGGTACCCCTCTGTGGCAAAAGGAATAGCACTCTCCACACCCATAGAAGTTACCCGTTTTAACCTGGAGAATATAAGTAATGTAGTAACAATCCCACAAGATGGCACTCCACCACACTCAGCTGGAGGAATACGGGGCACTGGTGCTTGCTCTCGATTGCTTATTTGCAGGGAGGATTCAATACTCACTGAGTCATCTGGAAAAAGTCAGCATGCAGAAAAGAAATCTTAATTTCTACACTTGAAAGTAACATAAGAAAATATACAAAATGAATGAAAATGCAGAATGGTGAAAACTACCATTTTCCTTCTAGAAAACCTGAAGTATTCACTTTGTATTTACGTTATGTGAGCAGTCCCTGAGCTATGAGAGGCTGTTACTGCAGGACCAGTTCAATTACATCTTGAGCACTGAAGTCAGCTTAGTCCCTACCAAAGACAATCCCCTAACTGAAGCAGTGTTTTTTCAATCACACTGACTGGCCCATAAAGGATGCAAGGTTAACATTCAGGTACTAAAAACTAGTGCAGCACCAAAATGGGCAGTCAGCTCTGTGTAATTAGTAAAAGCATCCAAATAGGCAAAGTAAAACAAAACAAAACAAAACAAAACAAAAACCAAACAAAAAACACTTCTTCAGTGAAATTTCATTGCTCTCTTGAAAGTCATATAAATTCTTTGAAAATTATTGCAAGTGTGGATGATGCACGCTGTCTCTGCAGTAAAACACAGTATGAAAAGATTTCAGGGCGTTACTGAAGATAAATCAGTAGTGCACCGAGATTATCTTCCCAGATGTGCTGGCAGGAAAGCAGACTTGAAGGATGCATGCAGAGACTACGACAAAATCCTACAGCAAGAGGGAGATCCTATGAACAGTAACATCTCAGAGGATAAACAAGATCATCTAGGCTGCTAGAACAATTCCAGGTCTCCTGCCCATTTATTTAGTTTTATCCTCAGTATTTTTAAGTAAAATAGATTGGCATCAAAGCTCTTTGGTTTTTTTCAGTTCTTGTCCTGTTCAACGGTGCATGGAGTCACAGAATGAGCTATACAGTGTGCATTAAATTTCCTGTGCCAGAGGAGTCTCAGACCTCCCAGTAAAAAACACTAGAAAAACCTAGCTAACAATCTACATCTTTCCCTAAGATCAAGTGATGAAAGAATCTATTAAAACAAACAGCCATGACATTTTCTGCTGTATAGTTATTTCATCTGAAACACTGCAGGCCCTATCTAACTCAAAGCTACCTGCTGACTTCAATGGGCTCTGGATCAAGCCTTAGCAGAGGAATACTTTCCAGTTCTCTTTAATGAGACACTCAGTTGATTAACAGCCCTCCTGCCTGCTACTCTAATGGAATGCTTTCATTTTTATGCTTCTCAGGGCTGCAGATACGCTTGTATGATCATCAGCAAGAAACCTTTAAAGAAAAGCAGTGTAACTGCAGCATCCCCTAGTGAATTTACACCACTCAGCTGTTACAGGAGATCCTATCACAAAATGATAGAAATGTTGGTTCTAAGATCTTTTACAGCATCTGAGTATCAATAAAATAGTGATGTAAAAAAAAATATTCAAGACAACAGTGTGAAAATGTGATAGCTTTGAAGACCTTCCATACTGATCAGAGGTAAAGGAAGCTTAACAGAGACCACAAAAAAGATATTAATTCTTTAGCAAAGGATGAAGTTTAAATTCTGATGGCTGTAGTTTAATCACGTTTATGATGCTACAAATCTAGAACAACTCAGTTTGAAAAATGCTTCAGCTTACAACTGACTACTGGAATTCTGCCCTGGGCTGCAGACTTGTAGCCAGTCCTTAAGAAATATTAATAAAAGAACTGAAATCAACATAAAAATTGATAAATCACAAGATGCTTAAACTAATAAAGACAACCTATCCATTAAAAGTTTGGAATTTACTTGTTTATGAGTCAAGTCGCGGAAGACAAGCTGACGGGCAAAGAGGCCAGACTGGCTGAACAGAGATCTTTGGCTGGATCTCAAGAACAAAAGGAAAGTTCATGGTCTCTGGAAGAGTGGGCAAGCTCGTTATGATGATTACCGGTACGTAGTGAAGCTGTGCAGGGAGAAAATTAGAAACACCAAAGCCCAGCCAGAACTGAACTTGGCCACTAAGGTAAAGGACAACAATAAATATTTCTATAAATATATCAACAGCAAGAGGAGGGCTAGGGAGAATCTCCATCCCTTGTTGGACGCCGAGGGTAACTTGGTGACCACGGATCAGGATAAGGCTGAGGTACTTAATGCCTTCCTTGTCTCAGTCTTTAATAGTAAGACTCGTTACTCCCTTGGAACACAGCCCCCTGCGCTGTGGGATGGGGAACAGAATAGGCCCTGTATGATCCACGATGAGATGGTTTTGGACCTGCTCCAAAAGCTGGATGCTCATAAGTCCATGAGGCTGGATGGATTGCACCCTAGACTGCTGAGAGAGTTGGCAGATGTGGTTGCCAAGCCACTCTCCATCATCCTTCATCAGTCCTGGCTAACTGGGGATGTCCCAGCGGACTGGAGACTGGCAAATGTGACGCCCATCTTCAAAAAGGGCCATAAAGATGATCCTGGTAGCTAGAGACTATCAGTCTCACCTCGCCTGGGAAGGTTATGGAACGGATAATCTCGGGAGCCATCACAGACCAGTGAAAGGTCAACCAAGGGATCAGGGTCACTCAGCATGGGTTTATGAATGGTAGATCCTGCCTGACAAACCTGATTTCATTCTATGACAAGGTGACCCGCTTAGTGGATGAGGGTAAGGCTGTCGATGTGGTCTACCTGGACTTCAGTAAGGCCTTTGACACTGTCCCCCACAACATCCTCATGGAGAAGCTGACTGCCTGCAGTTTGGATGGGCGTAAGCTCCACTGGGTGAAACACTGGCTGGATGGACAGGCCCAAAGAGTTGTGATCAATGGAGTTAAATTCAGTTGGCAGCCGGTCACGAGCAGTGTCCCCCAGGGCTTGGTACTGGGGCCGCTTCTATTTAACATCTTTATTAATGATCTTGATGAGGGGATTGAGTGCACCCTCAGTAAGTTTGTACATGACACCAAGTTGGGAGGGAGTGTAGATCTGCCTGAGGGAAGAAGGGCACTACAGAGGGACCTGGATAGACTGGATCTATGGACCAAGGTTAACTGTATGAGTTTCAATAGGGCCAAGTGTTGGGTCCTATATTTTGGTCACAGACAACCCTACAGGCTTGGGGAGGAGTGGCTGAAAGATGCCTGATGGAAAGGGACCTTGGTGTACTGATGGGCAGTCAGCTGAATATGAGTCAGCAGTGTGCCCAGGTGGCCAAGAAGGCCAATGGCACCCTGGCTTGTATCAGGAATGGTGTGGTGAGCAGGACTAGAGAAGTAATCCTGCCCTTGTACTCGGCATTGGTGAGGCCTCACCTTGAGTACTGTGTTCAGTTTTGGGCACCTCAGTACAGAAAGGGCATTGAGGTGCTGGAGCAGGTCCAAAGAAGGGCAACAAAGCTTGTGAAGGTGTTGGAGAATATGCCCTATGAGGAGCGACTGAAGGAACTGGGGCTGTTTAGTCAGGGGAAGAGGAGTCTGAGAGGAGACCTTATTGCTCTCTTACAATATCTGAAAGGTGCTTACAGCGAGAGCGGGGTTGGTCTCTTCACACTGGTGACAGGTGACAGGATGAGAGGAAATGGCCTCAAGTTGCACCAGGGTACGTTTAGGTTGGATATTAGGAAACACTTCTTTATGGAAAGGGTTGTTAAGCACTGGAATAGGCTCCCCACACAGGTGCTTGAGTCACCATCCCTGGATGTGTTTAAAAACAGTTTGGATGTGGTGCTCAGGGACATGATTTAGCGGAGGGCTGTTAGATTTAGGGTAGTATGGTTAGGTCATGGTTGGACTTGATGATGTTTAAGGTCTTTTCCAACCTGAGTGATTCTATGATTCCATGAGCACAGAGAGTCATAAACGTCTCTATAGATGTCACCGAAGTCTACCTTTATTAGCATTGTAAAGAATGAGTGAAAACACTGACAATTGGACAACTGAATTAGGATTTAAGCTAACATCAATGCATTATTAAAAAGTGATTCATATGAAAATATAGACAAATGACAAATTTCTTCTTACAAGATCTTACCATTTTAACCACATATGTTTTTATGTCTGACAAGCATACTTGTACTGTCTGTACCAGAGGGAAAAATCCAACAGAAGGCTGAGTTTGAATCCCTCATGTTTAACAAGCGGCAAAATTCATGACAATATATCTTGAGTCTTAACTTTCAAAACTGCGTAATGGCAATCGGAAAAAAAAATAATCGTTTAAATGTAGAATTGGCTAGGTTTTCTGTTTTGACCATATTATTTTATTAGTGCAAACATTACTTCTCAGAATGATGCTATATTTAAAAGAACAGAAAAGGTGATTTTCAATGCCATAACACTGACTGAAAGTACCAATAAATATAAAAAGTAAATGGGCTACTATTACTTATTTTCTTTGAAAATATCTAGGATGTCTGTCACACAGAGAACTTGCCCTTCTCAAACCGTTTTTTCTTTCTGCCGCCAATAGCAAAAGAAACACATTATTCCACCAATTATGCACTGCTTAGTAAATATAACTGTTGCTACAGGAGACATGAGATAATAATATCCCATATTTTAACTACCAGGCATAGAAAAACTGTTGTCAGTGCTGTTTCAGCACAGGTACTCATGAATCATCCAATTAACCATTCAGAAAGATCTCAGAACCTCCAAGAAAATCAAGTCCCTGTCATTGGAAGAAACAGGTTTCACTTATGTGACAACACTCTTAAAATACGACATGAGTTAATACCGAGAATGCAATCAGAAACAATAAGGAACAAGGGTTGCTCAGTCCAGTTTGCCATGCATAATCAACAAGCATTTTGCAACATCAGTACAACCACATACATGACAGAGGCACTAGGGATATGGTAAAATCTATCCTAAAGTATCAGTGACTCTGAAGCTGTAAGTAAATATAATTTTGTTTAACTGAAGAATATGCAATTCCTTCAAAAGCAAAAAAAAAAAAAAAAAAAAAAAAAAAAAAACATGACAAAGCGTTACAAAATAATATATATTCAATACATGACTGAGGACTACAAGTAGCAGAAATACAGCTGTATACTTTATAATTTCACTCCTACATCTCAGCAGTATGTTTAAAAGACATGTTCCAGCTCAACAAAAAGTTCCATGTTTGATCCAGGAATTACTTTGTTTTAGTTTTTAATAAATAAGGGAAATTACATTTCATGACTCTAATAACTCCTTCTAAATTTGCAGTCTTTGCCTATGAGTTAATTTATGCCTGTGAAAAATAAAAATAAAAATAAATCACTATTCCATTCAACCTGCTTATTCATTAAGGGCACACTCTTAATACCTGTGGGATACCTTTTGTTCTTCCCACTAAAGTAACTCCTCAAAGCTGGCAGTAGTTTATGCTCTCTTTAAAACCTTTTTTCAATAGTTTTAAATAACTGCAACAGAAAAAACAGAAAAGAACTGAGACCATGTCATTAAATTCTAGCACAAGATGATGTGCTGACATTTCTTTCCCTTTATCAATATAAATTAGATATTATCTCTCTCCTGCACTTGACATTCAAACAAGTGTTTGAGAAGAGAATAAGTGATAAAGGGAAATACAATTATATGGGTATGACAACAAATAGGATAAGACTGCTAAATCTTAACTAAGTTTTCCAGGCTTAGCATCCAAATTTTTTGGTTCCTAGTATTTGAAAGCTCCACCCAGCCAGCTTAGCAATGTGAACTGAGTGTTTGACTGCAGGCTCACTCCAACAATCTACTTCAGGCTTTTTTTGCTTTCCTTGGGATTAATGAGAAATAAACACTTTTCAGTTGATGTCATTTTGTGGGGTTTTGTTGTTGTTATTATTTTGTTGTTATTGTTGTTACAGACCACTGTAGTACACCTATTTCGTAAGGACTGTAGCATTCCAAAATGATATCTCTCTATATCTAAAGTCCTACAATAGCCAGAACTGACTGATGACACTGAATATTGTTTCTCCAATTTTAAACACATTCAGTTTAACATCTACCATGACCTCATATAGAATTACACATTCAACTTCAAATTAGAAGTCTAGTACATAAGTCTGCTGCTTGCGCTTTGGTTTTGCAATATGACGAAGTGTTGCTGGCAAGAAGAAAACGCCAAATGCACACAGCTAAGAGGAAAATGTGACAATTTATCAGTTTGCTGCCAAGACTAAGCATGTTGCCATGAGAAACCACAAAGTTAACACCTTCCTCTGATGGAACATCAGCATGTGACTGCTGACACACCTCTAATTTGTTCATTAAGCACACAGTTATTCTACAGGCTGGAGGTCAGCAAAAAGCCAACCATTCTAATGGGTCTTGCATAACACATCTCAAGAGTTTTTGAGTTCTTCTTTTGAGAGCTTTATTGACATTTTTGAAGACTAGAGAAAAGGAGATAAAGAATGGTTTGGCATGCCAAACCATAATCTGGTGTAAATATACTTTAGTTATCAAAGATTCCTCTACTTAAAAGAATTATTCTTGCATACTAACTACTTCCAATGTCCTTTCACTGCTACAAAGTGAAACTTTGCTACAAAACTGCATTTTACTTCAGAGCAGACAGAACTTAGTGAGATGATTTATCTAAAAGCATTATTTGCACAGCATTTTGTAACTGTTTGATATGTGGGCTGTTCACACAAAGAACTCATAGAACTGTCAGAAAAAATTCTGCTGTTTTAGTAGCACATACCTTTTCAAATCACCTGAATGTTGTTTGTTCATAGGAAAATGGTGGCTTTTGGGAAAGACTGAGTGGACCAAGACTCTTAAAACTTAATTTTAGCTTGTGATTCTGTTATATTTTAATACACATTACAAAATTTTATTTGCAGATTTCATAAAATGAAATAGAGAAAGCTCAATCAAGGCAACAGTTCCACCCTGTTTTCTCCTATGTAACAATAGTGTGATTACTTTCTTTTCAAATTCTAAGCATTCATTATTAGTAAGTGCCAATTTAAATTGGTTTCCTTCAGTGTGCTAGTCAAATTAGAATTGGTAAGCTTGTCCTTAACCTAGGCTCTCTGAGCTGGTTATCTCAAAACTGTTTTCTGCTTACCTTCTTTTGTTTTCATGAAACAGCTGTTTTGAAAACAGAATGAATACTTACAAGTTCGATACAATTACTGGTCTCATCTACTATCTTAATTCTTACGTGCTTATATGTCAGGCTCTCCTTCACGACAATGTGCAAAAACACACAAAAAAGTGCAGTTAGAGACCGCAAAAGTGATCTGTCACATCTACTCAACAAATGGATGCCACTCTGTAAACTGAAGTGAGATGAGTTTTCTCATATTTACTTCTTGAATTTAAAATGTAACCTTTTTCTGCTTCTTCTCAATTTTGAGAAACCAATGTACCTTCACTACAAGAAGGACCAAAGCCAGATTTCTCATACAGTACAATTTTACCAAGTGAAGTTAACAGGAGGGGGAAAAGATTGCACTACCTTCAGAGCTGTGATCTCTTCTATTACTGACATTTCTTTTGCTTCTGCCTTTTTCCAGATGTTTACATCTTTCTGTTTCCACTTTTTCTTCCTCAATCCTCGAGTCTTATCTTGCATTCTCTGTTCATATCAAACTTACATTCTCAGACAGTCCCCAGTGTTCCTCCATTTGTCCTGTCCCAATCATTTTGTTCTTTTGCTCCACTACTTTCTGCCCTTTTAAGTACTGGCATATATTCTTTCTGCTCTAATATTTGCTTTAACTTCTCAGAGCTAAACATTTTGCAAAGCTCAGAGATTTCCCACAGGGTTGCATTGCACAGGCACCGGTCTGCTTGTGCTTGTACTCAAAAAAAAAAAATAATAGTTCAGGCATCACTTATTGCTTGGGGAGACAATATGTAAAAACAGGCTGAAAAGGATTGGAAAGCATATTCATTTTCTCTATGCAAATGACCAGAACACAGCCCATTATGTCTTTTTGTTAGATATGGTGCTAACTGGAGGTTAAAGGCAGAAGTGAAAATACCTAATACTTGGTTGTATTAACCTGGTGGCATCCTTTAAAAACAATAAGTTTCCATCTTCTGATGCTTTCCACTATACCAAAAACTCAGTGCTAAGATCCAAAACCACACTGAAAACAAACTGTTAAATGCAAGTCTGACCTAACTCTAGCATACTCACTCTGATCCAAGAGTAGTACAGGGCAATCATATTTCACTTCACAAAATTAGTTTCCCTCTCCTTCAGCACAGAGCCACCAAAAGAATGAAACACTGTGTAAAGTCCAAGTTACCTCATGGGAACAAACACTGCACAAAGCCAAGGCTTCAGTGTACTCCACTGAATTATAACACTCCAAAGAGTCTGTGGCTAGTAAAACAAACAACCAAAAAAATGCATTCAGAAACACAAAAATCATGACTTGGTCATAAGACATTCTCCTGAGACCAAACACTGTGGTTCCATTGCATATTGCTCACTTGAGAAGGCACTAATCTGAGATACGATAAGGCTACATGCTGGAATGCGCAGTCTCTTTGAATTTTGAGAAGTTTTGAGAAGGTTCATGTTTTTAGCCCAATCTAAAAACATTTCTGGAACTCAGGCCAGCCAGATGAGTGCATAGCAGTACTGTAACAATTCAAATCAGAAAATGCACAAGATGTAAACTTGACAAATTAGCCCTTTGATGGACGAATTACCTCAGATTAGGCATAGCCCTCAAAACATATTTGCTGAATTATGTTCTGGACAGGTTTCCTAATGTCCATTTGACTGTAACAACAGAACAACAAAACTCTTGATGGGTTTGTTTGTTTTTAAATACAGCAATTGACACAGAAATTGTAGCCTATAAATGTAGGTCCTGGATGCTAGATTAATTATAAGATAAAAATAAAAACAAAATTACTGAAGAAGACTGTAAGAACTTGGGTAAAGCATTCTTAGATAGACAATTAATGCTGGCCATGAAACTGAAAAATCATTCAATTCAAACCACCTTATATTCTACAAACTCTAGCGTGTGCATGTGCATCTGCCAATGGACAGTAAGCTCAGCTGTTGGATTGTCCATTGCCCTTCTTAGATTTTGCACCTGCACATGAATTACTTTTTCAGTAGGACATTTATACAAAGCCAACAACTATATGATATTCTAAGGACTTTTCCAAGGAGACTAGCTTTTCAAAATTGTTGGAAAGCATTATAAATAAGCAAATGCATGCTTACCATTTAGAATGAGAATAGTGAAAGGACAAAAAAAAATCTCCCACTTATTATAATATAATAGCATAAAGAGGCTGCATGTAGGCATAAAATATGAAATAAAAGAAAGCAATATAAAACACCATTAACATAGAAATTAAAGGAAAAGGCAACTACAAAAAAGAGAAACACTATTCTGGGCAAAATGCATTTAAGTGAATGAGTAAGGAAATATTCCAGTGGTATGTTTATATACTTAAAATGACATGAATTCAAGATGACAAATGGCCCAAATGTTCATCTTCTATAGCTGGAGGATAATAAAGCCAGGAAAACAAATCAAAGCAAAGAAAGGAGAATATTTGTTTCAAATATCTGAGATACCAGCTTTTCAACTCCCCCCCTCCATAATCCTGAGAAGACTAGCATCATTAGCCAGTTATGAACTATTCTGTAACTAAAAACAATCAAGGAAGCTCTATGCTATGCACATATCTTTAAGCACATGTGTGGACTCTGGGAGCTGTTCCTATCTTCTGGGTTCTCTTTCAAACTGACCCAGACATGGCAGAAGCTTCCACACACTCCAACAGATCCTCAGTCTGGACAAAGAACACAGCAAGCACTCTGGATAATGTTCTTGGTTTACAGTGTAGACAAGACCTCCATTATCCATGCACAATGTAGGGACTTTGGTATTCAGACAGTCAGTTTATCACATGCTTGTAAATGAGGTTGTAAGTGCTGGGAATAGGGAAAACTTCTGAGGTTTCAGAAAAATGGCCACCTTCAACATCCTCAACCTAGAGTTGATGACAAAAAGTCCTGCAGTACAATTTGAGAGCAAGTGTTGAGTCAAGTAGACTCTACAATGGCACACCAACAGCATGGTGCCTCTGTCTAAGCAGAAAAAAACAATCAAGCAGCAAGAAAAAGATAAGCAAGAAAAATGCCTCATCAAAAATACTTACAGTGCAAAACAGTATAAATGAAAATACGAGTCAAATATTAATTCCAAAAGGCATCTGCTCCTTTAAAAATAAAAACTGGGAAAGTACAAGCAGTTTTGTTTAAAGCAATCAGTTGTTATGTTACCATGGAAAACCTACAATTATGTATAGCTGACTGGATGTCAGCTGGACAAGCAGATAAAGGGAATATTTTTGTTCAAGAATGGGAATATGGAGTTTTGATGCAGTGCTAACAGTCAATATCAGAACTGTTCTTTGTAATTCAATATTGTATGAAGCAAATTTCAGGAGCAGAATTAACCCTATGACAAAATGAAATTGTTGTTTCTGTAGAACTTCAGTTCCCACTGACCATGTTTCTATTGGCTATGCAAAAATACGGGATACTTTCTATCATAACCAACTTTGGAGAAGGCTGGATGGCTTTGTAACCACAACATATCTCAGCAAATGTAACAGAAGTCGCCAACAAGAGTAAATATCTTTCTGCTGGGTATAAGGAGAGAGAGAGTGTATTCTATCCACACCCACACAGAATTTATTAGGGACCCATTCACAGAAAAATAGCAGGAGGAATCTCCTTGTGACACTTTGAAACACCTTTGGATGCACTGATTACATGCCAGTTTTTCCTATGGAATGCAATGAACATTAAAAAAAGTTGAGAAATGCTGACTGTCCCACATAAATGGAGCATTAACACAGTACGCTGATTTAATAAAAATTGGTGCCAACAATCAACGTGTGACCACACTAGAAGTTACAATGCAACTGTCTAAGAATGACATCAAGATGTTCCAAAAAAATAAACAGAAGTCCTAAACAGTATAGTCCTAAAAAGTCCTAAAAACATTACTTAGCTACTGAAGTTCAGAAAAATTGAAGACTCTCCAAACAATAAATTACTTAAACAGTGAAATAATTCATTTTTCCACAGTAGCCACATTAATAGATCATAGTAAATTTATGTTACTGGCACACAAGGAACAAAACCTTTGAAATACAATGGTGACAAAAACTTCTTAGAAGATGACAAGAGATGGTTACATCAGACACTGTTGGCGACAACAGAATTTTGTCAGCAAACAAACAGATGACTTACATGCTGTGATTATCTTCAGGAGAGACCGAGGAATAACCTGAAGAGAAAATCATACAGATAGAACTATAGCAGGGCATTATTGTACAGCTAACAGGCAGTGCACCCTAGGAAAAACTTTACAACAAAACTTGAAATTGGCAATGAAAAGAGAATATGAAGACATAAATAAATCCCAGATGGTGGTACAAGCTGCCTCAACAATCCTATTATCCTATTTATTTCTTTTCTTATAGGTTTTTTTTTCCAATAATATTGCCTAACACAGTATGTAATGGTTTTACACTATTTTTTGAAAATTAAGAACCACTACAGTTAGCCTGCAACTATTTGCACTATTTGCTGGTACGTATTAACAGGCCCACCAGTTGCAGCCAAGTAAATATGCCATTTTCACTCCAAATAGATTATAATGCATGAAATGCAGTGTGGTGTTAAGTCATCAGTTTGTCACAAAGCTGTAAAACTGTTGGACACTGTAACTGTTTCCCACAGTTAAAGACATACACATACCCAAATCACTTCCTAATGTACAAACAGAAAGGATATAAATAAACTTGATTTTGGTAAATCTTTAATGGAATAGCCATCTCATTTCTATGTATAAGGATTTCAAGGAACAGTGGTGATTCCCATAGCTACAGCTTGTTAAAAAGAGAAACACCACTGTACAGTGAGGAATGGAGCAGAATGCTTTAGAACTGAATTATACAGCCATGGAATTTTGTGCAGAACCCATTCCTTGTAAGAGAAGTGCAGTGAAAAAATCTAAGCTCGCAGATACTTGCCATTTGGTTTGATACATACAACCAGCTGCACTGAGCGTTTTATTATCAAGGCTTAATGCTTGATAAGAAGTTTTGCAACACTAATAGTTATATATAAGAATCAGTTTCTGACATTCCTTGTCACAAGCACTCTAGGACTTGCTGTTCCATGAATGTAACTGAGGAAGGGTGGCAGAACTAATCTGTTAGGAACAGCAAGATTAGAAGTAAATGTATTCTTGCAGTAGGTTATGACTAAAGCAGCAGGCTGTAAATAAAAACCTTCTCATATGAATTACACCAATACAGCAGCAACAATAAAACCTAGCACAGCTGCTCCTAGGGGTATAAGTCTACTCTGAGACTTTTTATGTGCTATTTTCACTTGGCTACTAAAATGCTTCAGAATTTCAGCAAGTCATCCAGCTTCACTAAGTGTCATCTTTCTGGCCATAATTAAATGATGATAATGACGAGAACTTCCTCAGAAAGGTGACAAATTGGTGAATGTAAAGATAGGTGCATCAGGCCATGGAAAAGCATGTTTTTTAAAATATACTATATATCACCTATCCTCAGCAGCAGAAAAACTTTCATGCCAGTATAACCATGTCAGCAGAATAAAACTTTTCCTTGCACACAAATATTACAAGAAAATTTCCGCTTTTACAGATGGCATCACAGAGCAAGAATTTCCAGAAAATGGCCAATGATCACTGCTAGCAGTTTGTGACTAGTTTCAAAAAGCAGGACTTAACTACAGTCCTTGTGAATGATCCAAATCTGGCCGCAGCTATACAACCAACACTCACATCTGAATGCTGATCCATGCATTTCTTCTCCTGAACTTTGGTGTTCAATTTAGGGAGCCTTACAGTTTGCTCTTGCATTTCTTTTACTGTGTCAGGCAGAGTAAAAGAAATGCCGAATAATCATGAATCAAGCCCTACTGTTTAATAGGAACCAATCATACCAGCCGTCCTAGAACAATATATGACCTGTAAGCTCACACTTACATTCAGAAATAATGCCCATTTGTGGGCATGCATTCATTATTTATTTGCTTTCTCGAGCATAAGAGCGCACTGGGAAGAAGTAACAGATAGACAGACAAACGCTACAGCATGAACCAACGTGAAAACAGTTGTTTCTTCATTTGCATTCAGTTTGCCTACTGTCAGATTAACAACCTTCAATTTCCATCAGACCAAACATGGAGAGTACATTTTTCTTAGAAAAGGTCAAATTCTAAATTCTTTGAACATCTTAGCCTGTTACCAGTGAGTAAGCATTAACCGGACTTAGTTCTGTGCACATCTTACTTGCTCTCTGAAGAGACTGAAAAGAGGCTAAATCTGTTTGCTTCTAGTAACATAAAAACCAAATGTCCCTGCTTTCTGAATCAGAAGTAAATTCAGTACCTTTACAGAAGGGTAAAAAAAACTTCCTCTGAAAATCAGCACCATACAAGTCATAAATGTTAGAACAAAATGCTACCTACTGGGGCTTTCTCATGGGACACAAATCTGACAGAGAGATGCTGTACAGCAGACATCCATGATTCAAAGCACGTTCTCTTCAGCCCTGAAGCAAGGAGTAGGGTGATGCATTTGTTGCTACATCATCTGTGAAACTGCTCAAACATGAGGAGCAGCTTGGAAGCAGCAGCCTAAATCCTGCTCAAGAGAAGAAAGAAAGATCTCACTGAGTAGACAGAACTTTTCAAGACATAAATTTATAAAGGATATCAAGAGATCAGCATACAAAGGGCAAAAGGTTTCCAAAGAGGCATCCCAAAGTCAAATGCCATTAAAGCAGGTGATTTTATTGCCAGAATAAAATAATGATGGCACACATCCAGGCTGGAAAGTGATTAAATCCAGTATTTAAAAGTCGTCTATAGAAATGATAGGGAGGGCTGCTGTGACAGGAAAAAGCAAGTTTTTAAACTAGAAGAGGGTGGATTTAGATTAGATGCAAGGAAGAATGTTTAGAAGAGGGTGGTGAGGCACTGGCACAGGCTGTCCAGAGAAGCTGTGGATGCCCCATCCCTGGAGCAATGCAAGGCCATCCTGGGTGGAGCTCTAGGCAGCCTGAGCTGAGGGGGGGTGCTCCTGCCCACGGCATGGGGTTGGAACTGGGTGAGCTTTCATATCCCTTCCAACTCAACCCATTCTATGTACACTTTTATATGCAGTCTTACAAAATAACTGTGATTAAAAAGTAACAGCGTAATATGTTAAAAGATAGCCCAAAGCACTTTTTAAGATCTTCTAAAAGTATTTTAAACCATTAGCTTTATGGTGATATTCAGACTTCCTGCAGCTTTAAGATTTGGTGTGAAAGAACTGGTTCTGCTGCGAACAAGTCATTAGTTCATGACTCTCAGTTCACACCTAGCACTTAGCATAACATTTTTCAGAAGATAATAAGGAGAACTCGTTATGTGGGCTACCCATTTGCAGTTCTCTTTAAGGTTTAGTGAATGTCTTTATGTGCTCATATTCAAGTTTGTGTGGGCAAAAGGGAGAAATCAACACTTTCATTTGTAATTAAATATAATTATGTAGGTATTATGGAAATGAAACTTCAGTTCCTGTGGAAAACATACATTTAATGGCAAGAAAATAAAACCTCTAAGGTCCTTTTCTTTCATCCTTCCCTAGCCTAACTTTGCTCTTGTTTCACAACCAGCATTCAAACAGAATATTATTTACTCCCAGAAAGAACTCCCAAGTCCCCTGAGCTGGGCATCCCCACAGTATCAGGGAGTTTACAAAGCATAATGAGCAGCACCATAATGATCACAGCAGGGCTGTGTCTAACAAATATCACATCATACTTACTCCAACCACATCCTAGGATTTACTCAAAATTTGTCTCTTGCTTTCTTCCATAAAAACTATTTTTTGTTGTTGTTTTTTAGTATCAAGAGCATAGGAACTTGCTGTAAGTCTTGCCTTTCCTCCCAGCTGCCACATCTGCACTCTCTGTTGTGAGCCTCCCTAGTCCTAACACAGCTTCAAAGGCTCAGAGCTGCACCTCACACAGGGATTCATCCCTTCATGCCCAATTTGCTCATGCACTCCTTTACAGACAAGCTTTCTTTTCTGATTATGCCAAAATGCTCTCTTCCTCCTTCCTTGCTACAATCACTCACATCAACTCTGACTGAACATATTTGAAAGAGCACATGAGCACACTTCATAGGAAAATGCACAGAAGAACCCAGAACAGGCAATACCTGTGCTACTGAGTGCTCCGTCACAGTAGCTGGGCACTAGACACACAGGTGTGTTTGCCTAAAGACTCTGAAGAGAGCAAACAGCAGTTGTGACAAAATTATGTTACCTGAATTAGGCACTTTCTCCTTACCAAATACGCCAAATATAGTGATATGAAAATTTTATTTTCATGTAACATTCACGTTAAAAAGAGATGCTTCGTGTGATAAAAAAGATTCTACAGAAGTGGAGAATCTGAATCAGTTCCAGTTAAATAGTAAAAAAAAATAATAATGGATTATTTCCTCCAATTTATTTAGATTAAACTGTGGAGAAAAAATGAATTCAAATCTCTGCCCTTTATAAGCATTTTGCTGGTTTCTTGGCAAATCCACATGGATACTATGCAGTTACAAGAAACTGTCAGCAGTTTTCTACAGATGAAGTGCAAGCTTTTACAACGATGCTGTTCACACGATGAATGAAGTTAACTAAAACCTAAAGTCCCAAAGTGCTCCCAGAGGGAAAAAAAAAAAAAAATAGCAAAAGACTGACTTTCTGTGCAGGGTACTGCTCAGTTAGGCAGATGAAAGCTAATGTGACCAGTCAAAGCCAGTCTGACTGCACGGATGGCAGACTTGCTGTAACATAACAGGCGGGAGCCTGAACTCTGACTCTAACCCTACACAATCATCCTCACAGGTCGACACCAACACTGGAAAGGGGAATGCACACGCCTCGCTGCTCTTCCTATATTTATCTAGTACAAATTGATGTCACAACCTGTACCTCAAATACCTCCTCTCATGAATTATTCCCCTTCATTAACTCCACGCATCTCCTAAGCAGCACAAGTCAGCAGAGGAAGCCTTATCACCCACTTTGAATGATCGCACTTGACAGTCTCTCTGTCATCATTAAAGCAATGTATGACTCAAGCAATATATATATGTGGAATTTACAGCAGCTTTCTGTTAACAGTCAGATACACAGCCTACATCCTGTGAGTGTTGTGCTAAGATTAAAGCTCTATATTCCAGAGCACTCCCTGCAGTGCTGCCTGGATACCTCCCGATGTAAGCATAAAATTTGCTCTCACCTCCATAGGCCTTCACTTATTTACAGACAACTATTCTACCCATCCCCAATCCCTTGGCAAGAAGTTAGGCAAAAAGTCACCCCAAATAAATCAAAGGATACAGCCAACAGAAAACTCTGTATCGTTAACTACTTTGTCTTAAATTGGCTATATATTTCAAGCCTTTTGCCCCTTAAGGCAGATTTAGTTTTCTCTTAAGGCTTGTCTAGTACCAAATCCAACATTCCAATGTCGTTTCTGACGGAGTGACAAACAAAAGCTCTTTGATTCACCATTTGACTACCTGGGTCTACTCCCAAACATTTATGAAGGAAGACTGGCTTCTGTTGCTGCCCTAGCTCAGCCCCAAATCACCTGTTTGTTTATGTTCAGCTGTTTCTGTAACACCCATCCTGAGGTGAGCAGCACAGCAGTGCTGGCCGTTCCATTACTGACACCTGCTTGTAGGGCATATTACAATGTCTTTAGTTTTCCACTATGCCTCCTGCATTTGCTGCAACTGTAATTCATCTTTCTTATTTTTACCATCCACCGAAAGCCTGCTATAGTCAGTCTGTAATTACTTAAGTTAATGACCAGGGAAGGAAACAAAAAGCTTCTAGCGATTAACAGGCATTATTCGCTTGTAGTTCATGCTGCTGGGCTGTGCTACGGGCAATACTGGGGCAGGGAGAACTGTGCAAGGGATGATCTTGCAGATACTTCTGCCTCCTTGTAGGGGAACTGAAATGCACAGCAGCAACAAATAGGTCGGCACAGAGCCTGATAATCCCACATCCCGATACGGACGGCCACCACAGCGCTGACTAGAAAAGCCCAACAGCCGCATCTCCCACTCAGCCCCGCGGCGCGCGAACAGCCACACCCGCAGCATTCGAGGCGCATGCGCAGCGCGTGATCGTGCATGGCCACGTGACTTCCTGCCGCTTCCGCCCGTCCGGTGCACGACGCGCCCCGCCCAACCGGAAGTCCTGCTCTGTGTGTTCCGGCCGTTCCGCCGCTCAGTGGTAGCTGGTGGGAGGCGCGGTCGATGTCCGCTACCGGCAGCGCTGCTGTAGGCGGGGCCGCGCGGAAGCCGGGTGCGGGGGTCCCGGCGCAGAGGCGGAGAAAAGTGCACGGCAAGGTACCGGGGAGGGGGCGGACCCTGCTCCTGCTGCTGCGGATGTTGGCGAAGCGGCAGCCGCGCCGGGAAGGCTTCGTGGTGGGTTCTGCCTGGCCGCGGGGCCTGTTCTGAGGGGCCGTGCGGTGCCTGAAGCGAAGCCCGACCCCGGCACGCCGCTACGTGGGGCCGAGGGGCTGCGCTGCGGGTCGCAGTCGCGGCATCAGGATTTCTTTTTCCCTTCGGCCTCTTTCTTACAGCCCACAACTGTCGCTCTAGACCAGTTTCCTGCCTTCTCTGCTCCTACATCCGAGAAGCACAACAGCCCTTGCTCTGCTTCACGCGTACTTTGCACATGTGCTTCGCTGTCCTGGTCCTCATCACTGTGTCCTGCTTTAGTTTGTTGTCTGTAAACACTCATTGCTGATTTCACAGGTGTCAGCACCCGCCTCTATTAAAGCACCAGGTTGCTGGAGCCCTCTCCTGTTTCAACCAAAGAATTAAAGGCAAAGAGCCGTGCATTCCTCCCAAGGTGGGGGGAAAGGAAGAAGTACAGCTGAAGCTTCTGCCGAGAGATTTTACAAATGGACTGAGTGAGACACATTAAGTCATGTCACGGCACACTGCTGGTGCTCAGTGCACACTCCATCACGTTAACCCAGTGGTGCTTGAGGAGCATGGTCAGCTGGCAGAGCCTGTGTCTGCCGAGGATAACAATGTAACAGTTATCTTCTCTTCTATAGAAAAGAAGCTATTGTTTCTTAATTAGAACATCCACCAAGAACTCAGACTTCTGATGCATCTGCAAATGTTGACAGTTCAGAATTACTTTTCTTTTTATCTAGTGTGCTTCCTCATCTGCACCTTACTGCCAGAGTGAGAGTCAGTTGCAAGCACACGTTGTGATGTTTGCAGCAGGTTTGGTGCATGGCCTGCAACAGACTTATTGAATCATATTATTGGGTGTTGACATATTGCTGTTAAAACATGCTCAGCTGCGATGAGCTTTGCTCATAAAAGATTCCACATACCATAGCGTAAAAGACAAGTGTGCACTTAGAGACAAGAAAGTGACTAGTTCTGAGTATATCTGGCTTACTAAGACAACCTGAGAAATCAATACGAAATATGTCTTTAAGATTAACTCATTACTTTAAGCCTTTCCACACAGATAACTTGCTAAAAAAAGGAACTAATTTTGCTTTATTTTCAGGAGGTTCACCTTCCTCTCCTACCTCCCTTTTTCCTTTTAAACTCAGATCTTTCTAAAACTGTGCCTGCACATTCAGGACTCGTATTGCCTTGTTTAAGAATTATTGCTGTTATACCCTACTCCATCTCAAACAAGTTGTAGAATTACACTTAAAAACAAGTTTACTTCTCTACAGCCAAGCCTTATCACTTATATTTGGAATGGGTGAATCACTCAACAACCACACGTCCTACACAACACCTTTAAATTGCTGTGCATACAGTTTAATATGTGGAAATGTGTCATGCAGCTGCTTCAAGCACATGCATCTGGTTAGAAAAACTAAGGCATTACAATCAAGGGGATTTCTGCTGCAAAAAAAAAATAGTCCTGACAGTGGCTTTTCAAAGTGTTCTAAAAGGCCTCCCGTTGTTCTGTGAGGAACTTTTGCTGCTGTGATCATATTTCTGTATTCTGGTTAAATTTACGCGTTTCATTTTCATGTCATTGGGTTGTTTGTGCTGCTACTTGCCTTTATTTTATTAGAAGTAATATCCTGGACTGTCTTTTCCCTTTCTACAACTGGCTGATACTTTCATTCATTAAAAACATGTACCATCCTGTTCAGTGGTTAGAGCAAGTAAAGGCGCTTTTTCATTTCTCTGTGTCTTTGCAGAGTAGTGTGTAGGTTAACAGTAAGATCCCTGTTAGGTCACACTCGGTTTAATTACAGCTCTTAGGAGTTTCAGAAAATTAGTTCTTTTTGTTTGGTATATATATTTTTCCCATTATATTGTAGCAGAAAATAGCACAAGATTGGCTCAGGCTTTGATGTTTTAGGGCCAACGCTGGATTTGTAACGAATTTTGGCATGGGCAGGACCACGCTGCAATAGCTAGCTTAATATTTTGTAATTTTGTGTTTAAGTAAGTTTAAATGGGTGCCCCATATTTATGTGATGCAGGTGTAGCAGACAGATGGAAAGAGCTGCATGCAAAGGCCATCCAACCACAGCAGGTGCACACATCCTTACAGGTACTGCAGGTGGCTATTTCCCGGAGATGCTCAGGTTCGTTCAGGGTGCTGACTCACACTTGTCCAGACTTTTCTTTGCTCCCTAGGAGTAGATAGGAAGAGTACCCAGGAAAGAGCTGATAGGTGCTGCATGTAGATCGCCAGCTGGCATCAGACAGCCTGTGCAGCCTACCTTTAGCAGCCTTTTTCTCCCCTGAAACTACATGGAAACCAGATGGATGAGTTGTTCAGCCATCAGACATGTCCTGCGGGCCCTCTCCTTGAGCAGCTGGGAGTGTGCCAGTGGGAGGCTGGAGACCACAGCAGGCTGCTGTTGAACAAATCATCCACCTCTCACCCCTCCTCCAGATTGTCTTTGCTAACGCAGTGCTGCTGAATGGATACTTAGAATGGCTGGTAAAAAAATGCCTCTGAAAAGAGAATACGATGAGTGTATCTAGACTAGAAGGCTATAGCATAATTTAAGAAATGTATCTTAAGCTACTTAAACCTAGTTTGTCAAGCTTACAGATAAAAGTTTGCAGCACAAATCTGATTGATTTTAATGCTTTCTCTAGGGTGATCTTCATAGAAACCACTAAAGACTTCAAAGAACTCATTTTTAGGCAAAATAAGTGAAATAAGTTGTTCTGATAAAATGGATCCTTGTTCAGTTGGAGTCCAGCTTCAAGCTACCAATGAATGTCATAAGACCTATTATACCCGTCACACTGGCTTCAAGACTAAGGAAGATATATCTTCATTTGATCTACTGTTGCTTCAGCTTAGGACTGGGATGACCCTTTCAGAAAACGACACTATCTGCTTTCATCATGCAAAAATTTACATTGAAAGATTTGAAGACTTACAAAAGTCATGTTGTGATCCCTTTAATATGCACAGAAAACTGTCAAAGAAAAACTTGCGTGCAATTGACCTGCATGACGCAACTTTTCTAACTGCCAAGTTTGGAAGACAGTTTGTACCTGGTTGGAAGCTTTGTCCCAAATGTATGCAGGTAATAAATGGCAGTGTGGATGTCGAAGCTGAAGAACGCCAAAGAAGAAAGCTTGATTCGGACGTATGTATATGGATCAGTTGTCCCACCCCCTCTAAGTTCTGCAGACTGATGGACCTGGGCTCCATACAAGTCCTGTATAAACGAACTAAGTTTTTTAGTAGAAATACAGAAAGGTGTAGATTTTTGCTGCATGGGAGTTTACTGTATTTGAACCTTTATTTGGAGGAGCATTCCATGAAATGAGTGCATACACACATTCCACTTTTTTACTTTAAAAATCCTCTTCCCTAATTAAATATTAGGGACTTTATAATTAAAGTAACTGTGTGCATTAGGGTGACGTACACCTCAGATTATGTAAACACCAGGCGGCTGCTATTGTTTTAAGCTGTTTGTCAAGCCTTGTGAAAAGCAAGCTCCTGTTTAAATACTGCAATGATTGTTTCTAGGAGCACTGAGATAAACTTCTGGGTTAATCTCCTCAGTTTTAAGAGAATCTACTGTGTCGAGCAGTTCATTACCAAGTGAACCTGCATGGAAGTGAATCAAGTGCACGCTGTTGTGGTGTCTGAGCTGCCCCTGTTCAGGGGCAATAACAAACTGGTGTGGGAGGATGGTGCTTTAAGTGCTGAGTTCAGAATACAGTTTGTACGCTTCTGGGTGCTTTGTTTGAAGTGCGCAGGTAATCAATAGAACCAAGTGGAAAACCAAGTCAACAGGAGCTCATCCACACATGCTCTAGAGCAAAACAGAATGGCATTCAAGGAGCAGTCGCCCCTCAGCCCAGATGCAGCCACTCAACTGTATTTTACAGCTGCATAACGGGTGACATTTGAAAATGCTGATTAAAACTGCTGCTATAAGGCTTGTATTACTGACTTGTGGGACTAGTAGAGTTCTCTAATGTAACACTTAAGAAGACTTAAGTCTTCTCCTGAGAAATACAGTGCTCAGAGTTGGGGTCAGCATACCTAAGTCATTACAGTGTCCTGGCTTGACTGGGTATTTCCTTAAGAATTTAGATACATATTCAAAATGAAGTGAGATTTTCTGTCTCTGTTCAGGGGCGTACAGCTAAGGCTTTGAAGTCTCTGCAGTTTACTAACCCAGGACGACAGACTGAATTCACTCCTGAGACCAGTAAGAGGGAAAAAAGAAGGCTGCAAACAAAAAATCCATCATTTAACTCTGACAGGTGAGCACCTTCCTGTAGTTACTTTTTCATTAGTTTTCACTTCAAAATTAAAAAAACCTTTACGGTCAGTAAAGTAGCACTAACACATTTCAAACAATGAAAATACAAACCAAGCTTCTGGTAAGGTGTGACAATACTACATAGATAATAAATGAAGCTGTTAATTTATGCATCAAAATTTGATCATAGGTCAAACTTGAATAGAGTAAGATCAAGTAGAGTACACTTAAAATATTGGAGTTGTCATATTTCAATTAACTTAGTAATTACACTTCAGAAACAAATGTGTGCATGTTAAATCCTTACATATTCTAAAAGGATTAGTGTCCAGGTTGGATGACACTGGATAACAAATGTCAACTTTCTAATTAGACGTACTTTAAAATCAGTTTTTGTGCAGAGTGAAAGGCTTATGCAACTGAGTTTTGTCTATCATTTTCTACTAAAAGTTTGGACCAATTCAGTCTCCCTGAATTTAACCTTACAGGAAAAAAAAATTGACTCAGTGCTACTTACCATATGCCTGTACCATCCACCTCCATTTGTTTCTTCTAGTTCATTCATTCATAAGCTGCATCTAGGGAAATTTTGATGAGATTAGGAAAATGTTTTGAATTAAGTGTGTGGTCAGGCATTGGATCAAACAGCGTCTGGAGTCTCTGACCTTAGAGCTGTTGGGAGCTCAACTAGATGTGGCCCTAAGCAACTTTATCTAAGTTGACTTGGTTTTGAACAGAGGGTCAGACGACAAATTCCAGAGGATGTTTCTAAACAGAGTGGTTTTGTGATTCTGCAGTTTAACAGAACTGATTGGGATATGAATAGTGATTAAAGCATAAAAATTACTTATAAATTAGAACATGCACACATTGAATTATTCCAAATAACTTTGAATTATAGCTACAAGCTACAAATGTAATTTAAGGAAGACTTTCACATCACCTGAAAGGTAACAAAGTTTACATTGTAAATATTCCAAAGTGGTTGAATAAATGTTTAACCTATTGAAATAAAAAGTTCCTGGTCCTGAAATTAGTTTAAAAGCACTATAATGACAATACAATGTAAAGCTGGCAAATGTTGTTGAGTACAGTAACATGTATACACTTAAATTAATGCAGTGGTAAAATGAACATCTTCAAAAAAAGCAAAGCTCTGTCCACAGCTATTAGCTGCTTGGTATTAAAATAAGGAAAAAACTTGTTTTTCATCATACAGGCAAGTTATACCAGCCAAGAGTAAAGTCTACGATAGCCAGGGACTACTTCTTTACAGTGGGATGGACCTCTGTGACTGTCTTGATGAAGATTGCCTGGGATGTTTCTATGCTTGCCCCAAGTGTGGCTCCAACAAATGTGGCACCGAATGTCGCTGTGACCGCAAATGGCTTTATGAGCAAATTGAGATAGAAGGAGGAGAAATCATTCGTAATAAGCACGTTGGTTAGTGCATATGCTCTTTTTTTTTTTTTTTTTTTAGATGTATGTTCCACTCTTAAACAACTTTTATCATTTAGTTGTTCAATGAAAACCATTGTAGTTAATTGTGAATTGTCATAAATGTGCTTCCACGTTCCATCTCAGTATGATTAAGGAAATACTCTTAATCGTACTACTTGTCACACTTCATTCCACGTTGTACTGTCTTGTTAATGACTTAAGTTTTGCACTGTAATGAAGTGTAAGGTGCTAAATTTCCACGTGGCATACCATTGTCCACTCACAATCATTTCACATATGCTTTGTTGAGTGTACCGTCTCCCTGTATCCCTCATTTTTTAGTTGCATGGTTTTGAATTACTGTATGTGAAACGCTTTTGTATTGTTATTTATGAAGCTACGTCCAGTATTAATAAAGATTTCTCCAGTACTAACAGTGAATGCTACATCTTCTAGAAATTATCACAGCTACCTCTGATAAATTCAATCCTTTTCACTTAGCTTTACTCAAAGGTATTTAGGAGTACGGATCCCTTTCGAGTTACTGGGATTTGGGATCCAGTTATCCTTAAGAATTCAAAAGTCTCACTGTTAAGTGTTATTAAACTGTCAAAATGCTGAAAAAGATATAAAAGTATTTCATTGTGGTAGCGTTTGGTTACTTTCTTGTAACAACTGAAATAATTTTGTTGTATTTCTTATTGGTCTGTAATTGGACTGATACTTCACAGCCCTCTCCCCTTTCTTTCTTTTTGCTTGTTTTTAAGGTAAAGGTTTACATGCAGCTGAAATGAATTCAACCTGTCTGTTCCCAAACTAAGAATATCCAGACTGCTACAAAAATCAGTTGAACTGAAATTTTTGGTTGATAAAATATTTCTCCTCAGCATGTTTAAATTTTGCTGAATTACAAGATTTATGGAAATAAGAATTTGTAATTGAAATATTAGTTAATATTTAATGTGTTATTCTCTGGTATTTTTGTGCTGTGTTAAAAGTACATTTTCTGCTTCTATGACAGACTTGGAAGATCTGTATGTTTGTTAAATCACATTTATTCAAGAATACTGTTAACTATTACTTTCTGAAACTTTTTTGTGATAACTTTGTATAATCTTGCTATTTGTTCAGAGTATTTATATTTAAATTTCTTGAAGGTTGCCACTGTTAAAATCCAGTTATGCTTTGTGTTGTACTGACATCTGCTGGTCCTAGCCAGGCATAAGCATGGATTTACTCTACCTTGTTGCTGTTAGATCCACTTAGAAAATAAACGGTCTTTCTTTTGTTCAAGCAGAACATCAGCTGTTCTTCCAAAACCATGCATGCCTTGTTGACTTGGACTTCCAGCCACTTCTGTTACGAAAAGCATCACGCACAATTCTTTAAACTCTTTTCCAGGTAGCAACACCACCAGTGAGTAATAGCAGTGGCTTCCCTTTAATGCAACTGGCATTTAACTTTCTTGACTACTGAACACACTTATCCTAACACAGCAGTTATGTTTTGTGTGCTTGATCCATATTTGGAACTGTTACAGCTCTTAAGCAACGTTTTGTATTAGATGAAAACACAAACATATACCTTTGTGAAAGGGAACCAGGGAGAAAGCTGGCTCAAACTTCTAAATTTGGGCTTTTGTTTTTGTTTTGTTTTATTAGAGTTTGTTGGGTTTTTTGTTTATTAAATCAGGCAGTCAGCAGTACACATTCTTAAAAACTTAACAAGCTTCTAACTGTCTGTTGAATGTAACTTACTATCATGTTCACAGTTAAGACTTTGAGTTTGGTGACTATTAAAGCGTTTCTCTTCAATGGAATTCAAGTCCACCAAGAGCTTAAATTGTCCAGAGCCTCCCATTATTAGAATGGTATTTCTGCATCTCTATATCTCTCCAGTAAGTTAACATATTCAGTATCTTATTTTACACTAATAATGGTGACTTTTCCCCGTATAAATTGTTCAGATAGTTTTCTAACAGAAAATGCAGGGCTGCTTTTTAACCAAGAACCTGTGATAAGTACTGAGTACTGTTATATGTGCAGAAGCTAAATGAGGCATTGTTTTTTCCTGTTCAACAAGTTTTCTTGATGCTGGTTGTTCGGTTGCCTTACTTACTTATGACCCTCTATTTGGGAGTATTTCCTTAGCATGCCTTGTATGTAGAGCATTATTCATTTGAATGCTCTTTTTCTATACACTACCATGGCCTCCTGCTCTCTTCATCTGTTAAAGGACACATTGTTCCAAGTCAGATTTTACCATCCTGCTGGATTTATAAGCTTAACAACTACGAATTTTTCTGTATAACCATGCAGGAAAAAGTCAAACACCTCAAAAACTAATCCCGTCAGTGTAATCACAAGTTATTTTATTGTGATCTAAAAATAATGTTCTCAGTAGTTTTCCATCTTTCAGAACTACAACTGAGCCTATTAAACAGTATATTCTATTGAATATAGCCAAAAGAAATAACTCTCCATAAAAGGCACAGTTCATAAATCAGCTGTAACCTCTCGATTCTGTATGCATTTAAGAGAGAGGCCAATAATGCCCTAGTTACTGTTAATTTATTGCAAATATCACAAGGCAGAAGTTTTAATGCCTAGACAAACTTTACCTATTCAAAAAAACGGAAGTTTGTGGCAACAAGATGTGTTTTAAGAATAACACATCTCACATGGACTAATTTTATTACACAGGGGATCCAGATTTGTGATCTCTTAAGTACAGTGTTAAATACTGTTTCGGTTTCATAGAATCATAAAAACATTACGGTTGGAAGAGACCACGAAAATCACCAAGTCCAACTGTCAAACCATCCTTATCATGCCCACTAACCAGTGCCACATGAGGGACGGTGTCTCGCTCCAATTTATAGGAGGGAGAGGAGGTTCTTTGAAATATGTATGCCCAGCGTGAGATTAAGAAACAACGGTTCAAATGTTGGTCCGACCAGTTTATTACAAATGTTAATAAGGGAGATGGGGAAAGGGGAGGACGGACACTATTAAGGATTGGGGTGATGGGGAAGGGAAGGCGAGCGATAGAAAAGATAGAAAGAGGCAAGAATTGCGTAAAGCAGGGATAGTCACCACCAGGATCCAGCAGCAGTCCCGTTACACGATGTTCCGACGGTCTGAGGCCGAAGGGCAGGAGCAGCGGGGCCGGTCTTGGGCAACGAGAGGGTGCAGGTCAGGGAGGAAGCAGCAGGTCTCAGGTAGCAGGCCCAGGGAAGTCCGTCAGCAAACGGTCTGTAGAGAAGAATCTGAAGGCAGGAAGCTCGTGTCGTGGTGAGAGATCAGTCTCCACGTTGTGGTGAAGGATCAGATGGCAGAGAACCCCTCAAGTCTGTCGTGGTGAGAGATAAGCCTCTACCTCGCCGTGGTTGTTGGACCCTCTTTTATCCTCCATTTTCTCCTGCCTACATGACATTCCTGGGTGCTTGAGCAAGAGTCCTGGGCATACCTCCTGAGATGGCCATCTTCCTCAAGATAAGTCCACACAAAAGACCGTTTCCCAGCCATTAGCAGCAGCTTATCTTCTCTCTCGTTGCCCCTGGCCTTGTCCATCTGTGCTCCTTAGAGGATTTCACAATCCTTAGCCAGGACCTGTCCATCAAAGGACAAAAGATTTCTCTGCCTTTGCCCAGGACTTGCCTGGACTTGTTCCTCAGCAAACTTTGAGTCAAATGATATAAAAGAATAATCTCTTACAGACGGTGACTCCACCACCTACCTGGCAGTCTGTGCCAGTGCCTCACCACTCTCTCAGAGAAGAAATTCTTCCTAATATCCAACCTGAACCTCCCCTTGCACAACTTAAGGCCATTCCCTCTCATCTGATTGCTGATATTTGGGAGAAGAGGCTGACCTCTGCCTCACCACAACCTCCTTTCAGAGAGTTGTACAGAGCCATAAGATCTCTGCTGAGCCTCCTCCAGACTGAACAATCCCAGTTCCCTCAGCCGCTCCTCATAACACTTGTGCTCCAGACCCTTCCACTGCCCTTCTCTGAACACACTCCAGGGCCTCAATGTCTTTCTTGTCGTGAGGGGTCCAACACTGAACACAATACTGGAGGTATGGCCTCACCAGAGCTGAGTACAGAGAGGTGATCACTTCCCTGCTCCTGCTGGCTGCCTGCAGCATTTCTGATACAAGCCAGGATGCCATCGGCCTTCTTAGCCACCTGGGCACACTGCTGGCTCATGATCAGCCCAGTGTCAACCAACATCCCCAGGTCCTTTTCCTCCATGCAGCATTCCAGACAATGCCCCAAGCCTGTAGTGTTGCCTGGGGTTGTTGTAGCCAAAATGCAGGACCCAGCACCTGGTCTTGTTCAAGGTCAGTTGGCCTCAGCTCATCAATCCAGCATCAATCTTTCACACAGAGCAAAATTCACATCCAATTTAGAACATGATCAAAAAGTGAGCATCTTCTATAAAGTCAGTGAGTTCTCCTGCGGATTTAGTGAAAATTACTACAGGTCCTTGAAGCCATACCTGAAATGGAAAGTGCTCTTTTTTTTCCCCTAAGAGAGACATGCCCTAGGATGCTTCCTGTTAAAGACTCAGACAAGCAGTGCGTAGAGTATACTTAGGTAACTAGCTCAGAGATTATGCTGTAATAACATTTTCAGTACCCATGCCACTAAGAGACATATATCTTTGGGAAAGGCTGTGAAGGGAAAATGAATGCTGCAAACTAAGAACAGAAAAGTGCTCTCTGACCTTGCTATTTCATTGAGCAGATTTTGTGTAACACCCGTCTGTTGTGAGCTGCCCAGTTCACTCCTGGTAGGGGTCCTGCTCTAGAAGAGCAGCTTTTCAGTCAGAAGCTCCTCGTATCCAGCAGAGGGCATCAGCTCACTGCAAACCTGACCATCAGCTTCTGGTGCGCTTGAGAGCTGCAGCGGCTGAGGTTGGGGCAAAGATTCCCAGACAGATTCAAGGCTTAGGTCCAAGGCATGTCAGGCACCACCATGACCGTGAGGCTGAGATACAGCAGACTGAAGTACAAGATTAGCACTTACTTTTAAATATGTTTTCTTTTTGGTCTTTATAAAAGCTTCTCCCCCTGCCCTATATATGTTGCTTACTATTAGTTTGTTAAGTGGAGAACAACACAACTCTACAGTTACTTTTACAATTTAGTATTCACTACAAAGGATCAAAACATGTTCTCCGGAGTCCAGCCCACATAGAGAAGAAATAAGCATCATAATTTGGTGTATATATATAAGGGCTCTACATAGCAATTTGAGTAACGCAGCTACTGTGCTTAAAGGTAGAAAATCAGGTTTTACAGGTCTTTGATAATGTAACAAATTTCCTAAATTAAGTATTTTTTTGTTCTAGCACATTATTACTGTGGACCTGAGAGTCCAGACATATTCAAGAGAATGAATTTTCTCCCCACAAAATAACATCAGCGCAAGCAAAGCTCCAAGTTGCACTTTTCCTTATGTTTTATAACATCTAATGGCTCTGGCAGATGACTCTCCTGGGAGTTTCCCATCACCGGGGCTGCATCCTACCAGCTGACTTCAGTGCTGCTTTAACCCTTCTCCTGACACCCAGCTCTTTGTAATGGTTACCTTATTAATCAATGATGATATTTCAGTTTAGTTCTCAGTTATTACCTTTGTGCCACTTCCGGGGAGTTTCAGAGAGCTCAGTCTCTACAGAAGAGAACATTAGAGTTATCAGTCAGTTAAATGCACTTATGTGGTGTTCCACACATCAAGTCAGGCTCCTAAGTTGTACAAGGTGCTCAGACCTTCACCAAGGGACTCCCAGCTCTCACTACGCTGTTCTGTCAGCCTGTGTGTCTGTATATTTCTCTGGCAATAGCAAGTTGTTCTGGTCATAACAAACTAGCTGGGTACAAAGCACAGTGGAATTAATTAATACTAACAAAAGTTGGTTATGTCTGCAGGCAACCCCAAAAATCCATTTTTCACCAAGGGAGGTTTTGTTCCGACTGTTGTGTTTCAGTTCTGGTTTTGCTTTTATAAAAAAATTAAAGTAAAACAGGTATAATTTATCCAGCCTCATCTATGCCAGCCACCTCTGGTTTATGACTCCCTGTGTTAATTTCTTGCCTGTGAACTGCTGACTCTCTGAACTAACACTGGGCTGGATCTTTTTTGGAGCAAATGAGAATGCAGGGCTGCTGACAAAGGAAATCCATCAAAAGAATTGCTGCAGAAGATGTCAGCAGCTTCTCCTACTCTGTGTGTGTGTGAACTGCAGCATGCTGGGTGCCGCCAGGTACCTCTCCCGGCATGGAGCCATGCACTGAGCCCCAGCTCTCCTTGCATGCAGTGTGACCACCAGGCTGGCTGGAGCTCAGCTCTCAGAAACATCAGATGCAAATTATGAGGTATAAGCTGCCACCAGAGTAGATTCTCTTAGATCCTCCTGAGAGCAGTTAAGAAGGAAGACGCAAAGACGCTTTTCTATAGCTGTGCTCTACAGAGTACAACTGAAGGAAACCTGTGTTTCATTGACTTATATTGACCCTAGCAATTATTTGATGGTGAGCAGTAAGATTTGAAATTATCTTTCTGCATCTTCTGTTTCCATGTGATCTGAAAGGCCCATTTATCACACAATTACAGCTGGTTGCAGATACGATATTTTGTAACTGCCATGTGCAACAGCCAGCTCTCCTGAAGGGCTGGGGCTGAGGTCCTTTCCCTCTTACATCCTTCCTCTTCTCCAACTCTGCTCATGTCACAACTGGATTTCTGTTGAGTTGAACTGAAACCCCTTCCTTGCCCACCAACCAGCACAAGTTGATGATGCTTTTCACGTGTAAGAAATTGATACTGACATTTCAATTTTGCTATATTTTTCTCTTTTTTTGATAGTGTTACAGAGAATATTTATGTTTGAATAAAAAACAAATAAAGCATGTCAAGAGTACGCATCAGAGAATGGCAAATTGTTTTTTTTTTTTTTCAATTACCATTCTATTTCAAAGCGGGCAATGCAATTAAAGTATAATTACTAGAAAGACAAAGCCAAGGTTATCATCAGAAGTGGTTGCCCTTTCATCTTTGAGTCCTGTCTTACTGAATAAAATATTCCTGTGGGGCAGCTTACTCTGTACATCAACAGGTATCAGAAGCAACTGTTTGGCACTGCTAGTAGAGTGGCTACACGTACATTAAGCTACGCTTCATGATGGAGGACAAATACAGGTGGCTCCCTACAACCAGATGTAGCCATCAGAACCAACCACAGTGGTGTTGTGATGAGAGAGAGGTTTGCAAAACTTTGGCTTTCCTTTCGCAGAGTTGATTCAGAGGGAAAGAAATGTGGTGCTGCTGGGCCCAGCCAACAGCAGGGTTTTCCTGACAGAGGCAGGCAGCAGCAAGAGTCAAGCTGAGCCAACTGCGGGGAGCTAAAAATGATTTTCACACGACATAAGTATCCATCATTAACTAGCATGAAGCTTTAATTAGCACTGCCCTTTGTCAGTCCCAGTGTCATTGCTGGCGCCTACAACACCACAGGGCCTGCTGTTATCCTGCTGGCCACAGAGGAGGCTAATATGGCCAACAGGAGAGCTGATCACAGCCTGAGGGATGGCAACAGGGTGAGGCTGCTCCAAGCCATGTGCTCAGGCTCTTAAGGCCAGTGGCAATCTGCCTGGTGCAGGACCAGCCCTGGGAGCCGGGTGGTGTACTGCATCACAGCCACACGGGAAGGGATGGTCCCTGCAGGACAGACAGGATGAGCAGCCAAGCTACAGCCTTCCCTCATCCCCTGGAGATATGTGCTTATCTCAGTAATTGGATGGATGGTAGATAAATAAAAAAATGAAGCATCTCATTTAACTACGTTGCTGTTGCTGGAGTCCTTTGTCCGTAGTGCAGGCAGAAAAAACTTCAGGATTGATCCAGAGCGCACAGACCCATTTTCTATTAAAGTGTATTAATGCCAGGTTCTGTGCAATTAGTGAAAAGTCAATTCCCATTACTAGTTAACAGTATTGAGTATCTGCTTTCCTTAATAAAAAGCCATGTCCAGCATAAAGACCATAAATCGATAAGCAGCCACTTTTTAAATCTATTCCATCTCCTCCAAAAACACGGAGAGAGCACTGCAGCTTCAAAGGCAAAATAGATCTAGGGAAAGAAAGCCCTGCCCTCTGGAGGAAGCCTATGCATCCTGGTTTCTTACCTCCTCCTGAACAGTGCTGTGGCTTCTGCTGCGACTCAGCTCTGCAGAAGCGCTTTGCTCAGTTTGGAGAGCGGGGCTCAGCTGAGAGCAGGGCCATGGCCATGGCGGGGTGGATGACTAGAGAGCACAGAATAACCAGGAGCTCTTCTCTTTCCTGTCATCACTACCATCATTTCCCAGGTCCTTCTGCAAGCCGACAGCTTCCTGTAATGGCCTGGGGCGGAGGGCTCTTGGCCAGGCTGGTTTCTCCATCTCAGTGCTGGCATTCACTTGTGGCTGTGGATCTTCAGAAACTTAAAGGCTTCTGCTGAGATGAAAGTAAAAGGTCTCTCATTGTTGTCAGTAGCTTTTTATTTGTTAACTTTCTATGTGCAGAACCAGTGGAGAAAGGGAAGAACCACGTAGCAGGAGAGATTAAACACAGATAAGGAGCATTTATTTTCTTTCTTGACAGAGAAGTGAGGAAATGAAGACGTTTTGCCTGTTTTAATGATCATTTGCCACACATCTGAGCAGCTCAGTTCTGCGTGCATGCAGATGAATTCGGACACAGACAATAATGTTTGTAGAAACTTGATCTTTATACACATGTGGATGGTAGTTTCTCCCCAAAGAATTAAATTTTGACATAGCCAAGGGACAGAAATCATATCAGATGACTTAATTACATTATTATGACTAACAGTTCAAGTTACAAAACTGACTAGTGACACTGGAGGCAAACCGCAGGCTATCTAGTAGGTAAACACTTCTTTTAAATTGTTGACTGAATCTGAATAATGAATAAATCTGAGGAAATTGCAACCTGCTTGTAGAAGTTCCATAAAAGAAAAACGAGCTAAACTCTTATGGTGAATTATTAATGTTGGTATATTTGCTTTGCTCCAGTTATTTGTAACCTAGGAAATGTGAGTTGCATGTGTACGTCATTTTAATACTAATCCAGTTCTCAGCTCAGATCTAACATAATGAGAGAGACCCGAGTCTCCATTTTCAGAGTACTTTTAACACAAGTGAAATCAGAGCACCTGATCTCTACCTCAAGGCCAAGGACCATGTGTGACAGTAGTACCCAAGGCCGCTGCCCACAGCAACATGGCGCCCCAAGGAGCGTGTGGTCACCTCCAAGCTCACACATGCTGTGATCATGCCTGGAGTGCTCCTGGTCACTGTCAGCTGAAAGGGGATAAACGTTAAACCGCTGCCAGGCCTGAACCAGAACCGGAGCTCCCGTCCTTGCTGGGACACCACTGCAGAAGGTGGTGTGTTACACAACCTTGCTTCTTCCCGTTCACAGCACTTCTTTATTATCCATAAATACAAATTTCCATTCCATCTTTTTACCCTATCTATAAATACCTTCAGTTACACCAAGTGCAGGAATAAAGTTCTATTAAAGGGAATTGAGAATTGCAGCTATATTTTTAGATCTGAGCTTTTTGAACTTTTTGCTAATTTTGTTCCAGTGTTTCCCAGAAACACGGAGATTTCAGTACTTGCAGCTGGTAAGGGTGTGACACGCTGGGTGCCGAGGCCCTACATTTATAGCCCTGCACAAACATAGGCCCACCATTGCTGTTCTGGTTTTGCTTTTCAGGGAGTCTCAGACTGAAGGGGCCATCTCCAGGGCTGAGAAAGTTGTCTGGAGCTTCATAGACGCATGAACACATTTTCCTGGGAAGATCATGGATCTTATCTGCCTGGAAGAGATGCTAAGGCACATGGAAGATGAGGTTATCTGAGACAGCCAGCACAGCTTCATCAACAGCAGATCGTGCCTGACCAATCTGGTGGACAGCATCAGTGGACAAAGGAAGGACAACTGATGTCATCTACTTGAACTTGCACAAGGCCTTTGACATCCTTATCTCCAAATTGGAGAGGAATAGATTTGAAGGATGGGCTATTCAGTGGATAAAGAATTGGTTGGATAGTTGTAGCCAGAGAATTGATGACAATGGTTCTATATCCAGGTGGAGCTGGTCACAAGTGGTGTCCTCAGGGGTCTATCTCAGGATCGGTATACTTCAACATCTTTATCAACAACATAAACAGTGGGATTGAGTGTACCCTCAGCAAGTTTACTGATGACACTAAGCTGAGTGGCACAGTTGACACAGTAGAAGAAAGGGATGGCATCCAGAGGGACCTGGACAGGCTTGCAAAGTGGGCATATGAGAATCTAATGAGGTTCAACAAAGCCAAGTGCAAGGTATTGCACTTGGGTTGAGGCAATCCTAGAGCTGAGTACAGTCTGTGAGAAGAAGTCCTTGAGAGCAGCCCTGCAGAGAAGGACTTGGGGGTCTTGATGGACAGAAAGCTGGAGGTGAGCCAGAGGTATGCTCTTATAGCTCAGAAGGTCAACAATATCCTGGGCTGCATCAAAAGGGCAGAGGCCAGGAGGAAAAGAGAAGGGATTGTCCCCCTCTGCTCTCATGAAGCCACATCTGGAGTACTGTGCCCAGGCCTGAGGCATCCAGTATGGGAAGGATGCACAGCTGCTGGATCAGGTTGAGAGGAGGGCCATGAAGATGATCAAAGGGCTGGAGAACCTCTCCTATGAAGATAAGTTGAGGGATTTGGGCTTGTTCAGCTTGGAGAAGGGAAGGCTCTTAGGAGACCTCATTGCAGTCTTCCAGAACTTGAAGGAACTTACAAGCAGGAGGGGGACCAACTTTTTACATGGTCTGAGAATGACAGGACAAGGGGGAATGGCTGTGAACTAAAAGAGGGGGGATTTAGGTTAGATGTTGGGAGGAAACTCTTTCCTCAGAGGGTGGTCAGTCACTGGCACAGGCTACCCAGAGAGGCTGTGGATGCCCCATCCCTTGAGGCAGTTGAGGCCAGGCTGGATAGGGCCCTGGGCAGACTGATCCAGTGGATGGCAACCCTGCACACAGCAGGGGGTTGCAACAAGATGATCTTTAAAGTCCCCTCCAACCTTAACCATCCTATGATTCTATGACTTTGCAGGTCTGTTTTTTGTGTTATTTTATTTTATTTTATTGTATTTTATTTTATTTATTTTATTTTAACATGTGAGACAGAAATCTGCATTGACTTAAGACTTTCTGTACTGGAAGTAATTTTTCAAAATGTGGTGCTTACTGTGTTCACTGTTTCTATCAGTGCAATAAAAATGCTCCTCAATGTGGGCCCCATGACTAGAGATTAGAATTTGCAGTTCTAACTGAAAGTTCTCAGCTATACCGTGCTAATGTGTCAGATGTTGTATACCCACCATGACTAATAGTGGTATGAGAATGAAACATTACTCATCTAGTCCAAAATCTACTCTGCCTGGGACATGTATGGCAGAAACAATAGCAGGAGCTGGCTCTTTTTTGGGGGCTTGTTCCAGGCTTGTGCCAAGTCCCCTGGAAGGATCAACTACAAATGTGTGAAAAGAATGTGTCAGGCAAAATTCAGGTCCAAGTTTCATACTGTGAAAGGCTAGTGACTCTGGTGGGGTTCAATCCAAATAAAAATGTCTTTTCTATTAATACAAAGGGTACAGTACCAGAAGAGAGGTCATTGCAGAGATTGGTCCCACATCTTCCTCATTTAGAAGGCTGGCATGGTTATACAGCTCATCTTGGGGTGGATCTGGCTCTCAAACTGAGCTCATATTGCTGAGCTGCTCTGCACAGAGGCCAAGAAGATGCTGGTTTCTGAAAGGCTGAGAAGTTTCACCTCTTCTTATTTCCTGACTATGTATTCCCCAGAGGCTTCTTAACAGAACAGCACAGCCCAGCATCAAAAATTAAAAGTAAAAAAGGAAGGGGGGAGAGGAGGCATGAGAATAACGAGACATACCTTCTGCAGTCCTGGCTGTATATTCCCTCTGTGTCCCACTGACGGTGTCATGTGGAAGGGAAATTGTTCTATCAGTGACTGTGTTAGATTCATGACCCCACCACAACCTTGAATTGGCCTTTAGTTGTCGCTGATGGGAACTGAAGAACAGCTCCTGTCGACATGATTGCTGCTCTCCAATGAATCAGAACACGCAGGGCACAGAGCAGCACATTAAACTAGCAACAGAAATATATCACTGTACTTTTATATAGATGTATTGCTTTTGCCCAGGCATATAAATGATTGGGCTATCCACTTATTTTTTTTCCAAGGACTATAAATTAAAAATAAGCTAAGGGTTTTGAAATTATGTTCTCTTTCTCACCCTCTTTTTTTTTTTCCTTCCCCTTCTCTCTCTCTCTCCCTCTTTTTTTTTTTTTTTTTTTTTTTTTTTTTTTTTTTTTTTTTTTTTTAAGCTGGGTAGCTATTTTAGGTCCACAGTAAAACATTTTAAAGGTAATCTTACAGCCTGTGTCTATTTGAGCAGCCTTTTTTTTCTGAAAGAAATCTACTACTGCTGTTCTAGCCCAGGTAATTCAACACTTTGGGTTATTGCAATAACTGTATGCATCCCTGTGCTTCTTTTGCAGCTAACGAATGCTTACCAGGCTGTATTTTTTAATATACCATCATAAGTATATTAAAAGGCAAAATCTAAGTGTATCACATGTTGTTTTTTTACACAAATATTTCCTGAACTAGGATTATTTCAATACACATTAACCAGAGGCCACTCTGACTTGAAAATTCATTTGATGTACGGCTGCATAATTTAATGTAGTGCCTCCAAAATTTAAAAATTTCACTATTAAACTGCTTTTAATTTTTGTAACATTCTCTGCTTGTTGATCAAATTATCTTTAAAATCACCACTTAATTCAGAGGTGATGTCACCAAACTTGCCTTATAATACATGCAGGAAATTGTGATATGTTTTGCCAATTTGACATTTCCAGCTCTTGGTGTACAGTTCATACCAAGTTAGCAGCCAGATGCAGAAAGAATAAGCAAGCTGTTTCCCTTGCAATCTTTTCACTTCTCATTTTTTGGTGGGACAAAATGCAGAACAAAAATCATCAGTCCATTTCTTTATGGTATGAGGCTGAGGCTCTATCACAGTTTTTGTTCCAATGGGAAGAAAGCTGCCCTGAAGATCAGCTCTGGAAACTCTTGCAAATGCAAGCAGCCCCTTGTCTTGGAGAGTTGAACAACTGACTTGCATGAGGTAAAGTTTTTCTGCACGTATCTGTGGGACTGAGCCTGCCAGATCACCTACTGCTCATTTTCTGAACATGCCATAGCCATAACTTCTTACCACTCACTTTTCTTGGAGTAGCTGCTGAAGTTCAGCTTTAGCTGTGTCTCTGTCTACTGGACTGAGTGAATTTGTGATCCACCAACATGTGACCTGGTCAAAGAAAACAGAACTGGTTACAGTTATTTTCCCTCCAAAGAGTCATAAGCCATTCTTAAATACATTTTCACCAAGTATCGAATGACTGACTCTTTACTCTATCATGCTATACACATGCTATCAAAGCTAGTATGGTATAAATAATTGCATTACTATCTTTTGAAAAGACCTGTGATTTCCAGATCTAATGATAATGTGGTCATTCAACATTTTGAAGCTTTCAGCCAACTGCTATTCCTGGCAGTAACACTTCACCACACCGTGATTTTGGCAGTATTTAAAATGTGAGTCCTTTCAGGCCTTCTGAGCAGCAAGTGGGATATCAGGAAACAGATTTAAAGCCGCTGCAGTGTGGGGGGTGGGCAGTGCATGACAGGCTGAGCACCTAACTGCCTAGAGGGAATGAGACCTCAGCCCTCTGCTCAGCTGCCACTGAGCCACCATGCTTTAATTCCGTAGGTGTCTATCAATAAATCTTGCTAAATGCTGCTGGCATAGTCAGAGTTAGCTGGGATGTTTAGAGCTGTGCACTCCAATACTGGCATGTGCTAAACTTCCACCAAGAGCCATGTTAACCCACAGACTATTGGCTGATGGATGGAGGGGTGATCTCCTCTTCTTTGCTTTCTCAAGAAAGGGAAATGCAGTTACAGGAGAAAGACTGCCTAGCTGCAGTCTAAGTGGAGACAGATGCTTAGCTCTCTGAAGGAAAATGCTGAGACTGGGACTCAATGTTTTGTCTCTGGCCAGCTCGGGGAGCTCCATGTTGAGTGTGCTGACCTCCAACCCATGGGACCAGTGGCTCCTGGAGCCCTGCCCATGGGGGCTTTGGGGTGCTGTCAGTCAATCACAGCTGTTCTTTGACAGCTTTTGAGCCCAGCTCAACATCTATTCATGTCTGATTGTATCTTTAAGATAACAGATGCTGACAACCTGTTCTCCAGATCATTATTTAAGAAGTGAAGTCATTTTATTCCAAGGAAAAGATGCTTGCTTTGGGACTGCAGTACTGCACAGAAGTATTTGGCTCCCTTTGCTGGTACACATACAGTTTGCCACATGGCCTTGAAAAAGCCAATTAGCTGCTGCTTGGTTGCTTGAGCTGGGAATAAGAAGTTTCTTCTTTGCTGTTTTACAGAGCTGCTCTAAGCCCTGACTCTCTAATAGCTTTAACACACACTAATTGTTTACAAATTAACTTCCAAGCATGACTGGTGCTGTATCTTAGCCTAATGAATTTCCACGTCGGAGGGCTCCCACCTGAGATACTTTAGGCTGCAGGGTGAGTCTGTTTGCCTTTACCTGCGGGGGAGGAGGGGAAAGATGGGGCACGGCGGTCACCAAGGCAGAGCTGGAGAACAGCCATGTGTTTTCCTTGGGAGGAAGGAGGGATGGAGACCAACAACTGCTGCGAGGCCACTGAGCCACAGCCAACTCCTGCATGTTGTTTTCTTTGTTAAAATTCTGAGTCATTCTCTAATGTGGCCTTAAAAGGCAGGGGAGAAGCTCTTGTGAGTAGCCATGGAGAAGACAGAAAATTAGAAACTGTCAAAGCTGGCTGTCTCAAACAGGGGCAGCAGCAATCAGAGCACAGCATGGATCACAATTGGACATTCCAACTTAGACCAAACTACCACTCAAATTTTGCCCACCTAAGTCAGGTGAAGTTTAAGTTATCAGCTGCCTTGTCACCTCTGGCCTCAGAAAAACTGAAAATACTCCCACCCCACAAGTATGACTGGAACCTGAAGGACACAGGGAAAGTCATTACTGAAGGGTGCTAACTTTTCTGATAATAAATTAGTTTTCTGACTCCTTGAACACTTTGTCAGCCAGGACAGTGGATTGTTTTATGGACCAGGTCTGGTGTGCTGTTTGCTTATGGATGTTATGAATGTCTGTGATTTTATTTAGTGTTTAGGTTATCGCCAGATGTTGAGATTGTGCAGGGAAAAAAAAAATATCTCGCTATGTCCTGGGCTGATCTGTTCATCCACCAGCTTACGTGGAGGCGAAGGTTGACAAATTTCTGATATCAAACCCAGCTGTCAGAACAACACGGGGTAATAGCTGTCCTTGTCAAACGCGCCAATTAATTCACTGGACTGTCAATGTGGGGATAATTGATAGACTCCACAATCTGGCTGAGTAATGAAAGTCGGAAGCATTACTAAGTCCACTTCACCTCCTAAGAGATCTCCTAATGTAACCTGAGCTGTCAGCGCTGTGGCAAGGGATGCTTGGAAAAAAAAGCAAAGCAACAGTTTTCTGCAATGGCAAGCAGAGATTTCATAGGAATCCTTATTTTAAGGGTAGAAAAACATTATGTGGAGGAAAAAAGAAGAGTATGAAACAGTGGAATAATATTGTGGAGTGACAGTTTTATCCAAATACTCCCTAGAGTGAAATGGAAAATATTATTTTAATTATTTCTCTCTGGGAAGCTCTGTTGTGAGGGTCATTGTTCTGATGAGCTGTCTCTAGAAGAAAACATGGCCATTGTCTTAAGGCTGCGGCTGTCAGAAGGCAGCATCAACTAAACATGCTCATCAGCATAATCTTTTGTCTGATTTACTGCTTTTTGTTAAGAACTTCCAGAACAAAACAATTGCTGTTAGAGTCCCCTGACTGTTGTGCTAGCTCATCTACTTCCAATATAGACTATACTTTGATTAAACAGTTTGAGTTTTAATAAGCAGTTGAGCTTTCTGGATTTAGAGGGTGATTTTCCATTAGCCACTCATTTAAAAAGTAAAGTTTCCTTCTTTATTGCCACAGCCCAGGGATCAGGTCATCAAACCTATTACTGTGATAGTCAGAACTGTTCTGCTGTGTCAGTGGACAAGCACTCATAGCCGTGGACTCAACAGCAGCATAATAAAATACAGAATACAATCTTAACAAAGAAATCCAAAAGCCATGTACATTAGCAAGATGGTAGCATGACAAAAAATAAGTCTGATGGTCAACAAAGACCTCAGAGTAGAACTGATGCTGCCCCTTTGAACCACCTTGTCTGCTGCTGCCAGTGCAAAGGAAGGAGGAATGAGAATGCCTGATGGCCCTGTCACCCCTAATGCACAGCCCAACTTCAATGCAGGAATACACAGTGCACCCAAACACCCCTGGGGAACAAGGAAGTACATAACTACACTGAGCCAAGAAATTTATCTCAACCCCTTTCAGCACACCATGTTGGCTCGGTTTTCTGGGGTATCACAACTAGAGGACACTGCAAATGTATCAAGAATCATTCAGATCATCTAAATGTACTTCAGAAACAGCTGCTTGCTGCAAGGAGCAGGGGGCAAAGCCAGGCCTGTTCCTCTGTGCTCAGGAATGGTACAAATCAAGTCAGGGAGCCATAGGGAGGGAAATAAGTCACCTGGGAATTCAATGCATGCTCTGAGACTGAAAACAGAGCTTTGGAGGCAATTGTATAGGGAGGGCCATAGCACTGCTTCTTTATGCAGTTCAGGAGATGACAAAATACATTACAACTGCTGGCAAAGATGAGAAAAGCAAGTCTAAAAGGACTGCCTGTGCTGCGTAGCTCTGCTTTCCTGTGTCTTATGATTTATGTACTTATGGATGAATTTAATACTCAATGATCAAAAGAGTTCAAATAGTGGTTGTATTAATGATTTCAAAATAACCTCTAAATCCCAGGATGGCGGTAGAAATTTTCAGCTTGGTCTTAATCTTCTGACACTTTTTATTAAGAGCTAAATTAAGTGCTGTTGCCTTATGATAAAGCAGCTTACGGGAGTGTGAGCTGCAGTGTAGTCACTATAGCGTACGTACACCGTGTGCTCTGAGCTCAATTTCTGGTTAGACAGAATAGATCTTTCCCAAAAGTGAATTACCAAAGGGAAAATTTCCTGTCTGATTTCTTTTCACATTTTGTTGATATTTGATTAATCCTTACCTAGTATTTTTACCTGTGACTCTGAGTTTTGAGGCTGGTGTACCTTATTGCCTATGTTTAATAGAGTATTACTGTTGCAGATGTCCCACAGTAAGAGATCTACCTTATTCTGAAGTTCAGGTCTGCATTTTGTGACCAAGGCAATATTAATAGGCTTCAAAGAAATATGAGAATCATCTCACCATTACTCTTTCTCTCTTCCTCCAACCTGTTCCCTAAAGTATATTGACCTGTAATGTGCTTGTTTTCTTGAGGCAGTATCAAGAGAGTGCATGTGAATCAGGGACAGAAGTAAGTGATGTTTGAAGCTGTTCTGAAACTCCAGTTTATCCATACACTGTGACTCAATCCCAAAGATGCCGCAGTTTCTAAATTAGAGGTAGTCTTACCTGTTAATTAAAGGTAATACTATCCCCGAAGACCAAAAGTGTCATCCCTAGTCTTCATTTTGAAACTATAAAGTAGCTGATACTGAATGCCTTGAGATGTACGACAGGGACTTTGGAGCTGACGTGCTATAGCATTCTTCCCCATACGTTACCAGTGGGTCTGCTAAGGACACTCCTTCTGCAGAATTTACTGATAATACTGAAGACAGATAGTACCTTTTTGTGACTCAAAGTTTTCATCCATACCCACTCAAACTTCTTGTTGGCCGTTAAGCTTCATGTCTGTATATTATTTGAGCTCTCAAAGTAATCCTAAAGCTACAACCAAATGAGAAAAGTAGGAGAAAAGGTGGGAAAGAAGGAGTGATGCTCATGCTGGTGGCAATCACAGCCCATAAGAAGCTGCTACTACAGCAATATTGGGCTTTGACACGAGCACAGTAGGATGAGAACAGGAGTGTGAGAACAAGCAATAAACACTGCCAAAAACAGGCTGGGAAGCACGGCCCTGGCAGCCAGGGGGAGAGGGTGCAGAGTTGCAAGTGGAAAGCAGGCAATGGAGCTGCCAGTGGAGAGCCTTATCCATGCAAAAGCAAAGGCATCTACTGCCGTACAGCTGCTCTGTTCAGCTGGATCTTGACAGACTACAAAAATGGAGACGTACAACGTCTCTGAGCAACTTGTACCACTGCTCTGTTTTCATGGTGGAAAAGACTTCCTTCTGCCACTCAGAGCCTCTCAGATTTCAATTTAAGACAGTTCTTGTCCTTCCACTGTGCACCCCTTTGACGAGCCAGGCACCACTTGCTTGTTTTTTGGGGGGAGCTGCTGCTAGATTCCATCACATCTGTCTCTTCTCCAGGTCCAACAAGAGCAGTCTCTCCACCCAGGGTGGGTGTTCCAGCCCTGGATCATCCCAGCAGTCCTCACTTCACCTTATCTTGTGCTGGAGGTCTCTCACAAGTCCACGCATTTTCTTCCAGCGTGGTGCTCCTCACACCTGCTTCAAGAGGCAAGTTCCTTCTAGGCACAGGGCTTTGCATGTGTACTTGCTGAATTTCAGGAGGCTCCTGTTGGTGCATTCTTCCTGTTTATGTCCCTTTTAAATACTGAGAGATCTCCAGACTGGAAGTGAAATGCTAACATTGTTTTAATGTTCTCCTGGGCACTATGAGGAAGGCAGGATGTTACACTAGCAGATGCTATTCCTTACTATTTCATTTGGGTATATCCAGAGAAGAAAAAAATAGAATTGAGGGAGATGCACAGAGTATCCCACTGCATCCCGACCTGAGGTAAGCTGATTGCCTGTTTCGTAGAAGATATGTGGCAATACTATCTTAATGTTGTGGCCTTCAGAGAATGCAAGATTTAAGACGTGAGGGAAAAACATGCATACATTTTCAGAGTGATGAATGGCTGGCAGTTTCATCTGAATACTTTCTGCTACAGAAATTTTACATTTCCTTCCAAGGGCACATGCCAGAGAAAAGAACGAGGAGACTTCTTCATCTGAATACTTGCATCTCCAGCACGAAGCAGATACGCTCACTGTAGGCCAGCAGAGCAAGAAATGCTGCACGCGGAGCACCCAAGTCTCAGAGAGGAAGAGTGGGAATGTAACCAGGTCCTGATCTCAGCAGGAGCTGAGAGCAATGCGAAGTGCTTTGCTGGGTGGGTGCAAGACATGATGTTCCCAGCTGGCAACTGATGGTAACTTAATACCCCCAGATGGAGGCTGGGGGTGATACGATATTCCCAGCTGGTAGCCAAGGCCTGCCTCAGTGCATTCCCATTTGTGCACGCGGCTCCTCCATACAATGAGAAGGGGTGGGCAAAGTGCAATAAAGCAGCTGGTCTATTAGAAGATAAGCTTTGTGGGGAATAACACAAACATGCAGAATCCCCTTAATCTTAAACTTTATTACCCTAGATAATAGGCTTTGGTAGTGACAACAATCGGTTGAAATGCAGAATTGTCTTGGCTCCCGCGGCACCTGCCATGTCAGTCAATCAAAAGCCATCTTCTCCCACACAAAAAGGTGGCTGTTTGCTACAAGCAAGCTACAAGTTTTGTTCATCTCTTTTGAAAAGGCCAAGGAAAGCTGACTATCCGCTCTCTGTGGATTTAGGCGTGCACTCTGAACTCGCTTCTAAGGGAAAGGCTGAAGTCCTGTGAAAGCCTGCTGTCTTTCTTTACCGTAGAGGAGTAGGACCAAGCCATCTTTTGTCTGCTGAAGCCAATTGGAAAGAGCAGGGTTGCTATTCCTGCTCTGAACAAAGTAATGTTTTCCAATATTCAACCAATGATGAGAAAGAGAAATATGATATCTTTCTGTATAATCTCCATATGTGCCATTTGCAATATCTCTGACATAAGATTAATTTAGTCATCCATAGCACAATCCAGAAGAATTTTCTTTTTGGTGGAAAACTCAGATCTCAGCAGTTCCACATGCACTTGCAATCCGCACTCCTGCAAGCAGGCAGGTACAGCAAGCTTGTAAATAAAAAGAACTTTACTTTATAAATGACCTTGGATTTATTAATATTTCTCTGTTATGAGTTGCTTTTTTTAAAAAAGTTAGTTTTTCACCTACAGCCCTACTTTCAAACTGTTAGGCAAAAAATCTGCTTACTGCAAGCCATTCTTCTGTTCAAAAATTTTTCAGTATGAACTTTGGTTAAAGGAATAACTACAAAGTGACAGGGGGAAATATTTAACGGATAAGAAATAAAAGCACTTTTAATAAAAAAAAAAAACCTGTGCCAATTATTTCAACTTTTTAAATGCCCTCTAGCAATAGTTGCAACAAGTACTACAGCAGAAGTTCATGGTGAAAGATAACATAAGGTAGAAAATGGAGCTAGCTTAGAGGTGCTTATACAGGTCCAGGCAGGACAGTTAAATAAGCCTGACGAATAGTAAAGACGGTCCTATGCAATTCACAGTTTTGCCCATGAAGCCAGGATCTTTCCCTTTCAATGTGTAGTTATTTCACTATCTCTACTGCGAAAGTAGAGATTAGAACAAATAAATTGGAACCAGCAGCTTAACGTGACTTGCAGAACTATAAATAAAGGGAGGATACCCTGAAGCCTCTCTGCTCTGTGCCTCTCCCCAAGGACAGAAGCAGCAGTGCCTGTCCCAGCAGTCACCAGCTGCAAGCAGCAAGCAGTGGGAGAGCACTGGCAGGGCAGATCAGTCAAACAAGCTAGATAAGAAGAACTGGGAAAGGAAGAGAGGAGCTTACGTGTTATCTGAGCACTACTGTAGAAGAAATACTACTTTGAGTCTGATTTATCTCAGCTGATAAGTTACCTTCAAAACTTGTCATCTGCTCCAAGTGGTTCCAGTGCTTCTGATGAGCACCTTCCACATGCAGAAAGATACATCAACTCTTTTGTTTCAGCAGGACAAGATAGGCTCCCATTTCTCAGATGGTTCTCCTTCCTCTGTTAGACGAGACAAGAACACCTCTGCTTCCTTTGCGATGGCATATTGATTTTTTTCAGCCTCTCTTTCCCGAGGGAATTGACCGCACTAGATCAAATTAAGAACAATCTAAGCATTTAATGGGGCTCCTTCAATACAGTGAAGTTTGATTGCTTGAAGTTGAAGTTCATGATAATTATTTATGCTGACAGCACCCTCACAGGCAATAAAGACTGACCCCTTCCCGAAGGCGCCAGTCTCTCCATCGAGAAATTACTTAAATCTGCTGTGCTTGTCTGGTACCCACACTTTTAATTATTAAGTATGAGCATCTTGATCACAGAACAAAACATCCTCTATTTCCACCAGAAGCTGGGGCATCTTCAGTTTTGAGATTTGTGGCAAAACCTTTGACTCCACTGGCTGCAGAATGAGCCTTGCACCTGTTTAACTGTAGTGCCCCAGTACCCAATAAAATCTGTTTGTGGTGAGAAGTGCAACTTGTCTGTATCATATAAGAGGCCTGTGCTGAAGACTGCTTACAACCAGAGCTCTGACTTTATAAGCAAGTTAATCCATGAGCAAATATTTTTCATGAATGGCTGAGAAACTGAAAACAGATCTCTCTTGCAGCTTCTTGAGTCCTGCTTTTAAAAATCCTCCTAGCTGGGTACAACAAAAACAGTTCTAAAGTAACTGTCTGTGCATATGCGTGCACGTATCCCATGAAACTAGGTGCCTTAGCTCCTGTGCATGCTTGTCAAGGTACAAAATATCAGCACATTCTTTCACATTTTGGTGTATGTATATATATATATATATATGTATACACACACACAAAAAGTGAAAACGATGTCGTTTTACATTTATAGATAGAATACATACACAAGTGCACAAAAACATGTAAAGTAGCGTTCCATCTGAAACAGTACAGCTCCTCAGGCAGCAGTGCATGCAGATTTACAGCAGCAATGCTCTCCTTCAGAGATTGCATCAGATAAGTGAAAGCAGGCAGGTTTTTAAAATTTGTTGTTGTTGTTTAAATCTTTCCTCCCTCCCCAGAGCAACAACTTTTGTCCTGCTCTTCTTTGAAGCATAACTGCCAAAACATAAAGCATTATGGGGAAGATATGGCCTCCCATGTGTTCTGCTTTTTATGGCTGGGAAAACAATAAATGTGGTTTAAATACAAGTAATGTAGTGCTTACTTGGATTGTTGAGTCCTTCGTTGGTGGAGAGGAGAGCCATGGTGCTCTGTCATATCTTCAGAAAGTCCTTGTCTTTGCCTTGAACACACAGCCCAGGATCTCTACTGTTTCTGCCACGTTCTTTCTTCCTAGTGCAGGTTTATTTATGCCTTTGTATGTACACAGTTCTCAGCAATAGCACTTTAAAAGTGCAGGAACAGCTGCCTTGCATCACTCAGTGATTCCACAGCCAATGGACTGAGCAGAAAAATCAGTATCTTAACTCTTCTAAATGTAAAAATGACGTTATTTAAGAAATGATTTTGTGTATCAGTTAGGAAATGGGAGAATTAAACCAAAGTGGTGTGCAGACAGCAGTCCATCCCTGGGACATGCTCACTCCCACGAGGCAGTGGCATGGTGCTGAGCAGCATCAGCACACACTTCGGCCAGACAGAAACGCAGTGGTTTGAGGCCCGCAGCTGAGCATAGGGGGGAGCGTGTCTGAGGGGCTCCCTTGGAAGACTTGGGTTTGCTTCTTGTTACGGCTTTAACTTGTCTCTATCTTGCTTTATTGGAAAGCCTGTCTTGTGGGCTGCTCTGTAAGGAAGCAGCAGCCAGTTCGACACCCGACCATCCCTCCCCCCAGGCCAAGAACGGAGCGGCCACTTCATGCAAGGGCACGGCAGGGCTGGTGCTGGGGTACCTGGCATGGGATTCTGGAAACATGCCTTGATGACATTAGGTAAAAGGGCTCAAATATGCTTCTCATTCACAGCTAGGCAGAGGGAAGGCAAGAAGCTGCTGTTTCTTTAAGCGACGGTGTCTGTGTGGGCTGCCCTGCCTGGCCATGCAGGCCCTCGGAGCAGTGCTGGGAGGTTTTCAGCACGGCTGAACTCCTGGTGACCCTCAGCAACAGTAATTGCTTTAGCATAGGTTTGACAACAACAGCAAGAAAAGCTCTAAAAATAAGCACAAGCTTAAAATAAATTTCAACCCTGGAGACCTGCTCATGTAAAGAATCCAGTCCATCTCCCGCGTTTTTCTTGATTAGCATCACAGCTCTCGGCACTCGCAGAAGTGACAGCTTTCAAACCACTTCCACTGCCTCCTGCTCCACTTCCCAGCCTGACAGGGAGCCAGCCTGCACCAACAGCAGTGGCCCGGAAAGGGACATCACAGTGCAGCTCTGGGTTAGGACCCACACTACGTACCTCAGTATTTATCTGAAGGTGGGATAGGGAATAAATCCAGTTTTACTACAGTGATTGGAATGAATGCCTTTCCTCCCTTTGTAGCTGTGACACAGTAACAGCTACAAAGGAAGTAGTGTATATCATCTGCTGCGATGCAAAGTACCCAAAGCTGCTCACCAAATCCATACTACATTAGCCACCCTTGTGCTGGAAGGATCAAACAGCTTTCTCCCCATCAAAACGAAAAGGGGAAATTTTGACTGTAAGTACTGAAGGAATTCTTTGCTCTTGAAAGAAGGGCCTATCAGGCATATGCAGAGCAAAGGCATGTCCAGAATTTCACAACACTTTTAGACAATTTCCTGTTATAATGAGCCACCTGGAAATTAGCCCTTATCCCTCCTAGGTTTTAAGGCAGCACATATACCTTCCTGTTATATTCCACCTGGGGTCCAGAAATCCCAAATGTTCGCTAAATGGAATGGAAAGAAACTCTTCTTTTAATAGGGAAGAAGAAAGCATTTTACTTGAAGAGCACAAGGCCTGCTGTGCCTGCCCATTCAGTGGTGGCACACAAGGGAGTCCTTCCAAAAGCATCTCCCAAGCTGGTGACGTTAAAAAGCAGCCAGCTGTACTGTGTGGAGCACAGGGTGAATTTTCGTTTGGTAAGTAATGGAGAAGAGAACCAAATTATTGCATTCTGGCTCTCTGTAAAGACATTTTTCACAGCTTGCCTGGCTGACTGCTTGCAGGCAACTGTCTCAAAATACGGACTACTGAAAGTCAGAAAGTACTTCTCCACTCTGCATATTCTCCTCTTATTAATATCTTAGGGGTTGGTATGTTGAGAAAAGGATGTTAGGACACAGGCTAAGAACAAAAGATGTGCACAAAACTGTGCAAGGCAGTCAGTGAGTAATGGAGGCTCCTGTGTTTTATTCTCACAGGAAAACTTTATGTGAAATACTTTTCACATAAAGAATTTGTATCAAGTTTCAATCCTCTACAGTAAACCTATAGAAAATGAAGTGTTTCAAGCTATAAATACCAGCAGGTCCCAGGATGTGGTGTGTGAGGCAAGAGAAGACATTTTCTATGCATACTATCGTCTGCAAGTGGGATTATTTTTGCCTTTTCTCTCTCATATAAAAGCTAGTTAGATCCTGACTGTAACTGAAGCCTTCAGCTAGCAGTGAATATACAGATATTGCAAGACAACTCTAACGCAGCCCTCTCCCCTATTACAAACTACAGACACCTGATTTCAGAGAGATACAAACATGAAGAAGTCCATAATCTTAACCTCGCCATCTGACTAAACACAGTTCTGCTCTATCATCATTGGAGAACTTAGGTTAATTTGGACAAATGAATTTTGATGGCAAAATGGTGGACCTGCTGTTGGCTTTTTAGGTACCTCTATTTTAGGGGAAAAAAAAAAAACAAAAAACAAACACAGCTTTATCAGCTTGCTAAGTAACAAAACTGGGGAAGTTGCTTATTTTAGTTATCATTTGGACTAGTACCAATTAAGCTTATTAATAGTAAAATGAGGTTTTAATGCTGATTAATGAAACTGATAAACTGTCAAGACCGCTAGTCACACTTAAGGATCTCTGGAGACTGTACCCTAAAATAGTTGGTATCGTGTGCAATATGGCTTTTCTGTAGGACCAGATGTGAAACATATGGTGACCTATTATTGTAAGGATGAGCCGTAAGTCCTGGCTGAATTATATTGGACAAACTACCCAAATGGAAAGCTAACATCCAGTGATTATTACAGGATCATAGCAGCTTTCTAGAGTGTAAGCGACTACGATGAGCTTGGGAAATTGCCTAGCTCAGTTACTCATTCCTGGTTGACAGAGCAGTACTGTTACCTGTTTATGCTTCTTTATATTCTAGACAGATACCATTCTGTTTTGGGTGCAAGCATCCTCTAAAACATGTCGCCATCAGAGAACACTTGTTGCCTCACATCCCAGGAGTCTTTTCTCAGTGCTGGCAGGCAGTCCCAGGGGCAGAGCAGTCCCAGGGCTCAGCCAGTGGCCGCCAGCAACAGAACTGCAGGTTCAGCTGAGGAGGAGCAAATGGGCTGCAGAATTGAAGACTGGAGAATTAAAAGGACACTGTATTTCTAGAGTACAAAGAAGTAGGCAGAAAAACTACTAATGTAATGAAACTCACTGCTCCTTTACGCAGAGATGCAATCATAGAGCAGTCAGGCACATGTCACGCAATCAGGTTGCTTAGCTGTTTGGGCAGGGTCCTGTGCTGTGCTTGTCACCCCTCACCTGCAGGAACCTGGACAATTGCTGGGCTGAGCTCTGGAGGGTCATTGTGAGAGCACTCATGTCCCCTGGCAGGAGGAATGAGGGCAAGGCTCTTCTCTGAATTACCCTATTTCCCCATATCCATTAACCTGATCGTTATCCAATACTGTACTCCGTCTTCAGTATGGTGGCAGGTACTAACCAGAGCAGAATATAATGGACTGCCTTTCAGTTTTGCTGCTGCCACTCTGTATTACTCTTTGGTATGATTCTATCGTTTTATGAACAGTTTAACCTATTTACTCATGTGTAAATGGACAATGGTTGAAGATTAGAGAGGCTTCATTTGCTACGAAGAGCTACTATCTTGTCTCAAAGGAAAAAGAACCAGCTGACCTAGATGGCAGAGCACATACCTCTTTCTCTGGATGTATCGTATTACTGCCACAGCATCGGCCTATGGGCATAGTAACAAACAACAGCAGCACAGCTACATAATGATTTTTAGAGGCCAGAAAAAGATAAACAAGTATTTCAGTAACTAAATATACAAATGAACACAAGGGATGATTCATTGGCACAAGTACCATGTTTCAAGTTCACTTCTAAACTCGATGTAATTGCTGCTGGTCAAATTTACTTTAGAAATTATACATTAACATATATATATATATATATATATATATATGAAAATGTATTTGTAAGAAGGAATACATTGCCTCCCTTTAAATATTTCCAGTGTTTCTTTGCTGCATTCTTGGGCTGTAGGTTTGTTAGACTGAATCAGAAGTGTTCCTCTTATAACCAACCAGATCACACTTTCACCAGCCATTTCACAGCACCCAGCCCTACATCCCTAACCCACATGACCATATCACCAAATTCACAGAATCAAATCCATAGAAATGATGAAACTATGTACTGTAGTTCTGTAATCATGCAAGACTAATTTATTGCAGTAAAAATCCTCTTAAAATTGTCTAGAAAAAAAAAAACAGAGGTATTTTTGTTATTTGGCCAAGCTTTTCATGATGAATAATGCTACCACAGTTTAAATGGCCTTCATATATATATTCTGTCCAGGACACATGATACTACTGAAGCCACAGCTACAGCTGTGGTTGTCTGCATAGGGTTACTATACTCCAGATAGTTAATTTGTTCCTTGGAAAAGTCTATTTTAGTAGTTAGAAAGCAGCCTCACATGTGCCAATATGCTGGGAAAGCACATCACAGACAAAACGTAATGACTGCTGACACCCGACCAGCTTTCCTCTTGTTCCATATAAAAGCCAGCAAGCTAAATCATCAGAGCAACCACGCTGTTTACCTTTGCTCATTGTTCAAGCACGTCTTTACATCAGGGAGCTAAATCTATCAAAACATAACTTAAGAAAAAAAATATTATTGCATGGTGTACAGAAGTCCTACTGACTGGTCTGACAAAAATAAACTGGGATTAATGTTTCAACAAAGAACAACTCCTGCCCAAGGAACTGAACTTTATGAACTACTTCACAGACACACAGAAACATCTGAGGTGGGATGGACTTAAAATTGTTCTTACCCTGGGCACTTTGCTACATACCCCTGTGAGCTTCATCAGAAAAAAAAAGAAAGATTTCAGTAAACAAGGAAAAAATAATGCTTGTCTAAATAAACCAGCATACATCCTGCCTGAAGCATGGAAACATTACTGATTCTGAAAAGTATAAGCAAGTAATGTGTGTAAATTATTGTTTTTAATTTTGTTCCTACAAGTTAGGATCAGGGAAGCAGCTAATCCTCGCTCTAAGACCTTTACAAATAAAAAGCTGGAGGAATGAAACAGCTGCAAACTGCATGTTCAGAAAATAAGGATTCTATGCTTAGTTTGGCCACAGTTTACTTATGTGACTGCTTTTGCTTAACTTTTGTCCCATAACTCCTCCAACAGTAAGAACAGCATACTGTTACCCGGTTCCTGCTCTCCCTGATTCTTGCTTGCTGCGTGCTTCACACTAAAAGGACTATCACGTTGGACATGTAACACCAAATCAAGGAGATCATAGCCTTGGTTGAGTGCTGCTGTCACAGAGATGAAGCTGAGGTTTTCCTGAGACTCCTTGCATAATCTGTTATTTGCTGCAGGATGTTAGAGTAAGAATGGTAAATTTTAATCTGCAGCTATCCACTGTGTTTAAATCTAACTGGTAACTTAGTAGAATTTTACAAAAGTAATCTTGGAGCAATAGATGACATTTTTTTGCACAGGAATTGACACAAAAATAGATTTTTTCCATATTTCTAGATATCATAAAGTGACAGATATAAATGCCACCAAAGATGTAGTGTCCAATAAAGTATTACAAATGCTGATGGTAACCTAAAGATACCTGAAAATCTGGCCTCAGTAACAGAAACCCCAAAGACAAAAATAAACTGAGTTTCATTTTAAGCTACTGAATTTCAAAGTTTTATGTTTAGTATAATTGATTATGGATAATAAGTCCATGTATTTTGTAGTTTTAAGTCTCCAGTAAGTTCAAAGTAAATTCAATAGCACTTTGTACTAGAAGTTCTGCTGATTAGGAAGCCTTAATCAATACAATTTAGCTCCTCTTAGGAACTGCTACTTTCCCCCAGTCTGAGTTGGACTTCAGCCAGATGCCTCAGTGTCAATATGATGTTCAAATATACCGTCTTCAAAACTCTCAAGATACCTCATAACACAAAGCCAATAACAAGGTGGTCTTACTGACAGAGCTGTAGTCTCTGTCTTAAAGTAATGTAAAGATTTTGTACCTGCTTCAGATCTTTTAAAGAATCTGTGCTAGTGCTGATCTTCAGAGAGTTTGAAGTAAGCTAATTCATCACTTATTTGCCTGCTGAAGAAAAAACACAAGATGCACTTTAAGATGACTGATAAGGTTTTTTGCTGTGCATCTAACAAAGATTGCTTGCTTTATTACCAGGAGCCTGGTTGTACCCGTTTATCCTCATTGTATCCTGGCTTGATTAAAAATGCGGGAATTGGCTTTGATTTTTGTTTTCCGTCTAGCTGAAAGAAGGCTCCCCTGTCATTCTGTGTTCCAGGAGATCCAAGGATGATTATCACAGCAGCAGCTTTGTTGTTGGGGAAACAAGGGAATTGGTTTCTCCACCTATTTCCAAAGGAAATTGTAAAAAATGGAAAACTGTCATCAAAACACTTTGAGAGATGCAGAGTTGGCTAAGAATGTGAGATCTGCTGTGTGATCTTAGGCAAGTCAGTTTTCAACTTGTGAAGTCAAGGTATTCCCTTTCTCCTACCTTTACAGCAACCTGTCCTTTTAGACTCAGCCTTACAGCATGGGTAATCTCTTGTTATGTGTATTATGAGCTCCCAAGCAAATCAGATCAGGCAATACTACCTACATTCACAATTAACAACAATGAAAGAGAAAAATTACTTTCTTCCTCCAATTGCAGAGTGACCGACTCCCTGCAGCCATATTTTGCTGAAACACCTGCATGGCAGTGAACAGTGAAGAGGATTGTACACTGTATGCAAAAAAAAATTAAATATTTTGTGTTGGTTCTTTTCTAACAGAAAAATGATCACAGAACACCCTTGTTAATACTTATATGTTTGAGTCACAGTAATAGTGACTCAAAAAAGTAGTAGAATACATTTTATTGAGATTTGAGGAAGACGAGGTCTTTTATTTCAGACATGTAACTCCACATTTTCAAGCCTACTTTTGACTATTTTGTAGTTTAATAGTCCTGAACTCCTAGAAGTCTTTCAGTCCCAACTCCCGAGCCATTTACCTAGATAAACACTAACCACACTTTGAGGAAGACATTCACTCAGTTATCCCATACTGAGGCATGTGTTCTTGTCAGACCTCCTCCTGCAAATGTAAACTTTAGGTACAAAGTCAGTGGCTAAACTGTGTAATAAGAATTGCAAGAAAATGTCGCCTAGAAGAAATGAAGGACTTCTCTAGTTCTATGCTGTAACCAACAGAAAGCAAACTGAGCCTCCAGAAAACCTCCTCAGCAAAACTGAGAGAAGAACAAAACAAGATGTATCCTTATAGCCAGGTCATGAATGAATCATTACAGAGCTGGCTGGCTCAAGCCAGAGATGAAGGCATGGAAAGTGATAGTGAGATGGAGAAAAATAAATCAATATGGATGACTGAAATCCAATTCAGTGCACTAAAACTCCCTCAGATTTCTCTTGCATTTTCTCTTGATTAGGCTGACAGGAACTGAAGTTGAAAATGTTAAAACCCAGCTTTAGTCTTCTTTCTTGCACTTAGGCTACAGTGATTAATTATCAGAGTCCTTTCCTCTGCACCCTGGGAAGGTAGACAGGGTTTTGATGGCTAGGACTTTCTGCAAATGTGCATAGGGCGTCCTGTGAGGGCTGAAATAGTTGAAGTAGGTGTCTACACGTGGTCATAATAAGATTTAATCTGCTTAGTGGCTAAGTGTCAATTAGCAACAAAGACAGTGCATAAAAGACTGGTTACTACAAATGAGGAATCTGTAAGGAAGTTAGGATCTATACCTCAAGCAAGGGGCAAGACAAAACACATTGCTCTTTGTTGCAGGCTTTCCCACACACACCTTACTTGATGCACTTCTAATAATAAGTTAGTCATAGCAGGCAGGGAGAATGAGAATCCCTACCTGACTTAAACTACTAGATAATATTCTGGAGAAAAAAAAAGAAAGAAAAAAAAAGAAAAAACGAGGGAGGTTCTTGGTAAGGGAAGAATATTCCAGAAGTGTAATTCAATCAGGTGTGGTCAAAAGCAAGGTCTCAGCCCTTGTGTCAATTTAACACCAAATAGTTAATTGCAAACCGCAGTTTGGATGTCTCCCTCCACCTTAAATTATGGATGATTTCCAGGAGTTTCCTGAATAAAATTTGTCTAGAGAGAAAATATTGGTGTCAGTGAGGGGAAAAAAATTCTGATTCACGGAAAATGGAAAAGAGAAAGGCAGCTTCAACCAGGAGTCAGCCATCAATCTATTTGTTAGACATAGTCTTGGCAAAACCCATTCTCCTAGTAGAACTTGCCTGGAGTAGACCAGATTGATTTGACAGTCTCTTAGCCTAATAAATGCTTGACCTCAAGGTCTGCTGAATTCACTAAATTCACTATGCAGAGTGAATTGGGAACCAATCACCTCAGGGGAGCATCCAGTTCCACAGCCCTCCCCTGATCAAGGCCTTGACTGCTTTCAGCCTTAGCGCGATGACTAGATGAAAGCTGCTCTCAGAAGAAGAAAGGTTAATCGACTATACTGCCATTAATCAATCACTTGGAAAGATTCAGCACTTACAATAGGTAGGTCCCTCTTCCTGCCAAGAGGTTCTTGCATGTTAACCAGGGACACACCATTTCCTCCTGTATGAAGGATGAGTAATAGGCAGAAACAATCCAGATAGATGCCAAGTGTATGATCCAAAGCCAGCTGAAGTCTATAGAATGACTCCCAGCAAGTTCAATGGATTTGGATCAGATCTCAGAGGAAGACTTATTATCCAAGGTTTATACTGCACGTGGATATTGAGCTACTTTCAGTAGTGAAGAATCCTTGAAAAGAAGCAGATTCATTGCAGTTTTGCCTCCCTGTGAAACCATACTTCTTCAAATCATACTGTGCCCTATTTACACTGATTGTCAGATAAGGCTGACATTCAGCAAAGGAAAATTACCTGCCTCTGACAGCAGATAGACACATATACATTTCAAAGACTCTAAAGAGTACAGGAAAACAAACAATCAAATAAAAAAACCACCAAAATATCTCTGCAAATGTTTTTCTGGCCTTTTTGTAACTGCTCAGAACCAGGATGTTAGCTCAGACAGACAGAAGGAAAAGTTAGATCAACTCCTAAAATCATGAAGGAAAAGGAGAAAATAAAATTCAAGAGATCCTGCCACAGAGAAGAACAAGTGATGAAAAACAGCTGCAAGGAAGGTGAAGCTGATGGAGCCAGAGAAAAAACATTCAAGAGAAAAAAACTTTGAAAGTACCCCTGAAGAATACATATTTCTCTAAATGAACATGTGCATTCATTATCATCATCTCTTGATGATGAAGCAGTGACTGTCCTTGATGCTCATCTAAGTGGGAAAAGACTCAGGCTACAAATGAAGGCCCTCCTATTCCAATGCAGGACAACTTGATTATATCTGCTATACACCATGGCCAAAAAGCTGCAAGGCAAATATTTGAAACCAAAAGATACACACCTTTACAACATACACAGCTTCTCTATTGCAGAGCCTGGTACAGACTTCTGTGTCTGCAAGGAATTGCCTGGAATTTCCTCACTACCAGCCTTACTCAAGACATACTCCTGGCTGCACTTTTGCCAGCCTTCATTTATCTGACTGTTGCCAGAAGGGTTCAGGCTGCTCAAATCCTTGAGCAAACCTGCTGACCCAAAGTTTTAGCTTTAGGAATAATAACTCAGTTTTCACCACAAATATCTGCAGTGGTGAACACAGACCAGTTTCATAGACTGCACCTGTCCTAGCTACATGCACGCAGTAAAGAGCTGCCAGGTCCGTCAGGAGGCTGGAGAGCAATTCAGGTGCAATGGCTGTTCTAGAAGCTCATGGCACAATGAAGCATTCCAGGAAATGGATCCTTCCTCCTTATGTGATGACAACAAACAGAATACCAGTGAGAGAGAACAACGTAGGGTGCATTATATGTAAGGTTGGTTTTTTTTGTTTGTTTGTTTGTTTTTTTGTACTCCCAGAAAAAGCTTTATGTGAGGAACGATAGCCATCTTAAATATAGATGTTCTTAAATATATCGTTCATTGTCAGCAAACAGGTGTGGTTGAGAAAACCAATTCTCTAGTCTACCCATTGCTGACTGAAAAAAGAAAAGATTCTGAACTGACATCCAAAATGAAGAACTGATCTTTGGTTACAATACGATTTCAATATCACCACGAGGATTAATAGTTATCAACTTCTAAGACAAATGGGAAGGCCGTTTCTCTTCTCATTTCTTGTATTCACACTACTGCAGGTTCAGAATCACGAAAACACCTTATTTCCTTATTTTGAAACTACATTTTCACAGCAGTAAGTGCTATTTTAAAAGAAGATTCTGTTATTAAATACTGAATTGCATTGCCACAATACCAGCAGGTTCCACTGTGTTTGCCACTCTATAGGCATACAGTGAACCATAATCTCAAGAAGTTCTCTAGCTATTTATGGATTCTGCTGCAGCCACAGAACTGAGAACAGACCCAAATAAAAAGGGAAATGGTTCATCTATGACTATTCATTTCTTAACCCACACCGGATAAGCCTAAAGCACCTGCAGCTCAGTACTAATGAACAAATACACAGGTTAGTAATCCATTTTTCCTCGTGTCATCTAGAACAGTAGGCCTAACACAAGGCTTAACTGTGCAAACTTGGTTGCACTGAATTATGTCACCTGAAGTCAAAATCTCTTCTGTCTAAAAGGAATAGAAGGATGGATGGCAGAGAAATGGGAGGAAAATTCTGAGTGCTTTATCGACCCAGCTGACATCCTAAGAATGGTAAGCCATAAAAATTTATTGAGAATTAGAAAAGTTCTTACTTATTGCTGCACCCCGAACTGTTCATGCCACAGAAAAATGTAAAATTCCCTTAAACCACATATTTAAAAATCTTGCAATTTTATTTGCATATAAAGGCCGCTAGATATATCACAATAAATTTAAAGAAACAACTGCTTTCTAAATTCCATTAACATGTTAACATAAAACAGAACAAAGCTCAATAGCATTTACAGTGGTAGAACAGAAATAACTATCTGCAACAGTATTTTGTGCTAGCAAGATTGCATTTACACACAGTGCAAAATAAGAAAAAGGAAATAAAAAGACAAGAAGAATATTTAAATATAAAGGACAACTAAGCCTTATTTTAGTTAGGCTTGATTGTATCCATTTGACTCTATACATGCCCAAACTACAACAAAGATTGAACTCAGGCTCTGGAAGGCCTTGAGCACTTGGAAAATGTGTCACATCCTTCATAATTTAGATGTGCTGTACAGCATAATTTTGCAGATGCTATACTGGCAATATTAAATCCTAGCTTAGTTATAATGCACAAAAAATACATATATATATAAATTCATATTTAAAAGGAGTCCGCATTTACATTATTTTTTTTTACTGCATGAAACGCCTGCTCTTTGCAGCTTTCATTCCCAGTTTTTTAAAGCTAAAATAATTTAAAAACAAACAATAAAAGGCAGATATCACATACAGACCGTGGCTATCTTATACCATTCTTTAACGTACAAAGCAGGTAGTGACAAACAAACAACTGAGAGGTCTATTCTCCCCTTGCTGCATCTTACTGTGAACAGAAACAAGTTTCAGTGCATGCACACATATCAAGAGGCAAATGGACCCCAAAGTCTTGTCTATGCTATAAAAAAAAATAAAAAAAAGAAAGGAAGGAAGAAAAAAGGATATAAATGGAAAGATGAGAAGCTAACATTTAGACCATAGGGAAAAGAAGACATTAAAAAAAAAAACAACAAAATAAAAAACGACAGTAACAAAAGTTGTGCAAATTTGGGTGTTTTTAAATGCTGCCTATTTTTTTTTTAGCTTATCATATAATATTAAAATAAGGTCTCTCACTTCTTAAAAGAAAGCTTGGCTGTCCTTTTGAGAACACTATAACAATTTACAATGGCAGTTTATTGAAAAACAAAATTAATTTTACAAATTCACAATGCTTTTTCAATTTAAAATGAACGCTGCATTTCCAAAAAGCACAACCTCTAACTTCTCGTCTTGTCTCGTTGCACCAGCAATTTACTAAAAAAAACCCCGCCCCAAAACAAAAACCCCACCATTCTCCCTCCCAAAATGCCCCCCCCTCCCCCCCCACAAAAATTTTGAAATAAACATGTAACAGAATGCAAGTATTGTGATTAGAAAATGGCAGTTTATAGACCTTCCTCAGTTCCAAACATGCAGCAGTGCTTCATGATCCTTGAGGGGTTGGAAGGTCAAATATAATTGGAGGATTGGTTGGTTGAAAGCTGACTGTACACGTTGAAGCATTGATGTACGTTGTGTAACCGTCTGTCATAATGCCATAACCTGTAGGGACAATGTGTCACACTTACTGTAATATAAACAAACGACGCTGCCCATGGGCAGCTGCACCAAAAGCTTGTTGTGGGATCAATGCTTTGGAATAAAATTATATTAATCCCTTCAAAATGGCATAAGCTCTTGAAAGCTGCCACAAAGACTTGATTGAAAAAGCACAATCAACTGTCTTTGGAATAAGAGCTGAAGCTTTTGTTTTATGTACACACATTTTCCCATACAAAATCGTCTGCTGCAATTTGTTACAGCAAAACCAGAGACAAAACCACACATGCACTTTTTGTAATTACTTAATTAGTGTGTTGTACTTTGCAAGCTTGTAAAGCCTGTCAGATAACAAAAGAAACAGTAAGGAACAAGAGATTTGGAAGACACTTCCGTTTAATCTACAAAAATCATTGCCCTCTCTGGGCAATAAACGAAACCTCGTAAGCTTCTCCCATGATAGCCTTTATCATACAGGTCCTCACTGCAGGACTGCCAAGCTTGTGTTCACACTGGCTCGTGAAACCTCAGAAATCTATTAGCATGAGCAGCTGAGGGCCCTGGGTTTGCTCAGCACTGAGCAGAGCAGGCTGAGGGAAGCCTCATGGTGGCTGCAGCTCCTCACAGGGGGTGGAGGGCAGTGCTTGAGCTCTGCCCTCTGTGACAGTGTCAGGGCCTGAGGTAGCAGCATAGGGTCTGCACCAGAGAGTGGTCAGACACTGGAACACTCTGCCTAGAGCATGGTCCCAAGCTGCCAGAGTTCAGGGAGCACTTGGACATAGGATTTTGGATAGGACTTGGACGTTTGGATTTTGGGTGGTTCTGTGCAGAGCCAGGGGTTGGACTGGATGATCCTTGTAGGTCTCTTCCAACTCAGGTTACTCTGAGCTTCTACGATATGGTCCCACTAATAAATGCTGCTGCAAAGTACTTCTTTGAATGTATAAGTGGATCTAACCGGCGGTGTAAAATACAGGTATGGTTTGCTTCTAAGAAGCTTTCACACAGAGCTGAGTCTGGCTGATTCAAAAGAAGGCTGCAGTTATGGTAGCCAAACAGGCAAGAGAATCCAAATATAAGAATAGACTTAACAAGAACAACACAAAGAGATCAATTTCTTTACAAAAAGACCAGTGAAAATCATGACTAAGGAAAGAAATCTCTTTCTGTAAGCACAGTAGAGCGCTGGAGGTCAATGAATAACTACTGGCTTAAGCAGGAAACTGAGGTGAGAGTTAAACAGATGATTGCTTTTCATTGTGAAGGGATGTTGACAACTTGTTCCCAAATAAAGCAAGAATTGGTGAATATTGATCACAGGATTTTTCAACATGTCAAGGATTTGACTCCACAGTAACACCACGGCATCAGTTTCAGGAGCCTGGAGACTTCTCAGCCTCCTAAACATCTGGCCAGCAGTGCTTTTGTGCAGGACAAATCCGAGGAACCAGCAGTAATGCCTCTTCTCTTCTAGCCTCTATCTTCTCTTCCACTTGCCACATAGGAATAGGATGGGATATAACAGAGGCCTGCACGTCTGTAGAATTTTGGGCAAGCTGAACAAACTGTAATGTCTTGTGAACAGAGTCACACCTGAGTCTTCATTCAGCCAGTGTGAATGATGAGAGAACATGAACTGTGCAAAAGCACAGAAGTGTCTCTTCTTACAGACGTTCTCTCAAGGACATGGAGATAGAGCTCCAGTCCCATCGGTGCATAAGACCCATTGTTTTCAGCTGACATCCACTGAGAGCTTACAAAGAAACTAGAACAAGTCTGGGAAGAATTTGGCACAAAATGCACTTTTTTTTTATTAGAGGTTCATAGAGGAAGAGAACTTCCCACCGCTAACCCACAGGGGAAAAATGTTTTTCTTTTAAACCATTATGATACAGTACAGATCACTGCTGTCTGAAAGCTAAGATAAATCCAGCTACCCACAGTTTCTATCACAAAGAATAATCACTTCAGAATTGCTGCACTTTATTTATTTGGACTAGCAATTTTGATTTAGATCATCTCATGGTGGGAAAAACATTGTTTGTGGCTGTTTTTACTTATCAACCAGAAAAAAAAAAACAGGCATGATCAGAATGTGTGTAGCCTCCCTTGATTTAATGGAATGCAGTCTGTGTTCATCTAAGCTAGAGATGGATGAGAATTAATTGTATTGCAGGATAATGCTCTTAACAATTGGCTATTTCTTTCTGTACCAAAACAGGCCATTCTTATGTCTTTTTCATAAGTACTAAAACAGGTTTTAAACTTCTTTAGCATTCTTGTAAGAATGTATTTGAATGTTCACTTTCAGCATGTGCTACCGCCTTTCATGTGAGATTTAAATGTAAGGTGCTGCATATGGTCCCTCAGTGCTTTCTCATAACGATCTCGTACATTAAAATACCTTTCTCTCCTATTACAACTGAAAATTTCAGTATGCAATGTACCTACAAAAGCTGCAGACCATTTCTATGTTTTAGCTGGAAGTCTTGCTGTATTCAATTATTCTCAGTATGCAAGGATTGGTATTTTTACAAAATATCCGGTGTTTTCCTGGGTGCATTTTCATACAGCGAACATGCTACTTAAAATCACGTCAGTATTTCCCTTAAAAACTACTGATTTACAGATCTTTATAAGTCAGGAATAAAATCAATTTCATAATGTTACGAGGGCTTAAGTAAAATCAACAGTACTAGTTGACAAAGCTGTCCCCCCCCTTTTTTTTTTCTCATTTCTCTTTTCTCAAGTTCTCCAAATCTGTGAGCTGATGGAGAACCTAATTAGAAATAATGCAGAAATCTGCAGATGGGAGGGAGTATAAAGCATTTAATGCATCATTTTGAGTTCCAGGGTCACAAAGACTTACACTCTCTCTCTCAGGCAAACTTCCTAATATTTGTCTCACGGGCACATAAAAGCTACAAAATTGGTTTAAATATTTAAATGTCTCCAAAATTTATTTCATCTCTCATTCCCTCTCACTGCCAACAAACAGCTTTTTGTTTCTGATCTGGAACTGACAATGAGCATATATCTTCTTATGTATGAGATTGCTGGAAGGTAACACACACATTATGAACTGTATCACAGGATGCTTTTAGAAATGCATGCAAAGTGAGTTCTGGCAATGATATTTGCCCTCCTTTCTGCTTTTCCTTACATGTTGAGGGAGGTGAGCTGAGACAGTTACTTGTCTTCAGTTTTCTTTTTTTCTAGCACCTTCCTTGGCTCTTGCACTTGGAATAACTGGACTAAGTTTCATTTTGGCTTCCATGTGTGGGGAATCTCATCTGTTTCTCTAACTAAGTTTGTATAAATTTAAATTGCTTTCAAATAACCTGTATAGAACAACCTTTGCACAGTGAGAGATGTAGGTGGCGAAATGTAGAACATGTTCCTGAAACAGCCTGTTTTAATTCTGGCATAAATTTACAAAGTGTTGTGTGTGCAATCACTTCCCTCAGTTCCCTCTCTACTTTAGTCCAATATGTCATTACTCATCCTTTGCAATGCACAATTGACATGAGCTTCTTTGGAACCAGCCTCAGATCAAAGAGCAGAGTAGCAGTACTCCTTACCTTCATGGATCCCACCAAAGACATGGAGTTTGGGCCTTACTCGCCTCTGCACTGTGTTTAGCAGTTCCACACAACCAACTCTCTGCAGCTCTTTTGGAACCCAATCTCGAAAACCTGAAGGCAAAAAATGCAATCAATACTATTAATTTTCTCTATTCAGGTAAGGTTTCACATAGTCTTTCAGGAAGTCATAATTCACTGAAGGTTTATTACATTATCTGCAGTCGTAACCTCTCCATTAAAGCACACAATGGCTTTTAAGAAGTGTTTCACTGTCACTTTGTCTTCCTCAAGATCACCCTCCTCCATCTGCATTAATATTTTTCTGGATGTGATTTGTTTTTTTAAACTATAGGCTTAAACTCATCTTCCACCTTGAAACCTTGAAACATTTATTCCTGGCATCACTGCGGATTTTTCTTCCCTTTCCCCTGACTCTCACAGCGGTCACCTTCCCAAGCCAGTCAGGTAGCTACTCCAGAACAAAATACCTGAGGAAGATCAGCTGTTGTACAACCTGATAGCTGCTGCCACCTCAAAGATTTAAAATACAGTCTCCCAACAACTTCCAGAGGTCCACAATCTACAAGTGCTAGCCTTGTTCTGAGTCCCCAGTCACCAACAATAGGCAATGAGTACTCAATTAAAACATTCATTAGCATCCATAGCATCGAAGTATTTCTATACAAAAGCAATTCAAAGCAGATGGATTAGCAACCCTTTTAAAACAGTACCTATAAAACACTATAAACGTGCTTGTGGGTTTTTTCTTTGTTTGTTTTTTGTTTTTTGCTTCTTTGGGAAAATAAACAGATTAAAAGAGGGCTATTCAAGGTGTTGGTTTTCAACATCCTGTGTGTTCCACTGTCAGTGGATGGTGCATCACCACTTTATCGAAGTGGAACGTAGGTAGCCCTAGTTAGCTAAACAGTATTAAAACAGCTCCTAGTTACCAAGATATCAGAAGAGCATAAGTATGTTATTAGTCAAAAAGGTCTCTTTTCCTTTTTTGTTCCTTAGCTCTGCATAGATTGCTGACTGTTAACTTAGTTGTGACACAATACATAAGCCATGCATTAATTCCTGGCTCCACAGTCACTGTGAAACTCTGCAAGAACACAGAGCCAGCTAGGTAGCATTTAAATGCTGCTTTATAATGGCACTACGCAGTCCTAACTGATGGGGGCTTTTTGTTTTCTTTAAAGTCACTACCATCACAGAATTGATTGAATACATCTGAACACCTGACCCTTTGGATTTCAAGGGAATTGACTAAAACCATGACAAAATTACAGTCTATTAGCAGTAACAGTAATGAATAAGAGGCTGACACTTCCTCGTCCTCAGAAGCCACATTTAGAAAAGGCAGATGCTCCGTTGTTTTACAACTGACTGAAATATTAAAAATATGATTCCAGACTTCTCACCATATGCATTTTAAAGAAAAGCAGTAAATAATGTGTAATAGTATCTTGCGAGGTTACAGGATAGGGAAAAAAAAAAATCAAGTGATTTAATGTACACTTTAATTACTTTAGATATGTCCCAAAGCAAGCACTCTTGCCTCTGCTAAGCAACCATCTCAGCATCTTTTTGAGAATTCTGTTTATCACAGAACGAGCACGGAGATCAGAGAGCACAAATTAGCTAAATGGGAAGACCTCGAATAATTCATGAAAATAAGGAAAAAAAGAAGTATGCATTCACAGATTGATATGAGAGACTAGATTTACTGCTTCACCAGTTTACTATAAGTCAACTAGAATATGCAAGAGTAGTTTTAAAGATATTATTAAGTTTAAAAGGAAATTGTCAAGGAGAACACGTGACTGCATACTGTTGAACTTTTGACTGCATGCTCTCAAACCTTGAAGAAACATGTCATAGTGGGGAAAATGTTTTAGAAGTTTTAGTCAATCTCTGAAAAATCATATGGGATTGGAAAGTGCAAGATGAACAATGTTCTGAAATGAAATGTCAAACTCTCACAGCCATGGAATCAGATATTTGATATTCCCTTGTTTGAGCGAAACAGAAAATGTAATTGAAAAAAAACACCTGGAAGCTCAACAGTTCTGCTAACCCTAATAATCTCTGTGCACTTCTTACCAAAAGGCTTTAATTCACAGCCCTGAGTTAGTATGCAGTTACAATAAATCTTATAGTATTAATAATTTTGGTTACTTTGAAGGCAAAAATTCTCATAAAAAAAAAAAAAAAAAAAAAAAAAGAAAATCACACACAGCTTTTGTTTCACTTACCAAGGGGAGGTCCATGTGTCATTAGTATATCAATGCCCTCAGGAATAAGGTTCCACTTGTCTAGCAAAGACTGACCTCTGGGTAGGTTAAAGCCCCATCCATTAAACCACGGTGTCCTTTGGGGAAAAATAAGATGAACTGCATCAGTGCAAAATAAGAATCTCTTCATTTTTTTTTTCTGGATTATAACAAGATCTGCACTACAGAGACTACTAGCAAATAGCCTTTTCAGCGAGAAAGCCTCTAAAGCAAACCAGTTCAAATACATATACACGCAAATCTGTATGTTTGAATTAAAATTAATATCTTATGCTCTTTTTGTACCTCAAGAGTACATGGCCTTTATCCACCAGAGAGAAAAACACTGAAGTAAGAAAGCTATAACTAAAGTTTAAGTTTAGTGATGTTTAAATGTAAGAACTCCTACCTTATCTTACCCATAAAAACAAAGTTCTTGTAGGCAAGGGACAATTAAAGCAAAAAACATCTAGTAGTTAAGAGTTCATTAGGAAGACTATATAACACTGTGATTATAAGCACTCTGATATTTCACTGGAGTCAAACTTCCTTTGCCCAGTACTTTCAATATCAGAACACTTTCACATAACTTGGCTTTGAACTCCCGAGCCTCCTAGAGATCCTGATCAATGTTTAGCCTCACAGTAACTTTTTAAAGGAGATCTTATCACTTACAATTCATTTAAGATTTCTTAAGAAAAACAGAGATCCTAAGTTTTCCCCATCACAGCACAGCATTGCTCTGGGACATTTGTTTATTCATCAAGCCAGGCATGTAATGATAAAAAGCTTACATTTAAGGAGTGCTTTTTCAACATGTACTAGTGAAGCAAGTGCCTTTGATGCAAGTATAATAAAAGAAAGCCCCTTCTGATCAGGTACATCCACAGCACAATCGTTCCTAATGATGTTCACAGCTATTATTAGCAAGATTCTATGTAGCTGCTTGAATTGCTATATTTTTGACAGTTATCATTTAGGAAGCTTTACTTCCTAGAATTTAGGTAACTATTAGACTAGGTTGCTTCATTTTCTACCTAGAATAGCCCTGCTGCAGCCCTGGAGAGTTCAAGTTACCCTTGTAGTCTTCTTTGCACTGTAGTTCTGAAAAGAAATTTTTCAGTTTAAAAATAAACCAAGCAGGATAGCATATATGTTAAATAGGAAAGAGATCATTACGAGTTTTACATCACTTCATTATGTAATCTGCCTCCTGCACCCTCTGAATTATGCAAACATTCGATATCAAATACACATCCAAGTGGAAATTTCCTGTTGAGAAAGTCTCTACTTCATTTTTACTTTTTGCAATTAAAGTAGTTTGTGAGAGACAGTCATTTGACCAATAGGAGTTTGCACAATTGTAAGTATATTCTGAGTTTCTGAATGTCAGCAGTACAGGCAAACAGCAGGCAGTAAAGTAGAGGTGCAAGAAGGGCACTGGTGCCCCAGGTACAAGTCAAGTCACAGACACCATGCAGTCCTGCTGAGCCAATGCTACTCATACACAGGAACTCGCTCAATCTAATAGACTTCCTGGGTGTTGGATGAATGGCAACAAAGAGAGGAAAATTAACATCAGTTAAGAGTTTTAGGTAAGCTATGGGTTCCTCATGCACAGCAGAGCAACTCCAGCTCTCACTGTTGGCTTGCTCTACAGCCAGTGAAATGCTGAGACAAGGTCTTATGCTGTGAAGTAAGGTGAGCATGCTGCAGACTAGCTTTACACACAATTGAAATAAAATAGAAGCATGTGCCTTCACTTCAGCTAAATTACAGGTGTTCCTGCTTTTCTATGATTCACCCTTCTGAAACGAGTCTAAATTAGGTACGAATGTTTCCTTTCCTATCATGTTCCCAGGATTTAACATATCAAGATTATCGTAACCCTCGGGGCTGCAGTTAAAAGTTAAAATACAGTTTGGCTAAACATTCAGCTGCTTAAAAAAACAAACACACAGCTCGTAGATTGAACTTTTCACTATCAATTAATGATTCTTTCCCCACTTGCATTTCTTCTGCAGATAGTACTTTAGTTATTATACCATAGTTAAACCTGAAATATGAAACCACATCTGTGATCTCTCTGGAGCTCTTTGGAGACTGCAACCACAGAAAAGCCTCCATTTGTCTGCAAGTTTTTTATTTTATGTTACTCTTAAGCACTGAGGGAGGAGGAGGGGAACCTGAGTTCCCCTATATTCTTCCTTCATCAGTCTCTGTAATTAGCTGTGACTAACAGCTACCATGTGGGAATGAATCCACTTGTACGAAAACTTTTGAGAAGCCTTCACCGTTGTGCAGCACACGCACAAAAGAGACAGTAAAATACCTCTTTAATATCTTAAATATTTATACAAGAAATAAAAGAAATAAAAATAAAATAAAAATAAAAAGCAGGGAGGGTGCGACTGGAAGAACACCTGGGTTACAGATTTAGGTTTTGCTCCCTGAAACAGATGCTTGGAGCAGAGCAGTGCAAGCACCATGCCCTGGCTCGTACCCAGAGAGCTGCTAGGCCCTGGTGGCACTGCGGTGTTTCAGGCCTTGCAAGAGAGCCAGCAGGGAAGAGCAGAACAACAGCTTCGTGGCACAGGTTCTGAGATGAGATCACAAGGAAGGTCACCCCGTGTTTGCACTGTGCTGTGTTACGGTGCAGGCAAAATGGAGTTGATGTGCTGTGAATCCCTGGAGTGTCCAGGAGCGGCTGCTCACCCCCAGCAAGCTTTGGACGTGTGGAGCAAAGACAAGGCCTGCACTGCAGGCAGGCAGGCAGGTTCCTATCAGCAGATATTGGATATTCCACTCCAGTTACTGCCTCTCTTTGATTACACAAGGTTAAATATTGTCAAATGCAACTTTTAAATAATCTAGGAGAAAGAAAATGTGCATGTAGTTGCACAGCTCCTGCAACATCTTTTGAGCTGAGTACTTGCTGGCATAGAGCACCTCAGCTCTAGGAGGACGTGACTCCAAGGTCCTTTGGCTGTACCCACCCATGATAAGTTGCAATCCAGTGCAAATAATTAGGTAAAGGCTAATTAGGCATTTATACATGTATTTAAGGCATATTTTTCTTTCCTATTATGTTCTAGGTAACGGAGTTCAGTTAGCTGCTAGAAACAACTAGAGTTGCATAGTTCATTTTTAAGTAGCCCAAAGAAAAGAAAGTAATCAACTGTTGGAATGCTACAGGGGAGGCACGGACATAAAACCATGGGAATTAGGAATGAGAGATTACAAATGATTTTGTCATTTTACGTTTGACAGACCAGAACACTTCCTGGTACACACCACATGGCACGACACAGGCCCTGCTCACACTCCGTGTCAGCCCATGGCCGGGAAAGCCTAATTGCACCCCTGCTCTTTGCAGCCACGCTGCACTTCACAGCATCTTTCACGTGCCATGAAACTGTCACGGTAATTCTTGATCCCTGGCTCACCTGACAGCTCAGCCCTCCCCTGCCTGCAAAGCTTCCTTATCATTTAGGAATAGCAGTTCTGCTGGCACCAGATGTGTCTCAGGGAATATCCTAATGAAAGGCAGACACCTGCCCCATCACTGCCCTCTGCAGTTCTTCATCTCTATGCAGTAATCCCCACAGATCCCTCTCCACCTGGCATTTTGGAACTTACATTTTCTACAATTACAATGCTTATGCAGCAGGCTGCATATTGCCTTCACACCTTGTGCCATGAGACACACACCTTGTCTGCCACAAAACCAAGGAGAAGAGGATCTTAAGCTTCAGGGCAAGACTTGCCCTCCCTTCACAGGTGCACTGGAAGAACTGTCTGTTGAGCAAAGCAAATCCCTGCCCTTAGAGGCAGAGAGCTCATTCTTCAGCAGGTGATCACGTGTCCCTTTCCCCAAGAGACTTTAGTCTTTACTATTTTACAATTAAAAAGAAAAAGAAAAAAAGAAGTGAGAGATGATTAATTTATGATGTAAGTTTCAGAAAACAAAATCACAATCACTCTGTGGTGTGCAGATCTCAGAAGCCAGAAAGCCACAATGACACAGGGAAACAAAAAACAAAAGGCCATTGCCAAGTTCATCCCAGTTATACAAGTTCTTGCCTCCTCCTGTAACACTTGTGTGGTATGATATCTTCCACTGTGTTCTTTCATTCTTCTTTGGCTAGGGGCTCATGAATTTAATTATGTGATCCTCGGAGCAGCAACTCAGAAGATAAGGGTACAATGAGACCTTCTGGGTAAAAGGTTTCCTTTCACTTCTAGTTTTAACTCTTAAATGCAATTATTTCAATAGTTACTTCTTAACAGGAACACATTCTCTGCTTTTAATTCCCAGTATTCATTCATTTTAAGACTAACCAGTCTCCTCGGAAAGCTTCAATTTTATCTTTAGTCCAATGAGTACAGTACACAGGAGGCGGAAATCTCAGGCTGCTTCCTTCTGCAGGACAAATTTGAGGGAATGCCTATCATGCATCACAGCAGGAAGCACTAACACACAACCAAGACCAAAACGCTCCATATCTTGGTCTGCATTTGAAGTGAACTCGCAAGCCTGGCTTAGGAGAGACTGGAGGCTCTCCTTCAGCAGAAAAGAAAGGATGGGACAGGGCACTGAACGTGCACTCCTTGAGTTGCTCAGTTACAGGACTAGCTTACACACACATCTCCAAAGTGTCTGATACAGCCCTACATGAATGGTGCAGCAGGGCACTGCATTAGCAGAAAAGAAACTGCAAAAAAAACAACCAACCAGCCAACCAAAAAACCCAACATCTTTCAGTCCTCCTCCCACACCTGTCTGCTGAATGGAGAGCTGCCTGCTGGGATACACCAAGTGAATGCAGTGGGCAACAGGAGAAGGAGATGTGCAGAGTGCACATTGCCAGGAAAACAACAGACTCATCAGGGCAAGTACACAATGTACTACATAAGCACATTTTACATTTTATAAGGTAAGAGCTGCTATAAAGACCGTGACACTTGCTTTCAGTGCTACAAAAGCATTTTTCATTATGCTCTTTCTTATAGTGGGTATTAAAACATTTTTTTAAATAAAATATAATGGAACGAGGACATCTTAAAGGCTAAATAATTTCCTAAATGTGCTCATTATAACATTGCGATTTTGCTCGTAATGTTGTGGCATCTGAAAAGGACAAAGTCTAGTGGTTCTAGCTGCCTGAGCTCATTTCCACTAGCATTTACCTACTGTGCCTCACTGGGAATGTGGGGACACTAATATACAACATAAAGAAGTATTACAGAGTCTGGATCCTTGGGATTTTGCTTATCAGGCATCTTTAATCAATTGAAACTCTCCTGGGGCAGCTCTTATGAAAGTGGGTTACCAGCACTGTGATGATGTAATGGTATGCATCTTCTTGTTAGTGAAGTACAGATTTTAGGCACCTATGCAAGTGTTTGAAAAATAGCAGAGCTATGTTTTCAATGTTACAAAAAACTGAAGCCACAACAGCTGTTGGCATTTTTGCAAGTTTTCTCTGTCTCTTTCAGCTCACGTACTATGATTTCTAAACATTCACTGCTTCTCTAAATGATAAAATGTTTAAGAGAAACAACCAACACACATCCCCCAAGTTTCGAAGGAGAGTGCACACAGAACCTTTTTCCACAAAGCAGTCTTCCACAAAGTGGCAGTAAGCACCCTGCCACTACAGAGCTAGCGTGAATTAGTGTACTCCTCTCATCAAGCTGTTCTGAATTTCTACCTCCAATTGTACGGCAATAAAAGGAGGTTTTCACTTGGTCTCCTTGTAGAAAGGGACCTGTGCTGGGATCTTTGAGAGGTAAGAAATAAAAACAAGGTCTTCAGCTGCTGCTATTTAGCAAGTTCTTTAGATGTCCTGATCTGGACCAGATTATCGCCTAAAACAAGACAGACGCAGGCATAAGCACAGCGTTAGCTGTCCGTCTGATTGGAAAATGCTGTGTGAAAAGAATTCCATTCTTCATCTTGCAGTTCTTCCCTGTCTCACAGTCTGCACATCTCTGCCTGTGATGCCTCAAGGCTGCTCAGCCTTTTATTGACAAATGATTGAGCTCTGGTCCCCAAACCTGGCATTGTCTACTCCTGTGTAGAAGGTGGTCATGTAAAGGAACACAAAAACCTGCAAGGATTTGAGAAACATAAGGCCCAAAGTGCTGGCTAATGGGAGGTTAAAATGCCAGCAGTGTCCTGGAGGATCACAGGATATGAAGGACAGCAGGACACAGAGCATGGGGCTCCCTGAGGACAGGAAGAAAGAACATGCAGTGAAGCAGAGGTGGGGGCAACAAAAGCAAGGCAGCTGATACGGGAGAGAAAGGGAATAGATGAGATTTTCAACTTTGCCTCAGAAAAATTTTGGATAAGTATCTGAATTGCTCATCAAAGAGGAAATCTCCAAATCTTCTGAGGCTTACCAATCTCTAGCTGTATTGCAATTATTTTATTTAGGGCTTTACTTAATGAGATCTGGGAGATATTTTAATATCCCAAAAATATGAAAATAATTCAAACTTGACTCAAGGGCTAATTTCATTCTACTTTTAAAAAGAACAGGACTACAAAGACCTACTAACAGAGGCGTGTATTAGACTGTGCATGCTTCTGCATTGTGTATGATTGAGGATGGCTTGAAGGATACATCTGGCTGTAAGTTAGGGGCAGCCTCACTTGGGCCCATACAGGACACTACATTGCCCCAGCAGGGAAACAAAGCACCATGCAGCCTGATTTGCAGAACTGGTTCTTCTTCCAGAGCGGGCACCTTGTCCCCTTCATCCCACACTTCTTCACTGTGCAGGGGACATCCCCTTAAGTGTCAAAGGATGCTGCAATATTCAAAGGAGCTGGATATTCTCGATATTTAAATGGTAGAATTTCACAATCTTTGTAGAAACAGAGGATGGAGTTGTCTGGCTCAGAAGCTCCCCACAGCACACAGTGAACACCTGCTCTGAAGGAAAGGGCAGAGGGAAGAAGGAAGAAGAAAAACCAACAGCAGTTGGCTGACATTTTGATCTGATTTTTCTCAATGACTTCGTGTGTTCTGGAACGATGCTTGGATGTCCAGCTTCTTCTAGGCAACATGCTATTTGTATATTACCTCAAACTTATGTTCCACATGCCTCTTACTATCCATACAGGAAATGTAAAAGGACAGAGCTTCAATCCCAGGTAGAACTGAAAGAGGGTTTTATTAGTAGCTGTGTTTATGCAATGACAACACAAATGGAGGTATACTAAAGACAAAAGGGAAGTAATTGCCTCTCCTTGCAAACCACACATATTTCTGCATATTTTCCATTTACGTAATTGCTTCTAGTAGCTTCTGTTGAATATATACATATATAAATCAAAGTAGCATTTAGAAAATACTATCATTAACACAAACAAGCTACACTGCAATTGAACCATTAAACAAACATTGTCAGATATAAGGGTTTATAACAAATACAACTCTCAAAAGAAGTTATTTCTGCCTGTCCTGTTGGTGAATTTGGTTTGTTTCCCTATGAAACAGTCTCCAGAAACTTCATGGTTTTGGATGATACTTAAAACAGAATTCTTTAGCATCACTAGTCTCTACAGTTCCTCTGAAAGGCTGTACTGGCCAAAGAAAAACATGATTGCTTATTCATTAATAAGTGCTGGAAACACAAACTGAATTTATTCCACATATATATGCGTGTATATTTATGCAGTGCTTCAGCATCTTTACGTCTGCACTCCTTATTACTCTTAATATACGTAACTTAATGACAGCATCATGAAAACGGACTTGCCCCCGGAAGGATTATCATTGGCTGGGGACTCCTAAAGATCCCCTAAGCTGCTCACGGGAACCGCTCATTGCTGCCAGAGAGGTCCCAGACCCTGCACTACATCTGCCACAACTCCTTACACCAGCTCAGGCTCTTGCAGTTCGTCATGAGCTGATTCAACTCACTAAAACAGCAGAAAACTAACTAAAAAGAGTAGGAAAAAAAAAAAATCACAGACAACCAGAAGAAGATGAGAAGAGGTGAGATTTTTAGGGACCACTGGTGAATATTCATCTGCTGCTAGTACCAATGGATGCTACCAGCACTTCTTGTTTGTTTGAAGTCTGTGCTATTTTCAGCTGGATGTAGTCACTTATCCTTCATAACTTGATGAAAGCAACCAAAACAATCAAAAAGCTTCCAGGGTCACAATACACATTTATTTGGAGTGTAGGTACTGCATAAAACGGCACAGCTAGACTTGAACTGGTAATACTGTTTTACCATTCAATTATAAGTGTTATGAAATACTCCAAGTTTCACCAAAAACTGTGATCCTGCATTGGAATATGCAGGAAGGGAAAGTTAACAGCTTCTGTCTGGTCTTTTTCAAACACACCGCCAACACACTTGCCAAATTCCATCAACCAAGAAACTACCAGAAAAAGTCACCAGGGGAAAAGTGCAACCTCTGGTATTTGTTTTATATGCACATACAAAAATTCCGTGGTTGATATTACATACAACTTGTGTAAATACACATGGGTGCACACTGTATATATATGCACACTATATTATGTGTGTGTGATATCTGTATATAAATACATACATCTCCTGCTGCTCTGCCCATGACAAGGAGTCCAGCAAATAACTTGAGGAAATGGAAGACTGTATTCTCATGTCAATGAAAAGTAGTACTACAACATCAATCAAGCATGAGCGCAGGAATATGAGTTAACATTTTCAGGTTATTACCTGGAGGAGCTGTCTTATGTATGAGCCAATTTAGCAAATCAATTAAAGTAATGCAGTTACTTGATCAACAGATGAACACAAAGAAAAAAAATACGGAAAAGGCTGAGGAAAAAAAACCATACGAGGATCATAAAAGAAGCAGGAGCTGCTGAAAGGACTGCAGAGCATTCAGCATTGCAGAGGTAGCAGCAGCATTACTTTAATTGAAAAGGATCTGTTTAAGCATGGGTCAGTCGCTTTTGTTATCTCTGAGATCATTAAGCAAAGAGCTCAGGTTACATGCAGATCAATTTATGCAATATTTAATTTTAGGCTCACCCACCCTCATGATGTCCCTTCAAAGAGGTTTGTGGGAGATGCAGATTGCCAGACTGAACGAGGATTAATTTGACTGTTTGGGCAAAAAAAAAAAAAAAAAAAAAAAAAAAAAGCTAACATGAAGACTTTAATTAGAAACCAATGTGGTAGAATCTTTACCTCAATATCAGAGACTCAACAAAACGGTCCTCAGGCTCCATCCAGTTCTCCTCCTGACTGAGAGGATTTTCACCTGCATATCCCTCCAAGGCAACATAGAACACCCGATTTTCCTCAAAAGAGGGTTAATGGCACATAAATAAGTGCAAGCAAGAAGCAGGGGAGGGAAGAAAAGAAAAAAAGGAAAAGAAAAAGAAGAGGCAGGAAAGATCTGATCTCTCTCTCTTCCAGCCAGGGGCACCCTGCAGTGGCCAAAGTCCTGGGACCATCAGATGTCTCTGTTGCTGTTAGAGCTTCACAAGAACATATTAATCCCTCTACATAATATACATTCATGTTTTTTAAAGAACACATTTCCAAAGAAAAGCTGTGAGCTCATACTCCAAGTTCCCACCTGAAGTGAGTTTTTAGTGATGAGTTACAAGCCTATGAACTGGTGGTTTGTAATAGAAAGGCAGACTGACATTTAAATAGAGTGGCACTGGAATAATGGCTTTACATTAGTATTTTATGGGAGGATGAATAACCACAAAGTTAACATACTGTATTTTCTGGCAATAAAAGATCTATTGAAAACAAAAGGTCATTTTATTTGATAATGTAAATGAATTAGATTTGTATTGTATGGTCACGAGAGTAAAGGAAAGATTAATTCTTAGAGAAGTCAATATATCAGGATAGCTAGGATTGGTTTGTTTTTAATTCTTTAACCATGTCAGAAAGCCTGAGGTTCACAACCCACAGCCATATATTGCTGTACTCTCCATTTCAATACAGGCCCTGGACTTCAGTCGGATCTGATAAAAATCTGGAACTTGCAGTAGGCCATTATGTGGGCAAACTATTCATTTTATATTCACCTCCTTGTCGTGTCAGTGCAGAGGTCATCTAAAGAGGGGGCCTAATTAATCAAACTGTCAGAGCCAATGAGGAGGAGCATGTTAATAGGACTTTTATTTCACCCAGGAAAGCAGTGGTCTGACAGGAACCAGAAAATATGGCCTTGATGTTGCTGTTTATTAGCAATGCTGAGATCAGTGGTAATAGGTGCCAAGCAGCTTATGTTTGATAAAGTGCTGAATGTCAAGAACCTGCACCAACTAGAAATTAGACTGACAAGAGGCAGGAATCCCGGTATATTGATAGCTACTGGGAGGAGAGGCAGGTTGGATATCATCACAAAATGGGAATCTGCACAGGCTGCACTTTCAGTTCTTCAAAAGTGAAGCAACCCCACCTCCAAACAACAAAAATAAAACCAAACAAGAAGACAAACAAGCAAACAAACCACAGCTATTCTCCTGGACTTAAAGGTCAGGCTTTTGTTCTGTTTTGTTTTTTACACTCCAGTTTGGTACATGTAAGCTAACACAGCCACACTGGCAGAAGAGATCCCTAAACTGTACAGCAGTGCAGAACTTAAGGGGGTCACCCGGATGGGCTCCCATATTAGCATAAGGCTGGTATGCTGGTGCTGCCTTAGAGAGAAGTGGCCAGATTTTCAGCACAGACCAGCTAATGCTGAGTGAGGCCAGTGCAGAGGCTGCAGCAGATGAAGCAGGTTGGTCCATGCACCTCTCACTGTTAGGTTGTGTACTCAGAGAGTTAATCCCTGGCCCCACTAAACATCAAAATACTGCTAACATAAACGTAGCCTTCCCACAAAATGGATGTTCTTAAACAAACTGCACGCCCATAGTAAAGAATAAAACAAGCACATCTAAAAGGGAGTGAGTGGGAGACAGAAGAGATGCTCACAGTTCTTGAAGGGCATTGGACTCATTTTAGCAGCAGCCACAGCATTTGCTGTGTGGGTGATATATGTAAAACCTTTAATTAATTATTTTAGTAATGCACCTCTACATGATTTCTCAGTCTGCAATGTATTTTATACTTCAGGCCATGGTAAGTTTTATAATTAACTACTTTCTCAAGCCATTTTAATTAATTTTTTTCCCAACACCATTATTTCCAAATGAAGAGAGAGCCAACATTAAATAGCCTTCTAAATAGAGTTCTGCAGGAATGTACTCCTGTAGGATAAAGCACTCGGAATGGGTAATGCCCCTGGGAAGGTATAAGCAGAGAAAGGAAATGAGCTGCTAAGGGGAACCTCAAACACTGATGGGACACACAAGTGGCCTGCTGTTAAGGCAAAATCTTTCTTGATGGAAGAGGAAGGCTGTTGTGTTTACGGCTGCTGCCATGGATCCAAATATCCTCATCCTGAGTTATCTTCTTGTTTTTATTTTCCCTGAGAACATTCCATTGTCTGGGTCTTCCTCTTAGAGCCAGCAATACTAAAATTGGAAGCAAATGTTGCAGAACTGAATTCTGTGGCCACTGACCGCCCTGGCTCTGCCTCCAGGGCAGCCATGCTCAGATCCCGAGTTACCAGGAGGCTGACACAGAGGCACGAGCCATGCCCAGGGCAGATGTGCCTTTGTCATGTGGATGGCAGTCCAGTCGAGTGGCCTAGCACAGAGACCAGAAAGATATGCAGTGAGGTTACTAATCTTGGCTAGGTTGTAAACTGCTGAACATTAAGGTGTATAACAGTTCCTTCCTTGGTGGTAAACTCGTTTCGAAAACTGTCTGCCTTTCTTCTGAGCCTTCCCTGCTTCCCCGTGCTATGGGCACCGCTGCCTTCTCTTGGTTCCAAGACTGAGATGTGGACAACCACATAACCCGTGTTTTATAAACAAATGGGATTATCTTTTCAGTTACAGCATTCAGATCTTCAGCCGCACAAATACGGGACTGGAGAATGGTAGCAATGTGCACAGCACGGGGTATTTGGGGCAGGAACTGCTCCTCTGGTAGCAAAGCCCACTTGAAGCCACACCATCAAACAACAAGCAATTCACCCCTACTAGAAGAAGAATAATGAAGAATAATTAGGACACTTCCCAACATGATGTTGTTGATAATGTCCTTTCAAATGGTTAAAATTATATTGATTTTCCCTTACAGTTTCATACTTCCTAATTTAAACAAATTGAGGCACAACTCTGTACTTCACAGTAAAGGTGTCAGGTTGAAAATAAACACACAAAGATAAAACGTGGTCCAAATGACTACCTTTTGGAAACTTCAACAGCTGTTCTCACAGCTACAAGAAAAACAGACCTTGGGTAAAATCTTAATGGCTGTGAGCATCACTTTTGCATTTCTTAGGGACAGCACTGTTTTTATATATTTTATTTATGTATTACATTTACATTTGCATTAGCATGCAAAGAAAGTAGCACCAACTTAGAACTGTGTTAATTGAGTGACTTATAAAAAAAAGTACTATGCGGGGTTTTTTCTGCCATTGACAACTTATTACTTTACCATTAGCATAGTATTTTATTAGTGTTAGGATTTTATTAGCTAGATTGTACTATTACATTATTACTGGGTGGGGGGGCCATGCTTGCATTTTTTATAATCTCACACCTTTATTTACGATTCTCTTGTAGCCCAAGTATGGTCAAGAAAATGTTTCCTCAACAGCTCTGTAAAAGTGTACTCTTAAAACTGCTTGCCTAACAGAGATATTGCTATTGGTTTCGAACAAAAGAAAATCTGCATGTTAATCCCAGTGACATTGCTATAGGAACCTTATTTACGGTATGATTAAAAAAAAAAAAAAAAAAAAGGTTTTTTCTTACAGACTCATTAAATCTAAGTCTCACTTAACTACTAGGATATTTTTACAATGGGTTTACTGACATACGATGATAAATGTCTGTATAACATCCTTCAACAATAGCCACGGCTATACTCATAACCTCAGTGTGTATAAACACTGCATCAGTTTTAACAATGCGCTGCCCTGAATAGTAGGAAGTGAAGTAACACCAAATGCATTCTTACTGACCAAATCTGCTCTTTGCTTTAGTTGTCTTTTTTCTTTCCCCCCCGTTGGTTTCTGTTTTATTTGAAGCAATTGCTTTGTTTTGTCTTCTCAGTGAGAAAAGTAATCTCCCTCTTAAAAATATGAGAATTCAGAAGCTGAAGTTTTTAAATATTACCCCATCCCTTTGAAATTTTGACCTAGGCAGAAAGCTTTCCTGAAATTTGATTCTTTAGAGATAAAAGGGTTGGCAGCAAAATGAAAGCAGCCCTGCCCTTTTTTCCATGTCACAGAAATGAATGGAATGGCTTATGAATACATGCAACTCACTCCATTCAGGAGCCACTCTGGTGCCTATTTGTCCTGAAATATCAGTGTTGGGTTACTGTGCAAATCAAAATAACTGTTAACCAGCATGAACTTGATTCACAAGAACAATGAGGGCCAGAACAAGCTTTTGAGAAACTTAACAAACTTTTCAAAGTTAATGCAGAGAATCTGAAGACATTTCTAAGGGAACTGTGGTTTCCAAATACTTTACAAACTGTTACCGATTGTAACTGAACAGGCTCGATTGCTTTCTTGTTCATGGCTGGCCTCTGATTTAATTTCACATAAAATGATATCGCTAAGCTGGACATGGTAAACCTACAGCATTTACGCTGGAGACTAGGGTCTGACATTCTGTCTAAATGAAATTTCCCAGTTGTCCCAAACACTTTTTATCTTATTTCCATGCTAGCAGTTTGAAATGTCACTACATATTGCCACAGTGACAGATGAGTAAAAGCACAAGAAAGCAACCTAGCTGGTTTCTCCAATGGATTCTGCATTGCAAATGCAAAAATTTACTTTTGCTCCGCTTCTTGGTTCACACACCCAGGTGTTAATGGCACCAGAGGTTTGGAATGCAACTTTATGCAGACTGAAACATAGGTCAGCAGTTAAAAATGCTTTGTATGTATTTATAGACATATACACATTATTAAAAACAGCACATAGGGCCACACCTTGCAAACAGTTTTTACTTCACTACCACAAGGTATTTCAGTAAGGTTAATAAGAAACTGACAGCAATAAACTCCCTAGACTATGAGGCTTGAGGATGCATGCCTTACGTGGATTAATAGACTGAGGCACGGGCAGCAATGATGAAAAACTTAAAGAAAGTGTCCTTCAGAAAAATATGTTTGAGATGAATGCCCCTCTCTATAGGCTTGCCCCTACCATAGAGCTAGGAGCTATCAGAAGAAAAAGAGGCGGGGTAACACTACCAATGAACATCTAGAAGTTGCTTACTGAACATTTAGAAGTTGCTTACTCTCTTTTCCAGGTGAATAACAACACTCCCACTTCCCTCAGTGACGTAAGGTGACTTATTACTCATAGCAATCACTCTATTTGAGCAATGCTAAAAAAAAAAAAAGGAGCAGTGAGCATTTGTATGCAGCATCCTCCACCTAGAAACATCCAGTACCTGTATCAATATGTGTAAAATACTGGTCTCATTGAAGTCAATACTGAAAATTTCACCCTTGATGTATTTTTCAATAAGCAGTCTCTTGCTGTTCTGCTCTTTTCTAGTGCTTTGCTTCTGAGACCAAACAAGATATGAAAAGGTGCATTTCTATTAGCAACATCCGCTTTAAAACCTCACTTTTCACCCTCTATATAAGGCTCTGCTGTCATCCATTCTCTGATTCAAGAGGTTTTTCAGCCTTCATCTGCCTTTATCCTCACAAGAGATCATTTTGACTATGACAATATCCAACTGCGTTAAAAAAACCGTAGGTTAGCATGGACTCTTATAAGCATTAGGGAATGAACTTTTGAGTGGCAGAGATAAAGTAAAATAGGGTTCACCAGCACGTTTTGAATAAATTCCTCAGAAGATGGAAATTGTACAGCTTTGTAAGCAGTGTAGTACAAGTGAGGCCCCAGATGAGTAGAATCTAAGAGTCAGATATACAAGGTATTAGGAGTATATTTCCAGACTTTAATACTGAGATGCACCTGAAACCTCCCTCTTCCTGGGATGTAGGAGGTTGCCTGCCCCAGGAGTTACACAGCCCAAATTTAGCATCCCTTTGCTACTGCAAATGAGGGTGGAAGGGGGGAGGGAAAGCAGAAGACTAGGGCTGATGATGTCAGTTTACACAATACACTGGTGGTTAAAGAATTTCCTCAGAAAGCAGCAGATATGAAAAAACAAAAACAACAAAAAAAGGAAGTTTCATCATCGCCTGTAGGCAAGGCAATTAAGTCTATGCACACAAATATATGTATTTCAAAAAATACTCTATGTTATGTGCTTAGCAACTGCAATCAAATAGAAACAAGGTACAAAGAAAATGAATATGACTTCATATGACATTAAAGCAGTTCAGAATACTTGCATATCAAACCATACAAGCCCTCGTTGATCTTGGTTGTCAAATGGTAGAGCAGTATAACTGCTGCCTGCAAATACCACTCTCCCTTTAAAAAAAGCCACATTTATCTTCCTGTTTCAATGTCTAATTGCTTCATTGCAACTTGTATTCCATCAGACGTTTTAGCAAAATGTTTAAAATACAGCCTATTGCTGGTTGTCATCAGGAACAAGTTTTCCACAGTGCTTAGAACTGCTATGTGCCTGCAGCACCACTTCCTTACCGAGGTGAGTTTACCCCTGCTGCAGCTTTATTTCTTACAGTGCATCAGGAACAAACACAAGCTATTATTGTTAGGTAAAGTGAATGCATGCCTAGTGATATGTTTGGTCCAAGCTAGCTTGTGGGGCTCCTTTACAGGCAACGGAGAGCACCAATCCTCACCAAGAGCCATTCAGCTTGTCCACAGGCTGATGTTTGAAGAAACTAGGAAGGAATGCAGGGGCTGCTTTCTTTCCCCTTTAACTAAAGGGACAGTTGAGCAACTCAGCTTGTTTTATATTCTCAGTTTTTAAATGCAAAAAAAACCTCAACAACCCCACCGACTTTACCTTAAGGAACATCATGAATATATGCAATAAAACTTCCACAGAAAAAGTGATAAGAAAGGTGTTTGTTTGCATGAGAGTGTTTATATATATATACATGCAGCATATAACATTTGAAGCCTAAAAAAATGTGCATTTATACACCAACTACTAGCAATACCGAAAACCCTTTGGCATGTTTCATCTTTCAAATGTGCAATGCTTATAAGAAGGCAACTGTGATACTGCTTTTAAGCTATTTTAGTAAAGGACCTTGACAAGCTTCACATAAAATATTCAGCATTGGTGCTTTCAGGTCCCCACAATCTAACTTAAAAAGCTCTCCATCTTCAGCCCACATTATGAACAGGGTTATTATAAAGGTGCTGTGTGGATTAGATGTTTTCCTTTACCCTTTCCATCTGCCTTTCTAAAGTGTATTAGCATTGAACCATATCGCAAACACATGCTAAAAATTCAAAACTTTTTTTTTTCCCCCCTCTTGTAAGAATTACAATTACTTGGTAAAAGTTGTAGTAGTTTGTAAGAAAACTGCTATGGATGAATTTCAGATATAGCTTCAAATAGTTACGTTTCCCTCTCCAGTATGTAAGGCACAGCCAAAAAGCAGATGGGGCTGTAAGGGTCCTCTATTTATTCAGAGCTCTGGTGTCAAACTGTTGACGATTTACAGGCTGGTCCGGCTCAGTTCCATGACTAGTGGGGTGGAGGGATTTTTTTGCAAAATCTGCGCCTCCGGAAAAGGGAAAACAGGGGACCCCCTCAACAAAAGAAAAATTAAAAAAAAAACAGAGGCAACTATCTGAGGAGAAACAAACTAATTTACTAAATATAGTATCAGAATGCATGATAACACAGTATAATACAATATAATTCAATATAATCGTTAATAAAATCAAATATAATCGAGAGGAGGATTGTCCAAGAGCTAAAGGCCTTACACTAATACTGAAGCCTTGCATGCAGTCGGGAGCAGCAGTGAGACAATCCGAAAGCGAGCACGACAAGACGAGAAGAAAGAAGACTCAGGTCAGGTGACCTACAGGCCTTATATCTGTTCCCCTGAGCAGGAATGATAACAGTACTCCAACAGTCTGCTGGGGAACGTAGTTCTTCTTCTCTTCCGGACAAGTACCCGGAACTAGAGCATTTGCTCTTTAACTCCCAGTACACTGCATGATGTTATGATGTGGAATACTGATAACCAAAAATCATAAAACCATGACACAAACCTTATTGGCTGTGCCTTTTCCTGGGAAGGCTTTTGTCTTCCAAATTAATTTTTGAAATGAAACTCTGGCTTTGTAGAACTGAGGAGCCAATGATATTGATTTCAGAGGGAGCTGGCTTTCATCCCTAATCTTTCATTATCACCTTCATTATGAACAGATACCTTCTCGAAGCAACGTTTTTTTAAAATAAGACACTTTTGCTGGCAAAAAGCAAAAGTCATTTCAGAAAACAGATTTTTCTAAGTTATTTAGATGCCAAAGCTGGCATCAGGATGGAGATATGGGTGAGTCGGACCCCTGCACTTCATAATGTAAATCTCTAGTCCTTAGTCAGGCAAAAATTCAAGTGCAGCATTTAAATCTTTCTCATCTGTTGTCTGACTGAGATCTCCAGATCAAGCACATAATTTAATGCCTACTGAGATCAATGGAAAAATTCTACTGGCTTTGATAAGCTTTGGATCAGACTCAGAGGACCGTAGTCGGAAAGGTATGTAGGACCTAAAAACGCAAGCTGGCATCTAGCATGCTTTCCAAAGAACCGATGCAGATGCTGAGAACACTTTTATGACTGAGTGCTTTCAGCATGGATTTTGAATACAAACAGATTCTCAGTTAAACTACACCAATTCTGCCAGCTCAGCATGAAATCTTCCAGTTATCTTAGTTTTCCTTTCAGCTTTTCTACATTCCTGTTCAGAACCATACTAATCTGGCATTTTCTGTGTTGCACTGGAAATTGGGTACCTCTTTTCTGATCCTTTTTCTTCCTTTGGTGCCCTTGGGAATCTTCTCCTTGACAACAGAACTTTGTGATAAAATAGACACTAATAACACTTTTAACTTCTACTCACGTTATGCAAAGATATTTTAACTTTTATTGAACTCAAGCTATAGGAAACGTTGATTTTAAACTTGACTTGATACATGATATGGTCACTGAGATACTTCCTATAAATATTTTAGATGGTAATTCTATTCTTCTCAAAGAAAAAATGATTTAATTGTCAAGGTCTTTTACTCACACTATTCGTGGAAACAGATATACTTTTGTAGCATATTTAAAGATACTAAATTATGAAAATCAGTTCATGCAGGGTAACTAGCAGAGATAATTATTTCAGTGTTCATTGTGATGACTATAGGAAACTTACTTATATTAAGTGCTGTGTTTTATAACATGGTATCAAAATCAGGTACTACTACATAGCCAAGAAAACCTTTTACAGTCCTGGCAGATTAAAAATGACTGTAACCTCGTCCTCCAGCTACCTCGTTAAAAGCCAGACCCACTTCCCTGCTGTTTCAATATTGCACAGCCACCACAGCTGACTTCCTTGTGCAAAGCTCACACAGGTCAGCCTTCTGACTTACAAGACAAGAGCTGTGCATGCACATTTGTAAATATGATTTGTCATTGTGTATGTTTAATAACCTAACATTTACCCTTTATGCATACGTTTGCTAAAATCCCTATAAGAACAATGGCTTGATTTGACACTCATTTACAATGACTGCAAATCCAGCTCCCACTGAAACTAGAAGTTTGCCCACAGATTTAATCCCAGGTGACAACAGGCAAAGCATTTCGTATTTTCCTGATGCTGTTCATGCATGTAGGGACCGGTCCTAGTCACTTACTGCAGGGTTGTTGCAAAACATGTTTTGCTAATGGTAATACTATGAAAATGTTTGAAATCTACGAAGGTGCAGTCAGAAGGCTAAGACCAAATGCTCACTGAATTCAATGAAAGTTGAAGTCAGCTCTGGATATCACCTCGTTTACAAAGCACCATCTTCTTTACAGCTAAAAAAATCTCACACAAGGAATTACAGGCATGTTAGTGACTATGCATGCGAGTTCCCCATAGAAAAAAAAAACATAAAAGAAAATATAAGAATGCTGGAAACACAGTGAGAAAGCAAGAACAGCAGGAAGACTTTATTTCCGCAAGCACTTAAGTACAATCACTGACACACATTCAGGGGGCTGTTTCTAACAAATGCAATTTCTCACACAAATCTGTAGGATGTGCTGTTCTGCTTACTTTCAGCAACCTGGCTGCCTGTTTCACAAACCAAGCCTAGAAGCAACATCCATTGATAGGACGAGGAATGATTAAAAAATAAGCAGGCCTAAAACCTGTATGCAGGAAGTTCTGTACTAACGTGTGGAAGAACTTCTTTACGGTAAGGGTGACGGAGCACTGGAACAGATTGTCCAGAGATCTTGTGAAGTCTCCTTCTATGAAGATATCCAAGACCTGTCTGGACACCTACCTTTGTGACCTGCTGTAGGGAACCCACTTCAGCAGGGGGTTGGACTCGATGATCTCTTGAGGTCTCTTCCAACCCTTGCCATTGTGTGAAACCACAATCCATGGACTTCTTGCTGCGATTTTAACAATCCCCACACTAATGAATAGGTTTAGTTTCTGGAACAGAACATCAAATCAAGGAGGTCTGATAAGTTTGCCAAGTTTGCCCTCTCCTGTCAGTGTTTGCTGAAGTAAAATGAATTTGCCTGAAATGTTACCATCAGAGCAGGGCAAGAGGAAAGTGCAGTACATAATTACATTCAAAAGCATGACATGAAAGCTATGATATGTAAAAATTCACACATCTCCACCACCTCCAATATTACTGTAGCTAGGATATTATCTTTTCTTCACACCAATGGTTACCTCCTTGTCATTAAAAGAGAGAAAATTGCTGTGGCAGATCAACTTTTAATGAACATACAGACCATGCCTCCAAAAGTGATGAATACTTCTTGAAAGGATAATTTGGAATAGTAACAAAAGAAAAACCTGGACAACCATAACTAGACAGAATCTCTTCCTGAACTATACTGCAGTAAGCTAATTCCTCAAACAGTAAGATTCACGTTCTAAGGGCACCTAGTACACGGTTCTGATTGCTTAGGCCTTTTGAAGCCCAATTCTGTGCTACTGCTCTCCAGAAGCTGCAGCTGTACTTAAGTTCATCAACTTCTCTCTCAGAGCCTCCAACCACTCCAGTGCGGAAATATCAAAATTTAGCTTACTCGTTACAGTTTCAGCTTTCAATGTGATGACTTACTTATTGATACCGTTTTCTTCACTATTTATGATGGAAGAATGCTGATGCCTTTACTATTAACTCTTGCAAAAGGCTAAGTCTCCCAAACCAATTTTTACTTTACTGATTGGTTGATTCCTTGTGCAAGACATTTTTAATAAGTTTTCATGGGAAATGATATTTTGGAACACATAAGTAGAATAACTAGCAACTAAAAATAAAAACATAATGAAATGCCATTCAGACTTCAGAATATGGCTGGGATGAAACTCACAGGAGATGGGATGGGGGGTAGTGGAGAGGGTGTTCAACATAAATTTACCAAGTAGTTTGACATGTGGCTTCTCTTTGCTGTTTATCACAGATATGCAGCAAAAATTACTAAGATTCACAACACTAAATGGTGGGGGAGAGATGAACTTACATTTCTGGCTTATTTGATTTCATTTTTGAGTTTTTACATAATGAGTTCTATCCTATATTACATGCGTTCTTATTGCTGTTTTGGATATCTATTTTATTTTCAACATTTAACTGCAATCTGTAACAACCCATATGAAGACTAAACTTCCAATATAAAAATAACTAGTATTTAAGAAGTGAGCACTGTTTAATTGTTGCTAAATTTAGAAGTCAAACCACTGAACTGGCAGAAGTCCCCAAATAAGCTCTTAGAAACAGTTTGCTGAGAAAGATTATACTGGATTAGTCTCTGCTTCTGGTGCAAAGAGAATACATTTTTATCTTTAGCCTACACAAATTCATATTAATATATAATTAAAATGAAAAAAATCGGCTGGGAATTGGAAAAGTAAAGGTGCCACCAGCAATTTATGAATAAAACCTCAGAATGAAAGACTAGGGCCACTATCTCTGCAATCTGGAAAGACGAGCTTGACCAGGAACAATAGCTGAGTTAGAAACTGAGACAGAGGTAATACTTCATCTATAAGACACACAAAATATTGCTGCGACAAATTTACTTTGTATGTTTAGCAGCTGTAAGGTAGTTTTATTCTAGCAAAAGTTTTTAAGTGTTCTGTGTTTATTCATAAATTAATTTTAATTTGCACTCAAAATTTGCTTGAATTAATGCCAAGAAGAGTAAAAAAGCATAATTTACCATTCCATATCCAGAATAATGTAAAATGTATTCACTGAAGTAGTGGTAAAATAAAAATGTAATGACCAAGGCACAGCAAGATAAACTGTTACAAGAGTAAGGAGAGTTAATGCTCAAGTTACCAAGAATGAAACACGGTAAACCAGCAAAGATCAAACCTGCTTCAAATGAAGAGTCATTCATAGTTTAAAACGTACCGAAGTAAAACCACATCTAATTATGAAGCCTACTTCGATTCAACTCACCCTCTAAACCAACTCAGCAGCCTTGTACAAGCAGGTAGGTAGGCTGCTGCCCATGGCCCTCCCCAGAAGCGCCAGTGCTTCATCCTCCCCCAGCCCTGCTCCCTCATCCTCAGCAGCATGCCCTCCTCCTGCACCCCGCCGCTGCTTGTCTGCCTTATCAGCTCAGGAAGAAATTTCGGCAAAACTCTTCCTCTGGTCACTGATATCTCTGGGAACCCAATCCATTAAGATATTTCTGCCCCCTACTCATGCTATTTTAACTGGCTGTTGTACAGGAAGGAACTGATAAAAATAGGCTTACAATGCCCTTACAGATGAACAAGCAGGAGGCTTGATTGTGATTGATGCCTGAATAAATATACAATAACAGGCCCTACATTTCATCACGGCCTTTGAAAGAAGGTAGGAATAAGTGTCAGTTTTCACTGCCTGGATTGCAGCTTTCTTTTCACAAATACCTGGGAAGGGCCTTTCATAGAAGACTGAATCTCCTAGCTCGATTTTAAATAAAGAGTAGGAGGTAGCATTAGTAGACAGGAGTGAGTATTTGTATTATGGTAAGTTACAAAGCTGTGTTTCTTCCCACAGGTGCTCGCATGTGAGATCCAAGCCTGAATACAAGTCTAAGTCCCTCTGAAATCTAACCGCCCTTTCCAGATCTTCCATAGTAGAAGCAACCACCATGAAGAAGCATTTGGGAAAGCATGTGGCTTGGATTCGGAGCAAGACGGGGAGCACAGGAATGGGGCTGTTGTGGTTGTTGCAAGCTCATCAGCTCCTCAGAGAAGTTCTCAACAGGCATTCAGGTACAGACCTTGCTCTGGGGCACAGCTGAAGGCAGGGCCAGCCTTCTGTTTTTCACTATTACCTAGGGAAGGCAAGCCAGGCCTGGAGCACCGTGCCCTCAGCCACAGCTGCAGGACTGTTCTCCAGGCACTGAGGGGTCCTTGGGCCATACAGGCACCAACTAGAAGGCATCATGTTTCCAGCTGTCATCCAGGCAGCTTTCTCTAACTACACTGTACTGCAGTACAGACTCACGTCTGTATTCTTTTAATCATTCTTGATAAACTATTACTCAAGGATGCCTTTATCATCCCAAACAAATTTTTCAGGAAGCAAACTCAATGCTTGACTTTTATTAACTTCCTTTTTTGGCAGAAGAGGGCTTCAAGCGTCCTGAAATGACACATTATCAGCTCCCACTTCAAGCACCACAGCTATCTATTCCTCTTCACAAATCTAACCTTTCTTATCCTGCAAGAAATAGACACCTACTTAGCTTTCCAGTGGCACAATCCAGCAATGTGCTTAAGCAAGTGCACAAACTTCAAAAGGATGGCGACCGGATTCTCTGAAATCATTCATGAAATTCTGCACCTGGTCAGTACCTTGCTGGATCATCTCACTGAAAATAAGGAACAGTAACACTTGGCATTTTCACAGTACTTCCAGCGTTAAAGCCACTGTCCAAGTAGCAAGTAGAAAAGTGTACACAAACATTAATAGCCCCGATTTGCAGCTGAAGAAACGAAGACAAAGAACCAAGTTCCCTCCCGTTCCTGTGCAGCCAGGCAGTGCCAGAGCCCTCCCCATATGCTCAGCCCTTCTGGCGTCCAAGCAGCCCTTTAGCTGGGAGCATGGTGAGCATATGTGGCAGCTGCCTGGCAGTCTGCAGCTCTACAAACAATCTTGAAAAATTCAGTTCCACCAATTGCTGCAGTTTGCAACAATTAATACAGATCAAATAGAAAAAAAATAAAAAGTCATATCATTAGCACCATGCACACCAACCCAGCATCATTCAAGAGATGGTCAGGAGGATTGGGCCCCCTTGAAGATACTTGTTCTCTCACTTCTAAAGTAACTGTGCTAACTATTGAATTCAGAGGCATTTCTGACATGCATGTGTGCAGTGTCTTTTTTGCAGGGCTGCAGAAAGCCACCCTTCAGCTAAAGGCAGCGATGGGTCTGACTGCAGGAGGAGATGTTAATTTACAGTTATAGCTCCAAAAGAGATTGCCTTTGGAGCACTGCAACTCAACACTGCGTAAATGCAACACACTGCTTAGGAGGCACAGACACACTGTTTCCTGGACAGCTCCATGGTTCCCAATACTGTAGGAAATGCATGTTCCTGTAGCCTGATCTCATGCCTGATGCCTGCCTAGAGCTCCAGCTCTCTGTGCCAGGAGCCTGTGACCCAGCAGTTCATCTCCTGAATAAACCGATGCTTTTATTGCATCTCCCTCTCACCCACTTACCCTTCTGAAAACTGCCTGAATTGAAATTATTTCACAGCAGGTGACCTGTGTACAACTGGCTTTCAGAGACATGCATAAGAGCAAATCACATGGATTTTTGATGTGAGGGTGCTCTAACTTCCTAATGGATTTCTCCTCAAGAGTTCAACCTGCTAAAAATGTAAGCCAGACAAACAATGCTGTTTAAAAATATATCACGCCCAGCTAGCTCCTAATGCCTGCTTTATGCACAAAGCACTTCAGTTTAAATGAAACAGCCTTATGTTTGAGGTATAAGCAGACACCAGACCTGCCCCTCCAGCTCTCACCATTCATTATTAGCAGATCGCACTACAGCACTCTGTCCAGATCCACAGTTCTACGAGCCAGTAAACCTCATTTCAGTTTCAGGGTAGCCAGCACTAGACCAGAACAAGATCAAAACCCCAAACAAACCCCAAAACAAGGCACCGCAGCACCAAATAGCAAAGCAGCATAAGCTCAGCCAGTTCAGAATGTTATATGCAACCAAAGGAATAGCTCTATCTCCCCTGCAGCCAGCAGATCTTCCTGATTTGCACTCTGGACAATGAGTCAGAAATACATCTGACCAGGGGCAGCCTGTATCAGCAGGTAAAATAAGGCAGATCTCAGGGCCAGCACTACTGACTGCAGACCTGTGGCCTGTGATCTCTGTGCTCCAGCCTCCCTCCCCTTCCTCAATTCCACCGGCATTTAATGCTGGCAGGGTGGCATCAAAATCCCTGTGTTTAAAGTCATTTAACACGGCACCTCCCTGCCTGGTGTCACTGGAGAGGCCGCTTGGCTCAGTGGGGGAAGCAGCAAGTCCTGGTGCAGGGGCGGCAGTGATTTATGAGCACTGTGCATGGCAAGGGGGATTTCTCTGCTCAGACTGCTCTGCTCCCCAGCCCAAACGTAACAACAAGTGCTCTGGTTTTATGTTACTGTAGTTCTGGATTAGCAAAGTCGTAAATCAGGGCTGTGATCCATATTTTAATACCTTTTCTTCTTCCAGTTATTATGATTCAGCTCTGATTTGAACAGCATGCCACTCCAACCAGGCTGTGACAAATAAACTCTCCACAGTACACTTCATAATGTAAAAATAAATTTGTGTACTGTGTTTATAAACTAAAGCCTAAAGCACATAAAAGAAACTGAAATTTCCCAAGACTGTATTTTTCAATTGCTGACGATGCAACTTGCTGTTCAAATTCATACAGACACACACAATATAAGAGGGAAAAACGAAGCCAAAGATTCTTCCTATTGCAACTTAGAATCTCTTGGATTTCAAATGGAACATAAATTCAGTGGACTACCCAGCGATTCCCCCAAGCTGCAGAGCAGAAAAGCACTTAAACCTGCATTAAACTTAATCAGATACATGAATCTTAGGAATTTCAGAAGGATTGATGCATGCACTGGAAATGAAGTCAGGAGTTTCCTGTTGTTTTTGCAAACACATCATGAATGAAAATTCAAATGTACAGATATGTAAGTACAGTGTAACAAAGCTCTGGCCACAATGCCTTCTGACAAACAAAAGATAGTTCAAAGCTTTAAATGTTGGTGGAAAAATTCTATGTAGAGCACTAGCAGGGAAATTGCAAAAATTAAATTAAAATGCAAAAATAATATGGTAGATTGTATCACCCTAGACTTCATCAAAACACAATACCGCCCTTTTAGAAAAAGCTCTGGAATTGGCTTGTCTGTTAGAAGCATCCCATAGATGAATGGTAGCTGGAGGGCTATAAACAAATAGACTGCAGCAGCACAAGGGAGGTGCTAGCAGAATGCTACAGGGACTGGTATTAGGATCAGTTTTATTTAACATCTTTATTAATGATCTGGAAGAACGAGTAAACAGAACGCTAATTAAATTCACAGATTTCAATATCGTGAGAGGTGTTAAAAACAGTGACAGAGGAGAAAGAAATTACGCAAAAGGAGGTTAGAATCCTGTATGAAAACAGGATTCCTTTTGAAAAAATAAAGGCTAATACATCTGAGAAGAATTTTAAAATGTAAATAACCAGGGAGAGGGAGAAACCTGAAAGCTGCTAGGCAGAAACAAAAGACCTAAGGGCAGCAGCTGCCAGCAAATTATGTATGAGCTTGCAACATGAACACGGATGTACCACAAGACATCAAAAAGACAACGCAATGCAAGACTGTACTTCCTGCAGAAGCAATGACACATACAGTTGCCATACTAAATCAGTGTTCCAACTAGCCAAGTGTCCCCACTCAACATCCATTATGTTAGCAGTGACGGTCATGCAAAACATTGGGCTTTGGATTCTCAGCCTCTAGTGGAGATTTAAAAACATAAAAAGAAGAATAAGAATGTGACCACCCGGGGAAAAAATATATGTATTAAAAATAAATAAATAATATACCAACTACCTCATCAGAAATTAAGATTGAGCAAGAAAGATAAACCTGGAAGGATTACAAAGATTGAATACGTAATGTAATTGAAACAGGAGCTGAAAGGCACTGGAACATAAACATAGGGAAAGGTAAAGAAGCCTTTAGGCACTCTAAATGTGGTACAAGTTGGATCTTTAAAGAAACAAAATAAACATAGAAAGAATGTAAGCGGAAAGTTAGTCCCCATGCATAATACCTACCAACCAAAGGAAAAATCTTGAAGGGAAGTTTCTAAAATGTATTTTCTTTATTCACTGAACTGCAGTGAAACATTCAAAAATACAGTGCAGGAGATAACCCTGCAGTAGCAGAACGACTTAATAGGTCTTTTTCCATCTCTAACTTCAACGATTCCATAAGGGACAATAAGCTGGGAGACAACCTTCTGCAAAATTAAATCACTGGGAATCAACTGGAGAATGAAAATTAAATCACAGTATTTTCTTCTTTGTAAGCATTAGCATTAATCACATGCAAAAGTAAAATATTAGTTAATTTGATTCTCTGTGCCTTCCAGACTCCAGTCAAAATGAATCAATGCAGGAAGAGTGATTTCTCTGATAAGTGAGGAGACAATAAGGAAAAAATATCAGTAGAAAGAGATGGTGAAAACGAAATGACCAGAAAAGGACTATAGAAAACCATGTTAGGCTCTATTTCTTCTGAATTCCTAATAAGGACAATATATGTGATCCTTCACAATGGTGGCTTTTAAAGAGCCTTACCTAAAGCTGGTTAGAAGTGCAAAGAAAAACACTTTCCATGCTCTAAGCTACTCCTAATTTGTTGGTTTAAATGACTGTTATCACTGCTCTGCAAACCTGCAAAAACCAGCTTTATTGCGTGGTACCTTCAAAGGGTTATTAGTGTGCTGGAACGCCTCCAATCTGCCATGAGAAAAGAACAAGGTAACCTAGAATCCCTGCAGCCCCTCCTCGAGGCACACAAGCAAACACGCCTGGATGCAAAGTATTTGCAAAGCACGGTACATTTGGGGACCTGTTTGCCCTAATTGCTCTCACACAGGTTATTAGGGTGCGCAGAAGGCATTCAGCTCTGCACGTCAGCATCACGTCGGTGCTACGATGCAGCCACAAGAATTGCACCTGCACTGTGTCAGCACCAGGAAGGAGGCATGGCACCGGCATGTGCCTCTGCTCTGGGGGCCACAAAAGGTCACGGCAGACAAACAGCCCAATGGAGCGGTGTGTGTCTAGGGGAGGCAGCACAAAGCCTCATCAATCAGCAGTTAGTCCACAGCTGATGCCATGAAGGACATGTGCTGCTCCACAGCCAACAATTTGGATGCGTACTTCACTGGGGCTGAACCCGTGTGCAGGTGAAACTGAGGCATGTGCTGTGGAAACGGAAAGAAAGTGGCCATGCATGCAGTGAGAGCAGCACTGTGCTCAGATAAACCCTGCTGCCTCACCTCCTGCTTGCTCTCCAGCACACAGTCCTATTTCTTCAGACCAGTGACAGACGGTCTTCATCTGACATGGAAATATGTAATAAATGTAACAGAAGCTTAAAAACAATAAATAATCAAACCAAATGAACAATACAGAAAAAACAGCTAGGAATCTGTTTTGTCTCTCTCATACATTTTGAAAATAGATGCTTTCCTCCTATCAGGAGGAAATACTATATTTAATTGGAATCATAAATCATTAAGCTTTTATAGTTAGCAGTATCTTATATAATGAAACTAAATTAGTTTCTCACCACATATGTTGTTTATTGTTCAAATTTTACAATATGTTCTAATAATGGAAGCGTTATAGATCAGTTTAGCTTGTGAGGTTGATTTTCCATTTATATTCCACCAACGCCTTCATTTTTATTTATTTTAGATCAGTAGAAATCTGCATAGCCTTTGCCTACTCCAGAAAAACACACAGTATCTTAAACAACTCCGACCGTTACAGGGCCAGGTGCTTCTTTAAAACTCTCTAAGCAGAGCTACCAACTTCACACCTTCCTTCTGTAATCAAAGCTCAGATTCTGGTTCTAACACAAAAAGCTGGGGTGCCCCTCAAGCACTTTGCAGTGCTCCTTCCCACAGCTGCTGCTCACCTTTCTAGCAACACACAGAGCCACAAATGGCATCAACTCAAGCAGTTTTCTGTGGGACTGCAATTATTACCCTCTTTCCATTTTCCCTATCCCACAGCAACACAATCAAGATGCAAAAATAAAACGTGCAGCAGACATCCCTGATTTCGTTGCTATTTAAGAGAAGCTCAGCAGCCCTGCACTGTGGACTGGTGAGGAAAGCACATTAAGCACTTGCAGCAGAACATCCAAGTAGACCTGTTTTGCAGCCTGATTAATAGAAACAACCTCCAAGGACTAATCACAAGTCGAGCCCTGTTTTGCAGATTAATAGAACACAGGCACATGAGAATAGAGAAGGTTACAGGATCGGAATATAAATAAGGAAAGGTGTACAACTCTGGGTAGCTTGACTGCTAGTAATTACCAGCTAAAGGCACATCCTTACAGCGAGGTCTCATCTTCTGTGCTAAAGCAGTTCATGTCCAGATGGGCAAGCTTTCTATGCATCTCACAATGGTTAACCTATATTTTAACTCCAAACTTACGCAACCCAATCAAAACTTCTGAAATAAAGGCTATTTTCTTCTTAAATATCACTTAATTTTTCGTTGAGATGAGGTTATTAGAAAATTTGCAGAAAGTTGTTTTAAAATGTTCAGTTATACAGACATAGCTTAGCAGTCACAGTGCTGGCATACAAAGGCTGTTACTCAAGCTCCATTGCCACTGCAGTACAGCAGCTGCTATGGTCCAGCAGAGATGCTGAGAGGACATGGAATCCAGTGTCCAAAACCCTGAATGAAATAAGGAAATCCTTTAACTTCGGAGAGGATACAATTCATCATTAATGTTTCAAAGTATCTCTTTATTGACAGAAAGATTAAACAATAAATCAAACTCTACCAGAATGATTTATACTTATTTCCATGTTTTCTAAACTCAGTCTCTTGCAGTGCTGTACTCACACAAACACCACCAGTACCACTATTGAACTTTTAAATCCAGGAGTTAATTAAAAAGCACCTTCAAGTTAGGCAATGGAAGACATCGCCTTAAAATGGTATTTTCTAGGTTTTTCAGCAAATATAAAACCTACGTTAGGTTCACAAGCAGAAGGAGAGAAATTACAAAGAACTGAAAAAACAAGTTTTGATGCACATACTCCTGATTACTGTTTACTGGGGCATCCCATGTTGAAAACCTGTAGGAGGGCAGCTTTCAGCAGGGTAGTGCTCAGCTTCCACTTCTACATCTTCCTGCTATGCAGGATATGGAGGTGTCCCAAGCAGCCCAGATGGAACACCGGGAGAGGTGTTACAGAGAACATTTTACTTTGGGTTTCTTTTTAGTACGTTCCCAGTTTTGGAAACAAGATGCATTAAAATCTGTGCCAGGAAAAGGAGACCGAAAGATTCCTTCTTACAAAAAGCTTTTTTCATATAGATTTTGAGGAATACACAGTCTGTAGGTATATTCTCAGGGTACAAACTCACAAGCTGTTCCCAATGGGGTGCTACAGTTAGCAGCTGTAAGACATTCATTCACGTGCGCAGAAATAAACTGCCCTTCTGAGGAAGCAGACCACACAGCTTTCTGTCAGTGCTACCCATCCAGAAAATGCTGAAACACAAAGATGCAAGGCATTCCTGAAGCAGAGAAGGCTAGAGAAGCTGCCAGGTACACAGGTACTCAAGCGCAGTACTCAAGCGCTCGGAACATAACTTGCAAAATAAAGGCCAAGAACACGATGACATGCTTGTCAGATGATGTCAAGTCACTACCAACTCAATTTCCAGCAAGTATTATTTCCTTCGACCAAGTAGGTGTAGGCAGAGGGTTTGCAGGCATGACATGCAAAGCACACATATTAAGCACATTTATTAAAGGTTGCTACTTAGTTTACTGAGATACTTCAACCAAAATACTGAAGACACGGAATGGAGTTACTAGGTGGTAACTGATTACTTTCTCCCTACATACTGTGCGTGCACCCAGTGTACTCATTTGTACTCAATGACAGCAGGTACCATAACCAGTCCTTTTGACTACACTAACGTCCTGCTCAGAGGAAGCTTAACTGGTAGAGTCAGGAAAGTCAGCAGCTCCCATACTTGAGATACACACAAACAACAAAAAAAAAATAACTAGCACCGAAACATTTTAGAGGTGGTAAATACCCAGTGGTCTCATTGATTTTCAGCTGAATCCATGAGTCTTGACCATTTGTGAAATTAAATGCTGAATCTATTCTACTGAAAAGATTCTCATGAAAATCTGATGAATGTAGTTGTCACTCCTGACCTTTCCATCTACGCTCAGATTCACAATCAGTGTTCTCTTATTTGGAGTGCTATTGCAATTTCTGCTTTATCTCACAGCTTCTGTGAATTCCATTAAGCATTTTAAACTGGTTAAAGTTAGCATTTTGATCAATAAGTATTAGATAAATACAACCCAAATAATCTTCAAGATAGTCATGAGAAATCCTAGCCTCCATTGGGAGCTAACAAAATCTAGTCACTTGCTGTATGACTTAACTCTTATTACACTCATATACTGCTTTTCAAACTTGATTTCTCTTCCATTTCTCTTGTACTCTTATCACCATCACACGATGGGAGCCTCATCATCACCATCATCTGAAGCAATGTAAACTCTCTCACCAATTCTAGAAATACACAACTTATACATCAAAATTACGCTGTCATTGAGCAAATTAACTTTAATCTATGAGCTCACCAGCATTAACTAGTCTCTGAACAGCACAGGTGACACTGGTTCTGAACCTTTGCTTTTTTGCCTAGCACCTACTGAACTGAAAATGATCGAGGAATTAAGAGACATAGGGTAGATTGCCTCAGTCAGTTTGGTACTACTCTGAAGAAGCTCAAATCTCTGTTCCCACAGTAGGGAAAATTCAAGAGTTAGGAGAGCCACTATTTTATGCCTGTTTGTTTGAACTGGCTAGACTTCCACCCATAAATCAACAGTTTGTGTGCTAAACCAGCACGCAAACCTAAAGCTCTTATTTGTGTTGAAGTCGAGCTTGAAGGAAAGCTGAAGACTTCAGTAGTTGTCCCTGTGCTGGGGTGCACAGCTTTCCAAAATAAGTTAGCTAGGAGAGGTTAGCACACCAGAATTAAAAATCACTTATGCAATAACCTACTTGAAATTACAAACATTCTAATATTTCCTTAAAGAAAAATGAAATCAAAAAACCTTTGAAAGTAAACAGGAAAATGTTTAGCTTAGAGTGAATCCGGAATCAAGCAGACTGAAGAAAAATCAGTCGTGTTCCTAACCAGGCAAAAAATGTAAACAAAACACTGCAATCTGGACCTGGGGGAACACATTCTTCCATCTTAAAATGAGAAGCTTGAGGGACAAATGCCAAGAAAAATGAAACAGAAGCCTGCACCTTTAAACACAAGCACGCTACAGCGGTGGGGTGTTTGTTCAACACACAGACAGAAGACTTCAGTCTTTGCCAACACTTTGCTGAGTAGCTGACTTCTACTGAGTAAAGTAGAACTCGTGAAAAACTGGGACATCACCAAGCTTGCTCCCCAGTCTCCCCGTGGTTTCCTCACCACTAAATAGCAAAGAACAACTTTATTGCTGAGTAGTTCAATTTCTATTCCTCCTTTTTTTTTTTTTTTTCCAGGCACAAGTTAATTGCCAGCTAAGACTATGAAATAAAAGAAATGAGATCCATTCCAACCCATCAGTATATCTGAATCCTACCACATGAGCTGCCAATTGGTTTTCCAGACCTCACACTCAATATCTGCTGTTAATTTGCTTGCTATTTCAAGAACTTAAAGACTGTCAGCAAAATCCACGATGCATTACAAAACTTATAATTGAAAAGAGAAAACAACAACATCTGATGCTTTTCTGACAGGAAAAACACAAAGTCTGAGGACGCTGATCAGAATAAGGGGGATGCGCTAACTTAGAGCTGCTTGGATTAAAGTATAATTGCAAATGGATCAGAGAAAGAAACAGTTATAGAAGAAAGTTTAAACTTATGCAAAACCTTTCAAGGAAACCCACAATATTTATACTGTTCTAAAAAGAAAAGAAAAAAAATGCAAAAATCGTTATTTCTAAAGCAGATAAACAAATGTCCCTCTCTTAAGGCTTTCTTAAGGTTGCATTATCTATGCCAATTAAAACTGTGCTTCTGAAAAAGAAGTTCAGGCACTTCCTCTAGAGTTACTAAAAAAAGCAAATGAAAGCCTTGGCTCCACAGAGGTGAGCGATAGCAACTCGTTTGTTCTTGACCTCTGCATCACCCTACAGATCAAATTCTTGGACATAGGAAAAACTCACCAGTATTCATTAAAAGCAACTGGGAGGCCAGCTTTGTGCTTCACTTCTTGAGAGCGGGGCAAGCTGCAACCTGACAAACGTGCAGGATATTGCCGAACAATGCCACTGCCTCTGTTCTGTCAGAAGGGAAGAGCTTTATCCCCAGCTCTATTCACAACGAAGCAATTTTATTCACAGTGATGCAAATCACAGGTTTTGAGCCATTATTTAAATAATCAATTTTTATCTTTTACATTTGTGCTTTTCCATTATTACCATAAAGTCGATTGAATTAACCATTAAAATGCATTGATTTATACCAAATTAGCTTTTATGCAAAATATTTTTGCTCCTCAAAAAGATTAATCTCTATAGCAATTTAACAAATATTTATGCTGAAAGTCTTTGGTTTCACTTTTTGTTCTGTTGGATATGTGTGGAATTTGCCCACATACTTTAATAGCTAAAAAACAATGTAACTGATTGCTTTATGAGATTTTATACCTGTGACACTTTTTGTGAAACGTCACAGAGAGCAGAATATAAAACTGATAAATAAACCTATCATCTAATTATTCATGAAATTACATACCATACATTTCTAAGCACACACAATCAAGTTTAACACCACATTTTCTCATTACAACTTTTGGTGCCTTTTAAACAAACCAAAAAAGCTAGCTGCAGAACAGGACAAAATAAGACAGAAAATATTTTCTCTGAACAATTGTTTCTGTCAAAATGTGGTTTAAGCAAACTCTGGCTCCTGTTAACTGCAGCTCTCCAGTGGTTTGACTGCTTTAAAGCTTTATCCAAATCCAGACATTGCTAGAATATTTGTATTCAAATGTCAATAGCATACTATAGTAAATGCAGACCTCAGCATGGATGAACAATTGCAAACATTATTTAAACACATGTAATTTAAAGTAAAATCATTTGAATTTAAGTAAAATACGTGATCACTTAAGACACATTCAGTACCTGAAGATGCATAAAAGTACACAGCCTCTGCCTACCCTTATAGCCTTATTATATACCCTTATTAACTCATAAGCAGCATGAGTTATGCTTATGTGTCCTTGACATAAGAAGCCTTAAAATTTAAAACTTCATTTATCCATTACTGTTTGTATTTTTACCTTATTTATTAACTAGACTTTATCTCACTTATACGAAGGATAAAATCTTTCTATTGGAGTCCTGATAGTTTTGACTGCATGAAGTATAAACTATAAGGGCAAAGTCAGAAGGACTAGAAAGGAGAGAAACATTTGGTGGATAATCTATAGACTAACTGGACAACCTTCAGCCATTTTACTCCTTTTGAGGTACATCCAAGAATCTCCTTCCCAAGGTGTGAAAATGTTAGATTTTCCTCCTCTGAAAGTGAGCAGAGCCTGGAATGTGCCTCACATCCCACCCTTGCTCTTTCTTCTGCTAGAGGCTGTTGCTCTGTTTTCAAGTCCCCTTCAGCTAATGCCATTTAATACTCTCAGAACCATCAGGCTAAATTCAAATTTTCTGCTCCTTAGAGGCTGTTGATATGCACCACCGCACATTCCAATTGCAAATACACATGAATGCTCCCGTGTATTCTAAGTTATTTTCTACACACAAATTCTACTAAATTGTAAGTTAGGAGGCACTACTTGAATTCTCTTAGGTCTTTAGGAAGCTTTCAGATGCACCAGGAGCAATAAGACTTAATGAATATGGACTGATATTTCTTTTCTGTAGTTACACTGAGTTAGAAATTTACATTTTCTAAACAGATAGATGACTTATAGCCAGTTTTTCCAGTCTTTTGGCAATTACTTATTAGAATCCTCTGACACGCTGAAGCCTCCAGAATCACAGCTGTTATTCTTGGGTTGATCCCCCTTTTTAAATTAAAACCAGTAGCTTTATCAGCAAATGAGATTTTTTTCCCTCTGGAAATACAAAAATGCACATAAATTGAACATGCCAACTTATCTCATTTTAGGGTTGGAGCATCTTCTGGGTTAACGACCACTGTTCCACATCTGTGACAGAACTAATTGGGGTAAGGAGGCCATAAATACATACAACTCCACCACAAATTCTCTTCCTTTGGGGTAATCTAAAGATTTATAGGTAGTAGAGTGAGATGTCATTGGAGGAGAAGAAAAAAAAATTAAGTGCCAAAATGCTCATCTGATTATTCTGTCTCATTTTCCAGGCACAGATCAGATTTGAAACAGATTTTTCCAGTATCTGATGTGACTTTTCCTTCTTCTCAAGGACCGAATAAAATGCAGGAAACGCTTAATTTTTACACTTTCAGGGCAGAAAAAAAGGCAAACAAACACACAACAATACCACAAAGCCAACAAATCTATCCTCTAAACACAGACTACATGTACTGACCTAAAAAGCCGCACTCTACATGATAGCCCCAAATCAATTTCCCATCACCAGTTGCTTTAGAACACGATTTGACAAGTTTTTTACAGCTGACCACAGATGAAACATCCTCTGAGAGAGCAAAAGCAGGACTTGGTCGGAGCTCAACTTGCCTTTCTAGAAATCCAGCTTAATCTCCCAGTAATCATTAATTGGAAAGACTCAGTTATCAATCAATGAATTGATAGGGAGGAATAATTAAGATTTGTCTGCCACAAAAAGGTCAGAATATGTATGTCACTCATTCATTATGGGTAAAATCAACTGTGCGACTTAACCCTTGATATCTCAGAACAAGTATTCTAAATTCTTGTGTACACATGCAAAATGAAACACTTCTAAATGCAAGTGGAAGTTAAAGGATAACAAATTGTCATTATGAATTTGGAAACCACAGGACAGAAAACATTGCTACATCATGCCAGTACACAAACGTGAACACATATAAAGGCACTTCACACGGTTCCACATTTCAGAATTCCAAGTTCTCTCTTTCACAAAATTACCTTTTCTAAGACTTGGGTTCTGCATTCTCATCCAGATCTCTTTCAGGAACTATTTAATAAGAAAGCTCTCAGTAAATCTGTCAGATAAATTTGAAAAGATGCCCACACGCTGCAATCACTGGATGCCTGCAGAATGCAAGCCGCCCTCTGTATCATACATACACATGAAATAAGCTGAACACAGCCTTAATCTTAGCTTGCAGGTCATACAGCTGATCACCCTGCAGCAAGTCTCAAATCCACTGTACCCTCTGGAGGGCTTTTATGGACCCCGTCTTCTGTGCGTTTTATGTTGCTATAGTGAAAAGAAACACTATGAAATGTTTTTACAGGATGGTTCCTAAGCTGAATTAAGACCGTCTTTCCCAACTAGGTGATACTCCAGGATTTAGAGAGTCAAGTTAAGCAATGTCAGGCTGATTTAAACTAGTTTAAATGAAGAACTTTAGATAGAGCTCCATCACTGTTTTCTAGCTAGCACTAGTGTAAAAATATTATCTACAAAGCATTGTCAGAAACATCACCGTGTATACTAACTACCAAAGACTGAGAGATAAGTGAACAGTAAGGAGAAATATGAAAAAGACAAGTACAAGAAAGAGGAAAATTTCTCATGTCCTCATACATTTTGCCCCATTCTTTGGCTTAATACTTTCTATTTCCTATTCCTTTATATTCGCCTGTAAAACAAGTCTGACATCAAAAATGTAAGTTATAAGCTTAAAATAAACCCTCTTTACAGGGGTACATAAATCAGCATTGAAACACTTCAACTGACAATTGAGAATGCCAGGCAGGATAATGATCACCACCACTGCAGATCAGTTTTCCAGTGGAGGCTCAAAGAACCATAGATGTTGCTAGTGTAAGAATTTAAAATGAGTGCTACCAAATGATCTTGGAGGTCTTTTCCAACCTTAGTGATTCTATGAAAACCATATTGACTAAACTAAGATTATTTCAAAGGCTCCACAGAGAGATAACAAGCACTGCAATTCAACATGTAGAGAAAACAAGACAGGACCTCCTTAGAACAACAGTGGACACTAATTTTCTTCTTGCATATGGCTGGCTCAGGAATTGAATGAAATCAAAACTGCCTCAAGATCATATTATTATAACTTTACAAGCAAAAGAGAACAATGCCTGTAACTGATCTGAAATAGCACTCAAAGCACCTGCTGCCTTGTACTTCGTGCTACGTGTGTGTTAAATGCTACCATACCAATCTATGAGAACAGCAGATATAAACATCTAATATAATGGAACTTCCTTCCCTAGTACACATTAAGATGCTCTTTCAGTTAATCCACAAGCACAGAACAGATATTGAGTCCATAATTTTTTAAGTGTGTTCAGCAGGCAGAACAGAGAGATGACAACTTTTTCCCCTCATTTCATGCAGATGGCCACATGCAGCATACTTACGCACAAAAAAATGCTGCCATTGTTTCAGAGTGGTTAACAGCTAAGTTTGATACTATTCTGCAGGGCAATGCAACAAAGCAGCTTCGTGCATTTTCAGCAGGAATCATTCCTGTTGTGGTTTAAGTAATCAAGAGCAAATAAAGTTTGAATTCAGACTTACCATGGGGCACCGTATATCCGGAATCCTTTAACTGTTACTTCTGAATCTTGTAAGTAAATACTATTTGTCAGGAGTGACTGAACATTGTCAAAGTCCTCTGGTTTCAATTTGGACACAGAAGGAAAGCGGTAGTAATCTTGTTTAACAAGGTCTGCCATGAATTCCTTATCAAATGTCAGTTCATGATTCCCAGCAATCACTATTTTATATTCATAGGGCAGGTTTCCTGAAATAACAAAAAAAGAGGACTTAATTAGCACATTCTTCTCCCACACCCCATTGCCAGCACAATAAGTAGACAGCTAGCAGTGACAGAATGAAATACCCAAAATCCGCGTGCATCTCCATTTTGAGCAGAAGTTATTAATACCGCCTGTCTTCCATTGAATTGAACTGTTTTGAAATGTAAAATAATACCACAAAGAAACATCCTAATAAAAAGTGTGCATTTTACAGATTCTGTCTCATTGTGACTTGCCAAAAATCACATGCAAGTTTGCATCAAAGCTAAAGTAGACTAACATCCCCCCCTACCCCCCATCTTCACTGTAGGCCTTGTTTTGTCTTTTAACACATCTTTTATGTTGGTGCATATTCCTAACAATCATTTAGAAAATCATTTCTTTTGTTCTACAAAGGTAGTAAACACTTTACAAGCAGATGGATTCAACATATGATTATATATTCACTTTCTGTAGTGCTCACGGGCCTTTTGTTATTTACACAAACCATGAAAGCAACAACTGACACACCATAATTGTTAGTACTGTTAGCCCAGATACTCATATATGTGTGTGTATATGTATATATATACATACACACACGCACATCTAGATGTTAACATCCACTAATTTGGAAGTAAAACAAAGGTCCTCAAAACGTATGTGGAAGTTCACACGTACATCTTCCTGCTCTGGAACTTCCAACACCTGCCTCAGAGGAACAAGGAACTGGATGTTATGTATTTCTCTTGAATACTCTTCCCCTATTAATGAGCATTTGCTCTTTCACAGCTTTGACAGTTTAAACACTGTGTTTCAAGCAGCTTCTGAAAGTGCTTTTTCTTCTTTTAAAACCAAGTTTTTAACAGTACCTGTAAGCACCTATATAGCAATATTAACTTTGCGCTAAGAAAGGCACACAGAAAACTAGTCAAAACTCTCTGCTTTTCAGTATTTACACAGGAATTATGCAAGAAACATAAGCATCATCTTCACAAAATCAGCTAATTCTGGATAGAATAACTAAAAGTTACAAATCCGTTGAAAAAAGAACACCACACATTTTCATAGATTTCAAGACTGAACACAGTGCAGGTCATATACAGTCATAACTCTACACTTCTACATTGGACTAAAAGCTGGGAGAGCATTTAATAAATGCTCCTCTACCTTCTTCCCTTCCCCATCTCTGCTACACGCATCTCTGTAATTCATTTTTATTGAAACACTAGAAGTGGCAAGTACCTACAGTTCCTGCTCTCTGACACTCCTGGGCACAAGGTAGAATTCCTACTTTCTCTTCTCAGGATACACAGAAGACACAACTGGCATGCAATGTGATAGCTGCATCATAGCTGCCAGTCCCCCCACAACACGCAAAATGTGATTACATTCTCAGAAAGGTAGGATGGGTATATTAGATTCAAGTTTCTGCCACGTTATCAACATTTGCCAGCAGAGAAAACTTCTCATCTTACTATATAAATGTCCAGATTTTACACTTTTTCCCAGTTTATTTTGATAAGAGATTTGAAAATTGGTACATTTTCCTGATATCATGTTCAATTAAATCTGGGACACTGTATTTGAAGCCAGTGCTTTCTATCTTGCCATGTTAAAAAGAGGGCTTACTTTGAAGACATAGGACACAAAAAGAAAGACCAGTTGTGAAATCAGTGATTACTGAAAGGTGCAAATGTAACATTTTGCACGTTATATAAACATTTTGCATGTTATATAATTCAGCAGGGAAAATTTAACAGTAATTACTGTAGTTAATGTCCAAAAAGCCATTCATTTTACTGAATGTGGCCCCGCTCAGTCAGTTTGTGAGTGCCAGCAATGGAAGAGGAGCCTCAGGTTTTGTGCCAGGTAAAAGCAGGTAGCTCAGGACAGAGCTGTACCGATGAACCCTATGGATCAACAGCACGGCCTGAGAAAGATGGTCCTTGAGGAGAAATCCCAAATGTGACCAAAATGTCCCAAATGATCAAAATGTGTCAGTGTCTGCCCGTAAGCTCCAGCTCTGCTGTAGTTCATATACAGTGAAAAGCACAAACACCTGAAGAGCAAGCAGTGCTGGCTGGAGATGTGTTTGCTGCAGGTCCAAGCCCCCATGCAGAGGCAAGACAAGATGTGTTTCTCTCCATAGCTATACATACTTTGTTATTTACCACAGGATGGGCACAAAGTTTTGACCTGGCTCCCTTGCTCTGTTCCCTGACTGTTTAAAACACCATTTTGCTCTTTTTCTGGAGAGGCAGCCACTGGAGCTGGCTCAAGGGAGAGAGATAGGAAACACAACTCATAAAAACACAAATGTATCAAATGCCAGGCCCAAGCAAAGGAGAGAAGCCAGAGGAAGTCTCACCCATTTCTTTCCTCTTCCCAGAGGAAAGACTATCTAGTACTAATCACAGTAATAAATTACCTGCAATTGGATTAGCTATCTGTTCATCGCATTTAGGCTTTCCCTTCCCAAAAGACCCCGGTGGTGGTGCACAACATTCATCGTCTCTGATACAATTTACAAAATAGTTTGGCATTTTTTCCTTTGACAGTTCTGCCCTTTGTCTATAGTCTGCTGACCTTTTGTGCTTTATACAGGAGCATGAACAGTTACACACAAAATCTCCTACTCCGTGGTATTTTAGTTTCCGTCTTGACTAGATTAATCTCTGCATTACTACTTCCACGTTGTTTGATAAGAGAGCCACTCCAGCACAGCACACAGACTGAAAGCTATTCTCTGACTTTTCTTCACTGCATTTCTGTCAGCTGCACTTGGTACTTGTTATTTTCCCAACAATTATATTTTCCATCATATATCAGTAATATTATTCATCCCAAATTATACTGTGAATCTAGAAAAGATAAGTATTGCTTTTCAAGCTAGGAAAAAGAGTTTATGTGTTTGATGGGATAAACTCTTCAGAAACCTCAATTATCACCTTCCCAAGAAATATATAAATTTAAATTAAAAATACTTACCTGTTTTCCAGGAGAAATCAAAAGGCTACTAAAAATGATTAAAGCACTGTGTCTTCTAAGTCATCACTTATACTGGAGTACCTGAAATCTTAAGGTTTACACTAGTGCACACGCGTGTGGGTATCTTCTGATATGTGTTTATGCCTTTGTTCTCATTCTGGTGTCACTAAGCTTCTTTGCCAACACAAGGATTTGGTAGGTGCAGAGCACAGTCCATCAGGAAACAAAACAATCAAGATGAAAACTGATGTAGTAAGTAAGGAATGAGGCTTTGCAGGCTTCTAAGGCAGAACAGGACTTCCTTCACTGGTAGCAACCATGGATACTACTTTAAAGTGGCAGATGGAAAAGAGATTGAATTTAAATACATAATTAGGGGGAGGAAAGTTGTTTTTTTTTTTTTTTTTAACTTACCTAAGTAGCTGGGTTTTTTTGTTTGTTTGTAAGTTCACCTTAAATACTTTGATCCTAAGAACCCTTCATCTGTTGAACAACCATTTCTATTTTAACAACATGCTTCATACAAGTCCAGCTTATTCATACAACCCAAGTTCTGCCAAACTGCCAGACATGAAAAGGACTATGACTGGCAATAAATGTTAACTCAGAATCTCTATGAGAACTATTATTATTATTATTATTATTATTACTAATGTTACCTACAAAACACTGTTTTGTATGTAATGTGATACTAATTATCTACATAGTGGTAGAAGCCTGTATTTACTACAAAAATACTTTTGATGTGAAGCTCTGAATATCCATACACATGCATTAGCTATTCAAACCACACAACACTTCTATGAAAGGCACAACACTTCCACCAAAGGTTAAGTGCTTTCATGTCCATTTCACAGACTCATAGACCCTTTGGCCATATGCTAAGAACTGGGCTTAGAAACCTTGAAGTACAAATCTTAGTCCCTTCAAAAAGAAGAAAAATCTCTACAAGTGAGATGCCTGCGCAAGTCAATCCCCTCCAATTCAGTGCACCATACATGCTACAAAGGCATAACTGGCCATGAAACCTATAAGCAACCGTATACACCTCCAGAGATAAACACAGAATGAGCAGATTCTGTGCTGTTCCTATGGACTTCCAGTGACTGCAGCAGCTCAGGGTGCCATCCTTTGTGCAGCTGTGGCTGGACAAGTGCGCGAGGGCAGCCAGCAAATGTCACTAAACAGAATGCAGTGCTTTTCAGCAGCACCATAACTCCCCACAGAGGTTTCTCAGGGGAAGCCCACTGAATCTCCAGGCAATAACTACTTTCTTCTCAGCATTTACAGTACAACCACAACACACAAATTCCTTCCAGCATTTTAAAAGAGCATTTGAAAGGCTCCAATTAATCCTTCAGCAGCAACAAATGTAATACAAGTACAGTTAGACAGACTTGAGCTTTCACATGAAACACTAGATTTCTCTCACCACTAAGGGTAACAGTCCACTCACTGTAGGTAAAGGGATTCAAAACTGGGTAAGAAAAACAAGCATTTTTTCTACGGTGAGATGGATTGTAAAAATTTTCTGGCTGTTTTGAAGAAACAGCCTGCACAGAAAGTCCTCAGTGGAAAAGCTAATACTGACACCAACTGATACGTGGATTGAAAGCTTAACTCATGTATGTCAATGCATCTTCCCCTTGTATCTGTAGAAGTTTAAAGACTGAAATAAATAAAAAAGTGGAAAAATTATAAAACATGCACAAAAATAGAACAAGCTTCTAAAGAAGTAGAAAGAGGTAAAGTACAAGAGCTCACAAAATCTTCGCGATGAAAATATTCCACCAGCTTTTAAAATTGCATCAGTTCAGATGCTTCTTTTTTTTTTTTTTCCACTCCAAAAGAACATTTGGAGAAGGAAAACTAAGGCAAAACACACATAGGCAATACAGCAAGGCAAGTCAATGAATGAAAGTTTAACTGTTTTGCCTTTTTGCAAGGAAAACAGACCACAGCACAGGGAGAAGCAAAGGCTGAGACCCTTGAGTTCCTGTGATAAATCTAAAGCTTGCACATTAAAGCTCCCCTTTGTTGAAAATGCTGTTAGACACAACAAAACAGAAATGTTACGTAAGTGCAAGCTCTGCCTCTGACCTTTCACTCTGTAACCGTCAGGCTTCATTAATTTTCACAAGGCCTGACAGCTCTAGCGTTAATACTCACACTTGCTGATCGAGCCACACAGCAGGTTCAGACTGCTACCTTCTCCTCTGAAACTCATGCATTAGGATTTCTTCCATGCTGGCAATGGAAAACCAAGTCTAAGAAACATTAAACACAAAAAACTACGTTACAATAATGCCAAGGTTGAGTCATAAACCCATGAAAGCAAGGAAGTATGGAGTGAATGTTGCCTCAGCACCTAGAACTCAGCTGCACAAAGCCAAGATATTGCAGCCTGTAAGGTCCTCTCTGAGTGACCACAGGTACAGGTGCTGCTTAGCCTATGTGGTTACTTCCAAGCTGTCTGACACTGCAGAATCAGCAAACCTCATACCAAGTGCTTCCACTTGTTCTCTCTCCAAGCTAGGCAAACGAAGTGAATTTGTCACAACACTAGGCTGCAACATCACCAAGTGCAGCACAAACCCTGAACCAGGGCCATATATACGCTGCCAAACCTAGTTAGCTATGGTCTGATTGAATCAAACTATGACATGGGGAACAGTTCCTTGCTTTTATGTATTTATGTCTCAACCGTAACATTATTCTAATGTAACTGTTTGTGATTAATATCATTCTCTTCTCTTCAACAGACAAATAGTACTATTACATAAACAGCAACCTTCTGTTTCACTTGAATGTTGCACGGCTTCTTTAGCACGATTATGGCATTACATAGTTGTTTTTGTTGGTTCTTCTTAATCTCAAAGTAATTTTGAATTCCACTGGAGTATTGTTACTGAAACTTCTTTTCTTGAAACAGAAGGCTTCACTACTAGTTTTAGCCATTAATACATGGCAATTATTTGTTTTGAAACAGAACCTGGAAGCTTTGTTTAGTCTAAGCTCAAAGAAAGAAATCCTTGGGATTTTGCAGCTCACAGCACTGCCAACTGTAGGTGTAAAAAGTCCTCAAAATTGACTTAAAAAATATGAAATTTGGAACATCAGTAGCACAAATTTCTCTGCTTGCAAGCCCGTGGTAAGGCTTTCTTTTCAGGCTTGTAATTATGCAACCTAAAAGATGAGCCTTTCAAAAATACAAATAAATAAAATCACGTAACTTAAAATCAAAAAACCTGACAGCTGTGAAGTTTCCCTCTAAATTTAGCAAATTCTGAGAACAGCATCCTCACTGCAAACCGCGCACCTTATTTTGCCCTTTCATCATTAAAAATGATTCTTGCAGAAATGGTAGCTCCTCCTACTGTTCCGTTTCCCATAAACAAAGCAATATGTAAAGGGCTAGCGTCACTGCTCTGGGGCTATGTGCACACTTTTAAAGAGGTCCTTTAAGTGAAACAGAGTTCACGTGGGGCAACGTACAGGGTTTTCAGACAAAAACTTCTTCAGTCATGTTAATTTGAAGGGTGTTCCTTTCAATAGAATTACCTCATATTCACACTTACATGAAATCTGCATCTAACTGCCTGTAGTTTCAGGTCTATCAAGTATGTAGCTGCACAGAAATTTTACCTATGTTTTGTCCAACAGGTCTTGACAGTTCCTCCTGTGACCATGAGCATCAATGCACTAAGAAGTACCGCATCGGGGCTCACAGAACTACTTGTCCTTTCACTGTGAGCTCAGCTTGGTTTCAGACGGCTTTCCTTTTGAGCTCTGAGTATCAAAGCTGAGAACAGAACCAAATGCTGCCTTCTCAGTACCAGTGGGGCTACAGAGAAATGTTCTTATTGAACACAATCAAGGCAAAATTGAAAAGGAACACTTTTGATTGCTATTGTATTAGGCTAAAATATAGAAACGATACCTAATACTATCTAAATCTAATAAGAAAAAGCCATCTCTATTTCAAAAATTTCAAAGCATTCTCCATAAACGCATCACAGATCAATTTACATGGTACTTTTGCCAATAAGCAAAACGAAATCACAAGTTCCAATTGGCTTAACTCATATTGGAAAGTGAGAAAGCAAATGCCGGAAAATGCAATTACTGCAAACAAACTCCATTTTCTTCATTCAGGAGGGAATTCCAGGGAACATTTTATTGCCATCAAATAATATTTCTAAAGGCATCAATACCCAATTCTATTTTCTTTTCAAAGTCCCCCCACGCTATATAACCTAATCCTCTATAAGGAAACTAACCAGATTTTGAAATAATATGTTGGTAGTTGATATTACGAACCTTGAGCGCACACATATTGTATCAATTTAAATGATTTTTCTCTGTGAATCTTAAGAATATCAAAACCAGCAGTCTCTGTCTGACACAAACGGTTCTGGACCTACTTCTCACAATCTACCCTTTGTTTCTGTAATTTACAATTCCAATTAAGTCTTTTTTAATATATAAAATAAATGAATAAAAGTCATCCACAAGGAGGTCAGCTTGAGAACAATTATACAGCAAGTAATTAAGCTAATTGTAATTATCACAGACAATGGCTTGGTATTTTCACATACTTATATTTTCACACCATCAAAGGCCAGAGACTGCTAAAGGCATGGTTTTCTACACAAAATAAGATCGTTACTTAAGAAAGAAAAAGCTCTGGACATCAACTGCTCAAAGAAAACTTGTCACAAATCAATGATAACTACAAACACAGGAGCCAGACCTAAACCTTGATCCAAATTGTTCTGCCTTCACCAGGGAGCTCTGTGTGAATAGCAAGATCGAGAAATGGATGTATGCCAAAATATTTCCAATGCCTACCTAATAACCTTAAAATAAATACATATATAAATGAGGAACTGTGAGAAACATTCTCCTGTTTCTCACCTCTGTGAATGCGTTCCTGTTATCTGTATTCTCATCCTTAAAGAAAAGGCACAGTCTATGTGGCTTACACAAAACATAAGCAGGCACTTCCCTCTGCCTCGCAGCCTGGGAAGAGTCACCACTAAGTCCCGAAAATTGCTCCAAACGCCTCTTCAAATAGGTAAGTGAAACATTTGATAAACTATTTTAATTTTCTTTCTGGAATAAGGTATCTTTTACATACCTTCTCCATTTTTGTTGTGGAATTGAAATCTTTCCTATCAAAACAATGATTTTTGAGTATAGTGCTGATAAACTGCAAAAAATCCTCGGGCTCAGATCTGACCACCAAACGTTAATGTAATGTGCACAGATACCAATAATGGCACGGAAAAACTAATAAGCGGGAGCAGCAAGAATTATCACAAGTAAAATAAACTGAAAGGGAAAAGAGAAATAAGATAACATCCTTTTAAAATATCTTGAAGGTTTTAAAAGCATGGACTGCTGTCTAAAAGCAGGACATCAGCTTTATAGCAATTCTGAAAGTGTAACATTTTCTGATGTGCTAAAGCAATTAGCTGCTTTGGAAGTTTTATTCTGTGCTCATTTGTTGTGATTTTACTTGCAAACGAACAGCATAGGAAGCAAGTCTGATTTTCAGGGATATTTTTTAAACAGGTTTTTGGATGGCGATGCTGATGTTGGCTGGGAATTGCTTCTTCCTCTTTTGAGTCAGAAGAGGAGAAAATCTAAAACCTGAACTAAACTCCATTTCTAGAAGGAGACCAATACACATCTGACAGCACCATATACTGTATTTCAGAATTACCTTCACAGTCCCTCCCTGACATTTTTTACAGAGGATAAGAAACAAAGACAAAGTACCAGGAGAACGCAAACAAATTACAGACAACTAATAATACACAGGCAGGTCTCTGTGAACCTCCACCACCGTCTGAATTCCATGTCGGAATTTATTATTCTAAATAAACCTAAACATTCCATTACAGTCTTTCAAGATGAACTTGGATACCAGGGATCTCCTGAGTCCTTTAAGGAAATTCCTTTTAATAACCCAGCCCGTATAGAGACTTCTTAGCTACTAAAGGACACAACCAAATCACTCCAGCTGTATCATCTTATTACAAGGAACTGAATCTCTTACATACAGGCTTTTTTCCCTAGCCATCTACAGTTGCCTGAGCAGAATAGCACATAGTCTCAGGTATTTTCCTTAACATATACTAAGCCCAAATACTAAAAGACAAAGAAGGAAACTCTAAGTCTGAAAGCAATAACCATGGAAATCAGAGCCAGTGAGTTCTGATTTCCAAATCTCACCTCTGCGACTATTTTTGCCACCTCCTCTCTTCCTCAGGCTTTGCAGAATTTCCATTACCAAACTATTTATGTTACAGCATCCCAGGACCATGTGGAAGAAAGTCTAGACAAAAGTCTTCTAGAAATCCAATGTGCTGCTTGTCAGCTCTCAGCAGACAAACCAGTGTGCTGAAGTACCTCCTAGTCATCCTCACAAAGCAAAATAAACAAAACAGATGAATGGGAAATACCATATAAAATATAACTCCATTCTGCAATATAAGTTCACGTGCTTTCTTTGTAACAGAACTGAGGTAAAACTTGCCTCTTCTATTCTTGCTGCTACAAATCCGTTGGCCCTCTGCTGCAGCCATCTTTGCTTTTTATTAAAACAAGGGTAACAGTGCCTAACCTACTGAGGTAATAAAATGCCTTTAAAACAAGTTAAAGGGGTGCATATGATTCATACTACTTCTGTCTGCGCACTTGAATTTATAGTAATGGTTTTGTGAGGTGCTGCAAAACCTCTGTGATGCAGCATCAGTAGTTTCCTTTTGTGTAAAGAAACACACCAAAAATTCTGGTAGGTGAACAAATGTTCCTCTGCAATTAAATGTTATCATTAACCACTGGAATATGCAGCATTCCTAATTTTTCATCTACTTTGCTTTCTTGAGAGTCTCTCTTGACTTAACTATCTTAGACCCCATTTCTAAACTAAAAAAAAATGAAAAAACATGCCCTAAAGGCACAATACACAGACCTTAACTTTTGCTGGATAAAGAGGAGACCATAGTCACAGCTGGTCATTAAGACAAAGCACGAACAGAACAGCTATTTCAGTCACTTACACAAAGGTAACAATTTATGTCTTATTTATACTCCTTTCTGCTAAGGTTTTGCCCTTTCACCTCAAAGGCAACCATCATTGTTTTTACAGCTGGCTTGACGGAAACATTTGTTTATGAATGGCTATATTGCTTCCACTATAACTGTACGTACATCCTCTCCAGGAACTCAGTCAGTTGCCAGCCCACATTTTAGCATGCATAACCAGAGCCGTCTGTCACCAAAGCCGCGGCTCTTCCTGCCCTCTGCCCCAGCACTGACTAGCAGAGCTGCCCAGATGAGGCGCCCAGCGCAGCACCCCCTGAGCTGTCCCCACTTGCTCAGTCCCTCCCTGCTCTCCCTGTCTAGCCAATGCTGTGGGGCTATAATTTACAGCAAGACAACTGCATGTGGGGAATGCCTTCCCCCATGGTAAACCCTACATAGCCTAGTGCTCTCCCAGTAATTCCTTCACCAGGGGTTGGGAAGGGCTGCCATCCTGGGACCGTTCCTCAGGAACACAAGTATGGCCAGCCCTGTTTTATTCCTAGCAATCAGCACTGCTTCCAGCAGGGACATGAGAGAGCAGAAGGGAACTCCTCCTGCTAACACTAAGGAGAAATCTCCTGCAGAAGGCAGCAGAAAATTTCAAGGCTGCCCTGTAGCTTTGTCATTCATTCACAGTAGGGACTGCAAACAGCAAATGCTGCTGAGGGAGTGCAGAGATTTAAGGGGAACACATGAGGAAGGGCAGTTCAGAGAAAGTAAGGAAGTGTGGGTGATTTTTTTAGCATGTGCAGCTCTGTTTTAATCTAAAACTCTCAACGTTTCTGTTGGTAGCTGCCCAGAACAATAAAGGGCAGCATGCAGGAGAAAAGGAGCTATTGTACCCTGCCTGCAATATTACAGATTCTGGTTCATTAGAGAAGACATACATAACCCCGGGGCCCTGAAGGTTCACTCATCAAAAGTCACAGGAAATTCAAAAGTACAAATTGTTCCTGAGCTCTCGTTTGTTAATTGTATTAACTTGGGAAGAAATTTGAGCTCTGGAAAAGCAGGTGAATCTTCACTGCTTTATATCCCTATGCACTCATTTGTCTCTCTTCTTTGGAACCGCCATCCCTCCCCCTGTTTGATGTTATTTTGCTCTCTTCTGTGTTGGTCTTGCATCTCCTTGCCTCTCTCCTTGCAGTGTCATCCCCTGTTGTGCTGCTTTGTTCCTCCTCTACTAAATGCGCTGTCAGTAGAAAGTGAGGCTCTTGAAGCTGTCACCTCACAGCTGGCATGCTGGAGAACAGAGACTGGTCTAGCTCAAGGAAGCAAGGCACTGCTGCGGCCTGCACCTCTCTATGTGAGCTGGGGCATGGGGAAGCTCTGTGCCCAAGGTTGTGCATGGAGGGCCCACATCTGAGTAGGCCATGCGTAGGCCTAGCGCTGACATCAGCCCTGACATGGGGTGCTGATGAGTACCCACAGGAAAATGGTTGCTCCCAGCTGCGCCAGGGGAGCTGACAGAAGCAGCCCATGCGTCTTACAGCCATCCCACAGAGACAGCTGCTCAGGACAAGAGCAAATTTTCCCCCTGCCATGCTCAGGGTGACAAACAGGACAAAGAAAATACAAATTCCTTCTCCAATAAAAGTTCCGAAAGGGGAGTTCTCCTTCCCTTTCTCTCCCTACAGTCATATCAGACTGCCCACGAGCATAGCGGCCATACTCTGAAATCAGTATGATTTCTCAACATTGCCATCTGAGATTTCAAGCTCTTCTTCTAAGAGACGTTCTGCAGAGGAGAATAGGTGGCATTGCACAGCTTTTTCCTTCAGTCGTAGCACAGCCCTTTTGTGCCACAACTTCAGCATTCCCCATACATAAAATCCATGAAGAATTTGTCAGAGCTCAAATCCTCAGCTTCAGCCCACTGGAACAAGGACTAATTAACAAGCTACACAGGCTGGTTATAGCTAGAAAGAATCAGCCGTCTATTTTTTCTGTAATAAAAAAAGTCAGTAATTCTTGGAACATTTATTAACCCCCCCAGTATAGGCAATTACTGTAAGATAAAGGTCTGCCAGTCTTGCATTAAAGTAAATTGCTGCATGTTGCTTTTCTACTGCGTAGTAATGTCCACAGTACTGTGAGTAAATGCTATCATTTTGGTTTTAAGCTTGAGTCAACCTCTCAATCTAACATTTTTAGCAGATCTTCACTCTCTGTGACTGGCCACAAAAGAGACAAAAAAATCTACAAACCAAAAAAAAAAAAAGCAATATGGCATTTCACTGAGATACTGGTTTTGTAGCTCTGTTTAAGATAATCTCACAGAGTCCTCAATGTGCAAAACTGAAAGGAGGAAGCACAAAAAGCAGAAACCATTCCTGCTGTCTGCTGTGTTCAATAGTCACATACAACATTAAAAAAAGAGAGTGGTGATTAAAAAAACAACAACAACAACAAACACAGGCCTCTGTAATAGACAGGACACTGCCAACCAGCTTTAAATTGAATTACACAGCCTGCTAATCTTTATGATGAAATAAAATTTCTTTGAACACTACACATTATACTAAAATCTGCAGTGCTTTCTGCCCTTAGTCCCAGTCTCTCTTTGCTCAAAGCAACTCCTCCATCCCTGATACCATTGTTCTTTCTAAGCAGGAATGTGATGCTCTGCACACAGAAAGATTTCTTATTTTAATTAGATATAGTTAATATGGTGCACGTGATGTGAGAACCTAAGAGACGAGAGTTTTTGCACTTGGTATATTCTGATGCAAGATTTTATTTCTAAGCGACAAACTGATGGTATACAAAGAATACATACTTGGACTGCTTTCTATTGAAATAATTCCCAGAGCTGATATACAGCTAAAGAATCTGATGACGACACCCATAAAACTTTCTATTTGGATAGTGCTACTTGTTTGATAACGCATCAGTGCAACAACCATACATCTATTTTCTCTTTTACTGTAGATTTGGGAGAAAGAAGGAAGTGAAAGAATTATTTTGATTAGTTTTCACAATGGTGAAAATGCTATTTAAAAGCTAGTCATCCCCTGGACTTTTAATACAGTCCATGGAAACAAATCTGAGAAATGATCAAACAATTATCATCATCATTAACAGTCCTGTCCAAGAATATTGCAATACTCGGTGTGCTGGCTCCCTTCTTTCATTGAAAATTACCAAAAGAATATGTTATATTTGGACACATGAAGAACTAACCAACCTAGAATATTATTCTTCTTAAAACCATATCTAACATGAGCTGTTTTCTAGTGGTGGTTCAATCACACTTCAGGGTTTGGTTTGGCTGCTTGGAGTTGGCAGTACACAGCTTGTATTGAGGATTTTACACCACCTCCAGTAAGTAGGTGACTACAATATAAGAAAAAAAGCTCCGAGTTTCTCTACATGCCATAAATAGATTATAAAAATAGTCTCTTGTGAAATTTCTTTATGAAAAGTTGCCAGGAATAACAAACAAATCAAGAGAGAAGTGATGAGGTATGAATAAACTGATGTGGAATTCTTGCATGAGGAGCAGTGTCAGTCAGTGGAAATCCTTGATGGAAATGAGTAACTAGATAGTGATTTATTTTATCTTTTAAGTTATATCTTAAGGGTTCTGTTTTCCACAAAGTATATAGTATATATCTGACACAGAGCAGAGGATAAATATAAGAAAACAACAGAAATAACAGTCGCACAACAGTAGAAAGAAAAATAAAAGTAGAGTTTTGGGATTTTTTATCCTTATCACTGTAGATAACTACATGAGGAAAACACTATTCAACCAATTTAAAAAAATGCACATGGCCATATTTTTCTGCTATTTTATAAATATAGTAAGATGCAATCTTGAAATTATTTTTGTTTTCCTCTAAATAAATATAAAAAATAAAAATAAATTAATATTAGTATGCCTAAGAAAGGTTTATGCAAAAAAAGCTGAGCACTGATAATTAATTTGTTCAAGACATATGAGGATTTAAAAGTACCAATGAGAATTTAACAGTGACATTAAACACAAGAAGCAACACTGCAATAAAATGTAAATAAAGTCGGGATGACATGCACATCCTGGGAAGCTAAATAAGTAAAGGAAAACTAAAACTTGATTAAGACTCTAGATTCCATTAAATAAACATTTAAAAAAAACGCATCAATATTCTAATGCTCATAATCATAGAATGGCTTAGGTTGGAGGGGACCTTAAAGATCATCTAGTTCCAAACTTTTGTCACATGCAGGGTTGCCATCCACCGGATCAGGGTGCCCAGGGCCTCATCCAACCTGGTCTCAAACACCTCCAGAGATGGAGCATCCATGGCTTTCCAGGCAACCTGTTCCAGCGCCTCACTACCTCTGAGTAAAAAATTTTTCCCTAATACCTAACCTTAATCTCCCCACTTTTACTTTAAAGCCATTCCCCCTTGTCCAGTCACTCTCAGACCATGTAAAAAGTTGGTCCCCCTCCTGCTAGTAACCTCCCTTCAAGCACTAAAAGGCTGCCATGTGGTCTCACTGGAATCTCCTCTTCTTCAAGCTGATCAAGCCCAAATTCCTCAACTTGTCTTCATAGGAAAGGTGCTCCAGCCCTTCAGTTATCTTTGTGGCCTTCCTCTGGACCTGCTCCAACAGCTGCACATCTTTCCAGTACTGGGTGCTCCAGGCCTGGACACAGTACTCCAGATGGAGCCAACAAGGGCAGAACAGAGAGGGACAATCCCCTCCCTCCCCCTGCTGCCACCCCTGTGTTGATGCAGCCCAGGACACTGTTGGTGTTCTGGGTGGCAAGAGCACACTACTGGCTCATGTCCAGCTTTTTTTTCCAATCCCCCAGGTTCTTCTTCTCAGGGCTGCTCTCAATGAGTTATTCTCCCAGTCTATGAGTATATCTGGGATTGCTAAAAAAAACTCTGCATGTATTACCAAGAAGAATCAATAAGAACCTCTGAAGTATACAGCCAACATGGTCTGGCCTTACAAATCACACAGAGCTTGTAAAAGTTGCAGACAGAAAGCAAAATGCCAGCACTGACCTGTTATTAAAATACACATTTCCCATTCCAATGCCTGAAGCCCAGCACAGATCCTCACCAAAGCCACCCACAGAAGACATAACAGTCTTCAAAATTACACTACTAGGTTTTGCAGGGAGTTGCTTCCCTTTCTCCCCGAACAGCTGTGCAAAACCCATGCTTACAGGATTAAAGCTATCTCAGCATTTTCTTTCACTCATAATGAATGCTTTTTTTTTTTTCTAACAGTTAAGAGTTTTGTTCATCAAAGTGGTATTTTATGTTTAGTCACTTAATTATTCATTCTGGCTAAAACAAGTAGAGCAATATAGGGTTCAAAATATGTTCCAGATGGTAAAAACACAAATCAGAAATAAATCATTTTATAAAAATAGGAATACATTTGTTTTTATTGCCATAATTTTACTCTAAATTATGCATAAGCTTCCTTTTGGATCTAAATTAGTGCAGAATACTTTGAGCTAATATCCCTCTGAATTTTGAGAAATGTAGAGCTTACCAGCTTGCCTCAATAAAAAACTTTCATGTCAGATGCTGAGATAACTCGCATCTGAAGTACACTCGTCAGGAGCAAAAGTTCTAAAGGACAAATAGTTGGTCATACCAAAATTATTTTCAGTGCACAGAAGCAAAAGGAACATAGTCACACAAAGCACTAAATGAAATATTTCTTGATAAGAGATCAAGCATAGATAGCATGAGGGAACAATGGAGCCAGACTGAGAAAGAACACATAAGGACTGTAATCGTGAATTTTTAAATGGTGATAAGATCTTGGATGTAGTATATCATTTTGTTACAGCTCTTTGTTTGTTTGTTTCCAGATTAGGTTATATTCTTTTCTAAAGACTATTTTGGCAGGTGCCTAGGTGACAGTTTTGGATATAATTTCCAGTTTCTAAGGCGCTAAATGCACAAATCCAAGAGAAGACTGGAATTAACTGTCCGTCCACACCTCCATACCACATTTCCAGTGCACTTCCTATTTTGTCATTTGTTCTACGTTACAGGCAGCAGTTTCAATCTGAACCAACTATTTTCTATTTTCAAGAACTAAACGCTCATAAATGAGCAGGAGCCACTTAACATCAGTCCAACTAATATAAAAATAAACTTTAAAAGAACCAACAATGCATTTCTGAGGATCACATCCATATATGTATGAAGTAGCAAGAAAAACACCACATTAAAATAGTACAATCAATATTTTCTTTTCACTTTAAGTAACACGATGGAGGAACTAAACAGAAAGGAAAAGCTCAATTTTTATTTTAGCTGTATCAACACAATTTATACCAAAGGCAATAATATACTGCAATTAAAAAAAATAAAATTGTTACAGTCCAGACCCATATTTATTTGTTCACAACACCATTCACACAGTTCCTCAACTCCTGGAGTAATGATCTCCTAGAATAATCAGAAAAATACTGAAACATGCATTCGAAACAAAAAACATAGAAGAAAAAAATCATAAAATAATCAAGCTGTCAAATCCCAGAATAACCCAGAAAAAAACTACTAAATTCATTAAATCTACTAAAATCTATTTTTGAATACATTTGGTAAGAAAAATGCTGGGCACAGAATAATGTCTTAGTTCTCCCTCAGCTCTAACTCTACTGGCAGTAATTTCACCTACTTGGATATATCCATATCCAGGCTGGACAGGGCTCTGAGCAACCTGACCTAGCTGAGGGTGTCTCTTTTCATTGCAGGGGAGCTGGACTAGATGGCCTTTCAAGGCCCTTCCATTCTATGATATCCACCACTACAAAACTTTGCCAGGTTTGTCCAATAATACATCTTATATTAGAAAACTTACATTAAAAACAGTGACTGAAAAAAAAAAAATCAACACAAGCCATATGAAAGAACCATCCTAACAAAAAAAAAAAAAAAAGCAAAAAATGGCTTTTTGAGAAAATGACTGGAATAGTTGCAAGTTACTCACACAAGTAAGGCTGTGCACAATCAGGCCCATGCTAACTGAGCGCCACGTACATATTATCATTCATTAAAGTTACTCCTGCCTGAATTTATCTTTGCTTTCTCCTCATTTCAATTTGAATTACTCAATCACTTTCCATCACACAGGAAAAGTATTATATTATGAAGACATAGCTATAATTAAGACACTCCTGCATTTAATTTCCCATATATGACTGAATGAGAATGGCTGAGGAAAATACCAACAGTGGTAATAATGGTATGTTGAGTACATTCAGTGAGACTTATACTGGGCACAGAATAATGTCTTCATTCTTCCTCGGCACAAAATGTTGTGTTTACTGCAAGGTCAGTTAAGTTCCTATAAGAGATTTTTAATGAAAACAATTATAAATTTAAAATAACTGTGTTTAAAGCATTTAATAGTTACTGAGGTCAAGCGATTACAGCAGTTACAAGACCCGAGGGACGTGTTCACACCAAAACAAAGTGAATAAATTAACTCAGCCATTGTATGCAATCACTAAGTGACCACAGAGGTTATTCAGCATATGAGCCTAGATGACTTTCATGGAAAACCTACAATGAAAATTTATCAGCTGAAGGGAAAAAAGCCTAAGAATCTGTAAAAGCTGCACGATGGGTTGAGAGCTAGAAAGATTAGAAAAGAGGACATAGAAAGCATTCTCTATGATCCAAATGCAGAGACAAGGAATAAGAGCATCCATCCATTTCAGTAACACTCAAGGCTCTGAACATTTTGTTTAGGTGAAATACTTGAAGACTTGCAGAGATGTGTGGGACCAACAAATTTTGAAGTCACAAGGTTAATGGAATTGCCCTCAGTCCTGTGGAACTCTGACACATGTAACAGACAGAAGAAAAACTGATACAAGAATCATTATAATCATCTTTTAATTTTCCCTTGGCTTATCAACTAAGAAAATTACATGACTGACATTGCATCTTAGAGTTATTCCATTAAATAATCCTAGTGGATATGAGTGTTGTTTTACCATAAAGTAAACAAACTAAGCTGTAGAAAGAAGTCAAGCTCTAGTTCTGCTCCCCTCAAGGTAGAAGAGATACAGATGCCTTGACTTCATCACTGCTTTACAACAGGATTGCCAGTGAAGACATCATGTACACAGCAAAAACATATCCATTAATTCATAGCATTTTGATTCCAAACGAGGAGAGGGCAGCACTGGAGCCAATATTCACCACTGCGGTGTGATTCCACGGAGGAATCAATCTGCAGCTTCACTTCATGCTAGAAACCTAATAACCAGTATTGTATATAAGAAAACGTAGGTAGACTCAGTGCTTGTTACAAAAAATAGAAAATTAAACACCAAAAGAGGTTTTCTCTGTACCTGAAACATTAAAACCCGAGGACAAAACCAGCAGGTCCTCCCACAACCATAGCTTCCAGCTAGTTTCAGTGACACCAAGCGCCAAAGAATGCAAAAACTGCTTTCTCAGATAAATACCATGCCGACATCTACAAGAACTATATATGTTAAGAAAGCCCCATGATCAATCATGGAGGCTGGAACAAAATCTATTCAAAGAGTTAAGATTTGTCTGTTGCAAATGTTAAACCAAGGATGTATGTGATAAAATAATGTCATGAAATACCTGTTATACACAAAGGAAATGCCAAGTGGCTGCTTATGCTTTAAGAGTCCCTGCAGAAATCTAGGAACACAATATCAACTTACTTGCTTTGGCTTTCAGCAGTACTGAGTCAGAATTTTCCAACAAAAAACACTTTACATAGGCTCTGTTTGTAACAAAATAATACTTGTGTAATGACCTGATATCCAAAGAACTTTGACAGGGATAGTCTTCAGAGGTCAACACTCTCCAGAAAGCGTTCCTGGAGCTGCCTGATACAAAAGGCATTTGTGACAACTGAACCTCACTGAAGAGCAGTGCTGCCTATCTTCTCCACAAGGACTGGAACTGAGTGTGACCACACCTCCTGACCTCAGGGAAGCTGTGCAGCCTACCACAGCCCTTACACTGCTTTCTCGTCCTCTTCCTTCTTCGCAGTACTTGAACATTTACAGGTCATCACAAATCTGTACATAAGTATATGAGCAACAGAGCATATAAATTGAGGAAGATGATTCCTATTATGTGTTTTCCCTCAACTTATGTACATATCCAACTACTTCTCATACCACTTCTGAATTCCTAGCCTTGTGAGTGCATTCCTAGAAAAAAAACAGTTTTGAGGCCATTAAATCTAGTGCTGCTTTCTAGAAATATGAACAATAAAACCAAATTACAATAATACAGCAGTACACAAAAGCCCCAGTGCTGCATGCACAAACACATAAAAGACAGAAAAGCATTCTTTAAAATTGGGCTAGAGAAACCTGAAGTCAGAGGGAAGACAGAAAGAACAGTACAGAGAATGTGCAAAGGAAGGTGAAAAAGACTGAGACTACAAAAGCTCTTCTATTTAAAAATTACTTTTGTATATCTTAATATCCTTTACTTATTCCTTGAATGGTCAGCCAGTGTTCTCCAATGGAATAAAACGATGCTATTAAAGACATGTAGAGATGAGTTAAAGCATGATGATAAAGCCACGCTTTCGAAGGTTTTTATGCACTGCTGGAAGATCAGCTGGCTTGAGTCACTTTCACCTCTGAGTATTTCTAGCATAATTGGTAACACAGCAGTGCCCAGCGAGCCTACCAGCTGCATTTGCAATAGGAGCACCATGAACAAGAAGTTCTACCTTTCAGACTTCTGCTGTCGCAATCTAATTGACTTTATCTGTAGCTACACAATAGCAAGACACTGTCAGAATACAGCAGAATACAAAACACCTTCTGCCTAAGAGGCACTGAGCATCTGCGTTCAAAGTTAAAACAGCAGTACTCTAGCTCACAGGGCAAATCATGTTACTACCCCCAATAAAATTTTCCTCGTTAAAATTTTGACATCTTGTATCATCAGAAAAAGGACTTTCACTATTTCTGATTATGTTGTAGCTTTCAGTCCTGCTTGAAATTATAGTCAGGCAGGAAGTCAGAGCAAGCAATAGTTTTGGACGTGGACATAAAAGCCCACAGTGTCAACTAAGTGGATGCTGAACGCATTCATATTAGGTGTCACCACTCCCCCAGGGTACACAGAATGTTACACAGTCCTTGCTTGGGAGTGACAGAATCTTTCCCCCAAGATAATGCAGAAATGCAGTGAAGCCCTTATATTTGTCTTAATTAACAGAATCATACCGAGGCTAGAAACAGCAAATCACATGAGGACAAGTGAATCAAAGGTGGAGGGGGGGGGATTTTCATGTGCTCTAATTCAATTAGGAAGCAGTGACTGACACTTGGACAGGAGAGGTTAATTGGGGTCACCAAAATGCAGTAATTCCTTACCTAACCAGTCATTAAACTTCTTAACCTCTGAGGGCAGTCCCAGCTCGGTGAAATCGCCCGTGTGGAGAAGGATGTCCCCATAAGGCATCTGGATGCCATCTGTTCTGGAGTGCGTGTCTGAGATGCAGACAAATCGCGTGTGGCCCGCTGGTTTTGGAGTATCATATGGGATAGGGTCGACCCTAAAGCAGACACAAAGATCTCGTAACAGTTACCAAGGTTAAAAGCCTCACATCTATAATTTCAAATAGCAACACAAATCCAACTATACATCAATATGCATGCACATCCATTTACACACACCATGCTGAAAAAAAATGGCTGTAAAGTAACACTGCCAAAAATCAAGGAGGGACCACATTCCCAAATACTTACCTGGTAAGAAAGGAAAATTCAAAAATATCTAAGATACGACTAGTTTCTGATACCAAAATTAAACACTGGGGGAAAAAAAAGGATTCAGGGACTTAGAATTTTTTTTTTTTCCCCAACATCTGCCTTATAAACAAACAGGTGCACAGGTTTTAAGTAACAAGTCTTGTGGGTGGGACAGCAACAAACTCTCACTTGAGCTGAGCTCAGCGTATGATTTTGTTCAAGAGCATAGGCACTCCCACCAATTCCAGCAAGGATATTTGCTCACACACTCAGCTACAATGCTTTGATGAGGCCTGGAAATTGCAGAATTGAGCCCAGCATCAAGCTCTTGCTCTCACAGAAAATCCTGAGCTCATCTGTCAAAAAAAAAAATCTATAAAGCCAGGAACTGATGTTCCAGGGCACTAAGCAACCACAGATATACCTTTTTTTTTTTTTTTTTTCCAGCAGCCCACGATGTTAAAAATTTAGTGCAAGTGGCTATTTGCAAGCCACACATTTGTTAATGACATCTCACCAGCTACATACAATTGAGCATAGGACTTTTGGTTTCAAGGGTTTGTTGTTGTTGTTGTTTTTTTTTTTTCTTAATTTAAACAGAATAATGAAAAATCTTAGGAAATAGACAAGTGCTTTGTGCATACTTAGTGGTTAGAAGTTCTAATTTGTATTAGAATAACTTAAAATACAAAAGGCAACCTGTCACCTCCTTTCAAATTATTTCTCTGCAGTTACCAAAATTCTACTTGCTCAGCTGAACTCCTCTGGAGATAGCTCAAAGAGTAACATTATAATTCAGCACTGGAATAGCACAGAACCTGGCCTAACACTGAATAAAACCCCACTGCAGCTGTACAGAATTCCAACCCATTCCTCTGATGCGCTACTTTGATCATGGACAGAGCTCAGCTTAATTTTGAGATCTGCAGGAATTATTACGGTCCACTGACATCCCTAGCCATTGCAGCACTGCAAACAAACCAAGCACTTAAAATAATTCTATTCATACACTTATTGGAACAAACTGGCACAACAATGTGCATTCAAAAATTGAAATCTGAAAGTAAAAAAAGAATATTTAACAGAATTGATTAGCTTTGCTCTCCATACTGCATGAAAAACAAGGAAATACAAGCTTCAGAAGTGTTTCTTTATTTTATGTATGTCAGTACACTAAATTACTATTTAGTGCACACTGAACTGTGTGATAACTACTGCTGATGAGGAAGCTCCCTACGTTGAGGAGCTTGCAGTGGCTCAAGAGATCTCCAAGTGGATGTGCATTCATTGGTCTTCAATGAAAAAATGCCCACATGAATGCACTTCCTAACAAGGTCTTACTGAATCTATTTTAGATCTGGCAGAATGCTTACACACAGCTAAAATTCAAGCACATGAGAAAACTGTGTGTGCAGGGAGAGATACTGGTTGGACTGCATTTTCCCAGGTACCATAAATAAGTAGTTCCATTCAAAATGTATTTCCCATGCATGCCTCACGTTTGGTTGCCATTGATCACTGAACTTTTTTTTGTAGAATTCAGGCTTGATAAGATTGTGCTTACTTTTATACAGTTTTTATTTAAAAAAAAAATTACTGTGGACTGGATGGTACGGGAAGGGGCAGTTCAGCAGATAACCCTTTGCTTTTTTGGTACTGCACCTCCCTGTCCTCCCAGAGAACCACATATGATTAGTTAAGTCATATAACCAGTTACCACTACTGAAACACCTCACTGCAAAATGTGAACTAAATCGATGGATTTGTCTTTTCTACAAGAGTTAGAAAATAACAGAATCATTATTACAGAGGAAAACTCACTTATCCGTTGAAATTACACTACTAAGCTGGGCAGAAATAACTATAGGCCACAGCATTTTTGTATTTGGTATCTGCTTTGCTACTCTCTGCAGTTTAGCCCCAAATAAACCCCCTTTTGATCTAGTTCAATTTGAAGCATTTTAGAAATACGTCACACATTAAACACGAGGGTCCCTGAATTGACATTTCCACTCTTCCAAGCATGTTTTCTTCAGATCACACAAAATACGAACACCATCTTTCATCACTGCCACATACCCTGCTCAGACTGTCTCTGCACGAGCCACGATGGGTGCCTCCTGCCTCTGGGGAGTCCAGTTTGTTCATATACAGCAGCTTTGCTTTGCCATTCTCTGCAGTTTATTTCCAAACAACCCCCCCTTTTGCTCTAGGCAATGCCTACTAGAGTATAACACCCAAATCTGGCTTAGAATTTTTCTGTTCATGCAATGACTTACTAACACAAGATTCTATAATTGAAATTCATTAAGTTCCTGACCCTTCTTTCATTTCTTTGCATACACTAGGATGTTGCCAAGTAACCTTTTTTTTTCTTTTTTTTTTCTTTTTCTTTTTTTTTTTTTTTTTTACATCTTAGTTTAATTTCTCCTCTTATTCAGTAGTGCTTGCCCACTAAGCACTGGAAAGTGAGATACTGAAGGTTATTGTGTTCAGCCCATCAATTTATCTTACTAAAAACAGTCCTTCAAAAGAAACTTAATAAAAGCAGTGTTATTGCCAGTCCTAAAGGCTCAAGTTTGCTTTTCATCTGCAGGTACTGTATAGGAGACACTAGTGGAAGATTTGTCTTTATCACTGCATCTTCAGAGGACTGGCCTCTGAATTTGTGAGACCACCTACCACAGCATGCGCAGCACTGTGCTGTCACCGCTTCTGGCAGCACACAGCTCACCTGGCTGTGAGTATCATCTGTTCTCGTGGGGTCTGCTCACCTCAGGTCACAGCCACGGGGAATACAGCCTGGCATCTCTAAAAGCTCTGTAACTGTTATGCGCCCGATCCTCCCTGCTATCCAACAGGAAACAAAATAATCATTTCACCTCTGCCCACAACCAGTCTCTACTAAATCAGCACACACACCTCTAGTAATTTAAAATGATTAAAACAACAGCCAGGAAGTGAAAAGCAACCTAATAAAATATTGAGAAGTATCAAAATGAATGAGGGAGTGCAAGAGCCCTGTGGTGCCCTGTGTCCCACCAGCTCTATGCCAGCAGCCTGCCACCAGTGCTGCCTGGGCCGCTGCCACCGCCGCGAACACATGTAGGTTTGCGCTGCTCTCCTCCAGCACACGGCAAATTTTACCACTGTTTCACTTTCTAAAAGCAGGTAATGACAGGAAGTTAAATAATTAAACAATAACCCTCAATGCTGAAGTTATCGAGGAGACTGTAATGGCAAGACAGGAGGGCTGAATTCCAGAACTCATAGAGAAGGAAAACACTGGGTCTTTCACATGCATGAAGGGAAAGGTCATGATTTTTAGGACGTCAAGCTATAGAATAAATGCATTAGCTGTGTATTTCAGCTCAGCCTTACACTAGTTACTTAAAATGACTAGTTACTCCTATAAATCAGAAGCATTAGCAAGTACCTCAGGGACAGCGAGGGCAGTACAGCCCTCCAGGAGATATCGCCGCAGGGAGAATTACGCCAGGAACCTGTTTTCAAAGAAAACTTAGCAAAGACACCAGCACCATTTCTCTGAAAAAGAGACAAGTTTTGATTCCAAAGCATAATTCTGCATGGATGACTTCAAAAGCCAACACCACCAGGCTCTGGTTTGGCTCTCCGGTCCCCTGGAAGGCCTGTGCCTCAGAGCTGAACCCATGGCCTCTTTGCTTTCCCGCTCTCTTGGGGTTTGAGGTATGCAGGCCCCAAATCCCTCCTACGGAACAATTCCCAAGAATCTAATTCATCCATGGAGATGAAATAGAAGCCTTAAACATTAAGCCAGGAAGAATTTCTAGTTCCTAAATCACAATAAATCATTCAGATGAATGCAGCACCTATATTGGATAAAACATTCACAGATGCACAGAAACCCCCCTCCTCAGAGCCTCACAGTTCAACCCAGCAGCGCTATTGCTTACAGCCCACTCTGTGCTGACCGGTTGCCACTGGCTTTGCTGCAGGTGAACAAATCAGAGGCCACTGCAGAGGACCATGTAATTCCACACTTTCCCAGGCTTACCAGACAGATAAATAAACAGTGATGTACGTGCCCACGTCCTTCCCAGATTTTGTCACATCGCATGCTTTCTATGAAGAACAGGCTTCAGACAAATATTTTCAAGTCATATTACTACAACTATTTTATAACATTGTTTAGAGAATGAGTAAATTCCTCAATATTTAAAACCGATCTTCTGATTTTGAAAGGGAAGGATGGAAACTTTGATGAAGGGAAAGGTGGATTGCCTGACTGTATCCTCCAGTGCAAGGAAAGGCGACAACTTCTTACAGTTCAGTGCATCATATGCACATCCTGGCACCTCCAGCCAGAAACATATGTATATACATACACAGAACTGATTTTGTGATACAACACATGCTGTATGAAACATAGCTAAATACTCATTTCCTCTCAATAAACACAATGAATGTCAAAATACAGTATTGCGTTACTTGGCCGCTGTCAGTCATTCATTGTTTAAATTATATGTATGAGTTAGCTTGAATCCATCTCCCAGTATGGTCAAACACCAAGAAAACATCTGGTTTCTCCTCTGACTAAAAGGAACGAGATGCAAAAACCTTTCAACATTCTCATGGGTGAGTCTTATTTGTACAAGCACACAAATCTAAGAGCGGACGGACTGCCACAAACCAGTTTAAAAGCTACACCTTTGCTGGAAACATCTATGTACACGTGTCACCCATCAAAACCTTAGAGAGAGCTCTGGAAACTGTAAAGCAGAGGTCTGATATTTCTTTCAGAGAGTCATTAATTGTGACTCGGTGCAATATGGAAAGAAAAAAAAAAAATCTACATTTCCAAACCCACATGAGGATTCAATGCACTACTCAGCAGCTTACTGCTAATGCTTCCAACAATTAGAGCTGAAGGGAAATGATGGATCTTTTTATTACAGGTTGGGGCTGGTTTACTTCCAGTGAGATTTATGAGATTAGACTGAAAAGGCTTACATTGTCCACTGTCAGAATTTGGGCAAACTAAGAAAACCGTCTGCATAAGGAAGTTACACAAATACATCTTCATAGCCTGATATAAACCTCAACAAATTACGAGTCCAAACTCTGTTAACCCCACATGCTGGACAGTAATAAAACCAGAAGGAGGTAAAATTCAGATTTGCTATGGTATGCTTGGGGTGCAAGTAGTAGTCCAGTGTTTTTTTCTGAAGTGCTTATGATATTAATGGAAATTCAGCAACTGAATTACTTAAGCGCTTTTGAAAATCCTGTTAAAGAATGCTTTGCAGATAAAATTTATTTAGGGTCAGTGAAATACTTTTCTAAAATTTGTGTATAAGTGGCTTTCCAAAGGCAGCAAAAGCAAACCAAAAGTCAAAGAAGTATCAACATCAGTATCGGCATCACTCTAAGGCTCATAAGTTTGTGCTTTAAATAAAACAATAAAGTGCTGTTTTTATGCAAGTATAGTTTCAATTAAAGCCATCAAGAAGCATTTTTCCCACATTCTTTTGTTGTTGGGGGACTGCAATAAGTTATACCCTCTGTACACCCTGCAAGAACCCAATTGCTGATGAATCTGCACCTGTACTAGCAAGGAAGGTCAATAAGCTGTCTGTGTCACAGGCAAGTTTTTGTTCCCCTCCTGTAAGTTCTACAGGCACCAACTCATTCACTGTATTCAGAAAGTATACTCTGGAATCCCAAACTCCACAAAGATACAAATTTAGATCCAATTTTAAGGACAATGAGATTTGAAAGATTCACACGTATATATCACAGCAAGAGTGATGCTAAATTAAAGTGTAGCACCCCTCCAATTATTTCAATAGCATGAGTCATAAAATGGGGTGGATTTACCTCTGGGGTGGAAAACACAGAGACAGCTTTAGCCCTTGCTGCAAGAGTAAAATAGTTTTTCAAACAGTAATGCAAAAACCAAAATGAAACTGATGTCTAGGATGGAGTAAATTTAATTGGTTTTGCTCTACCTGGAGACATCAAAAATGCCATTTCTTTCACAAATTAAGATGATTTTAATCAGAAGGACAGATGTACGAAACTACCACGACCATCTATAATTACAAAGTTCTAAAAAAGTCTAAAAAAAAACAAAAGACTTAAAAGATGAATTATTACAGTTTATACTCAGGTTTTGATGGTCATTTGTATTAAGAATGAAATCTGAAATATCCCAAAATGTACAGAACTCATAAGCTGAGATCTGGGAGGACTGAGGCTAGAGTGCTTGCAAAAAACATTTTACGCTGGTTCTTATTTACTTATTTATTCCAATAAATGTTTGGTCTGAAGTATAGGAGCTACCTGAAATTCTGCTGACACTCAGCTCAGGAAATATCCTTTAAACCACAGGGTAAGTATATCATGCAAGTAAGAAACTTCTCAAGCCTTCTCAACCATTTTGCTTTCCAACCTGAAGGCAGAACCCTCCCTCTCCAATCAAGAAAGCCCTCTCCTAAATGGAACGCTAATCATGAGAATCTCTCTTCTGCTCTTTCTTGTAATTTCATTTCCACTGAAACGATGGAGTTGAGCCCAAAAAACCTGTTCAAAGGAAGGACAATTCATGCTGGGCAAGCATCAGTGGTTCCCATTTTTAAGTTACTAGGTACATAGAGTGCCTTCAACATGCCTATAAAATAGCCACCGATGTCAGTAATCTGCATGCAAACAGCAGAAGTCTAACCCAAATAAAAATAATAATTCATCCTCCTCCAGGCCTGAGATATTATACTAGGGAAGTAAATGGGAAGATGCTTATCTACAAAGTCCATTTGTAAATCTGAACCAGTACAAAAATGTGCCTCCACTGGGATGACTATTCCCTCTTTTGCATCTAGGCTCTAAAAATCTTTTTAAAGATTTTAGTAATAAAATGTTTCCACTTAAATCTGGGCATCTAACACCATATTCCTACTAAGGAAAAGTCTTCACAACAGCTATGCTGTCTTAAAAGGCTTTTTGCCACTTATGCATACGAAGTACCTCAGCCCTTGTCAAATGTTTCAACTTCCAGATCCTCTTAAGTTTTAAGAATTCTTCTGCAGGGAAGACAATGCAATTCAGCTCTCCTGAATTCCTTTCTTCTTAACAGGATGAGAGGGGAGATTTAATAACCAGCTTCTACCAACACCTATACAGCCTCAAAGGAGAAGTTCCCACTAAGTATCCTGGATGTCAAAGAGCTGCACATACGCAATGGTTGACTGAAGTTACATAAGCTTTCACATTACATGCTCACACAGCTGGCCCAATATTTCTCTCCTGCCACTAACTCTGTGGCTACAAATTCTGACACCAGTCACTCATCTTAGTCTCAACTTGAACTCCAGATTTAGATTTTGGGGCAGATCTGAACCAGTCCTATGATGTACAGAATACAAAAACATGTATTTCTTTCCCCCCCCCAGCTCCTCTCCCCCCCCCCAGATAGGAAGAAAACGCCAGCACCAGGTTCTGCTCCTAAGAGTGCTCTCCAACTTTACAGTGCCTATGCTGGAGACACAGGAACATGAAAAAGGACTTGGGGCAGCCAATTCTACTCAATAGATTTTTGTACTTCTATCTATCCATAACTTTCTAGGGCAATCATCTTCATTACAGCTAGCATCATCTTCCTGACACACGTGTCTAAAATGAAACCCAACTGCAGACAGAACTGGATTCATTCAAAAAATACTGCAGTTCCTGAGTGAGCACAACGGAGGGCTGCAGATACTAAAAGCAGGTTCTTTTCTTTTACTGTGCCAAATATTTTCCCATATAAAAAGCTTATACCAGATAGCTCTCTCCTCTTTTCTCTCTCTCCAGTATTAAACAACCTATGACAAGGAAACTGGAGGTCAAATAGTATACATTCCAGAACGTTTCAAGATGCAAACATTAGTCTGAAGGAGAAAAAGCTTGGTAGATAAAAGTTACAGCAGAGGGAGAGGGAAATAAAATCTCAAGTGTGCACGAGCAGAACACTGCATGAATGTAACTTCAGCTTGAGATCTTCCTTACAACTGCATGGTGTATTCTGACTTTCTTACCCCTTTCTTCCTCAAACCTCACTCGCTATTTAGCACTGAAATGCTTCTCAAGCAATGCTACATGTCACTGAACTCAGCAGCAATGCCTTCTTATGAAAAGCAAAAACAATTCTTATAGATAAAATCCAGCAGAGCATTTTTGTTTCTTCAGCACTGTAACTTGTCTATGGCGTTTGTTTGTCACGTTTCACATTTAAACAAGGAATACTGGGAGAAGTACTGTTGCATGTACCACCAGGAGGCTTTATCAATAATGTAGTTAACAAGCAAAGGTTTTGTGGGGAACCACAATGTTACAGGTTATTTAAGAACAATTTTTTCCAGCTTCTACTTTTATCATAAAAAAACAGGAATTAAATGTCCTCAGTGGGAATATTTGAACATCACATTTATCAGAATGCTTACTGACTTCTACAGTTAGCAATGACTTTCTGAGTTAAACCATTTATTTGCAAAGGTGCACTCCCCTCCCTCCCAATAAATCAAATAAAAGCAAAAAGAAGTTATAGTCAAGGTATAAATCTACCTTACAGATGCTTTTAGAAAACTCAATTTAAAAATAATTTACTTTCACTTCTAGGGCTGTAACAAAAGCAAGGGAATGAAGGAAGCACTATAGAATCACTTTGAATTCAGTGTTTTCCTCAAGTCAATTCCAAAGCCAAATAAGCCGAAACAGCTCCCTGTGTTGCTTCTACACCTGAATAGTTGGAAAGTATTATCCTGCATGACTCCGAGGCCATTGTTAATTGAACAAACCTGCTCGGTAATTGCTCAGTGTGCAACTGAATGCAAGACCTTGAAAACTTTGAAATCTTAACTACTTTCCAAACCCACATGCAGTGCACTACCAAATGCTGGTCCCTGTGGCATATGCAGAAAGTGATTTCTACACTAAATCCAAAAAGCAAACGTTTTGTAGCTTTGAGATTTAAAGAAAGGATATCACCACGAAAATCGTCGGGAACAGAGGAAACAGCCTGCACCACATAACATTTTATGATACAGAATGAGATGTGACAATGTAAATTCACTTATGTGATGCAGTTGCAAGCAATGCAAATGCAATCTCGCTGATTACGCTTTAAAACAGAAGAGGGAATTTCATTGTTTCAGCCACTGCATTAGCCGTGTTAAAATGCCAAAACTTCCAATCTGCAGAGGAACAAATACAAGGCATCATTTCACACTCAGATGGAAGTAACCCAGGTAGGTGAAATTCATGCTGTTGTGGTGCTGGTGAGCATGTACTGGATCAAGAAACATTTCAGGTCACACAGGCAGTCATACAAAAGGTGGCATGCACAGAGATGAATTCCACCAGCCTTGCCATTAGCAAGCCAAAGACCGAGAATTATAGACGTTAGCACCCCCCAAACCATGAGCTTAAACAAAAATGCAAAAATGCAATCTTCTTAGTCTTAGTCTATCTTCTGGTTTCCTAAAGCTTGAGAATACAAGGAGGTATCCCTGAAGTAAAATAGCGTGTGAATCGAAAGTACCATAGCTTTTCCTATATGAGTCCCAAGGGAGACTATTTATTAGGCACAGTCCTGTTTTCTGATTTAGCTTAAGCTCTTTTCTTGGAGAATATGAGTGTCCACACCGAGAGAAATTCCAGAACAGCAGCTGCAGAACTGTCTTTTCTGTAGAAACTACTAGAATCAGTTATCCTATGTGGTCACACTTCTTGGTTTCCATTTTTTATTCTGCTCTTAGTATTTATGAGAAAAAGATACATGTACACACACACATAGGCATGTATTTTGGTTTTCAGGAAAGCTCCAACTGCTTTAAACTCCACAATAAAATTGCAAAAGTTGTCAAAACCGAATTGCATAATCTATGAAGTGTATCAGGGTGCAACTACCATCAGCTATACTAACGGGTGTTTCATTATAATTTTTGGGGGTGCTCTTTTTTTTTTTTTTTTTTTTTTACACAATCAAACCGATTTTTGCTTGAACGAAGGACAACAATAAAATTGCACCCACCTACCCATGCACAGTAATTTCTCCCTCAGCATGCAAATGAAATACTAGTTCTCTTTCTTGTCATTCTGGAGCAGGAAGAGATATCTTTAGGCACAGCCTATGACAGAATTCCATGACAGCCTTGCAAAGTTACAGGAAATTGCAAATAAAAATTAGCAATTACAAAAGTCTATGGGTTTTCAGCTAAATAAATAAATAAATAAAGCGTTACTAAACATTCTGTAAAAGGTAATTAACTAATATTTTCCATCATCCCTGACAGCCTTAGATTGGGCGCTTTTCTAAGTTGCTCAAGGAGACAAAAGCTTAAGAAGGTGTTAAAAATCTGGGAACAGCTGTCTTTTAATCACTTTCTCCTCTACATCTGGATTCATTTCTCTCCTCCCTCTCCTCCCCCCTCCCCTTTTTTGGGGGTGGGGGGTTTCTTTATGTTTCTGCATTGTAGCATTGTCATTGAAATTTCCAGTTGGACAGCTTGTGCTTATGCTTACTGAAGTCATTGAAGTCAAAGTTCACAGTGACCGTAATGGTACAGGAATGTGAACTACTCTCTTCACATCAGTACTTTAACAGTCATATATATTAAACAAAATCAGCAGTTAAGATTCTTAGTTCTTTGACTGAAGTGACTAATTTCCTGCAAGCCTTCTCCTCCTTCTCCCCTCCAAACTTCTTGGCAATCAAGAACAGGCTTACAGTCTGACTCACAACAAATACTGCCCCTGAGGGCAAAACTGGCGAGATACTTCAGCCTGTTCCAGAAATCCCTTCTGCAATTGATTATTCAATCGAATTCTACTCCACCGGCGTGCTCTGACCTACAAAGTACTGAGCTCCCTCACCTGCTGCTGCTGTCTGTTAAGACTTCAGACTAACAACGTCCGTAATGGGGGGCAAGACTGGCTCTGGAGTTAAGAGGCTTGGCTTCATCTGGAGGCTGCTGGAGAAACCAAACAGTAACACACTCAGACCTCTCTTGTCCTCAGAAATGATATTTTCTCGTCTAAACCATCACAGTCTCCCAAAGACCATTGCTCACAGCAGTAATAACTTGCTGCTATGATCCCACACCTGTATGCCCTTCTAAGTGTGCCACCAGAAGAGCTGCAGACACAACTCCAATTACATGCTCATGCACATTTTTGTTGACCAGCTCGTGAAAGCAGCTGGCAATCACTCCGTGCAGGTCAATGAAGAAGCCATTCCCTATGCGCACATCCACAAGTGCATGTACACAAAACATGAACCATAAGTCCCTTTGCCCTTGACCTTTGCTAAACAGCCATGTCCAGAGAACAGCCTGCATTGCAGAGTTGCCATTTAACTATTTCTTAGTAAGGGCAGCCTGCCAGATGCACCTTCAGGCCCAAGACTGCCCTACATATGAGTTTGCCCAGCGGAACTTGGCTCAGACAGGACAACTGTTTGCAGGGAATCTAACCTCACAGGAATTTAGCAAGTTCCCTGAGTGAGTTCACTCACTCTGCAGTTCCCACCCCGCTGGCAAAAATGCAATTCCAATCCAAGCATGATGGCTACACGCTCGTATGTGCAGGGACAACTGCAGCACGTCACAAAGGGAATTCAGCCTTGGGACATTCAGTATGGCCTGCCACAAGTTTAACAAGATGTCAAAGCTGCACACTGAAGATAACGTAACATACAGCCTATTCTATATTTGGAAGTAAGTACAGGGAAGTGCTGTTGACTGCATGAACTACACTGTGATTTTCACACCACTAAGCAAAACAGAGAGAAGTGTTACCTCCTCCTGGATTCTCCCTGAAGGCTCCCAGCCCATGATCCTCTCTTTCATGAGTGCCCCACCAACGTCTGAATCTCAGGAGGTGACAACTTCTGCCAGGAAACCTACTGAGATTATTGCCTTTACCATTCATCCCTTTCACAGATCTGGTTAAGAATGTTATTCTCAAGCAAAAAAATTAAAACACACAAGCTCAGATCCCAGCCCTCCTTAAAGTTCAGTCTGAAAAGCAGTTTCTGAAAAGTCATGGGCTGTTTTTCACATCACTGGCACAGGAAAAAAAAAAAAAGGTCTTTTTTTCTGTCCTATTACTTCAGAACCTACTTTGTGATTCTATAGGCAGTTGGCTGGTCATGTCATCTCTAATGCTTCTTATAACCAAGCACGTTTTCAGACAAACTTCTTCCCAGTCCTATTCCCAGTGCAGCTCTAACTGAAGCCAGTACTACAAGCGAAGACTTCACATTTAAGAATCACAGTCCAGAAGACAGCATTCATAGGACAGCTCAGCATACCCAGACCTGTACGTGGTTGTTCTCCTGTGCCTGCCTTGCCACCTTTAGGGACATGAGCACTGTCTGGGTCTAGCCCTGGAAGCTGCGACCCCAATTCAGCTCATTGGGATGGCAGAAAAGCCGGCAGTAAGAGCACTTGGGCACGGCAGGAATGAAGGCTGGGAGCTGGTCCCCTCAGCAGAAGCAACGTGTTGAACTGACACAGCAATTTCCTGAAGTGTTAATCAATTGGTTTTTTCTTCCTACTGAGAGACAAATAGGAAACTCCTTGATCTAATGAGAATTTTCTCTATTTCCAGACACAGTTTAATCTTGCATTGCATGTTCAAATACTAGACAACTCATTTTGTTAGAGACAGTATTTGGCTTGGATAGGAAACAGACTTCCTAAACAGAACAATTAATAGCAAACAAAATGAATGAAAAAAGAAAAGCAATTAACTTCAATATACCGAGATAACAAGAACTCTGACTGGAATTTCTTCACTGTGCTGTACTTTGTAACCCTCTTCGTGTGTTACTTTTCCAGCCTTCTCCACCCTAACCATTTATGCTCCTTTGTTTTATCTTTTTATCATCTTTGAACTAAACTGTGTCTTTATTCAGTCTCGTGTATTTATCTGAACTTGAAAATCAACAATTGGTCTTACTGTATATGAAAAATGGCTATGCTCTGCTCAGCTTTGCAGCCTTTGCTTTTTGTTGTTTTCTTATGACTGCTTCATTTTCTCCTGAGGGACACGCTGACATGAACGCCACATTAACTGCCAACTCCATGAGAAGAACATTTCAATCAACCATTACAACTGAGAATCAGACCTTCAAGTCCCACGGCCAGACACTGTTTCATGCCCTTCCCGTAACCCTACAGCATGGTTATCACTGCCACTTCTTATCTTATTGCCATTTCAAACATTGTCTGCTATTGTCGGACAGCAAGTCAGACCTGAACAATGATGTTAAATGAAGACTTCCTCCCACGGCAGTCTTGAACTCCTAATGAAACTGATCACTCCCTCGTGAGATAATGAACCACGGCGGGATTTCACAGGCTTTAAAAACAAAGTCAAAAGGAAGTCACCGGGAAGCAAGCTCCCAGAAAATTACTGAGGTAGTGCTGCACACAGACATTCTGGGTAACAGCATCAGCCATATGTAAATGCACATACGCACACAAGTATAGAAACAAATGTACATTGTGTTTTTTATTCCTTCCTGTCTTATTGATAACAGAAAGTAAGCAGAATTGCATTTTCCTCTGGTATACCTGCTGAGGGGAAAAATAAAAAAAAATTAAAGGTGGCGCTTTTCTTGGCTCCTGGACTTCAAAAGGCAGCTGAAGTGGCTGGGAGTCTTCCAGAGTAAAGACCTTGGTCTCTGATAATTGTGCTAGAAATTAGATAACTATGCATTAGAAGGTGATGTCAGTTAGAGAAAATTATTCTCGCGATGTTTTACCACAGTAAAAAGTCTGGTACATGTGAAAAAAAAAAAAAAAAACTAAAACCCTAAGCTCAGGAAAGGAGCCAGACTTTTGCTTCCAGTTCTCCTCCATCTAGCGCTTGCTGTCACAGTATAAGCTTTGTTACCAGCATAATCTGTCCTCGATTAGGTGGCTTTGTTAACATGATTAACATTAGAACTATAGGAGCAGACTTACTAAAATAGTTCTGGCTTCTCTTCAGACTAAGGGCCCTGTTGTCCAGGGAAGCCACAGGTAGGAGCTCTAAATGAGGATTAAAGGTTTTCAAGGAGAAAAAGAACATCCATCAACAGGTCTGAATGACAAATACCATTTGCCACCTAGCCCAATCCTTCAGCTCAGTGTTAGGTGGGACAATGCTGGCTGGGCTCAGACACAGCACCCCCGGGGAAACACCCACAGCTCCACGGGGGCATTTCCTTTCAACCTTGTGCCCCTATTCATGTGCCCACTTGTAAGTCAGGCTGCTGACGTGTTCAGGGGTTAAACATCATGAGTGAAGGAAGCACTGAACCCACTAGGCATGCAAAGAGGACACACACAAATGCTTTCCTAGCTTGGCTTCATCACTGTAGCTAGTGTTTTGTGGCACTGGTCCTGTTTGTGCTTATATTGAACTTCAGTACTTAAGCTATACAAAAAAGACAGAAGTGTGATATTAAAAAAAAAAGGGGGGGGGGGGGGGGGCCTTTTTAGAAATGCAGCTCAGCTTAAGAGCATATTCTGCAACATCTTACTGTTTCTGCAAAGATAACGAAGACTTAAACTCCAGTCCCAGCCCCACTGAAGCTAGTGACAAAACTTCCATGCACAGAAGTTGCGTTTCACTATTTCAAAAATATTTCCCCAACAGTGATAACAAACCAGCCTTTTGAATGCACACGGTGGAGCATTCAGCTTTGTGAACGTGAACGTTAATGAAGTTCTACCTGTTATCATTTTATTTTCATAAATATTTAGGTCAAGTGCTGCAGTGCAGCATCACGGGAAGCTCCTTCTAGATTCACTCTGAGTCAGGAGCATTCACTTCCTTACCAAGTGAAGAGAGCAGAATAAGAAAGCAGGTAAAGCTGTCGATAGAGAGCCGTCTGTATGCTAACCCTTTGTAAAAATACAAGCACTGTAGAACCTTAATGCCCTTTCCAGACTTTGTGTCACTACTAACAGCTAATGTAAGAGGAGATTTTAAGTCAAATAGTGTATTAGCCAAAATAACAGCAATAAATAGCAAAACTGCAAGGCTTAGCATAAAAATGAAAAGCACTAATGGAGCATAGTGCAGCTTGTTCATACTATGTGCAGTCTAGAATCATGCATAATGTAACAGTGCAACTGCTAACAGCAGGCTCACAGAAGATAATTTACACTTGTTTTTTATGGACATGAGGAACCGATCTTTGAAGTTGTCCCTAATGAGATTCTGCTTGGCCCTAACAGCATCCTGAGAGAATGTGCTGGTTTTCTCCCCTGCATCCGGTGCATATTTATAATGCAGAGTACAGACCTATTTAAATGGTGCATGTGGATCGGTGTCCCCCCATCCCATCTCAAAGTAAGATTCTCACTGTGAGGGAAATACCTCCTAATATGTTTCACTTCAGCTTCAAGTCTTCTGATGATTACAGGTCACCTTTGCTAATTACCAAAAGACACACAGGGGTTAATGAATGAGCTTTCTGTTTGCTTTGTACAGCTGAACTCCCAACTCGCTTAAACTGCCAGGTCACCATGTTATTACAGAAACACGGGCAGCAGCATTAGGAACACAAATAGAAAACCTTTTTTTAGGTGTGCCATATGTAGTCATTGGTTTAATACTATACCCACCTGTTTTTAAACATCCTTTCACTAATGAGAGCTGCAAGAGCCATTGAACTAACATCACTAAAACCTCAGCTCGCAACCAGTGCAGTAGCCACAATGCCTTTTACATCTAGGAGATGTGGTATGACTGCTGCAAGATAGCAGTGCATGAAATGCATAACGTTCCCACAGAGGACAAGAACAAATCTCAACTCCAACGTGCTCAAAGAACACATGCAGTCATATCTGATGTCACATGTAGTAACAACCTTTCTATAGCACCGGACCAAAATGACTGTAGAAGTGAGATCAGCCTTTAAAAACGTCTGTTTGAGTGCTGCCTAATGCAACTCCTGCATGTGAATCTTGTGAGCACAGCAGCTAAAAGTGACACTTCCTGCTCCGAGACACGTTTTGCAACAAAGTAAATAAGGACTGAGGATGTCCTACTCTCCCTGATACAGCCAGCCCTACATCAAGGCTCTGGACTGCCACTGTTCCAAGTCAAACTATTCAAGTAACCTGAAGCTGAACTTCACTTATGTCAGTACACCAAAACGTAAGGTTCAGGAAACAGCCTCATGCTGCATTCAACTGTTCCTCCTACAGGACAGGCCTTTAGGAGCACACTCAATTCAGACAACTGGGCACGGCAGCCCCAAACAGCCACCCAGCAGCTAATATATAACATACTTCAGTCATGCCATCAGTGAGTCATTTTGCTTGAAAAACAGAGGGGAAAATGCATACATCCTTTGAAAGCACTTGTCAGCGCTGCTCATACTCTACATATACACAGGATACTGTTTAAGACTCAAGGGACAGATATTGCAGGATAGCTGATTTTCATTTAGAGCTCATTGGCTAATCCGACCCTAAACAATGAGAAAATCTCCCATCTGACAGTCAGAGGACTCTGTTTTAGCTCCTACAAAGATGTTCACCTAACAAAGCCCAGGACTGTAACGGGTGGTCTCTGAAGCAGCTGCAGTGTGAGTGGATGCTGACACATCTCCCTGCAGGTACGGGACGGCAGTCATCTGTGGGCAACTTATGAGGGAAGCTTGAACAGTAACTACAATAGCTCTGTGTGCATATGTGGAGAAAGAGCTTGTTTCCAGCGCACTGCCTGACGCTTCTCACAAGCACAAGAAGCCCAACAGAAGAAAAATTGTAAAGAGTTTTTTTAAAAAAGCCTTTAAAGCCGCTGGGCCCTGAGCACAGCACTGACAGGTTCAAGCGACCTTGCCTCAGCACGTTAACACACAGACCCTCGGTCAGTCCTGCAAGATTCCCTTGTGAACAACTACAAGGCATAAGACTAGAAGCTCAAAGTCTGAAAAAGCTTTTGTTAGGAAAATAATAAAACACGCAAAACCAAAAGAGACTGATGCTGACACTGTAGCAGTGGTGTGTCATATATTATTTCCAGGCTTCATGCAAGAGCAAGTTTACCTTTAAGCACATATGCAGATGGTAAAATCCTAACAAATGAGATAGAGCTGCAGGTGCAAGGTGTGCCAGGAAGTACACTTCAGGCCAACATCTCACCTCTGGTTATTTCTGGCTATTTGGGCTCTGTTCTCCGCTTCTCGTTTTCCATTTATTCTGCCTCCTGCTTACCACCATGGCACTACTCACCTCCAGTACATTCTTCTCACACTTTATTGGACAAGTGTTTGGGCCCTAAAGAAGCTGCACTGTCTCTTTGGACTAGATATCCAGAACACTGCCATTTCTTGTACCAAATCTTTGACACACCTTCATTTCATTTGAACTAATCAAACAAAAATACTTCTAACCCAACTCAGTGTTTCAGTTTACAGCTTTTAGCTCTACACTAATTAAAATGATTCATAAAAGGTCCTCCCCATTCTGCAGAATGGTGCTTTGAAAACCTTTTAAGAGAAGAACTCACTCAATGATTCACTCATATCACAGTATTGACTGATGGTATGAACAGACTATCAAGGAAGCCAGGTGAGCCAAAGTTAACTTTCAACTTAAATTAATACTCCTCTTGCCTATCTTGACTGAATGCAATGGTTCTCTTCAAGAAAGCATGCTCTGAATTGATGACATATAAAATGAATGAAAAAAAACCAAAATCCTCCTAAACACAGATCCTCAATTTTAATTTCCTCAAAAGTGATGTCACAATTTCCTCTCTTCTCTAGTTCAGAAAAAACAAAGGCCCTACTTTCTTTACATGCAGTTTAAAAACACCCTGCTTTCTCGAAGGCAAAGCATTTATGCTAATAGATAACTAACAACAAATGATAAAGACCTCAAAAGCTAAAGGTCTTCATTTTCCTGCCAGGATGAATCAGTTTCCAAGACAAATAAGATGCGTGATCCCTCCACGAACGCTGGCACTCCCACTCAGCTGCAACGCAAAGCAGCCTAGCAATACACCATGTCAAAGGTCACAGTGCAAAAACAAAACAAAACCCACCAACAAAAAACCATATACCACCCCTAGAGGATTATCATTATCAGGGTGTCTGAAACTTGAAGTGAAGTATTTGATCTGTGCAGCCTCATTATATTGACAACAGTTCTAGCAGAAAAACCATATAAAAAAATTCTGCAAACAATTAAAATACCAACAAAAAGATCCAAAAAATGTGATATGAGCCATAATTCTCCCTCAGTAACCCGAAGTGTGTGCCCCAAGTGGAAATATTTGTAGTTTCAAGGTATAGAATAAAAATAATTAATTTTGTTCTGCTATTATTATAAACATGCCTCCCTTCCAAAGCTGCAAGCATTACTGTTCAGCAAACTAAAGATGATGGAAAATCAAACACGTCAAGAGAAAATATAGTCAAATCAAAAAATACTTATTTCGACAACTTTCAAGTAATTTCAAAGGTAATACTTGAATTCTTTGCAAAATGTTAATGGTTTTGTACTTATTTAGCTTTAATTTATTCTCTCCTTAACATCAGGGAAAAAAAGCTGATGCCTGGCTGACTTGAAGTTTACAGAACAAGCAAATCATAAAGACAAAATTTCCTTTTTCTTTACTATCTTTTAATTATCATAATCTTGTATCTCCATTGTTAACAATCAGAGGAAAGAAACTCCATAAAGAATCATAGCTTAAAATTGAAGAAGCCACTTAATTTGGTAACTCCTAGAAAACAGCCCTGTCCCACTGGAAGCAGTAAGAGTGTCACTAATCACTGCATTTACAAAGAGTACAGGACAGTGCTCCAATTTCTTAAATGTGCTGTCCCACTTCAAATTACAATTCTGAACAATTCTCATTTTCCTGAAAACTACTGCTGCACCATTCACAGGAGAGAAAAAGAAACCTTGGTAATTCTAACCAAAAGCAAATGTGCTTTAAGAAACAAAGAAGCTTAGAGTAATTAAGAAGTAATGACTTTTTCCTTTGTGCTCCCTACATAAAGTGAGCATGAGGGAAGATATACTGGACTAGCACCTTCTCCTTCCCATAAACTGATACAATAGCTAAACATTGAGGAGTAATGTGCTGACCCTGATGCTCCCAGTCACTACACTCAATTCCTTATACCAGAGAAATTGTAAACGTGGTAAATAGCCAGTCTCCTGGCTTACAGATACATCAGATCAAGTCCCTCTATCATACTCCTTCCCTCCCCCAGCCTCTCTCCATCTGCTCCCTCCTGGGAAGGCAGTGCTAGCTTAATGGCTGTGTGCTTTTACCTCTAATGTGCTGATAGAAGTTAATGCCCGGTGCAGTAAGTGGGAACTCTGCTGCGAGGAAGCCTCCAGTCCTGGCTTTTCCTTGTCAACATCTGCTGGAATCTTTCTAGGCCTATGTCAAGCAGCTTGCAAGGAATAGAGGGTCTTGGAATATGAAATCCGAAATCTGTGACAAAAACGTTTCTTACAATATACCACAGCACAACCATAAAGCAATCTTTAGGTAAAAACAGGAGAACGTCGCAGTTTTCCTGCTTGTCTCTCCCCTCAGCATAATGATGTGTATCTACAAAATATGCCTATTATAAAAGCAGGGGGAAACACTCCTCCGACAGCAGAGAGCACAGCAGGTGAGCTATCTGCTGGTCCTGGGAACTACAAGAGAAGAGATGGGCCATACACCAAATGTTATTATTTCTTCAATTAAGTAACTTTACAGCTCACTGTAAAAGATGTTAAATAAGTCTCTCGGTGCCACTGAACTTCTGCTATACCTAAACATGCCTATTTTCTCAAGCTACCCAAATGTTTTACAGAGTTCTTAAGCAAAACTCATCAAGTGCTTTTTTGGGAAGGAGATGTGTTTGTCCCGTTGTTTCTCATTTTTTTCTATAGATATTCACGCAAGGCAACTGACTGTACAACTAGAGCCACCTACAGAAGCTCAGCATCAGAAATGGAAACTCCAAAGTATCTGTGCAACATTCAGAACAAAACTGATGTTCAGCATCAACATTTGAGAACCGTTCTGCATCAAACAGAAGCAAGCAAGCTGCACGTGGTCATTTGACATACAACACAGACCTCTAAATCCACACTGTTTACAGGGCTTTCCTTTCTCTTATTTATCTAACACTGCAGTCAAACAAGGGTTTGTAAATATAATGTGTTACAGGTAGGTTACACATAGCCCTTGGGCTTGCAATCGCCCTGCATCACAAGGAACAAGCTCTCATCCCCCTCTGGCAGGCAGGCAGGACTGTCCTTGTTCTGCTAAGAGCAAAAAAACTTGAGCCTGAAAAAAGGAATGGGTTTCCCATGCGACGCCTGCAAATTCTGGCAAGTATCAACTCCTTGCCTGGAAATCAATTATATTCTAGAAGTTGTTTTGCAGGCCAGATTACCCCCTCACCTTCCAAGTGATGAAGAAAATCTAGAATCTGTTGCCTCCACAACATCCCTACTGTCCTAATATGTTAAATAAAGAAGTGGCATGCTCTCAGTGACTGATAATAATGATAGAACTTCACCCTTTCGGTCCCTGCATTTGGCCTATGGGCTGTGCACTTCCATTCTGACCACTAGGGCTAATCGCACAAGGCCATACGTGATACCTGGGGTCTGACCAACACACTGATGGGTCTGTGGAAGGTGTGGGTCAGCCTGTTCCCACCAGTACAGCTCTATCACCAAATTAAACCAGATGTGGCTTTCATCTGAGGACAATGTAAGATGGAAATAGAGCAATCAACAGAGAGATGGTGACGGAACATTATTTTAAACCTGCTTTATGTTTGTTATAATAATAATGGCACTTTTAGAGCATCAGTCTTCCAGGGATACCTAAATATTTTTAAAGGTAGGTTGGTATTGTTCCTTTTAACAGTGACAAAAAGAAAGACCAGAAACTTAATTCTTCAAGAGAGATTAGCACAATATGACTACATTGTAAAAACACAATATAGGGGGACTACATTTGAGCTTTAATTACAAAGCTGCAATCTCTGAGCTATATATCACCACCGTACAAATGTTTCACTTCCAGCGTACTCCACTCAAGCATCTCAGAAGGCTTCAGATATAATTAAAGTGTACCATCACAAAAAAGTCTCATTTTACATTTGAAATTTAACCTGAGAATATATTTTATGCTTAGATTTTGCAAAGTACACAATTTAAAATCATTAAGATAAATAGAAATCTTTCATTATTTAGACCCACACGCACATGCTCCACTAAAACATTTTCTTAAGGACAATTAAAATTAGCAGCTTTGCAGCTCAGCTTCCATGGTTTTATTGCACAAGAATGAGAAAAAGAAATCCATTAGTGGCCCTCTTCTTGAGGGGAGACTCTTGATCTTGGGACAGCTGTAGGGATTCTCACCTACAGCTGTCCTCCCCTCCTTTCTGCTGGAATCCTCCCTCCCATGGGTAGCTCAGCTGCTCTGGAGGAAGCTGCTGAATGGCTGCTGCTGCTGGCTGCTTCGTGGGAGTAGAAAAACAGGTTTGTTTTGTTTAAGCGCAGCATCGTTGAACTGCTGCATTTCAGCAGCCACCCTTGCCACCAAGGGAGCAGAGGGATGGGAGTTCAGATTGCAAAAGGTGAGCCGAGGCCCTCAGTAAACATCACTGTGAGACTGAATGAAGGCTCCGGTTTTAACTACTGCTGTTCAATGTACTCCTGTTCTTATTACTAGCACTTCAATGTAGCTTACTTGGTGCGGGTTGTACTGTTATTTTATTTCTGTAGTGAAGTATTGAAAGCAACTAAGATGCTCACAAGCTCCGTATGCTCTTCTAACAAATGTTATTTAATCGACAGAGCAACAACTGGCACCAAAGCTGTGATTCTTCAGCACATCAGTGCCACCTGAAATGCCACACCCAGTCACACAAGGTACAGCCAGCTGGCTTACTCTGAATCTCTGTATTCTCCCAACCAAAATTCCTCCATGTACGAACACCTCTATTCTCTAAATGTCAGGTGAGTCCATATTCTATGACTGCCAATCTTTCTCCCTCTCCCTAAATATCATACACCTTATATGAAGCTCAAGTTGAGAATGTTACAAATCAAATGCACAAATTTTCCACTAATCTCACCGAGGGTTTATAAAACCCATTATGTGCAGGATGGCTTCCCTGAAAGAAAAAAAAGATACCAGACACTGTTTGTCAAAGTTAGTAGTCTAACAAGATCTTTGGGTCTTAACAATTTAAGGCTTTATCAGAGTTAAATATTTTTTCTTCTGAGTAAACTCCATTTTTATATTACTATTATTATTATATATTCACTTTTACACACGCTCATATACATATATGTATAGTTGAATAAAGTACATAAAGTTCCATTAATATAAAACTCAATGTTTATACTCTATTTTAAAATAAGAATATTCACATGGGGAATTACTCTAGTACAGAAAGGGCAGTAAAATTATATAGTTGCAGATCATTCACATTCAGTGTATCTCCAGGTGTGCATAAACTCATTTAGAAGATTTTCTCTTGCTCTGAATCCTCTTATCTTTCTTACTTCACTCGTACATTTAAAACATACCAGAGTTTTGATGTATAGTCACAGAATGCTAAAAACCAGCTACTAAGCCATTTTGGTGAGGGCTGAAGAAAGCTGATGAACGTAATTACAACTCGTCTAGATGGACCATGGGCTGCCAGCTCCTCTACACAGGCTGATGCTGTCCCAAGGCTGCGTCCTATCGCTGCTCACTTGTATTGTTGGCAGCGCTGACCGCGGCCTCATGCAGAACACATCAAGGGTGTTGACAAACTTACACACCTTTTGTTTTCTTTTTAAACCTTATTACTAGAAAGAGCACTTCCCTGCTTTTTAAAGCCTCCCAGTACTCAGATCAGCCTCATACTAAGTACCCTCAATCGACAGTGCTGCAGAATAGAGGGGGCAGCACTACAACAAAGCAGCGAGAAGCAATAGCCTCTGGAAGTCATAATTCCTAACAAAAATGGGAAAGTACTATAATTTGCAGAATAATCATCATTAAGAAGCAAATATATGCACATCATCATTATTATTTTGCAGCTGCCCTTTAAAACAAGGAACTAAGGCAGTGCAGTCAATTAAAAGTAAGTGAAGATAAATATTACATGTACAAAACATTCAAATGCAAACATTCAATAACATCTTCAGAAAAGTGGTAAAACCTATGGGTTTCATTGCCTCGAGACATCCAATAATTCAACACGCTATCCCTTTATCCAAAATAATCTAACAGTGAAAATTGTCCACCTGCTCAAACATTATATTTTATTTCTCCACTAATTAAAGACTGAACAAAGTCATAGAATTCATGCTACACGAGCATCTAAGAAACTGACAAAACTGTTATCAGTCAGCCTAAGCAAAGGGAGTTTTGATGCACTGTTATTTACCTGATGGTACACTTAAATGGATACACTAAGAAGTGCTGGTGTAAAAAAATATATGAAGACAATTTAAGAGAACTGTATCCATGCTGATTAAACTACATAACACTCCTACATGAAAGGCACAAAATAAAAGCAGGGGAAAAAGGATAAAGCCTCAGGGAACAGGAAGTCCAATTCCAGTACTTCTTCAAACATCATCTTTGTACTGGTGAAACTCCAAAGGCTCTTAATTTACTCCACATGAGGTGAGAATCTGGCCTACAAACGACAAACAGAAATGGCTCGATATGTGCCAAGAGTACAGTTCTCAACTTCACAGGTGAAGATGCATATGCATAAAGAAATAACTTATTTACAAATGAGTTCCTCTAGGGAAGAACAATGTCCTCAAACTGCATCCAGCCACTGATTTATGGTATGCAGCAGGGCCCCGTAGCAACAGATTGTCCAGCTTCTCACACATGTCATAACGCTCAGTTTCTGTGTTGCTCTGCAAATTTCTCAACAGCCCACATTGTTTTACTATTAACTTTTCACACACACACACACAAAAAGGAAACCTCCTCAAACACCGTCTTCAAGTAATAATGCCTGCAGGTAGCAAAACAGAAAAGCAGAACTGCTGCAGCAGTGTGGCACTATCAAAGACAACAGCATAAAAATTAATCACTGTTTTCTTGTTAATGTTGCTTTTACCAATTTTCTGTTCAGGACTTCTTGCACGAAGATATTGTTTCAGAAATGCGCACAATGCTTCCATTTAAAGCATTGGGATGGCAAATAAGGAAATAAGGCCCCTCTGTGAAGTTACAATATGTTCTAATTCCCTTCCTCTCTCATGCAAGAAATTACCCATAGCCTTTGTTGTATCTTCACTTCTCACTCTCCTCTGCCCACAACTCCTGGTACTTATTAGGATCCTATCACTTTTCCCTCAACAGGTTTTCCAAAACCCATCACCTGCTATCAAGACCTGCAGCCCCAACTTATCCCTTCTGCTGCAGTGTTGTATCTTTATTCTGTTTCAACTTTCTCAGAAAGATCTCCCAATTTTTTTTTTTAATTCTGATCTCCCTTTTCATATGACAGCCTTTCTTGAAACTAAAATAATGAATTTAAGAAATCTGCAGTCTTCCAGCTATTTTTTTTTTAAATATTGTCACTATGTTGTAGTCTATTGTTTCAGTGTTTCTATCAACTTGACGATGCCTCCAAAAAAGTGAAATATCTTAGCACATCTGACAAGTCAGTACCATTTAAGAGATACACAAGTCATTAGGGAAGTACAATTATTTGTGCACATTTGAGACAAAGGGTGAGTAATTCTTAAAACGCTGAACACTACACATGGTTGGTCCTAAAATCAGCTCCCATCCAAATCAGCTGTCAGTAAGAAGGGGTTCTTTAAAACTGCCTTCTAAATCTCTATTGTTCTGAATTCACTCTCAGTGTAAGTCAGAAGTGCGGCCCGGAGTGCAAAACTTGCAACAGAAATTTGCTGACAAGAGATCTGAACATCGAGTAAGGAATGGAAGTACACCTAAAGCAGAGTTACAGCACCGTTGCAGAAATAAACCAAAAGTAATTAACAAAAACGTCAGCGGTCACATGCGCAGCAGCCACTCCAGCATCCTTCCTCGGGAAAGTTGCTTTACAGAAGATCGTAACCACATGAAATCCTATTAGAAGGTGCTGAACTCTTACATTGTCTCTCTTCCGGTAGGCTTCTACATAACAAAATGCAACGAAGTAGCCTACAACTTTTTCACTCTTATTATGCAAAATCCTTATCAGATTCAATAGCATGACATCACTCCAAATCCTGACTCACAATGGCAAAGAGCAGGTCAAGAGATGTCCTCTTTGTTTTAGTTTCAAATGCTTTTCAGTCTATTAGCGTTGAAAGAAAAGGAACCTTAACAGAACTAACCGATAAAGATCAAACCTGCCTGAACAATGGGAAGGAAATTGAGAGTTAAGGCAACACTCGGTTGAGAACGCAGCCGCGGTGCCGAGGCAGGGCGCGGAGCTTCGGCTGGTTGCAGCTCAGGCCGTGCCCGCTATTCCAAGCAGTATTCGGACTCGTCGGGGGCAGTCGCTCAGCAGCCTCCCGCTCCTTTGTGCTCACGTTGCGCGGAGCCGGCATGCGGCACACGTTCCCCACAACCGCGAGGACAAAGGATACAGTGACCGAGAGAGGGGGGGAGACACAATTAGTCCCAATTAGGCCTATTTCGCAGGGAGCGGGAGGGCCAGGGGAAAGGAGCTTCGATTTTAAAGGCATGGGTGCCTCGGGCAGGTAGTAGGGCGAGCAGCACAGAGCCGGGTCTGCAGAAAGGTGCCGCATCACCGTGCCCGGGACCGAGCTTCCTCCCTGGGCAGCACCGCGCGAGGCAGCGGGCTCACCGCAGATGGCAGGGCAAATTCGACAGCCTCTCTGCCTACCAGCTAACGTGACTAACCAATGCCTCCAGTTTGCAACCCACTCCTTCAGCAGCAGCTTTCAGTTGGGCACACACACACACACACACACGCACGCACACCATCGGTAATACTTACATATGCACGTGTGGAGGCTGGAACCTGCTCTGGTTAATGTTGTAGTGCGTGAAGGCCTGCGTCGGGTTGGAGCTGTACTCATCCACCGTTATGGTAACTTTGCCTTGTGAAGGAATTCCATGAGCCATCCTTCCTCCTTATGGACATGGGCAATTCACAGCTTCCCAAGGCAGAGAGCAGGGCAGGGCATCGTGTTCCTGGCAGCTCCCCAGGCCGAGCAGCTCCTCGCCAGCAGCCCCGAGCTGTGAGGAAACAGCACACGCTCAGCTCTGGGGAGATGGAAGCACACATGGACACATCGCTACCTCCTCTCCCGATTTCCAGCCAGAGATCTCCTTCCCTGCTGTTGATGTACCTCTTGCCCAACGCCCTACGCATTGCTACTCACAGCTGTGCTCACCACATTAACACCATCATCATGACATATGTTGGAAGGATGAACGCTTAAGAGCAGGTTTTATTTTCTGGAGAACAAACTGCGTAGAAAGCCCCAGTAAAGCACTCCATCCTTAAAATTCTTTATTTTGAGTGACACCTAATTGCAACCATGAAAAGCAACAAGTAGACTAGATTCCTAAAGGACAAGAGGCTTTCCACAGGCACGCATTGTTTCAAGGCCCAACTGTGGCTTCAAGAAATGAGTGATAGCTGAGGGACTGTAGGGAAGCAGACACAAGGCAGAAAGTTCTACAATTACAAAGCAAAAAGGCACACACATACCTCTGAAACGATGTACGTATCTGCCTGGGAGAAGGCTCATATCGAGACGACCCCAACAAAATATCCACATTACAGTCTGGTAGCACTGAAACTGGTTTGGATTCACCATCAGGCAGTAATGATTTATCAGATAGATTTAGGTGCAATTTCATGCATAAATATTTCTGCCCAAGATGAAAGAAATGTTTTTCCTCACTATGTGTGTCCTTATCTTTCACATCTTCAAAGTGCTCTTAGATACGTTTTTGCACTAAGGCTGGAAGCATTCTGTGACACAAGAATAAGGAGAAAGCCAGAAATTTCCCAAATCCTATCTCTGCTGAGTTCCCCATCGCCCCAAAATCAGAGCCTCAGTTTCCTGAACCAATAAGCTCAAGATGCCCCATCTGTGTGCCTGCCTGCCTTCAGAAGGACTTGGGGAAAACTACTCAGCAGATATCTAAAGAATACTTTCAAGATGAGCAGCTCTTCGAAAGCACTGTTGGAGAGCCTCAGCTGGGGCACGCTACCAGAGCTGCAGTGCCTCAATGAAATGCTGACACCCTGTAGCAGCTGATCTACTCTTTAGTTTCTACACACACACACACACTGGTGTGCAATTTACAAAACTAAAAAGAGATAAGAAAGAGGAGAGTTTGGACACCCAAGCATCAAACCTGAGCAGCGTTTTTCCACTGTGATATTCCTGACTTCTCTTAGCTTCCAGGCCAAAATGTGTTTGCCATGTGTAACGTTTGGAATCTTTGATTTGTATTCAAAATATATTTTTAATACAAAGACTAATTTCCAGTTTGGCATGAAGTACGACAAAAATGCCCTGCAAATGGCAGATGGCCTGCTATAGGCCATTTATTTTATTATTTTACAACCTCAGGCCTATGTAGGCTTCCATATGTTAGCTGGGTTAAGACATTCGGCAACCTCCATTCCAGTAATTGGGTTCTATTCCTCATCTCCTTCATTGCTTAGAGAGGGGGAAAAAAAAAAAAAAAAAAGGAAAAAAAAAGGCCAAATGAAACCAAGCCATAAAGTTCCCATTTAAACAGAGTCATCAGTGAGACAGTACTCCCCAGTAGCTGAGGTTATGCTCTGCTCTTTGCATTAACCCCCTCTCCTAAGGATAAGCAGAAGAGTTTTAGGGGTGAAAATCAGCAAGGTGAGCATTATTGAACCAAATCTTTGCTGTTTGAAGATAATGCAACAACTGCTTACGAGTCATAATGTAATGGTTACCATCCCGAGTTTGCAGCTGTTTCCTTAATTTCCCTTACAATTATATTTCAGTGTTATTTTGCATAACAGTTAAAAAAAAAAAACAAAAAACACCTGCTTCAAATTGCAGTCCTGTTCCAAGAACTGTAATTCTTTTGAGATACAAACTACGAAGTGCACGCAACACAGAACTGCATAATTGCCCTGCACTGAAAAGTAAATACAAATGAAAACATCTTCCTGTTGGAGAAATGAGTGCCATTAACAAGCAGGCTCGCCATCCAGGCCCCGAGGAAAAAGACGAAGTTTTGCTTTTCGCAGCAAGAACTTCAGCGTTTGCATAAATTAAGTCGAGGGAAAATTACATGTCTAATGTTATTTTTTTTTTGCAATTAAAAGCTACCATACAAAACACGCCAAACCAACAACAAATATGCTCGGACGTTTAGAAAAGCTAATTCACAGCGTTTGCGGCAATCTGGCATACGAAAGGTCAGAGCATTACATTTCATACTGTAGTTTGCTCACAGAAAAAAAAAATCCAATTTGTTCATAGAGGGAATTATACATAAAGACAATCAGCATTTCTATAAAGTTCATAACAATCTACGTTACAGAAAAATTACAACAAGCTGATACAAAACAAATGATTGAGGGACACTCGAATAGCTGCATTAAATACTTTAAAGTTGACTTTCAGAATGATTTTAAGTATAGGAGCTACAATTGCTTCCCACTGTACCACTAGCCTTTAATCTTGAGAATGAACCCCCGTGCTTCAATTAACACAAAGCCGAGGAGCATCCTTGGGAAACCAAACCCAGCAGCCAACGCCGGGCTGGAGAAGTACCTCTCACCTACTGCCAGTGCCCAGCCGGGAGCTTCTTTAACGGGGACCTCGCTAAAAAATACCAAGGAGGAGTTGAACACTCCGAAACTTTAAAATCACATCTATCTGGAGCCTAAGCTGCTCGTTTTCTTTTTTTTTTTTCTTTCTTTTTTTTTTTTTTTTTTTTTTTAAAGGCTATTTTGAATCTCTCCCGTTTTTTCTCTGAACGCACTCACTCTCCGAAGATTACAGACAGGAGATGAGGTCAAAATAATAAAAGTTGCATTATCTCCCTTATCAGCGCAGTAACTCAGTTTCGCCCGCCGCTTACGGCAACCTCTAAGAGAGGCGCGCTGCCGCAGGTGCAGCCCAGCAGCCCAGCAGCCCCGCGCCGCTGCCCGCACGGCTCATCCCGGGAGCAGCGCTGCCCGGCCGGCTGTGCGCACCGCCACGGAGGCGCATTGTGCAGAGCCGGGCACCGCCGCGCTGCAAACCGCCGGGAGCCTTTTCGCAGAGGAGGTCTGGCACACACCGACACGCGGCTCGTTTCAAAATGAACGCAGCACTTAAGTATCAGAAAACTAGCACGGATAAGTCACTGAAAACACAGCGCTGCGTTTAACGGAGAACTACGCGGAGAAACTCTACGTACGTGCACGCACGCCGATGCACAAAAAAACCGCGCTTCCCTCAAATAAAACACTGACGCTCCCCGACTTAAATTGCAGAACCCGTCCCGTTGGCCGGCACCGCGCTGCAGAGCGGGGCGCGGAGGTGCGTGGCCGTGCAGGGGTTACCGACCGCGGTCCCGGACCCGCGCTCGCGGCCCCGCGCCTCCCTCGCCCCGGCTCCCGCCGCTCGTTACCGCTCGCTCCGGCGACGGCTCGGCACCCGCCGCGCCGCGCTCCGCGGAACGACTCCGGGCTCCCTTCGAGCCGCGTCCCGCGCCGCCGAACACGGGAGGGCCGAAGCCGTCGGCAGCCCGCGGCCGGACCCCGGCCGCCCACCTCCGCCCGCCGCCGGCTCCCGGGCCGCCCCGGCCGCGGCCCCGCGGGGCGCAGGGCTCGCCCCCCCGCTGATTGACGGCCGCGGGCGGCCAATGGCTCCGGCCGGCGGCGGCCCGGCGCGTGCCGCAGGCCACGCCCCGCGCCCCCGGCCCGGCCCCGCTCGCCCGGCCCTGCCCCCGCCCGGGCGCCGGCTGCCGGCGGAGGGGCCGCCGCGCGCCAACTTTGCAGCGCGCCCCCTGCGCCGCGCGGCTGCGAGCCGGGCTGAGAGGCGCGGGCTGCGGGAGGAGCCGGCTGCCCCCGCGCCCCCCGGGAGGTCCGTTCCCGAGCGTCTCGGGCCTCCGGGGTCGGGGATCCGCGGCGCGCCGCGGGAGGCGGCCGCTCTCTACCCGAGCGGGGAACTCCGCCGCCCCGGGGGCTGCCGGCCGCTCGCCATCGCTACTTTTGTGGGGCGCCCCGCGCCCCCCGCCCCCCGGCCGCGGCACGACGCTCCCCGGCCTACCCGCCCGCCCCGCGCTGCCCCCGGCGCGGCGGGGGCACGGCCGGGGGAGGAGGGCAGGGCAGGGCAGGGCGCGCTCGCTCGGCGCCGCCGCAAACCGCGCCGGGGCCGCGGGCGGCTCTGCACCGCACTGCACCGCCCCGACCCGGCCCGGCGCGGTCACGGCGGGAGAGGGGGGGGGGTGGCGGTGCCGTATTGTTGTGAGGGAGCCCGGCCCCGCGCCGCCGAGCTGCCGCCCGCTCCCCCCGCGCCCGCCCGTGGCACGGCCCCGCCGACCGTCGCTTTGTGCTCCGCCGCCGCCCGCCGAAGCCCCCCGCCCGCGGCCCGGCCCCCGCTCACCTCCCCTCGGCGGCGCCCGCTGCGGCCCGGGGACGCCGTCAGCGCGGGCGGCGGGGCCGCGCCATGGGGCGGCGGGGGCGCGGCCGGGGCAGAGCCTGCGCCCGACCCCGCGGCGGTGCCCGGCGGCGGCGGCGGCCTGGGCGCGGTGCAGTGAGCGGAGCTGCCACTGGGGTCAGGGAGCAGGCACCAGGAAACGCGGCGGCCACGGAGCGCTGCTCGCACACGCACACACACACACACACACACACACCCCCGCACGCACAGCTCCTCCCGCTGCCTCGCACTTCGCCCCCCCGGGCACGGAGGGAGGGAGGATTCGCTGCTGCATTTCCCAAGTGCGGCAAAGCCTCCTCCGCCGAGCCGGGAGGGGAGGCCTCCGGGAGCGGCAGCTCCGTGCCGGGGTCAGGCCGGGGAGGCCGGGGCCGAGACCCGCAGGGCGGCCCCTGCCCGCGGCTCTGCCCGCAGCCCCGGCATCTCCCGGCGCTGCGGCTCTTTTCCTCCACCCGGGGAGACAGAAAACATCAGCACCGCCAATTCACACACACAGACACACAAATGAAAAATGAAAAGAGAAAGAATCCCCCCAAAAGGTTTCCACAGGCTGCGCACCTTTCCTGGCTCGACAGCACTGCAGTGGTGTGCTGTGCCGGAGATGAGCTAACCTCGGCAGCCAGGAGAAAAACAGAAACGGCAGCGTGGGCTTGTCATTTTAGGCTGAACGTGGGGCTTTTCTACACAGAGGTGAAAGAGGCGGAATCAGAGAGGTTCTGGTGGCTTTTTGGCTTTCTTTCTTTTTTTTTTTTTTTCTTAAAAAGAGCCACAGCATTTGTGTCAGCAGCCACAATGGTGACAAAGTAAGGAAGCAAAGGCAGATGTGTTTGTTCCTTTGCTTCAAGACAACAAATGAGAAGAGGACTTCCAGCCATATATCCATAGTGCAAAGAAGAAAAAAAAATCCTAGGAAGTGGGCAGAAAAATGAGAGCCTGCTAGGAGCATGCCGTGTCCTATGCACTGCCAGGAAATAATTTCAGCTCAGGCCAACCTTGGGCTCTGCATGGCAGCTAGAGGGGATTTTCTTTGTTGTCCAAAACAATGAGAAAGGTCCAGGCATTGCCAGACAGAAATGCACCAGGATGGGTTGTCCTGTTTGGAAGGACAAGAAGAAAAATCAACCTGAGAAAAGAATCAAACTGCATATTTTTTCCTAATTTTACATTAGACCTTTCTGATCTTTTATTACCGCTGTTTTTCCTTGCAACAGAAGTAAGCACCATAGACCAAAGGAACGATTCTGTTTCAGACAGAATGATCCGCAAATCAAAGCAGCATCTCCAAGGAAGCTTTGCCTGCAATGGAGGCTGAGGCCATAGCTTGCCACATATTTTTAGCTGACTGACACCGAGGAAAAATCGGCAACGCAGCACTTTGCCCGCCCACCCAGCCCTGTGCGAGCAGTGAGCCCCTCCGGGGACACGCAGCCAGCGCCAGGGCACAGCCTCCCCTTCTGATTCACCTCACAACTGCACTAACGCTTGTGCTGGGACAGAGCCGGGAGTGGGATGAGCAACCGAGGACATGGAGAGGGTAGGAGAGCTTCACTGGTACCAGTGCCAGGTAAATATAAAAATACCAGAGGATCATGCATGGGTTTGACCCAGAACCTGCTGAATCCCTTCTCTGCAGTCACAAAACCAAGGCTTTTCCCTCATAGCACATCTAGACCCCTCGGCACTGTAACAACCAACAAGCTTCTAGCACGGCAGAAACGACAGGAAGGAAGGTGAGAGAAAGCTAGAAGAGCTCTCAGATAACTTGTAACAGAACTCTTAGCAAACTCCTTGTCTTCTGGCTCTCTGAGAACAGAGCGCTTTCCAAAGTACCTACTTCTAGAAATACACTGGCCATAGAGTTGCTATCAGAGGGAGAAATAGCTTTCTTAAATTGATTGAGAGGTTTTCAGAGGAAAGGAGTTCTAGTGTTCTATTTCGCCACCTTTACTTTCCAATTAAAAAGAGCAGCTCAAAATGCAAGTATATGAGTACAGACAAAGAAAACGTCCTTATTTTGGCTGGGATGCACACCTACTAATACACGCTTGACAAGATTTCAGAGATATGTATGAAAAATCAAAAAGTAAGCAAGCTGCCTACTGCGAGTGTCACAGGACTGATTTTTCTAGTTGGATGAAGTTCAAAATAGTGGATAAGTAGCTTTTGCTTACGTTAATACTTCCTACTTGTAATCTTAAGGGTGTATATGATACACGAAGCCTCCGTCATGGTCAGAGTTTGCCCTGGATTTTGTTCTTTCACTTGTACAAATCCATGGCAGGTATCATCAAATGCACAGATGTACCTGATGGATGTTAAAAATTAGAAAATACTACAGTCTCGTGAGATTTTCCAAAACCTATCATGCCATGTTTGCAAAAACGCTTCCCCAGCTCTTCCCTGTTTGTGAAGCAATACAAGAAAGGTATCATTTACAGCATATTCCTCAGAACTTGTTCCCTCTATAATACAAACTTCTGAGTCATCTTTTAAAAGGAAGGGATAAAGAAGGAAGGAAAATAAAACAGACAAATTTTGCAACTGCACATCATGACACTGATCCGCGACTGAAGTATTGTCCTGACACAGATCCTACCTGGTTAGGATGTACTACATCTTGTGGTGCCTTATCGTGCTCCATGACTTGTAAAGCTACTCATAAAGTAAGGTATCTCAGGAATATTCTATCATCTGTCCCAAGGAGGCAAGACTTGACTACAAGGCCATACCTCCCAGTAATGAATGATCAACAACGCTATCTCAAGGGTGTTTCCACAGCTCTTCCACTCCTCTATCACTTTTTTTTTCTTCCATTGTGTAAGGACACAAACCACAGAAGAAGAAAAGAATCTGTTTATAAAAAGGCCTCCTACTGAAAAGGCCAAAAGAGTTTTAAAGCAGTTCTGACTCCCCAGCCCCATGCTGCAGTCAGCAGCACAGGACCAAGGCTGGCACAGAGGATGTTACAGTTTCAGGAAAAGGTAGGCCACTGTTTCACACTATCTTTTAGTTTGGACACAGTATCAGGGAGGTTTTTATGAGTTTTTCATAGTTTGTTCCATTGTTTTGAAGCTTTCTCATCTGTTTGTTTTTGTTTTAATACCAGTATTTCCTGGATTTTTAGCCCATTTAAGACCATACTAATGAGGGTTCTCATTTGCATAGCACAGAGAACTCAATTTCAGCTTTCAGAGATTGGGATGTGCTGGTGTGCAGCATCTGCAGTGCTAGACTACACATACTTTGATTTGTTAAGATATTAAGAATGTAGAGTTGGATCCAGTACTCAACTGCTGTTAGCAACCTAAACTAAGTCACTGGATTCGCCATATTTCAATATACACCACTGCAATTCTGCCAAGAACTATACCTTAACAGGCTTGTTCCACTCATTAACTAAAAATTCTTCAGTAACTATGGAAGAAGAGACAACCAAGAATACTCTGTTAGTTGAGGCTTTATGCTCCACTGAGCAAATACCACATCCCAAATTTACAGAATGTAGTTGGATAGCTGAAAAGTTCTCCATTGCTCTCTTCCTTCATTTGTAGCCTGAAAGTCACTAAGCGTTTGGTGGACAACAACACACATACAACAGAAAAACATAGTATTAGATATAAAAACAAACAAACAAAACCAGTTTTGAAGATACAAGCTGTTCTTTCAGCTCTTAGACTGTCTTTCCCTTCTAAAAATCAGAGACGGAAACTAGCAGCTAATTAAACCTTAAAAAATGAACTTATATATATTACCTCTTGGCTTTTAATTTTTGCAGTCTCCACTGTTACAAATTTTTATCTGACTTTTTCCTCTCACAAGTAGGTGCCCACACACTAACCTGTCAAACACGCCAGCAAACACACTATCTTCAGGAAGAATCCATGGCCTCTCCACACAAGTACACCAGCTTTTTGGGAAGCAGAACGGTTCTCTTCAGGAAGTAAAACTGAAGCCTTCTGTCAGAATCTGCAGACAGAGAGGAACGCATCATTATAATGCTGGTAGAGCATCAAGCAAGACTACTGAAGGAAGTATCACTAGTTGTCCTCTGGGCGTTCCTTTTCTATTTGATGGACGATAACGTTGTCACAGGATAATGATTGTCTGCTGCTTTTCCCCTATTAAATTAAATTAAATATTTGATTGGAACTTTCTCTGCTGAGACAAAAACTGATGCAAAAAAGCAGTAGGTGAATCATTTTCCCTTCTAAAAACTCTCAGTGTAACTGCTAGTCAAGGTACCTAGAGAAGAAATCATTCCCAATAAATGGGGGCTTAGGGGACAGGACTGATTTCTTCCAAAATCGAGAACGAAGTCTGGATGATTTATTCCTTCATAACAGAGCAGGCAGGGACTTCAGTTTTATCCATACATAGAGATGCAAATATTGTTTGATGCATGGCAGTTATTGCAATGATATTACTGCAGGAACATTTAGGTTTGCTTCCAGATTCTGAAGGTTCAGGACATGCCACAAGGAAAGGTGTTTGGGGTTCACCTGGTCAACAAGTTGTGGCACTGAATAAGAAACTATGAAAGTAATATGACGTGTGCAAACATCCTATTTGTTACATATCAATTTGCCCATTTAGGAGAAGGTAGATGCCTTTTTCTGAAGTGATCTTTTTACCAGCTAGTTAATCTACAATGCATCCAGCCAAAGCCTTCAGTTTACTTCAGCTGCAGTACAGCTACACAAAGCTCATTGTACTAAGTAATTTCAAAACTTCACATTCTGGCAGGAAAGAGGCATTCAGTACTACAGTAAGAAGTATCACGAACCTCTCCTCTGCTTGACCTCTGACTTAGGCAGCAACTGCCTTCCTTCTGCATTACTTCATCCTATGGCATACGGTCCACAAGACTTTTCTGTTCATGGATGTAAAACAAACTGCATACCCATGAGTTCTGAGAAGTCAGTGGCATCAGAAAGTTTTGTTTGTTTGTTTATTGTGGGGGGGCTATAAATTTAATTGCAAATTCACCTGCTGCTGCTGACTTTTGTTAACAGTTACTCAGAGTTAATGTCTTTACATCTAAACAAATAGGCACCAGAGCTTCACTTCATGCCTTGCATAATTAACTTTTGACAGATGTAAGAACCATGGTCTCTGGTACATCTACATCTAGTTTCAGTTTGTGGGCTCCAAATTACCTTTGGGCCAGGTGATGTTCCCTTTATAGAAAATTGCAGGGAACTGTAGGATGAACATAATGAAAAGCCCTTAAAGAGGTCAAGCATTCCAACATGGACATCTTTTCAATTTGAGCATGAAGTTAAGAACAAGACTCCCTGAAGGAAGGAAAAGATTTTCACAGTCATTTCCAAGAGTCTTGTCACTTTGAATGCCCCCAGCAACGCCGCTGATCTAAAAGTACACCTGAAAGCCCACAGCCAAAATCTTCATTAGATGTAAACTACCATAATTATCAAATTCTGTTGCACAGAAAACACAGTGCAAGACATTTATGAAGTCTCCATTCTGTGGTGAAAGAGAGAAGTTAGATTTCACACGCGTTATTCCCTAGTGTTCCTCTGGGAAGAAAAGGGTCAGATCTTAGGGTAAAATCTCTGGTTAGCATTCATCTTTATCCCTTAATTTGACATTGTAAAAATCAATATTTCATAGCAGTTATTGTCTAGATCTTGAATGCATACAGGCTGAAACCACATGCTAAGAGCTGAGGAATTCTACACCCTTTGTCTCAGATATCCTAAGAAAAAAAATCCACTATTCCAGTTATTGTCTGGCATTTGAATTCAGTGTTGGCAAACTGGTCCCTGCATGTCTTTGAGGCATATGGAAATTGATGATGAAGGTGTCTAGTATAACTAGAAGTATAATTTGATGAAAACTGAAGCAGTGAACTGTGAGAAACTGCTAAATCAGTGTCATCAAACTCTGCTGGAAAAATAATGAAACAGAAATACTTCTAGGACATGAGAAATGCAGGGCAAGGACTGTGAAGCCAGTCCTTGCAGAAATGCAAGGAAGTGCAGAAATTAAGGAAACATACAAGACGTTATTTTCATTGTTATTTTTGAAACGCATACCCAAAATACAATAACACATTCCTGTTTAAATTCACTTCATGGAGACGGTGACATCATGTCTCCTCCAAATTGTTCAAGCCCAAATGTTGGCACAAGCTCTTCCAATAGAATACTGTGTTTGGCCCTGGCATTCTCGCCTGCCTACCCATAACCATGTGCAGAATCAGAACAGCACCGTGGCCAGTGCAAATCCTAGTAATCTCTTGGGGCAACAGAAAAAGACCAAAGTAGAAAACATCCTACAATTTTAAAGCAATAATATTGCTAAGGAAAATAAAACAAAGGTAACCTCAGAAGTAAGATGGCATTTACTGCCCAAAATTTAACAATTCCTGAAGCTGTAAAAGTACTCTACAAATAAAGACCTGAAGATGGCAGTGAAAAGATCCTGGTATTGCTTTGTTCATATGATTTTGAATGAAAACAAATCAGACAAACTTACATTGAAATCTGGGAGAAAGAAGACAAGGGAAGAAAGCAAATGTTTTCTTGACTTGATAAGATGGGTAAGTACACTTGAATTACTGAAAAGGAAAAAAAAAGAAGAAAAAAAAACAACTAACCAACAATAAAAATTTCATTCAGTTGTACCCATGTCTTGAGACAAGAACACACGTATGCTTAAGAAAGTGATATAAGCTTGCATATTCAAAGACATGCCAGAAAATTTGTACGAAAAGATCACAGAGAGACAGAGACAGCTGGAAAAATTGGAGCAAGGGCTCTAATTTTCATGCCAGCATTACACCTAATGCAAAGGGAATGCAGATGATAGACCACAAGCTCTATATTATTCCTCTTGCCACTCTACAGAGTGCTTGTAGAGCTGGACAAGAATCAGGAAGTAATACCAATTTTAAAACAAACAAACAAACAAAGGAGACACAGAAACAATAGGAAGTGTGCTACTGTAAATGAAAATTTTTGTGTCAAAATATTTTTTACAGCCATAACAACATCTTTATGTGCCAAAGGCAAACATCAATATTAATGCAGCTGTGGATACCAAGTGCTAATTTCTTTAAAGTGTGTTCTGATTTCAAAATGGAGCTACACCCACAATCTCATCATGGCACGCACACAGCAGAAAACATGAAATGGAAAAGAGCCATAAGCAAGCATCTCTTGAAGGACCTATATCATACTTTAAAAGAATGATAATGAGATCCTTCTGCATGCACATGGATATATCCAGATTAATTATCAGTAAGCCTAATTAGAAAGTTGTGTTAATAAACATCAAGAAGGCTTCCTTCTATTACGGGATATACAGATAGGAGGCTTAGTAGAAAAAGTGTAAATGGCATCTTTAGAGGATTTTCTGGTAATACACTTAAGTTTATAAAGTAATCTAGGCATGATTTCCATGAGTTTTGGTATCATCCTTTCCCATGAGGTGGTCTCAAAATCTGTATGTTAAAAAGTCACTTTCACTGTCAATTACTGTTAACCCAATGTATGCACTTAAGGAGACTTCTGTCAGAGTTTATTTTTTTTTCCCTCAGACTTGTCAGACACAATTCTATCTTTTGTGATGTCATAACTGCAAATTCACAACTGTGATTTAAAAGATGCCTTCTAAAAGAAAAACAGTCTAGAAAACCAGCTTATATATCTCACTTAGAATGTAACCAGGGTACCTCTTTGTCCATCCAAGATTCCCACTGATTCTTCTTGTGCTCTCAGATCTGCACACACCATAGCATTTGACAGTGGCTTAGAGAAGCAGAGTCACAGTGTCAATCTGCAGCACCCTCACTGTCACAATGGCCCATCCATTGAGATGTGTCACCTCTGGAAAAGAGTAGTGAAAAGAGAAACAAAATTAAAATATAAAAATAGCAAAGCAAAAGACAAAGGAAAAAGGATTCAGACCCCAGCTTTCCACAAGGCCTGTGGCTGACACAGTATGGGCCAACCCTACGAAGCTCTGTAGCTTTTTAAGTCAAATCTGGACAGATGACTTCCTGAGACTAGCTGATGTCTCTGCCAAGAGGCAAGATAAAGTAACAGTCAGACAACGACCATTCAGAACAAGCTGTTAACCTTAAGACAGTAAAATTCTAGAATAAACATCAACAAGTATATACTTGAGCTTCTGCTCAAGCTTCAGACTGAGGCTATACTTTATGTTATTGGATCAGAGAGCGGAAGCTATAGAATCATCTTCATTCTACAGAAGTCCTTGGCTTTACCTCTCACTAAACTGATGTAATTGGAAGATATTTTGCCCTGCTTTGAGGTCAGACCCTTATATCTAAGATGAGACATTTGTTATTGACATAACTTCTTTAAGTATACACGATTTTTAGTCAGCTATTTCACATGCAGCAAAGTTTATTAAACTGTACCACCTCACACCTTGCTGTTTTTGTTTCAACAATGCTTATTATTCTTTCAAATTTAATTTATCCTACAGAACACTTGAAGGCCTGACATGAAAATTTACCATATATACAAGTTCTTCAATGACTAAATTATTCTTCTGGTTGCGAGTTCTCTATTATAATTAAGAATGTTAGTGAAAGAAGAGTAAAGAAAGAGATTATCATTATCGGTCCGTCCTTTAATGCTTTCAGTTCCAAATCTGAATAACTGCACACACTCATGTTATTTCAAAACATTTGTTCATCTGATGGATTTTCATCTATGTGCTCTTTTCCCCATGTTTGTCGGGTCAGAACGCTGGTTACCTGCATTCAATACTGCCAAATTAACAAAGCAAAGATCAGTGCTTAAAGACCACAAGCCACAAGACTGCCAGACTGCAAACTGCTGCTATTTTATTCTTACATTTTGTTGTTGTTACACAGTTGCAAGAGTGCTTATACTATTATCTTATATTCATATTAGAATGTGTGCACGTGCCATGTATGCACCTCCAGAGAACCGCGTGGCAGTGCTGCTGCAGAATCTCAGGCCTCTTCCTTCTACTCAGCCAGCAGGCACCAGGAGCCAGTGGCAGAAGAGAACCCTAAGGTTCTAGAGCTACTCACGGGTTGCCGTCAAAAATCTATTTCTGCATGTGATTCACAGGAAAAAGTGTTTCTCAGAATCTTCTAAGTCTGGATTTTAAAGTGGAAGCAACAGAAAAACACACTCAAACCATTCTAAGAAGTGATCTGATAGCTAGTGTCTTAAAATACCCCGTGTATAGAAACACAGAAAAATTTGGATTGGAAGGGGCCTTAAAGCCCTTGTAGTTCTGACCCCCCTGCCATGGGCTGGCTGCCACTCACCAGATCAGGCTGCCCAGGACCCCATCCAGCCTGGCCTTGAATGCTTGCAGGGATGGGGCTTTGAGAAAGCTGTATTTGCTTTGTGCCTAGCGCCTGAAAAGCATCCTTCCCTGTGTCATAATCTTCCCATCACAAACCAGCAGTTAACCTCAGACTTCTTTCCGCCTACCAAACCTCACTGTTTTCAGAGACAGTTTGGGCTTTGCAAGGAATGCAAGATTAGCTTCCTTTCAGATGCTTGCTCAATATTTAAATCCTGCTCCTACTGAAAAAGACATAGGTTTTAACATTAGTTTCAATGGAAATGAGATCAAGTTGCAAACTTACAGACTGGAACCTATTAGACTTCGTTTTAGCTTGGAATTTTCTGTACAAAAAAGGTCACTTCAAAAGCAAACCCAAATGTAATGTACTTGCAATTTAAGACTCTGTAACAGCGAGAGAGCAAAGGTGTTGCACTGTAACAGGGGACGTCAACAACAGTGTCACTCAGGCTGGATAAATCTATACAGATTCTCTTTTAAATCAGAGCTGGTGCTGAATTAGTAGTTCCTATCCGTGAGTTAAAGATAAATTCTACTACCTTACAATGATTTATGCTGTCCGCTCCAGAAGCCATGAAGCTTCAGGAATATATATATGATATTTGTTAAACTCCACTTCACACACAAATTTGAACCCACAGACATCAGGGGAATGACAGCCATGCACAGCCTCCTTTACTGAAGCCAGGAGCTGCATGTTCTGTTTTGAGAACAAGACAATTATGAAGTAATGGGCCCAGACATGTTTTACTAACAGAATTCTGTTTCTGATAACCTACTTGTCACCATTCTTAATTTTGCCTCTCCTAGCATCTATTTTGTGCAGAAGATACTTTTAAAATACTCACACTAAAAATGAATATTAGAAAATCCTATATTGCATGTTACCTGTCAGAGGTCATCAGAAGCAGCATTTCAAGAAAACTGAAGGCATTAGATGTAGTGTGCCCAGTAGATTAATACAGAGCTGTGAACTTTCATCCTCTGCAGCAAGATTTCCATCCAACTGACACAGAACTGACACACAGTAACACTTAGAACTAGGGGGATCCAATTTAGATGGAGTTCAAATGGTTTCAAGCTACTCATAGGTCACAGAGGTAAAGTATGCATAAGAGAGCTGGCTTTAATCAGAATGTTTTCAGTAATGTCACACTAGAAGTGTTAGGCCACACTGAAAATGAACTGGATGTTAGACTTGGGAATTAGATTACCAAATACACTTAAATAGTCTGAATATATTCTTTAAGATATTTTCCCATGCCAAAAATGTTAGAATTTTTTTCAGGATAATAGAAAAAGACAGAGTTTCACATTAGCATGGGAAATCATCTTTCCCATGTGGCACTGTATCCGTAACATCAACTGGCAAACTTCTGGGAAGAAACAGCCCAAAACAAAACCTAAATACCTCAGTGTGGGTGACAATTTGGAAATACATATCCGAAGACTCAATTTTTTCTCCTTAATGGAGTATTAGAACATAGGAAATTTGAAAGGGGCAGAAAGTATTACAGCGAGGAGGACAACTTAGGAAAGGCCAATCTTAATGCGGTCATCAAATGCTGACCTACTCATGAATCAGGCAGGTGGCTTCTCCTTTTAACATTTCATATGGAAGAACAATGTGAAAATGAGAGGACTTATTGAAAGACATGTCATTGAAAGAGAAAATGTAACCCTCTTGAGAGAGCTTTAAAGGCCATATTCCACCCAGAAAACCCTGAATCTGTCAGGCTTTCTTATTTCAAGCTTCCCCGATCATTTTGGTTGTGTCCAAAGCAGTACTGCGCTCTCCTTTTCAGGCAGATAGGCTGAGCTGTATCATGCCGTTCAAGAAGTAAACTGGGAAACAGCTTACAACACAACAGAAGTGTCACACCTTTGGCACAGTCTGGTTTGCACCGCATTAAAGAACTGCAGCTCCGCAGAAATAAAAAGCAGCTACTGCATAAAGCCTAGCAGACAAGCCATGCTAAGTTTCTGAAGATTTTCAATAAATTTTGCTAGGAAAAAGATTAAAACTCCTTCTCGTTGTGCCAGTCTATAGCATCCTCTCTCCAAAAACTCTACTCAGTGCCATGAAGAGAAGGAGGAACTCCATCTGTGAGCAGATGAAGAAGTGTGCTGCTAGCAATACAGTGCTGGATCTCATGTCGCATTACAGCAAGCATCTCAGCTCAGGTCAGCAAAGCAGAAACAAGGAAGCTGACAGGGTGGGATACAGCATTTTGTTACCGAATATTCCTCCAGACATGGCATCGCATCCAACAAAAATGCTTTTATCATCTATTTACTTCACTGCATCCTACACTGATGATTTAACATGTACAGGCAGAAAAGAAAAATGGAGAATTCATAAACCTGTGTTTTCTTAAAACAGGATAAATTAGGGTTTGTTGAGTTCCTTACTGTTAGAAGCGAGATTGTTTCCAGTACATGGCTTGCTCATGTACAGCTCTTTCAGGTGCCCCTTCATGGAACTCTAAGGTGTGTGAAACAGGGATACATTTAAACGCAGGATAAACACAGGACTAGCTAGACTGTTCCCATCTAGGTTAGTGAAAAAAATGCTTCATTTTTTTTCCTCAAACTGGGATGGGTTTAAAGACCTATCCACCAAACTTTGTGGTGGTTTTTTGCCTTTTGAAACAATGACTGATGGCATTTAAAATGGAATTAAATATTTTTCATAACACAGCTGTGTAAGTTTTATTTAAACTTTTGCCAAGATTCCTTGTATGCTCTTATAACTATTACAGTCTTCCTTTCATGTTTTTAATTTTTAGTTTCCATATTTCAATAAAACATAAGTTGCTGAATGATCCCTAAGCTGTTTATTCCAGCCCATAGCTTCATTAGAACCTAGGGCAGATTTTAACCTCCATCTTCTGCACTTCTTTTTAGAAGGTAGGCAGAGACTAGCATTAGATTTTAGCTCCTGGTCCCCACCTTGCTTCCCTGAAGTAACACTACCATTAAAATACAGTCCAAAGAAGGATCTCTTACCTCCTTCCACTCATCATGAGTTTTATTAGCTCTCTCCTTACAAATGCAAAAATCCCATTGCAACTGGAGAACCCATCAGACCAGTGTGTCTTCCTCATCAGAAGACATGTGATACATCTGTACTTTTCATCCTCATCAGAGGACAGTATTTATTTTAACTTAGTGAAATAGGGAAAAATATTGTTAGGATGCATCTCAGATCAAGCAAATAGGAAATAGGAAACATATTTAGCTGCACTCTTGAAATCTTTACTAGCGGAATGCCCTTATGTGGCAACAAATGAGGTTTCCTTCAATCTTCTGCTAAGTAACTCCATCCTTCTGTGTTTGTTAATGATCTGGCTTTGGTTATTTGTCTCTCTTACCAGTGCACTACATCTGGCATGAAGGCTTTCGTGCTAAAGAAAATCCAACTAGTGCAGAATGCTTCAGTGAATCTCTTCTACAATGCAAATGATCATGACCTCACCATTATGTCCTCTACCCTCTACACTAGAAAGCCCGTGAATCCTAAAGATTTGCAGTAAACGACTTCCCTCCTTCAACAAAGCAGATCCTTAATCAGCCAGGTAGGGCTCATCCAGAAGACAGCAAGCACTTCCATGAAGGTGGACCTAAAGCCGTAGAATTAACTGCCTTAGGAAAAAAATGATGAACAAAATCTTCCCCATTACCTGCTCTAACGAGCAGTCAAGTTTAGGAGCTTGCTTTATATTTAACATTAAAATGAATCCACACTCAAGAGAAAGATGGTTTCCAAATCCTTTGAAAACAAACGCTCTGCAGAGCAGATTACTCCCTTAGTGATCTTCAAAACCAGAACAGCCCTTCACTCCACCCCAGTGCTATGGAAAAGATGTAAGGAAAAAACATGGGCATCACTTTTCAACCCTTCCAGAGGCCTGGTTTGAATGACATTTAAGAAGTCAAGCACAATATAGCAGAGAGCACATATAGCACATATTATAGAAATAAAGATGACAAAATGGAAATGCCTCAACATCAACATTTTCTAAACACCAGGCGTTCCTTAAGGCTTCTCCTCACACTGCTTTTCATTCATTGTCTTCCCATGTTCTGCTCAGAGGTTACAATTCTCTCAAATGAGCTGCCCAACTCTTTTTATGTCAGCTAAAAAAAACCCTCAGATCGATTAAGAATAATTTTTCCTCACTGAATTTAGAAAAACACACTTTAATGAAAGTGTGGACAGTGGTGTTTTTCAAAGTATTAGCATCTAAGTCTCTCTATTTTTATTTTTATACAGTTGGGAACATTCTAACAGTTAAACTATCTCCTCTCTGCGACTGCACAAACACATATCAAAAAACGGAGGATTTTAATTTTAGTTCCCAAATTTGATTTATCTGTTCATTTTTCTGCATCCATATTTCAACAGCCCCCAAATCATTAAGCTATCCCTCGAGATGTATATCCAATAACATCCTTAATCGTCTCCATTTCCAGCATAACAGCATACGTGGATCTGCACATTTTGCATAGCTGGCTGCAAGTGATCAGAATTGATTGCCTGGGAAATGATGGGAACTTTAAGGGTTAACTTATAGACTACCTCAAAAACACATTCGTGTTCTTTTGCAATAACATGCCAAACTTAATGACCATCATATAATGGTTGCACGATCTGAGATTTGGAAAACCTAGACACATTCAATTGCTTTCTCTGATTAGGTCTGTACTTATTTGGCATTACCAGAGATATCTCAATCCCTAAATAATTAACCCACAACCAATATGTATGAAATTGCCTCGCTAAGCTCACTATCCAGGACTGTTTGCTGTTAAATTAGTAGAATAAATAATTTACACCAAAAAAGTGTGCACAAGATAGTGCCAATAAACCTGAGGGAACTTGTTCATTATTTGCAAGAAAATTGGATGAAACAATTCCCCAAGTACAAGCCATTCTGTAGAGTAAAAGGTGTAGTATTATTAGTATTACTGCAGCATGCAGGGAACAAATGAAATCTTGTGACTGTTCACTTCAGGGTATGCTCTCCTCATTAGCCTTTTCTCCAGAGCTATAAATACGTGCAATATACTGTACACACACAGTATATACATATATATACATATATAGGAGAATGTATATTTGCAAATGCACAGCATTTCTTATGGAAAAAAAAAATCACAAAAAAGTGTGGATTTATATTCACTCATTACCAAGTGAATGAGGACCAGAGGAGTAACACTTAATACAGAAATGGCAGCAGTGCATCATCTTAAAAATTTGCAAATCATGTTTTGCAGAGGCAAAGGTTACTATCGCTAATCCTAGTAACTCAAGAAATTCATTTGCAAATTTGCAATTCACAGGATTCTTATCATTTTAGGATCGTTCTAAAATGAAGCTTGATAAACTTTTTCACTGCTCTGAATGGTTGCTGGTATCCACTTACTTCTGCACACAACAAATCAGCGAGTCTGCACCAATGTTGCTGGGAAAAACAACACTGACTCCTGATAAAACTTCAAAAAACATTTTAAAAATAGTTTTTCTAAATGCACATTCAGAAGTCATTACTAAAACCTCACATTTAGAAAAAAGATAAGTAAACACAATTCCCTGGGAACCATTCAGCACAGAAATGGGCACTGATGCCAAAGCAAAGTTTATGGCTCTGGCTGGGCCAATCCCTAGTTGGGCTCCTGTACTCACAATGCCTGCAGTGCTAGAAGGCCTGCCCTTCCCTTCACAGCATGGCCTGATGAGGAGACACACTGTCCATCATGGCTCAGTCTTCCAATGCACAATACCGCTTCTTCATGTTCCCCTGTGGATACCCCGGTACCTTGAAGATACACTCAGCCAGGGAATACACTAACCTAAAAGACCAGCTCCTCAACAGTAAAAGCCACCTCCTCTTTGAGCCAGGCTCTTCCCACAAAGAGAGACATCCGCTATCATGCATTCTTGCTGCTGCCTTGTGAGAGCCCTGGCCACATTCACCACACCCCAGGAAGGTAGAGCAGAACTCACAGAATCCCTGTATCCACCCCCTTGGTTGAGTCTGATTCAAATGCTAGCTCTCAGCCTCCTTTGAGGTGGGATTCTGATTTCTATTCTTTGATCACAAATACTGTGGGACCTGTTTCCAGAACTTGCTTTGTATTCATGCTGGAAACACAACTGTCCATTTTATGGAAAAACAACACCAAAATCAACAACAAAAAAAAAACAACAACAGCAACAAATCATTTCTTCCTAGGTTATGAATCTCACAGTTGTATGATCTGAGTTCCAATTTTTCCTGCAATCTATCTTACTTAATGCAGAAATAAACCAGAGATATGAATACCAGCTTACCTGCTCTTCTAGAAAACAATGCTAGGGATACCAATTTCCCTCATTTTAATCCCAGTGAACAATGACAACAAAAAAGGGTTAGCCCTGTAGAGTAAAAGGTGTCCCAATGTCATTGTTGCGTGCAAGGATCAGATAAGCACCTGGCTTGTTCTGTCTGTGGAGACAGCTTTATCCAAATAAAGCATAGTGCATTTTATCATTCTTTAATGGAAAAGACCTGTCACTCTTTGAATATCATCATATGGTCGGTGGCCGGCAGATAATGGACTGTTAAGTGTCAAGGTGACTGGCTTTGAATGTGCACAAAACTAAAAATTATAGACCTGTCATTCCACAGGCAGGCCACAATTAGCTGTCTGTGCAACTTGAAATTTCCATTTTGCCAGCTGAATAACCAATTGAAGACATTTTCTCAATATAAACGTATTTTTAGGCTCTCTGCACTCAGGATTTTATCTTTTTTTTTATAAGGTTTTTCACACAACTGTGCGGTGCACTTAAGCAGATGGGGTTACAAGTAAACTGCGCAGTTATTGTCTCCCCAAACACAGACACAAAGCCATGCACCAGTATTTTATAATCAACACTTCTTACGTTAATTTCCTCCATCCATACTCTACAATGTTTCTGCCATGGATATGGTGCTGTGGAACAGAAGCTACACAAAATTCACAGCTTCAGTGTTCACAGCTGTTTGTTTTGATTAACAATGTAAAATTTTCCTACATTTTGCTAGCCTGATATGAGCATGAGTTGCAAAAAAAATGCTTTCAATTGTCACCTTCTAAAAGGGAACGTACTTTCTTCATGGAGATATTTTTCTACACAGCTTACTAACAATATTTAAGGTGGTTGGGGCAGAGACCTTATTTTACACTGCTAAAAACGCATCAGCAAATACAGCGATACATCACTACTGACTCTTACACTGGGCTTTGAAACTAAACAAGCAACAGAATCAGAAAAGTGCAGTCACACAATATATATTAGCATATACAGTGTAACACTTTTTGTCCTGGACAAGTAGACATTACTTGCTTTCTTGTGGGCAGACTGCATTTGAGAAAGAAATCGCTTAAGGCTGTGTCTGAATATGAGACAGGTTTACAAAATGGTGAGCTTGCTAAGTTTGTGGGTTCTAAATACAACATATTGAATGAGCGCTGCCTCAATGTATTCCTAATGTGAAAAAGTCCTTTAAAGATGTATCTGCAACTGCAGAGAGTTATTTCGACTCTCTTTTTTTCTTTTTACTTTTTAATGAGCTCAGCCTGATTTGTACCACATGATGGGTGGAATTCCTACCATCTGATGTGGAAATACTATGCACAGGTTCTGTCCAAAGCAATTTGCAACAAAGGAAAGACATCTGGGATCTTCACTGGACTTTGAATCAGGCTGCAATATGTAGCCTTGCATTTTTATAGTACTTCAGTCATTGACAGAGCCCTCGCATGCAGTCCTGGGAGGCATACAGGGATAGTTCAGTAATCTAAGGAGGGTTGTTGAGCAAAGTCTACTACTGAGTCCTAGTTCCACGGCATATGGGCTTTTAGTGACAACTGGCTCAAGTGAGAACAGCTTCTGTCATAGACCCACGCTCTTTTTCCCTCCCGTAGCACAATTTGTTTTTCCCACATTTGTTTTATTTGAGTGCTCCCCTAACACTTCCTTGACAATGACTTTTAAGAGCAGGTATTCAAACGGACTAATTTACAGAAAGACAGAGAAGTGTCTGTACGTACAAAGCTGAAGATGTGGCAAATGACAGCGAGTGCAGGGGCAAGAAGCTGTAGGGTGCGGCAGGGAATGTTCTTAAATTCACATTGCAGATCTACACTGTTAGCCTGAATTTCCTCCCTGCCTTCTCTTCTCTTCCTGTCTAGAAATAGAGGGTTGGGCCATTAGAGAATTCAATTGGTTCCAGATGGGCCCTTAACCCAGCTCTTCTAATAAAAACATTTTCCTGTTAAACAACCTGCGTCACATGGAATAGATGAAGTTCATCTTTAGTATACCACCACCACCACCAAAGCCTGGAAAGACAAATCTAAAGCCTGAGGATCCATAGCTCAAATACTAAAGGGAACTGTAGCAGTGATTTATCTCATGCTTAGGCAGTGGTAATTATAAAAGCAATGCTGTATTAGACATGCAATACAAGTTTCTAAGAAATTTACAAAGAATTATATCTGTCTTTTTTAAAGGTGGTGTTTCACTTGCTTTCTACTAAATTCTTCAGAAAAAAAAAAATCAAAATATAACACCTGTCAGTCTGGCTCCTCAATTGCCTCTTTCACGGGCTACCACCAGGTCTTACTTTACTTCTGTTTTTTAATACATAAACGAGGGGTCTAGTTTTACTTCCACAGAAATCAGTGAGAATAATTTCCAAGTTACCTCCTCAACCGCCGTTCAATCCTTTTTGCCCATTAGAACAGAACCTTTAACGTTTAAGGTAGGTGAAAAAAAACCGGACTGCAATTCGACACTCAGCAGCAGGTTGCTCCTGAAGCCACCCTTCCCCCTCCAGGCGGTGCTCCACCCCACGTGCGTCTTGGCTGGCACCGGCAAAACCAAACGCTCCTTGCCCCTGAGCCCGCTCGCCCCCCAGCACACGAGCTTCGTTATGCAGCTGTTTGAGACAATAAAAAATGGAGTGGTTTTTTGTCCATTCTACTTCTACTTTAAAGAGGTTAACTGAGTGCTTTTCCCTCCCTGTTTCCGGGGGAACCTGCGCTTCAGTTCAGCGTGCATTTGGCCTCTAGGTTGTCTGCTCCAGAAGATGGAGGAGCTGCTGAGCTGCAGCTCAGAGGCCACGAGGTGCCTCGGGCTGTACCAGCGGCCCGCACGCTTCACTGTACGCCCCTCGGAGAAGTTTGGAATCAAAATACAGTCATGCCTCCGCCTTTGCCTTCCAGTATCTCCCCAGCTACGGAGCCCGCTCTGCCGCCAGATCAGCCAGCGGAGCCAGCCAAGGTAGAGGGTCGGCCACGTAGGTCTCCGAGGTCTCCCCGACCTGCGAAGCACCGCAGATCCCGGAGGACGCCCGTGGCAGGCCGCCAGTCAGCAGGCGACCGCGGGCCCCGGGCCGAGCAGCACCGCCCCCCGCAGGGCGCCCACCCGAACCGGGCCGCGGGGACCGGGCGGCACCGCGCTCCGCCTGGCGCAGAGGGGCCGGGGCCGCCAATGGGCTGCGGCTCGGCAAGGTCACCGCGCGGGGCCGGGCGCCCATTGGCTGCGGCGCGGCGCGTTAGCGCTGTGCGAGCGGCGCGGAGGCAGGGGGTGGTCTCCCGTCAGACGAGAGAGGTCCGGGAGAAGGTAATTAAATCCTGTCAGAGGCAATTATCGGTTCCAGGGCCATGACTCTGGCACTGAATGCAGATGATCTGAAGCTCTATTCTTGTAGAAATTCAAGAGGGCTTCTGGCACGGATCAGTTAGACATAAAGGAAGCAGCAGGCGTTTTGCAAACAATGCCCGTCTGTATGTCGAAGCTTTTTGCACATCTTTTTTCCTCCCCGGTCTCAGAGTTTGGTTACCGCTGATCAAAAATATTTCTTGCTCCTCACATTCTCATTAATTTAATAGATAAGATTTACTTACACTTTATAGGCAGACTGACTGCATCACAGAAATACTGTTCCAGAACAGGTCCTGCTTCAGACGCCTTTCAGCAGGACACAACAGTGTTAGACAATAGGAGCATATCAAATGATTGATGTTTAACCAGAGACAAAACAAAACAAAACAAAGAAAACAAAAAACGACAGGGCTGCGAAATCCTATGGATGCCAGAAGGAAATAAATATATGACTCCTCCTAATGCTGTATAATGATGCCAACAAGAGCATCACAAGTGCCTTACATGTTAAAAAAAGGCATCCTTACAGTAGGCATCTCACTGATATGAGCTGATACAAGCAAAGGGTTGTTTACAATTAAATTCACAAAGCCCAGAATATTATTTACTCGATATTCTCTGTATTTTATTGTAATGTGGCACACTGGAGTGGCAGGGCACAGGCAGGGAAGCGCAGCCTCACACTCACTGCAGCTGCAGGTTCCCTGAGCTGGGCATGGGCTTCCTTTTCTGGTAACGTGCACTGTCCTGGGTTCATTTCCAGTCTCCAAATACCAAGCATTCATTAAACATTACAGTTTTAGTACAATTCTCGTTTCACTGAGCTCTGATTTGCTGATCCGCCTGTGTGAACCACCGTTTCAATATTCATTTCACATAAACACACACTTGGAGTGGGCCTGACAGCCTCAGTTTCCCAGGTCAGGCACAGAGCCAGATGAAGGAAAGCCTCTATAATTAGTTCACTTTTGAACTTTAATGTGCAATTACAGAAAGGGGCATTGCAGTTGGTGACAACCACCATAGCAGGTTCTGAAATTCAGGGCATTTGCCAACCGAGAGCTGCATGAAGCATGAACTCTGTTCCCACTGACCATCCGTCAGAGAACGACCATGTCGGTCACTGGCAGCTCCCAGCTGTTTCCAACCAGTGACACACTGCCCACCATTAACTATTCAGACCCCTGCCCCCAGATATGGATCAGTTGGTACTTCCTCCTGTGAAAAGCGAGGTTTTACTCAGACTGGTGTCTGTGAAGGAAAGCACTGCCATCCCTAGATTACAAACATTATTTTTTAGCATTAAATGCCAAAAGAGCAAGCATCAGATAATGTCTTCTGCTTTACAGTATCCTCTGTCAGGGTGCAGTGATAACACAGACAGACCCTCATCCACCTCATTTTACATTCCCAGTTGTATCAACATAAAAACATATGCATTTTTCCAGGCCATTTTATAGAAGCTTTAGAGAATTGGAAAGAAACTTAGAAAATGACTGATGGCTTATACCAAATTGTACAATATTATCTGGAGAACAAGTTTTCTTACTGAGGCTCATTTGTGCTATCATTACTGCATACTCTAGTAATAAAGGCACGTCCAAAACAAATGACTAAGATAGCTCCGTTTGCTATAGCTGTCAAAGCTGACTTTGGGATTTTATACGTTTCTTTTGAAGTTGATATGATCGTGATTATGCAAATGCTTGGCTATTAGAAGATCAGCACAATGCCTTAGATTTGTATCTGTATTTTAAAACATGCTCATTCATCATCTGACTCTCCTCATACATAGATCTACCTACGTGGGAAGAGAGAGAGAGAAGGAGAATATATATTTTTTATGCCTTCATACCTGACCACTGTGTACTTTAACCTTCTGAAGGCAATTGAGTAGTGACTGGAAGAAATAGCATTAATCATTCTTACACCACAGTAGTTGATTTTTGATTCCAGTGCATGGCAAATGAATAGTTCATATTTGTATAAAATTGAATCTTAATCATCTTAGTAAACCCAAAACTCTGTTTCTGATGCAAGAAGTGTTTTGTTTCAGGGATATTCTACTACATTCATTTAAATCTACCACTTCACTTACAGGGAGCTTTCAGCAAGCATGATGATAAAGCTGGAGAAAAGCAGAAACACTGAATTTTAAGTTGATTACAAATAAATACTTATTCAGCTTTCTTGTGGCATTTGTTTCCTTAACAGTAATATTCTTTAAAACACAAAATCAGAAAGGTCAATAGAATAGCTGATTCTACCAACGATGAAGAGTGAGATTCTTTTAGACATCCACAGTCATCACATTACATACGTAAATTTCAAGGAGCCAATATCCAATTTTCTGTAGTTTCTTTCTTCCCACACATGTCACACTTCAAATTCGTTTTGACAACTAAACAATGTTTCCTTTATTTCATTATAATTCCCTTATCTAGAGTCAAAGCTTCATGACAATTTCATAGAAAGAAACATGAAAAGACTTTCTGGTAGATAGATTCCTTATTTTAAAGATTTCTTACAAAGATATGTTGGTAAACAATCCAGCTGCATGGGTTGTTGAAGGCAGTATCTAACTCCTACCCGACCTCACTCACAAATCCCATTGCAGATCCAATCCTCATTGTTATTATCATTCTATCTTTGTTTTAAGAAAGGCAGATTATTCTTCATCACCTTGTTTCTGTGTATTCTTTTCTTGAAGCTGTGTTAATATTCTACCATCATCACATACACTCTAAATTTACTAAATGCAATTTAAAAATCAGTTGTTGCTTGTGTCAGATATATTAACTCCTTTTTTTTTTTTTTTTCAGATCATGTATAAATAGAATTTCTTTCACTGTTAAATCACATATACTTCAGAACAGGAATGCAGCCACCAATTATTAATGCAAACAACAAAGTGAATTAATTATTCACCAGCTTACTATCACCCAGTGATAGCACAGAAACAGAAAGCTCACTAGAAGAAAACTGCAAAAAGGAACTGGCAACTGCTTTTTAGTTCTGGGGCTGGTTTTCACATCACACCAAGTCCCAGCATGACTCAGGAGTTACAGAATCACCTCGCTGTGTTTCCCAAAAGGGATGTCCCACCATTCATTGACTAGGGAAGTCCAAGAGCACTTCAGCCATTATGCTCCAATTCACACGTCCTCTACATTAGGGGGCATCTAGCAGGCATCTCCACAACCTGAACAGATGCAGGGAACTCAGACTGACTCTTAGAGGAGGAAATGTGGATTTTTACTTTTCCTTCAGTGCTGTACAGAGAAGGCTAGAACTGGACAGATATTGTCTGACCTGTGTTGATACAGCAAGACTGCTAAGAGATAGAAGGCAGGTATAAAAATGTCAGTCTAGCTAGTAAGATGTCAAGAGAATAGCCTTAACAATCTCAGCTGATATACCCCTGGTTTTATGACAGACAAAAACAACATTGTTGGTGCTTTCTCAGCAGGTGCCATCCTGTTCACCATGTGGGAAGATCACATAATGAATCCCAAACATAGGAGAGGAAGGAACCTTCTAAATCAAAATTAATTGCCTGCTCTCATAATCACTTCATCATAGAATCTGGTTTATAAATTAATCATACTTCATCTTAGAAGTACCTTGGCATTTTTCTCCCACTTCTGCTATCAGACAGAACTGCTGGCATCTCCTTCCTCCAATCCTTAAGAGATAATCTGATTTCCAGCCCAAATGTATGCATATTAAGGTGAACAATTTGTTTTTGTGCCAGTATTTTCTTTTCTCTGAAGCAGCTATTTTGTCTGTTGTTTACTTCTTTAACACACTTGTGAAGAGCAAGCAAGCTACTTTTCTGTTTCACTTTGCTAGGCCTAAACAAATGAAGCTATTTCATCTGCTTTCTGCAGAGAGGTACTCCATCCCATCACTAATCCTTGGAGCCTTTTCTTACACCTCTTCCAGCTGGAACTATATACTGACACAGAGACAAGAACAGCATGCAGTAATTTAAATGACATGTAGCATTGTCACATATGTGACCTTATCAGTTTGCTCTCCCTTTTGGGAATACTTCTCCAGATGCATGTAACTTGCTTTTCTCAACCCACGTCACAGTGTAACTCACCCTAATCCCATAACATGCTAATGTACTAGAGTTCTCTTTGCTGTCATTTCCAATTGATTAGGTTGGATTTGTAAAATAAATTCTTACTAGTTTTTGAAAGTATATCATCATCCTTTGTAGTATTCAATGCCTTCCACCTTCCATTATCCTCAGTCACAAAATTCTTCCTTTACGAAGTTCATTTATTTTAAGAGCAATGACTTCATAATTTTGGGCTTTGCGATAATTTAATTATATTGTACCTACTTTTTATTGCTGTTATTTTATAGCAATGATTCCAAGGCTGGCCATGAAAATAGCTCCAATCTACTCCCAGTCAAATTTTTCTACTTTTAGAGCATGTTTTTATAGAATTCTTCAACCACCTTACATATTCTCCTCTTCTTTTCCTCTACCACAGCCTTCATCATTTTTCCCACAGGACCCATAGGAAATGGTTTACTGAAGTCAGGTTTAAACAAAAATCCTACACATGAATAATATAATATATGAGAGACAGTTATGGTATAATTTACCTTTGTTAAATTCATTGTGTGTGTTTTATTCCATTTTATATCAATCTCCAGAGCTTTCTGTTTCATTGTTTTTAATGCCTTCTTTTAACTTCTGTTTTAAAGCCCTGTATTCTGCTAGGACAAAAGACCTAGGACCATTCTCATATGCACTTGGTGAAGTGTATGTATATAAGAAGTTTTCTTTGAATGACTTCTTATGTAATTATTGCTTACCAAAAACACATGACACAGTATTGCCATTTATTCATTCTGTAACAACTTGGTGAAGTCATAATTGTCATACCCAGTTAGAACTGGATCCTCCCACCAATTTCTCAGTTTTTCACCCATTTTTTATGTGGGACATTAAAGCTTTCTACAATGACACATTTCTCAATGTTCACTCAAACTATTTGACAAAGTTCTTTACTCCCAACCAATACCTGTACAAAACTTGCCTATATAGCTCACCACTAACACTTTTCCATTAGATAACTGAGCCAAACAAGTGGTTTATTTACAAACCACTTGTTTAAGCCATTCTATTCCTTTGCATTATTTTACAAATTCAATACCATAGAAAGTAACTTAGCACTTTAATTTCTGTCCTTCCTACCTAAAACACATTCTTCAGTGGTTGTGCTTCAGACACCACTGCTTGTCCACCTTGCCTTTAGAATCCCTATAGTACCTGGTGTCCAGTCACTGCTAAGTGTATCTATTCACCTTAGTGTCGAGGTCCCCAGCACTCCTTAATCCATAAACATTTCAGATGTTCTCAAAGCATCTGCTAGTTTTCTAATCAGATTAGACAGTTCTCTCACCCACCCTGCTGCACAGCTGACTGCTGTTATTACCACCATTATTCCTTTCCTAATTAATGCTCATAACGAGGCTACATGCCAATATGGGCTTTGTCATAAATTCTACTGAAGTTTCGTTTTCTTTTAATGATAGATTACTGTATTTCACATCTCCTTAGTTTCCATTTAAATTGTAAAAGTATTTTACACGATCATCAATAGTTCTTAGATATCTATCTTAACACACTCAGGTAAGTTGCCATAGTTGTCATAGAGATTTTCTTTATATACCTTTCTTTTATAAAAAAAGAACTTTTCTTATTGTCACTGTTGAGCTTGAAAAGCAAGTGACAATCGGCTGCTAAGGGTTAGTTGGGAGCCTGCAAGTTGAGTACTGCAGCCAATTCCCACTGGTGGCACTGGGATCAAGATTTCATTCCTCCTGGTGATATAATCAAGCAGTAGCCCTATTGCAAGATTCAGTGTTTGAGATCTAAGTATTGTTTAGTTGGGAACTGGTGGATCCTCACATTGTGAAGCCCACCTTTGCAAATTCTCTTGGTATTTTAAACAATACTTATACAGAAGTTCCTAGTAGTATCTCATAAAAATGATTTGGGAAAAAAAGATTGGATCAGAGAATATGGTATAGAAAAAATAATTCATTTTCCTTATGGACTTTGTACTAATTATCCTTCCCAGTGCAGACTTTAAAGGAGCAGAACCGATGAGAAATTTTATATCTGCTCCCCATTCGATACTAGTTTATTACTACATGATAGAAGTCCTTCATTTTGAAGCACAGTGTTTCTTAGGAAGTAAAAGCAGCAAAGTTACAGTAAAGGCTAAGGGCTGGGGTTTTTGAAGAAGACTCATTTTTCTGTGATGTTTCATGACCCTTTTACCTTGAAGGACCCCATCAAACAACTCAGACTGTCAAGGGTACGTTATAGTTGGACTCTTAGACACACATTAAAAAAAAAAAAAAAAGAAGAAGAAGTAAAGAAGGAAAGTTAATTGCAGGCTGCATGTCTTTCAGGAAACTCTCTCTAGGTTAAAAAAAAAAAGGTATGCTTTTGGGACTACAATTTCTGGAGATGAGTAAAGGTGTTAAAAGGAAATCTAATTACAAAGACGTAGCCCTCTTACCATTGAACTTCTCAAGCAAAATAACATGTTTGAAACCACCCGGGTTTAAGAGAGAAAATTCTGCAATATCCACAGTTCTGTCCTGTGACAGGTGTTCATCCTTATATATGAAATTGCACAAAAGAAGAGTCTGGAAAAAGACAAAGCTAGCTTCCTTCTTTGTTCTGTTCTGCCACCCATGTATATCTACACAAGTCTATATGAAAAAGGTTATCTGACAAAAATTATGGTAGCGTTTGGAAAGTAACATAATTAAATAAGAGAATTAAGAGCAATCAAAAATTCTGCAGTATTTCAAAGGTTCATTTTAAATACTATTATTTTTATAAATAGACTTCCTTCTCTGTTGATTATTACACAGTTTAGAAAGCTTCTGGCATACAGAAACCATTTCACCCACTGCTCATATTTACTGCAGCTTAGCTTAGAAGAGGATGTCTGCAGGGAGAATTGAACATGAATGTGGTTGCCCCAAAACAAAATTAAGTAATACAAAAGGAATACAGCTCTGGACTTAAAGCTTTCATCACCTTAAAGTCTTACTCGTAAGGCAGTGCCCAGAGTGTAAGATTATTCCTTTTTCACTACAGTTAAAAATATGCTCAAACTTGACTGTCAACAGAAGTCATACAAGAGCACAGTACATTTAAATGCAGTTAGGAAGCAGAAACAATGTGGCAAAAGGAAAAAAAAAAATCAGAACACCAGAGGGACCAAAATGTTAGCCAAAGCCCTGCTAATAATAAGCCAGTGAGATTATACATTAAGACATGTCCCATCTGCAAGTAGTTTCAAGACTTCCTACTCATTTTGCATTTAATGTCAAGTTTCATGTTAGCTGTATAGCATCAAGATGCCATAGAGTGAGAATACCACTGCAAGTCTGCAGCAAATAGAATATACTGAAGAAATAAGGTTGCTGCCTTCCCGGAATATTCTGTTAGACAGCTTTGCTACCACCCCTTCCCAGGGAGCATAAGAGATTATCTTTCCATCAGATACAGTTAGGTTCTGTAATGCATCCCTAAAATTGACTGTATTGCACTAGATGGCCAGAAGATTGCTTACTGTACCATATTTATCACACAGAAATGTTATATCTCAGAAAAGTTTTGCTTTAGTCTGATGGTCACAGCCTACCACTGACATTTTTATGGTACTGACTGGTTTTCTGACAATGTTACTCCACAGTAGCAGTATCCTACTGCAGGTACTAAATTTCTCTGGTAAAGAAGAAATGTCTTGCTTATAAGATAAGGTCATATATGCAAAGCAATTGAATATCTCAGATTATCTATTCCCTGTTAGAATCCCAAAGCTTTGAGAAAAAACTGCATCCGAGTGAAATGACAGCATGTATATCTTTGGGTTTTATAATCCACAATTATTTTAACTTAAGCATATGTACTTACCTCTTCTTGCCCCACCCTCACTCCCAGAATAGCTATGAAATGTTGGGAAAACTTACAGTGTATACATAAAATGAACTAAAAACTACTGCTCAAAAAAAAGGCCATTTCATGACATTTCAATCAAGAAGTATTATGATACTTATTTCAAATATAATATGCCCCCTTTCTAATAGCCATACCTGGAAAAATAAAAAGTGAGCACAAAGGAACCCAAGCAGACTGAGGACAGTCAGCATTCTTATTGCTCACTCACTCACTCATAGTGGCTTATTTTCTGTCACTCTTCATCTGAGAACTGCTGGAAAGTTAGAGGATCTTAATTCGAATAAATTGTGGTAACTCTTGAAGGATGATATTGGCACATTTTTTAGTGAAAGACTTTTAAGGAAAATTGGGATAAATTCTTACTTGTCTGTTGATAGTCATTTTCCTAAAGTTAACATCTTGTCAGGATGAAAGACCATGCCAGGGCCAAAAACTTCCCTTCACAAGAGAATAGGCAATACCAGCTTGCACATCATTGGTACAGTGTAGTTATACATGCATCAGAACCAAAAGCATTAATGAGAAAGTTGCATTACTGCTGCTGCAGCAAGGTGTTGAAATGTGACAGAAAAGAGATCCATTTCTTTTACATGGTGTTTTTCATAGTCATAGTATTACAGTGCCATTATATACTTGCAATTGCAGTAGTACCCATGTGGACAATAGCTCACACACAACCTAGTCAATTAGAAGCTGTTTTATTTGGAAAGAATACATTAATATTGGCCAGGACAGCATAAGGATAAGTCATCATGTTACTTGTGTGAAACTGACCACGGTAAGGAGATTATATGAGCTTGGCAATGTGATAAGTCTCTATGGACTGAATAATTTCAGAGCCTTGGGAAGACTGAAAGCGTTTATGCTGTTCTGAGTAGCGCAGAATGCAAAGATCTGCGAGCCAGAGCTGAGCATGCTACCTGCAGAACGAGGAGAAGAATAATCACATCCATGCAACGCTGTCTCACGGTTAATTACCCTTTTTGAAATTCACTGTAACCATTCAGAAGGAGGAAAAGTAACAAACGTAGTCAACAAGGAATGGAAAAAAAAAATGCGAACCAAATATACTGACAACAAGCAGAACAACCACTCTGACCATTCAGCAGTAATTTTATCTGAAAATTCCTCTTGCACACTTGTTACTTTACCTGATTTATTCAACTTTGTGAACAGAATAAAAGAGTACTACAGCAGACACACCAGGATATTATTTTAGAAAGCCACGCACAAATGGCAGAATCAGCATCAGTGATTTGTGACTACCACTGAAGAAATTAGAAATAATTGCAACCTTTCATTACAAAACCTGTCATTAGGTATCTGAAAGCAATTTGGTGTAAAACTAATCTTGACGACGGAGTCGTTGCCAAACCTAATAATTTGCTGCATAAACTTTAAACCATATAATTGCTCAAGGTGAATGCAAGAATCTGCAACATTAACTGTTACTACATCAAAACCCAATCATATGGCTTTTGATTCAACTGGGACTGTAGGATCAGGCCCATATTTGTTGGGTTTTTTTTCCTCTTTGAACATAATACGGGTTAATATAAATTTAAATTTCATTTAAAAAATCCATCAGAGAAAGTTCTAACAGCATTTCCATTCAGCAGGCTTATTTTGGACTACTCACAAGAACCACACCAAATTCACAAGCATTGCTCTGACTGCGTTTCAGGTTTTGGCAAACACACACAAACTGCATTCAGTAAGACAGCAACAACAAAAAACCTAACTACACAAAATTAAAAATCCATTACTATTTATCACCAATCACCCCAAAGCCAACAGTTTTTTCAACATGCAGAAGGCAGACTAAGCACCCGTGCCACACCACACGTACCAGCTGTGCCTGGATTGTACAGCCTACTTTCATTTCTCAGCAGCTGGCTAGTTAGAACATCTTGCTATAAGAAATACCTACCTCTTTCATTTTCTTTTTCCTCTAGAAGAGTTCCTACCTCATTTGCAACTAAATGAAACTTTTTTTTATCCACTTTGTAGAGATTATTTTATATCGTAAAATATCACAGGTCTGCCCCTGCACCAGTTTATTGCAAACTGCATGCATGTAAAAGTAGCACATGCTAGTACTGTCTGTCACAGAATTGATTTCAAAGGCTCCACTTGCAGCCTACTGTCATAAAATAATTACTGTATGCATGAATTTGTAAGATATGTACATGTGGTCACCCTTTTTTCTTAATTTTGATTCAAGGCTTTGGAGAGCAAGATAAAAAGGCAAGGAATTTAAGATGCTCCCACAACATGGGAAAATAAAGTTCAAGTTGCAGCACAGTGCAAAGCGTTATCGGAAGAGAGAAAAGAATTCTGTCCTACAATGTGTTGAAAGCTGCCCAAATGGTGAGAGGTATTTCAGAAAGTTTATTTTAGGTAAAAGAAAGCTTTTCAAGAAAGTGGTAACGTGGGCTTGCGTGTTACAAAAGGTTGCTTTCCGAAGAAAAGCAGAATCATTTTCCCCCTGCATGTCTCTTCAAGGAATTCTACTTCTCTACGAAAAATGTTCTAGGAAATGCCACCTAATGGACAGCACACCCACATGCGTGCATGTAAATTTGAATTTCTAGGAAAACACAAAGCTGGAAACTCGTTTCCTTAAGCCACAAAGTCACTAAATAAATTCTACCCTAAGTCAAAGTAGCTGCATCTTAAGCACTAAATGTGTTCTGTGAACTTAAGTGATCTCAGAAGCTAACCACACTTGTTCCTCCTTTTTTCCACCTGTGCTTGGGCACAGCTCCCCAGAAGCCTCAAGACAGGCACACAAGCCTATAGTGGAGCCTTTTGTACTACATAATGCACTCCTCCTCCAGCCTTCATGCTATTGGCTCTGAAAGAGACTGCCCTCTGAAAGGGTGCTAAGTAACTCACACACATAGTGCATGTAATCAGTTCAGTGTTTACAAGAGTGACAAAAACCATTCCATATTGAATGGATATGAATCATAATCATATCTAAATATGCTCGAACCTACATCTGGTTGATAATCATAATTTCTGCTTGAACACTTCACTGGTGATGAAGAGGAGGGGAGAGGAGTTACCATAGAAAATTTGTGCCTATGTAGCAATGAAGCCACAAGTGATGAAATTTACAAAGTATTTCTGAAGGAATAATTAGAAATAATTGGAAAATTAATTTGACTAACAGACTATAAATAACAGAGTTATAGTAGCTACCATTAAGGACTACGTAACTGGAAGAAAAAGGAGGAATTTTTTTACATACTGAAGTTACCTCTAGTTTCAACTAACACATGTAAAGGATATAATTTCTCTTCAGCACTTTCCAGTGCAAGCAACCTGCACATACAGCCAGGCATCCACATCACTGCAAAGTTATCCCAGCTAAAGCAAACAAGTTCCTTGTTGATTTAAGCAGTGAATGCTTGAGCCTACATGGAAACATAACAAGGGGAAAAATCCAAGTACGACCAAAAAAAAAAAAAATTCATTTGTTTTAGTATTTGTCAAAGCTCATCAAAAGTCACTTCAATACATTTCATGTAAAAGTGGAAGACTTCAACCATTTTTCCCTTTATCACAATGGTCCAAGTATTCCAAGGTACAAATGGTGGAAGCAATAAAAATAACCAAAAAGCACCAGTATATAATTCAGGTTTATCTCATTAAAGCTATTCAAAGAAATTATTTTACACTCAGAAAATAGTGTTGTGAATGTAATAGGCTCAGTGTGGAAGGTCTGGGTTATGTGAGTAGCAATAAGCTATTGCTTCTATATGAGAAAATAAGTATCATAGAATCATTTAAGTTGGAAGACACCTTTAAAGGTCATTTAGCCCAGCTCTGCTGCAATGAACAGGGAGACCTACAGCTCGATCAGATTGCTCAGAGCCCCGTCCAGCCTGACCTGGAATGTTTCCAGGGACAGGGCACCCACTCGCTGGTTGTTGTGCTGATGTATCAGTATGTGAGGCTTCGCTGTGATTACACATCAAAGTTACGTGACATCATCACTAAATATTGAAGAGATAAGCTTACAAAACTAAGAACATTAAAATAAAAATTAGTCATCCTCCTGTACAATCCAGAATATATTAAATATCAAAAATGCATCAAAAAGTTTGGTTTTTATTGATCTTTATGGCTAGGAGAAGATTCTTGAAAACACATATATAATTTTTGCAAGATGAACCTAAATAAATCCACAGCCCTTGAGAGGTAAAGCAGTTAAAGCACACTAACTGGTCTCTGAGGAACTTTTTGATTCCCTTTCTGAATTGTGGAGAGAGAGCAATGCTTACACAAGAAATGAAACCAACCTCTTTCCCCAACATTTGGTAATACTTCAAGTTTACAGCAAAACAGGTAATATCACATGATATGTAATCAAAAATGGAAAGATATCTGGCAAAATGATCAGCATTACCTTTTGTTATCATTTAGATTACTATTTGCATTTACACCACTGCTTTACGTGCACAGTTCTAATCTTGCCCTCTTTCAGATTAATGGGTCATATTTTTTACTGAAAGACATTGGTTTCCACTAACTTCACTCAGTGCCACACACATCGTGTATTGTTTTCTTCAACTCAATTTCAATTTTTGAGTATCATTCCCTTCCTAAAATAACACTTTATCCCATTCTATCCTAAAACTAAGCTTCTGTTGTTTTTACAAATACAGTATTGTTACACGGACCCTGAAATCAAACTCTGTATATAGCCAATGACAGCTTAATAATTCCTTTTCTGAAATGAAATCCTTATGAAACTATTTCCTTTATTTAACCATCTTTTAAAATTTCATCCTACATGTATTTTGCAATTACACATAAAATCAAAAAGAGTCTTTACAAGGAAAGGCAGTAAAATCTAGATGGACTTTTCCCATTTCTTTGCTAATCTTGCCATGCTGTAATCAACTTCCAGGTTTAATTGGATTTTCCCTGTCCCTTCGTGTGGAATTTAAGCATGCTGTTTGTGTTAAATTGGTATCAGTGGACTCTGGCTCTCTAGACTCCAGGGTAGAGTCCTTTTCATGCTCCTGGAGATTAAAAATGGTTAACAGATTTTGGATGGTCAATCACAGTAAGATTAATTTTACTTCAGTCAGAACTGGCATATGTCCACAGTGCAGTTCACTATAAGAAATTGAAGTTCTTTTTCACCCTAAACAACATAACTACTCCATTGACTCTTGTCATTATATAAATCTTTTCATTTGATTGTATAATTTTTTCTTTTCATTATATAAACTATGAAATATCACATCAAATATTTCTTCACTGTTACTAATTAAGGAGGACAAAAATCAAGGGAAGGATTGTGCAAAGGCATGAAAAAATAGAGATACTTGCAAAGATGAAGGTGGTCTCCTGTACTCCAAAACTGCTGTAGTTCCTTCTCTGCAAAGGTTCTGTTTCACAGATGAACTTCAGTTTCCAGTGCTAGTAGAAACAGGCTTCAAAGTTTTTACAGAACTTCAGAACCTAAAAAAAAAAAAAAAGAGAGAGAGAGAGAGAGAAGGAAACACATTTCTCTTGCATCTGGGTAAGGTTATATTTGCATCAGTTAAGATTCTGGTGAGAAAAAAGCATACAGAAAGCAAAAGTTCAGTTAGTAAAAGCAACCTCAAATTATCTGTTATACAAATATTGAAGTTATTCAACCTAAACTCCTGGCAGTCCACTATAATTGCTTCTTTTATATCTGGCATTGCACTCCAACTGCTGAATTCCTTAGCTTCCAAGAGCAGACTTATAGAGATGCTGTGCTGTTTGATTTGGCACTATTCATAGGCCTTGGCAGATGATCAAATAGAGGGCACAGAAGAGCAGGAAAAGCCTTAAGAAACTGTCTGGGCTGCTGTCGTTACTGCCTCCATAGAGAGAAAACTTACTGGTAAGCACAAAGTAGCTGTTTGCATTCCTCTTGTTTTATTTTATACTGTTCTATCATCTACCTTGACAAAATAAAGATCAGCATTTCTTCAACAGGGAGCAACTGGCATCTAGCTTAAGTTGCATCTGTTCACAACAGGTAGGAAATTTATTTTTTCCTTTTTGCAATATTCTGGAATACATGAGTCACTAATGTTACACAGTAATTGAAAACTCCAGGCAAAACTGTTACAAAAGGCAGCAGGAAGGAAACTGGACTTCAAAATTAAACAAAACAAAACAAAAAACAATAACAAAACAATTCATAAAATGTATAAAAAGATTAAAACTGCTAATTTAAAACATTACTTCTATAAATATCCAAGGGACATAAAACTGCATTTCTGCATCAGCGTTTAGCTACAGAGCAGCGTTTTGAGCTTCAAGAGGAGCCAGTAACAACTTGGAGAGTCCTGAAAAGCTGCCAAGAAATTGCTGCTGACAGAAAATACCTGGGGGCTGGAGGAGGATGTCCAAGTAACCCAGAGGCAGGAGCAAACAATCCCACGAACCTCCCATGTGACTGGAAATTCATGGAAAAGCACTGCATGTAAACAGGAATCACCAAATACTGATACAATCACAGAGGCTTTCCCACGCAGCTTTCTATTCCCCTAAGATCAGGCTCTCTCCAGTGACGGCAGAGTCACTTGCCCACAGCCTGGCTCTCCTGTGCCTCAGGCAGGCATTGAGCCAAGTTGCAGCCACATCTGCCCCTCCACTACCAACAGGAATTCTGCCGAACCTGCACGGCCTTAAGATGCCTCCATCGCTGCTGAGCAGAGATCCAGCAGGAGCTGGGAGGGGAAGGAAGGCTGGAGACTCCAAGGGAATGAACGCCTCAAGCACTTTAAGTCCTATTCAGATTTCTACTTGGAGCACTGCCAGGTTACCAGGGAAGCAAGTTGTACAGAGCAGCTGTTGCCCAGTTAAGATCTTCTTTCTCCTCAGTCTTCCTCCACGTGCCACCAGATCTGAGGACACAAGCTGGGGCTCCGTAGGGCCCCCACAGCAGAATGAGTCACAGCTCTTTGCTTGGCAACAGCTTTGGCTATGTTTCCCCTTCACCCTGCACCACAATTGGAAAAAAAACATACTGTGCCTGGGACTGCTGGGTGATGCTGGGTGGTGCCCCTAAGGGTAATGGGCAGTGGGGCTGAAACACCAAATAAGCTTTTTAGTTTGTGCAAAATATGCAAGATCCAATCATAAAGCTCAGCACCAGCTTCAGGCATGTGGAATTACACTTCTTACAGAGCCATCTCACTGTCCTCCTCACTGTGCAGGATTTGCAGACTACTTCCTCCTTCCTCCACATGTGCCACCCTTCTCATGTCCTGTTTGGGGACAGACCTTCTACCTTAGCCAGCACAAACACACAGAGCATCTTCATCTCTGTGTGCTGTGACCTTAAAGGCGTTTCTAGTTAACTATGATCAGATTTGCCACATTACACAAAACAAAGTGAAACCTCCTCAAATCAGATGCTTTGTCTCATGGCCCTTCTAAATTAGGAGGGCAAGCCTGAAGGCTCTACTGCTAAAAACTTGGCTGCATGTGTACCTGTACAGGTGCATTAAAGTTCTGTTTCTACATTTTTTTTTTTTGTATTATTATTATTATTATTTATTTTTAAGTGCATGAATGTTTTAATATACTGCTTTGATGGATATTCTCGTGACAGTTCAAACAAAGAATCTATTTGCTGTTTGTCACTTTTTACTTATTTCCTTCAGACTCTCAGAGCACACTTTATGTTCACTGGTTTCACTGCTCTCAAATAAAGCGACCCAAGTGAGCAGCATCCAGGAGCGATGTATGTCTCTACACTCACTGCAGACAGAAAAAAAAAAAATCATTTAGTGGCCAAATTCCAGTTACAGTTATGGTCCCTTAATGAAATTACACCTTAATGAAATTGACCTACTTATACATTAAGACTACTGTACCTAAAATATAACACAGATGGAAACATATTCTTTGTCATTTTATCTGCAATTTGTGATATTGATTTTAACCTCAGATCAGACCTTGATCTAACTAAGTGCACTGTGAATCCAAAAGTGCTGACCTCCAGACCAAGCGGTTCACTTCTATGAGCACCAGCAGACCGCTGGATGACGGATGCAATCCCATCTCAGTTCACATTGGTTCAAAGAGTAATTCTGTTGCATGCAACTTGCTTGTCCTGAAAGCTGCCACTGAGTGCTCAGTGATACAAAGTAAAAAAATCTCTACGAGGAGCTAGTAAAGTTTTTGTGACTGAAGTATTCCCCCTTCATGGAGTTGACTTCACACTTGAACTGTGGAGCAAAACAAAGGTAGTGGACCTTTTTAATCCAAGAGAGCTCCTCTGTGTGACCAGAAAGAAGACTGTCTTCAGACTTATTTTCTCTTCAGTCTCATAGGTACTTCTAAAGTTCACCTGTCTTCCTTCTTGCAGAAGTGAAGAAGGAAACAGGTCTCATACTCTGTACGTTATTTTACATGAAATAGTTGAAATAGCAGATGGGAAGAACAATAGGAAGCAGAGCCAAGTATTCTGCATTACGACTTACCTTCACCTTTAAAGAATAACTAAAAATAATAATAATAATAATAATAATAATAATAATAATAATAATAATAATAAAAAGCCCCGAACATCATCAAACTTGCATTTACCAGTGATTTAATTGATTTACTGGAATGGAAATCTGCAAGGAACTATGATTCTGTTTTCTGAACCACCAGTAGGTCCACAAGAAAACACGGAACACCACAACTGCAACAAACTTCACAGCATTATCCAAGTAACTAACAAATGGAGAGGACACATTTATGCAGAAGTAATAAAATTAATTCACTGGATGTCCCTAGACTCTACTGAACAGCAGTAAACTTAGCAGAAACTTTCAAAATGTCAAACGTGAAAGAACACACTCATTTTTGACTTAGCATATGACCTTCAATCACTCATATTCCCTTTGGCCCATCACTTCTGGGTTTTGTTTACCTGCACATTACAGTCTTGCATGGAATTAACATGGGTTAAGTGAGTTCAGGTGCTGGAAGGAGCTTGGTGCTCATTACAGATGTGAGTGCCTTGCTTTGCGTGTCTGATCTCACGATAGAGTGCTGGAAAAGGAAAATGCTTTATATTTCCCACTACAAAAGACAGTAAGAGTGCAAAATTCTAAATACTTCAACTATTTTTGTATGGCCCAGTAAGTTTTTGGGATAAGATTTTGGGATAAAAATTTAACGTTTCCATTCAGTAAATGATTTTAAAATGCTGAAATTAGAGAATGTTACATAAAAGAAAAGGGGAAAAAAGGAAAAGGTGAACATTCCATGGCAAGAAATTACAACTGTCACATAGCCATTTTCACAGTTCTGTAGCAGTTTATTTCATAATAATTAATAATAATTCATTTTTCAACAGGATGGCAAAGCATTTCTTGGGAACATATTCCCTTAAGACAAGTGCAACTTTTTTAGTAGAGAATTCTAATCTTTAACAAGACTCATTCTCTAAATAAGTCAAAGGAAAATATAGCACAGAAAATCAAAGGAGCAAATGGAGTCTAATGAGCAAAACACATAGCACTCCAAACAGATGACACAGAAGATTTGAGAAGATCTGCATCAAATATATGAGTAATTCACACATGATTTTTACAAAAAGCAGCCAGTGAAAGCGAGATTGTATCCCTACTAGCACACAGAACCAAAAGAGCTTTGTCTCCAGTTTTAATGGAAATATTTACAGATGAGAAAGCTCCAGAAGGAAAGTCTATGTTTTGACAGAAACCAAGAAAAAAAGAAAAAAAAGAAAAAAAGAAAAAAAAAAAAAGAGGGTTTCTTGCACAGTATCCATGCCACTGTGTATCTGCTTCAGAAAGTCTCCTGCTCGCAGCTCCAGAACATGTGCTTACCACTTTCCCCAAGAAGCTCCTCTGGAAAGCCCAGATCTACAGGGAAAACAATGAAGTCTGTGAAAGAAAGCAGCAAAAAAATACATCCCAGGGTACTTCAGCTATTTCAGGAGCACACATGCTCTTCAGATTGGCATAGTGGTAGCCTTAAACACAACATGTAACTGTTGAGTGAGATATTCAAATCCTCCTTTTCCTCAACACTTAATACTTTACAGAAGTAATGCATGCATGCAGTAAAGTATAAGCATGTGTACCTCAATATTACATATTCTAAGCAAACATTGCTAACATGATGAATCATTTCTTTTACATCTGTTAATCTGTCCTTAGTCTGAGAGTGCTGTAAGGCACAGACAGGACCTTTCTGGAAGGCGTCCAACCATCCCCATCTAAATAAAGACTTTTGCTTAATAAGAATTAATTAAATTATAACAAAGCACAGCAAACAACAGAAGTGCTCTGGCTTGATTTCACAGAGATGTACTGTAGTGAAACTCTGAAATAAATGATAATGCCAAAGGAAAAATTCTTCACTGTTGTCAAACTGTTCAGAAAGCATTAACATGGTTCATTCATTTTCAGCTGCAATATCACGTTGAAAACATAGTTTTGCTGGTCTGCAGCTGATTGATGTACATTACTCATATCGGACTAATAGCACTTTATTTTCCAACGGTAGCAAGTAATGAGTGACCTTGAGTGCATATTGTTTTGCTGAAAGGTTTTGTTGCTCCGTGTACTCTATGAGCACCCCCAAGGAAATGAGGGTCCTGTATTGGTGTTTTTCAGCAAACCTCATTTCTTTCATGGCTTTCTGTAAAAGAATTTGATACAGGGATAGAAGCTAACTTCAGTGAGTAAATGAAATATTGATCCACGCTACTCTGGCCTTGCCTTCACCTTGTCCCTGGGCTGTGAGTTACTGACTTTTCCGTTTTGGCTGTAATAGGAATTATTACAACAGGCCTGTGCGAGTAATTACTTGGCATGGCAAAAAGGAGGGTCCATCATATATTTCTGTAGAGACGTTAGTTTCCATCAGCCCAGCAGTCTGCTTTTTTGGCCCTGTCTTTCCTGCTCTTGATTCAATTCTTTTAACCATCATTAATCAAGTTCCTTGTCAGTAGAAGTTTATCAAAAGTATTAAGTGAGCAAGGTTGCATGGCCTCTTCTAAAAAAAAGAAGGAAAGAAAGAAAGAAAGAAAAAAAAGCTAAGAAAAAGAAGCACCAATGCAGGGCAGTAAATTTCAAAATATGGAAGGCTGGCTCCATGATATATATGAGTGTCTCTTGAGCTGGAATGAGCAGTTTGTTTTAGTGATAGATATTGTAGCTTGAGCTGTGATAGAATCCTTCTCAAGTTTATATGTCATAGACTATCGTTTATGAGAGACCATGTGTTTCTAAATGGTGAAGGTCACGGCTGTTGGCAAAAGTAAAAGCAGTGGTGATTCATTAAAAATAGTTAATAGGGCCTGCTGCTGACAGGGATTAATTGCAACACGCTGCTTTTTCAACCCACAAGCAACTAGTTTAGGCAATGTTTCTTCTGTGTTTTCCACCACTCCTGATTGCCAGACAGCTGTGAACATATATAGAGACATAAGCAAGATTGCTTCCACCCTGTTTATAATAGATGCAGGATGGGTTTCCAGTATGAATGACATCACTAGATACAGATTTTCCAATCAACAGCTGAGCAGGCTGACTAAACATTCACCTCTCAGTGGCTGTTAGCTAATCAATGAGTTTAGGCTGCCTACTGAATTCCTAGGAGCCAAACACACTGGTGAGTGGTACTGCTGGGATCCCAGCCTCCAGCTTCCGCACTAATGAATGTCCCATTAGAGCCTATCTAACACCCATGGAAGCTTTGCTGACATATAGAACACTCAGATGGGACCTCATGGCACTGGCATGGTTAATACTAATATATTAAGGATTTTTATTATAGGTTTGATCATGAAGCTGTGATCTCCCAATTTCCTTAAGTTATTTTTGTTCCATTTGGAAAAGAAACTCTTAAAACGCAGTTACACGTATAAGATCGGTTGTCGTGGTGCTGTTCTCTTTTAAGTATTATCATTTTTTTTTTCATTTTTTAAACACAAACAACATCATTCAAACAAAGTGTCAGTCTGCCTACAAAAGTTTACAAATATATTTAATATATTTTGCCAAACTGATTTGGGACTACATTTGAAAAAAAGAGTTTGGTGAATGTTCTCTCAGGGTGCATATATTTTGGTGGATTTTTTTTTATGCAGAGGGCTCTACTACTACGACAAAGACATTACTAATTTAAAAAATTAAATCAGAGTACCACATCATATAGAGAGAACATGAGAAAATTTCAAACTCTGTTTTATCCGCTAGAGGATCCATACTACCTTTAGTATAAACTGGTGTAATTGCACTGAAGCCGACAAACATAAAGGACTTGCTAAAATGAAATGACAATTTCCCGGCCCTTCAGCTTCAGCCAAACACACAAGCTGTAGTCCTGACAGGTCCTCATACTGAACAGAGCAGAGGCAGACAAATCTCTCTCATCAAACCCACTGCAGCAATTATATATTGCAGTAATGTTTGTTGAGCTCATTTTAAGTGACTGATCAGTCAGACTGGAAAGCTGGAGAAAGAGATGGTCTGCATTTTATGGTTCATATTTTATTTTCTGCCTTTGCTAACAGAATGTTTTGTTGTGTGCCTCGTGGCATTCCTCCTTGTCTGCCTTCCAACCTGGCTAATATGAGCACAAAGGCTGAGGAGGCCGGGGGATGGGAAGGGTCTCCCTTTATTTTAAGAAAAAAATGTTTACCATTCAGCTCAAGTAGTTTCCTTCATGATCTCTGTCTCAACTATTTAGAGAGATCCCATTCTTATCAGATTTTGAGGCACTATCAAAATGAGTATGATTAACAACTTCCTTAGGAGCTGACCGTGGTCTGCTTGAGTGGATGAATACTGGAGCACTCACAACAGAAATAAGAAAAAGAAAAAAATAAATTTTCTGAATAATTAAAAATAGTAACAAAGAGAGAGAAAGAGTGAATCCATTAAGGCTCAGTTAATCCTGCCATCTCCAGTCCTTTGTTCATCTCATGATACATATGCTCTACAGCTGTCCAGAAGAGAACCGATATCCTGTAATTACACATATTCCCTTCACTTTCCTTCCCTTCATTTTACTGTAAAAAAATTTGATTTTTCCTTACTCACTAGCCTTGAAAGAATTGAAAGAAATTGAAAGAAATTTCTTTCTATTGAAAGAAATAATAGAAATGTTTATTTTAGGCTCATTAGGAGATAGGTCCATTCTGTCAAGATTATGATCTTTTATTGAATGGAGTTTCATCTCAAATGATTTTACTTCTTCAAGCAAATGTTTCTGCAGATCTTGGGCCCAAGGGAAAGCAACAACACCAGCCCCTAAGCTAAACTGGCAGAGTGAGACATGTTTGATTACTAAATAGGAAGGTAAGTGAGATATCTGCTGTGATTATTTTAATGCTTATATTTTGATACTTCTATAAAAGGATCAGTTACTCTAATATAGTCATCTTAAGAAAGACAGTCTGCAGTGGTTACAAATTGACTTTTTATGGAGAAAATAAGACTGTTCCTAACCTATTGCACCGATATTATATTTTGTTAATATTTTATGAAATAAAAGTCCTCCCATTAAGAGTGGCAAATTGCTTTATAATTATAGCACTTCAAACACTAGAATGACTACTTCATTTTATGGAAAAAAGCTCAAAATACAATTTCATTATTATCCAGCGTCTTTTCATCCTTCCAAAGGTTTCAGCAGTAAGACCTGTTATATGCATCTCAGATCTTTCCTTTTCCAAATATTAGTTCAATTAAAATAAAAGAAAATTATGGCTCCAACTCTATGTTGCACCCTGCTAATGAAATAGTTCTTTACAGTGAACCTTTGTACATAGATCTAATTAATTGGGTGAACAACAATAAAGTATGGACCCCTTAACTTCTGCATCTCCAGGCTGACTTACATGCTAGATGAGCACTGATATAACTCAGGCAGTTTAGAAACAGATCTAGTTAAACCTCTGCAACTTCCTGGTGCAGTCTCTCTTAAAAGAGTTTAAGAGAACCTTAAATTGATTTAGCTTGATGTGGTTTATAGACCTGAATTGGTTTCTAAATCAATTTACTTAAAGTTGGTATTCAAGTTGTATTCAGACAGCCTCCAAGCCAACCACACTGACCTTAGTCTGAATCTGTACACTTCTGCAGTTCTCAGATGAGACCTAAGTTGCAGTATCATTTTTTTTAATTTTTATTTTTTAACATCATTCTTCCTTGAACACTTTGGTACAACCAAAAAATTCTTCTGGAAAGCATCATTAGCCTGGCGTATGTATAGCTATCTTCTCTTCTACATGCACGCACCAGTGGCAGCTTGGGTGCTCAGTGGCGATCTGATTTCCGGCAAAGGGCTTTGCTTGCCTGCTGGCAGATCATCACTGAAACACCAGTGTTACACTCCCTATACTACAAATGAAAGCTCAGCTGATTCATGTTACTGGAAGTGTTGTCAAAAAAATATTTCAATTCTACAATTGAAATTAATTCAATTAATTTAAACATATCCTAATTTAATTAGTCAAGATGCATAGAGAGCTATCAAACAAAATTATTTAATAAATAATAATAATAAAGCCCCATTTCCTCAACTGCAGGGACTTTGTAGAATGATATCTATAGACAATACCAACTCCAAACTCACAAAGCGACAGTATAAAAGACAGTCAGTAAAAATTCAGTCCCACACAGAAGTACTTTTAACTAGCCTCCTGAACAGCAGCTATGCCTGAAATTTAGCCTTTGGTTTCTGAAGTCTGAGCCAACTTAAATGTCAAAGTTGGAATGATAAACTGATTTTCCTTACATAAGCACAAGTCCTAAGGACTGGAAAAGGATCAAGATCTAATTCTTTAGTACTATGAACCCCCTCCAAACTCTACATAATATATAGATCCCTCTATATATTTAGCTTTCTCTCTGTAAGCATAGAAGCTATCAGCTTTACATTTCTCCTGTCTCTTTTTTAAGCACTGCTGCAGCACCTCATCCTAAAGCTTGTTTGGCAGGTTTTGTTCCTAACTGAGTTCAGCGCCTGGGAAGGTGCAGGATGGCTGCCTTTCCTCTATAGGAGAGCAATGTCCATGCACCACATATATTTAATGCAATCTGGCATTGATTTGTCAAGAAGATGGAAAGACAAGTTGCCTTTAAGTCTCCTACTACAATTACAAATTATGAATTTCAGCCCTTTATTGCTAGTTTATCACAAAGAAATACTTGGTTTGTCTAAAAAGGTAAAACCTCCCTGTGGCACCACTTGGGAGGTCAGAGACTCTGAAGAAAACATGTCATTATTTCTGCTGTGAAATTGGTCTATCTAATGGATTTTCATTAAAATAAGTTTCTGAGTTTTAAAAAAATGGAAACCAATGGAACCAAACACCAGACTAAGAACATGAAAAACAAGGTACACCTTTCTGCTCTCTGCCTCTCTCCATAGTTAAAATGCAGCGAGGGCTTTCTTTTAAAATGAGTAACCAACATACTGCTCACTCAGGATTTTATGAGACCATTCTTCCATGATATTTAATTATTAAATATTCACCCAAAGGCACAAGTAAAAAGTATTCCAGGGTGAAATTATTCATGTCCTAATTTTTGCCTGCCATAGTTTCCAAGTCTCCATTTTAAGAGACCTTATAGCAGAAGCGTGAGGGGTGTTGACAGGGAACTTGAAGCATAAAGGTGGCAAGTAAAGTTGAGATAATGTGCAGACACTGCTAGGGAACTTGCCATTCTGTGTGGTTGAAGTGAGTTATGCAAGGTCTCGCTTTTTTAAGTGGTTTGCTTCCTTCACGGGCAGATTCCAAATGTTTTTTGATACCAGTGCTTCAAGATCCCTCTCTATTGGGCACTGAAGGGATACTAATGAAGGAAAATGTGCTTACCCACTGAACTAGAATCTGACCCACATATGAATGAGTACTTTGGACTAAATAGACTCCACGCTTCCATGCTTCATTCTTTGTCGTTTTAAAAGACTGGAACAAGAGCATCTGGAGATTTCAACAAGACTTTCCTACCCTGTAGGAAAAGGCTTTGAGTCACCGTGGTACTGGCTGAGAGGAAATGGGGGGCAGGGCCGGTTCTTTGGCCTTGCTCCAGTATGCACCCCCCTCACCTGGCATCTGAAATCTGGGATGACATCACTGAAACACGAGCCCAGACCTTTCCCTCATTTCCAAATTCTGTTACATATTACAAGTTTTACACATAAGGGCCTTTCAATGATTTCTGTGCTGGCCTCATACCAATATAAGCACTGGCAAAAAATTAGAAATGTTTTTCAAGGGAATTACTAATCGCATAAGTGTTCTGAGATACACCAAAATTATTCACTGATTTCAATTACCCTTTCAGCCTCTTATTGGCTGACACAACATTGCAAAGGTTTACAGAACATCTTGACTGATTTTAAACAAAAAATGTACACACATAGCAGCCAACAGTCAGGAGTAGGTTAAATAGACATTTTTCTCTTTGCTTTCCCTTTTCTGCATTCAAACATCTATGTATCTGAAAGCACAAGTATTTTTGCAGGCAGTTTCAAGGCCTCAGCACTAGCACACAGCCACCACAGGGGCTCAGCAGCCCGGGGCTGGCAGGACCAGGGGTGGCTGTCTGCTCCTGCACTGGGCAACTGCCATTTTTTTTTCACTTATGGAGCCTTCAATGAGTCCCTCTGGCAGACTCGGCTTCTAATCTAACACCAAGGATCTGGGGATTCACTCACTAGTATATCCTTATAAAAAAAGTTAATTATAAGGCATTATTTTCAGGATTTGTTTTTTAATCTTCATTCTACCATGTACACTTGTATGTTTTTACAGGGCTTGTATCTTACTACCAAATGGCACTTCATAAAAATGGATGCTATACCAGAATTTTTTTTTATTTAATCTTATTACATATTTTCCTAATGCTCCCCAACATATTAAATCTGAATTGTTTTGGTACTGGTTGAGCACAATTCGGTTTATAAAATAAAGATAACTGAAACAGAAGGTACTGCTGTAGATGCCACGGGACCTGTCTAGGAGGGATGGGCTAACGTTGTCCACTCCTTTCTGATCTTATTTTTAATTCCAATGACATAGCTTGTGCTGCTCTAAACAAAAACAAAAAAACAAAAAACAAAAAACAAAAAACATGCACATGCACTGTGCTGCCTCTCAAGATACATTTCCCAGTTCCTCGGAGTGGCATTGATTTGAATAACACTGTCAGTGGCTAAAATGGCCACTGCAGAAAGCCTGAGTCCAGCAGTAAAAGGGACAGGAGCAACTCGTGTCACCAAACTCAGCCAAGTCTCCCTTTACCCTTATGCTCTGCATTACTTATTCCCATTACAAGAAACTTGGGCATCTCTTTAAAGATGATTTTGTAGAAGTAAGATGTAAATGCAACCACCACACTCTCAAGTAAATATTTGTACTTTTGGGTAGCTGACAATCCGTCAGAGCCTGCAGGGTTTTTCTGCCCCTTCTGTTTCCTGTTCTCATTAAAATATTTTTTAATGAAAATGTCATTGGCATGTCACATCATTTCACCCACAGTCAACTCTCAGATGCTCATTATGCTTATTCTTGAGACAAATGTTGGATTAAGAACAAAAAATGTTTTCCCCTTAGGAGAACCAGGATAGTATCAAAAACTAAAATATAAACCACCTCAACAGCAAAATCCATTCATCTAAGGACACTGTTTCAAGTGTTCTTGTATTAATTAAATTCCCTTACATTGCAAATTCACTTCATTGTGTTATCTTTTCAGTATACATTTGTATTTGGAAAATAGCGTTTACTTAATATAACAGAATTCCAAAAGCAAGGAGACCAAAATTAGAGAAAATTTCATTAAACATTAATCAGAGTGAGATACAGAAAAATATAGTCACAGAACAAAAATGCTTGTAAGAAATCAAAGGCCTGTAAGTCTAATGCTGCTAGCTAGTGCTCTCAACCTGACTGGTTAATTGATGTTTTTCAAATGATCATCACTCCTAAATGCATCTCCACAGCTATTATTAATTTCTAGATACAATTATTATCACACATACATACATATTCTTTCTAATCAAAAGAGTCACAGAGCAGAATTGAAAGCATGGCAGGGCAAACATCAGAAGCAAGCAGCCCTTGAAGCACAGGGCTGTAGCCAAGGTTCATCAGCCAGAGGGAACCCAGCTAAGTCTTGAAACCAAAATGTCACTTGCTTCTTCTACCAACAAGTATGAATGCGCTACTGTAAAATTTATTAAAACAAAAAAAAACCCAAGAAGCTGAAACATTTTAGTGTGGTATCATTGGTTTTAGAAAATTTACTCGTAGCAATAAAAGTTGCAGGCCGTGTAGGTGATCTCAATCACTTTTCAAACAACGACAGGATGGTAAGATGATCAGTGGGCAAACCCTCATGTGGCTTAGCTCAGGCTTTGTGTGTGTGCCTCTCGTGGGGGTACACGTGCAGTTTTAGTTTATGCAAAACTCATAACAAGCTGGAAAAAACTCACACAATTTGAGTTAGATTTTAAACTACTTGCATTTATAAAAGATCTTTGACTTAAAAAGTTGCAGTAAATACAGAATTCTCTTAGAGCTCACTCTTAGGTATTACAGTCCCGGGTCCTGTCCTAACTGTATTTCCCTGCAAGTCTGCAAGTTAATCTCTACACTTATTTTGTCAGGAGCTCATTTCTGACATGTGCCCATTGGGGAAAAAAGGAGCAAGGAAGAACCTTTTTCTGCCAGTAATACTCAGCGAGAAAAAAAAAAAGGCCCTAGTACTTCCTTCACACAGGCAGGTTATTTTATGAAACCTACAAATTAAAAGTTTTGTATTCAGAGGTTGTTGGGTCATGGCACGGCTCAAACCAAAGTAATGCTGTGGATAATTCTGAAACAGAAACTTCAGATTCTGTCTTTCTAATTCACTAAGCCCTTTTTTTTTTTTTTCCTGGTGTTTTCCTTTAAGCCAAGTAATTAGCGCTCTTATGAGAGTCCTAATAGTAAAACTAAAGCTCCATCTGTGACTGTTTATACTAATTACATATCCCATCATATATTACTACTGGTGCAGAGGAGAAAGATGTGCTTTTTGTATTGCATATTCCTATATTTTCTTGGTATGATAGTTTTGTGAGCCATATTTTGTTTACAGACTAAAAAAAAGGACGTACTGCCAATATAGTTATTTTAGTAGTTGGAAATTTTCATTGGAATTACATATAACAGAATAACCCTGTTCTGATACATATTTATATTACCAGTTTCTCAGGCTCTCCCTTACAACCTTCTTAATGCATGTAAATAATATATTTCTACTTTGACAGAGGTAAAGTGCTCATGGAAACAAACATATAAGGAAAGGAAACCTTTTTTCTTCTCTAAGTTTTCTAAAACTTGATTTTGAAACATGGGGGAAAAAAAAACCATCATGTGAAACATTGTTGTCTTGCAGCAAATAAAACATTTTTATAAGCTTTCATTTCAATGGCAAACATGCAAGTCAGAGCTGACGCTCCCAGAGGATGATGTTCTGCAGCCTCAGGCCCTGGCAGAGCTCAGCCACAGGCAGCTCTCCCTGTCCCCACCCCATGCAGCACACTTCATTGTCCTCTCAGTTGTCTGCGAGGCTGAGTTTAACCAGTTTGCGATACTTACATCCAAACGCCAGTCTGGTTTGTCATGATGATACAGAAATGTGGTTATAGTTCCTTAGAACAGAATTTAGCTGATCACATTAAAGCTTGAATACAAAGACAAGGGTTGTCAATCTGTAATATTCTCTTATTAAGTATCTTTTTTTTAATGCCAGTGTTTCCATACCCAAGAATTTGCTTTGCATCCATTTAAGAGACTCCACTGGCATCTTACCACCGAGTCTTGGAGCTTCAGAAACAATTAACCCTTTCTCAAAACCACACGATAGCACTACTGATTAATTCATTATTTAAACTTCCTCCTACGTATGGAGTATTTTTGCTTGGTACTTAAATGGTTGGCACAGTTTGGTTTTAAATCAGGAGCATGCTTGTCACAGATTAGTAAATAACGTATGCTTTCTAAAATAAGATATACCTAGACATATTCTCTGGATGGTTTTAAAGGAGCATTTAAGCAAACACTATAAATATCTCCCCATTGTTCCTATCCCTATTTTGCTACTCATAGGGTCATCACACGTCTCCATTCTGAAGAACTTTATCACACATTATAGGAATCAACTTGCAGAATTTACACCAGTTTTAGCTGATATCACAGTGGCAAACCAAAGCATTTTAACAAAGGAGAAAGACGGACCAAAGCATTCCCAGGGGACAGCCTCCACCCCAGGCACACTGGGCCAGCATGGGGTGCAGACTGCCCTGGCCAGTTGTGCCTGCTGGAGTTGGCTTCAGGTGCCCCCTGCCCAAGGGATGGGGGAGGTACCTGCACCCCTAAAGGAACACCTGGTCCAAGACAAAAAAAAAGATTTAAAGTAAAAGAATGTAACTTGAGAACAACATGGTGTTGGGAATAAGGTGAGATCCCTTGATTTCCATGGAGTTTTAGAGAGTTACGATGTCAGCCCACTTGGATGTATGCACAAATGTATGCCAATTGCATATCAGAGAGGGCAGCTGAGGCTCCCTCAAAAGGCAAGCACAGCCCTGGTGGATGCTCTGTCCTAATGCTTTTCCTTGAGCAGGAGATCACAGCCTGGGTGGATTCCCCTTCACAGGTACTTGGGATCAACACCTTTTCCACATGAGAATAATTAGAAAGCTGTTTTTCAATTCCGGATCTTATGAAGCCACATTTGTTTTTTAAGTATTGTGGCATCCCTGTCACTTTGATATTTCACTTGGTATTCAGGTGAAATTACATCTGTAAGAAGCCCCAGAATGCTGCAATACAGGAAAACCTTCCTGTCTTTTTCATATGTCTAAGCTAAGTTAAACAGTAAATGGATCATGAGTGCTTATTTTTCACCTACCTATTCTAGACTGAAATCTCAAAAGGCTGCTCATATATCATGCAGAATAAAAACTAATACAATTTCAGAAGTGTAGTACAGGGCCAAGGTCGGGAACATTCTCTCTCTGCTGTGGCACTTCCTAAGCACTTACCAAAAGCTTGTCTTAAACAAAGCTTTTTTACAAGAAAGACAGAAGACACTACGCTCTGGACCAGCAATTATATTTATTTCAACTGTTGCATGCTATTATGAGGGCAGTTCTGAAAGCAGTGCCTCCTATTTTATGATGTTGGCCCACGACGTCAGAGGTAGATGCTGCTGGTAGGGCAGAAGAGGCTGAACCTTCCCACCAATATCCCATTCCATTTTGTTGTGTAACTGTAGAGGGGCAGTCTGACAGAATGGCATCTGACATGGAAGTACATGCCAAGCAAAGATGTGCCACTGAATTCCTCCGTGAGGAAAACATTTGACCCATGGACATTCATTGATGCTTGCTGAATGCATATGAAGACCAAACTTTATTTATACCCAACTTAAATCTCCCCTTGTCCATTTCCCCTTGTCCTACCAAAACAGGCAGTGGATGTGAGCACAGTAAGGCGGTGAGTGGTAAGTTCCAGCAGTGTGAAAGACAAGCCACGTCCCAGACAGCCATGCAGGTTTTTACAAGTGTGGCATGCAGGCTCTTGCTCATTGCTGACAAAAGTGCATCACTAACAGTGGTGACAACGTTAAAAAATAGTGCCTGTAGCTAAAAATTTGCTATATCAAATGATGTCATTGTGTTCTTTGTTGTAGTTTCTACGGAAATAAATAGGAGGCATTACTTTCAGAGAGACCTACATTTGTTTAAGATTTAAGAAATCCAAGGTAATGTACAAGTAAGAGCTAATTTGCAAGATTTCTTATCAGTGTTACACACATCAGGTGTGGTTTATGGCTGGTTTGCTAATTGCCCAGCTCTACTGCCTGAATACAGGATCTGAACATGCAGATCCTGTACCCAGTTCGGCTGCACAGCTACAATCTTAGAACAATAGGGAATAATGAATGTGTGGAAATCGGAATGGAAGCATTTAAATAATTCAGAACTGCTGTATTCAAACCCAAAGTTCCCTTTCATGTATTCTAAGAAATTGCATCCAAGCAAAGGTCTTCTCTTAAAAGAAAGTTACAGAAACAAAAAGGTTGTAATCACAGATCTTCTGTTTCTAACAATACTATTTTTTAAAATGCATGTTTACAAATTGAGGAAAATATTACTTTAATATTGGGAATGGCTATTAGCAATATGTTTACACGTGCTACTTGAGAAACGGTAGAACATGACTAAATGTAGTAATACTGAATCAAAACAACACATTTGGGGGGCATCTGAATGTTACACTTCCTTATGAAATAAATTAAAAAAATAAATAAAACATAACAGTACTTTGCCCACACTGTCATTTGTCAACTGTTGAGGAAATTGGCATGTCTCTTCTGTTGATTTATTGGCTAATCCCAACAATTCATTGCAAAAAAGGCCAACAATGAATTACAGTGTGAGGAAAAATTAAGCAGTGCATTTAAAAAGCATTTAACTATACAGACCTTAAAGCAAATTTGAAAACTCTGATAGACCTGGTTAAGATATTTGGGGTACTACCACAGGTACAGATACACTACTGTGGACAGCAATTTAATAATAACAAATGTTCTCTGACTTCTAAATATTATATCCCATATAATAGCTTTGCTAATAGTCTCCTAGATTTAATTTCAAATGTGTTCAATAAAAAAATAGTCCCTGGGTCCCTGAAACGTGAAGGGTACACAGGAGATATCATGCTGATTTCTTCAGCACTGGGTACACTGGATATTTCTCTGTATCAACTAAGCAAACTACTTAATTTAAGCCAATAGCTAATCCTGCTTGTTATAATGGAACTACTTCCTGCTTAGCATTAGACAGCTTTTGAAATTAAATATGTATCTAATATATATTTAATACCCGTGTATAAGTATGGTTATTCACTTAAGACTTACTTTTCACATAAAGTCACCTGCCTACCTTTAAAGGTATCAGCTGCAGGTGATATGTGTAAAATATCGATAATCAGACTTTGCATTCTTTTAGGCTTTACTGTGCAACAAACAGAAAATAAGAAATACCTTGCGCTGAGGCAATAGGGACTGTGCAAATTAAACTCTACTTGCTGCTTTGGGATATAATTCAAAGCCTATTTACAGTCAATGGGAGACTTTTGAAAAAGTACAATAGGTTTGTAACCGACAAATTTTGAGGGCAAACCCATACTGTGCAATACAGCATAGTGCAGAAAAATACCAGAGGCAGCGCACAGCTCACGTCTGTTTTACACCCTCCCTTTAGGCAGCACATCTGAACAGCATGCTGGGCTCCACCTCCATTCTATTTAGGCCTGCTGTCCCCCATGGCTTCTTTTGGAGGGCCGTGCCAGAATCTCAATAGCCATTCTTCAATCAAAATTTACTCAAAGCAAGATCACGTACATTTGTTCTCCCACCAGATCTGCGTTAGTTTAATGACAGTTTCAGGGCATGCAAAGAACCTGACTGTAAATGGGCTGCATTACTTTTGAACCTCAGTTATCTCTGTAGCAACTGCATCCTGAAGCCCTGTCCTTGGTTGTAAATTTCACACTGTACTTTGGAATTTCTTTAAACTGAGATTTCAGAGCAATTTTCCTTACAATTTTGCACTACAGTTGACTTGATTGAGCTCCCACTGATCAGTTTCCCATATTTTTCCCTTCTGAAATTTCTCTGGCATTTACACACATCTTTCCACATAATTTAAACTGAATCATTCGTGATCACTTATTTCAAAGTTATCTCCATGTTCCTCACTCTTTATTAAAATTATGTCTGAAGTATGACCATCACATGCTCAGCTCCATATAGAACATGAAAAACTGAATTTCACCACCTTAACAACAAGCATAAAGCTTTCCAAGTCAGAATTTGTTGCTTCTGCCTCTCTGGGGCACCCAGCATCACCTTTACTCTCCTGCCAAAAGTGAGCAAACCAAGCTTATCTTTGTCATGGCCAACTACTCTTTGAGGCAGAGAACTCACTAGGAATTCAGTGAAGAGCAATAGCCTACTTAGCTACGAGAGATGGGCTTCAGGTGACCTTGCTCACAACATTGGCTTGTCATCCCATTTTGCACTCCCACGTTTTGCTCAGCAGTAGCAAGAACAAATAGCAATGTGGAGGCATGAACAGACTGAGTGTACAGATTACAGCAGTACAATGCTACTGCCTACAGAAAGGCCAGCCTAGTTTATCCATGTGCCTTGTACAAAGCCAAGCAATGAGCAGCAGAGCACTACAGGAAATAGATGCACGCTTTCAGTTCTATTTACTAACTTTTTCTTTTTTTTTTTTCCACAAACTTATGTACCAGTTTTGGTACCCCTTAATCCCATGTACTTGCCACATACCGGGAGCACACAGCACTTTTCAAGAAGGGAAAAAGAGGCATCATCCTGTGTGAGCAGAATGCTGTAAAGGAGCACCAGGGAAAGCTAACAAGAAGCTGTCAAAGTTGCTACTTCTAAGCTGAGTATTCCAACAGGATATGTAATAGTCACTGAATCTGACCCAGTCTTCACTGTCAGATCATGTCTGACATTTTGATGGTGCGAGATTTTTAAAAAGAAGAGGCATTTTGCCACAAACCACTTCAGTCAGAGAAAGACTATTATTTTTGAGACTGCACTGCAAACCCAGAGGCACTGAACTTTCTACATCAGAGCAGATCGCAAACACCTCCAGTCACTTGAGAGCACGAGATCACTGCTGAAGTCTCGGAACTTTGTCCAAACTGAGCCACTGGTTGTTGTTGTCAGGGTACTGCCTACCACAGAGAGATCCATGGCACAAAAGCTAATCTAACACAACGGCTAAAATAAGCAGATTTCTAATCTGATCTGCTGTAGAGGGAGTAGTCAGGTTGCAAAAACTAGAATTCTCATCGTTTGATGAGACTGCATACAAAAACTTGCAGCAGTCACACAGTACAGTGGTTGTTCTATGAAGCCTTAGATGTTTTTAGATGCTTCAGCAGTTCAGTCATGAGACCAGTACACTTTGATCAGCATAGCAAAACACACCCTGGAAAAATTAGCAGATTAGTCTTGTGATAATGCGCAAAGCACATTCATAAGTATGAGTGACTGGTGCAATTCTAAAAATGAATAACTCCTGTGTAATTAGAAACATTTATCTGTTGAATCTTTGATACAGTCACGAATTGCAAAATTTGGCAAAACATCACTTTAACCACTTATTTCTGCCTACTGCTGAGAGGAGTGTGATGCAAACAATATCCTTTAAAAAACAACAACAGGACAACAGAAATTAGACAACTACATACATGTAAAATGGAAAATATGATTTAAGTTGTTTATTGGAAGATTTAATTTGGGACACCCCAAGACTGCATGGGCCAGAACTAATAGGAAATGTGTAAAATCCAATTTACTGACCTGTCAGCAGAGCTGTCAGCAGCATTGTCTGGGAGCTGCACCACAAGGCCAGGTGGTGCCATAGATCTCTCTGCTTAGGAAAACCTGAACCTCCATTTCTCCCCCCACAAGCCAAAACCATACACAGTGCTTATGTGATTTCGGTCTACACTGTTGATATAACTTCAGTTAGTACAAAACATGTAAACATTTTCTGAGACAAAAGCAAATGAAAAAAGATGTAAGAAAGATAGAGACGGTATTGCCCAGTTTCAGGGTCCGTATTATGAGATGCAGGTTCAAGTTCTTGTGGAGAAGTGGTAAATCAGCAGTGTTTGCTCTGCTTATTTCAGTTAGAATTATATGCTTTGCTCAATTTTTCCCTCTTTCATTTAGATGAAAAATAGTTGAGATGTGCTTAAAATCAGAGTAAGTTTTCTGCCAAATTTATTTCTTCAGCAGCTGACCTAAGGACTTAAACAAACAAAAAAATCAATTATGTGCAGATACTTAATTGTGACTGAGATCTGGAACCAATAGGATTACCAAGAGAAGAGGTATGGGTATGAGGCCCATCTGCTGGCAGATGTTGTCTAGAAATTAGATGGGGACTAGTACACCCCACCAACAAATGACACGCTAGGAAATCACACCAGAGCACGTAGCATTTGACAGGTTATTATTGGGAAATATATCGACAGCTTATCAGCAGACAATGCCAACACTGCCCCAGGGGAACCATGCTGTACTAATCCAGGACACCCAGAACAATTGCTCTGAAGCAAACAGATGAGAGAGCAGATGAGAAGTCCTGGGCGCAGCAGAGCCAGCAGTGCACTAACCTGCCTCCCCAAGCTGCAGACTTCGTCCGAGTGGGAACTGAAGAGATGAGCTGAGAGCTACGGGAGGGGATGAAGCTGCAATCCCAAAGAGGCATTTGGCTGCCTCAGCATCATCTCATAGCAAAACTATCACTCCGCAACTGCAAAGATAAATTTTGTAATGGAACATATGACACCAGAATGTATGCTGCAGAACATACATTTCTGTGTGTGTGAGAAAGTGATCTAATTTCACTTGCCACACTTCCTCAGAGACAGTTCTTCCTCGGCTCATTCAGTCAACTCTGTGCCACATTTCAAACTTCTGCAGAACAGTGGTGCTGGGCAAGATGAGAACGGCACTGCAAGTGGGGAGGGGACAAGCGGACCAGAAACACAAATCAAAATCCATCTCCCACATGGGAAACAGACCCTTGGCAATACAACTGGCTGAGGGGAGCCCAGCTGTGCGATTCCAGCACCTACAGCCTCCCTACAGATGCTGCAGGATCAAGGATGGCAGAAAAGGTGTTTTGTAGCCACATATAGAGCACAGTTAAAAAATAATCCTATGGGAAGTATGAGGTGCCCAAATTTATTCTGATTTTAGTGCTCATTGATTTTATTATACTGCTCGTACATGTTGTCTGGTAGCACTTAATAAATGTTTTATGTAAAATAAATAATTCAAGAAACACACAGCTTTCTTCAGGAAAGTTTATGACATCATGAGAGCTATTTTTTGTTACCATACTGACTGTAATGATGAAAGAAGAAGGAAAACAAGGATCTCGACATTTCAAACGTGACTATTTTCTAAATCACATCTGCTTTTTTGTTGCTGCAACACTATGTTCAAGAGTACATCAAGCATAGAATGTACATTGTAATATCCATTTCTGGTGCTTTTTAACATTTCTCCTACCTTCTTTCTCTTGCTTACAAAATTACATTCATAGATAGACTGCAGTTTGCTGTATTTTTATGTTATTTTGACTTTATTTCCCATTATTATCCCCCTTTTGCTTTGTCTTCCAATTTTCTTGTATTGTATCAAAGGGAAGAAATGCAAACTAAAAAGAATACATCAATTGCAACCTAACTAAATAAACTGACATCTGTTTTCTTAACACCTTTATGTTGTTGTGTCAACTGACACGACAACAGTCAACCAATCATAATCGTTAAAATCAGGTTGGCAAGTTTTTTCTAATAATATCTTTCCTTAAATGTGGACTCCGTGAAACATCTTCTAGTCAGTTCCTTTACACTCACTGTAGAACTTGGTTTTATCTCTACCATTCCCACAATTGTGGCATCTCAATGACAGTAGGTTCCTCTACCACCATATTAATATTTACACTCATCACTTTAAAGGGAATTAATAGGTTACAAAACATGGTTACATATCTGTATTTCTTGCAGCTGTAAACCTAGCTCTTAATCCCTTCACATAGAATGTTTTCTGACTTTACAGAACCACAGCATCAAGCTGTAAATTACAGGAAATGAGTAAATCCTGCCTGGGGCACAGACGCAGATAATGTCATGCAGATCTCATTGCAAGTAACCACCAAGTCAGGATCCTGCTCCCCCTCGCACAGCTCTGCTCTGGAGGGCAGATGGAGCAAAGCAGGGGAAGGGATGAGGAGTCAGAAGGATTCCACTTGGTTAATTTTACTGTCCAGAAGTACTTCCTTACACATTTATCCAAGTAGTCTCATAAAGACAGAGAGGAAAGCTAAGTCTAACACTTCTTTCTTGAAATCTTGAAATGGCTATATCTCTCATTTACCTTCAACCTAAGAAATCATCCCAGCACTGTATAACAGAAGCTGGCTGGACTACAGATAAGCTCATACCTCACAAATGGCAAGTAAATAAAACAAGAGCCTCCATTCCCTTTACCATAGAAAATATAGAGCCATGCCTTCACTGCCCTTTTCACTTCAGCACACTGCTTAGCTTTGACCCAGACAGCGCTGTTTTAGACATTTCAGAAGTGTTAAAAATGCTAGGCGAGGGAGAAAAGCAAGCTTGAACGAGACACCATTGTTTCAGAGAATAAATCAAGTCATTAACATCTTTTTCACCATTATTATTTAACAATTCAACAAATCTTACACATCCATACATTATAACCTTGTGATATTCTTAAGTAGTGACAGTCTCAGGGCAGAACTAGCTAAAAGCAAACCCTGACAAGGACTAAAGGGGGATTAACGGACAGTTGGAAAGCACGATGCAACTCTAAGCAGCTGACTGTTCCAGCACTAGTGCTGAACTGAGAGATTTTCAAACCACAGTGCAGCAGCATGGGAGGCTTTCATTTCAGGTATGAGCAATCAGATTACATCTGGCAGTGTTAGGAAACAGATCCTTCTGTCAAACAGTGAGGTTTCTGTCCGAAGGAGTCAGAACTCTATGCTAATACCTTCAGAGATTACAGAACCAGAAGGGATAGCTATGATCATTATTTAATCTTGCGAACATACACAAGCCTTTGTCTCTTGCACCTTTTTCTTATCCGTGCAGCACTAGAAAACAATCACCCAGCGTATTATGGTAGAGTATGGGCAGGCGGTGCCAACCGATACCAGTGAAGTGGCACAAATACACTTCCATTCAGTACCATTTCATCAAAGCTACCACTGCTACTTCTGGTAAAATTCAAAGGAAAATTCAAATTCAAAAAATAAATAAATCCTTTTTTCAGCCGTAATTCATGACAACCTGATATTTTGCTGAATGTTCATACATGGGGTCACTGAATTGCCTACTGATAAAATATTGCAGCATTTCTTATTTTTATTTTTTTTGAAGTCTGAAAAATAATTCCAAGCTGTCATTAGCACTTAGAAACCAATTAACTGGAGCTTAAAAAAATGTATAACCATTTATGAAATTGCTGGTGTGAAATACCTCATCATCACTGACTCCAAACTTCCACAGTCTATGACAAAGAGAGGAAAAAAGGTTGGCACGTAACTCAGCAAGAGATGTGGAGAGTGCAGCTTCCTCCTGACTCACTTCAGAGGAAGTCAGTGTGTACAGGCAGCCCAGAGACGAGTCCACGCTGCCTTCCCATGGCCATGAGCAGTAGCCAGGCAGCTGCTGAGCTAACCTCCTTCTACACTGCATGCTCAGCATCAATCAGTGATCAATATTTTCAACAAACAGAGTAGCATCATTGTGACACCAGGACACATGTAGCTGCTTCTTTTTTCCATGCTTCAGCATGTTGTCTGTAGCAACTACAGAGCATTCTACACAGCTTGTAAATTACAGTGTTTACATCTAAAACAAATCAGCACTTTTTTTTTCAACTTCCTGGGTCCAGGATGACCAATTAATTTAAAGATGAAATCTGATACTATTTGCTTCCTCTGAATCCATGTCCCTGTGGTTCTGAACAACCACGAAGGCAGTGCAAGAAGCAGTAAGAATAAAGCTTGCCCTATAGGTGCAAACTTTCTTGCTCAAAGCCCATTGGAAATATCTAACATACGTGTTGTTTTTTTGTTTGTCTGTTTGTTTGTTTGTTTGTTTTACTTCTCTCAACAGTTGAGTTAAATCCTACTGAAAGACAATTTTTACTGTTAGTAATAATAGCACACTGAAGACCTCTACTCAGAGACAGATGCTTTGTGCTAATTTGTGCAGTCCAAAAGGAACTTATTCTAATCTAAATATATAAGGTACCAAAAGAGGTCTGTTGTTATGTTAATGCAAAACTTTGAATACACTTGGCACTTTATGAATGAATAACCTCCATCTTTTCACAGTCATTTGGAACATATATATCAGATAAGCAATACATATATTTAGTGTAGCAATGCTTTAAAATAGTTCAGTATTGATATAAAATCTACCATGAGGAACAGCACAGAGAGAAGCTCCCTGTTTTGTAAACTCTATGCCATAACTATACTTTAAGATTGACAGAATTTCACCTTGTGCATTTGATTTCCATCTGCCTCGCACCTTCAGTGGCAACATTCTACACAGCTCACTTTCAGACCCAATTTGGCACATTAAAGGAACTCCCAGATCACGTCTTCCTTCTCTGGATACTGAGGCAGTTTTGGTGCGCCCTTGTGCTAGCAAAGGGTTAAAAACTTTTCTTATGTTCCTACTGGGTCGTAAAAGAAACTGCTGAAGCTGATCAATGACCACTGTTAAGACCTGGAAACCAATTATAAACCTGAAAATTGTGATGAACAAAGCTCTGAAACACTAGAATGAAAACTACTGAATTAGTCCAGTTCATTAAAATCATTAATAGTCATGAAATGAAAACCACCAGAGTCCAAAAAGGCTTAATGCCCTATCCATATTAATTAGATGGGAGCAAATCTGAAGTGAAAAGCAGCACATGCTTTGTAGAATTAGCAATTGCTCTCTACAGACTACACAGATCTCTATTAAAATTCAGTTTAATTAAAATTGATCACGTTAAGAAACTGATGTGGTTAATTAACTGAATTCCTGGACTTCTTTTCATACATTTCACAAATGCATTGTACACTGCTTTCCTGGGTGACAGCTTATGTTGCAGTGAAAATCTTGATTTCACAGGTTTGTGCCACATGCTCCATGAGGCCATGCTCCTAAAGATGCCATGTCCCACCAGGAAACGCTGGCAGTGCCGAGAGAACAGCAGGCTGTGGAAGCTACCCAAGCCCACCACCAGAAACCTGCCTGGAGCCTCTACAGTTTATCCTGTAGATCAGCGTTGATCTCTGGCTATATAGAATGAGCTATGTTTTCATAAGGTCTATCATTAGAACTGAAAAAAATATATAGGAAAGATATAAATAGACACACATACTGTACCAGCATGGACTGATCTAAACAAGCAAGGGATTTGGTCCATGCAATTCACGAGTGCAAACATGCAGATTACAACCATTTCACTTTTTAAAACTCACCATCCCCATGTGTTTCACCATTACGCACCAAGTACCAGGGCTTGGCTAAGGGCTTAAGTGCAGAGCTGCCCAGGAACTTGGAGCCAGCACAAGAACCAGTGGGCTGACAGCGTGCCCTAAAGGACTGCATGCTTGTACCTCTAACAGCTTGCAGCATCTCTTCTAAACAACTAGATGACAATTTGTAGTTTTAAACTTGGAATAAACCACCATTGCCCTACCAGCTACAGGAGATCACTCTTCACTGGACTCAATTCAGCCTAATTTATATCATATCACTGTTTGAAAGATAGCCTAACACCAAATGAAAAAGCATCACGAATTGTGCCATTCCATTTTTAGTAGATGCCAGGATTTTCTTCTCCATGCCCCACTCACCGGTATGTTTTGGTATATGACACAACTTGGTTAGGGACTACTGCTGCAAATGATGCTTGTGTTTCAGCAAATCTCTTCCTACCAAATATAAGCTAGTGGCCTAGTGCCACTTTGCATTATGCCCTTCAAGACAATATCAGTGCAGCTTCTGTTTGAAAGGAAGCAGACTAACATCAACACTGGCACAGCATTCAGGTTATCACCTGGGCTGCCACCCATGTGGCTCCCTGGTCTTCTCAGCAAGAGCAAATGTGGAATTCTCAACAATACTTCTGGACACGGTTTTACATCTGAATTTTCCAGTCTTTTCATTTACTTTCAGATCTCTGTGAATAATGACACTGTCCTTGGTATAAGTACATCTTGTTCCTTGTAACTTCTGACCATTAAGTAAACACTACAATGGTATTTTCTTCTTGGCATTCAGTGATAATGCTGGGTTTTTCATACAAATGTATATCGGCCACCTGTATATGTGGATGGACACACACATGCTCTTATCTATGTGTCTGCATATAACCTACTGCATTTAATGCCAGTTTTTTTTTGTTTTGTTTTTTCTTTTTTTTTTTTTTTTTTTTTTTTTAAAGAAGAAAGCAACATCAGTCTGGGATATAAGATACATGGCTGACTCTTAATTCCCTCATGGCCAAACCCTTGTTAATGTCTTGGCCTGCTTCAGTAAAATGATCATGGTTCAAGTAATGTAAAACACACGCGTTCAATCATTTTCCTTTTCCCTAAAGGCAAACACTTTCTTATCATGGTGAAACAGGAGTTCTATGCTGATACACTGGAGAGCCTAAGTTCTTTTAAGCCTCATCAGAAAATTGAATACTTACTGCAACCTATCATTTGGAAGTACAGACTAAAACAAAAGCATAATGCTGACTGAACCTCCTGTGTTTGTTTGCATTATCTTGCATTGCATAAGCCTAAACAGCTGCCTTACAAAATGAGAACATGCAAACAAAGACACAAAATCAAATAGAAGAATTTAACTCCAGGAAAAAAAAAAAAAACAAAACAAAAGCAATCAAACAAACAAACCAAAACACATTACACCTATTCACGTTTAAAACAGGATTTCATAGCCAATAGTTAAAATATAATCAATGGAGATGAGATGCTTCTGGTACACTTGCCTTGAAAGAGGAGTTATTTTAGGAAAAGTAACCACAAAAAAGGCAAGGTCTTAACACAGCAGGTGTGCATTCTTCACTTGAACAGTGTCTTCTTCTAACCTCTTCTACAATAAGAGAATATTCATATTTTAAGAAATTGAGTAACAGTGGAGGTACAACTGGATAAAGCAGAATTAAAGAAACCACGTTATAGATAAAGCACACCCTACACCAGGTAAAAAAATAACCAACCAAAAAAACTAGATCTTAGAAAACGGTATCATTAATCTCCTTATTCATTTTTTTATATTAATTCCTATGCTAATTTCAGTTTTGCAAATAGGAGTTTCAGAGTTTCCTGCGCTACTAGATCAAACTGCATTCATTTTCTGCATAACCAAGTAATGAACTGGAGATGTCCATTTCAAAGCTGAAGTTGGGAAGTTCACAGAACTCACGAGAGGTGACAGAAAGCGAACAAGAAATGTATGACAATCAAATCCATCCTCATGCAGAACAGAATCCCAAGCCCTGAGTGAATTCCTGGGCACTCACTGCTTTGACATTTTCTGGAGCAGCACAGGCCCCAGCCAGCCCCTGGAAGTGCAGCTCTCAGTGTGCCATAGTTCCCTAGGCACACACACAGGTAACTGGTGATTTCCACAGGGCGACAGGAGGTCCTTCCCCATCCAGCTATATATCCATCATTTTCCTATCATCTTTCCTAAGAAGGTAAATCTCCAAAGTAGAAGATACAATTATATAGAGCGTTATCTGTTGTAGTAGGCGTCTTGCGGGGGCATGGGATGTACGGGACAGGCCTCTCCCTAAACATAGAGAGACAGTGCTATCGTGCTGACCTTGTTGCAGAGAAAACAGGAGAAGATGAAGGATGAGAAAAGAATGTGGAAACGGCCAAATAAGGCACAATGTTATCTGGTGTGAACCAATCAGAGTGGGACATGACAGCACGGTTTTGTAGGTAAAAATGTATATAAGATGTGTTTAGTAGTGAATAAACGCCATTTTGCTGCTCATCATATTGGTGTGTGTCTGCAGTCATTTGGCTCTGATTAGGCTATTGGTCAGTGCGTGCAGAGGCCTAACACAGGTGGCTAACATCATTGTTGCAGAAAGCAACAGTTATCTCTCTGCTGCTCTACTACCAGTTGCCTTTTCTTGCTGGTAGCACATAAGTGCTAAATTTGTCTAAGCAGTGGACCTCCTTTTAGTATGTACAGAAAGAAAAGATGCTATTAAGCAACTACAGGGAGCAATCTTCCCTACGTTTTTTTTTTGTTGTTGTTTGTTTGTTTGCTTGCTTGCTTTTTAATAAAGTTGAAAGATGAAAGGAGTTCATGAAACTCTTCCATGCTAGGAACAGGCATGTCACTATCAGCAAATCAGTCTCCATAATACATATTTACGTAGGAAGTTGTTAGGATATGCAGGGAGAAAATTATAAAGACAAAAGCCAAGCTTGAACTCAACCTGACCACTGGGGTAAAAGAGAGCAAAAAAAAAAAAACAAAAAAACATCTTTATAAATATATTAACAGTAAGAACAGGGCAAAGGAGAATCTCCATCCTTTATTGGATGCGGCAGGTAACGTGACCACTGAGGATAAGAAGCAGGCTGAGATTCTTGTTGCCGTCTTTACATCTGTCTTAAATAGTTAGACCAATTATCCTCAGGATACTCTACTCCCTAACCTGGAAGTCTCAAACAGGGAGCAGAATAAACTCCTCACAGTTCAGGTGGAAGCATTTAGAGACCTACTACACCTGGACTGCCACAAGTCCATAGTGCTGGATGGGATCCACCCATGTGTGCTGAGGAAGCTGGCAGAGATGATTCCCAAGCTGCTTTCCACCATCAGTGTTCCTGGTCAACCAGAAAGGTCTCAGAGAATTGGAAGCTTGCCAACATGACTCCCATTTACAAGGAGGATCATAAGGAAGATCAGGAGAACTACAGGCCTGTCAGCCTGACCTTGGTGCCAAGTAAGGTTATGGAGTAGATCACCTTCAGTGAGATCACATGGCATGTACAGGACAGCTGAGGGATCAGGCCTAGACAGCATAGATTCATGAAAGGCAGGTCCTGCCTGACCAGCCTGATCTCCTATGATTGAGTGACCCACCCGATGGATGAGAGAAAGGCAATTGACATAGTATAGCTAGACTTCAGCAAAGCCTTCAACACTGTCTCTGACAGTATTCTCCTGGAGAAGCTGGCAGCCCATGGTTTAGACAGGTACACTTTTGGCTGGGTAAGGAACTGGCTGGATGGACGGTTCCAGAGAGTGGTGGTGAATGGAGTCAAATCCAGCTGGTGACCGGTCACAAGTGGTGTTCCCCAGGGGCTGGTACTGGAACCTGTCCTGTTCAATATCTTTATTGATGACCTGGATAGGGGCGCTGAGTGCACCCTCAGTAAGTTTGCAGATGACACCAAGGTGAGTGGAAGCATTGATCTGCCTAGGGATAGGAAGCAATCTGGACAGGGTGGACCTCTGGGCTGAGGCCAGTGGTATGAAGTCCAGCAAGACCAAGTGCTGGGTCCTGCGCTTCGGCCATAACAACCTCAGGCAACGCTATAGGCTTGGCAGAGTGACTGGAAGACTGCATGGAAGAAATGGACCTAGAAGTGCTGGTCAGTGCTCAGCTAAACATGAACCAGCTGTGTGCCCAGGTGGCCAAGAAAGCCAATGGCACCCTGGCTTGTATCAGAAATAGCGTTGCCAACAAAGCTAGTGAGGGATCTGGAGTACAAGTGTCATGAGAAGTGGCTGAGGAAACTGGGATTGGTAAGCCTGGAGAAGAGAAGGCTCAAGTAAGACCTTATAGATCTCTACAGCTACCTGAAAGGAGGCTGTAGTAAGGTGGGAGTCAGCCTGTTCTCCCACGTAACTGGCAATAGGACAGGAGGGAATAGCCTCAAGTTGCGCCAGGTGAAGTTCAGGTAGGATATAAGGAAATATTTCTCCTCGGAAAGAGTGGTCAGGCACTCGAATGGGCTGCCCAGGGAGGTGGTTGGGTCACTGTCCCTGGAAGTGTTCAATAAATGTTTAGGTGCTGTAACTAAGGGACATGGTTTAGTCAGGAAATACTGGTGATAGGTGGACAGCTGGATTGGATCATCTTGGAGGTCTTTTCCAACCTTGGACATTCTACGATTCTATGAAAACAGAATGACGATACTTAACACAGAGACAAAATTTTCATCTTTTTTATAATGACACAGTTACTCTAACTACAACTACTACCATTACTCCTGACTTGTGCATGAAATAAATAAAAGGAAAAGATTTTCCATTGTAAAGACAAGATCTGTAGTATTCTATTTCAAACAGATTAGAAGGACAAATCCCAAACAAATAAAAAGCAACAATTCCTTGTACAACTAAGAGCACAAAACATCAAAACCAAAGACATATTGACCACAAGGCATATTTAAAAATAATTAAAAAACAATAAATAATTGGAAATTAATATATTCCTTTAGGTTATCAACAGAGATTATTTTATGTTACTTTTGCGTGCCTCATACACAAAGTATGTAAATTCAATTACTCCTGCCATCTGGGATTCTAAACACATCTTGGGATCATTACCTGAAGCAAGGTGCGGAGTGTGGACTTTGGCTGTGGACTGCATACAAGAGGATCTAAATCATTTAAATGAATATGTGGAAAAATGGAGACACTGCCAGAAAAAAATTACTGCTGGATCTCATTTCCAAAGTCTTCCGGAAAGCACTGAAGGAAACTGTGTACTACAGAAATTCTTACATCTGAGTCTGGACACAACTGGCAACATTACTTCTCAGTAAAGCAATACTAATGCCGCCTAAAGGTACAGTTTAGTCAAATATCTTGTCAACTTGTTAGCATCAAACCAATGAATATATAAAAATCATGTATCTTATGTCTTCCTACACACATATTTAAAGATTGCATGGAATATTAAGGATTGTTTCATTACTTTTTTATTAATTCATCAATAGGTAAGGTGAAGTAACAGCTGCAGTCAAGATGTAGAGCTGATACACACTTCTCAATTTTATAACTTTGTAACTGTGGTCGATGGCCACAGTCCATAATTTCAAAAATAATTATTTGCATTCTTGGTACTGAGAAGTACCATTTTCATACACTGAACATTAACTACTTTCCGAAAGTTCAGGCCCATAAGGCTATTTCAAGACAATGTTTATCTTCGTTGTCATCTTCTAACTTGAGGAAATTCTCAGCAGTGTCTGACAGACATGTGACTGTGGTTTTTTGTCACTTTCCTCAATGTGACCCTTCTTCAAAATCTAAAATGCTTGAAGTGGAAATAGTCCAAACTAAAATTACAGGAAAAGGAATTAGTCATTGGATTTTATATGTGAAATTCTGCCACACTATATAATAACACTGGACTGAAATTCCTGTATTCTTCTTGCAGTTAGGTAATGTAATGCTTACTTTGGATGTAAAAAGTACATGTATGCTTCCCATGAATTATGTACCTTGGCATGCTATTCTAAAAGGACCATTATTATCATTAACTAAACCCGTAAAAGCTTGTTATTGGTAAAACACATGAATTATTGCTACAGTCAGATTAAAGTTTACATCCTGACTCTAAATGAAAACGTTCTTTAAGAATTACAAGTTAAATCATGTAGAAGGACAGAGAGAACCACGAACAGAAAGGCAGGTGATACACAAAGTGCCCATCCTCAGTAAGTTCAGTTACAGTTCATCATATCATGCCAGATCCTGCTTCAATAATCTATTCTTGCACTGCTCATGGAACAAGGAGCTTTGAAGCAACCTCTTGCGTTAATTTTGCATGAAAACACCATCTGGCCCTAAACAACTATGTAGGCTATGGATCTGTTATAGCCTCGATATGGTCAACATGATATTGAAAGGTCAAAAAAGGGTCTAATTATATGCCTTAGTACTTATAGGCCGTGGTCACTGGAGCATGAACGTAATCACTCAGGCCAAACAAGAGTTATTTATAATTTTAATTACCAGTGAATCAGACATGTCTCAAAGAGTGGCTGTATGTAAAAGAATTATATGATTGCCGCTCAAAGTAACTGTCTTTTCTTGTTTGTGTCTAAAATAATCCCTTGAGATATTCTCCATTAATTTCCTGTTGATATGTTTAGAATCCATCAATCTTCTCAACCAATGCCTGCTAGCATATTCAAAGTACTGTACAATTACACACAGAAAAAAAACATTAAGTTACAATTGTATTATTGAGTTTGGGAAAAATCAAGAATTCCAAACCTGAGACACATCAGACTAAGGCTGACTGAACAATTCCACTCACTCCCTTGCATGTACAACAGACAACAAGGACATTTTATCAAGTCTCTTTGTTTCCTCCATTGAACACAGTGGATAACATGGAGAAGAAAAAAAAAACCTGTAACTAAAGAAAACCTCACTCTGTCCACTAAAAGATAAAAAACCTGAAATGCTTATACAACTTCATTACCAGTCATAGAAACCATATAATGCTATACAAATCACTCAAATCACTTTTCTACCCCTTCAGATGGTCACTAGTTCCTTTTTTTTTTTTTTTCCTGATAGTATTTGACTTGAGATGTAGGGTTTGATTTACGAAAGTTTGAATACAGTTTGTGATTGGAGCACTTTCAAAAGTGACCTCAATGAAAATGCAGCTTTCAACATATAAAGTGCCGGTTGTCAGAAAGTATTCTAAAGTGGGTGCCCTGGTCATTTTACATTCAGTATTTAAGAAGAAAATCAGTGCAGTAGTTCGCAGCTCTTCTGGAACAACCCTTGTAAACTCTGTCTTCTCTTCCTACTCATATTGCAACTTCCAATAGTTTTTCTTTCCCACTGGACACATTGTGCTCCCCCACTTCATCCCTACCAACAACACCTAGCCACCAGGACACACCACAGCTCAGAGGCTTGGGAGAATAAACAGGGCTGTTGCTGCAGCAAAAGATGATCTCTGGAGCATGAGTCACTGCTGGAGGCATGGCTATGTTGGGAAAATAATGCTGTAATCATCAACAAAAGCCTATGACAAAGATGTTAATTCAGGGTAAGATATAAGCAGTAGGCACTAAGATAAAAACTTCACACTGGGAGATGAAGTACTGTGTGCAAATATATGAACTATAAAAGGAACATGAGTTATTAGAATTTAAAATGGCATATCGTGATTCCTAAAACAATAAAGATAAATAATCCACTACTAGTTCTCTGGGAAAATAAATAAAGTCCCTGTTCTTTTGAATACCATCACCACCTGGGATTACTCATAACAGAGCTCAGCCTGTTTTGGTCTTCAGTCAGTGCTAATGTTACTGTACCTGTCAGTTTGTTGTGTGTAATTCAAAGCCCAGGAAGTTCTTATCAGCAAGTTCTTTTCTTGATACTTCAGGTACTGCTCCTTTATTTGTGTAGGGAGTACAACAACAGACACCCACTTCTGAGAGATCTGCGTTTTGGAGATGTACAAAGAGAAATCTCTCAGTCTCTGTCCTGAGGATGGCTGGGGTTTTGTCCCTCCAAACCTCAGCTGGGTGATGACAGCGGGGTGAAACCTTGTTAGATCAGCTTCCTGGGGAGCATCCATCTGTACTGGCAGCACAGCTGCCCTCTCTAAGCACAACTGTCCTTTACATCTGCCCTCTGCTAGGTCTCCGATTTGACCCAATTGCACTTCAGGCAGTGTACTGTGAACAGAGTGCAAGTGTTCCTGCTTGATGCCTATGTTTCTGATTGCTTAGAGGGCTATCTTTTTCTACCCAAGGGTCTCAACGGTGCCCCTATAGCTTTAATCAGAGAAAATAAAATCTACAGTTTAGCAAGACACATGCACTCACATTTAACTTATATGAAGTTCACAGAGACTACCGACATACTTAAAAAGTAATAAAGTCCCTAGTATTTTTGCTGAATCTGGGCATTAGCAGAGAGAAAGCCCCTAATACTCAGCTACAGTAGTTCTGTTTTCCTCTATGTTATATTCATTTGCACATTTTCAACTGCTGATCCCAGAAGTTACAGCACCAGAGTGAAATAACCTACATGGGGTATGCAGTGTGGATCAGATGTGCTGCAATACATTCAGACATCAAGAAAACTCCATTGTCTCAGCCACCACATCATCAGATTCATTCTTCAGTTCTGTTCCCTTGTTGTTCATACACTTCTATCTCCACTCAGAGGAGCAGTAGAAGATGATGTGTGCTCAGATCAGGTGTGGCTGCCAGTACAGGTCCCAACACCTGCAGCCAACATGTACAGCCAACACTGGAGTCATGATGCACCACTGAATATACTTGCTCCACAGCATAGACACAGTCAATCCCAGTACACATACATAGTTTGTAAAATAGACTTTCAATAATAATAAATTATCAGAATTTCAATTTAAATAACAGGAAAATTAGATTTGTGAATGAAAATCAGTTTCAGTACTGAATTTGCAAATCAAAAGACATATGGCCAAGTTTAAGACTGTCTCATGCTGCCACTGTTAGCAGCCATTGTAAACATGCATAGGTTAATGCAGATTTCTCCCAAGTTAATAGAAGATGAGATAGAAAAAGAACAATCAGTTGTATAGTCAAAGCAGCTGAAATAAAATGCAGAACTAGAACCAAAGACAAAGATAATTATTAAACAGAAAAAGGTAATAAATTGGATCATTTGCTTCCATATTTATGCTTTCAGTCGTTAATCAAATCCATTTCCATTTCTAATTTTACAATTTTTCTTTTCTTTTGACCTTTAATAAAATGTTTCAATTGATCAAGGTAATAAAAATGTGAATTATATGAGCTGGCACAGACAAAGAAAGACTGTAGAGTAATCTGTGTTCCAGATATAAAAAGAAAAATGCCTGTGATTAAGTATGGGGTAAGAGAAATTTGAAAAAATAATTTAAAAATCCAAGCATTGTATACATCTCTCAAGACTTTCACAAGGAGGGCTTTTTGTTGTTGCTGTTGTTTTTTATTTAAACCATTAACAACCAAAATAAAGTGCCTGTGGGACAGTAGCTGTCTTTCATTTGACATGCGCAATCTATCTGCTCATTAATATAATCTTTCTAAAGCACATACAAAAACATTTTCATCTGTGCTGGATCTTTGTTTCAGCTATATCCCAAACACTAAATTGTTTAAACTGTTTCATAACAATCACTTAAAATTGTTTCCTGGGTTTTCTACATATCAGCACAGTACTGTATCAGGAGAAACATAATCAAAGCCAACAGCCTTGCAAACCCATCCACTAGTAATATTTGTTTCAATAGCTTTCCTTTGAATAGCAGGTATTGATTTTCTACATCAGAACTCTTATACAAAAGAACATTAAAAGAGAGATTATATTTTGTATTTTTTCCTCCATCCTATTAAGGAACACTGCTGAAGAGTAACAATAATTGTCAGAGATTTAAAAGTTTGAGCTGAATAGGTTGACCATTTAGGAGTTCTAGGAAAAACACATCTTTTTTTCCCCTCTTCTTTTTCTTCTTTTAAAAGAGTTCTTACAACAGGGCAATGTCACTTCTGCCAGAAAGGATGTTTTCTTCCTTGGAAGTAGACAATTAGTTTAAATGTGTTATTCCATTACTGTCTGGCCTCAGGTACTCGTGTTCTTCAAAGCACTCCTCACAGAGTTCAGGTAAGAAAGGCATCATAGAAGGAAAAAAAAAAAAAAAGATAAAATAAAGCAAATGAAACCAAAAGCATGCAATGAAGGGTACCAGGGGACTAGTGGAAAAAAGAGGCTGAACTCTGGGAGAAGAGATTGAGGTCAGAGCGTGGTTAAGAGGCAAAAAAAGGAGCTGAGCAAGTACAGGAAGATTGGGAAAGCAACAGAAAGGCTGCAGGAGCATTTGGGAGAGGTGACAAAGGGAACTATACTAGAAAAATAAATTTAAATATATTCATCACTTCAGAAGACTTTTCAGTTCTTGCATATGGATATTTTTTTTCTGGAGAAATGCATGACAGGTGGTTCAACAGGTTTTCTTACTCCTCCTGCAACAGCCACGGACTGACATAGCTATCAACAGTCGTGACAGTCTAGGGAGACTTACATTCCTCAGTTAGCTAAGCTCTTGAACATCTCTCTAGTAATTGCATTTTTTTTTTTTTAAATCATACTATGATAATTTTGGTCCACTGTTACATTTACATCAACATATTTTAATTAGTCAAGAGATACATGGCGAAAGATATCATTCCAGTATAGTTACAGAATTGCCATCACCATTCAGTTGATTCAGGGTGGAGTAATCCTGCTGGTAATTACTGCTGCAGGATTGCTAAGGGCACACAGGGTAACATTTTTCCTTCCACTCTGCCTACGCTTGGGATTAGGTACGTCCAATATAAGACACAAGGCTCCGTAAAGAACAAGCAATGACATTTTACTACTAGGCTTCTGATGCCAGAGAGGGAATTCAGATTTCAGAGTGTGATGTCTGCGATGCATAGAGGAACGCAGCATTTCAGAGTGGGATTCAAAACAACCAGCACACTGAAGTCCCAAAAAATATGAACTCACAGAACATCTTGCATGCCAAAGCTGGTACATTTATTCTGCCAGGCAGATAACTGCCAGCACAAAGAGTATTGGACCTTCTCCTGAAGGCAGGCTTTTGCAACTTCTCTCTATAAGATCTGATAAGGGTTCCTGGTGTTTTGTTCTTGTTTTGGGGTGTTTTTTTGTTTTTTTTTGTTTTTTTTTTTTTTTTTTTTTTTTTTTGTCTGTTTCACTTCATATCCCACCACAACACACATAGCTTAGGGTGTAGGGGGTCAGGCTTAATGCCTTCCTTACCAAACAAAGTTCAAGTCCATGCTTCCCAGCTTCAAGGAAAGCGCCTTGCCTCCAGGGTGCATGTAAAGCTACAGTGATTCCTCCTGCTAATCTTGTGCTTCTATGCAGAAAGGAATACCGACCAAAGGAAAAAGCAAGAGAAAGAATGAGCACAACTGGCTGTCTATAAAGATAGGGTACTTTGCCTCCAGGTTCTTGGATTATGAGCTCCTGAGTGTATTTGGGATAGTTTCCACCCTAGTGGCAGTTTTCTGTAAATGTATTGTCTTGAGAAGAGAGAAATGAGACTCTTTTCTAACACTGCCCATCACATCCTACCCCACTATCTCAATCACTCGGTTATTCTAGCAGTTCCGTTGTATCATTGTCCACAACCTGCAAATTTCTGGCTTTCTTTTATAATTACTTTCATGTATTTTTCTATCTTAGCATTCCACTTTTTTAGCACTAATGCATTCTAGTTTGCATCATTTGCTCAGGAGGGAGGTTTCTCCTCAGAATGAAACTCACACCTTCGTGCTTGAAGAGTCAAGAAGTGTATAGGAACACCAGTTGACTAGGAGATAACTAAGATAAAAATGTAACCCCCAAATTAAACAAAATCCAACTAGCACTTTTGATTACTGCTGTGTGCTGGAGTATCAGCACCAGTTGCTGAAGGCTATGGACTAATAAAAGAATATTCAAACAAAAAGCATATTAACTCTGAGTGCACATTTTTATTTAATTAGAGGTAAAATAGAAGGAACAGTAATAGGTCAATAATAATGACTTATTACTTCCTTTATGTGGCACATTTACAATAAATGGTAATTTACCATTAGAGAGACATATTAAATTTTTTTTCTGCTAAAGAAATTAACATTAGTCATGTTGAGAAAGAGAAGGCTCTCCATTTCCAGCATGAGGATTTGCATTCAGCGAGGCAGTCTGCGGATATTACAGACCTCGTTCCCCTTTAGCAATGCAGGAAGAATTAAAGCATAACCATGTATGACATCATTCCAGCTGTAGCCGATGGTCTACAGATCGTTTCATCCTTGCTATTTGAAAAACATACCACTTTCCAGTCATTAGACTTGCTAAATGGATTCACCTGCCATACCCTTGGAATCATTAAAAAAAGAAAAAAAAATCTTTGGCACACAAGAGCATTGCTTTAATTTTATTCTCAGAGCTGATGTTCTACTACTATAAATTCTTGAAAATAACTAAAAAAAACATTTTTCATTTACTCCATTGGAAAATAAAAAATCTGCATTTCCTGCTTTTATTTTTGCTCCAGGCTTATTTCAAAGTTTCTGATTAACTATCACCTTATACAATCAACTTATACAACATGTCTTCCTAGACAAAACTTGTCATTACAGTGGGGCTGCACTGTGCCTTAGTATTTTTAAGTAACTGCCTGTGACCCTGTTACTTAGAAAGTGGATCAGTTTACTGATTTGAAGTCTACTTCTGGCAACTTCCTTAGTTATTTGACAGCAAAATAGCTGCTATTTAACACTCTTCCAATCATAGGAAGATATCACACAATTTGTGCATTTATTATGGCTGCACTCTTTACTTCAGACTCATTTAAAAGCTTCAGACCTACAGGTGGGATTTTTAAAGTTGCCGTTAGATCATTAATTCCTAATTGAACACCCCAACCCTCTAGGCAAGCTTTGAAAATCTCATCATAAAAAAAAATTAAAAAAAAATCTATATTCTACTTCCAAATAACCTGGTTAACAATAGAATCACACCAAGACAAAACATTTAGCAACTGGTTGAAGACTAATGTGATCATGGAAGGAAAAAAAAAAAATAGGAAGAAACCTTATATCCTAGTTTTAGTACCATGATTCCTGCTCCCGAAGAGGAGTGAAAGGAACCAGACTGACAAGGGAGGGAGGAAGAGAGAGAATCTTCACAAAACAAACAAACCAGGATCCAAAGTTTCACATATCTCTTGAAAACAGAACAGATTCAACAGCACTGTGCATGGTTTGGGTGTATTTTTGGAGTAAGTTTAAAATCACATGTTCTAGATGGCAAAAAACAGCTTAAGAGGATATTAGGTTACTACTGTGTAATAACACAAAGTAAAATGTTAAAAATAAAAATAATTAAGTATCACTAAAAATTTAACCCATGTATTTGAAATGCAGAAGATAGCAATTTAAAATATGAAATTAAATATCAATACTTAATTCTGTTGAGCTAAATATGTTAGAAGCACTAGTTACACATGAGATTAAAAGATTTCTTTCAGGATATCCATCAGCCCCAGTGACCTAATGAAACTGAGAGAAATAATTACATTAACTCTGAGAGAACAACAGGAAAAGAAATGCAGTGAAACATTAGGGAGTATCTTACCAATTTAAGATTGTAAATAATTTGAAACACACCTCTCCAACACACACAACTCCAACAAAAAAAGAAGTACAATCCACTCTTGTTTAAGATTTTAAGTATTAATTTCTCTCTCCGAGTTTCCTAAATTCTGGAACAGTTGTAGAATTCAGTAATAATTACTTTGTGGAGTCCTTGAAAAGTAAATTTCCTTAATCACCTCAAATGAGAAAAAGGATTCCATTTATTTCAATACTTCATACTTTAAAAATATTTATTTATTTACTGAGATCCATGTAAATCAGCATAATCAGAAGGAACCCTTATGGTTCAGCGTATTTGTTTTACCTGATAATCTGAGACCTGCAGGACAGCTTAGATTCCTGTAGTGAGTTCTACCCAAATAGCTGCCAGTTCAGATTTTCTAGTACCTCCTTCATGCAGAAGCTTGAGCAATACAGAGAAGAGAAAGCATAAAACGAACATCTGAAATTCCTCAGTAAGTCAGCATCAGGATTTTAAATATGCACAACTCTCTTGGTGACTTTGTCTAAAGAGCTACTTTGGATTCAATTAATCCTGCTTTCTCCACAATTCAAGCTGTGCCAACTCAGTAGCACTAAGATTCACCACACTGGGACATTCTTTGAATACTGCTGTTTAATAAATTGCATTAATGAAGTTTTTACTTCTGGTGTATCAATAGCTGGTAACACTCTTGCCTTTCCTTTAAGAAGTATTGCTTCCATAATATATATGAAATTTTAAAGGTAACTTTTTTTTTTCTAATCCCTAGTGTTAATTTCACTAGGAATCAATTTTGTAAACTAGTTACAAACATCATTTGGATCCCAAACTTCTATAAAAGATAGAGCAAGCATTTGTGCTAGACCAAAACTGTTTTTTGGAAGGTGAGCAGCAATGGACAGCATCTGACCAATAGGTTATCTTTCCAGTTCTGGTACTGCAACATTTGAGTTGTTAACAAAATGGGTATGGCCTCTGCCACAATCCCGAGCAGGAGTCCACTGTACACTGAGTAGTTAGTGGTCCATGTGACAGTTAACCTGAGCAGAACTGGGTCTGTGCTTCCTCTAAACATGACCTTCAGGCTGGGACGTGCTGTGTGCATCCCTTGGCTGCAGGATAAATGTCACTGGCTAAGGGCAAGAGAGGAGCAGCTCCCAGCTGGTACCAGTGACTACACCACTGCACAGCCTTGTCTGTATCTAGAAGTACAACATGAAATCCTCATGCGATCATACTTTCTTTTGATGGAAAGAATGATTAATAGAGCTGTTTTCTTGTTAGACAAGCCTGCACAGCTTGAATGACCAAAATGGAGTAACCCTTTCTACACATAGTAACCCTTTCTGCACAACAATAAGAGTCCCATTGGATGCTGCACAGCTCAGGGTTCCTACTATCTAAAGGGATGCAAGATCACTTATACTACTCTCTTCTTCAATTTGGTGTTAGCTCTAATATGTAGCATTTTAAATTACACTTTCCAAGTCTGAGCGCCTTTCCTATTGAGATTGTAATGAATCAGCGCCTCCCAGTATAAACCAGTAAAATAAAAATGTCTTCTGGCAAATACAGGACTGTACTGGCCCCCGAATTAGATGTACTCAGCCTCTATATCACCAAGTACTTTTTACATGGATAGCGTACAAGTATCGAGAGAATACTTTAAATGAATCCAACCACCAGGAAATTCTCAGTGTCTGCCATTCTATGCTTCTCACTAACAGCACAGCTCTATGTGCACCTTTATAGGTTCTCATTTCTCCTCAGTATTTCTAACATTTATACAAGAAGCCAGTTCTTAATATTAGGCCTTTCAAAGCTTTCATGAAAATTTGGAGCATAAGAGCGTAATGTATTCTAGGAAGACTCTGATTGAAGGCTTCAGGCTCTTCAGAAGAGATATACAAGGTAGGAAAGGAGAGGGAGTTGCCCTCTATGTTAGGAAGTGGATAGATTGTGAAGAGCAGTGTCTGAGTAACAGCCATGACCAAGTTGAGAGCTTATAGGTGAAAATCAGGGATTGGTCTAGTAAGAGGCATCTAGTGGTTGCTGTCTGCTCAGGCCACCTGATCAGGGGGAGGTCTGTTGATGAGGCCTTCTTGCCTCAGCTACAGGAGGTGTTGCACTTGCAGGCTCTTATCCAGGTGGTTGAAATCCCCCATCAGGACATCTGCTGGGATAGTGGCACGGCAGGCATTCAAGGCCAGGCTGGATGTTGCTCTGGGAGGCCTGGTCTAGTGGTTGGTGACCCTGCCCGTGGCAGGGGGGTTGAAACTATACGATCATTGTGGTCCTTTTCAACCCAGGCCATTCTGTGATGCTATGATTCTATAAGCAACTAGTTACAAATTGAGAACTAGGGTGAGGAATTCCATTGTTATTACTGGCCCTGAATGTCTAAAGTTACTCAAAGTATGGAATTAAGTTATTGTTTTCAAGTAAAATAGATACACTGCTGCAGCCAGATTGACCTCAGAACACTTTAAAGAAAACAAGGCAGGCACTCTCAGAGCAATAATGGGATGTTAAGTTATTTCACCATAGTGTAAAATATTACACCATCTGAGAGGCAGCCATGCTTAAGTCATCCATAGAGCGAGCTGCCAAATAGATGAGACTTGTAACTAGAAGATGAAGTTGACCACGGCCTGTTGCAGATTATACGTACTTGTGCCAGTGCTGATCCACACGCAAGATGCTCCACAGCCCAGGCTTTGTCAAGCTGTACAGGAAATGGCTTTATTCTATCATTTGTAAAACATGATTTTAGAGAAAAAGGAAAGGGAGGAATGAAACAGCATCACACAGTGCATCAGTCATAAGAGAGGCAAAGCTATGCCTCCTTTTCTGCTATTACACACTAAGGCACAGGAGGCTACGAAAGAGCAGAGTCTGCAGAAGAGCATGTATCTGCTTCTCAGTTCTAAGTCATTTCCCTTAAGCTATGCCACACCACCCCAAGCAATTCTGTGAACATATAGCATTTTCCAGAGATAAATAGGCAATTGAAATCTGAAGGTCCATGACCATGCACTTTTTGTATACAAAGTGCTGTAATCTTGTAATCAATATATACTACTTAACACAAAGTGAGTGTAGCCCTTGGGGGAGGGGGTGAGCGTTGCAAGTGCTTAGTTCAGGTGATAAGGCTTGCTGCTGTCTTTCTGCTTCATGGAAATAAGTAGGACATTAAAATCACTGCACAGTTCTATCCAATAGTCACAGTGTCTTGGATTCATCAAAAGTAACCACAGTAAAGAGCAAGTAATGTGATGCACTGGTGACCACAGCACTGACAATAATTTTTGAAAAGAAAGATCAGGGAGATCAAGAAAATAGAAAAAAGACAACACAACATTGTTTGGCAAAAGTAGAAAGACAGGCGTGTTCTTGCTAATGTCAATTATGAAAGCATCATTACATAGGAACAACATTCATAGACTTTCAAGCTTGAAAAGAACCCAGGGAAGAAGCAGGACTTATGGGATACCACTGGTTTATAGAGACTATTTCAAGCCTAATTATATGAGTAATGCATTTGCTTTGCCTGATGAGGTTACATTCACCTAACATAGCATATTAGTTTTATTTTTGTTTTTCAGCAAAGCCTCCAATACTACCATCTCCTTTACATCTACTTAGACAAAAGGAACTAGAAGTCTACCTAGCTAGATCAAACTAGGAACAAAGAGTAACTTGAAATCATTATACATCTAGAAATTATGCATTTAAACAAGCTGCTATCCTCATCCTTTCTACTCATAGCAAGTGGAGGAGACAGAACAGTGAATTACACAGATCACAGCTCTAGCACTGTATAGCAACCGACTTGAAGCAGGGTATTAAATGCAGAAATTGTCTCCTGTGGCAATAGGAGGGTTGCCCTGTTGGTTTTAGTTAGCATTTTCATTTGCGATTAGGACTACAGTGTGAAAAAAACATACTCGTGCTCGTGATCTTTACAGCTGGTAACAATTTGAGATAAATGGCAAAAATGCATGAGATTACAAAATTTGAAGAAACCAGGTAAATTAGAAACACATGCACAGTTAATACATGTGGCAAATATAATCCAAAGCACAGATGGAAGAAGTAGACAAGTGACACAGACAGAAAGCTAACTATCAAGGAACAACATATTCACGTGAGCTCTTCCAAGTCATATTAGCAAGGTTCAAGAACTTTCTTGATGTGAGCCACCCATTCTCCTCCCAGAGGCTGCTGCCTTCTAGCAGGAGAGGCAAAAAAAAAAGTGATGTCTATTCTTCAGTTTCCAGTTCAGAGCCAGGCACATTATAATGTAAACCACTATTGATTTCAGTTCACTTTAATACCCTGGACTGAATTGTGGTGGTGAAGGACTCCAATTCATAACTCCTGTCAGATTTAGCTGCCACAGTGAAATCCACAGAGGCTGTGAATAAGAGACCTTAGAAATCATTTCAAAGTGAAACATGATTCAAATAGGCAGGTACAATTTGAGGATACATACACCAAATCACAAGGTAAATTATCAACTAGCTCTTCTTCTAAGATGGACAGAGACAGTTTAATTGAATGGACAGCACAGTGAACCAGCAGCTCAGACACAGTGTTAGGAAACCACAGCCTGAGTGGCAGGGGACAAATGAAACCAAGGCAGTCAGCAGCAATACAAGCACCTTCCATGTTTTGGGTGCTTGTTCTGACCTCTGCATTGCAACACAGCAGCCCTTTGGGGAACTAGTTCTCATCTCTTCTCCCAAACCCCAGAAGTGACCCCATCTACTGAGGCCAGTACTCCACCCCAGAGGACATCATCGACAGCCATGCTGCATGTCATGGCTGGGCAAGGTTACCAAAGGCAGTACTTCTAACGAGCCTGTGACACACAGACATTGCACAAGCTACTTGGGGATTCTTTGGCACTTTGCCTTTTTCTCTGCTTTCGCATCCCAAACTTACATCTGTTCAGACCGTAACCTTCTATTTACACCCGCCCTTCAAACTGAAATGGTTCAACTCCTTGTCTGAGGCCAAGTGTTTAACAACCAAAACAACACAGCAATTCACAAATATATAGAAGAAGTCTTACGATTTAAATATCTGCACCATACAAGCCCACTTATGGATAAAATGAATCATGATACAGGTTTATTCTGTCTTTCTACAGACACAAGTCCACAGTCTAGACATCCAGCCCAGAGGCAGCAATTTATCTAACTACTGACATCTTCTATACAAAATTAACTCTACCTCAAATCACCAGAAGAATAACTGGAAGTAAAGAAAAATAATTACATCAGATTAACTCTTAAAAAAAAAAAAAAAAAACACATCCTTCCTTTTAAATATAAAGATACCATATCTTGAATAACTAGGCAGAAGCCTCCAGCAGATGTCTCATGAGTTAAGTTCCTCTCAGACAGGAAAATCTGATGATTTAGCTGACTTTTTACATCAGGAAGACTTACTGTCGCAACTACCTCAAATGGCAAAAGCAGTCCATTTATGCTGCCTCCTGGCATCCAGAAAACCTTCTCCAGCATTATGTGAGTAACCAGAAACAGCCTACACTTCTCCCCATGCCTAGGCTGCCACTGTGATTTAAGATACTGAATCAAGACTAAAACAATACAATCAAAAGGAGACAACAGGGAGTCATAACCTCATTGCGTTTGCATTTACTTTTGCAATACACAGACTAAATTTTGGCAGGCAGGCAGGCACTGCTGTCATGCACACAGAAATACTTGTATGAAACAAATGCATCCAAGCACTGCTTTCGTGCAATTACATGTGTGAGTTTTGGAAAGGCATGCTGCAGCCAATACCTACATACAGGAAACCTGGGACACGCCCACTTCATAGCCCTGAGAACCCAGCAGTTCACCAGGGCAGTATCAGAAAAGGAGATATTTACAGTGACAAACTGACACTGCTGAGGCAAATACTAACAAAGCAAAGAAAGAGCGGTGCCCAGACAGCTCTGAATCTTCTACAGGTATTTTAGGATAAACCTATGATCTCTAGTATCAAAAGCCACTGGAAGATCAGTAAGAATCAAAATTGGCAACGTGCCAGAATCCACCTACTATAAAACAGAAGGTCACTACAAATCCTCATTAAAGCTGTCTCACTGCTTTGGCCTGATTGAAATGTTTCAAACAGTTTATTATTATCATGAAAGCAAGGGCAGCAGTTGCCCTGACACAACCTGTCTCCAGGACCTTTGCTAGGAAAGGGAGATTTGAAACATGGTGGAAATCTGAGAAATTGCCTGTGGACAGCAAAGGGCCGCTTAATCAACTGCTCCAATCTCCAGCAAAGAAGAAACTCTTACAGATGCCGAAGAGGTGTTAATGATAGATATTGTAAAAGGGAACTGCCATAGTATATCTTCCAAGAACTGCTACAAAAGCCTAGCTGGCAAAAGATCAAGAAAATAGCTTGCAAGTGCAGTGCCATATCTATAATAGAAGTGCAGTGTGACAAGTTTAAAATCCATAAGCTATGCTGAAGTACATAGTTCAGAATCCCAGTGACTCAGCTGGAAGTGAAGATGTAGAAATCCTTGCCATTTAACGACCACAGGAAGAGACCCAAAACCATCCCATCTCCTCACCACTAGACCTTGCACTGGGAACCCCAGAAGCCCACATTGCATCTCCATAATCAGTTGGTTTCCACCCTCACACCTCAGGGACTTCAGCAGATGTTAACAGTAGAAAATATTGAACCGTTAACAGAAAGCTAACAGCAAAAATACAACACAAGAATGCCAAGCCCAGCACAGAGGCTTAAAACAATGGGACATGCTAGCAGCTGAGCAGGCAAAGGCAGTTCCAGCTGAGAGTCTCTGGACTTCAAGGCAATGTTTTCAGTAGGCATTGTGGCCATCTGCTTACAGAAGTACAGTGACTTCATAACAACTCCTCTGTTCACCCATTGTTCTTTGGTTGTTTTGCTCACCTCATTTGTTTTGGTTCTCCTTCTCCCCTGCATGGCCAGAAAGACTTTCGGTTTTAAGTTGTTTACAGAATCACAGAACGGTTTGGGTTGGAAGGGGCCCTTAAGATCATTTAGTTCCAACTCCCTGCTATAGGCAGGGACACCTCCCTCTAGGCTAGGTTGCTCACAGCCCCATCCAGCCTGGCCTTGAGTGCTTCCAGGGAGGGAGCATCCACAACCATATATATAAATCTCATTTAAGTTTTTCTCTTAACTGAAGTTACGTCTCTTTCGGCAGAGAGTTTACATCTCCTTTTCAATGCAATATATTCTATGCCAGACATTTACACAGAAACATCTAAAGGAAAGCAGTTAGAAAATGGAAAGTACACACAGCTATAAATACCTACTGTAGCCACACTCTATCTAGAGCTTCGTTTTGTTTGATTTTTAAACCTCAGTTTTGCCCTAAATCAGCAAGAGGCAAAGAAGAACACAGCTTAAAATGCATCAGTGGAGATGAAACCCAGAATCAAGCCTCACACTTATGGTTAAAGAAAGCTAGTATCTTAATAAAGTAGCTCTCTTTCTAGGTCAGAAGGCAGAAAGAAAATCTGGAAATGTTACCAATTACTCTTTTGGTTCCAGTAGAGTGTCACATCCCCCCTCCAAACTCCAGTGAAACAAAAACCTCCCCAGAATTCTGAACCCTCCCAAACCCAAAGGATGACAAAGTGGTACTATTTCATTACTGCCCTTTGAGTTAAGTCTGTGAAGAATCAGCATTTGTTCATATCTTTGACAATCTTGCATATCAGACATATTGATGATTTGAGCATTTCACACTCTGAGTTTTTCTTTTAATCTTTTTAACCTTCACTTTAACTAAATTTGGCTCAGATGAAAACTTCTCATTAGCCTTAGGTGAGCTTGTTGAGTAAGTGGATAACAGAGAATGCTTCAACCCTGAATACCATATGATTCTTTTTTTTCCTAAAAAATAATTTCTAAAATATGGTGGTTTAGAGCGGACAACAGTTATCCCACTTCTGTTTTGCTTTTCCCATTATCTGATTCTGCTTTTTTTCCCAGTATGCCTCTGCTGGTTCCAGACAGGAGCAAGCAACCTGCTTCCTAGTAGCATTTCAGATGAGCCCAGGTTAGACTAAATTTCATCTTACTAAACTTTTTATTTCGGAATCACATATTTGTAATAACAGAAAGTGGCTGTATGTCAACACAATCCTACAGGAAAGCAATTGGAAAAGGAGCATGTGTTCAAACTCAAGTCCTGAGGAATAGACTAGGCAGAGCATTGTGAACTCTCAAAAGGAGAAATGGTGCACGGAAGAGCTGATGTGACAACAAATGTGTTAAAGAAACAAGAAGCTTTATGTGGACCAATAGTGCCACGCTTCTCACTCTATGCCCCAATCTTCTCTTTGTTGCATAGACCACAAAATAATTGAAACAAATACAGAAAAGCAGGAATCAAAAGTCATCATAGAATCATAGAATAGAATCGCTAAGGTTGGAAAAGACCCACAGGCTCATCCAGTCCAATCATTCGTCCATCACCAATGGTTCTCACTAAATCACGTCCCTCAACACAACATCCAAATGCTCTTTGAACACCACCAGGCTCGGTGACTCCACCACCTCTCTTGGCAGCCCATTCCAGTGCCTGACCACCCTTTCAGAGAAGTAGTATTTCCTAACGTCCAGCCTGAACCTCCCCTGGCACAGCTTGAAGCCATTCCCTCTAGTCCTATCACTAGTCACATGAGAAAAGAGGCCAACCCCCACCTCACTACAACCTCCCTTCAGGTAGTTATAGAGAGCAACAAGGTCTCCCCTGAGCCTCCTCTTCTCTACACTGAACAATTCCAGCTCTCTCAGCTGCTCCTCATAAGGCCTGTGCTCCAGACCCCTCACCAGCTTTGTTTCCCTCCTCTGGACACGCTCCAGGGCCTCAATGTCTTTCTTACAGTGAGGGGCCCAAAACTGGACACAGTACTCAAGGTGTGGCCTCACCAGTGTTGAGTACAGGGGGACAATTACTTCCCTATTCCTGCTGGCAGCACTGTTTCTGATACAAGCCAGGATGCCATTGGCCTTCTTGGCCACCTGGGCACGCTGCTGGCTCATGTTCAGTCTAGCGTCAATCAACACCCTCAGGTCCATTTCCTCTACACAGTCTTCCAGCCTCTCTGCCCCAAACCTGTAGCATTGCCTGGGGTTATTGTGGTCAAAGTGCAGGACCCGGCATTTGGTCTTGTTGAATCCTATCATATATAGATCATACAGATCTATATCTATAGAGATCATATATCTCCTCAATGCTGACCCCATCTAGAAAGCAAACTGTTATCCTGCCCTCTCCACACCATATATTTACAATTCGGCCCACACAGGAAAACATTTCACTTTCCTCCTCAAAAATCTTATCATCCTTCTTTGAGAGATAAAAAACAGACAAGATAGCACACCACTGATTATGCTACCAGAAGGTGCTCAGATGCCAGGTCTATGAGACAATATGATAAAACATTTTCATTTTTAAAAAGTAGCAAAGAAAAAAAATGCATTCCAGTAGAATTTCTGTCATTCTTGCATGAATATATGCATGTTTTGATAAGCAAGATAAAGAAGATCTAGTTACACTGTAGGCAGAATATATTTTCATTTGTCCATAAATTGCAAGCCAAACTTGAGCACAGGCATTGCTTGCCTGGAAGCTTACCAAACACATTTTTCTTGAAGTAGCAAAGTACATCAATAACCTTCCTCCAAGTCTTTTATTTCTCACTTGGTAGTAATTACTTTACTTACTCTGCATCACCATTTCATCTTTGTAAAAGTACATGCAGTCCTAAAATAAGCTCTTCAGCAAGCTTTTTGGCCAATACTGAACTTAAGCATCAAAAAATTCAGCTGTGCTTTTTATATATTTGCTCAAATATAATCAGTGTTCTGATTTCTGAATTCAGATGTAAACAACAGTAACACCATGAACATCTCACCTGTATGTTTGCAACTGAGAACAAAGGTTCAGGCTGACCCTGCCATCTCCTGACTGCTTTACAAGTAGCTCAGCACTCATTTGCACAGAATCGTAAGGCAAATAACTAAATATCTCCATCAAGAAGGGAAAATATGCTTCTCTTCCAGCAGGAAATAATACACAGCTAGTGTTATACAACAAACAGTAGGAACATATTGCTACAACATTAAAAAAAAATGCTATCAGGAGTGCCTATGGCCACGTGAATGAAACACTTAAGCACCAGCGCTTAAAAATGAACAAAGGAGCAAAGAAACTATAATAATAGCAAGACTGATTCAACATCCTCCCTCCAATAACATACAGTACCAGATACCACAAATAAATATGTAAAAAACCAACCGACCTGACCTAAGCAATTAAATGGCAGCCAAACTACAGTGGAAATCTCATTGTAACCTTAACATTTAAATGCTGGCTTGTATCTAAAGCACACGAGTTTCTCATTTAAGAACTCTTGGACACAATTTGGGTTCTTCTGTGCTCCACCAACGAATGAGGTGGCCTATGATAGCTCAAAAAGGCTCAAAGAAAGAAAGCCAGAATATTGGGAGAATAAGGAGAATATGGGAAAATAAGAACATATAGGAAAATACAGGAGAATAAGACGAAAAGCTGATAAGCAAAATTCTGTCTCAGAGTTCAGGCCAAGCAGCAGCAAGAGCCATATGATGTTGATAACAGGTATTTTCAACCTCAGGTCAAGGATACTTGCTATATGCTCTTGTCAATACACTGTTAACCATGATTGATTTGGTCCAGTGACAGATAATCTATTATGCACTCATACTCCAACCCCACTAAATCAAACATAGTTTGTCTAGCAGAACAAAATGACACAAAATAGGAGAAAGCACAAAGACAAATTAGTAGCTTTCTTTTCATCCAACTTATCTTTCTACAAGAGAAGGAAACTAACAGAGCAAAAACTGTAGCAAGACACTAATTAAAATCTTTATAGAGGATGTAGGGGAGGAAAGGGAGAATACTCCAAATAAAAACACAGATGGAAGAGAAGCAATAGAAGTCCTAGTGAAATGTCAGAGTTACAAATAGACTAAATATAAAGAACAGAGGGGGGAAAAGTAAACCAGAGTCAAGCTGTGTGGATATATTTATACAAACCCTTGGGGTGAGGGAACAGAACCAGGCTCATTGTTTGCCATCAGCTACTGTAAAAGGGGGAAAAACAGATCCTCTCAGAGTACTAATTAGCATAGCTTGCATGCTTGTCTGCTATTTCCTGGGACAGGCTTGCAGCACCTGCTTTATTCTCTTTCATATTCTTTCCTCATTTGATGCCAATATCTCTACACAGACAAGATGTTTGAAGACAGCATCCTCTTGTTTTGTTTATCCCAAAACCGATATTCTAAAGACTACATAATGCCATCACAATCCACCTATATGAAAAGTGAGTGTATTCAGCCTCTTTTATCATTCACACTTACTATCCTGACGTTCAGTAACCCATGCTATTAACAGACAACACATTTCTGTGAAGCAAATAATCTCCATTACTGTCATCTAGATATCCTTTGTTGGTTACAATGACTGGAGACAAATGGACTGAGCAAGTATAAAAAATAGTAGAGGACATAAATAAACAAACAAGTAAAAGTCAGGAACCCTGCACTAAGTTGAACACTTAACACTCCGCTGAATAGCATCCCTTCCTGACACCCACCTGTTATCATACAGATTGTGAAATAGCAGCTAGTTGCCCTGCAGTGGATGAAGTGTGCCAGGCAAAACCACAAAGGACTGCAAAGATAGCTGCAGTGTGCAACATAGCATGGCACCAGATCAGAAGAGCTGCACAGGCTCTCCACCCACTCCTACCCCCACAGGACAAGAGGGATGTGCCACTATTAACCTATCTCGGAGCAGGGCTTTCCTTAGCAAAGTGAGCAACACCTTTCACAGCTGCACAAGCCCACTTCTGGCCACTTCCTAAAGCACTAGATTGCTATCCGAGGGTGTGAAGGGTTGTTAAATAAAATCTCCCCCTCAGGCCTTTTCTTTTAAAGGTCTATATGGCATGGGCCAAAGCTAATTAATGCAGCCATATCTAGCAATAATAGCTCAGCCATATACAGAAGCTGTGGAATATCTGACAAGGACAAAAACTTCCTTGAGAACAGTGGAATATTCACCTGGAGGTGTTCATACCCCACTCCATTAATACGGGTCACCCAGCACGGCAGAGTAAATAAATACTATTTCACATTACACTGTGCAAGCACAGCACATGTGACTTCAATTCAGGTGTTTCCACCAAAGCTGAGCAGTCTGCAGATAGTTTGGTGTTTCCTCATCTTTATTATTCCCTTCCTTTAGAGAACATATATACATACATACATAGACTTTTTTCTCTAATAAAGCATACTGGAGCCGTATACAAAATTTCTCCTCGAGCTTTGCAAAGCGTCATCAAAGCAAAGGACAAAAAAAAAAAAAAAAAAAAAAAAAGCCCACCAGAGTACAACTGAAGGTGACCTATTTCACTTAGGTGAATCAAATTTATTTCAGCTTTAAATGCGCTCCCAATCTGAAAAAATTAATACAGATTTCTTTTCCTTCTATTAATAAGTGACGCTTACAGACTCCTTCCAGCCTTCACAGCATCTTTGGCATCCTTCTTGTACAGGCTGAACTACAGAAAACCTCCCAAGAAGTACACACGGATCTGCAGCATACAACCCATGCCCTGGGCCACCTGCACCTTCAAGCCTTGCTGCTCCAGAAGGAACACCTGCAAAATAAACCTAATTGCCGTGTGTTTCACTGCATGCAGTGGACGTAATGAACTCACACTTCTAGGTTATAGAAGCAAACGTTAACATAAAAATACACTGTCCTCTGGACAAGAAGTCTTCAAAAAAAAAAAAAAAAAAAAAGAGGTACTAAGCCATAAAACGTGTCTTAGGAGGGCCGTGGAGCTGTGCTTCCCCGCCTGCACCCCGCCCTCTGCACTCTCACAGCCCGCTGGAAGCGCAGTTCAGCCCTCAGGTGAGGAACGGAACTCACCGAGCAGACGTACAGCGCAGAGCAGAGGTATTATGCATGGGGGAACGAGCACAACACATCTTCGGGAGACTTCAAAAACATAATTAGCAAGTCAGGAAAAGCCCTCTGAGCTACGGGAACGGGAGACACCAGAATTCAAAGACACTGCTAACGTAACAACGCACAACTTACCTGTGAGAGAAGACGATCGGTCAAGTGGCGGGAAACGGGACATCACCGCCGCTACAGCACGCCAACTGCCAGCACTGCACGGGAGTCCATCTGGAACCTCTGCAGCCTTCCTCCAGGGCACCGCCCTACCACCCTCAGGCCGCTTTCCGGGGTGCCGAGGTGTGGCCGCGGTCTGTGGCCGCGCAGCCCAGCCCTGCCCTGCCCTCAGGGGGCTCACCTGAGCCCCGCGGGCCGCCCCTCCTCAGTGCTCTCGGAGGGATCGGGGGCGGCGGCTGCCGGCGCTGAGGCGCCACCCAGCGGCGGCGGTGGGAACTCTGCGTGGCGGGCTGCGCGGCTGCCTGCTCGTGCCCGGAGCGTCGCGTGCGCACTGCAGAGCCGGCCCTAATTAACGGGGAAAAACAAATCCTTCGGTGAACGAGGAGCGCTGGGCGCCGCGGTTCCCCGTGGGCAGGGCCTCGTGCCCCTGCTGCCGCCGTGCGTCTGCTCCCCTCTGTCCTTCCTTAGCGAGGAACACGGCTTGAGCAGAGCAGTGAGAGTGGGGAAACGAAGTTGGCTAGAGAACTTTTGATGAGCCTGTGGGGAAGAAAGCAAATATACCAAACAAACAAACACCACTTCCAAGAAGCTCCAGTTCAACTGCCCACCCATCACCAGTATTTCCAACTAAACCATGTCCTTCAAAACACTTCTTGAACACCTCCACAGACAGTGACTCCACCAGCTCCCTGGGCAGCCCATTCCAGCACCTGACTACTCTTTCAGGGAAGAAATTCTTCCTACCATCCAACTTGAATCTCCCCTGGTGCAACTTGAGGCCATTCCCTCTCATCCTGTCGCTAAATCAGGCTGTGATGTTGGGGGATGGCCTGAGACATGAGAAGTAAGGGAACAAGAGCCCCAGCAATCTACTGAAGTACATATACAGCATGTACCTCATTTCTGGATTCCAAAGAGATGCTCTCCAGAGCTGTGCTTTGTACATATCCTACCCTGCAGAGCGTTTGGGCCTTGGGGTACACTCCTGTTACAATTATAAAAACCAACTAGTTAAATGAGGAGGGTTATTTAAATGCTGCTTCTGTCTGTGCTAGAAGGAGCACGGCATGGCAGAGCCTCCCTGTTCACCGCATGGCAATTAAAATAAGGATTTGTTTTGGCTCCTAATAGCAGCTTCTTTTTTTGTTTTAGAAGTTTCCTTTTAAAAGCCTCTTTTCTCTAAGCTATTATCATAGGCTGCTCTTTTGTATTTTCCATGTGAGTTTTAGATGTCAGCATAAGGCAAAAATCTATAACGATCATTATTTTGTATCTTAAGGACTATGAAAGAAGGGACTCGTGTTGCATTACTGAGTTCTAAGCATTCTTGGCATTTTGTGTGTGCTGTTAAAAATAAAAATAAAAAATTCTGGAGTGGAGAATACTATTTCCCAATACTTATTTTCAAAAATATTTACATGTAATATGCTTGTAGAATTCTGTTGTATTCTACCTTGATAATTGTTTCAGAAATGCACAAGTACATTTACTGTGTTCTTAATAACTGAAGTACTCCTTAATAACACTATAGATAATCTTATGGTGAAACCTTGAAATCATCAAGGTTGGAAAAGACCCACAGGATCACCCAGTCCAACCATCCACCCATCACCAATAGTTCTCAGTAAACCATGTCCCTCAACACAACCTCCAAATGTTCCTTGAACTTGTGGGGGCCCAGTGCTAAAACCTTGATTTTTAAGACATTTTAAAGTTGGTGCCTAGGTAAGTACATGCTTAACAGCAAAAGTATGATCCTGCTGTTCTCACTGGTTTATTGGGTAGGCTTCTTCTATAGCTTGTCTTTGGATTTCTAATGCTTTTTAGGCTAAGCTTTAGAAAACTCCATCTCAAAAGGAAAAAAAAATGTTTAAATAGTAAATATATAGCAACAGTAACACAAAAAATACATTACATCCCTGTCAAATTTAGTTATGAGAATAATCACATAATCAAGATAAACAGAGAATTCAATTTTGCAGAAAAAAAAACTTATTTGAATCTATCTTGTATAATATTTTGAAAAGCTAGAAGTGACTCTATAGGTTCTGAAATAACTCTAGGTATATATGGCAAACATACATAAGTTAGATGCATTAATGCATTACAATTATTCCTGAATATAAAAAGTATTTACTGATAATTTTTAATTTATCGTTAAAAACCTTACTCATAAGACAAAGTGCACTATAGTTTCTCTTGATATAAATACAGTAATTTCTATAAATAAATGTTAATTAAATGAAAAAAATACCAAAGATATAATACATTTTCCTTCATTAATTAAACAGCGCATATCATGTACAGTTACTTTAAAAGTCAATAATTGATATTGTTCAATTAATGCACATGAAAAATGAATTTGTAAGATTATGATTCAGTCAAACTTTTAAGCATGTTCCTGATTTAATTCCACCGACAGCAAATCATATACTTGCGTTCACTTTCTGGTGGAAGTCAATCTCTTAACGAATTCATTTTATTTAACTGATGTAAATAAAATACATGGAGAACACCCTTGAAAAAGCATATGCTTATGCCAAGGTCCTCAATGCCCACACCTCAAGACTGTAGCTCTAAAAATTTATCCACACTTCAACTCAAAGGTTATTTGATGCATATTTATGGCTCTTATTTTCTGCAGAGATATCTGTAGTACGATGTTAGTAACAGTTCTACAGCCTTGTAGAACTGTTAATATCCAATAAAAGGATGTTGTAAAGCGTGCAAATCTCTACATCACTGTCTTGAAATTAAGTCTTTTAATAAGAGTGCAAGAGAAAGTTTTCCAAAATGAGAAGCCACGTTTCCTCCTATCATCTACCTATCATCTATGTAACGTTTCCAGTTCTATGCCTGGGGAATTTCAGGAAATATCTTGTCTATCAGAGGGCTCAGCCTCCTGGAATAATCCAAATTATGTTTCATTACAGAAAGTCCTCTTATTAAAACTACTCTCATTCATGATCTTTAAAACTGACAAGAAGACTGGGCCTAACTCTCCTCTCAGTTACGTTAGAATAACCCCATCAACTTCAATTATCTTATAGCAGTTCAAAGATCAGGCACTTAGCAATGTCTGCTTGCTGCTATCTACGCAACAAAACTGTGGGCATCAAGTGTAGATTCTTTTTCTGTAGGAAATGATTTCTCTTTAATACTTTAATAATGGGATCTGACATAGCAAGAATCAAAGGGACTTTTAAGAACTTAGTATTTGTTCCCCTTTTATTATTTTTTTCTAATATACCCTCAAAACTTTAACCAAAATGTAAAATAATGAGATCAAAACTATTTAAAATCAAACATAACTTGCCTAGACTATGGATTCATGTCTGCTGAAATCATTCTTAATGATACAAACCAAAGAGCCATAGCTTTGAGCCAAGTCTTTTGTGTATTTGGAAAAGCTTTGTCAAGGCTACATTAAAATCTGCGTTAAGCTATGCGGATTTTTTTCTTCTTAACACATAAAATTAGTTATGTTATTCTCTTACCACACTTCAGCTCTGTTCTAGTTACTTAGTGTTTAGTGTAAGGATATATCATGTTATGTTTATATCTTTCTCTCATAATAATTGATGACTTTGAGAAATTCATAATCAAAGAAGAAAATGAGTGAAAATTCTGTTAAATAATTCAGATTAAGAATATTGAACTGCAACTGGAAAATTTGCGATTAGAAAGCAGTTATAGGCAGGTGTATCTGAGCACCTACAACTGCAGTGAATGTGCATCTTGTTTTTTCAAATTCCTATGTTTGATCTTACTTTTGGATATGCTCTCCTTCAGTATATATTTTCATACAGTATAAAAATGGGGCTAGAGAAGTTTCTTCATGATTTGTCTTTTTTTTTTTTTTTCTTTATTTGTTCTTGAAATTTGTAATGGAGGATGTTGGCAGAGCCAAGAATCTGAATTTGAAAAGGGAACAGATTTTTTTTTATTACAAGGTCACGGTATAGTTTTCTTAATTGTGACATTTCTAATTTACTTTTTGGCAAGTTTCTTGCCTAGCATCTCTAAGTTGAAAATAACCTTTGACATGATGCTGACGATTTTATAATGCATCTTCACTTTTTTTTTTTTTTTTTTGGTCACTGAATCTTCAGCTATTTAGCCTTTTCTGGCTAGCTTGACAGAGACACTAACGTATTCTAACAGGAAAAAAATTGTACCTCTCCTCCTAAGGGTATCTCTGTGAATGTTAGGTAGTTCTAAAGGAGTTCAAAGGACTTAAAACCAAATTAAAATGAATAAGGTTTCTTTCCTATGCCATAGGTAAATGGCATAATTCATCCTATTTCACTTGCATTTTTCCAATTTAGAACATCCCTTTTGTTTTTCACAAAACATGTATTTTTGAACATTTAAAGACTTATACTAAACTTCAAAACTCTGGGCAGGAGCTGCGATAGACACTTCAAAACTTCACTGTAAGCAGATACTCATACCACCTAGGTGCCTACTTGAAAAACCTCACTTGCGAGGCTGATCTTTTCCAGATGCATTACAGCAAACAGAGACAGGACCCCCAGGGGCTAATTCAGAGAGGCTGGGCTGGGCTCCACACTCCCAATATTCCTCTGGAGGAATCACTGTTAGCTGTGCTGCAGGCACAAGCTGTGCTGCAGATGCACAGGTACTGCGAATGCTTCCCTCCTAGTGTTCCAGTGTCTTACTACTAGTGAATTTTCACATCTCTAGAATTAATTTAGTACACAATTTAGTACATATCCAATTCACACTATTTTTTTTTGAGATAGATTGTACAAATTCTTATTTCTAGTTCCTCTCTATACACTTACCAAACAGCAATTAACTTCCTAAAAGCTGTGCATTGCACAGGAGAGTTCAGGTGACATCAACTATACAGAGTTGATATAGTATACTATAATATATATATATATTCTATATACTATACTACAAACTATGCTATACATCTACCTTAATTTTTAAGCCTCTCATAACAATGGGCTTCTAAGTTTCAACTAACTTATAATGTCAAATAATTATCATTTCTGATTTTATAAATCAAATTACTTTTTAAATGAATACCAATGAAAGTCTTACCTGTCCAAAGAAGGAAAAAATACTGTTAAAAATTTCAAAGAAATTAGAAGAAACACACATTTTATCAGAATGCATTGTTTAATAATGATTTTAAAGTTTATAGATTCCTGCCCTTCAAGATCTTGTGTGAATTATGAGATCCAATTTTATTCTCATGACTGTAATAAAATTTTATAAGTGTTATAGAGAGGAAGAATCAACAGCACTTGGAACTGTCTGGCCATGTAATAAAAATACATCTCTTTGTTTTGAAGTGACAGGCAAGTAAGGTGTACCTGAATATTGATCAATACATTTTCCATTTCCACTAGTGCATTCACTTTTTCTTCATGGGATAAACTTTTTTTTTTCCCAATGGATTTTCCATTAACATCAAAAATTAATGCCAGAAAAAGGCAAACATAAAGAAAGAAGAGATAAAGTGGACAAGAAAAAGTTCACTAATTTCTGATTATACTGTTTAAGCGTTTTGTTTTCTACTTTCTTACTTCAACTGGCAACTTAAGTCTAGGCTTCCTACAGCATCACAGAGGGGGATGTCAAAACAGTTTGCCCATACTTATACTGCCAGTAATCCTGAGTCGCAGATACTCTGCCACCTGAGATACAAACTTTGAAAGGATTCTATGATTTTAAAGTATAAACTCTCAAGCAGTATTCCAGACCTCACCTAGACACTTCTGTCCTGAAAAGACTACAGTAAGTTTGTTGGAAGATGGATTATGTGTCATGTTTTCAACTGCTGATTATTTTGGATAGAAAAATCTATTTTTTTTAGAAGTTTTTAAACATCCACAATTTAGAGAATTATTTTTGCTGCATTTGATAACTTCTATAGCCAAACGTCTTAAAATTCCTTTTATCACTCTGGGTATTGCTTTTTCAACTGGAGATCAATAATTACTTTTTCCACATCATCAAAAAATGATGACATGTCCATATATTTGATCAGCTGCAAATTAGGTCTCTAGCTAAACGGCACCCCTTGGACAAGCAAGCTTGGGCATAACAGGCAGATTATTTTGCTGTCAGACATGCCTGCATGATGAAGCAGACAGAAGGCAAAACGGTCTTTTTTTCTCACCTTTACATTTTGTCATGAATACAATAAATGTAACTGAGGAGACTGCTGGAGCATTTAAAGTATTAGATGTTCTTACTTGTTTTGCTGGATAGCAATAGTCTGAATTCTTAACACTAATAGGTTCACTACACCACATAAAATTGAGGCCAGATTCAGACTGCCCCTATGATACCTTGTGAATTTAAAAAAATAACCTGAAATAGTTAAAAGATGCCCTTATGCTACCATTTAAATTAAGAATTTTCTTTAATTAACACTTACAACTTCATTCATACAATGAGATTTAAAGAATATACTGTTTCCATTTCCCCACAACCCTTCCACCCCCAAATTATTTTACACTTCTACTTAGACATGGCTGTTTACTATTTTGGAATGATTCCATACCTTTAGAGTTTGCCATGCTGTTTTCAGAGACAGCTTGTCCTAAAAAATATGCTTTGCTTGGTTAATATTTTTAAAAATATGCTCTTTCCTCGATCTTTCTTCTGTGGCATAGGAAGCTGGAAAAATTCCAGTGACCTTTGGTATGACTGTCTTACAAATTAGTGCAATATATTTCTCTACATTTCACACTGTGCTAAATATTTTTGGCAGTACAAGATGAATATTATGAATCTAGCTTAGTTTTTAAACAGCTCTTCCATTTGTATGGGAACTCTGAAGCTCCTTGGCTTCCAACCAGAGAACTTGTCTTCTGTCTTGTTCCTTACATGTTAAATATTCTTAAAAGAACAACACAATTTAAAAATAAAAATTAAAAAAAAAAAATAGGAGAGGAATAGAAAATGAAAAAACAAACAAACAAAATAAAACAAAATAAAACAACAGGAAACTGTCTGGAAAGGAATGACATTTTCCAGCACTTTGGTGAATAAAATACACATTTCAACTGAATCAATTAGATTCCACTCCATGTAATTATCCTGAATGCAAACCCAACTTGAATTTAACTAACTACTGATACTATGTAGTTTGCCTGTTTCAAAATATAGCTTTTATCACCAGCTAAAGGCAGTTCAATGAAAATTGGAGGTTTAACCACTCAGGAGCCTGCTGGCAGTCTTGATGAACTGTAATTCAAATTGGAAAACTTTTGCAGTTAGCACACAACAAAACACCATAGCTGTATTTCAGTGATGCTGACATGCTTTGCAGATGTTACCTGTATAGCACCTCCAGAAGGGAGTTACTTGAAGAGCTCCACAGATGAAGGGAGTGAAGATGAGGAAGCGTGGATCCACCTGAATTACAGAGCTGGTTCATTCTTTCTTTGCAAGAATGAACTTCATTTTTCTGGATCCTCCAAAATATTTTCTTTCAGATGTTTTTACTTAATTGTTTTGCTGACTAAGATCTGTCCTATACATCCAATAAAAAGCCAGAGTGGTCTGATTATGTGCTAGAGGGCTTTTTACCAGGAGGACTTCTTTTACAAGGACTAGCTTAAAGCATGAAAGCCATAGCAGTGGCAACACAATCAATTATATCTGAAACTATGTGTGTGTTTTAGAGCTTATGATAACTGATTCAATGCACAAGTATACACAAGTATTTGATTATCATTAAACAACACCTTTGTTAATCTTTGGTCTCCAAACACCACTTCCAGTTCATTAACGATATTACTCAATTAGAATGGAAACACACGACAGCTTTATTTCCCTCTACCCTTACTTAGAAGTTTGAGCAGATTTTTATGATACTATTTGTAGTTGCAATAACCTACACATACTTACTCCTATTACACAGAAGTAAGGTCTAACCTGTAATAATTTTTTTCCAAAAGTCAAATTCTTAATCAGAAAACTCTTAAAAAATCTCCAAACCATTTCTAAAGCTTTTGCCCAGTTTCAGTATTAAATACTCATTTCAGCATTCACAACTGGTATAAAATACCCCAACATTTTTTATGGGTGTTGTTTATCGTGTTTTCCTTTCATCTTCTACTGCAGCAGTATTTCTAAGATTCCAGCATTCTAGGCAGAGCATTTCTGCAAGTAGAATTTCCTTATTTATTGATGGGAATTGCAGCTGAGAAAGGACTGCCTCAGCTCAGAAAGAAGCAATCTGGCAGCAGTCTAGGAACTTCAACACTGAAAGATAGGAAAGTTGTGGGAAGGCTGAGCTTAAGAGAAAGAAGAGGCTGTCATAGAAAGTAAGAAAAGGAATATAGAAATGCAGTGGGAAAACTTTTAAGACAAAAGGGTTATTTCAACTCTTTGCTGTGGATGAGCAGTTAGCTTTGATCTCAGTTCATTGAATCACCTTGAACATTTTCAGTAGATTTTGGGACATTTGGCAGAAGTCAAAAGGTTAAGTCTTCTACTATATTTCTTGAGTAATTTTACTGTTTTTAAGTCCACATTCATCTCAAAAGATTATTTCTTTTCTTTTTTTACAACAAAGGAAGAAAGACAAGTAAAAATTCTAACTGGTAACTTTTTAGTGTTATAACACTTTTTCTTGTAGGATTGATCATAGTAGCTTTTTCAGTCTCATCTTTGAAGAAGAAACTACTGATGTATTTTAGATCTTTTCAAGTCACCTAATTTAGTATCCTTACTTTCTTCAGGATCTAATAGTAATGAAAAAGAATAAGATTAATCCTTAAAGGAGACAACATTAGGTTTTCTTTCTATATGTATTTTGAAAATAGAATGTACCTTAGAATCAGTGTTTCCTATATATTGTTTATATATTGCCTATATATCCTATATCCTAATATATTGATAGGGTTTGGAATTTTAATTAAATGTGATGCTCAAACTAATTGTTCTCTAATACTACTACTGATATTTGGATGAGAATACATAGGAATTGTGTAGATTTTTCATGGCAGTGTTCCTCAGAAAGGGAGATTACCTACAAATAAGAAGAATTCTTACAGATATTTACATATTCATTTTCATAGTGCATATATATATGCTTTGGCTTTTTTCTCAGAGTACCTCACCTGGGCAGATTTCAGTCACACCCTACTTAGATTACAGCTGTGTCAGGAAGCAGTGAAATATTGCTGGATATAGCATGGATAGAACTCACTTTACTTGTACTCCAGATACACAGGCCACAGTGACTAAAGGGCTATGCCTTACTAATCTGCCTGCATGCCTTATATCCCCTGCAACAACCCATGCACATAGATAGCCATTTATTCAGACTGATCAGTTCATAACAGCCACACAGAATTACTACAGACATCTTCCTGACTTCAAGTGAAAGTCAAATGGTACTTTGGAAAAATTCCTTACATACAGGTAATCTCTCAAAAGCACAGTACGCAGTGGGTCATTCATGCAGATTTGAATCTCCTATATTCTCAGAGCTACAAGGAAGCCACTCTCATAAAATGATGTAATAATGAGCAGAGTGCTGATCCTTCAAAATGTTGTTTTCCAGTAGTTCTGAAATACCAGGCTAATGTCCCACTGGGGACTGAATTCTCAGTATGTTAGTCTACCAATGACAGCAGAATATCTCTGCAAAAAGAGAGGTTACTAACTGAATTACTAAGCCTCAGTAGTCAGCTGTCTTGGAGCAAAACTACTAACGTTTATAACTATGAAGTGCATAACCATTACGGTAATGAAAATCACATAATCAGCTAAGACTAGTTCTTGATTCTCCCGTGCTTAAAAAATTCTTTACTTTTAGCAGGAAAGAGTCCCAGAAAGGACTATTCGAATTTCAAGCTGACTAAAGATACAGCCAATCTTAAAAGGTGCTGTTGTATCACCCTTGACCCTCAGTACTGCTATTTATTTTAGCAAGAAAAGACAGGAATTGTTAGCGAATTTCTGTTGCTTACATGGCCCATCAGTTTTTCTTGCAGTGTAACATGTTCTTCATCCCATGGTAGTGTACAGGCACCAAAAACTGTTAAAGACTCACATGTCCCTAAATGCAAAATTTTCTCTGAAGAAATCCTCTAGTATCATATGGAATTCTGAGATGCATTCTCCCAAGAGCAGCAAAATCATTCTCCTAAGATCTGTTCTGTGAATTGTGTTTGAAACTCTGGTTTTCTACAGCTGCTTTATGGTACTGGTTTTTGTGTTTTCCTTTATTATTTATTTCCCTGCGTATAAGTGGTACACTAGAGCTGCCATACTTTCTGCCATGCTTTTTGCTTGCTCAGTTTTTGGTAATAGGCTTAGACTTCAATTTAGCAAAGTATGTGAGCTTAACTTCATTGTGTAGCACAATGGATATGTAACTTCACTAGATAACACTGTCAGCACTGAGCAAATTCTTTCCCCTTCTCACATTCAAATCTGCTTGATAGTCACAGACAGCCTTCCTCTTTATCAGTTTTATGGAAAATAATTCCTTGAGAATATAGCAGTTTTGCTGTTGCTATCATGCTCATTTAAATGCTCTGGAATGCATTATAGCTGTTAAATATCCACTAATCATTTGCCCACATCCACTTCAGCTTCTGTCTGAACTTTTCCCAAAAAACATTGTATCTAACATGATATCAAATGTGAAAAAACTACTGAAGACTTCATGCACAGACACTGAACGTTATCGGTTGCTTGGCTAATCACATACTGAGCAATCTGCCAAAAAACAGAGAGCACATTTACCGCTTATCTAGTGTCTCAAACAGAGAAATGGCTACTGTTACTATAATCTAAAAGTAAACTGGCAGCTTGGGCATTAATGGCAAATGGTAGTAATCATAACTGTATCATAACAGTAATAGATATTTTTCATATTCTTAGACATTGTTTAAAAGAAAGATCAGCATTTTGGAACAAAACTCTTTCTTAACTTCTTTCAGTAAACATGCAGATGCTAACATCTTATTAATAAACACTCCAAAACACATAAAATTTATTAAAGAAGGAGAACAACTTCTCCACCTCTGTAAGTAGTCTTTAAAAAATGGCCCAGAAGAAGAAGGCCATGGCATAAGGCTTCACATTTAAAATTGAGAATATTTTAAATCTTATTTATATGTATAAAAATTGAATTATTCTATCAGTAGAAATGTAAGCACATGAAGACTATAAAGATAAAGACACAACCAGCTCCTGAGGTGTATTTACCTATTTTGCAATATTGCAATGCATATCTTGGCTTCCTCTATAACTGATTTCAATGTATTTTGTTTTGAAGCTGCTACAGCAACACTGAAGTGTCAAGCTTCAATTTATACACCACTCTGTTCAAACCTGCACTCAGTCCACTTACAGAAAGGGAGGCAGTTTTAGCACAAGCTATTTTTTTTTTAATTTTGCTTGAAAACATCTTGCAAATAAACACTTTATGGCTATCAAATCCTCAAGTTAATTATGTATAAGAAAACTCTTTAGATAAGTATGAGCTATGCAGACAAAAACAGATCTCTTGAGGATGCTGAGTGTGCAGTATGGTCACTGATCTGTCACTGCTGATTTACCTTTGGATCACCTTTATGTTTCTGTAGCAGCAGGAAATATATCTTCCATGGGATGCTGTCAAGCTCAGAGATGTTGGTATCTTTCAAGTTTAATAACAGTGTGGTTTCTTATTCATCTACAATACTGGAATATCACCTGTGGCTTTCAAATAGCTGGGATTTCTTCTTTGCCATCTAGGAGAAAAAGAAGAATTACTTCATACATCTGGGATGTTACGACTTAAAAACGAGAGATACTTGCTGTTCAATAGGAATTACCACTGCTCATGTCTTGGCAAGTGGAGAGGGAGGTATAATTTAGGGACTTCTTTACACATAACAGTTTAGATTAGCTAAATCACACTGGAAAATAACATTACCAGAAAATGTACCTAAAGACAGTAGATCAGATTTGTAACTGAGCACGATGGTTTGACAGGACCCACTCAGCAGTCCTGCAATTTACTTGCAGATGAGATGAAAAAGTCAGGGAATAGAAGAATAATGAACTTGTAATAGTCAGCTTTTGATTATTAATCCTAACTCATTAAGAAACTCCATTTACATGTTTTTTTTAATGGATTAGAGCATTAAGAGCAAGTTTCATGTACGCTTCTGAAAAACTGACATCAGGTTCTTCTATTCATTTACTTACAGAACTTTGATTTTTGTGTTGTATTTGTTTTGAATAGATTTTTGCTTAATTCCTACTAAAGTGAAGGCATTCAAATTAAAATAATGTATTAAAATATTACACATGGCTTCAGTTCCTTGAAGATGCAGTCCCAAAGTAGATGATTAAAGACCATGGGAGACAGGCTGACAGATGCACAGCCTTCCTCTCTTACTTGGTATGATAGTAAATGGCAGAACAGCACAAGGTTTGTTTCATTCCAAAACAGGGCCAGTAAAATTTATTTTAGATTCTCTTGGTTGAATGTTACCAATAATGTAACATTTTAAATCACCTGTTACTTCTCTAGAAGGGAAAGAAAAAAATATCTTTGTTTCTCAGGTGTACTGTTGCTCTTATTCTACTGCAAATTTTTCAGATGGGCTCTATTACTCTTCTTGAATCCTTTTAACCAATTCCATATTACTGTGAAATAACTGTGTATAGCACATGAACTATATAAACCTACTACTGATGTATCACAGCCATGGAATAAACCATTTCTAACAAAAATAAATAAATAAATACTATCCACACACCTTTCCTAGGCTGTACATAGAATGCTTATATCGAAAAATCTCCCTGCTTCTTGGGAGGAGAAACACCAGTATTTGTGGCAGCTGGATCTTGCTTATTGTTTATACTGTTGAAAGAACTAACATTTGTACATTTTAAAATAAAAAATTATAAAGGGCTGCATTTATTTTATATTGTTTGTTTCTATTTTGACCAATAACATGTAGGACTAGGCAAATAAAAATATAGCAATTTGAAAGAATGTATTGAGAATACGTATTATCATAAAATATCTTGAGTTAGCCTACAGATTACAGACTGAAAACTGCTGCAGAATTTAAAACAAATCTCAATTTCAGTCAGGTAGTGTGTCTCCTATTGATCAAACGATTCTGTACTTTTTGACAGCTGCCTGCAAAGAGAAATAAGGTGGCAAATAAAGAGAAATAAATCATAGTAGAAAAGAAGATTAAAAAAAAAAACTAGATCAAATTGGCTCTTGGAATTTGCAGATTGTTGTATTCTCATATAAAAGGTGTTTGAAAACGAAAGGAAAATACGTATGCATAGCTCTCGGGCCCAAATACGGAAAAGTAGTTGAAATACAGGAGAAAAGGCATTCAGTATTTAGCCCTTCCCTACAACACAGTGAAACATCTGTTTCCTATGTGATAACTCATGCCATTCCCACAGACTACTCAACTCTGCAGAGCAGTTACAATGGAAGGACCATAGGAGATCCATGTAGCAAATATCATATCTTGCTGTTTGAACATTTTAGTATTGAAAACTCTTTCAGAAATAAGTAGTTTTTGACATTTACTTCTGGTTTTGTCTATTTTTCCAAAATCTTGGGGACCTCTGACTGCAAAAAGCTGTGGTAGAGTCCTAAAAAAGCTAGGATTATTGCTACTGCTTTTTCATCACCTCTCAAAAGAGGATCATCATTTCATCCCTTGCAGAAGTGGAAGGGATAATCAGGTTTTAGAATTCAAGTATTATTAGGATATTAGGTAGATTTAAGTTAGCATAAGGGGGATTGTAATATTATAAGCCATAGAGGCTGAAAAACCAGGGAGATATAAAACTGTAAGCCTCCAATTGAAGTATGAAGCAGTACACCCAGAAAAATGCTGACATCCATAATGCATCGGGAATGTAAATGAATTCAGTGTAAAGTGAATGATAACTGAGAACTATCACTGATAATTTAGGATGAATGAAAATTTTATAATTGAGTCTTAGTATGACATAGAACTCAGTGAAGTTTTGAACCATAGTGAAGGTCAGTCTGCTCTCTTAGCTGTAAGTATTACTGCTGCATTTTCTAATTTCCTGTATTTTCTAGTGAGAGTTCCATCAATTGGAGGATAACTTGTAAGGCACCTAGTAAAAATTAATATAAAAATACCCTGCTAGGAAATTAATGACTATATTCCATCTTTTCCTTTTTATTACAGCAATTCAAAAGAACAAACATGCTCTAGTATTACATCCAAGTATAAAGCAAATTAGTGATTGGACCCTATTTTACTTATACTACCCAAAATATTGTAAAGGACATGTGAAAAAGCATTCACAAAAGCACATGCAATTAAATGCTTGGTTACCAGTGGATAATTATCTTTTGCTCATCTTATTAAACCAATGTTTAGTAGGTGAACACCAAGCAGTTTATTCTGTCCTAAAGTAAAACCTCATGGAAGAACCTGGATTAAAAAATGGTCTAAAGAAAAGACTTAATCTGATTAGGAGATGACAGGTCCATCCCGTATCAATTTACACAGTCAGAAGTGGTTAGCTACATCAGTTTTCTTTGGTTATTATGTTCAATCTTGAACAAATGAGGGGGAAATTCTGTCGGTGCTCCTCACATGCAGTCATTTAATTGAGTATTCTTTTCGGGTAAATCTCATACAGTGCTCCTTTGAAATATGAGTGGTGACGCCAATTACCACAGGCATATTTCCTTTAGTTAGAGAATAAGACACCGATGAAATCTGTTGTAATTCCTATATCCCTTCCTATTTAGTACCTACTGCTTATTTTTTATTTCAGAGGATAAGTATGAATCCTTTGCTCCTACTCAGACTTTCATTATTATTCCATTAAGTCAAATTACAATATAATTCAAGAATATCCAAATTGATGAATGATGGTACTGCCTTTCAAAACTAAAGAATCACAAAACAAGCAGCTTCCATCATCTATAATCTTTGCTTATTCCAGTTGAAGACAACAGAAATTTAGGAATTTAGAAACCAGCTGCAACTGATGAATTCCTTGCAATAAGGATATTTTACAATGCAAATGTCAGTAATACCAGAAATACCATTCAAGGGAAGCAGAAGTTCAAATAAAAAGTGAGGAGTTCATTGGCTTAAGCCAAATTATTATTTAAAATAGAGTTTGTTAGAAAAGATAGTTTTACTATAATTTTAAATATAGTTGAAGTCTAAATTTAAATTTAGATGAAGTCCTTCAAAAGGATTTGGATTTTACTCACTGTGTACATTTAAATCATAGTCCCTTCTTTTCCAATAACATGCACTGGCCATCTGGCAAAACTTGGCAACTTGTACAATTTTTGTAGAATGATATGTCTGATTAATTACCTTCTCTGCTCATAGGAGGTTTTCCTGAAGAAACAAACAGAACTACATCTCTTATGCAGTTCATTGTCTGGTGTACAAACAGCTTTATCAGGCTGTTGTGCATTTAGCTGGAGGTTGTGGTTAACTATCAGATGAAACAAAGAAAACATAGAGAACATTATTATGTGTGCTGGTGTAGCAACCCAAAATATAGTTTTTATCAAAAGTCTCTAAGTAATACAGAATTAAAACAATAATGGCGTATAACGATATAAGAGAAATCACTGCAGAAAAAGAAATGCTATCATACCTCTTGCCACAGATTCTCAGTTAAGGCCCACACTTTGAGTCTTAAAACCATTATGGTTGTTATTGAGAGCTTGGTAAGAAAATAGTTTGGATTTGATCCATGCAGTATGATTATCAGAAGTAACCAGAGAGATTCTATAACAGAGACATCTAACATCACGTAAGAGTAAGTATTTTTCAAACAACATATGAACATGAACCGTAGTTTGGACACTTTGGCATAGTTCATCTCGGCTGAGGATAGGTCATTATTTGACAAATTTCAGGAACAGACCATTATGCTTTTGCAACATCACATATTATCCCCTGCCCTGCCAAACTAATGAAACTGATATTCAAGGAATGGATAAGCAGAGATGCTTGAACTGTGTATGCATGGGAATGCACACATATATTTACATAAAGAATAAAAAATTGTTTTCTATTACTGTTATCAGTAATTCCTAGCATAGGAATTACTAATTCCTAATTATATGTGAAGTGTTCAATAATAATTCATAGATTGCCAAACATTCAGAAATACTATTTTGGACCTGGACAGAAACCATTCCTCTACCGGGCTCCACAAATGGCCTCTGTCAGAGCTCCCTTGGCTCTCAGAGCTTCGCAGGGTGAGCCAAGAGAGACTGTGTGCTCCTGAACTCCTGGAAGCTGAGCAGAAGGATTAAAGCTTTCATCTTGCCCTGCAGCTGCTTTTTGTGGATCAGCAGACAAAGGATGGGACCTGGACGGCAGGAAAGGCATCCAGCAGTTCAGGAGAGGAGACGTAGCAGCTGCAGGTCAGGGTGAGGCCATAAGTTATATAGGAGGAAAAGAGCAGTGATTTCACGGGTAGCTATATGTGACTCTTGACAATGCAGGTGACCCTGATGACCTAAGTCTCAGATCTATGCATTAAATACAGTCATAACTCAGCAAATATTGAGGATAATATTTCATTTTAATGCATACACAAACAATTGACCTTTGCTCCCACAGTTTAGTCATATTTTAAAATCTTCACACTATAAATAGGAAAAAGAAATTCCTTCAAAAATCTTTTAAAGAAATAAAATAGAACAAAACCACAGATACAGCAATGCAAAAGACAGAGATGATCCAAATATTAGAAAAGATGCTAACCTGGTGAACAATTCACCTGATTTACACACGAGATCCATAGCTACAAATATTTGCTCTTGTTCCACTTCATCAGACCAAGAGCGATCTGCTGATGGAGGGCAGCTTTATCTTGCAGACTCAGCCAGCAAGGCCAGAATTGCTTTCTAACACAATTTTTGGGAGCTAACCAATACGCAAGAATTATAACTAGATGTGATTTACCAGATGGGAAAGGAATTATAACTGTTTTATTTTATTTTATTTTCTTCTACCAGGCAACTTCTCTTTTTCAGAACCTTATTTTCGAATCATGTGGATGAATCCTGCCCACACATAAAACAAAAACAAATTTGTTAAATTCTTTAACAAATAACAAATAAGATGTTGCTATAGCTCTCCTTCAGCCTTTCATAAAATATATTTAACTATATATATAAAATAGTATGTTTTATAACAAAGAGAGTATGACTTCAAATCCCCTGAAATGGTTTGAAAAGGTAGGTGTGAGCCCTAGCATACATCTGAGACACATGAATATATTCATTGAGCTCCTTTGCAGAATTGGATCTCTTAAACAGTAGGAGTCTCTCACTCAGTAGAAGATCTTTGGAAATAAGAACAATTTCAGCTATGTGGAGAAATTTTACTGGCCATATCTTACTGAAGGGATGAAGGAGGACAGAAAGCTATAAGACCAAAAGCAGGAAACAAGATGGTTCTAGACACAGCCATACGGATCAAATGCCCCCCCCAAAAATACACCGGCAAGAGAGTTTTAGGATGACCAAGCAAACTATATCTTATTGTCTATATGCTCCAGTCCATAATATTCATTTCACTCTGAATTCAATGGAACAGGACTGCACGATTGCTGTTAACAAAAAAAAAAAAAAAAAAAAAAAAAAAAGGCCAACAGATTCTTCACTGAAATTCTCAGCTCTGTGGCTGTAGGGCTAATCTAGTAAAGAAAACAATCTTTGAATCTCCATGTATTTCCAGTAGTCTTTGAGTCTTGTAAGCTGCACTGTGATACCAGGAACATCTTTTGTTAGTTTGATAGCCTTTTTAGTATCTTTACTTCTTCAGTTGTTCTTCTTGAGGCATAGATTTCCTGATCAGATTTATAACAGTTCAGATGAGCACAAGTCTTTGTGCAGCTGGTTGATCATACAGACATCTCTGCTCAGGTGATGGTAGTTTAAGCAATAATGAAAAATTTCCTATGGGTTGCAACTCTGAGTAAATATAAGGTGAAAAATTAAGAGAAAGAAAGGATCACAAATTTCTCTCATGATTTTAAGCTTACTGAATAAATAGATCCATATCAAATAGTCTAGTAGTATGCAAAAAAAAAAAAAAAAAAGTATATACTAAGCTGAATGTATCTTACTTAGTGATACTTAATTCAGTTGCGGCAGGAGTTGATTATGGCCAACAGATGGTTCAGATATTGTTTACCCATAATAAGGATATCTCATTTTTCATTTATATTTCATGAAAAAATCTAGCCTTATCTCATACTGTAGAGAACAGTTATTACTGGTATAACACTCAATTACAAAATAGTTACTTCTCCTTTGCCTTCCATACTTACAATAGAAATATGTATTGTGCACAGTTTGTATTATACACCATATGCTTAAATAATCTCTTCAATCTTATCTTGAAACATTATCTTTAGTTGGGTCTTACTTCATGATGTCAACACCACCAACAAGCTGCATAACATATCAACAGGCTACACAGTATTAAGGTTATCAGCACCAGTTGCTGTTCCTTCTAATCCACATAATTCCAATGAAGTTGGATGAAAATGTCTCCAAAGTAAAAAAATAAAAATAAGAAAAATCCTCTGCTACATATACAATGGCTTAAGATTTGATTACATATCCTCTGCATGACCACATCCTAAAATATTGACTGCTTATCCATATGGATGAAAATCACCATTTAAATTTTAAATGCTTCTAAAGTAAACAGTACTTCACTCTTTGCTCTTTTCATGTTTTCACAGTTACCCTAAGGATTTGTTAGCACTGAAACTATCAGTCCCGTTTACTGTCCTATCTGTAATTACTCAGGCACATCTCTATCACTATGTTTCAACCTTTTTAAAGGTCATAGTTCTTGACTTTTAGTCAGTGAAAATATATTTGTGCTTAAACTGCCTGTATATTAGAGTATCTTGCTAAGGCCCTTAAAAATAATGTAATATAGCATCTGCTTACTTTATCTGATTGGTATCTCATTGATATCCTTAGAAACCAAAATCTTTAATAAACTTTAACAACTTGAAAAATATTTTATACTGCAGAATATTCACACAAAATATATTAAAATATCTCTGTATACCATATATGTGCAATGAGGTTCATTAGCTCATGAGATCTTTGGTCCATCCTCCACAAACTTTCACTACCCTGGGCAGGATGGAACTTCTTGTGTGAACCAGTATAGCTGGTTTAAAGGCTGTTATTCGTTTCCTTGAGGTGGAAAAAATACCTTTCCTGTTACTGAGCCTGAAATACTAAAAAAGTTATTTGTAACTAAGAACAAGTTCTCATTAAGAGAAATCTCTGGTAAATACAGAGATATTATTCTGTTCAGATTAAGTAAAAGGAGCAAAAAAGCTATTCATCAGATTTGTATTTACATGTATTTATAGTCACCTCATTTATAAAGACAGTAACGTATCCCATTCTTCTGTTTCAGCCAAGACTAAGCATTTTACCTCATTTGTTCAAATGCATAATTTAACTTGTTCTCTAATAGCTAATTTCTCCAACATAGACAATCTTATACTTCAAATGACTCTTAGGGCATCCCCGTTGTCAAAAATCTGTATGGGAGGAACTTCTATGGCATAAAGACTCCTCCAGGTCAAAACTATGTCCAAATACTGAAGTGTACGAACAAATGTAGACTTTCAAAAGCATTTATACCTGATAATACCTTACAATATATATATACTCCTAATTCCATAAATAACAGTGCATTTCTAAATGTATCATAAAATAAATAGAACATTTCAACTGCTTATATTTCTTATAGATAAATATGGATTTATAATAACTAGTCAGTATAACTAGCAATATTATGGAAAATAACTTTTAAAAATGTGAAGATTAGGGAGATTCAACTATAAACAAATAATTGAATATATCTGTCCCAATGAAGTTCCATGAAAGAATGCAGATGTACAAGGAAAGAAAATTTGCATTTTCTAAAATTGTTTTTTAATTACATAAACTATCCTAGCACTCGAAGGGCAGCAAAGATGTTATTATTGCATTTTATTAACATTCCCACTGCTTGAAGCTCTTATCCTAATAAGTGAAAACTATCAGGAAATAAATGAAAACAATCAGAAAATCTGCCTCATTATCTATGGAATTAAGGCTTATATAAGTGCAATAGCCTGTCCATCTGCTGGTCCTTCCCATAGTGTATCTCACATCGAATAGCTAATTCAAATCCAACGTGGCAGCCACATAAAGGACTCAGGTATATTACCTTTCTAAAGATTACATGAAAGTGGATATAGGGTAGATGGGACAGGCACAGCTTTTCCCTGGAGGAAAGGCAATCATTACTCAATGGTTTTTCTTCCCTGGAGGCAGCCCTTTGATGGCCTATTGCACACACCAGCCAGGCATTTCACAGGAGAGCAGCTCTAACCCCATCTTTTCTGTCTGTATGGTACAGAGGAGGAGGGGTGCACAGCAAATACATACCACTCAGACAGAAAGTTGCTCTTCACAGGAAACTCAGACTTCTGTTAGCTTTCTGCAGATGTCTGCAAACAAAGAACCAGCTGTCATGTTTACAGCGTGTGTGGACATTAAGGAGAACAGTGATTTTATTTTCACTCTTTTCATCTGCTTGAGTTTCCAGAGAAGCAATGATGAGGTTTATAACATTAGAACAAAGAATTTATTCCGAACTTGCCATTTTAGTTAAAACCACCTATATTTTATTTCACCCATTTGTTGACGTATTAGATGTCAGTTAAACAACGACTTAAGAGGTTGAGTCCTAGCCATTATGTTACAGAAACTAATAAAAATAAACAATGATAGCACAGTGGTAGGTGGTAGCACTGCAGAACAATCAATTTTCCACAATAGATGTGGAAAATTTCTCTCTGGATATTTAAAATAACTCTTTGTTCTAAAATAGGCCTGTGTGCTGGAATGCAGTATCATCAGGACTGAACTATCACTTCTGAAGGACAAAGGAGGTACACCATTTAGGAGTGAGAGAAGAAAACCTGGGTTAAAAACCTTCATGAGATTTTACTGAAACCCAACTTTAACTAAACTAAAATTACATAAAAGCAAATTTTTGTATTCAGCATGGTGTGAAATCCATTTTCCCTCTGGGGTTTTATATCTATTCAGTTAATTATGGGGAAAATAATACTATAGTTCTTTTTAAGAAAAGGAAAAGCAAACACCAAAACTAAGATTTTTTCAGAAGCTGAAGACTAGACTATGAGACTGCCTTTTGATACATGTCTTCAGTAATGCTTTCTGAAACTACTGGGGGGCCTTGAGAATGAATTTTGGTAAGGTCATGAATCTTAGCTTTTTAGATGAAGATGGTCTTTGACGAATCAGAAATTACTTCAAGAAATTCTGAAAAGCTGAAAAATGGGCAACAGTGTGGATTGTTAACAAAAGAAAAAAATAGTTGCCTCTCTATAAAACAGAGTACTCTCTACAAAACTATTTTGTGATATATTATATAACATTATATATATATACATAAAGCACATGTATTATATATGATTATATAATACTTAGACATTGAGGCATAGCTTGTTAATTACCCCAAATCCAAAGTTGTGAATGTACTGTAGTATGTTTACCAAGGCAGTGCATACGCATATGCATTCTTTTTTCTTTCATTGTTTGGGGCTAATATGGATATAATAGCAAGCCTATGAATTCTGTAAAGCGTATCCTTTGCAATATGTTTGTGCTCCTTATAAGCTATTTGTGATTTTATTATGCATTAAATAAAAACTGTTATTGATAGCCAAATCTTTTCATGTCTGTTTTGTTGTTGTTGTTGTTTGTTTGCTTTTTAGATTTTGATGATTCCATAGATTTTAGTAGAATCACATTTCACTTCACAGTCACAGCATTTCAGTCACAGTAACCTTAATTTAAACACAGTGCATAGACGTAGTGCATTAACGGTAACAACAACAAAGACTAATATCTTACCATTCTCCTCAGTAGAGAAAGGATGGAAACATTATGTTCAGTAATCTCCAATTTTTTTATTTTTTTTTTAACAGAAAATTTTATATTATAATGCCAGGCATACATTGTTTTAAAACCTTGGCTTTAACAAGAGTGAGATAAAAGACATTCGTCTACTTCTTTTCAGTGACAACAGTTAGTATGTACAGTATGAAGATGGCAGATTTTAAATCTACAAATGGCTTTTTGGCATTATAATTCAGGGTTATGGTATAGCTCAAATTGTGTTTACAGAGTGTAATGTTGAAATGTAAACGCATCATATGTTCATGAAACTTAAAAAATTTAACATCACAAAAGCAGATTAAAAGGCATAACTTCCCTGTAGTTTAACTAGAGCTAACATTTAGATACTTGTTTCTGAATCACAATGATTTACTTACAAAGAGCAGAGAGTTTTTCAAGTAACCAAGTCCCACACAGTTAATGCTGATACAATGAATTTCATCTGAAGGTTTAAAGAACATCAATACAGGAACCTTCGTCTCATTAGCAATGTATTTTGAAATGATCTAGAATTAAAAATTCAATAATATAGTATTAAGGAGCCTCATTGAGGAGCAAATTATTTTCCACTGCTCTCAAAAGGGTTAAATAACAAAGTGCAGGTGTTTTTATAATCTACAGAATCTCCTATTAATACACAGAAAAACATTTAAACACTCCAAGTACATAAGAAGTTAAATTCACGACTCAAAAACTGTACTGCCATTTTATTTGAGGTGCTGTTGGATGAGGTTTTCATTCATTTATATGGCAAATCAATGACAGAATTTTTTGAGAATTTGGACATTTTTAAAAATGATATTATTTTTCCCACCACTTACAATAGGTTGGGTTTTTTTCCCCTCGTCTTGTTTGGCTTTCCTTTCCTAGATTTCCCTCGCATATTTATTTTTGATGCAGTGAACGTCCATTCTTCCCAGTATCATAACTTTGCAGTAGGGATATATCTGTTTTATCTTCTCTCCCATCAATTATTTCTCCAAGCAGTATCCAGCATTTATGCCTCTCCCTAAAGTTAGCTAAGTGTACACATTCTTAGATCATCATTTCCATTTTACTAGCAAAAGCACAGAAGTAGTAGATTAAGAAATAACATTGGCACTTTTTAAAGAATCCCTACTGCTACATCTACGTAACAATAACGACTCTTCATTGAACTTTTCCATTTCTAAGAGAGGGGCAAATGGTGTTGATTATCTGAGTGTGCAAGTGTTGTTACAACAAGGTAATGGCTGCATAAAGACTGTCAAAGAAAGGAAGAATTAATACTAGAAGAAGAAAATGAGGAAAAATGAAGAAAAAAAACCCACAAAACAATAAGATAAGCGTGGATCTAAACAGTTTAAAGCAAAAATCATTTCCTAAACTTAAAAATAACTTCGGTAGCGACTGTCAGAGGTACAGCAGGAATTCAGGTATGCATCTCTCTCCACTTCAACAGAAACTGTGCAAAAAAAAGTGGGGGGGGGGGGGGGGGGGGGGAGGATTTAGATGAAGGCATTTAGCAACAAGGCAGTGACCCACACACTGAGAAAGTAGCTTACATTTCACTGAGTACTTCTGTTTGTAGCTACTTGATTTAATTCCATATGCATCCTTCAGAGAGATTTTTCTGCTAAATCCCTACAGTTAGGCTCCAATACGTGAACAGAAGTAAGTCAGACGCAGGACTTTTATTCTAAACCAGGATAGGTGCATTGTGTCCTCTATTTTTACTTTGTAGCACAGCTGCCAAAGCACTCATTGAAGAGAAGGGCTGATGAGCGTTAGGGTTTATCCTACTCTCAGGAGGCTCCTAAAATACAAACTACAGCCCAGTTGGCCAGAGATCTCATTGATCTCTGAAATAAGGTAATTACATGTTTAAAATTAATGCAAAGACAAAACCCATAAAGGACTATCTTCTCCACAGCAGTTATATATTTAGAAGAGATGGAAAATTTTTGCTTCTGAACTCTCCTTGCCAAAACTACGTATCATTTTGTGTTAAGCTTCATTAATTAATTAATTGGCATAGTGTATGAAGCACGGAGCAAGCGGATGAGCTTTGAGTCACCTGCTTGTACTGTCTAATTCCTGGCCTTGTTTTAAAACGTTCATGTTTTAAAACGTTCAGTCAGCTTGCTGTGGTCAACAGATGACTTTTAGTTAGGGCATTAGCCATTCTGCAAACAGAAATAGATGTTCTGAGTGTTGTGTCAGAAGCTCATTCTATTTATGCCTTCAATATTCTCAAGGCAGTAACTGGAACATATGAGCGTACATATTTTTCCAGTTTAAATCACAATAAGTTTTAATTATTAGACATAAATCCAATTACTGTGCAGGAGCTAAACACAGTAGTATTTTGGGAGGGTCACAAGTCTGAATGGATCAGAATTTAAGTGACTAGCATCTGCTTAATAATTAATGATATTAAAAAACATAAGTGCAAATTGAATAGGAAATTCATTTGCATTTTTAATGCTTGTTAAATCTTTAAACTAATCTCAAATCTTTTTTTCCTTATTTTTCACTAACTAGTATATAAAATGGTTTCACAGTCCCTATAGTCTTTTTTCTTCTGATTATTTTAAATGCATTAAGAATAATCAATCTTTACATACTCACAGATATATCAAGTGAACAAAGTAAAAATGATTTACAGTAATATCATAAAAATACTTCAAAAGCTTACTCTGAAATACATATCATCTTGCGTGTAAAACTGACCAATTAATAATTTTTCAGTAGTTTCGTGTTTATTTAATACAACCTTTATACCAACTCTGCTTTTTGATAGCATTTAATTAAGCTGTGCAATGACTACAATTGTGTATATAGATTAAAAATTGTATAAGTAATGGTCAGTTAAGCAGCAACTAGTATAATTTGTACATACAATGACATCAATTAAGCTCTCAAATTGGGCACATCATTACTTTTGACAGTACAGAATTCTGGCCCTCGAAGTCCACTCCTCTAACTTTTCACAAATATTTTAAAGTAATATCTATGCATGGTGCAATTCATTCTTAGTTTGTAATAGGGAATACTTGAGACAATATTAAATGAAAAAGAGCCTGCTAAAATACAAACAAAACAAAACAAAACAAACAAACAAACAAACAAAAAAACAACCCAGAATGTTTGTTCAATGTTAGTGTTTTTTTCTAATGGAGTTCATTCTTCTGTTAGAAGGCAAAAATCAAGGTAAAGCATTTCTAAAGATAAATGTGAGCATTTATTTAGAAAGGAACTCCTTCTCGCTCCATGATAAACTGAAGGTGAGGGGCAAAAATCTATCTCATGTTTAAAAAAGAAAAAAAAAAAGATTTAACAAAGACTTTTTTAAAATTGTCTTTTTACCTGTAATGTCTGTTACAGTCATTTCTTCTGCAGTGCCACTGGCTTTGGCTCTTCCTTCACACATCTTTCCCCAAGGAATCAATGCTCATTCACAGCTCACAGTGACAAATCAGTGAAAGAACAGGCTGGTGTTCCACATTTTGTGCTCAGTTTGTAAGCTTTCCTGGTAAATTCGAGTTGTTCTGCACACATAGAAAATAAGCAGAAGGGCTTGGTGAAGATGTCTAATTACACAAAGGCTATTAGACTCTTTTTCTTCTGAACACACTTTAGTAGTACAGAGGGTTCTGCTTTCTCTTGCATGTGAAGTTTACTCAGACTTCAAACAGACCTCCACTTATCAGCTATTTTTTCATAACTTTAAAACTTCATAAATGAAGAATTTATTTTCATACATACACATGGACACACAGTAAATATGAATGGAATTTTACCTGGCCTAGTGTTAAGACACCAGATGAGTACAGTCAAATGCAATGTCACACAGTGGCTTGTTTGTTTTAATGAATTTCCCATCTGAGTAGCTGTTGGCAAAACAAAATGCCAGATGCTTATCTTAATAGCAAGTTCTGATGCTAGACTTGAGTTCTGTTGTATCTTGCTCTCTGTGGACAGAAGCACACAAGAAATCCTGATGAGAAGAAGCTACCTGCTATTCCCTGCTCTCCTTATTAAGAGAAAATCCAACCTTTTGTTGTTGTTGTTAACTTACACTTAGATCACATTCTTTTTTTGTTCTAACACCGACTCTTATAATGTATCTAGAGAGTTGAATTACTTAAGTATTGGTAATGGTGGAGAAAGTATAGTCATATTAATGATATAAACTACCAGCCTATTAGATTGCGAAAGGGGTTATCTTGGAAGAGGAGAAATCATATTCTGCTCTTTTGCCACTCTGTAGACTTTCACAACTAGAAATTTCAGTGCTTTTCTTACTCGGCTCAGTACGTCTCCATATTTAATGAACCAGGAGAAGCACAAATGCCACTTATTTGCCACAGCAATTAGCACTGCTTCAGTTGACACTCTGACACTCAAAGTACTCTCTCTAGCATTCAATAATCTGTTGAAAAGCATGGGACAATTCATACTTCTCAGAAGTTGCCTGATATTCAGATAGACATCCCTGAGTATCTTTACAGTGAATTATCAGCTAGAAGATTATTTTTAAAACCACAAAATCAGTGTTTATGATGAGGAACTAGGAGGTGTACATTATGGATGAGAGACACGTGGCCACCAGGAAACAGCTTAAAGTTACTGCGACTTATTGCGAGTTACTGTGAATCACCTGAGCGATAACTGGCTCTGTTCCTGGAAAATCCCCCAGTCCTTTATATCAACTTACTGTTAATAAACAGGTAATGCTAGAAGAATGAAATACATGCAATAAAGAGGATGGTATACCCTCTAACATGATCTTTTTTTTTTTTCTTTTTTTTTTTTTTCCTTTTTAATATTGGGGAAAACAAAATTTAGGAGGAAAACAACAAATTTCATGGAGCACAAAATAGCACTGGCTCAACTAATGAAGCTCCCATTCAGGTACATTTTTTTGAAGGCAAAAATAATTTGCAATGCCACATTCATTAATTCCCTGGATGGTCAAGGACACTCACTCAGCTTGGGCCATCACTGTAGGACAGTCCCTAATGCAAAGATGAGTGGTAACACATCCAGTTCTCTTTGAATGTCTTTAACATCAAATAAGATTGTCCCCACACACATGCTCTTTTCTCTTTTTTTTTTTTTTTTTTTTTGCCCTTCAAATGGCAACTAGATGTAGACAGAACTAATGTCTAGAAGGTGGCTTAAAGAGAATCTGCTCCCCAGGTGTAAGAGCTTTATTTGTCATTTTTGTCTTTATTGCCAGACCCAGGAGAGTCTGAATTATTTTTCTAAGTGGACAAAGGAGTTTCTAAGTGGTTCTGGAATGGCTCTAAATGTACTGCTTTCCCAGTTCATCCCCAAATTAATTAACATTCCTTCTCTTACTGACAGTAAATACACTTTGACTACAAAAAGAAAATGTAAAAATGTCAATAAGCTATAAAGTTGAAGGATTAGGAGGAGTTAAAATTTCTTGATGGAGTAAACAAATATTGAAAATACAATCTAGTCTAAAATGTTCCTTGCTTGAATCTCCCCGGAAGGTCACAGATTTTCAGTGTCTGGGCTGCTCTCAGTTACCAAGCACTGGATAGCCACACAGACTACAGGAAAAGGAAAAATTCATGATGTATCTAATGCAAAAACATATGGAACTGAGTACATGTGATCCATACCTTAGACGAAATCCTATTAATATACTAAAAGGACCATCTCCTTTCTATTTTTTTCTTGATATTCTCAGTTGTTGTTTTTTAAGACACAGTATTTTATACTGCAGCAGAGGAATCTGAATCTACTACAGCAAGCATTCTAGAAATATTATATAATGAGAGAAATTGATAAAATACTGGTGTATAAAATGATTGAAGTTCACATGTTAAAACAACATCAAACCCACCAGGGATAAAATAGCCACTTGAATAACACCACTCTGCACACAGCTTGCCCTGTAAAATATGACTAGGTAGCCATATGGAACTTAGGACTGGAAAATGCAACCTACTTCTTCAGGATTAAAAAAGTAATTAAAAATGACCAGGTTGAATTCTGAGGTAAATCTAAGCTACTCTAAAGGGTATTTAAGCTGTAGCAGCTCATACTGTGCTGCTGCACCACAGCCAGCAGCTAACACCCACCACTAACGCTTGCATCCATGCAGAGAGGTCGGGGAGAGAATCGAAGGGACAAAAAGAAAAGCTTATAGATGAAGACAGCATACTACATGAAGGAAAAATCTCCAACAAGTGATGCAAAAGCACTCACTCACTACTCCTACCAGTCTCTGAGTTACAGCTCCAGAAAATTTTCCCCATTGTCACTGCTGAGCAAAAAGCTGCATGGCGTGGAATATCAGTGTGGTCAATTTAGGTCAGCTGTCCTGGCTGTGTCCCCTCCAGACTCTTTGCCCACCCCTAGCCAGTTTGCTACAGGTGCAGAGTGAAAAACAGAGAAGTCCTTGATGCTGTACAAGCACTGTTCAGCAGTGAAAGCATTGGTGTTTTATCAATACAATTTTGGTCACAAATCTAAGACATGGTACCAGATGGTGCGCAAGGAAGGAAGTTAACTCCCTCAGTTAGACCCAACATGATAGTATGTCATAAAAATCTGATTGGATAGGAGGGAGAGAAGAAGCAAAGTTATACAGCAAACAACTTATGAAACGAAACCACTAATCTAAAGTAAATGAAATCCATAGAATTTCAAGATCAAAAATGTCAGAAAATGCCTATTACAGGAGGCAGTAGGTAGCAAAAAGATAAACCGAGATGAAGCAGCTATGAAAAATCAAAAGTACACATCCTGTAGTGACTGGCCAGCTGGGAGAGGCAGGTGATTGTGCCCCTCTACTCGGCTCTTGTGAGGCCCCATCTGCAGTACTGCATCCAGGCCTGGGGCCCCCAGTACAGGAAGGACATGGAGCTCTTGGAGTGGATCCAGAGGAGGGCCACTAAGATGATCAGAGGGCTGGAGCACCTCTCCTGTGAGGAAAGGTTGAGGGAACTGGGTTTGTTTAGCTTGGAGAAGAGAAGACTGCGGGGAGACCTCATTGTGGTCTTCCAGTACTTGAAGGGAGAGTATAAACAGGAGGGGGAACGTCTGTTTATGAGGGTGGATAGTGATAAGACAAGGGAGAATGGCTTTAAACTGAGACAGGAGGGATTTAGGTCAGATATTAGGAGGAAGTTTTTCATACAGAGGGTGGTGATGCACTGGAACAGGTTGCCCAAGGAGGTTGTGGATGCCCCATCCCTGGAGGCACTCAAGGCCAGGCTGGATGTGGCTCTGGGCAGCCTGGTCTGGTGGTTGGCGACCCTGCACATAGCAGGGGGTTGAAACGAGATGATCATTGTGGTCCTTTTCAACCCAGGCCATTCTATGATTCAAGTATCCCTCTTTATTCCACTGCCAAACTGAGAAAAGTAATTGGTACCATATACATACAGAACTAGAAAATGTAGGGTATTTTTATCAGTCAGGTAAGAGATTTATGAGAATGATACGCTTTTTCCCACTGGACTTCATATGTGTCTTATTTTAAAACTGCTGCACGTGATGCCTTAGCTCATTGTTTCCAAGCAATATTAATTAAAGATTGTTTATTTTATAAAACTATGTAAACTTTTTGTAACAGAACTAGCATTCAGAAGAATATACAGAGGTCACTCCAAAAGTAATGCCTCGTATTTATTGCCATGGAAGCTACAACAGATGCAAAGAGGGCAATAACACTATTTGATAGAGCAAATTCTCAGCTACATAACACTATTTTTCCACGTAGTCACTTCCATTAGCTATGCATTTTTGCCAGAGATGAAGAGCCTGCATGCTGCGCTTGTGACAACCTGCACCAGCAGAGGTGACCCACTGTCACTGTCACCACTGCTGAAACTCACCACCCACTGCCTCCCTATGCTGACATCCACTGTTTGATCTCTACAAACATTCAGCAAGTACTGATGAATGTCAGTGGGTGCCATTTTTTCCACATGGAGGAACTCAATGACATGCTTTTCTTCATCTGCACTTCCATGCCAGACTCCATTTTGTCAGACTGTCCCTCTGCTGCCATCCATCACACAGCAACAAAAAGTAACCAGATATTGGTGGGAAGGTTCAGCCCCTGTTGCCGTAACACCAGCATCCGCCTTTGACGTCATGGGCTAGCACAGTAGAACAGGAGGCATTATTTTTGGAGCAGCCTGCACACATAAAGTATTTAGGAAATGTATGTATATACTAATATGAATTATATTGAGTCCAATGAGTACAGCTGGGACAGGAATTCATATATAAATATGTATCATAAATGACATTTCCATCTTACCTGAAGGACCACAGAACACTCTTGAATTTTCATTTCAGTCCCTTCACACACAGTTGGTTCTCTGGGCAGTGCAGTTGCTGATGACAGGTTTAAGTCACTCATCTGGTGAAAGTTCCTACCAAAAGATAGCTGATGCTATGTTCAAATACATATATTGGGTTTTTTTATGGTAATGTGGTAGATAACCCTTTTCTTCTCAACTGCTTTTTACAGCTGAAGAACTTGGGTAAAAACTTTGTCCAGTTTACTTTTATGCAGAAAGCTCAGGAGAAAGGTTATCTGCACAGTGACAAACATATCAACCATTATTCTGGGTATCCAGTTTCAGATTTGTCCAGTAATCTAAATCTCATTAGTACATTTCGCATTAAACAAACCTTTCAAATTGCTAAGCTTTTTGAAAAGTGTCCATCTCAGAATTTTCCCTCTCTTTATGAAGAAAACTTATCAGCCTTTACAGCTGAACACGTAATAATTACTTGGCCTCTTGAAAAGTGGTTGCAAAAACAGAGGAGAAAAGTTGTATTGGTTGAGAAAAGTTCTGGTTGTTCCACCATAAACATTATTAAAAACCTTTGTCTAGATAACCAGACAGTGATACTTCAGTTCTATATTGCATCTTTTGATGCCTTCAAGGTACTTTCTACTAATTTTAGATTCTATCCATCCATATTTTAATCAGAAATAATTTCTCAAGCTCAAAAAAAGGTCTAAAATATGCCACAGCATAAAAATGCAAGACTGCATTGTTTCCTGTATTAAAAAGAGAAAAGCAACTTTAACCAAGTTCATGTTCTTTATATTTCTCTCACAGCATTCAGATCACAACTTCTTCTTGATGTGTACAAGTATACTCTACATTTTCATTTTCATTTTTTTATTCCAAAACTTTTATTTATATTCACCTTACTTAGATTAATCGTAGGCAACGACTCATCCAACCATATTTCATTTCCCAAAAAGAAGCCACTGCAATGGGTGCAAGCATAACACGACAGAAGCTTGCTTAGCTAAAATGAAATTTTGCCTACAGAGCAATCTGAGATGTGGTAGCAATTTTGCAGTGATGCAGCTCATACAACACGTACAGCTGCAGCCAACTCACAATTATTAGTTTTGCAATAACAGCCAAACTATTGTCTCTGAAAAACAAAAGGATTTAATACAGGAAAAAAAGGATTTTGGGTGCTACACAGGAAAAAAAAAAAAAACAACAAGGCAAAGAATAGGGAACATGGTTCTGTTTTTAAGAAGTAGTAAAATCAGAAAGAAACAAAATCAAAAAACACCTTTTTACCTTTTTATTAAAATCAATGTGCGTTAAAAAGGTTGACCTTGGTGGCCACCAATGAGCTTTCCTTGGATTCCAGTTTTTCTGCAAAGTAGCTGCAGAAGTTGAGATACGAGGAAAGGTTAGGTTAGCAGAAGGGTACAGAATAATTTGAAAATATAGCCTTAGCTACGTAAGTTGTCGGTGCTGTGGACTTGTTTTGAGTTACAAGAGCTTCAAAAAGGATGCCACCATTGGAGTCAGACACTTTTCCCTATTCAAGACCACCACAGGAAGATACCATTTCTATGTCATGAGTCCATGCAGTAGTTTAATGAGTCTTCTGTCAGCTGTTGAAGTGGAATGTATTTCTTATGGGGAAAAAAGTCAAGAAAAGAAGAGCAGTAAATGTCATAGCAAACCATAAAGCTATTGCCACTTCTAGCACGTTCAGTATGTCTTTGTGATAAAAAGCAAATGATGCATACATTCTGATATCTTCTCTCTGTTTTTGAAAAACACAGTGCCTGGGCTTCTTCAAAACTAATCTGTGCATCTGTTAACAGTGTAGTACTTTTACTTGATATTTTGATCCTGAGATCACTCCTTATGTTGGGAAAGCTTTAAAGTAAAGTGCACTTCATGTGTCTGTCCAACAGTCTACAGCAAAATAACCATGATTCATTCACAGGATAGGAAGAAATTTCCTTGATATTAGTCTTGAAAGCAATCTGTCATTAGACAGGCACATTAGCTTTGTTCAAATTCCTTTGTGAGACTCTTTGCAGGAAATAGTGACTAATAAAGTAAGGAAATGATAGAAGAATATTGAAGCCCTATTAAATCATTAAACCTAATTATTTCTCAGATACAATAAAGGCTTTGAACAGTTAGACAACAGCCTATGAAGTTGCATTTATATTTTAAGAAATAATAAAGAAAGTCTGCCTTCATAAATGTTGAGTCATAAAACACAAGCTAACGTAAGAACTTCAGTTGTCATTCTTTCCAAATCTGGTGTGACTGATACCCATCAGGTGTCTTTTCCAGTCCTTTTCCAGTCCTTTTCAGTCCTTAGAGAGCAGAATCTCACATTCCAAAAACCAGGCCTGGGAATGCATGATTTATAAAACATGGATCAAACTCAAACTCCTGTCTTGCTCTTTGTTAAATCCTGTAGAGAGCTTTGGTAGAAGGCTGGATAAAGAGCTGAACTTTACATTGATAAAATGCTCTGTGAAGTGCTGAGTGTTACACGTAAACATTAGTCTTCACTGTCTCTCCATCTTATGGCCCAGGTTTCTAACTTCCTCATGACAAATAAATTAGAAAAGTAAATATAATGTATATTCCTGGACAAGGAGGTAGATCAGGAAGGATGGATTTTAAATGAAAAATAGAAGAAGGGAAAAAAAAAAAGGAAAAAGGGGGAACTGGATGGGAAAATAATTTCCTAGGAAGTATAAAGATATCATCTTGTGATTTTTAGTAGTTCTTCACCTTCCAATTATTTTTTCTTCTTGTCCCCTGGGGAATCCATCGCTTCCACCAAATTCACGAACACATTCTTGCTGGAAGAATTTGTATTTTAAAAAGCAAGAATTTGCTTTAATGGTTATCTTTGTGAATTGTTAAAGCAAAGTAATGAATGAATACTTACCACTTACATAAAATTAATAAAATATGTATTCTGCAGTGAATGGCAGCTTTTTCATTCTCTATAGTGCACTCAGGATTTCAGTTATATTTTTTCTATGTATTTATTTTTTTTCAATACTAGGAAGTTGTGGTGGGGTGGGGGTCAGCCTCTTGATCCAGGTAACAGCAGTAAGACTAGAGGTAATGGTGTCAAGCTGCATCGGGGAGGTTCAGGTTGGATATTAGGAAAAACTTCTGAAAGAGTGGGCATGTGCTAGAATGGGCTGCCCAGGGAGGTGGTGAAGGCACTGTCCCTGGAGATGTTCAAGAAATGTGTAGATGTGGTACTAAGGAACATGGTTTAGTGGGCAATACTGGTAGTAAGTGGACAGTCAGATTAGACGATCTTAGAGGTGTTTTCCAACCTTAATCATTCTACGATTCTATCTTCTTCTTCTTTTTTAGTTTAGAGATTTGAGAAGCTCAGCTTTTATTAATGGTGGATATCAGAAAAAAACTGGCTAAAAGACTCTCTCTCTCTGGCTATCTCTCAGTTTGTCTACAGCATGGACAAACAAGTCAAAAAGACAGTAATGCACGTGGGCATCTAGAAGTTGACAATGGAGTAGGCACACAGATGGCTTGCATGCGTCTCCATGGACACTCAGAGCCTGGCAGTCAGTGTCAGGCCTTTCCTTTTGCTATGAGCCACTTCCTTGCATTCACATGCAAAGTCCAACTACATGTGCAGTTGCTGCACAGGAATTTTATGGAGCCATTTTTAAGCAAGAAGCAAAATTCGCTTCTTAGAACTATATTCATAGAAATTCATAGAACTGCGTGTTGCATGTTTTCTTAGCAGGTAAAATCCCTTCTATTATGCTCCATGGGATACCACTCAGAGAGACCTAGACAGGCCCTAGCAGTGGGTCCAGGTGAACCTCATAAGGTTCAACAAATCCAAGTGCAAGGTCTTGCACCTTAGTTGTGGTAAACACCCACTATCAGTACAAGCTGGAGGATGTAAAGATGGAGTACAGCCCTGCCAAAAAGGACTCAGGGGTACTGGTGGATGATAAGATTAACATGAGCCAGAAATGTGCCCTCACAGCCCAGAAAGCCAACCATATCCTGGGCTGCGTCAAAAGAAACGTGGCCAGCAGGTCGAAGGTGGTGATCCTGCCCCTCTACTGTGCACTGGGGAGACCTCACTTGCTGTACTGTGTCCAGATGTGGAGTTCTCAGTACAGAAGAGATGTGGATCTGTTGAACTGTATCCAGAGGAGGGCCACAAAAATTATCCGAGGGACAGAACGCCCTCCCTGCGAGATCAGGCTAAGAGAACTGGGGCTGTTCAGTTTGGAGAAAACTCTGGGTAGACCTGAGAGCAGCCTTTCAGGCTCCCAAGAGGGACTATAAAGCAGGAAGGTGACAGACTCTTTAGCAGGCTCTGCTGTGATAGGACAGGGGGAAATGGTTTCAAACCTAAGGACGGGAGATTTAGATCGGGTACAAGGAAGAAATTTTTTACAGTAAGCATAGGGAGGCACTGGAACGGGTTGCCCAGAGACGTGGTGGATGCCCCATCCTCGGAGACAGTTCAGGTCAGGCTGGACAGGGCTCTAAGCACCTGATGGAGCTGTAGATGCCCCTGTTCATCGCAGGGGAGTTGAACTAGATGGCCTTAAAGGCTTCCTTCAAACTCAAACGATTCTATGATTCTGTGAACATGTAAGAAAACACCGCCATCTGTTGTTCCATGCAGTAAGTGCAGTTATTTTCTACGATTAGTATTTCTTCAACGAATCTCACAGTCCGCTCTGCATACCTCTGCTGATTTAACAACTCACTGTTCAGCTGTTTTCAGGAAATGCTGGGCTATTCCTATTTCACACTAAAGTAGGTTAATGAATTCCAATGAACTTCGGCAGCTAAATGTTGAAACGAGCATAATACTTTAATTTTTCAATAGTGGACTTGGTAAAGGATTTATGGGAACAATGTCATTGAACAAAGGATGATTTCTGTAACTGTTAGAGATTAACTGTTGAGGTGGCTAATCACTTGGCTGCTGAGAAAAATCAGTGCATTTAATGTTGTCACTGCCACTTAAACATCCTCGACTCTTATGACTCTTACCTTGATACTAAAAAGAAGTAAATGGCCTGTTGTGGAAACAGTTTAGAATCTGTAATGCAAAAGAATCTGAAGAATGATGACCTTATTCTAATATGTGTTTTTTCTAAATTTCTAACATGAAATGTCTAACAAAGGATTTTATGTTTATATATTAAAATTTTCCTGATTTTTTTTTCCTTTTTAGAAAATGACAGCATACAAGAACTACAAATACCTCAACATGGATGCCAGCTTATTCTTGGCATTTTTCATTAATAATGTGTAACAGTCACTCTAGAAATACCATCACAGTGACAGCTGCTTGTATCTGCATGTTATGATAAAATTTATGAATCATGGTTGCCAATATGACTGTTCTGGATTACTTATAGATAATGATCTAAATTATCTTCTGTATTGTCTGTTGTCCCTTTTTTCTCCTCCAGTTCCTTATTTATTTTCTTCTTCAAAAGCAGCAGAACATCTGCTCACAGGAAGTTGGGGTACAACTGTATTTGACATACAGTATGAATACAAAGACTCATAAAGTTATTACGTGCTAAATCTCTTGTTACCACTGTAATGATTCAGTTACAAAACACTGCTAAAGTATTGACTGAAATGATCTTGGATCACTGTATAAAAATTACTGAGATTCCTTATTTATTTATTTATTTAGGAAGTTTGATAATTTTGAACATTTATCCCAACATTCCATTCTTCAGAATATTTTCTAAACTTCTAAGATATAGTTATGACTGTAACTTTTTTTCTCTAAATCCTGGTATCCAGATCTGAAAGCCAATTCTGAGACAAACACATTAGCAAAACTACAGCACTATTCTAGATGCACATCATAGGAGATTTGAATCTATTTTATGCATCTCAGTTTTCTTCATTTTAGCTTCTGGCAACTAAAGATCCCAGAATTAACCATTACTAAGCAGATGTGGAAGAATGCAATACAAGTCTCTGGGCTGATGCACCCCACTCTACATTTCCTATCACTATGGGCTCAGTGCAGCTATTGTTAGAGCACAGGGTTAGGTATAGTTAGAGCACTATCAGACTACACAGCAGAGAACATTCTGGCTCTTAAGAATGGCTGGAGGAATTGCTCTCTGCATATGTTAGTCAAAAGAGTTCTTGTTCTGAGAGTGGGACAACACCTGCTGCCACTTGGGAGTGCCCAGCTGTCTTGCTGAAGAAGTGCTCCCCAGTTCATCATTCCAAAGGAAATGACACAAAGCAGAAATACATTGTGTTTGCACAACTGTAAATGGAAAACGCAGATCCAAGATCCTCCTCTCAGAAACATAGGTATGTATTTTCTGAAACTTGTTCTGGTAAGAGAAACTGAATTTAGTCATACTCAACCCTTTATAGGAGGCTAATTCTGTATATAAAGTTGTATTACAGGTTTTATATAAATATGCTATAAAATCTACAACACACATCATGCAAGATCCTGCTAGTATTTAAAGTGGTTAGGGAGGTCATGCATTTATTACTAAATGTAATGTAAAGTGAATCGCAGTTAAAGTGGTACAGTGTTCACTTTAAAATTCAGAGCAAACAACCTTCATGATCACTGTCTTGGGAACACAGACAGAACATTACACCTACCAGGAGAATTCTGATAACAAGAAGATAGCTGACCATTCTCAAACACCATCTCCTACTTGGTGAATACCCCTCTGGTTTTCAAGTATATTGTTTCAGGAAAGTGAACCAAGGTAAAATTATGTAAAAGCAAACAGCAGAACAAATAAGCAAAGCAAGAAATGAAACAAAAAAAGTAGCAGAATAATGTTACTGCTCAAATTTATAGAATAGCCCCACAGACAGCTGGGCTGTTACAGTTACACAAGTAGGAAGGGGAGACTTTTTCTGCTAGCTTTGTTGAAGGAGAAACCAGTATGGGACTGCACCTTTATGCCTTATGTCTACTACATATGTTCTGTGAGGTTTTTTTCCCTTGATATGTAAGTAGATCTGTTGACTGAAACAAATAGTAGAGAAACACAAGAGATAAAGGCAACTACTTTAAGAATCTTAACATAAAAGAAAATTCAACAACTTTACAAGGAAAAAAATAAAGTGAAATGACTCCAGAACCCATAGAAGTCAGAGGTGCAGAGGCTAGAACAATTCATTAATGCTCCATGTAAGGAGATCTGAATTATCTTAAGAGCACTGTATTTGCATTTTAGATATAGCAGAATGAACTAATTATGAAATGTATGCGTCAAAGATTTCAATTTCAGGCTTGACTTTACTTTGGAGATTAATTTTTTACTTTATCATTTTTGCAGGCAGTTCAGTGGACAGCCTTATTTGAATGTTACTCATTGTTCAGTGATGTATGAAATGTACTTAATCAATGTGAAGAAAGTAATATTAAATTATTATCAGAAGCATTAAATGTTCTAAAAAACCTCAAAAGGAAGGTCAAAAGGTAACATTTCTGCTAACAATATGTGAAACAATGTATTTAACTTAGTCTTTACAACCAAGTTTTTCCATGGTACATAAACACCACTTTTGTTACATAAAACTAAAATGCAAAATGCATTTTTCTATCCTACTGATTAAAAACATCATATATATAATAAATCAAATGATTTTTCAGTGCTTTGCTAAGAGAATATAAAATAACTATTTAAGTGTAGACGTGCCTTTCAAATGGCTGACTGCAAGAACTTTTGACAGGATGGTCCTCACAGTCATCATTAAGTCATTTGTCAGTGTGCCATGTAATAAAGGATCACAGAACCGCAGGGGCTGGAAGGGATCTCTGGAACTCATCGAGTCCAACTCTCTGATAGAACAATTTCCTTACAGCAGGTCACACAGGTAGGTGTCCAAGTAGGTCTTGAAGGTCTCCAGAGAAGGAGACTCCACAACCTCTCTGGGCAGCCTGTTCCAGTGCTCTGTCACTCTGTCAGTAAAGAAGTTCTTCCCTGTGTTAGTATGGAGCTTCCTGTGTTCCAGTTTCTGCCCATTGCCCCTTGTTCTATTATTGCTCACTGCTGAAAAAGAGTCTGCGCCCATTATCTCCCACACTTTAGATGTTTATAAGCAGTGATAAGATCCCTCTCAGCCTTCTCTTCTCCAGGTTGAACAGTCCAAGGTCTCTCAGCCATTCCTTGTATGGGAGATGCTCCAGGCCCTTAATCATCTTTGTCACCCTCTGCTGGACTCATTCTAGGAGATTCATGTCTTTCTTGAACTGGGGATACCAAAACTGGACAGTGTTCCTGATGTGACCTCACCAGAGCACAGTTCAGGAGGAAGAGAACCTCCATCGACCTACTGGCCATGTTTTTTTTTAATTTACCTTATTCTTTTAATTATCTTATTCTTTACAGAGTAAGGAAATTGCCAACAAGAACAGTTATATCAATAATTCACATTTCTGCCAGTATTGCAATCCTCTCTTTATAAAGATTAAAACACGATCTTAATTAAAACAACTACATGAACCTCTTAATCTTAAACCTTTTTAATCTTTTCAGAGCCACTAACACAATGACAGTCATCACCTTAGTTTTGTCTAAAACAGCTAACATGAGAAACTGTTCATCTAAAGGCTATGAGTGGGAAACACACTCATTTTCAAGCAGCAGTTCCATCCCATTGTCCAGCGTATCTCCATTTGAAATGCACACAGGATTTCCAGCCCTGTCCAAACAGTCAGTGGCCACATTCTAAGAGCATTTTCACAGTGGGTGCTGTAGGTTAAAATGTCCTGGATATAAAGCCAGAACTCTCAACACTACTGCAGACTTAAGCTCAGTGGGTTGGGTTAGTGTGGAAGATGAAGATGGTAGGCATTGACAGTTTGAGGTAGCACTGAGAATCATGCCTTCAACTACAGAACCTATTTAGAAAGGAAGGCCTGCTCTTCTCCATTCCTTGAATATACAAATATAGAGCTGATTTAGAAATTTAATGAGTATATTCAGTTTCATATATGTCCTTAAATTATATTTGATGATTTGATCACTTGAATGACTTTAACAGAATATTCTGCCATAGTTTTGTTATAATGATAACTATACTGACACAAAGAGATTCAGCATATTTAATTTTCTCTTTAGCTTTTTTACTACATAAATCTCAGGTTCATAAAAGTTCATGGAATATTTGATGTTCTTCAGTTACTCATCCTGGATAACTGTGAAATTCCTGGAATAAAAAGTGAAGTTGAGGGAGGTTCTTCTTTGAAATACGTGTCATATGTTAATAGACACTTTTTTTGTCTTACACACCTTTACTACTGTAACAAAAAAGAAAACAACACTTAGTGACATTGGGGCTATACGAGAGAACTTTGCTCATAAACTGCAACAGAAAGAACTGTACACATATGCATGTATACATGTACATCTATGTATACAGTCAAATGGGTAGATAAGCAGTTTTCACTCTCAAGCTATAGAAATGGAAGTTCTTGGCCACCTTCTGTTTGGGGATTTCATATACCTTAGATTCTGATATACAGAAGGGGAGAAAACTAGGCTAGAGAATTGGAATTTAGCACTTAGCATTCCCCATACCATACAAAGAAAGAAGAAGAAAGGAAAAGAATCTCCATCTGAACCTCTATTTAAATGCAACATCAAATGAGATCTTGATTAAGCTTGAAACAGCTTTTAGAATATCATACGTAAGTTTTGGAAACTAACACTGAGTTTTCATCAATATACGGAAACTTCATGAGCCCAGAAAAGGAGAAGTTGTATGGAGACGAGGAGATTGTATAGGGTCTGCAAAAAGAGATTTCCATATCAGCCTGTATGGGAACTGTTGAATCATGGCCTGAACCTTTGATTGACCACCTGAGGTGAGTGCTGAGTCAGCTGCAGGGGCACAGGTGAACACAATTTCACCTGAGTGACCGGAAGGCGTGGAGCCTGGCTCCACTCCTCCTAGGCCCCATTTAAGGGCTGACTCGCAAGGAGGAAGGATCTCTCTCTGGAGATCACTCCTCTTGGAGCTCTTCTGTGAGCCTCGGATATGGCTAAGATCTTTATTTTATTTCTCTTTTGTAACAGGATAATCTCTCTGGTCCTATACCTGTATACCTATTTACCTTACAATCTGTATACTTGTTTGAAATACGCAGCCTCATCAAGCACTTGCAGATATGGAAAGTAGTCAGCTACGGAGAAAGAAAAATATGCAGGTAGGAATTGGATTACAGCCCAAACTTTCCTACTGTACATGTTTACAGTAGGAATCAGTAGTCACAAAAAAGACCATGCTGTGAATATCCTGATAATAGCCTGTGGATATTTTTCCAAATATACTGTGGGAAAAAAAGTGGCACTTCCTTCAAATCCCAGAAGGGGCAATAAAGGATCTCCAACCTATCTGTTTCATTCCAGGCTAGCAAGAATCACTCCAGGATTAAACAGCTGCACTTTCAGCCAAAACAGATGAAAACTAATTTGTGTATAGCACTAGTGCTGATGACACCTTAGGGAAATCCAAAATTCCTTGTGACAGTGCAGTGAAACTCAGAGGTTTAAATGAACTTTCATAATTATTTGAATTATGGAGAACTGCTATGTCAATTTTAAATGTATGTTGATATTGATAGCTAATTGTTTTTACTATCAAAATAGTCCTTGGGTTGAAGATACATAGGATAGCACCCAAAGGCTTATATTACACATTGTATGAAAGCAGAACTCAGACTCACTCAAAGAGAAGTCCTAAATTGTCTCATACTAATGTCTGGAAATGTAAGGACAAAATCTTTTCATTTAATACATGTACTTTATATAATCAATGAAACCACATCCAAACAATGTTCAAAATCTGAATTCAGTGACAAAAATCTTGTTCATTACTATTCTTATCTTGGCTTATTTAATCTATTATAACTCACAGCACAAAGATTTATAATCTTAATCTTGATTTAAGCAGTTAACACATGAGTTTACAAGTTGTCCTACTAAATCGGTGAAATATGACAGTATCTACTTCGAGCAAGATTAGATAAATTAGTTACAGCTCATAATCAGAAAAAAAAACATGGGTTTTAAATTATCTAAAGTGGTAGAAGTGGGTTAGATAAAAATCACATTTGTGATGGATTTTCCTCATTATTATCTTCACAACATGGGGGGAAAAAAGGATTTTACAGTCTACACACCAAAAAAAAAAAAAAAAAAGAAATCCCATGAAGCTTTGTCTAGTTCTGAGCCTTTTAAAACACCATAACATTTTATAACAGCTGCTCTCTTACTCCGAATTATAGAGTCATAGATATCAATTCACAGAAATTCACACAAGTTTATCGATAACACTTACATGCAACTACATTTAGCCAAGATAATACCTGGGAGAGGTGCTAGGTTTGGTATAGGAGCCAAGATGGAAACTCATAGAAAGAACTCTTTCTAAGTATGTAACGTCTAAAATAAGTTGCAGATAAAAGTCACTGCTTGTCTTCATACTTCCACTAGTTTTGGAATGGTGGCAATGTAATATCTGAAACCACAAATAACACTGAACTTATGCTTTGCAGATGTTAGAGTCATAGCAACAAATTCTATTCCACTTCAATTTTCTGTCACATTTGAAACTTTCTCAGTAACACAGACAAGCTAATGTAGGCAACATAGAATTTCCAACTATTTTTTAACCTGGCATTGGAGGAAAAGATGTAAAAAATGACACGACTATTTCATTTAGGAAGTTGCACTGTGTCATTTCTAACTCCCTGAGCTACCACCTATTTCTCCTGACTGAGAGCACTGCCTATAGCATATCAGCCAGTCATAAATTTACATACTTTGTCAGCTGAAAATTAATCCTATCTTTACTTCTGTTTCTAACAGCACAAAGAGTCTCTTGAACCAGACATGAAGTAGCATATCTAAAGTCAAAAGGTCTTTGCAGAAAACAATATTATGCTGGCAAATTTCAACACAAAGTGGATGTTATAGTCAACTTACAAACTTTTATAACTGTGTTTTATAAAACTGATGGATTTTAAACAATGACATCAGTGACTACAATTGTTATGACAAGATATGTGCAAAAAATGCATATCATTGCAGAATCATTTGTGTAGTATCATCTATCACTGAGGATTTAGAAGAATATTTTCTTTTAGCAGCACTAGGTGGAGACAGTGATTCACACAACAGATACTTTTTTTATCTGCTGTGCCACTGTTACTGCCAGCTAGCATCATTTCACTTTTCGGTTTATTACAGATTGCAGGGTTACAACGTTTTTAGCAGCTGTACCAAAGAGAGTAAAACACAATTACTCCTGCTTTGAGCAGGCAGCAGGTCTCCCTGAATCTCACGGTCATATACACATATGAAAATCACAGAACTTCAGGCAAGCTATGAACTACTGGAGTTTTATTTCCAGGCTGAATATGTGTGAAATTTATTTACTAATGGTAACTTTGACAGCATCTTTACTGAGCCATAAGAAACTTCCTTACTTATGTTCTTAAATTTAGTTTTTTAAAACCAGAAAATACACACTCATACTTGATTAAAAACCTCAGCCTCTCTGACAGCAAAAATATTTTTGAAACTCTCAGAAAAAAGAAAGAAAGAAAGAAAGAAAAATGTCTATACACATTTCTTTGCTTTCCCCATGCGAACTCAATATATTGAGCCTAATAGAGTCTGTTTAGTTGCCCTTACCACAGAATGGTCTCACAGTTAGCATCTGGAGAGAAAGTTTTCACACATCAGTCATGAACAATGATTGGTATCACATACTCAGTCCCTTTCTTCAACTTCATATGGATGAGTTCTGAACTCGTTAGGAGGCACTAGAAGAGAAAAGACAGCAAAGATAATTGCATAAAACGAAACAACTGCCAAGAGACCACTTTGCAGATCTGCATTCTAAAATCTAAGAAGTGGTTTGTGATTCAAGAAGCTTAATGGCATCAAGACAACATGTTGCTAGCAGAAAGAGACTATAAAATACTCTGCAAATCTGACATATTTGAATTTCAAAATTATAAAATTGGCCTGAGCTAAAATTTTATTCAAGGTGCTAAGACAAATGCAGCTGCAGCTCTTATTCTATCTCCTTGTTCTCTAAAAGACAAAGGGACCTCTTGGCAGTGTAGTTATTCCAAGTTAAAAATGTTTTTAACATGCTGAATTGTGGTGTGGGCTAATTTCTTACTAGCAATCAAATTCCAAATCTTGAATTTGGCTGAGCTTAGCTGTAGTTAACTGCAGTCTACACAAACACACTGGGAGACTGCATTGAAAAGAATCCTCTTAAAAACATCCATTTCAGTCAGCAGAGTCTTTGGAAGGGTTTGGCAAATTTCCCTAGCAGACTAGTGGAGCTTGACCCTAGTCAGTGAGTGACTGGAATTCATGCAGCCTGTGTTTTCTTCTTTAAGTTTGTTTACACCGTTGCCTCTTTCAAACAGGAAAGGAAGAGAAGTATTGATTATTACTGTGCAGATTGAAGCTGTTCATGACTTCTGTTCACAGAATCACAGAATGGTCAAAGTTGGAAGGGACCTCTAGAGGTCTTGTGGTCCAACTTCCATGTTCAAGCAGGGCCCATGACTTCGCCAAGGAGAAGACCCCACAGCACCTCTGGACAACCCGTGCCAGTGCTTTGTCAGCTGAGAAGTGTTTCCTGATGTTCGTACAGAACCTCCTTGTGATCCAGTTTGTGCCCATTGCCTATTGTCCTGGCACTGGTCACCACGGTGCCTGGCTCTGTCCTCTCTGCACCCTCCCTTCAGGTACTTATTTATAGACACTGAAGTGGTCCCCTGATCTTCCTCTTCTCCAGGTTGCATTGCAGGAGAGATGCTTCAGTTCATTCATGATCTCAGCAGCACTTTGCTGGAGTATGCCCATGTCTCTCTTGTACTGGGGGAAAACAGCAAGAATTACAAATTGGCTTCAACTATCTGACACTCTAGTGCCAGTTGAACATCAACTAGATAGTTTCAAGAAGTGAATGCACTAAAATTCGCTAATTGATATGACAACCCACCCAACCTGGGAAAAAAAAAAAAAAAAGAAGAAGAAAAGAAGCCATTTCAAAGGCAAGGCTGCTTTTCAAGCAATGGAGATAACAATTTCTAGAGAAGACGGTGTTGCAGTCTGTAGATATCCCATAGCCTTTTGCTTAGTATGATGGTAAAAAAGAGCAGGCTGCTTGAGGTTCAGGAAGTCAGCAGCTGAGCTGAGTTAATAAATATTGTTCTCCCTGGTCAACATTCACCAATATTACCTATAATATTTATCACTGGAAGAAAAAATTCTATCATTAATATGTGCTTCCCTCTGATTTAATCTAAGTATCTATAGCTTAATCAGGATTATGAGTTTCTCTAGCTATTGTGGAAATAAGTTTCTTAACAGTTTTGATGAGATCATAGTCCTTAAAACTTTATCAATATCGACATTTACTTTGAAAATAAAAGCATAAATTTATCTGACCATATAAAATGGACAAAAGAGGAATTCTGTAGGTCACATTCAGGGCACGGAGGATTTCTGTTTATAGCTTATGATAGATAATGAAAAATCTCCACGCTGTCCTTCCAGAGTATTTTACCCCCAGCTTATACATATTTTAATTTTCACTGCTTAGCAAATGAATTAAAAGTCTAGCCTTTTCTCTCCCTTCCATTTTTACAACAACTCACTCTTCTATTCCGTAATTCTTTAAATTGGACTGCTTATTACCACACAACTTGAATCAAGTTCCAGTTTTCTAAGGGAGAGTTTTAGAGACAGACTTTCAGGAGAACACATAACCATTCAGCTACCCACTTGTACTGCTAAATACAGACAATGGCGGTGTCATTTTTTTTTATTGCTTTTTTTCACTCACAGTGTTTTTTTTTTTTTTCTTTTGCATTGCCAGAGTCCCTGTTAGCCCTTATTAGCCTATCTCTGAATGATGACTATTTCTTATTCATTCATATTAATGAGAAGTCAAGAAATATGTAGGAATTCTTGATGCTCTGGAAAATCCAACCATTTTTGTTTTGTATTAGGCTTGAGAAGACTACATTCTGAAAAATTTAAGCTAAAGTCAAGTCATATTTCAAACTTTTATGTTACATTTACTACTTATAAAGCCTAAAAATAAATGGCTAAAAATAAATGGCAAATATCTCCCACTGTAAGCCATTTATTTATCTATAAACACATCTGGTATTAATACTGCTCATAAATAACTCTCCAAAGGTACTTGAATATGTAAAGCCTTTTGGACTCTACATGGAGGGATTGAGAGGAGGGAAAAAAAATCTTTTCTCCTTTGCATATGAAAAGAGGTAGTCATTGCTTTTTGAGATTTTCCTTTTTCTTCTTGCTGTTGCTCTGAGATAACCTCCATTACAGAAGTCCAACGTAGCTGACAGACACTGTACTAGGCTCACATCTGCAGAGTTACATGGCATCCACAATACTGCCTTGAATTGTACCATTCTTTATCTCTTAGTGATGATACATATAGCATTCATAGTTTACTTTGGAAAGCAGAAAAGTCTTGTGTATGGCAGAATTCCATCTTTGTTCTATTTTCCATTTTTAAAGTTTGGGAGAGGACAAGACCCCAACAGTAAGGAGTAATTATGTATACATTCCTATGAGGATGAAAGCAGAGAACTGGCAAAGCCAGGAAAACAAAGCCTGCATGTAGCATCTTGAGTAGCTATCTGGGGTGCAGGTACTCTTGCCGAAGCTGTGTGGTGCATTGCTTACATGCTAACCACATTCTTTTCATACAGTCACATTCCTACTCCTGGTCATGGTTTCTTCCACACACACTCAATCTTTCATGCTATGTATAAACAAAACTGCTTTTCTGGCAGATTATTTGCAGATTACACGTGTAGCCACTTGTTGATAACAATTGTTATTTAAAAGTTGAATGTAGCAGGAACCTAACAAGGGACAAAATCACAATGAAACTATGTCAAGGCATGAGATAAAACAAAGAGCAGTCATTACAAAGAGGTGTATAAGATAAGTGTCTATATGCTGAATAGGGCAGTGGAGACCAATGCAGTCTAAGCGCTCATCTGAAATACAAAAAATTAATACGACAAATGTACCAAAGTGACAGCTATGCACTTTAACACTGCAAAGGACAGTAATCTCAAAATATATCCAACCCTACAGAATTGGTTTAAATTCCCATCCACACAATCCCTACAGAACCCCCAAACAGCCAGATGCCAGCATTTCCACTTATGCTATCAGGTTCTATCCAGACCTTCATCAGTCATATATGCTGTTCCAACACAGTATTACTTACGTTATTTATTTTCTGAAATGTAAGGTTAGTTGTCATTTTGTATGAGTGTAATTGTATTTAAATAATGATTACCCTTAATTAAATTCTTCTTGAACTGGAACCACTGGAAAAACTTCCATTGATTTCACTGCAGCCAGAATTTGAACCACGGATTTCAACAGCAAAAGACAAAAATCAAAACACATTGTTCTAAATAGAGTTACTGCTCTTCATTTAATATAGCTACAAAAAGTCATGTGTAGATCTGCGAAATGAAAGGGGTTTTAGTGTTCATTAGATATGTATCAACCTACTGGCACAATAAATACGTAAGGTAAGAGTATTAAAGTGATAATTCACATATGTCACTACCATCAGGTCCCTCAAAAAAGAAAAGGAAACAATAAGTCTACCTATGATGTTTAATTTTTATAGTGAAAACTACTTAATATTCAAAGCTGTATAGTGTGGGCATAATAAACAGCTTTTTAAATTTCTCCTTTCTGTTCAGACTCATGCTGCATTGGCTGAAACACTACATTTCAGCCCCTGAAGATCTAATGCACTGATCTAATGCACTGTGGCTGACCTATTACAGATGATTATAAATTAGAGAAGTCCTTGTGTTGCTATAATTTTCTAGAGATTGCTTCTTAAAGCCATAAGGTGAAAAATAAATAAATAAGTGTAAACTACCATTTCCTATGTCTATGCTGGATTTAGCTCAGCTAGAAATACTATTTTGGAGCCATAATCAGAGTACTCAATTTATTTAGTGCCCCGTATGGTACTTACACAAGAAACAATTTAAGTACTTTAATATAAAATTAGAGAAGCTGTTGGATTCTGTGCTACTTACTCTTGGAAGCTCTCATTATTTTTTGTACAATGCCTGAGCTTCAATTGTATGTAGATTAAATGGGAAAAATTATTTCCTTTCTTCAAAAAGATGACAAATTCTTACAAGACCGCGGGATATGAATATACTATAGCAATGTCATGCAATGCAATTAAAAACCAAGAAATGCATTGCAGATAAAAGTAAAGAGTTTGCACTTCTCAATTATCACTGCTTTATTTTTGCTGTGTAAATTATTTGCAGGATTAGAGTGCTTGAAAATTGATACTGATGTTCTTTTGTTTCATTTTATGCAGTTCTGGAGACTAGAGGAGCCTCAGGAATTAATTGTAGCCTTCTAATAACCACAACGATGTAATGACGTATTTAAGATCACTGTTTTTTGTTTGATTCCAAATAAATTGCAGATTTTTTTTCTGCTGTGATACTAAAACAATTACCTTTTTGAAAAAGGATAATTAATCTACAATTTTTTCACATTAGATCACATATCTCTAAAGAGTGCCCACAGATTTGATGGTCTTCAGCTGCTGTGTATTTATTTTTCATTTTTTCTAGTGATGTACCGCCCCATCAGTGCTGACATTTAAATGAGTGAGTATTCAACACAAATGTGATCATTTGTATAGCATCCAATGTGGCACCATACTGAGATGATTGCTTCTGGGAGCCATCCATGGGTTCTCGAATAGGGGGGAAATGCCAGGCAAAATTTTATCAATTTACATTTTTCTGTGATTAATTTTTATGCAAATAAGGGCCCGACCGTGCTCCCATCTCACCTGAATCATGCGGATCATCAAAGACAAATTGAGCATCACTTATTTAAAAAATAGGCTTTAAACTACTCTACAGCTGTGTTGGAAAATGCTAAGAGCAGGGCATGAACTTTTCTAATATAACGGGAATAGATAAGAAAATGCTTCTTTTTGCATTTTTGTCCTCACTGTGATAAACATGAATCTTAACAAAATCCTAAAAATTGTCTTTGTTTTATATTCTGTATGCCCTTGTAAACATTTGGCCACAGGAAAACTACATAAGGGGATTTTTCCAATTTCAGAATACAAACAAATGTAATTGGAAATAAAAAATGCATTGCTTAGCAATAAAAAAATATCGTATTGGTTAGTGTACTTAAAGCAAATAGTCCATTTACATTTTTAGATAGAATTCAAGAAAACAGACAGTGGCATACTGTAGAGGAAAAGGCCTTATATAAACAATCTCATAACATTAGAGGAAAATACATTGACTTACACGTAAATGTATAAGATCTGTTTACAAATGAGTAAATTCTGCTTTATCCTAACTATCTAAACATGTCTATATTTGCTACCAGAAATTTGGAAATTTAAGTATCCACTAAGCAACAAGCTTTTAAAAGTAATTTAGATGAGTAGGTTGCATGGATGGACATTTTATTATTATTAATACTAATATCGAGGGGTACAAGTGTGAAAAACTTGTTCAGTAGCTGTAAAATATGTACAGCTCAGAAATATGCACAACTGGTCCTCCAATTTTCACTTGAAATTCATAAACAGGTGGCAAAATGTGCTGTCATGAAAAATGTGCTCATATAAAGAAGTTGAATTACGAAAAGGCAGTTTCACTTCAGAATTGTGTTCTGAACTTTCTAACATTAAGAGACTCATTTTACAAGTCCTTGCACAAATCAGTATCCCTAGAGCTAACCTCAGAGGAGTAAGCATGATGTGTACTGGAGAAAAGATGGTCTTTATCAGTTTGAATTGGAAAAAAGAGGCCTACGAATCACATGATCTTATGTCTTTAGAGCAAAAGATGTCTCCTCACATTTTTTTTTTTTTTTAATGAGTTTAACTCATGCTTTCAATGAGTTTCCTATCATTAAAATGAACAGCTAAATGAACGTTATTTCATATACAACATAGAATACATTTGCACATATGGAAACGTGAGCAATTTTATGTTCAGACCTTCCTTTAAATATTTCAGTTCCGTATTCCTCACTACACAGCTGGCATAATGGCTGAAACCATCACAGCACCAAAGCCAGGGAGAGTTCTGGTACAGTTCTCAGAAAAATCCCTTTTTTTTCTTTAGAGGCAAATGCAGTCTGCAGACCAGAGCACCACAACTGATGCTCTTAAATAGATGAGGAGAGTAGTGTGTGACCCATCATTTTTAATGTTTGTATTAGTTCCTCTGCCTCCTGCAGCTGCAGCACGTTTCAAACACATCTGGTAGGCTGACTATATAAACGCTACAACTTGCTATTCAGAAAAGGACTCTCACAGCATTGAGAATGAGGTTAGTAAGATAGTAAATTATTTAAAACAAAAGACTTTTTCTCCTTAAAAAAAGAAAAGGTATTTTGGAAGAATAAAACCCAAGATGTTGAAAAAGACCAAGTAATAAAGATAAAAATGGTACTGTTGTTATTTTCAAACTCTGTTCACTATATTAAAAGGATCAATTCAAATATTTAGTTTCCTGTAAAACAGAACAAAGCTTGACATATTTTCCATTCACTTTCAACAAGCTTAACATCTTCTAAGGAATGCATCCTTACGACTGCATAAATATATAAATGCAATAGGAGATCTATCAAGTCCACCTTCTCTGTATGACAGGTTCTTGTGTATTACTCTGTGTCACTGATGCCCACATAATTTCATATAAACTGTAGTCATGGTATCCTACTGGAACAGTTCTGCTATTATAGTAAGTAATACATGAAAAAGTACTGTGTAGCAGCTTACAAAGAGGATTCTGAATCAACTGAAAATGTTAAAAGTGATATCCTGGTGTTTCAATCCGAGAACTTATCACGATAATCTTATGGGATATAAGAAGGGCATAAATAGATTATTTTACCAGCCACCAGCACACGTTCTAAGATGCAAAATATCAGTTGTTTAATAGCACAAGATCACACTGCACACATTTTAAGGCAAAGAGTAGAAACATTAGGAAACACAATGGATGCATATGTTTCCTTTCAAAGATCACTTGTTGGCACTTCACTTGCCCGGGGAATGTAAAATAGCACAATAGCAAATAAACGTATGAATTTATATAAAAGGAGTACCTATATTTCCACTTACAAAAATCAAGCATGAAAATTCCCTTTCCAAAAAACAAGAAGAAACAAAAATACTGTCAGCATATTCCAGGCTAGAAATAATCCACATGTAGCCTTTAATTGAAACTAAAAGAGTTTTATTCATATGCATACACACACATATATATAAGCCTGTTTATACGTGTGCATTTCTAGATTTCCTACACACACATACATATGGATTAGAAGGTCCCTTTTTTTTTGGCAAGCTAGGAGCTGGATGAGGAACTGTTACCAGTCATGTTAAGGGCATACTTTTGGCATTGACAGGGCTGTCAATGTGAGGATTTCAGCTGGTTCAGCTGCAGTTTCAAGTCAAAGCCAACAGCCATGGAAGCACAGAGCCAGTCTGTTTCTCCCAGTGGTACAGTGGCACTCTTGGCTTCAGACGGGACAGCTGTGCTCCATGCACCAAGCTCTGAGAAACACAAGACTATTCTAACAATGCAAAAAGGAAAAGGTAATTTAAAAAAAAGACAAAGAAGGAGGAAGTTATCAGAGTAGTAATGTCAAGTGAAGTGTCTTTCCTTCCAAAAGTTACATGGCAAGTTGTTCCATTTTTGCTGCTGAGGCACCAACCTTTGGCATTAGGCCCATGTATTAAAAGCACAATGCTCAGAGGGAAATGCTGCATGGAAGACAACACCAGACTTTCCTTTCTGGGTATGAGCGTAGTGACCCAGAAACAGAGGATCTAACTTGAATGTCCTTAAAATATCTTTTTCTGTGGTGGATGCAAAAACTAAGGTTTTATGCTTAGAAAAAAAATTGGGTATCATGGAAAGAAAAGGTTTTGAAACTATTGAAAATGTATTTATTGGAGAAAAACAAGAATAATTTGGCAACGAGGTTATGAATCTGCACTAATAATACATCTGCATGTATTTACCGAGATAAGTGTTTGGCTAAAATATTACTCTTCTTTCATAAATTTTCCTACACTCCTGATGTTGCTGCTATCTGGAACCTCAAATGCCTGCAGTGGCAGAGCTATTCATATTTGACAAACTTTGCATACACAGACATTAGCAGAAGCTCAGACAAGACAGTGAGGAGAAAATAATGTGGGATGGCTGTTGCTGCAGGGACAGACTTATTAGAGAACTTTTGTACCATGCAAGTGTGTTTTTTATTTCATGGTCACTTCGCAAAATTATGAAAAAAAAACCCCAAACATTATGATACTACTCACAATTTTTTAGATGAACGGAAATGTTTTTTTTTTAAACATTCTGTATGACCATAAATTACATATTTAGCTGTGTTTTCTCACATTGCTTTTTTTATTTTATTTGCCTTCTTGAGTTTTGAAAATCAGAATAAGCTCAGTTGCTATCTAAATATAAAAACTATATCCCAAGTCTAACCCTAATTAGCACACATTTGACCCACCTCCTTATCATCCATCTCCAGAACAGAACCCTCCCACGTTCTGCCCTGACAGAACCAATGAGCATTCCACAACTAGGCCAGAGTCTCCTACAATGCAGAATCACTGGCTGCCAGATACATGCCAGTACTGCAAAATCTGCCCGAGGTGTCACGGTCCTCAGGAATCTAAGTATCTTCTGTTCACCTAACAGCAGTCACAGGTGACTCCAAACATTTACTAGTCAAGAAAAGCTCAAACACTCACTCTTTCAGTACAGGAAATCTCAATTGCCCTGCAAGTAGCCACTGATTCACAAGCAAAACCTAATCCAAATCCATGCAGACAATTACTCAGTAGACTCCTCCAGTACTTATCTGCTTTGTCACATACCATCTAAGAAACCATATTTTATGGGTTAACAAACCCATAAAGGTTCTTATGGGTTAAAGAAAAACTACTAGTATTACTTCACCTAATTCTTCTATGTTAGCCTGTATTCCATTGAAAATAGAAAGGCACTCAAGGATTGCCTTCGAAGGTTTGGTTAATGTCTAGTCAGCTTTTGAAAGTCTCTATGTAGGGAGACACTACAACCTCACTGGGCAACATAGGTCTGTGGAAGAAGCACCTGTGTTTCAGTCTGTGCTAATTTCCTCTTTTTCTCACACTGGGTACAGCAAAAAAGAGCCTGGCTCTGTCCTCTCTGCACCCTCCTTTCAGGTATCTATAGACATTGATAAGATCCCTCCTGATCCTTCCTTTCTCCATGCAGAACAGTCACGGCACTGTCTGCCTTTCCTCATAAAAGAGATACTTCAATCCCTAAAACATCTTAGTAATTGAAGTGATGAAGTGTGTACTCTTTGATTCCATGTTATAATTAAAATAGATTTGGAAAAATAATTGTAAAATAAAGACAATCTGATACACTAGAAAAACAAACTTATTCTAATATTAATGCAGACTCATCTATACAGACAAATGCAGACAGTGCCAAGCTCTGAGTTAAGAAATGCAGATTCTGTTTCCTGCTAGCCTATGACAAATCATTTAATATCTCTATGTTTCAGATTTTCCACCTGCAAAAAGAAAGTGCTACTTTGATTTGTAAAGTCCTTTGCAATTCTTTGGTGAAAAGTTCTTTCGAAAGCTAAGTGTCACTGTCAAAATCTATCAGCAAGATAAAATTAAAATTCATAATACAACAAAAATATTTGTTAATGGAAATTAAATCACATTCAGGATGAACACCTCAACCCATCATGACTGAGCTTCTCAGCATCAAGACTTTAAAAAGTTATTTTAAGAGCAAGATTCATCAGAGCAAATGTACTTAGTACAGTCTCAAGACTAAATACATCTTTAAGGTCACACTCCAGCAACACAAATCTCCTTGTGTCTGTCAGTCCTTGTCACTACTTTTTGTGGAATATACCCTGGTTATTATGGGAGGTGCCTGGTTATTATAAAATTACTCATATACAAACAGATACATTCCCTTACTGCATTTCAGCAACCATATGCTGTTTTTGCAACCATTCAAAACACATGCCAATCAATTCTGGCATCAGAGCTCCATTTCCCCTGGAAATTTGTATTCCATTGAGAAATTACCTCGAGGAGAAAATAACCTGATATCACCAGTGAATTATCAGACAGAACACCATTGTAAGTTGCCCAAAACAAAGTCCATATCAAGTAGCACAGCTTCTATTTGCACTGATTCAAGAGATGTTTCAGATCACAGTTAAATTAATACATCTAACAAGTTACCAGAGCTTCATATATGAACAGCAAATTCAGCTTTATTTGTCTTAAGAGATTACTACTTCATTCATATAACATTAAAGTTTGGATTTCCATAGACTAGTGGACAGCGTGCTACCTATGTTATGAATAACATTTGCATTACTGATACAGACTCCCTTAACAAAGCATGAGATCTTCACCAATAAACATGGTAAAAGATTTTTACTGAGAGAGATCATTAATTCAACTTAAAACTAAAAAGCTTAAAAATATTAAGATAGCCTGTATCATTCATTGGCATGAGGTTTATGATAAATGAAGGAATTTAATTGCTTATTTAAAATAAGAATCTTTGAGAAAAATTTAATTTTTACCCATTGAATGAGGGTAAAAAAAAGTCATGGTGCTTTCTTACACTCTCAAAGTTTATCTCAGTGGCTGGTGGCATTTCCCAGTATTCTGGGTCCCAAAAGCCTGAGGTCCTCACTTACCTTATGTTGATAATCAGTGCTCTGAAGCTTAGTATTTCTGTATTACTCTCTGCCTGGTACGATACAATCTACAAATAAAAAGAGGCCCGATTGGATAAAACTGTACAGGGCAGATATTTCTGTGTGACTTGCCCATATAACACTTAAGATCAGCAGCCAACAGAACAGATTTCATGTGCTAAGTAATCCTTTTTCATTCTCTTCAGAGATTTTTGCACATATGACAAAGCAGTTCAATGCTAAAAACCATAACTAACACAAAGAATTTTCTAAAGCTGTACATATGATGAAGAACAATTTGAAATAAGTAAAAAGTAAACAAATAAAAATATACTACTAATTCAGTAATTCCCAGTGTTCCACACATTGGGAACCACTTCTTTCACCTACTATAAATATCCAATCCCTTTAGCAGTATATGAAAGGCAAGAAATCACAACCAATTATTTGAAATCTTTTTTTGTCTCATCATAAAGACACAATTGTCTGACCAGTCTGTTTTTAGTGCTACAATTGAGAACATAGCAAGAATTCAATACCGATGAAAATCCTCCCATTAAGTTGAGATAGATCTTGGCTCATAGGTGCTTTTGCAAACACTTAGCAAATGTCACCTGCTATCTTAAAAAGACATACAGATTCTTCAATTTATTATTCTTACATAATTAAAATTATTTAAATTGATGTTTACATAGTGCCATCTAGAGAGCTATCACTCTTGTCCTTCATGTGGTACACAAAAATCTAGCTTAAGTTCAAAACAAAGCACTACATATATATATACATATATGTCTATATATATATGTATATGCGCATTACCAAGCTATTCCTCAACCATTTAATAAATTTTAAATTACCAGATATTCTTATTATAACAACACAACTTTTTCTTTATGTTTTACATGAAAAATAAAAATAAGATGCTGTAAGAAAAGCAAGGCTACAGCAGTAGATTAAATCCTTCAAAAAACAAACAAACAAATAAACAAACAACCAGAATATGTCTTCTGCTGTCACACCTAGAATAAACCTTCCTCTTGAAGTTTGCTTCAAGAAGGCCTCTCTGAGTAGCATTCAGTGAAGAAAGTGCAGAGTGGTTGCTTCAAATCTGCAAACTCTCACACTGCTAGAAAGACTTGCTCTTATACAAAGCAACAGAATCACTTGAGCAGGAATCAAAGAAGCATAATTACCCGTGCTGTCCCATAAACACGGGCTCCATCCCATGTAAGGATATTTGTTATCCCAATTAGATTTAGGCTTAACTTTCCTAAAATCTACGTCCTTGGTGTAATTGGAAAAAAGGATGTCAACACTTTGCTCTTCGTAGGTAAAAAGTCATTTCATCTTGAAAAAGAGGAATGACAAACACTAGCAAACTCTTTTGCCGTTTAAAAACTCCTGTCTGTGCACATTACTCTTTCACAGCAAAAAAAAAAAACCTCTCTGTTTTGCTCTGTACACAAGGCTTCAACTAATTACAAGAAGAGACAGATGCTGAGTAGCCTTAAGGCTTTCCCTGCCACCACAGTGAGTCTGTGCGCTAGTCAACGAGCAGGTAGTGAGTGAACTCAAATGTTATCTGACAAGGCAGCAGATCCCATCACCTAGGGTTAGAATACAGACAAGCAACTCTGTGTTCGAAAGTAAAGACAGAAAAATTTCAAGCAGATTGTTTCTGACAGAAATCATATCGCAGCCGCACTTTCTGACAAAGTCTACGCGAATGAAACTATACACTTTCTGTTTCCTATCTTCTCCTTTAAGAAACAGCCAGTATTTCAAAGGTACATTGGAGGTGACAGCTCAATGCACAATGGTTAGCAAGTTCTTATAAGCTTGTTTTCTCTTCGAAGGTATAAAGAAACATTTAATACTTATCATTGGGGTAGCGAAAGATTGTCCCGCACATTCCAGTCATTCTTCATTTCATGTGCACTTCAAAGATGTGAAGTGTCAGTTTTGTGATACAATATTGTGACATGAAGAAGTTTCTGAAAAGTTGCATCACTCCAAAAAAGGACATTCCACAGAAATATTAGACAGTGCTGCAATTACCAATATCATTTCCAGTGTGAAAAAAACTCTCACTTCTCACACATACACCAGCTGAATGCAAACAGGGAATTTGGGCATTGGCTTTAAAACCTGTTTTGTTTTTTGTTTTGTTTTGTTTTTGTTTTGCCCTTTCTCTACAGTATTCAGGAGCTCCAAGTTAAAGGAAATTACATACATTTGAGTGTTGCAAATTCCTACGAAGTAACAGAGTTGAACAGCTTGATTTCCACCCAGAAAGGATTGAATTGATCTAGATTGATTTGGCTGTTTCACTCAGAGTAAATGTCAAAACAAGACAGGAGGTATACAGTGTTCAATGGAGCACATCAGATTTTATGTACATAGGTTCTAGCAGTGCTGTGGATTTTGACCGGCAAACTGGGCATTTGCTCCCAATGGCCCGTGAAAACCCGTAGGGAAGTTTCAGGGCTTCACTGACTAGAATTACAAACACCACTTTCTTTTGCAGAAGGCTAGCGTTTTCCAACCTGAAAAATTAAATGGAGAACATGAAGCATGCTTGCTTACCCTGCAGTATAATTAAGACACTGAAGGCGAATGAGGCATTCATTTCCCAATCTTCCTTTTAGCAGGATGGGTTAAACGCACTGATAATTACTGCAGATCGAAGAGGAAGGACTGTAAACAGGATAAGCATGTAAAATGTATCAAATACTACTAAGTGTGTTCAGCCCATGTCAAAGCTGTTTTGGACTCCATACTTTCTTTGTTTCAATTCCTCCTTTCAATGTTTTCTAGGAATGGCATTAATGACTTTGCATAATATTGTCAATTTGCAGCACTGATCTCTGTCTTTACCATTACTAAAAGGACTACTGCAACACATTTCACTTGAAGCTATGCTAGAAAACTAGCAGCGTAGAGTATGGGAAATATATTTGAATATTTCCTTGCTGGAATCTGTCAATTTTTAGCATTCCATACTGCGTAGCACTAACTGATTTCTGTGTAAGTATTGGCTTTAGTTTTAATTAAAGTTATGTGGCTTAGGATGTGGTACCTTCCACACTGGAACAACACTATAACTTAGATAATTTTTAAAATTATTTAAATCATTTTTACAATAGTCTGACAGACATTTCAAGGGATTAGAGCTATTAGACCTACATTACCAGTAGAAGCCCCAATTATAAAGCTCTATGAGAAATCCGTTTTATTAGTCTTCATATCATGCAGAGAAATTAATTTTTGCTCAAATGTTTTACTGTTCTAAGCTAAAATATTTTAGCTTCAAATTCTATGTCAGCACTAATTTGTCCTAGAAAGTGGTTAGCACACCTGTTTGCTATGTGTAAGTTTACCAGACAATAGCTGCTTTGGTCAACTTCTTCAAAGTTAATCTCTGCTCACTGATGTAGTGACAGTAGTATCAAACAGTTTATGATTAATTCAAAAGCAGTTAAACTTCAGGATCAGTCGTGCACATCACGTGTAGATTTGAGTGTCCTGTCTGAGATTATGGAAGACCCACAAACCCACTTCTCTTTAAAAGTAACCAAGAACAGAAAATGCTTATTTGTAAAAGTCATATATTCTGCCGAGTTATTTCCCCATTTCTTCCAGCAGACAAACTCTGTAGATCTTTATTAACAAACAACAAGCAGGACGAAATATAGGGAATGAGATGTTCTTAACAAAAGAACACAAAAACATTACAGCTTTAGAATTAGGAGAAAATGATCGCAAAAACACACCGAAGAAAATTATCCAAAACCTCAATGATTCCAGAATTCTAGTACCTCAAACCTGGCATAAAATTTGATTCATCCAGGCAGACCCTGAACTTGAGAGCACTTAGGCTTTGGACCTTTCAAATTAAATGAATGGTTGGATGAGTTATTCAAATAATAATAATAAGCTCTTTCTATAATCAAATGAGCTGCCTGGTCTCTGTGAAATCATTATACCATGAGTGCCTGAACATCATGAGCTCTTCTTGATTAATGTGATCGGCCAGGAAGCCAATGTTCACAGAAGGATGAAAATTACAACAGAAGTGAAAATTATGAAGAAATTACAAAAGAAAATTAATTCTATAGTCCAATGACTACTCTGAGGTTACTCCAGACAAAGGAAGATGAAAAATCTGCTTCAAACATTAGCTCCTTTTCCACCTTTTCATACTGATCCTTGGAACAAAAATGGAAAGGTCAATACTCCTTACACACGGGACAAGTTGTTTTAGGAAGCATTTGGTAGCTGCACCACAGACATGTCAGTTTTCCTGTGTGTTTGTTACAGGATCTATATGAGTTTGGGAACATTCTGTAGAAGTTGAACAGAAGCAACATATATTTGGCAGGAAATTCAGACAAGTGTCCTTTATCAAACATGGCAAAAGCTTAAAGAGCTCGCTAACAAGAGCTATGCTCTCTAACAAAAGCAGGAAGAAGTGTTTCCACCTGATTATTCCTCACTTTGACTTGAGACAGATGGAATAAGTACGGAGCTTCCACAAGGACTGGACCTTTGCCTGGTAGCAGTCTGTCAGTGCACTTGGTCTGGCAAGTTTCCTAATGTTTGCTGAATACAGTCCCTATAAACTTTTAGCATTTTTAATGACAGAACAACTAATTACTAGAGGTTCTGCATTAATATTGTTTTATCAAATCCATCGACTCTGTCTTTTGTGTCAAATCCATCTAAACTGTAAAATGAAAATCAAAATATCCAAGATGGATCTCCAAGAAGAGCCTTCTTTGCATGCAGACTTCTCTGTTCTCATGTGCAACAGATAGAAGTTCAGAAGCCTGAAAACAATTTTCAGTTAAAAGTATATTTTAAAAATCTAACTTAAATGTACAAATATACTATAAAGGATGCATATTTGTCCTATTAGGAGTTCAAAGAGAAGCCACAGAGAAATTGAGACCTATACTTTATTAAGCATCTTGCTGTTTCATTGCAAAACAGACATAAAAGTGCTGTAAGAAGTAACTTAATGGCTCTATAACTTGCTTTTGCCAATAAAAGAAGGGTAGAACTTGAAGAAATTTACTATTTACAGGATAAATACATCATCCAGATAATTAACTGATTTTAAAATACTTCAGAAATTGTACCCTCTATCACCACTGTATGTATCATGTCTGCACAAAATTAAACCTACCAATTCTAAAGGCTTTTTTCAGAGTAATTGTCTTGATCTTTGTATTTTGTTGACCCAAAAAGCCTAAAAAGCATAATAGAAAATTTTAAGTATCTGTTTGTCTTAAGTCCTGTAGATTTTACAAAAGATGTCTAATATTTTCTTTTCTTAATTAAAATATCTTATGTTTACTGCAAAATCTGTAAGAAAGCACTAGAAGCAATGGCAGATACCTTCTGTTAATACAATATTATTACTTTATGAAAAACATCAAGTAAGCAACCAGAAAAAGCAACTTGCAAACATGCAGAAAAACATATGGTATAGATTTTGGGGCATGACCTAAATATTTCTGGGGGACTCCTTAGAATATGTAATTACTGCATATCATGACGGCAGTAGGAGGGCACTGTGGTAGCTATCTCATCACTCCAAGTGTAGAGGACGTTGCACTTCAAAGAGTGTTCTACTCAGAAGTTAACATGCCTCAGGCACTTTCAGAAGAAACACATCATGCTTTTAAAGTTAGAAATACTAAATTTAAGAATCTGAGTGGCTAAAAAAAATGACTGGGACTCCTTAGGAAACAGACGCTGTTGTCAGTGAATTCAGGATATGCAGTTGTCTAACTCTGGATTGCCTAAGGGCCCAGAAGTTGTGTTGTGATAAGTTATAACGCAACAAAAGTGGGTAAGCACAGGCACTCGTGACAGTCTAAAATAAAACTGAAAAATTTGCTCTATAGCTTGAAGTGTATATCTGTGCATTAAGATCTTATTTAGAGATGACACGTGCCTCCTTGTGAATGGTTCATTCAGGATGTTGTCTCAGCAGATGAAAATATATGTAAATTGTCTCTTAAACTGGTGATGAAGCCTTGCTGCAAAGAATTCAGTGGTCATTTTCATGTGTGGTTGGTCTACAGAGGAATTTTTTTTCCCTTTAAATTGTTGTGAGGGAGAATGGCACAAGGACCAGAGAGAGTCTTTCGGTCCTAATAAAAATAATTCCACTGGACAATTACCACACTAGTTATGTATTGATTTTAGTGTATCTAATGAAAAAAAGCAATATTTTTTTATCCTTCTCTCTGCTGTCTCCCTGCAGTTGCTAGTTAGTCTACACAATTATGGGATTTTTCAAGCATCAGATGTTTACAAGGGCAGGAACTTTGCTTTGGTACACATTTTGTAAAGTGCTATGCATACTTATGGTCCTTTAAAGAATAAACAATGCTAGTATGCTTCATTTAACATATCTAAAAATATTCTTCCCCCAGGAACAGCAACCATAAAATTTGTAGCTGGCCACAAGGTCACTAAAGTATAATGCACGCACACCATGAGGATCGTTTCTATCTCACTGTCCATTGCTTTGGTCTTTGGGTCTGCTAAAAACTCCATAACATCTCAAACTGGTTATTCCAGTAACTAATGATCAGTACTGGGTACAATGCTTATATATAACCAGACAAAACAGTGATGATTTTGACATTAAAAAAAAAAAAAAAAAAAAAGCTGTTAATCTGTTTTTTGTGGTTTTTTTTTCTTAAGTGACCTTTGTTTTAAAAAAGACCACATTTGTTTATAACAAAACAAAACCAAAACAAGAGAATATTTAGAAATATATTTTAACCCACAGACCAATAAATTTAATATGTTTGCACATGAAAAGCAAAAATCTCCTAGAAGTTAGTGCATGTTATGTGTAAAGAGCTGTCCACATTTGACACAGAACATTTCAAAAAGCGGTACTGTTAAACTGCACTTCCAACACTTCCCTTAACTTCCTTATCAGTGACATTATTTGTTGCTACTTCGTGCTCTCCTCCAGGGAACTGTCCATTGGCAGAGGTTGGCTGTTCTTTTTCAGAATACAAGATTCTTTGAAGAAAGTTTGATCACCATTGACAGTTGCCCTGCTGCTCTCAGAAACACCAGCAGGAAGTGCTGGGGGGCAAACAACTAACAAACACAAAGTCAGTTCCACAAATGATTGCCACAAATCCTGCTCCTCTACAAATACACAAGCAGTTCAGTATTTATTAATATAGCTTTTGTATTAGGAAGACAACGTGTATTTTTAATCAACAGTTTTGCAATTCAGTTAATTCTTTTTAATGTACACATTTCTCTACAGTACTGTTTAAAATGCTTATTTTCTTGGAGAAATTTTCCTGCCATTTTGTGTCTAGTCTGCTATTTAAAATAATGCAGATCTCCTTGCTCAGAATATTTTGAATAAATCCAACAACAAAACTAAGTTAATGAATAATGTTGCATAAAGACTTTTGAATTACACAGGAAATCATCCACTCTCTCCAAGTCATAGTTAGGACTCAAGGTTACTCCTGAAGGAAGGAGAGCACTGAAAAGGTGCGCTGCTTTTGTTTGCAAATTAGACAAGATCACTGAGAAGTAGCACCAAGAGGTATAACCCAAGCAGTCTTCAAAACTGGACTTGGATTCTCCATGTCCATTCAAAAAGAAATAGCAATAAACATCTAATTCATATGTCCGAATGTGCTCTACCCCATAATTAAGTTTTTCCAACTAGTTTCAAATGCAATTGCAAAGCACTGAGATCTGATTCTTAAAGAAGGCAAAACATATGTATCTTAAGCCTCACTGAGCAATAGCATAAAGATGCAGAAAACTGAGAAGTAGAATATATGAGTAATTTCACCAGGTTAGTTAAAACACCTAACACATATACCGATACAAAGGAGATACATACAACTCAATCCTGTAACTCGTTCTGCAGATGAACTGTTATTTAAACATACATCTGTGTTGACTTCTTCATGATTCTTTGGGACAAAGTAGAAGCCAGTCATATTGCAGACTGTATCTCTGGTTATTTTAGATCATATTTACTAGCCTGGATAAATTAACATCTTGCATTTACCTAGACTATGCAAATAAAACTATTGAATTAGTATCCAGGAAAATCTTGGGGATACTCTGTTAGATCTCTGTCTTATATACTAAGAATTTCTTGTTCACTGTTGTTTATACTGCACAATTACCAATATCTTATATCTTATATGACAGATCAATGCATTTGCATGTGATATACGTTACTTCAATTTTTCACATCCAGAAGGAGAAAAGTACTAGATTAAAAACAATTTTTCCACCAATTTCCAAGAAGAGCAGTTCAGGGCTCTTGGGTATTTTCATAATTAATTAAATCTTTTTAAAATCTTTTGTTGTTAAGCATGATTTTGAGCCACATTAAAAATTGTATCTTGATAATAGCCGGTTTTCAACAGAATGCTTCATTTTTTTTCTTTTTTTTCTCTCATCAACTGCAATTCTGTTTTTCTTTTTTTTTCCTTCCTTCCTTTTTTTTTTTTTTTTTTTTGTCTCCAGCTGCTAATATTATTACTTGCTTAATTTTTCCTTTTCTCTTTCGATCTTCCCTCCCTCCAGGTGTCTCAATACTAGTTTTCAACTATTCCGTTTTGTGGTAGATTTGTCAAGCAGTATCTGTTTCCATCCCATTAGTAGGTTTTGCCTATTTATTGTTATTCTACATTAAGCTAATCTTATCAGATCATTGTCATTACTCTTAGAATGATTTTCCTTTTTTTTTTTTTCATAAATATACATAGGATTAATGTGTGGCTGAATACAGCTTCACTTTACAGTGTAATTTCGGCTTTCCATTTATGGGTAAAATCTCAAAAAGATATGCCATCAACTCACTATACAAGTGAAATTTCAATGCAAGAATTATCAACTTTCTCATTTTGAACCTCCTTGTGGGGCTCCAAAATTCGCAGTAAATAATTTTTTGACTGCACATGCCTCTTGCAGGTAATCTGCAAATTAGAGACCATAGTAATGTTAAGTAAATATCACAAGCAGAACATATCATAAACTGCACAAGGTATAGGGCAATAAAGCTGCTTTCTGTGAGAACCATTTCACCCTGTAGCACTGCAAAGATCCATGTAGGAGGCAATTCTTCAACTTCAGTTTAAGGCTACTTTTGCAAACTTCCTATAGTCCCATATGCAACTCCATAATAAAGTTCTCTCAGATGTGTTGATTAAAAACTGCTTATGTGGAAACAATCTGATTTTCCAACCTGCTTCCATTGTGTTGTGCCACATTATCATGATAATAGAGTCCTTAAAAAGACATTGGGACTTAACAAATGTCAGCAATTCAAATATATTTTTATTAGTGGAGTATTGTAGCATCAGTGAGAACCACCAGCAAGAATCTCGGAGCCTAGTTTGACTGTTTGCCAAGGGAGAAATTTTCATAACTGGGGATCTACACAGGAATGGAAAAGGAAGCCAGCTCAAAGAAGTGGAACTAAATACAGATCCTTATACTGGTTTTAAACTTAGTACAGCAGGGTAACGTTTTCTCACATATGTACTTGAATAAACATTTGAAAAATAGGTATTCATACATATTTTTTATGCTTTCAAACATGTATGTGTTTCTCTCCTTCTCTTGAGCTGGATTCCTTTGCATTTCAAATGTTAATGCCATGTGGAGCAATCTGCTGATAACCACATCTTTCTGCATTTAGTTTCAGTTAATGTTTCCTGACTGCTTGGAGTGTTTTTTAGAAAAATTACTATTCTCCAAGAGCCACAGTGATATTCTTAATCATTCTCTTCATACAGTAAATACAAAAAAGAAAAAAAATCTCTACAGATAAATTTCTCTGAAGCAGTGAGAATAGGAGTTTGAAAAGAAAAATGCAACCAAAACAGCCAACAGAAGTACCATGTCAGTTTCTGAGAAAAATACACTTGCAACTTCATTTTGTCAGCATAATATTAACAACACCAAGACACTCCCAATTCTAATTAATCATTGCTTCTTTCTGGGTCAAGTGCTTTGTGTGTTACAACTGACAGTGGATTATTGTGTAGAGTTGCTTTTGTACTTGTTGACAAAAATAGAGGATATGCCCAACAGCTTAATTTTTGGAAAAGATGTTTAAAGCTCAAAGAAACAGTCAGAAGTCTTAATTCAGTAATTCCATTGCAGTATGAATATTTTTTAGATAAGTTAAATTTAGGAATAATTGAAGTCAATACAATCTCACCAGTGCAGAAATTTCAGGCTCATTTGTGGTGTTTTGTATTACTACCAAGCTTTCAGCACCATAAGAATTTATCTCCATAATTAAAAAAGAAAGGAGAGGAGAGGAGAGGAGAGGAGAGGAGAGGAGAGGAGAGGAGAGGAGAGGAGAGGAGAGGAGAGGAGAGGAGAGGAGAGGAGAGGAGAGGAGAGGAGAGGAGAGGAGAGGAGAGGAGAGGAGAGGAGAGGAGAGGAGAGGAGAGGAGAGGAGAGGAGAGGAGAGGAGAGGAGAGGAGAGGAGAGGAGAGGAGAGGAGAGGAGAGGAGAGGAGAGGAGAGGAGAGGAGAGGAGAGGAGAGGAGAGGAGAGGAGAGGAGAGGAGAGGAGAGGAGAGGAGAGGAGAGGAGAGGAGAGGAGAGGAGAGGAGAGGAGAGGAGAGGAGAGGAGAGGAGAGAAGAGAAGAGAAGAGAAGAGAAGAGAAGAGAAGAGAAGAGAAGAGAAGAGAAGAGAAGAGAAGAGAAGAGAAGAGAAGAGAAGAGAAGAGAAGAGAAGAGAAGAGAAGAGAAGAGAAGAGAAGAGAAGAGAAGAGAAGAGAAGAGAAGAGAAGAGAAGAGAAAACTTTGATTTCTGTAGTGACCATATTTTGTAATCAGACTCGTGGGCTGCCATGGGGCTTTCTGTTCCAGGCTGCACAGGGATGGAAAATGAACAGTTCAAGCCCACTGTTACCCTACTGGAGATTTAGATCAAAATATGATTCTGTTCTCACAATATGCAATTCTCATTCTTTCCTTCACTGCAATCCTTTATAGGAGATGGGATATCCTATACCAAAATGAAAACATGTAATGATAACATATTTATGAAACTTAAGTGGCTCAATTATTTTCATCCCAGTAGTTTCAGGAGAAGAAAAAGTATGAAACTCCATGAAATGATACAACTCCCAGGAATTATTACAATGCTTGCACATTACTACTAATTCTATCCTATTAGATGATACTCTATCTTTTCATAATGAAGACTAAATGCAGCAGAAACTATATAATGGCAGAACTGCTGTAGATCAAATTGAGTCTACCATAAGAAAAATGACTGCTGATCCCAAGACGTTATGGAATAGTAAACTTAAGAAATTGTGCCGCTTTTCAAGTTTATGTGACTATGATTATTTAATTTTCCTTTGTGCATGCTCAAGTATAGCTGTTATGTGACTACACATGAGAGAACCTGAAATTAATTTGTCTGTATAAGATCAGTGACTGTACAAATTCTTATGAAAACTAACATGCCATGACAATAGTAATTTTGATAAAATTACAGCAAGAACTGCAATTCTCTGCCATCTGGCTGTCTCATCATAACTACTTTGATGTGCTTTTTATTACTTATTTACTTACTTCAACTACTTTACCAGTTGTTTCAGAGCTTAGAAATGTTAACTGCAGAACAATAGTAAAGAAACAGCATCTCCAGAGCTTAACCTTATTTCCTTACAAAAGTTTAAAATCTGCAATCATTTTTAAATTGAAGCCCTAAAAATAATGCATCTACTCTATAGAAAGCAATTTCCTTTTAGAAAATGCTGATTAGTTTCTTCAAAAGTCTGAATGAACTGCCATTCCCCTCTCATTTTTCCATATAAAACCTTCTGATTAAATCTGGAATTAAGTTACATATCTACTTAATATACGGACACAATTAACAGACTAACAGATTAGTATATCTAAGCACATTTGTATAAATAAGAAACTCATTTACTTGAGGTCAGGGTATCAGTACTGTGCATTTCTAATTCAATCATATTTATTCTGAACCAAATCATCTCTTTGGTGACTTCGTATGAATATTAACAAGCCACCATAATTTAATTTCTTTATAAGGGGTGGAAAATGGTGAAGTTCAGACACTGCCTGTAACTTACCACAGCAAATTTATGTCTGAGAAAGGTCCTGATCCAAAAGCATACAGCTTTAATACTATTGTGTTTCAGTTTCAAATTTCCAAGATAGAAAACAGTAATTACAATTCTCAGAGTATCATTTCTATTTCCCGGATCTCAATATGTTCAACACCCATTAGAAAACTACCGGCTCAGATGATGCAGTTCAAAAAGTGTGCATTAAGTATCATGTAATAACAACAACTTTGCACACGTGAGTTTTATAGACAAGTTAAATTTCTGAAACCTTAGGCTAAAAATAAAATTACAGATGAAAAGCACCCTACCACTGACTATTTCTTGATTGTACTATTTAAGACTTAAGATACTGTACTGATAGATACTATCTGAGAAGAGACACAAGTATAAAGCATAGATGTAGTTGCATAAATAGATTCAGTGCAGTTTCTAGTGATGACTTGTACAACAATACCTGCAACCAGACCTGGTGCTACTGGGATTCTTGCTGCTCCAAACAATATGTAAGCAATTTGTAATCCTGGTTTCACACAAGTCAAAGGCAAACTAACCTGCACTGACTTTGGTCTGGTTAGGATTTCACAACCCAATAAAGCTCACTTTTACTTTGAAAAGGTGGTCAGATCCTCACTTGGTGTAAACTGCCAATTCATTGAAGTAGTTGAGTCTAGAGAAACAGAAAGAATTTATACTAGGTTGGAAGCGGAATCTGTACCTCTAGGTCATGGCTAAGCCCTGCAGCAGTGGAAATTCCACTTATGATGCTGCATAAGTACTGCGAAGCAGGAGGCCTGCAATGCTGTCACATTCGTCTTCCATGAGCTCTAAATTCTCAGTGAATTAAATTAATAATAATAATAAAAAAAAAAGACAGTGCTGCCATCAGAAACTCCTTGCAGATGGCATAAAATAACTTAACTATAATTCACTGGGAGCTAATTTCAGTCATTGCTAATACATGCTGGGTAGAAAATTAGTGTCAAACAACAAAATGGCATGATTTTTTAAAAGCATTTGGATTCAAGTTTCAAATACTCTCAATTAACCAGTATTCAAGTTTTCACATTCAAACCTCAGCTACAGAATTACATACTGCCAGCTACTCTTTTAGTTTTTAAGGGAAAAAAAATGGATGCCAGACTTAGTTAGCGTGCAGTAATTAAGACAGTGAAACCTATGGCTATGTAATGCAGCTATAAATTTATACTGGACAGATAGAGGATTTTGCAAAATATCTGCCTGAGACTTACATCATTTTTCCTCTGAAAAAATGGAATATTTCAGCACACCAGCTTTCCTTCTGTTAGGTATTACTCTCCTTGTTAGCTTTGTTAACAGTATCCTCAAATTAGTAGAGGCACAGCTCCAATATCTGCAAGGGCAGGCCACACAACCAGAAACTGCACAGACAGAAAGAGTAATTCAGATTTGTTTCTTCTGTCTATTAAAAACAAAACAAAACAGAAAACAATCAATTCAGGTTTTACTGCTTAAAATCCATAGGCACTTTTCAAGCAAGTAAATTCCATAAAACTGAATATGAATATTAAATATACTTTTTTAAAAAAATCTTTTACGTTCTTACAAAATTAGAGTGCTTTTCCTTTGTTTTGCACTTACACAAAAGGCAAAGCTTGACCTGTGTTTACATACCTCAATAGAAACGTACAAAACATCTACAGAAATATACTAAATGCAGAGGCCAATTACAGGTATTAATTATAGTGTCATTTGTAACTTTCAAAGACCATTTGAAAATAAGATCTTCTACATATACCTTTAATAGGAGTATTGTTATTCCATACTGAAACACTGAGAGAATTCTCAGCTCCCTAGCTGTAGGGAAATATCTATGGGGTGTTTTATTTTCCTACAGGCAAAATGTGGAAAAATAAACACTCATTAGTTAGGAAATGTAAAGTGCTCTGATTCCAAACAAACTGAATTATTTGTAGAGAGTATTTTGTTATGAAAAAAATAATTACAGGACAAAAACCTCCAAAAAATTATGCTGGGACAAAACTATGACTTAGGAGATAATGGCTGTAGCCAGCAGGGTTTAAAGTGTGCAGGATTTCCTGGTCATTTACTCATTGGGAGATCTGAATATCAGTTTATTCATGGGAGGAAAATGAGCTATTGCCATCAGTCCTCGATCGTAAAACACACATAACTTTAAACTCAGTGCAATATAAAAATGAGATAAATGTGCATCTAATCAGCTCTGCCCTTAGTAGCAGGTATCACTTTGGCAATCAGGAGCACACTGTGGAAAGTAAAAAATCATGGGAAGATGATGTTCTCAGCTAAAATACAACAAAAAGACCCCCACACCTTGCAAAATACACAGAAAGACTATAACCACAGGTGGCTGTTTTTGCTGACCTAAAACAACTCCCTAAAACGGTAGCTGTGATGCATGCTGAACGTGAAGGGCACATTTTCTTTTTAACTCGCACATTCTTCAGGAATCCTGAGGTCTGAATAAACTGCACCATCCCCAGTAACCCTTCAGATGCAAAGGAAAGCTCACATTGAAAATGTACATAGAGGGTGCATTAAATGAGTACCTCTTACTACTGAAATCCCAGACCATTTTTCTTTACTCTTCTATGTCAGGAATTTTATTCACAGTGTTTCCACTTCAGAGGAACCTGACAAAATGAAGCACCCTTACTGAACACGACAGTAATTTTCATAAAACATACAGTCAAACTGGTAAAGACAAAATCATCTAAATTCTCCAATTTTTACTTCGATTTGAAATAAATGTGAAATACAGTCATTGTGGGCTTCTTAAAATAAGGAACGTTTTACAGGTACTAAAACCAATAAGTAATGTATATGAATAATTTTTTTTTCTGGCAATTTTGAACTGCTTGTCTTTCATGGGATTTCTTATGGCTATTTACATTTTCACTCAGTGAAAATCAATTACCTTCCTGCAATAAGCCTCATTTGCTACCTTTGAGTATAATAGAAACACCATTAGGATGATGACATTACCCAAAAGAAGGGCACCACACAGTTGGTAGACATAAATTAAGGACCCTTTCACATATGCATTAGAAATACTGCTGTGACTGAAATATGCATAAAATCTGTATCTATTAGAGCTATTAGTGTGTGCTGGTGATGATTTTGAAGGAGGAGGGGGAGATTGTGATCTACTACTTTGACAAAATTATGTATTTCCTTTTTTTCTCAGTATGTGCCACTGATGCAATAAGCATAGGCCCCCAGCTGAGCTGCATTTGGAAATGCCACTGAGGATGGTATACGCGCTTCACTTCCCTTTGCTGAAGCAAGACACTGTCAGGAATAGAGTGCATGTGTGCCGCCAAGCCCGCTCCTCCTTCATCACCCTGACCTCCACCGTTCTGCGGATGTATGCCTGGGTGAAGACAGCACTCATGTGGAAAACAGCTCCTGCAGATCAATTCATAGGATTTAGGGACATTTAACTTCCATCAAGACCACATCATCTTATTGATATTTGAAGACTAACTTATTACTGAACATTAATGGGACTAGCATAAAGGGCTGCGTGTGTGCTAGGGGTAGGGGGGAGAAAGTAATTTAGAGATTCCTCCCTCGGAGACTGTTAAGCAGAGGAAACTACTTCTAAATGCCGTTATTTTTTTACCTGGGTTCTTATGGGCTTAAGTAAAACAAAATTATAACACAGTATGATTATGTGTTTATGTATCAAAAGTGTAAAATGCTGTTCCCTGCTTCCTACTTCCATATTCATTTGACACACCAATGAGCCCATTATGAAAAAGGGAAATATTGGGACACTGTCTCTCTCCTAAAAGGATTACTAATCATATCTGTCACATATTAGTTAACAGAAAAGCTCTAGTCACCTTCTCTTGTGGATGTATCATTTAAACTATTTCAGTTCTACAAATACTTACAGGAAAGGCAGCCTTTGTGCTAATTCACAGAAATTGAAAATTTGAAAAATCACAGTCCTGCAGCAGACATTCTACTGACAATGCCATGAATAGAGTCAAATTCATCAAACAGCCAACAATAATGTAAGAAAATTTGCTTAATTAACAGACAGAAGTATTTAATATGAAAAGTGCTGACCATAAAAGTAGTAACCTTGGGTTCCTCTGATTTATCTTGCTATAAAGTAGGAAAATGGAGGTACATGAGCAAAGACAAATGAAGGGGAGAAAACAGATCTAGGAATTACTCCCCGTTGTTAGAAGTTCCCCATAGTTTGAGTATCCTTCTATATTGCCATTCTGTACAAATCACTTTTCTCATACAGCACTTGATACTGAGCAAACAGGCATAATCAAGCAAAGCAAATGGGTGCATCTATAAAGCTCTACTAAAATCAAACATTAATGCCATTCAATTAACCAGATGTGTAAAAGTTTCATTAGATTTGAAAAAGTGCTGAGAATTTTGCAAGATAAAGTCCATGAATGGTAGTAGGGTCAGTACAATTTTCAGGTGTGAGATTTTGTTTATCTTGAGAGGGGAAAAAAAAGAAAAGTTCTTTGAGAAATCAAACCATTTGGGGAATGATTTCTAAGTTGACATTTATTCCTGAACTATTGTAATCTTGGTATCCAAAGCCATTGTGGAACAAAATGAAAGTAGTAGTACTTGATAGGTAATTTTCCTTCTAATCTACTTATTTCATTTTCTGTTATGCATGAAGATAATGTTCATGAATTCTGGCTAAACATTATTTCAACATAAGCTTGAAAGTCTAGTAAGTTGTTACTGAGCACTTAGGGAAAATGCAGAAAGGAAAGAATCTCATCTATATTCTTAGAAAAATGCATATACACAAAGTATACAAAGCAAATCTTCCAGTGTGCATGTTACGTATTTTACATTAAAAACTACTGGTGAAGGAATGCTTATTTATCTGCAGGCACTGACATTGCTACAATGTACTATAGGAAATACGCAGAGAGGATGTGGCTTCAAATCATTTAGATGCTATACATTTCATAAGGATAAAGGTCATAACAGCTGAGCAAACCATTTCCATCAACATTTTAAATAAGATTATATGATATGCAGAATTTTCATTTGAACTAACAGGACAGAATTTGTGCAAAGTATTGCAGCATCCCAGGAAATTGTCTGTCTGAATGAAGAAAACATCATTTTTTTCATCCAGATGGGTATAGCAACCATTTAAATACAAAACAAACAAACAAGACGATTAAATCTTAGGTTTATCATTATTATTATTGTCTCAGAACTTATGTGAAAAAAACCTGTTTCATTTTAAGTATATATACAAGTGTTGCATCTATTCAAATCCTAGACTTTTTGTTTTTTTTTAGCATATCTGTACCTTTTCTTGAGCATAAATACAGGGCTCTGGAAAAAGAAAACTTAAGCTAAATGTAATAGGAATGTCTTTTCAGAACTAAATTTAAGAAATTGATAATAAATCAGAATAAATTCTGCTATCTATTGAGAGCATATGCATCTAGGTAGAATACTACTAAGCACTAGATTGATTTTCTTCCTCAGATGACTACACTGCTCTAATCTTTATTATATAAACACTAAAAAATAGAAATGATGTAGTGTATGTCAACTGTTTTTCTCTGTTTTGGGTTTGTTTGTATGTTTTGCATCTAATCAACCTTTTATTATCAAAGGTCAGTTAAGTGTTTGATAATTGCCTTTATTAACTGACTGATAGAACTCAGTCTTGAAACTATATAACCTAGCAAGGAATCAATTTTTGTCCTTTGAAAAATTCTTAAATTGAAAACCAGGACCTCATGAAACAGATGCCCTCATTTTCCTTTTTCTTTTATTCCAACCTCCCACCTCCCTAAAGTGATGGGATTAGAGGGACAAGTAAAAATTCTTTTAGACTGAGAAATATGTACTCTTAAAATAATAAAAATAGTAAAAAAGCTATCAAAAACGTATTTCAAAGTCCAACATAATATACTTGATATCAAAACCAGGGAATATGAAAGGGAATACCTTAGAAATCTGATCTTTGCTACACGTTTGGAAAAAGAGAGTATGTGTTGTTACATTAACAGAAAACTATAGGGAGTATCCTTATAGCTTGCTCGCTATTGCTTAATGCTGAGGGTCTCATCCTTCTTCACTCATTGCCAACTTTCCATTTCAATCAAGATCTATGCCCAGTTCCTTAAAATCAGACAAGCTGAACTCCTGGACATAGGTAAAGTACCAAAGTAGTCTTGATAGAAACATTCACTCTTCCAGTAATGCTAGGAGCTCCTAAGAATAAAAATCATCACCTTCACAACTATTTTGCAGCACTGGGCTGGGCAAGAGCAGAAATCTGAGGTCTTGAATTTTAATTTCACTAGCATAACACCTTTATTTATTTATTTATTTATTTATTAAGGTTCATATGTAGAATATTTTGGAAAATAAGAGCACACAATCAACCAACAGAAAACTGAGTCTAAATTTGACTTCCAGATTCAGAAACTTTGTTTTACATGACTGATTTTAGGCTTATTAATTTATATTAAGACAAGTTCTTTCCAGGCAATTGAAAGATACCCACAATAAATTTGGTCCAAGTATTCTGATCATTTAAATATTGTTTACTTGATACGCGTCATAATTTTTCTATCACTTTACATGTGCCAGAGCATCTGGATCTCAGATGAACACTTCAGCAGTTTCTTCGAGAGTCTATAAATGGGACCTAGCCCTAACTAGCATTAATATGACTCTGCATATAGGGATCCATCATAGACTTGGTTTGACTGAGTGGTGCAAAGATCCTTCTGCAGTATTTACCTCACTATTATCCCTGTCGGACCAAATCTTCACATCCAAGGGAAAACAAAACACACAGACATAGGTCTCTCAGTGTCTGTGGAATGTTACCCATCCTGTTCTCTACAGCACTTGTATTAACTCCTAAGGGTGACTAACAGTAGGACTGGAGGGAATAGCTTCAAGCTGCACGAGGGGAAGTTCAGATTGGATATTAGGAAAAATTTATTCTCAGAAAGAGTAGTGAGTCATAGGAACAGGTGGTAAAGTCACCATCCCTGGAGGTGTTTAATGAAAGGGTACATGTAGCACCTAGGGACATGGTTTAGTGGGCAATATTGGTGGTAGGGGGACAGTTGGACTGCATGATCTTTTCAAACTTTAATAATTCTATGATTCCAGTTGCCTGTTGAAGGATAAGATACTGCAGTAGCAGAAGACCCTATGGAAACTATATCTGAACAGCAGAACAGTGTCAGAACAGCAGATCATATTTTAGGCATTATTAAAAATGGTGCATAGAACAACAATGAAAATAATCTTATGCCACATCATGTTGTGAGAATACAAGTAGTTCTGATTCTTGCCTTGTGGAAAAGGATACACAACAAAACTAGCAAAAGTGGGAAGAGCTGCATCTAGTATGATCACGGGTTTCTATGCAACAAACAATAGAGCAGAATATGATTCTTGAGCTTGAAGAGAAAAGACAGGGAATATGACAGAAATCTATTAGATAAACATTGAGAAGTGACTGAGAAGTGACTGTTGGACTGCACACTGATTAATTTTAAACCTGCAGATTAATTTGATATAATTTTGTAGATAGGCATTACACTTCTTGAACAAATTCATGGAGAAAAACTTAACTCGTTCCTGTAAAAATCCATGCTATCTTAGTTATGCTGACACATCCTTGTAATGGTTTCATTCAGTATGAAGGAGATTGAAAGATACATGTTCTAATATGCAATATTGTAATATTATTTTGGATGATTTCTACTATTGCTGTCTGTGGATCCATTATGTATGCCACAAGGATTTTTTAAAATTATTTTTAATGGATTGGAATAATCATAATTGTCACCATGAAGAAACACTCCTCAGAAAAAAACCCAACCAAATGAAAACACATTATTTTCACTTTCCTCAAAACATGTGTATACACAGGAGTTCAAGAGACTGTCATGGTATGGTTATCTCACATTACTGGTACTAATAGGATGATGGTATTTGTTCGTGGGTCACTGAACAAGCTAAAGCTGCCTAAAGTTAAGCTAAAGCTTCAAGTGAAAATGTTAAAAGAGTGTTGTCTTTTATTTTTTAAGTGGAAAATGTACAAAAATGCTTAGTTTTGACTGGTTCCACACAGTTTCATATTTGTATTCTCTGCTTATTGTTTCAGCATATCTGTGCTAGTAATATTCTTGCCTTCAGGCCAGAAGTTCAGGGGTTGAAGGACAACAGAAAAACTTAGGCTCTAATTCAGTGATGACACAGAGACACAGTGCTTGTAGGGCAAGAGCAACCATACTGTCAAAGGTGTCTTCTTTGGATGAAACGCTGAACAGAGGTCCCTACTGGCAAAGTCAAATGAAAAAGGAATAAAAATTCATTTTAAAAATATCTTCTCTAGACTTCAGAAAGAAAATAAAAGTTCTGACAGTGTTATTTAGCTAATAAAAACTGTTTGCACATCCATGGTAGGGACACAGGAAAAAAAAAACATTAACATTTTCAACTGTCATTACCAATTCATTCTAGAGTACCTTATAATATAAAATCTATCTTACTACGTTGCAGGCGTTTTTAAATGAAAGTAATGTTTTATAATTTTGAGTAAAAGATATTTAACTTTCATTTTTTGGAACCAGATTGGGAGGGAATCTTGGTTGTCACATTTTAAAAATTTACTGTCTTCATGTTGTCAGTGGGTTATTAATGAACAAGTGCTCCAGTTTGTCATAAAAACAGTTTAAGATGTAGAGAGATTATATCTAAAAATGAAGGAATTCAATGAGCAACAAATTGAGGAAATTCCCTAAACTGTTATCTGAAACCACTGATTAGCATTATTTTGAAGTCCACATTAAGCTAAAAGAAGGGGAAAAAAAGGATGGAGTTCATAAATGGAAAACACCAGTAATCATTCATGCTGATATTTGTTGGGAAAGACATACGGTAAAAGAAGAGACAGTGCTTGATATGTTGAAAATGCCTCACTGACAGACTGTAATGAGAAACACTGCTGGTTTGTTCACCCCCAGCGGAAAGTGTTTCAAAGTCATAAATAGAAGATATGACCTGTAAAATGCACACATCTTCATACGTCCCAGAACACCCTGAAAGTGAGTAGATCAGATTGAGAAAACTGTTTTAGAAGATTATAATTTACATTTACAGCATCTTGCTTGCTTATGAAGACATAATAGTCTGCAGATGCACGTTTATTATGTGGAGACTTGCAAAGTATGGTCCACATGAATTGGCTTCACCACAACGCCACAAAGGGAACCAGCAGCTCTAGGGCAAGATCCTCCAGGATTCTAAGCAAAGCCAGTGAGGTTCTGATCAAGCCATATAGAGTGACAAAAGTCTATCAGTTTACAGATCTGGCACTTTTACACAGGCACACTCACCCTTGCACCCAGAAGTGCAAACACATACACACATATTCATTAATTACATTAATTTTTAAATAAAACACCCCACAGCAAATTGGCTTTATTTTTTAGTATCAGGCTTTCGGACCTTTGTATTACTAGAAATATCCCACAGTGACTTCTAAATATAATTTCACATTCTAACAGTCAAAAATGCATCTGAAAGCACAGTTTAACCTTTCTACTTTATAAACAGCTGTAATGATGTGGGTCAACAAATGAAGAATTTTGAAAGCCCTAAAGAAACTCTTTGAAAATCTAAGATACTATTTGCATACCAGTAAAAGAAACTTACAATTTTATTCTCAGTTTCATTCTACATAGTGCAGGAAAATTTCAAGAATTCTGAAAAACAAAACTATATCAAAAGTTTATCCACTGATTTTATAATGTGAGAGTTTTTGCTCAGAAAAACAGTATGAATAATACCATGACTCAGTATTTGGTCACTGACAGACAGGTGTGCACTACTTAGAGGTCTCTATATTAAGAACAGTCATCTCTGTGATCTTTAAGATCACATCTACGATACAAAGTCCTGCCAGCATTGCCATTGACTCAAATACAAGACAGACAGGATTTTTGATAAACACAGCATATCTGAAATTAGAACAGAAAATACATTTTTGCAGGCATAAATTTTAATTGAGGAGAGAGGAGAAAATAGAACCAAATTGTATCATGTTGACACACAGCTTAATTTAGTTGATACATGTCTGCTTTAAGAGTACTACCCCGGTGTGCAGCAGCGCTCACATGAAGTAATACTGCTAGAAAACAAAAACATGTAATAAAAAGCCTTTAGAATGACTGAAAGCTATTCCTTTTACAGTAAAGATGTTATTAATCAAGATGTATTAAAATAGCTAATATCACTAAAAATCCCTGCACCTAATCAGATTGAGCAAGCGAAAGTAGACCCAAGTGTAAGAGTCAGAAGAGCAGCCACAGCCTGAATAAGGATTTCAGCTAAAAAGCTGATGTGATACAACTGGTTGCTAGCACTGCCAGTTTGCCTTTCAATTTGCATACAATATAAGTATTCAAGACACTATATTGACTCTATCAAAAGCTAAAAGCTGTACATAGAAGTATCACTTCTGAATACAGAAATTTGGTTCACACATTTTCCAAGCATGCAGGACAACCTTAGTATAAGACTCAGAAAAAGCACTTGCTGTTAAGGCTCTTAAGTGCCACAATCACCTCTCACATGGACTTACAACATAAAACAGTATAAAAAGATACGCAAAAGAAACAACATATGATTCTGAACGCATAAAATAAAAGGCTTTAGGATTTCTCCTGGTACACACCAGTGTATTAAAATGTAAGACTCCTAGAATGGTGGTAAGCCAAAGTAATGTGAGAAATTAAGAAAAATACCTTTCTCACTTGTGTAGGCTAGCAAAGGAACAACATACAGCTAACCTAAACTAAGCTGTTGTAACAAGTGGCATAAATTCTTATCAAACTTATGGGAAAGGTGCAAAAGTAGTAGTATAGAGGGATCGATGGGAGTATATCGAGATGATTATACTTTTTGGCTCAGTATCAGAAAAAAATATTCCTAACAGGGAAGAGTATTATACTGTTAAAAAGACGCACCCAAGGGAAGTTTCACTGCTTCAGGTCTTTAAAAAGGAATTAAGTGATGCACAAGAACAAAGATGGGAAATAAGCCTGCCCTTGTTAAAAGAGTTCCAGTATGACCTACTGCATCTTTCTGATCTCTAATTTCTGCCATTTCATGAATGTGAATAACAGAAGATGCCACGTATAGCAAGGAGGGAAATCTCAGTCTCATGGGCTTTTCTTCTCTGCAAGCCTACTTGGGCCTTGCCACTTACAACCACTTCCATCATCTACAGATGGCTGGAGGAGCAGGGGGCAATGCACCATTACAAATTAATCTCTATTATCATTGCAGAAGCCCGGAGTTGCACTCCAACAGCACATATAGCTAATTTTCTTGTCTTTCCTTGGGAGTGTGAAGGTTGCTTGTACATTTGTCAGTCTCATCTTTGTTGGGGGGGGGGAGGTGCATCCTTAGTATAATGAGATAAGTGCATAAGTAAAACTATATTGTAAGATTTTTCACTAACATGAGGATTACTTGCATTAAGCTTTCTTTTGAAATTCTTTCATCATATACTGTATTACAAATCCATCATTCTCTCTCTTTCATAGTCATTATCACATTTTCTAATCTTTTTTAACCTTAACTTTTAGATTTTCTCATACTTCCAAAAAGGAGAAAGAGCCTTATTTGTCATTTAAAAGCCTATCTGAAAAGAAGTTCATCCCAATTCCTCAGGTACAATTTCACTGTGATTTTCAGATATATCTATTTTTAGCAAGAAATAAGGATTATCCAACTACTTTTCAACTCATATCAATTACTTTGCCTTGTAATTTAGAACTTCTTATCTTTATTAATAAATTTATATTAGGATTATATGAGATAAGATCGTTTGAAAATGAAAGCTAAGGAACACTTCTTTCTTCACATCTGCATATCACGTTACCCAGAAATAAACTCATATCTTGACAAAATTGAAAAAAAGACAAACAAAACAACACAAACCACCACCACTCACAGAAAAAAAAAGAACAACAAAAAAAAAACCCACACCAAAACTATATGTGACAGGCAAAGCTCAAGAGAGTTTGTCCACTGCTCCCAAATTCCTTCACTATTTAGTTCTTATATATTCTGTATGTTCCATCTTTCTTCACAACTAAATCTCATCTGTTCTTATTTTCCATGCCCTCTCTGTATCTTTGAAAAATTTAGAACTCAATAGATCAGTTGGAAGGGACATTCAAATATCACTAATTCAAGTGACTCAGCACTTAACAAAAAGTTAAAGCATATTATTAAGGCCATTATCCAAATGCCTCAGGGCTTGTTTTGAAACAGCAAGATTCATTTAAATGTAGCTTTAAATAACTAGATACTGCTGTTTTTGCATCTCAAATCCAAGAAAGTGATGAGGAAAGAAAACTGAAATGCGATCACTGTGTGCTAAGAGGCAGTAACTCACCTATGGAAGATAACAGGCACACCTTGCAAGTTTATTTTCATACCATAATCAATAGAGGAAAAATAGTTTGTTATTTCAATTTTGAAAAATTGGCAAGGATTACAAGGACTCAATTTATACTTAGCACGTTGGCTGTTGAGGAATCCCTTTATAACCTGTCTGACTCTTTTTCCAATATGATAAAAAGTTACAACCTTGGCTAACCAGCTATGCTGTCAGTGACTCAGTTCCCGCGGTGGTCTTGTTCATTAACACCGTTTGTTTTTTTAATTATCAGCTGATAATAAGCACTTGATAAATACATGAGGCTGAATGAACACTTATAGATTATACTTGAAAGCATACCTATAAAAGCTTACATTTAAAACAAATATTCCTCTGCCAATGCTAACCTAATTTGAAAGAAAAGTACGTTTCATATGGTTTAAGTTTAAATAGCAGTTGTGAACATGATAGAGCTCTGTACAAAAATGTGATGAAATATATTCTGAATGTGTAAAAAATGGATTCCGAGTGAAACAGATTAAACATAAGCTGTATTTTATGTAGAATGCTGCGCTTATGTGTGTGTAAACTATGTCCTGTTAAAACATTACAGGCTATTTAGGTAAGAGATTTCATTTTGCTAAACATTACAGATTTTGAGCAATTTCACTCTCCAAAATTAAAGCACCTCAAATTCTACTTTATAGTCATCTTTAAAATATGGGAAAACTATAAAATTAACGCTTCATAAGAAAATATATGTTTATATATTTAATGTAAAAAACTGTCCAATTTTCTGACAGATGAGTGCACTCATAACTGCTTAAATGATAACTTTTTTTAAGAAACCTTTCAAGATTGTCTGATAATAACCAAAATATGTATTTTGGTTAAATACAAGTGGTCTGTTCAGGTACAACTTTCAAATGACAAAAGGTTTATGAGTGAGTTTCCAACTAGCTAGCAAACAAGAGTTCCATTTATTCATACTTCAAATTCACTACCTACTTAGTAGATTATTGCACATACTAAGAAATCATATTAAAATACACTTTTTGTTTCTGTGATATGTCTATCGAACTGGCAACTGAAATACTTCAAAGCTCTAAAGAACAAAAATAGCTTCCAAATGAAGCAGTCAAAATGTGCATTTGCTATCCATCTAGCCATTGCTTGCTGAAATGAAAGTTTTTAATACATATCACAGTTTTAATGGAACTCTTCACTTTTCAATTGCAACAAAAATAGTAAGCACTATCAAATCCAATGTAAGACTTGAAAAGACAGTTCCTAATGAGCACCCATATGTGTTCTAACTGGGCTGCACTCCAAACACAGGCACTGTCCTCCCTCTGGATCAATCACTATACTTAATACAGTAAATTATTTTTCTGAAGTCATTTGACTATTCACCAGAAAGAGAAAACCTGAATATCTACAACTAAGTAATTAAGACTGTACTAACCAAAAAGAGTCTTACAAAGATACTACACACTAACGATGCAAATTAATTGTCTTCATCTTAGAAAAGGTGGCAAATAACCCAGTAGGGACATACTTATTTTTAACTCCTTCTCATTAAATATCTCTGGACAAAAAACACCCCTAGAGGAGTGGTGAACTTGAAACCCATTTCTTCAGTTGATCCCAAATTTGTTATGTCTCTAATGAAGTAAGCGTAGGGTCCTGTGATCCACAGGTATTAAAGTGGAAACTAAACCATCTGTTCAGAAAAGCCTCACTGCTACTACCTGCTAAACAAAGCCAGGTAGATTACCTCTTCTCTATTCCAGCACTCTTTCTTTTTGTTTTATACATATAATGAGATTGCTATCTACTCAGAGAATGGTAACCTCTCCGCATCCTGAGGACAGTGGGATCTCATGATTAGAACAGCATTACCAACACTTGAGAAGACACTCCTATATTTTACTTATTCCACATTACACAAAGGGGAAAGCATGCATTCAGAAGTTATCTACACACCTCGAACAATGCAGAATCTCCACATATCCTACTTACCACAATGTCTTTGCACCAGGTTTAAATAACCAAGGACAGTGGATTACACTAGTGAGGTGGACAAAAAGGAGAAAAGGGACCCACTGTTCCATACACCTAACAGCGATTCATCAACTCAAAATCAGGCAAGCTGTCCAGAGATGTGGTGGAGCCTCCTATGGATACATTCAAAATTCCAGCTGGACACTTTCCTGTGTAACCTCTCATAGGGAATCTGCCTTAGCAGGGAGTTGGACTAGGTGATCTCCAGATATCCTCTCCAACCCCTTTGATTCTGCAGTTCTGTGATCTGTGCTCTAGACTGTGCTGCATGCAAAATATTTCTTTCCCTATGTTCACTAATGACTGTAGATCTTGAACTTAGAATAGGAAACAACTCAAGAACATGAGCAGAAGTCTATAAAAATGAAAAATCAAATTAAAGTACCCCAAAGACTACAGCAAGAAATCAATTAGCACAGTGAATGAGGTTCTCTGTGCTGTACTTCCAGTTACAGTCAGTGAGGGCTTTAATATTCAGCTCCAGCAAAGCACTTCATAGTAACATATTTGTAGCATATTACCTAACAAAAAGGTAATATGTTATATAAACCACATATAAAACATTTACACTTTAAAATAGATAGCTTTACAGTATGAGCCATTGTGTTAGTCATCCATTTTTCATAAGTCATGATTCCACGTTTTTCTTAACTATCATCTTTCTCTCAAATCAGCTGCTAAGAACTATTAGGAGAACAGGCATCCCTGTGTTTAACAGTCTCCTAGCTGAAGCTAATTATACTGCGAGTGAAGTTATCCAAGAATTAGTACTACTGCACCAGAAGAGGCATGGATATTTCACTCAATCCAGAAAATGAATTGTTTCCTAGAATACTAAATAAATATGGGGGGAGGTGGGGGTTGTTTGTTTTTTGTGTTTGCAATATATCAAACATGAAAAGATGCCTATTTTTATTGTACACTGTAGGAAGAATTATATTTGGACTATATAAAACATTACCAGTGGACTTGATAATTCACTCAAAGTAGTTAAATGTGACAAGATATTAGGAAAGAAGCATACCAACAGATATTAAACACTGTTGCAAGTTATGCAAGTAATACAGAATGATTACAGACATATTTGCAACAGATCTTACAATAATACAGATTATTTCTAATTATAATAACCAGAAGTTCTATTTCAATTCAATTTCTTGTTTTTAATGATATAAATGCCAACTAAATCATTAAAAGAAATGTCAGCTCTATCAGCAGCAGCTGTTCTTACTACTGAAAAACGAGGGGAAGTGTAAGAGCAGGGCAGCTAGCAAACCCCACAGCGGTCTACAAAGTCACTAGTGGGAAAACAACAAAGGTCTTTCCATGCAACTAACACAGATGTGCCCATAGCCAAACTGTCAGAAACAGTTAAGATGACAGCTACTCACAGTTCATTATTTCCTTCTCACAGGTCACTGGGTGACAAGCTGGGTCACCATGCTTTGTCGGCTGCAACAGTCCTTCTCCTCTGTCCCCCTCAGTTCTTATTCCATTTAAATAAAGGTAAGCCACTCAAATTGGTATATAAATGTAAATAAATATCTTCAAATGCTTTCTAAAAATGGAAAATTAATGTTTATTATATCTTCCTTTCATTTTCAGACAGATGTAACATCTCTTGTCTGTGATGAACTGAGAACCAAATTTGTATCTGATGCAGATATATCTATTAGGATAATTTTGTCAAGAAGTGACTAAAGCATATAATGAAAGCTAATTTGTCACCAATTCAAAGCTTTAGCCTTTAGAACACTTACCTGGCAGATACATCATGGAAAATTGTTGCAATTCAGTAAAAAGACAGTGTTTTCACGGAGCAGTTTTCACAAAGAAATCTGAGTGTTCTTAAAATGAATACAGACAAGACTTAAATATTATAAAATACAGTGTAGAGCTACTTTAATAAATATTTTAAAATCCAGAAATATCCAAAGTATCCAAAACATATTCCTGTCATTACTTTTTTTAATACAGCCTCATCTGTCTTCCTGGAATATTCATAATTCATAATACAGATCATGACTTATATTTCGTCCACTTGGAATTTACAAAGAATGAGTAGTTTGTAAAGAATCAGGGTCAAACATTCACTTAGCTGCTACAATCAATTTTACCAATTCATAGTTGTGTCATTGGTGGAAGAGGGAGAACATTTTCATCTCCTTGGGGTATTCTTAAGTCATCTTTCCTACACTAATAAGTCTTATAAAAATGTAATAACTGAATCTGTCCAAATGATTCAGAAAAAAGTAAAATGAAACCAATTGTCCCAGATGTGTCTTTCTTAATATTAAATATGACAAGGTCATAAGCATTCTGACCCAGATCCAAGAATGCTTGTACCTAGCATGTACTTAGCTTGGAAAACAGTTAAACAAATATCCAGATTAGAGACAAAATCTTCAGAAAATTGTGAAACCAGGCTTGTATCTGGAACAAAGTGATTCGATAAGGATCAACAAAAAATACATTAAAACAAGTGATTAATATTTGGAATGTGACCACTGCTATTCTAAGGGACAATTTACAAATAAAATGTATTGCTAGGAAACCCCTGATACAGAACACATATACTTTCTTTCTAGGATTCTTTGTTGTGGTTTCATATTAGAGTATTGAAACTACACATAACTACATGCTAATATGCAATTTCAAGTACAGAATATTCCTCAGCAGAGATAAATACAAGAAACTAGTGTGAACTGCAGCATGCAAATAAAACAATTGCTTAGTTTAGAGTCTTCACTCCCATCAAAAGAATTTTACTTTGCTACATCTGGGCCCAACTAGTAAGATCATAAGAATAAGTAGTCATTTAAAATGCTGTTGGAAGTTACAAGATTCACAATACCCCAAACATTAAGTTGTTATCTTGATGCAAAGATAATACTATGTAATATCTTTCTAGAAGGCTCCATTCTAGAGACTATTTGAGTGGCAATGGATTTGTAGTTTCCCATAAGTAAGCAGTAAAGATGAGAATAAGAATGAGAAGGAAATCAGTGGCTGTTAGTTAACTAGTTAAGTCATTAGCTCTGGTGCACTGAGGGAAGTATACAAATCACAATCATACAGATCATCTCGCAACTCATTCTTATCCTAACAGTTTCAACCCTTCATGTCTATGGACTAGATTATAACTGGATTTTTGCTCTGTTTGGGGGTAATACTGGCCTTTCAACAATTGAAAGGAATTTTTTTCCTTAGTGTCATTTGCTGGAAAGGATAAGTTTTTCACATTTCACATAGGAACTCGGGGATTCAGTCAGGTAAATCAGAGATGAGGTTCAGACTGTCATATCACATATCATGTATCATGTAAATTGATTAAAGTATTTGGTGCACTGAAAACCCACCACTGGAAAGAACATTAAGTTATCCCCAAAGATACAAGGAACTTGCTGAAACTGCTAATATAGGACACAAAGAGAAACAAGCCCATTTCCTTTCCTTTGCTGTCATGTATCATAGGATAATGTGCAACTGGTTAAATTACTTGAAGGTAAGAAAGACTCAATGCAGCTTTCAAACAGCAAAAATAAATAAGAAATCTAGCTGTATGAAAATTATTGCAAACAAATGAACTTGCAACATAACTAACCACATTCTTTGAAACTTGCTTTAGACAGCATGAATCCACTTGTGGTGAAAAGAGATGTATAAACACCAAGTCAAGCATTCAGTGCTTAAAAATTATTTTGACTAGTCCTCTAAATCAAATGTCTGTGTTTTCCAAGAAGAAATTTTTAGATCAATACCTAAATACTGTTATCAGAGCCTAAAAGCATGGGTGGATACTCAGTTAAATAAATTTTACTCGTTCTACTTTAATTAAATGAAATTATATACATGTAGCTACCATCAGCTATTTAGACCATGACAAATACTCAAAACATTGTGAGAAAAAAAAGATTGTGTATAATCCTTACACTGTAGAAAACAATTTTAAATTATACAGGCTCTTTCAAAAGATAACTTCCATTATACAGTTTGCTTTAAACATATAACACTATTTAAGAGTTGTTAAATAACCTATGTTCAACAAAGCTTTAAAGTTAGATATATTCAGTAGCATTTGAAAAATACTTTAGATATCCAAAGACTAAATATTTGCTGGATAATATTATAAAGAAACACCAGAAGCTCTAGTCTTTGAACAAGTACCACAGAAGCAATCTATGGGTTACCTAAATGTAATATTTCCAAGACAATCCCTAATGTTCTGGATAAACCAATACTGTTTGTTGTTTTCAGTTGGCTGTAAATTGCTATTTTTAACACACTGTCAGTAGTAACCACATTACTTAATTCAACTTTCAAATAGTGAGTGATGTCTAGTGGCCTTTCATCTGAATGGGAGTTCTTTTTTTAAAAAAAAAATATATATAATTTAAATATTTTCTTCTAAATAACACCCAAAGACTCAAAAATAACTAACCAAAAGCCATTCCTTAGATAAAAAAGAAAAAAAAGAAAGGTTTTGATTAAGTAAAAACGAGTGAAACCAGAGCAAAGTTTTCTGCATGCTGTAACTACAAGTAATTAAGAACACTGCTATACTAAAGTATTATATTACTTATAATAAAGTATTTACCATTTAAATTTAAATCTTGTGGCACAAACAATGTAACAGTGTTGACAGACGTTCTATTCCCTTAGAATTTTTGTGAAGTTAGTTTTGTAGATAAAATGTAAATTTGCAATTACTATCGAACTTATCATACACATCAATTGTTAAAAAAATGCACATAAATGTCACCCTTTTTCATTAATTTTCATCAAAATCCATGTTTGCTTATCAGCCAGAGGGTTTCTGAGATATTTCTATAACATCCAGGAAATCAATCTTACATGAAACTGAAGGAAAACATCTAATGTCATTGAACAATAAATATCAGTTCTGTCAGTGGCTTACCTTTGAGCAGAGGCCTTAGGATGTTTCTCTTCTAGTTTCCTCACCAGTGCCACTGTCAGCTGTGTAGTCTCCCCTAGGGGATCTGCAGGCATTAAATGGGCGTCCAAAGGTCCTGAAAGTTGTTTCTGATTGGGATTGCTGATATTTTTTTGCAGAACCTTGGAGACACAAGTACAACCATGCAATTTATATATTGCAAATTAAAATAACGTGTTGTCTTCCCCAAGTAAGGCTGTTGATCAACAGAAAATGTCAGAAATCCAAATAGCTATGTCAAGATGCATCCAGAAACTGAGTGAATTTTTTTTTGTTTGCTTTCCTTCTTACTGAGTTTTCCCACATAGAAAATAAGAAACTTAAAAAATTGTCCCATATAGAATATATTCTTAAACTGTTCTGACATGCAAATATATAGAGAACTCATTAAAATTGTTTTTAAAACTACTATTTGCCTAACATGCAAAAATATTATTAAGAAATCAAATGAGGTTATTTGTGTAACGAAATAAGTTGATTTCCATGTTTGTATTTCCCTTTTCAAAACGTGTCTTTGAAAGGATTCTCTCTGACCTGCCTCTGGCTTAATACCATGACCTCTTCAGCTGAGCTGCCGATTCTATCTCCTGATGAGCTGAAGACTAGGCCCAATGGTGAATGCGGTTTTTTGTCTGGGTCATCTCCTCTTTCATTTAGTTCCTCTAGGTAGGTCAGAACAAACTCAGAGTAAGCCTGTAGGAAAGGACAGAGGCAGAGGGCTAATGAAGAAAAACATCAGCTTTACCAGCAGAATCACAACAATCTAACAGACCCAGAATGATGGGAAAAGTGGTCATTAATGTAGGACATATTACAAAAGTTCTTTACTGAAATAACTTTGTATTTCAAAAAGTTTCAAACTAAATAATGACCTTTTCATGTGCACTGAAGTGAAAAATGTATAACATCTTTGATTGTTATGTATCAGTTTAAGAATAAAGACTGACAGCTCTCAAAACAAGAATTCTTATAGATAAAAGGAAAAAAAAATTGTATCCCTAACTTTAGATAACCATATGTAATTTAGTATAAGTTGCATGTTTAGGTAGACATTTTCATGAAAGATTAGAAGAATTTTAAATTGCATATTCCAAATTAAAACATATCATACACAGAAAAAAAAAAAAGCTTTATGATAGTTTTGAAATCAAAGAAAATGTTACTGCTTTAATTAATCAGTAAATTAGATCATTTACCTTCTTAATACTCTGTCGATCCTTGGTTAAATGGCCAAACGCTCCAAACACTGCAATTTCTCTGGCCCTGCTCCTATCCAAGTGGTTCAAGTCTGCTGTCTCCATGATGAAATGCATAGAATATTTTTGACTTATACTGCAAACTTTAACTTGTACTATTTTTAGTATATAAAATGAATAGATATTAAGTGCATTAAGTTAGAACAAAAATAATAACTGTCAAAGTAATTGAGCATTTAATATTAGCAAACTGAAATTTATTTATTAATACATAACCTATCACACATTTATGGTTACAGACAGGAGTGTCTCACAAGCATAAGAAAGACAACATTTTTCAGTTCCATCAGCCATGAATATACCAACATAAGTAATTTCAATAACGCAAGTATCATTACAATATATATGAACATTTTCCAAAGCCAGTTCTGTATGGACATTCTACTGATTGAGTAAAACTTCCAATGCTAAACACCAAAACTGAAGTGTACTTTCAGAATCTGAGAAGACTTTTTTTGTTCATATCTTAAGAATATAAAGCTGATATTTTGCTGTTCTGGCCTGAAATTTTACTAGACACGCTTAATAATAAAGCTCAGGTTTTTAGGTCCAGCTGCATCACTTTTCTTTTAGCCTTCTTCCAGACTTTTCCTGTGAGTGCAGATATTTTCAGTTTAGGAACACGTTACATTTTCCTTCAAGATAAATCCCTGCCCGACAGCAAGAGTATAGCAAACAGTGGGGTGCTATTACTCCTCAAGGAAAACCATTCCTTAGGAATCAATAACATTAACTCTTCTGTTTATCACCTTGGATATGGAATGTATTATGAAACTTTTCTGTGCTGCTTTGGTTTCATCTGCATTTTTATCTGATGCAATACAGTGATTAAGATTGCTGTTTTCAGACCTGGCTACGTGAATTGAGAGGTTAGAGTCAATTTCCTTAAATATCAGGTTCTTCCTCTAAAGCACTTTATGCTCACTTTTCTTATCAGTACTGCTAAAAAATACATAAATAAAATAAAAAAATGGTTCTGGTCTCTTTCTCCTGCAATTTTCACCTTTTCTCTCCGACTCCAGGTCATCATTTCTTCTGCCATAACAAAGCATTTGACAGACATTCAAATAACAACAAATCCAAGCCAAAATTGCTCCAGTGGAACGATAGATAGTAACCACATGGGTACTCCAACCCAGCTCACTGCATGGCACATTTTTGCCAGTAAGACTGACAGCAGGGCAGCAGAACAGGGAGTCCTTACTTCCACCAAGTTCTACTTGGGATTTATAGGCCTCCATTTCCTTTGCATTAAACACCCATTGTAGGTACTCAGGAAAACCTCTCTCTTTCAGGAAAGTGAACACAAAAATAACTTCCTGGTGCAAATTGTGACCAAAAAAACAAACAAACAAAAAAAACCTCTAACTTTCCCAGGACAGAAAAATTATTTTGCAGCTAGCTCAACCCTGAATCAAACATTTCAAGCCCAGATCTCTTTAATGGTCTCATCAGTGACTTGGATGCAGGACTTGAAGGTATACAGTTTGCAAACTACAGTAATATGGGAGGAGCTGCTGATTCCCTCAGGGGCAGAGAGATCTCTGGGGGCTGGGCAATCAACAACCATGGGCAGTTTACCAAGAGCAAGTGCCAGGTTCTGCACATGGGATGGAGTAAACTTTGGATACACATACAGACTGGGGGATAAGAGGCTGGAGAGCAGCCCCACAGAAAAGTATCTGGAGCTTCTGACTGATAGCAAAGTTGAGCTTGAGCTAGCAGTGTGCACTGGAAGCAAAAAGGGCTAACCATAACCTGAGGTGCATCAGGCCCAGCACTGCCGCAGTGCAAGGGGAGGTGTTGTCTTCCTTCTGCCCTGCACTTTGCCCACACTCACCTCAAGCACTGGGTGCAGGTTTGTGCACCACAGTGTTAAAAGACGGACATAAAACTATCAGAGAGCATTCAAGGAGTATTTGGACAGTGTTCTCAGACACGGAGTTTGGTTTTTGGTGGTACTGTGTGGAGCTAGGAGTTGGACAAATAAGGGTATCATTACATTTTTTGGCTAATAAACACTTCAGGGAGAAAAAAATGAAGATTAATGTTTCTTTTCTGCTTAAGAAAGAAGAGTTTGGGAAATGGAAAAACAAAATCAGGATCAAATTATTAACCAGTATCTTAAAAATTTACCTCATGATTTTGCTGTTTTTTTCAGTACAAAATAGTATTCTCTCACATAATAAAGTAAACTCTACCTTGATTTCACAGAGGAGAGTGTATACTAATGGCATACACAGTAAGTAACAGGTATTAATTCCAAGAAAGTGAGTTTCCTTCCCAGTCTGAATGATGTGTCACATATCATTACACTGTACTCTGCTGCTTTCCTTTATGTCAGTTTTTGTTGGCCTACATATGCTGCAACTTAAAATAACGTGACACTACAGATAAACTGAATGTGATAGGAAATACATAGAGAAGTAGAAAATGCTTCAAGCAGACCTACCACTAACCATTAGTATATTTTCCCTGCACAAAAGATACACAGGTTAGAACTGAAGTGTTGTAGTTATTAAATATCAGAAACTCTATCCATATAGTATACAAATTACAATAATTTCTATATTGAATAATCAGTATGCCTAATGAAACAAGGAATGGTACAGCTGGCAACGGTATTTTATTTTCAAAGTTTTCAAAGCATTCTAGAATAATTCCAGATAACAGACAACGTAATGGGAAGACTGCCTCCATTTTGTCACTGTTGAAGGTGTGTGAGTAACTGAGTGTAATCCAATGTCCATATAAAAGGACAAGAAGGTGGAAATGGAAGACTGCTGCTGGTTTCCTACTGGACATGTGAGGTTTCTTTTATCTTTTCTTTTCCCAGTTTTCCCAAGGTTACCAGTACCGTGGATGTTCCCAACATTTCTGTAAACATTTTTTAAATATCCAAGCATCTGACCATTTGAACATGATTGATGAAAGTACAATTTGAACAATCTTTAGCAGCAAGAATTACTGTTGTGTTAATTCAATCCAATCCTTTATTTATTTATTTTTAAGAGGACAAGGCTGCTGAAATAAAGAAAAAGCCACACAATACTTCAGTGAATACCAGAATTCCATCGACACCCATAGGTACTCTCCACTGCTGAGAGCAACATGTATGAGCCAGCTGACCTACAAAACATCCAAATTCAGACAGAATTCTGAGGAGAACCTTGACCTCTACACACACAAATAAAAAGGAGATCCTCTGTCAACACTGTATGCTGAAGATCATAGTGTTCACACTGTTCATATTTTTGTTGTCCTCCTAAGATTTGACCTGATCAAAGTAAATAGAAAGGAAACTCTCAGTAACATATTTACTAGGGAAATGCATTTGTCTTTAATCAATATATTCTAAACTAATAAAAAGTAAGCAAAACAGTAACTCACAGCTTTTTGAAAAATATCTGTTGTGATTTTGTATATTTTTTTTTATTTTTCACTTTTAGTATTTCTTTGAGGGAGAAGGTTCCTAAATTTGTCATATCAGGTAAGACCTGAAGGTTAAGATTTCTTGTTGTCATTCTGTTTTTAGGACACCCTCTTTGACAGTGGAACTGGCTCAATTAATTTAAAAATTAATTAATTAAAAATTAATTTTAATACACTATGTTTATATTTAATAAATACATTTTTTTTCAAAAATAATGAACATTATTTGATGTAGTGATGATATTGTGTCAAAAGAAAAAGGGAATATGGTAGAAAAGAAAAAATCTCAAAATCTCATATTTACCAAATGCAAAAATAACATCACATCTTACATTACATGGAGCCATTCTTTCCCAAACCCACTGCTGATGGATGCTACTTGTCTTTACAGAATGAGTAATTTGAAGAGTTACATCTCATTTTATGAAAACAGAAAAATAAATTAGCAGAGAAATTGGCATTTACACTTCAAATAGCATGATTTCACAGGAAAAAAAAAACAGATTGATTTATGAAAACACCATAAATAAGGACCTAACAGTAAAGATGTGAAAAAGAAATAGCAGTTTCTCCTGTTGCATACAAGAAACAAGATATGAATCATGTATTGAGAACTTTTGAAGTGAAAAAGAATGTACTTATTTTCACAGTAATGCAAAATAAATCAGTATAAGGTACCTCAACTGGAATAGTTTTCCCTACATAAAACACCAACGATACTTGCATTTTAAAATCTGGTTCCAAACAACGTTCACTAGGAAGGAGAAGATTTTTGAAAATCCTTTTATTTTCATTCTTTGTTACAGAATGAATTTAGCAGCTGTCATACTGTTCTGTCTCAGGTAAACTCAATCAGTATTTTAGGATAATACTGAAGATAATAAAAAGCTGTGCTAATTCGGTTAAGCAAGTGTAACGGGTGTTCTAGGCAAGTTCACTGTCATTAAAGGACTGCCTTCTCTTTAAAAGGTAAAATTTAAAAATTTTTCAAAAACCATACTTAATGAACTCAGCCATAAATGAGATCCTCCTAATTAACAGGGTATAAATTCAAAGTAGACCTAAATGAACTCACCTGATATTCTGCACAGACTCTGCTCCAAATGCTACCACAGCTCAAGCTGAAAATCCAGTTGCTGAAGCAAAATCAGTTTCACTGCTATGTGGTTCAGTCTATAAGAGAAGTAGTAAAGGGCCCCTGTTTACAAGAAAAATAAATAAATAAATAAATAAATAAAGGTTAAGGAAATTCTCTAAGAGCTAATCAACACAAATGTACCTGTATATTCTGAATTTTTTAAAGCAGTAGCATGATATTGAAGTCTACTATGTGAACTTATTTTACGACTCATAATTGCAAACCTATACTTGCATACAACATGACTAATACCTAATAATTTAAAAACATAAACATCTGTACCTATTTTTGAATGAACATTTCAGTGTATTCTATACATTACATTGCTCTATGCATTACAGAGCAATAATCTAAAGAAAACTTTGGATAATTATACACTGTCCTCAAACATTTAAAAGCAACTTGGTCAATCCTGCCAGCTTTGAAGTAATCTGAGTTGAGCCAAGAATCTCTGATAGCAACTCAGTTATACCAAACTACTACTAAAGAGTACTAACAGGAGCAGCTGATCTGAGAACTAAGGAGTCTTTCCCATTTTAGTGCTGTTTGTTCTTTGAACAATTTTCTTTGGACTCAATATCTCTGTATGATAAGCTATTTATATTTCAATTCTAAATATCATTATTACAAGTTATTTTTATGAGTGTCATTTCAGGCTTTAGTCCACCTTAATTTCTTATTTTGCAAAAACATTTACATCATTTATGGTTTTACAGTAACAAAACATTTTATACACCTGAATGAACTGTAACCTGGCCTCTTACTTGTGAAGCTGTATTTTGCTTATTTTATATCATACGTATGTCTGTATGTACACACACAAGTATAACATGTAACTTCACTGGCTGTATTCATGAATATACACAACAAATATGTCAGAAAAGTATTGCATTTCCCAGGAATAATCATCCAAACCTGATTTTCAACCTCAGAATTGCCTCTATTTCTAGTACTCCACAAAAAAATATATGGAACACTGGAATTCTAAGCTATTGGAGTGCAAAAACTTTGTAATGCTTTTCCCAATGGCAGAACAAACCCGGGCTTAGGGTCCAAATTTTTGGCTACTTATAGCAGTTATATCTGTTTAACATCAGTTCATGACTGAAGCCATATAATCAATCAACTTTCCCTGATTCAATTCTTGTGGACACTTTTCAACCACAATCAACCTCTCTTGACCTATCAAATATAATCTGAACTCCTCTCAAATACCAGATCTGAAAACTGGGAATAGTATCTGCTAACAAGGAGAGATGATAAGTTTGTATTCCTTTAACTACTCCAAGAACTGTTCTCTCTCTGTCAACCTGGCATATGGTACAACATTAAGCTTCAAGTTACCATTTCATATATATATATATATATTAGCTGAAAATGGTCGGACTATTGTAAAACTGAAATTTCTATTGTTACATGTAGAATGGCTAAGGTCAATACCATATAATGACAACTTTATCTTCACCTAAGTAAACCTGATAGATTTTTAAAACTGAAAACTGCTTAAAATTAATTAATTCATTAAAAGGTAATGCATAAATACAGGAAAAAAAAAAAAGAGATGATATTGATGATTATAATAGTTTATATTCCTACTTTCTCTGCAGTTTAAATAATGCATATTACAATTTATTAAGAGCTTGGGGGGGGGGGGGTTGATTAAAAATCATTAAATTCCTCTAAAGATTAGGACTCCCAGGAGATTAAAAAGTCAGAATTTCACATAACTTTGACTTGGTTTAGGTTGACTTCATTTCAAATTTCTGTATTCCTTTCTAATTTTGTCATTTTATACAGTTCTAGTTTATTAATAATAAAAATTCATTTTTAATGTAACAGTTGAACAGAAGTTAGCTAAATAAATGCAAATTATCAAGTCTTCAAGTAGAAGACACTTCTGCTTGGTAGTTTTGGTGTGTCTGCAAAAAACAGATTTCTGAAGTCTCATCCTACAGCAGGCAAGAAAGAATTCTTTACATTCCAGTATACAGACAGGCGCTTAAGGTTATATCAGCCAGCTAGGAACATGCATGTCTGACTTGTATAACACTTACTTTAAATGTAAATAAATCAAAACTAGGTTCAGTACACAATCTTATTCATCTGGGACATGTCTAGAAGAAGTAGGGTTTATTTTTCGCCTAAGTGTCAGTAAGTGACAGATCTCAATGACACCCCATGCTATTTTTCTACAGGGAGCACCAAGAACTAGAAATACACAGACTTACTATGAATCTTGACATCTGTAACATTCCCAGGGTATCACATCAGCCCCTTTAGGTTATTTCAATTTGATCTACATATCCATGAAAATAAAAATCAATGTGCCCAATGGTCTAGTAAAACATTCACCCTATCCTATGCAATTGCATCCTTTCTGTGAAGCACGGGCGTAAGGGCATAGTGACCCTCAGAGCTATGCCACTGGGAACTTATCCATCTTAGCAAATGATCTCTCATGCTGAACAAGTTAATAGATACCATCTATTAAGAGAACTTTTCCCTTGCTCCTTCTGCACTGCCAAGGCTTACTATTAGTGAACTCTAAATATTGGCAGGTACTTTTACAGAAAGTATACAGAAAGACAAGCGGATTCATTGAAGGTTCTTGAAGTACATGGAACATCATCATCAACAGCTAAATTTAAGCTACCCTTATACTAGTATAATCTCACCACACCACAGAGAATTCAATTTACCAATGGGGAACTTCGGGATGTTTGTAACTCCAGCTAAGAAAACAAGTTTCTTTCTCTTTTGTGGCCTGTTTATAGATGTGATAAAGCAAATCATTGTTCAAAACAGCAAACTGTTCTTTTTAAACCCACTTATAAATCTGTCAGTGTTGTTGCATTTATTGTACAGAATCGGGGTGTAAACCATAACATTAGAAAGGGGAGTCATTTTCACACAAAAATTTTAAAAGCTTAATTTTAAAGATGAAAATAGTATCTTTAGATGGAGGCAGGCAATTTAAAAATGAGTGCTACAAGTAGCAATATCGTTTATTTCACACATCTTCAGTCCACAGAGAATATTCATTTTTTGCCCATTGAATTGTTCACTCAATTAAGTGACAGCACTGTCCCAGGTTAGCTCTTCTCACCCCAAGTCCATTTTAAAATCCAGCAAAAGTCAGTTAGCTCCATAAACAGACCTTGAGCATCAGTGAGCTTGCAGATGTTTCTTTCACTACACGCTTGGTACAATGTACTTCAAAGTGAATTAGCATACAGCTAGTGCTTTGTCCTCCAAAAAAGTTTGTGAACTGATGCTCCTGATCTGTTGGAGCCCTTCAGCACCCTTGTAACATCCCACATCCGTGACAACCTTTGGGATACAGTAATTTGATAGCACTTAAAACCATTTAATAATAAGCTGATCAAGTGCTGCTCATAGTTTTTAAGTTTCCAGCTTTGCTACAACTCCAGATACCTCTCCAGTAGTCTTTTCCTCAGTGTTATAAATAAGTTGGCTAGACTCAGTGTTGCTAGTCACTTTCCTAACAGTGATTCCCTTACGAAATACAGTGAGTATTTCATCAAGAAGCTGTAACTTCTCGTATCTTAGACAAAGTGAAAAAAGGCCAAGAACCTCTCAGCCTCCCCCTCTCCAGGCAGGGCAACCGCAGTACCCTCAGCCTCTCCTCACAGCACATGCCTTGAGCCCTGCCAGCAACTTCGGTGCCTCTTTGGGCACTTTCAAGGACCTTCACTACCTGATGGTACACTTTCACTAACTTCAGATCCTTACAAGGTCACAGGAAGAATTCAAACCCAGAAATCAAAAGTTGTACGCTGTGCGGTGCCTTTTTCTTTGCGTATGTTAAAGTGCCAACATTCTTAAAGTGTATAAAACTTCATCACCATTTAAAATGTTTAATAAATAAGGTATTGTGATTGGAAGTTACTGCCAGTCATAAATTGAATATTAAATGTCAGGTAACATGAATGATCATAAAGCAGACTACTTGCTATATAACAACCAGTGAAATTGAACAGTATTTGTGATTTTCCACTACTATACAAAATTTCTGAACAGTGTTACCAGTAGAAAGCCCAGTGAAGATGCAGAATACCTTTTCTGTATACTTCAGTTTATATTTAGAGATGTGTCACCACTCATTCTGACTGCAACAGGCTGACCAGCAGCTCAGCAGCTCTGTTTCACAGCTCAATTCAGAATCATTTCAGCTTTCCAATGAATGAAAAAAAAAGAAAAAAAAAAAAGAACAGGGAAAAAAAAAGGTTGGGGGTGTGTGGGGGGGGAAGGTTTGAATAAGTTAAAAGAACCAGAAAATTCAACAATGTGTCACAAATAGAGAGGTCATTATGCCTGGATAACCCAGGATATTAACAGTTGCAGAAAGTGAAACACTATCCACAACTTAGCAGTCAATGAGCCCTGCTCAGAACCAGTGATCTTCTGTACAACAAGGGTGGCATTTTACAGTTCAGTGCGAAATGGAACAGACCCTTGATATCTTCATTTGTCCTTTTTCTGTGCATATTTCACAGTGCAACGATTTAGGGTCCATAACGTGTCACTTGTTATACTTATAACTGCAGAGTTTACTTGAAATATGTATGCACAGAAAAAAGTTCAGTGAACTGCAAAGATTGCAACAAATCTATAGCTTTGATCCACTATAAAGTTTTACTCCAAGTCTGAAACAATGCTGGTTAAACACAACAAAAGTCCTATTTGAACTGCTTTTGCTTCCACTGCATGCATTTACTGCAGAAGCACATCACTTCAAGCTTTCTTCTAAATCAGTGGCTCAAAATATTTTTTCATTAAATTTTGTTTTAAAATAGCAATGGATGTATTTTAGTAGTGTTGCTAAAGTATTTTCAATATTTTACTATACTAGGCATGGGGGTATTAGAAAAAAAATGATAGGAAAGGACACTTCTGTAAAAGAAATCATCAGCATCTCACTGCAAATTTGAGCCCTACTTTAAAAGCTGTAATAGAAAATGCCACTGAGAGATTCTCATACCACATTGCACAGACTTGGGAATATTGAGAGGTTTTCTGTATAGATTTTTATGAATATTTTTCACTCGTCCATCCTTCTGCACAACGACAAATAATCCTTCTGACAGACTGATTAAGTGGTATTTTTGTAATATCACCAATCTGCAAAAGTGCTTTATCATTTCTAGGAAGAATCTACTGCATTAGCACAGGTTAGTGTCTGGAAATGATTCTGATAACAATACTACAGTACAGCAAGAGAAAAAAAAACAACAAAAAACAGAAGTTAACCCTGTGTTCTGTAGAGCACTATTATTTATCTCAACTAAGCATAAAAAATAATATTTCAGTAGCACACCCCAAAATCTGACTAATAATTTCCTACATTCTGTATACGAAATTTCATAGGCATTGCATTCTCTTCTGCTACCTGGGGCCAGAAATGGAAACATAATGAGAAAAGTTGTTTTTTCCTGAATTGCTAGCCTGACTACAGCAGAAATACAAAAGAGCATATCAAAATCCCAGTCTAATAAGCTTTCCATACAGAAGTATTTTTAGGAGGACTCAAAGGAGCTTACATATTACCGTATTTATACTTCAACCTTGACTTCCATTCTTGTGCATCCTATGTAGATTGCTTTTCACAACTCATTTTTTAATGCAAAAATGATGTGAACCAAAATATTTAAATGCAAAGGGAGATATATGTGAATTGAAAGAACTGAAAGAAGTTTTTTAAACAACAAAGATTAGTACTACATTATACAAACACCACTGATCCATACACAAATACGATAAAGATAATATAGCTGCATAATAATTGAGGCATTATATTGTATATCACACATCTTGGAGCTGAAACAAAACTTGTGTTATTCACATTAATAGTATGGCAAATGTTCAATTAAAATATGTTTGATTTATTTTTGCCACATAGCAGAATTGGACACTTCAGGATATGTGTATTGCCTTGTGGTAAAATAAAGAAGAGTTTTAGCTTAGGTCATCTCAAACATCTAAACAATATCCCGATTTGATAGGATTACTCAAAACTAATCCATCTTGTTTTTAATTCAACTGTGCTGTGAATCTCTCCCATAAACCATAGGAAAAATATAACTAAAAATAATAACTTCAGATAAGGCATATGCAGAGTTTTCAGGAATGGACTTTGGATGGTCTCAGTTATGTGAAGTGAACAAGGAGGCTTCAAATTAAACATACCAGAAAGAAACTGATCTATGAGTAGCACAATTAACTAAATCTATGAATTCAACTATACTATGAAAAAATCACATTTATACACAACTTACTTAAAACATAAACACCCAGAATGAGCTATTTAATTTGTCCTGCAATTCTTGACATAAATCAAATCTTAAAATAATATTTAGTGTAATATTATCCCAAGCTAAAGCAGTTAATTGGATAAATACTCCTTCTGCTGACTGAATGATGTGCTACTTACAGCATGACCATCTCCATTCAGATAAATCTACACCATACAAGCAGTTCACATTCAGCAGTAAAGTCAGAAATATGCTAATAAACTTGATGAGTGTAGAACAGCGCTGTTGTTGCCAGACCTTTGACGTGAACTTGATAAGGCTAATCTGGCATTCAGCAACTGGCTACGTTCAGCAAGAGGTGAAGGTGCAGTGGAAGTAATTAGTATTCAGACCATCAATAACAGGTCTTTGGCATGTGACTGTGGGCAAAGCAAGACTTCAACAATATATTGTCCGTAATATGTTTTTTGAAGGCGTGGTGCATAACTATTTCATAACTGTCAGCAAGGATGAGTTAAAACAGTACAACAGTACTAGTAAGTTCTTCCAGTTCCCTTTGTCTCCAATAGGATCTCTGCCAAGGAATAAAATCGGTGCTCTGGGCTAGCCAGTATCTGCATCAAAGACCTAGTCTCTGTCCTTTCCATGAAAAATTTGAATACAAACTCATTTGAATATGTTTCCTCTGCTGTCAGTTAAGAGAACAGAAAAATGGGGAGAACTGTCAACTAGTTGTGCCAAGGCAGTCTAGTAATTAAAGACACACCACAAGGAACTGTTTTACTCAAACTTACATTGTTGCAGCAGAATAGGAAAAACACAGTAAAGAATAGTATCAAATCAGATCCATGATTTCTAAAAAATCAATTTCACTATTAGAACACTTTTGTTAGGCTTTGGTGACCAAAGCAAAAGAGTAAGTCACAGAATCCCACCTCTTAGAGAAGGCCTTGGAAATACATCTGCTACAAAATCAAGGCTGGGTCAACACTGAATTCAAACCTAGTTCTTTATGGCTTAGTCCATTGAAACTCTCCATCTTTGGAGATTTCACAGCCTGTTTCATCATCTTGCTTCAACACTTAATCATTTTTTCCCCTATTCTACTGTAAAACCTCCAATTCTATATATGATCACTTTCTTTCATTCTCTCACCTGAAAGAGATATCTTACAGGTATTAGAAGACTGCTATTAGGTCTCTCCAAAGAGTTTAGACTTGTCCAGTGTAAACAAGCTCGTTTCTCACAGCCTCTGCTCACAAGGAACTTCCTGCAGACCCCTGACCATTTTAGTGGCTTCCACAGGGTTTACTCAAGTTTACAAACATCTTTCTATTGCTGCTCTTTGATGCACAGCCCAAGTATGCATGTAGCAATTATTTCTAACAGTAAATCTTTCAAACAGACCTACAGTGAAAAGGTATAGAAAAAAAATAATAAAATTCTGTATTAAAAATAAAATAAAAAAACCCACACAGATGTTCAGTATATCATTTCTACTGTAACTTTGCATGCCCTTATGAACTTCATAGAAGCCCATATTATTTATTGCTAAAACTTCTATAAAAATTATTACTTAAGTTTAGAAAAAATCCTTTTGCAATCTAGGAAAATTTTGAACTAGAAATTAAGAGAAACTGCTGCTGTTATTTTTCAGTGATGAGACAATAGCATCTGAAAAAATAATCTGGTCTGTATTTCGTTCTCCAATTAAATACATCCAATTTGTATTGACTTAACACTACAAGTACATCCACCGAGTTCAGTAACATCACATGATATCTAAACAGTTGGAAAGAAGTTTAAAATAAGGTAGGAGTGGTGATATTTTCAACTATTCCCAGTTAGGTTACTTCTGGTTTAGTTTAGTTTGTTTGGTTACTTGGTTTGCTGTTGGTGGTGGTGGTGAGTTTGGGTTGGCTTTTTTTTCTTTTTGGGGGGAGAGGGGGATTATTTAATATTAAGTTCTTTTCCTATTCCTTATAGGAATTTACAAGGTATCTGTAAGAACTGTGATTGTCCTAGTGCCAATTATTGTATTAATCACAGAATTATTTTTAACCACGCCTTTTTCAAAGAAGCATTATTTAAAGGTCTTTTACTTTTCCTATGACTACTTTCTGCCATCAGCACACACCTTCACAACCACAAGGCTTTTAGACACTGTAATTCCTTTCAAGCACAAAAAAACCTTCTATGCCTCCCAACTGGACAAAAAAAAAAAATAAAACCAAAACACACAGAAGCCAACTTCCCGAGCACTCTCCCTCCATGAGTGTTTCACTGCTCAGAGTTCTTCACAATCTTTTTATTTAAATAAAAAGAGAGGCTTATTTGAGCTAGTAGCATTGTAAGATGATTATTTCCTCACAGAGACTTGGTGCAGTGTTGACACTGAGTTTTTTTTACAGTGGGTCATCTCCTAGCAATTAATGTATATACATTTCTTAGTTTATAGTATATCATCCATGTTTTAGTCCAAGAGGTTATTGTTGCTGCATGGCACTGATTCCCATGTTAAAAAAAGAATAATCAATTCTATCTGGATTTCAAATGAATATATCTTTTTCAGCTATGAAGAAGGACCAAAGACAGACACTGTACTTGTCATAAGGGAAGTATTTAAAATGTAGTGAAAGTGCAAGCAGTGAATGAAGAATCAGCTTTCCATGTTGCCCTTCCACCTGCACTTTCAAACCTTCTACAGCCCAGCAGAAACATTTGGAAGACTGCCCTTCTTATTTCCTACTACGCACATGCTGGGAGCAGAGATAATTACAGTTCCCACAGTCTTGCAATGCAAGGAAGATCAGAATCCTTTTCTTAAATGGTAACTTTTCATTAAAAGTATCCACACTTTCACAGAGAAGCAGTTCTAAGAGATGCTTCACTGTGTCATCTTGTAGAATTAATCAACATGTCCGAAAACACAAATATAGACAGAAAGAGACTTTGTACCTTGGGAAAAAAAAAAAAACAAAAAACAACTAACAGATCTTCCAAAACTTTGATGGAATTTAAGCTTTCATATCGTAATCTGAAAAATAGGAAAGTGATAACTTACTCAAAAAATCTGCAAGCTCAATTCAGATATCTATATTTTATGTTCACTGATGATTTTTCACACTGTCACAAAAGTATCATAACCTGTGGGTACAGTATCTAGTGGTTGGCCATGTATTAGCCAGAGACCATTTGCTGTGTGTATGGCATGTTAAACAGAAGAGTTGCATTGACCTATTTAAGCAGAGAAGAAGAAACAGCTGTGAATCTTAGTAACACTAATTAATTATTTTTAGGTTAAAGATTTTAGACTTTCAGTATTTCATATAGTGGTTGATCACAGACCACCTCCCAGGAATGCAGACAATACAGTTTTGATGGTACCTCAAGCGTCAGAAGCATGCTTCTCTTAGGTCACTTCAGTGTTTAAAAAAATGCATAACAAGAAGAGTAACCACAGAAAGAACAATGATTGTTAACTTTCTTTCTGAGGACTTCCAGTTTTTCCGTTTGAGAGATGGGAACTAAGTGAGCTGGAGCACAGGGTTGCAAACAAAGCTGCAAGTGTTTGCAAAGTTTGTAAGCAGCAGTAGAAAATTACACTGATTTTTTTCTTTTTTTGTCCTATACAAAACTTACATCACATACATAACAGGGTACTTCAGTTACACTAACCATGAAAGAGTTTCCTTTAAGCATGCATAAGAAAAAAATCAAATTGTCCTTTAATAATTTATAAAACCTGAAAATGCAAACAAGAGACTAATCTACCTAATTAAAAAACCTTCTTGATAAACAGCATGTTCATAATTTTTCATAATTCGTAAATAAGTCTCTATTTTCATCTGTTCTGTTCTCTTCTGTTCAAAACACCATTACTGGTGATTACATGCAACATGCAAAAGCACACTGGAAAAATCAGACTTGAAATATCTATAAATCACTCAAAAATTCTCACTATGAATGAAAGAAATTAGTAGCCTTTACAGATAAACTTATATTGCTTCACATTCCACAAAGGATAAGAACATGGAATACAGAATAACTCCTCTAAAATTCTTAGAGGAAAACAAATTAATTCTACAGGATCAATACTTATTTACAAAAATAAAAAATAAATTAAAAAAATCCAAAATCAAATTCCTTCATCCTTCCCTGTCTAAAAAGAAACACAAGCAAAAAAGTAGTTGATATCACTTGATAGCCCTATGTCCCAACTTGCTGGTTTATAGCTGATCTGTGTCAATAGCAATAGAAGAACAACAGGTTGTAATTGCCAAGGTTAGCTGCAATCCCAGGCTTATGCACAAGGATTATACATCCTGTATTCCACTCTGCTGGAAGGGTCTTGGCAATAAAAGATTAACAGTAACAGCCAGGGTCTCAGCTCTAATACCTAAACCTGAAGACATTTTTAAAGTACATACATCCAGGAACAAGCATCTGAGCCTTTTGTCTCTTAGCATAATCCTCTTAGCATTTTTCTTACCTCGCTGAACTTCAGGATTTCAAAAAGTGAAATATATCTGACACCTTTACTCTGAATTTAACTTCAAAAACTGCCTCTTGAAGATACCACATTATAAATTGCAATAGCATCCATTCCAGATTCATAACTGTTGGATTCTTTCATCCAGCTTTCAAATACCAAAGGCAATATATACAGCAAGCACAGTTTCTGGTTTTAAGCTCGCATCAACTATTCCTGTTATTCATACAGTACATATTGGTATTATCAATATTCAAATGTACCTGGCCTTATGGATTTGAGATATTAGATCACAGGTAAAATTTGAGCAACAATGCTTGGTGAAAAACATTCAAGTCAACTACTATTATAAAAATTTGTTAAGCATATTACTATTCTGTTGCCCAAATGACATTGTGTAAAACTCAAGTCTTCAAGTCAGTTTCTTTACGATCCTTCTTGCATTCCACCAAGAAATGGAACTAAATGTCCAAGCGGTGTCTGTTCAATTTAACAAGTCAGATCAGGAATTTACTGTAAGCGATCATTTTGCAGTGCAGTGATCATAGGGGCAAACTACAGTGATAAGACTCTTTAACAAAGAAATATTTAATTTCCTTTACGGACCAGTCAGACATGAGCTGAAGGTCAGAACTGCTTTGTCCATGTTTGAGTTAGGAGCAGACACAGGAGTGAGGTCCACCTTAGTTTGCTTTAGGTATCTACATCTGAGCCATTCAGGGTCTACAGCCAGTGAAAAGAAATAACCACCAGTGAAGTGCAATTCAGCAAACCTATCTATAAATTTACTTTAGGATGAAGTGAGTATCTCGTTACAAACCCATATTCACTTCAATTAACTACAAAAAGATATATAAATAGATGTGGATAGATAAATAGAGGTGGATAACTATTTTTTATCATATGGGTTATCAGTCACAGTTCTATACTTGATAATCTGGGATAAACTGCCCCTTTATTTTGCATGAGTGGTCGATCTTATCTGCACATAAGAATTTAAATATCTAGTTATTAACACACTTGATTTTTGTCAGTTAATAACTTTGCATTGAAGTATGTTCTGTAAAAACATTTTACAATCTTATTTAATGTAAAAATGGTACAAATTTATGTTCCTGATAGAGGAGCACATATGTATTCTGTTACATGCTTGACCTCCATTCATCTTCAATTATTTTATGGAATAAAATACTCTCAAAGACTTTAATCTTTTCAGGATATGAAGTTATGGTACACTCACTTAATTAATGAAACTGTAACAGCATCCTGAAAAGAAAACTCATGGTCTTAAGTCCCAAAGCTAGAAAATAAGAATATGATACAAAGCAAAATACCTCTTTATTAAGATTAGTTTCATGGTACCACTATAAAAGTAAACATACTGTTTTTCTACTGTATAAAACAGCTATTTACATCAATCCTGGTCAAGCTGTGACTTGCATGTTAGTCTGTGCATCAGACATTTTCTGGGAGTCCTGTACAAGCCTCCCTAGCTAAGAGTAAACAAAGACAAAAAGACTCATTTTTAGAACCTTGGCAAGGTTTTAAAATTTTTTAATTTTTTTATCATAAGATTTCCATTTTGGCTTCAGATTGCTATTTAGAAAACAGAATAAAAACGTACCTATAATACATATTTGTAAGTCTTTTATTAAGATAGCTTAACTGGTAATCAGCACAAAGCTGAAGTAAACTCAAATCATAAAATTGAACTAAAGTTCTACACCTTTGTGTAGAAAATATCTAGGAAGAAAAAAGAAAATATCTCATTCTCTTTTAGCTCTGACCCCCAACATAGCATAAAACAGTTCTCACACTGTTCCAAAAAAATCACAGTGGAAATGACTGCAAGGATCATCAGAGTAGAGTGATGCTCCAGACATTTTCTCTCTCAGCCACAATTCTAACATGTCCTGTGAAGTGCAAGTCTCAGAAAGAGGCAGAAGGATGGTGAAGTGGTTTTCTGACAATAAATCTCCCGGGGAACACAAGGTTTACCTGCAGGCTTGGAATTTTGCCTCTTCAATGAGGGGAGGTTTCCTCCTAGTAATGATACCATATCGTATATGTTCTGTTTTCTGAAGTTTCTACTTTTTCCCCTATGAAAAGATAATATTATCTTATATGAATATAAAAACAAAAATCCAGTTTGTCTTGAGAGACTTGTTTAAAGTTTTCTCCGTAGAATGACTTTGGATTCAGTGCACTCGTGAGCCATCTCACAGGAGAAGCTGCGCACTCTGCACTTGCAGTGGAAGCAGGGACTAATTGTTACAGATGCAGACAGGGATTACATTAGATAACTGTATAAAAACTGCTGTAAAGAACTTGATTGGTAAAACTATCTTTTTGATTGGTAAAATTATCTTTCAGGAACTAAGGCAGGACAGTGACCAAGAGCAATCAAAGACTAATGAGAAATTACGCTGCTATTGCTGTGGATCAGTGACTTTCCAAACCTGATGTGCACATATAATAATGGAAATACTGATCCTAACTCTGCAAACATGTACACTTATGTCTGCCTGCTTTGAGCACTATGCCTAAATTGAATGAAGATACTCACATGCATCTTGTAGGCTACTTGGAACTTGAATGTGCAAGCACTTATGAGATCAAGATTATACATGGGACAAAAGTGCACATAAAGCTTTAAGAGACATAAACAGCTCCTGGTTTTGTATGCCAGCAATTATTAAGATAAGTTTTAAGAGACATCAAAACAAGAGTCATTCATTTTAGTTTCCAGTAAACACTGAATTGAAATAACCTATTAAGTTTTTGTGAGCAGGAATGGAGATAATATCCCTATTTACTTTAGGGCATATCTATTATATAAAAGGGAAGAAATATATTAAGTAATTTGTATATCTGTTGCAATCATGAAGTACTGATGATAAAATAATGCGTTACATTGCTAGCAAGCAGCACGTTTCTAGGGAGATTTACAAGACTAGCTCTTCAGTGTTGACATTACTTTTGAATCTTTCCTCCTTGCACTTTCAAAAGCTGATTTTATTATCTTGGACTATTTTGAAAAATCAGGAGTTCACATAATTGTCGCATCCGATCAGCAGAAAAATATTAGGATCCAGAAAAGTTTTATAAATAAACTGGAATGAAACTGGAATGCCACTGTTTTTAGCTGCAGTCCCTCTGTCAAAGGTCAACATCAGAACATGATTCAAGACCATCCTGGAAACAGAAATAGCACCAAAGCTGACCTTTGGATAATATCAAACAGCTACAAAACCTCTAATTAGATTATACATAGGTTGCTCTGAAAGTAACACCTCCTATTTACTTCCACGGAAACTACAACAAATACAAAGAGCACAACAATACTGTTTGATAGAGCAAATTCTCAGTTACAAAACACTATTTTTCAACACAGTCACTACCCCTAGTTATGCATTTTCACCAGTGATGAACAAGAGCCTGCCTACCATGCTTGTAAATATCTGCACCAGCAGAATAGAACCGGGGTCGCTGTTGCCACTGCTGGAACACACCACCCACCACCTCACTGTGCTCACGTCCACTGACTGGCCTTCAAAAACATTGAGTAAGTGTTAATGAATATCAGTGAGTGCAATTTTTTTCTGCGTGGAGGAATTCAATGACACACCTTTGCTTCCTCCATACGACCATGTCATACATCATTTCATCAGGGTGCCCTTCTGCTGTCATCTGTCACACGGCAACAAAATGTAATGGAATACTGATGGGAAGGTTCAACTTCTACTGTCATACCACCAGCATCTGCCTCTGACATCATGGGCCAACATCATAAAATGGGAGGCATTACTTTCGGAGCTGATCTCATGTACACGGGCAGCAAATATAACAATGGAAGTTCTGCAGAACGAATGAACAGAGAAAGTGCTAACAGCTATATAACATCTTAATATGTTGGACAGAAAGTTAACAATCTCACAGCCTCCAGCTTGTGTTAACTCAGGTACTTCCACCTCAGATACTAATAGCTTATTGCCTTTATTAACCTATGGGATATACACACATATCACACTGAATTATTCCTCTCATACTAGCTTTTCTACTGAGACAAATAAGAACTGTATGGAAAGACATTGGAAATACATGATCATGGATCATAACCAGTACAAATACTAACAAATTAACAACGCTTTAATATTATTTAACCAAAGTGCAATGCTGAAATATCCTAGGAAGACTTACTGGGTGCTCATCTGCTGCAAAGTTATATAACTGTGAGAGCATTCATCTGTTAGGAAATCAGTGTAGGAAAAGATATTTTTTTTAATAAGGGACATTATAAGAGACTTGTCTTGATTTACATGATCATTTCTGGATATAAATCACTTTTCCAGATAAACTAGAGAGCATACAATTCTATATCTTTCCCTTCAACATTTGCCAAATTCACAGCACTTTGTGCATAATCAGTTTTCACTACACAGACACTTATTTTCCTGTTGCCGATTTGTGTCTTTCAGGCAGATAATAAGAAATAAAGGTTAACAGTCCGGGGACTTCTTGGCATTTTGTGCTGGTTGCAATGGCTTTAGTTTCTTTTTTTTTCTTTTTTATTTAATTTTTTTCCCTAAGTTTGCTTGATCTCTTTGTTTTTTCATGCAGGGTTATTGAGCAGGCAGTGCAACTTAAAAAAGGAAAAAAAAGAACAAAAAACCCAAAAAACAACCAACCAACCACTACTAATAATTGGTAAAACCAGCCAATATTAGATGTCAGTTTAAGGCATCTAAGTCTTTAAAATAAAGAATTTAAGAATTCTTTAATGGACTGGAATACAACTTCCTAACATCGTAAAAGAGGCACACAACAATCAAAAGGTGTAAAATAAATGATGTTATTGGCACAGCACTACTGTTCTTCTAGGGAAATTCATCGTGGGAGAGAAAAAAAAAAAAAGAAGGAATAAAAATGCATTTGAAATCAGACAGCTGTAACTATTCCTTAATAACCACGGAATAGTCCATCTTCCCCCATTCCATTAAACTACAAACTAGAATGCTCTGTTATTTTATAGCTGCTTATGTGACTATAGGTACAAGAATAGCAGTCATTCTCTGAGGTAAGAAATTTGGTCAAATAAGGCATATACAAAACAGTAAAGATAAGGGTAGAACAAAAAGAAAAATATGTTTCAGCTAAAAACTTTTCTGAAAAATGACTCAAAGGTTCGACACTGAGTGTTGTTCTTTTGTCTGTTTGATTCTTCTAAATTAATTCCAAACTATTCTTCTAAATTAATCAATTCTGAATCCATCTAGAATCATGATTTAAGCATTTTCTAAATCAATTAGCTTGACTGCTGGTGTGATCAAACATGCAGGTCACAGCTAGATTTTTAAAGTTAGCTCGCAGCCTCAGGATTTAGACAGGTGCCTCGCAGCTTTTCAGAAGGGCACGGCCACTTAACGTGCTTAATTCGAACGATGCGATGCGAACACTTCAAAGTGATTCTGAAAATAAAAAGCCAAGCAAGCATCTGGTCTCACCTTATAGTACCAAAAACCTTTCATTTTTAGTGTTGTTTTCATTTAAGTAAAACATTCTACAAAATTAAACAACTTGCTCCTCTATCTCTTCTGCATCCTGAACACATTTCCATTCAGCACTTTAAGAATTTAACATCGCTTTGAGTATCTTCATAAGAAAACAGTCTTACAGTGCTAATGCAAATAACAGTCTTCAGCTCTAGTCTTAGACTTAACTCCAGAAGTTTCCTGTCATTACACGTATAATTTCTTGATACTTCAACACACTCACAACAGACAGCATAGCAGTGAACAGACAGCACAGATGTTTCTCATGAAGAAATGGGTAATTCGATGCAGGAAAGGATAAATCTAAAAAATAAAGCACCCACCAAACATGATGAGGGTGTAACACAGCTTGGATGCATCCTGAGGAGAGAAAGAGAAAAGCACTGGTAGGCCAATCTTTATAAAGCTTTACCAATTTAGCTTTCTTTCTACTGCTATTGGTGCTTAAGAGGTTAAGACTTTATTTGTGAAAACAGAGAGAGATAGCGGGGAATCATGTTGTCTGCAGCTCCATAAGTCTCGCTTAAGATCCTTTTCAATTACCATCCATTTCTCCTTTAAAAAGGGACAAAAAAATAGAGGAGTGGAAACAGGTCAGGGCAGTCTGTGACAATGACAGTGTGATGGGCTTGGACCCCCTGCAGTGTTTCCATCTGCTATCATTAAGGTGACTACTCAGACATGAAAAAATCCCTCTTGCTGTGCTGACAGGCAGACATCAAGAACTATGACAAGGCATTAAGACAGAAAGTAGAGACAGAGATGTCATATTCCACAAACAATACTGCCTCAAACAAGACCTCTAAAATTTTATTGGAATTTAAAATAAAAATCAAAGGGCTTTTACCTGGAGGTTATCAAACTTCCTCTCATGTTAGTTTGACAACGAGGATAGTGCTGACAGTCACAGTCACAAACGCTTGGCTGCTACCTGGAAACTCCGCCATGAGAAACCCAAATTTTTTTTGCTCACTCCTCAATAAAAGTGAGTTTTTAATTTCTTTCTCACAAAAGAAGATGAAAAGGAGAAGGGAGCCGGATGCTTGGAGCACGTCAAGCATCGGAGCCTTTGGTGGATTGCACACATGATAACGGAAAAACAAACCAGCAAGGCACGCATCTACGACAAACTGTTTTTCCTTCCAAACAAATGAAGTCCAGACAAATGATAATTAAATTCATATCGAATGTTAAAGGGAGTGTGAAATGACTGCGATGTTTATCTCGGTGTAAAGTAACAAAATGAGCACAGGCTTTTAACCAGCAGGGGGGGCAACAGGATTAGGGCTGAGCTCTGACCCCGGCGCGGAGCTCCGGCAGCTGCGGCAGCGGGCGGGCCGGGCCTCCGCTCCCAAAAATCGTCCCTCGTGCCCACCGCTTTGCTGCTGCTCTTTCTGAGCTTGGTCAGCTTTTAGCAGAGCTCCCCTCCTTCCCGTCGAGCCGCAGATGATCAATAGTTTGACAACAATATCGCAAGCCTCATTTAACAATTCCCAACTGCGGCTCTTCGCTTTCCCTCACCGGCGCAGCCGCGGCGAGCGCCTGGGCGCACAAGGCACGGCACAGCGCTTCGCTTCCTTCAGCAGCACATTCTGAATGCCATGACTAAGTGTATTGCATCGGTAGGACTTCAGCCCTCCATCAGCAGCTTCCAGAAACACACACATCCAGTTCTCCAGCGCGTAGCACTGCAGCACCACCCAGCATTTCATCCCCAGGTAAAGACAACCTGAATCTTAGCTTCGCTTCCTTCTGCCACCTCCATTGGACCGAGAAAGCAATTGCTCTGCGAAAACTACTAACTCTTGAAGCACCGTTACATAAATATGGGCTTTCTTCAGTCATCGTTCTGGTGCAAGTTCTCATCTCTCCAACTTCTACACATTGTCAGGCATTTGTTCCCAAATCCAAACACGCCTTCACAGGTAACAGTCAGATTGACCATCTCATTAAATGGCCCTTTGAGCAGACCTCCCAGGGACTCATTAGAAACACACGGAGGGAGAATGAGTGTTACCTCGAGCAAGAGATACAACATGTCCTCCAAGATAAGCATTTTTATATTAAGCTTCTGGTTTGAGCATAAGATTTATTTATTTTTGAATAATCCAGAAATGGGATGGCTGTGGTTAATAAGGGGGAATTCGAATATGAATGTCATACACCAGACAATGTTTTCCACACTGTTATACCAATTGCCCTGGTGTTCTCATATCTATGAATTAATGAATATTAATCAGATAAATCAGTCTTCGCAGTATCTAATTACTCAGCAAAAGAGTAAGACAATGTTCTAATAACCAAAAATCTATTTATTACTCACTTTATCTTATATGCGTGTTCAGTCTGCAGCAAAATGAAAAAAAATATTTTATTAATATTTGAAATCTGATTTTCATAGTTTTCTCATTTTAGATTATTTTCTAAATTTACTTGAGTCATTAATTTTCATATAGTCTATATATAGAAGATAAAGTGAAAAACTACGGACAGTGTTTTTTATTCTGCACAGCTACAGAAGAAATGGAGACATGACAGCTGTAGCAGTTACTGAAATTTCAATTATTTCAGCTATTAGTTTAACAGGAGATCTTTCTTTATTTAGATTAAAGGAGATTTTGAAAGTTAAGTCATTTAGTCTAAGCTAATCATTTAGGATTTTTCTACAGTCTATAGGATCAGATAAATACCTACCTTGGGCAATTCGTATTGCTTTTAGGATTTGGCAACATTCACATAATTACCCATTGACAATTTAAACAACCAGCTTATATTAGGTATTTGTAATGCTATAATGTGACAGTTAGTACAGAAATAATAGCAGGGTGGCAAAGTCTTCGGCCACAGCAAATGAGAACAAGCCCAAATGCAGCAGCCACAGATGCAGAAACAAAGGGAAAAAAAGCTGCTTATCATCAGAAGGCCTCCAGTAGGCAAGGATCTTCAGCAAAACACTCTTGCCTTCAGCACCAGCCCTTAAATGAGGTCTGGGAATGGGTGGATCCTGGCTCCACCCCTTCCAGTCACTAAGCTGCATTGCTCGCACCTGAGCTCCCCTAAGTTGGCCTGCCTTCCCACCAAGTGCTCAATCACCGCTAAGCCGTGACTTAGCACTTCTGCTATGCTCCACCCCTTCACAGCATGAACCAGTGACTGAGCAGGTTAAAGGTAAGCTCTTTCCATTATGGTGATTGAGTACCCCATGACAATTTGTACAATTTGCCTAACACAGTGTAGACTGATGAAATATAAGATGATTGATGACTGGTCCATGGTTGAGGTTCATGTTCCTTTGTGGGCCAGTACTTGATGGTTCTTCTGGGAGTGCATAGTTGCTTGGACCAGGGAAGGTTTGGCTCATAGTATTTAACTGCTATTAGTAGAGAGTATAACCCAGATTATGGTTTCTTAAGGGAGGATGATTCTAACAAGAGCTTCAGTACAAAAAAACACCATTTCCATTCAAAAATACTAGATTGTATTTTGATTACAATGAAAACATTGGAGTAATGAAATATATATGCCAAACAATAACAATAGAATCCACAGTCATGCTTGCCAGTGCATCTTATTATCGAATAATGAAAAGCCTTTGCCTTTGAAGTGTCTATGCAAGACTATCCATGCCTAATTTTTTCTCCATTTCCACCAGTGGAAGTTATCAGATGTTATTTAAGCCCCTCCCTTCAGGAAACTTCCAACAGGTTCCAACACATCCCATGATGTTCACTGACATGGAGGAGGCTGCACTCACAGAGGACTGAGCACCATCAATTTAAGAGACTACAGAAAAGAAAAAAATTATCACCTTTTTTGTCTAGACTTTGAAAGGCTAGTTTGTAGATACAAGGATAGAGGAAAACTCAGGAAGTTTTTATTTGAGTTAAACTGAAGTCCAGAAAAAAAGTAGAAGAGAAATTCAGAATCTATAGGAATACTCTATGCTAAAGAAGAATGAGAAATAAAAGATTTCCCAGTACCTTGCTTTCTTGCTAAACAAAGCTTACTTTTTTCATTATGGAAGTAAGATTGAAGACGTTAAGCATTTACCAAACCAAAAAAAAAAAAAAAAAAAAAAAAAAAGGAAAGGAAAGAGAGTTTGCACAAACAGTGAGGGGAAACAAGGATATGTCAATAAAAGCAAACATACCACCAAGGAAATTTACAGGGAAAGATCGAGCATGTTACATACAGAATAGTAAAGAAGCTGACATGAACTTCAAGAGGACATCAAGAAAAGATCAAAGTGTAAATAGATCATAGGGGTCCTTTTTTATTTTTCACAACTTGTTTTATGTGCCTTTTATGTGTTGAGAAAATAAATAAATAAAACTTTGTTTGAACTTTAATCAACTCTCAGATTCCATGAACAAAAGGGCTTATAGGTAGCAATCCCTGTTTTTTCAACAAGAGAAAAAGGGGCTTCATCAACAGAAACCTCTACAGTAAAACCTGGGATCATTCATCTACAAAATAATGTGGGTTTCACTGACACTCAGTGGTGCACTGCCTCCCTGTATAAGAAAATGTTTAATCTAGCAGAGAAGAATTGAACAAATCAGGACAATCTGTAAAACAAAGCAGGATGCATTTATTTACTTTTACAAAACAATTGTGTATTAATATTTCTTTAATTCTTTAATGCACACAACTTGTAAAGTCACTGATCCTTTCTAAGAAAGGCTAGACTGTAAGTAGATGATGAGAATCATGCAGGGCAAAATTCTAAGTACAGCTACAATTCTTGGTTTACTGGTTTGTGAACTATCCAAGGATGATGAATGAGATGTTAAAGCACCTGAATGTGTTCATCTGAAAGATATCTTCATTCATAAACATACCTTAACAATTGCACATCATAGACATGCTGTGTATAGGTAGACACATTCTTTATCCAAAAAGATAGAGAAATTTAAGATTTAATATCTAAGTCATTTGTCACTATCCGTCAGCTGAAATATGATAATCATCTAAGAGTCCTTGGTGTATTTCTGTTCCACGTAAAATAGCTTTGCCTAAATGACCAGACCTTAACATCACCGTCTCTAGCCCTACTGAACGCAGCTAATGTTGGCAATCAATAGCAGTAGACATCTTGCACATAATGTTGTGTGTCACACAACATGACTTTGAACAGATCTACTTAAAATGAGCCTGACATTAATGACTTGCAAGAATAGACTTCCACTGCCTCTGGTATTGATAGGGCATAACTGATATTAACAGTGGCAGAGTTCTTCAGAATTTGCCTAGTGGAGGTCATAATAAATTATCGTAGAGGAAACTATAGAACTGAGCGAAGTAGAATTGAAGGATGATAACAAACTGAAAAATGGTGAAATATTGACAGTGAAAGACAAATTGTTATTAGACATGTTGAACTTATGGTGGACATATTTTCATAAAATAATGCCCTCAAGCAATTCTTGAATTAGCCTATCCAAAAATGAGACTTTTGTGAAAAAGGAAAGGAAAGAGAAAAAGAAAAAAAAAAGAAATAGAAAAAGAAAAAGACAAAAAAAGAAAAAAATCTTGGGAAAGAGTAAAAAGAATGAGTCGTAGTAAACAGGATGCAGCAGCTACATGTTCTGATGTCACTGAATATTTGTTAATTTCAGCAAGAGGTTGCTTTCAAATGTCTTAATATATTATTTAATTTATATTATTATTATTATGCAATTTTCAACTTATCCAGGCATCTTGTCAGCTAGAGTAAGAGATCAGTATTTCAACCTGGCAAGAATTAATAGTCCTAGAGACAACCAAAGGATATCTGATGCTGGAGAATTGAGTGGGGAAAGAAAAAAAGGTAAATAAAGAACAACTGATTAAAATGGCATTCAAAACAAATTTACATAGGAAATTGGTTATAGACTTGAATGAAATTTAAAAATATGTTTTGGACATTTTTTTGGTCATTTTCCAGAAGTCACTACTACAACTGGAAAAATCTCTCTCGGGAGAAAAAAAAAAAAAAAAAAAAAAAAAAAGAAATTTATCCCTAGCTTAGAGATTTTCAATGAAGAACACAAGAAATAGAGCCAGATTCCACAGGCACTTTCCAGTGTGAATGGCTTTTCACTGTATAAAGAGCACTAGCTAGCTTTTATACCTGATAGTGCTTCAGTGACTCAAAATTAAATGATTCAAAATTTAATTCCTTAATGGAACCACTGTATCAATATTGTTATTATTATTTATTTATTTAGTAATCATACTCAAGCACAGATAAGATTAGTAGTAGATTCTGTCAGACTTTCCAGAAGCCGTGCTATTTTGCTGATATAACAATGAACTTCACATTAAGAAAAGACACCTTCTACTGGTACATATGGAGACTTGCATAGGAAGTACACTGTCCAACTTTGAGCCTGTGTTGACAATGAATCTGTAGCCAGAGAACCTCTCCATGAAGAGAATTGGGCTACAGAATGGCAAGTACTATCAGGACTACCTAGTAAGTTCCTGTTCCCATTAAACAGGAAGAAAATATAGTTGTCATGAAAGCATAAGTCAGTTGCCACTTTTGTAAAAACAGTTGCCAGAAGGGGCAGAAAAAGTAAATACAATTATTTTCAAAACAAAAATATTCATCCAAACAGAACTCAAATTGATTAACAAAGTGGTCATCTGGTTTGACGCGTATACACGTGGATAATCAAGAAATTTTGCATGCTATTTTCATTTAAAAATTTGATGGCTATGTAAGGAATGATCTAATACAACACAGCAGGTGATAAATCAGCTACTCTCCCACTCAAAATCATATAAACAAAAGCTAAGCCCAGTATGTTTGTTAAGTAGCTATATACCAGAAATGCTAGCATAAGCCTGTAGAAGGGATTGAATTGTATTGTCACTTGTCCTCTGAGAATTCTTTCTGTGCATTGAAGTCATAGCTATCTCGATTGTACGAGTAGAGCAAGCCATACTGCTACCTGGCAAATAACCGACTGTATAAATGATATTGTTTTAACTCTGATATATGGAACTATATATTGAGCTCTGTTGGCATTGTCAGCAGTCAGCAAGTTAAAGATGTAAATGCCCAGCTTTTCTGAATGAAAATTTGAAATAATTTAATTCTGAACAATCTAATGCTTGAATTATAAGTGGTCATTTGCTCACACATTATCATAGGATTGATTCTTAAAATAATTTTCAGATATTTCCATATATAAAGTATACTTTATATATTTCCATATGTAAAGTATTTTCCTTTTCATGTAACTGAAAAAAAATATGCAGTTAAATATGTAAAATAAAACCACGATCAAATCTCAAAAACAATTACATGCGTCTGCATCAGAATTTTAAATTAGGTTTAGAGAATCTCCTCTGAGGCAGATCTCCCACACTTCCCAGCTTTTCTTTTCGCACCATAATAAACCTATGAATACATGGATTTAATTGCTTTCATACAAAGCTAAGAAAAATGTTGGGCTGCTCCAACCACAAACAGACATTCAGCCCATGGAATACATGTAAGCTAAAACTATCATTGTGTCTAGAGTGATGCAGGACCATCAGCATTTACTTCATTGCTCCATAGATCCTTTGTGCCACAGTACTTGCTAGAAACAACTCCCAACATATCTACAACAGTTTTTGCCTAAGAAGAAAAAGAGAGAAAAGTTTTTGCCTAAGAAGGCAAGGAGGGATTTGACAACTCCAAATATATCACCATTGGATACAAAAGGTGGCATTGAAATCTTCTGAGTATTTAGTTCTCCTGTCAGGTACTACGATATTTGAAAAATATCAAATACAAAGGAATTTCTTGTTTATGAATCAGACCATTGCAATTCATAGTCTTGAACAACATTTTCCAAAAGTATCTCAGATATGTAAAGCCTAAGGTTCCTTAAATCCATCAAGTAATTTGCAAGTTTCAACTTCTGTGCTTCATATTTCATGCTCTATTTCTTTCCTATGAAAAAACTTCATAGTGCTGTTTTCAGTATAAGGATGGAAATAATGCAAGGCCAACAAAAAATTCAGAACTTTCTCTATAAGGCATGAGTTTTGTTATCCGCATATAAATTCTGACATCTTTAGTAATTTTACATGTCCTATACGTTGAAGTCATCTATAAGGTGAGTTCCAGGTAGTCTCTGGTATGTCACGTTGATTTACCACTGTGTACAGCACTTTCATAACTAACTTTTTCTTTTTTTTTCTTTCTGTTTTTTTTTTTCCTGGAATAGAAGGGTGATAATTTGGGGAATTAGGGGAAACCCCTCCAAAACACTTACGTGATGAGGATAGATTTTTGTATGTCTGGCACAATAAAAAGAACCTTCTTCATCCTATATTTTTAACCCTTACTGGACTAAAGGTCAATGAAGTTAAGAATAACAGGCTTGGATCACAGCAAATAGGACTATACAGAGGAATTAACAACAATTTATACTTTATGACCTGCTGCAGAAAAATTAAGGACCAGTGAGTTGATGAGTAGAATGTTGATTGCAAGACATCTTCCTCATTGCTTTTTCTAAATAACTGCAAGAATACATTGTTACAGTTCTTTACAAAAGATGTAATATCAAATGAAGAAAATAGAGATCCTTGCCTTTTCTGTCCTTAGAAAACAGACTGTTGGTTTTGCCCTGTCAAATGCTACTATTACACCTTGAGCTGCTGTATTGTAGTGGAACAAAAGATCTCTGAAGAGCAGTGGGAAGTTCACACCAGCTGCCAAACCTGAGATGAATAGGTGATTCTATCGGACAACACAGAAGTCCACACTAGTTCCTTCCAGCATCACTAAAACTGTTAAAAGTTCTGTCAAATCTCACAGTAGGTGTTACACTAAGAACTGAACACAGCCAAAAAACTTTTCAGTCCAGATGCAGAGAAACAGATATCCAACTTAAACGTAGAGGGAATAAAATGAATAATTTGGACAGCTTGAAACAAACTGAGTCAAATTTAAATGACTGTACATCACTGCGACAGTAATCCACGTACAGAGTTTCTATATCCTTCATAATGAGATAACAAGATGAGTCTTCTAAGAGAATGTGAAATAAATAGCAGTTCAGTCCCACCAATTTAACTTTCCTTTGCATATGTCTATTTTCCTTACATATTACAGCACCAGGAAAGAATTAAAATTAGGTAAAAAGGAATCATTTTACTGAAATGAATAAAATTGGATAAAAATGCTTGTAATTGAAAGTCTACATTGTTCCAAGTATATTCTCAAAGATGAACTTTTCAGCCTTAGTCTATGAGGAGAATCAAATCATTAGAGAGAAACGCTAATCAAATTGTATAGTCAATGCACAATTTCATCAATGAACTATCACCACCTCTTGAAGAGAACTGGCAAAGATAAAACAGTCTAAATCTTGCAGTCCGAACAGATAAAAAGATGTGGTAGTGTATGAGGGGACATATTTTGTTTAAAACTCAACTGAAACTGAATACAATGAACTGTTTCATATTTAGTATTTCTGTAAGTAAGCAGCTACAACTATCCGTCAGTGTCATCTGAAGGCCAGTATGCTGTATGCAAATCAGAGCTCAAAAGCTTTCATCTGCAAACCCAGACCTATATTCCCTGTAGACTTATGACATAATATCTTGGCATTCCACAGAAGTAAGCACATTTAAGAATAATTTAACCTGTGAGTGCAAGCACAGAAGGATTAAAGGAGATTATAATGCACAAGACTTATGTCAAGAATGCTTTGTGTGTTGTACTCTTCATATCTGTCTTTTTTCATTTTTATTATTTTTAGTAAAAAGACCAAAGAATATGCTTCTTCACCTACAGTATGATTTGGTCATACATGATTTAATTAAGAACCAGTCTGCACATACACAATGCTTGATTCAGTGACAGGTTAATATGGATAGCAAGCATTGTGGATATGGTTAGAGAAGTATTTACTGGATGCTGAAGGAGAATGTGCAATGAAACAGACTTTTTACCTTGAATCCATTATGCAGTGTATTAACAAAGAGTTGTAAACCAGAGATCAATGAACACACAAGCAACCATATTTCAGAGGTCAAAACTGTACCAAAAAAAAAAAAAAAAGACAAGTATCTCACTTTGCAATAAAGCTGCAAATGTAACCACACTTATCCTGACTTTTTATTTTCTTCTTTTAATTAAATTATTGATCCTGTATTCCACTGATCACATGAATAATCCTGATATGGGACCTGCAAGGAAGTGTTCTTAATTTGTACAGACAAAGTGAAAAAATGGTCAGAAAGCATTGAAAAAGTATGTTAAAATTATTGTTAGAACACACGAGCCTATTAGAAGAGATAACTGAAATATATTAGAAGTATAGTTTTGATTCAACATAAGCATATACATGATGTTTTAAGTAAATATTATTCAAGACCTATTCTTGCTCATACTAAACTCATTAACAGAGTTCTACTGCAATCTGTGAATAACTTAATAAGAATACTGCTGATGGTTGTGTGGAATGCATCTGATCCAATCTGAACTTCATACAGTTGAGTGTGTTTTCACATTATCTACACAACAAGATATCCAAACATAAGCACCTTAAGATAGTACAAACCTATAAAACAAAAATGAGAAAAATTGTTTGATGCAATTAATAAAATTACAGCATCAAGCCTTTCAAAGATTTAAATGTTTCATGCGGAAAAAAAAAAAAGTGGAAAAAATGTTTCTGCCTGTTGAGATAAACTGTTGACAGTTACTTTCCTATTGTGGTTGTGAGATTATAGCCGCAAGTGTTTCTCTTGACACAGAAAATGAGCTCTTCACAAAAATTGTTAATCAGACTGCTGCAAAAGTTTTCACTCTATACTCAGACTTGATGTAATGCTGAATAACACAAGTGCTGCAAAGAGAGTAGTCATTCTAAATATTTAGATATTGGGGTAAGATATTTCTATTTAGATATAGAAATATTTGGGAGGATATTTTTGACAAATATAAAAGTATATCATGTGAGATAGATTTCTATCACAAAGATATTGGCTGTGTTTCCCATATGTGTTGCTAAACAAGTACTGCTCTTAAAATGTTTTCTAAAAAATACACTGAATTATTGGTGCACTTTAAACTAGAAGCAACATTTCTGTAACTCTCAAAAACAGACCTCAGTAGTCAGGAAAAATATCTAGGCAGCTGCTGTAGCGTTTCGTTCAAATATTTTGGAACAATATCAAAGCCTGAGAAAACCAAAAAATCCAACTGACATAACTGACAACTATCAGTGAAAAACACACATGTATGGCTCCTATGAAAAGCATGTGAAACACAGTTTATTCTGTGTAACTGCTGGAGTAAATCAAGTAGGCTACCAAAGGCTCATTGGCATGATATCTTAAGGACATTTTTGAATGTATGATCCCAGTAGTAGGCCCTGAACATTTTATTATTTTATGCAATACTTAGCAAAATACTCAGTGTGCCATAACTTCACAGTAGAGCTCTTTAAATACTGACATATTACTAAATTCTGCATCTTTTAAATATAGTACATAATCATTTTAAAACAACAAAAAAAAAAAACACATGGCTTAAGATGTATTATATACAGTAATCATAATGTAATTTCACTAGGCAGTGAAATGTTGTTAGCAGTGTCCTCTTATTTGAAGTGCTATAGAAGTGACTTAATCAATGTACACTGCAAGGAAGTAGAAGTGGCTTAATTTCAGTAACTCTATCACAACTTGCTTAAATCAGCATAATTTTTAGGCCAATGGAATATCCAAAATACATCAAGCTGGCTCAAAATTTCCAGGGTATCAAATAGAGACATAAGTAATAATAATAATACAAGCCCAGACTTCCCATTTAGTGCAAACAGCACTGCCTGCAGTAAGCATTCAGAAGTAGTGCAATTACTCAGGAAATAGGTGTCCTGATTCTTCTCTCAGTAGATTACAGGACACTGTCAGCAGTGACAGAGAATCAAGTGTTTCCATAGCATAGCCTGCATGAGGCAAGTTCACATCTTATTTTTCTCACTGATTAATTCAGGAAACATTAAGGTTAGCCACATGCCTCCACTGATATGCAAGTATTTTAGCTCCATACAGTTTTTCATTCTGAATGTTTCTGAAGACGAAAGCATGATTATGAATTGATTTGAGTTGAGAAATGTCCACACAGGGGAGTACAAATGCAGCTCCTGATCTGTTCTGTTGTAGCCATACAGACTCTTCATAAGCATTCAGAATTAAGACAAGCTAAACAACGAAGTATTAACTGGTACATCTGCAAGCTCTAATTGTCTAAGCTAATTGTTTCCAGGTTAGTTTTAACAGGTATTACAACATATCTCATTCTCATGTGTGCCTTTTTTTTTTTTTTTTTAAATTCAGAATATGATTAAAATGCTTTATTTTATCTTTGAGGAGCATCAAATTAAACTTCACTTCCAGTTACTGTTTGGATAATACAACATGGCCAGCAGTAAAGAGGTTCTCTTCCTTTTATGGATTTTCAGTATCAGGTGTAGGTCTTCAAAATATCTCCAGCTGAATTATGATGGAGTTGTACAGGTTTTCCAGAGCCTTTGTCAAAAACAGCTGATACAAAACAAATTATACCAATACAAAGTTATCTGTGATAATACCTGTTTTCTTCTGGTGAAGATGTATGCTTTTTTTTTTTTCACCCCCCAAATAACAAAGTCAAAAAGTACAACAGTGTATAGTGAAGCAGAACGTTGCACTGTGAAAAGGAAGAATCCTGGATTTAGAACTAGGCTTTCCTGGAAGAGGTAGGACATAGAGCAAATTAATTTACTGAATGATAATAATGAATTCTCTAAGTTTCTATTAGTTTGCAATAGACACACAGAAAATTGGTGACAATTACTTTGAGAATTATTTAGGCCTTGATCAGTTCAGGCAAGCAATCTCTGTGCACAGGTTGTTCTAAAGATAGGGCCTTTTCTTCCCTCTAAATGTGGTGCTTAGATCATCAAGTGGAGCCAGGGTGAATACAGAAGCTGGAAAGACAGAAGAAAATTGTTGAGAGTTGTCAGAAACAGCACATCTTTGACATACCTTAGTCATGATGAAACACTGAGACTTTTCCCTGCCTTTTCATTACCTTGTCAGGTATATTAAACCCTCACACCTTCTGTGGTATTTTGCATGATTTAGCCTAGCTACTCAGTGCTATAGGAAAGAATGAATATCTAAAATTTGGATGATCACCTCTTTTCCTTCTATGAAAGAACGAAGAAGCAGAAAGAAACCATTAGCAATGTTGTTATATAAAATTCAGAGAAGTAGATTAAGATGTATTATAGTAGTGAAACTGTTAAAATACCGGAAGAACGAAGAACAGGATAAGCTGGGAAAAAAAAAGCCAGCACGTTCCAAATATGCTTCTCAGCTGTTCATGAATCCAACCCAAACCCAATGACATCAATGAAATGCTCCTATTTGCTGTTCTTTTCTTTCTCAGACCATGACAAGCTCCTAATACTGTTTCAGGCAGCATAGTGCAAACCTTGTGGCATGAAAGTCATCTTGAAATGTCCTTTCTTATTAATGCTACCTGCCTTAATACTGTTAGTATTTTTAATGATCTGGGAAAATCTAGGAGGAAGAACTGTTTTGTTGCTCACCAGCTTTCATTCATGCAATGAACTCACAACTTATTTCTATGTATTTTAACAGCTTTAACTTAAAAATTATCATGAATGAAAGAATGAGACCCATTTCCAATTTACAAAAAAATGCTTTGAACAAATCTCAGAACTCATACATGATGCCAAGTGCCAAAATTCGTTTCTAAATTAAGCTAACAAACTGTGAAAAACTACTGAAACATACCCTGCTTTCAGATACAAAATAAACAAATTTGAACTGCATTTACTTATAAATGTAATAAACATTTGATGGAATGAAGGTATTTTATTTATTGACAGATACAGAAGACACTAAAATGAGATGAGTGCTCAAAAGAGGGATATTTCCAAAAAGCTAGCTCAAATTTTCTCACCTCCTATATCTCAGGATTCAGAAAAGCAAAATCTCACTGATCACACAACAGACATATAATTCAGATGGCTGAACTATTTTTTTTTAATATGGATACAGAAAACATTTGAAAATGTAAGCTTTACATGTACAAAACACAAATAAAGTATTGGACTGTAGTGTTTGAGCTGATGCCTCCAGTTGCCTCTATTTGTGTCCCCAACTTCATTTTTCATTTGTAATTTTTTATCTAACTTAAAGAAAATTAGATTATACACAATATTAGTTCTAATAGCTTACAAGAAATAAACAGGACATTGTGCATGATGATTAAAGAATTACAGCTTTGTATTGCATGGACAATCATGTTTTTCTTCTATTGAGAATAGAATATTCTTATTCTTATTCTAGATGAAGACTCCACATGAAGATGCCACATACTGCACAATCCAGTCTAGACATGTTCCTGGCATTGACTCTAGCTACAGAAAGAGACAAAACATCCTCTGCAGAAGTACTGGTCCTACTAAGTCAGTGACATACAATACATTTTTAACCCCATATTATGCAAGCTTATATTTTCTGAGTTAGTAAAATTATCTGTTTATTGTCATTTGTTTTCAAACAGTGAAGATTCAGGACTCCCTAGCTTACTGAAGCGAGTTCTGGTATTTCATTAAGTACTGAGAAGAAAAGAATTGTAATGTATTTCTGTTGAATCTCAACTATCTATTTTATGCAAGTTACAACTTATGGGCTTTTAAATTATGCTCAGTTCTCTTCTCATCCTCGTTAAACTACAGTCTTTTCATTTTTGCTTCAGATAAAATATTCTTAGGTTTTTTGAACAGAGATCTTTAAGATATTTGGATTTTTATTATAACTTTGTTTCCTGTCCCTGGAAAAATTATTTATTTGAAATGTCAAGTAGTGGCATTTATATAACTGTATTCCAATATTTTTTATTACTTTCTTTCTTAATTTTATACAGTGCTCTTTACTTCCATTACTCTCCTTCATAATAGTCTATAGGAATTGCTAGATGTTTTTATTGAGCAGTAACAAGTTTTGAATCAGCATTTTGTAAATTGTGTAAATATTGTAAATGATTCTTTTCAATGTGTATCACATTTACTATTAAGATATTTCCTTTCTCACAGTAACTCCCACTTCCACAGCTTGTTCAGGTTTTGCCGAACCTATGACTTATATCACACTTTATCACACTTAAAAATTCTGTATCACTTGTGCATTTTTCTACTTCAGCATGCTTTGCATAATTTTTGCATGTGTAAACAAAGCATAAAGACAAGGTAACACATTTTTAGCAAGACAGAAAGCAGCAGTAGACTTCAGAGATTAGAACTACATTTACTTACATTTCCTCTTGCACAAGAACAAGCATAAATGATAAAAAGATGCCAAATGTAATACAGAGATTTAGGCTATAAAGTGAACCTTCTTCCACCTTAAAAACATCTGCCTTTATTTCAGTCTCAGTTCTTTGTTTCTCAACCATGTTTTCTGTATAAAATACAGCAGAAAATATATTTTGGTACTAGCATGTTTCATGACCCTGCATAGCTGGACACAGAACATGAAGATAGAGCAATGGAAATATTTCAATTGCATAACTTGATTTTCCTCTTGCAAGGATATTTGTGAAAATAATATAAATATTATTTAAACCGAGAACCACCATAGCACTTTGCAACATCCACTTTTATATTCAAGTTTAATAAAACTTTTCAAATTAATAGAGTGAAAAACCTGAAGGATTAATTCAACTTCTGTACAAGATTTTCCTAAGAAATATTTTAGGACCTAGACTTCTATTATTATTAAATATATAAACAACTACAGGTTTTTTCTTGGAATACTTCAGTGACTTTTCTTAAACGTATTCACTAGACTAGAAGGAAGATTTTACTCAAGTTCTTTTTTAGTGTTTTTTTCCTTAGGTAGCAAGTAATTCAAAAAGGTAACCCTACAAGTGACCCAAGTGAGATATATTAAAATCTAGTAATACAATACCCCTGGACTATTTTACATAATAAGATTTTTTTTTCAACTCCCAGATGTTGCTAAAGGACAGAAAAAAAGACCTGTAAAATTCTTCATCATGAATCTTTTTTTCTGCAAATCCCTTTTTTCCCCCCTTTCAAAAGCAATTCTGAATAGAGGTAAAAGAAGACAAAACTTGACCTTTTGTGATCCCAGCATTAATAGGTCTGTTCATAATTCAATCTGTGTGTGTGTAGAAGCATCCATGTGGAAACATGCAGGCCTGAGAGACATAAAGCCTTTCCCTTTAAACATTATCTGACCCTATGAGTCTTATTCACAAAAGAAGGCTTACGTACGCATAAGTTGAAAAAAATGCAAGCTTTCATTGTGCTACAGAGGGCCTACACATTTTACTCCTCATTCTCCAGGAAAACTCATCATGGAAGTGATACTTGTACAGGAACTGGACGAGAGAATGGCAAACACAGCAGAAAAAAAATCACATATAAAGAATAAGCTACATTTCTCATTAAAATATAGGAGTGCCCTCTCCTTGGCTGGCATACAACAGGGTAACTGTACTGATATGAGAGAAGTTGAGGTCCCTACATGCTGCAGCCTTGCAGAATTCTGTCTTGTGAGTTGATTGTGCTTTTCGTTACACTAAAATTATTTTCTTCTTTCATAATCTCTGTCCACCAAGGTGAGGTATGGCTATTTCATTCATACCTGGATTGGTAAATATTTCCAATATGGTATTTACAATTCTTTAAAGTCTAATAAACTGCTTATGATTATGCACAGGATTCAAGACAACGTCTGCAAAGCATTTTATACCTTAAAGTCTGTTGATGCTACTGCAGTCCACAGAAAGAAGAGTATTGATTATATTTATTATGATGTATATAAAGCCCATTACCTTCATCTCTTCTTTTTAGTTTGACAGTGTACGGTCCGCTGTCAGTTTAAATGTTATATAACTCAGAGTCCACTCATGTCATTCAGAGCGTGCGCTAAGTCACTTTGTACTGAACTGGTCAACTGAAATCTGAACAAGGGGCAGGAGTTATACAATTGTAAGAATAACAATAAGAGTTTACATTTAGTGAAACAAATCCTCAGCTGGTGTAGATCAGCTAAGCTTCAGCAGCTTCAGTATTGATTTATACTAGAATCTGAGCTCTGCATCTGTAATTATTTTCTAAACCAGGGGAGACCTGATTTTCTAAACTAGGTATCAGGGACTACAAGACAGACTTTCTCAGTAAGCAGTGAGTGATCTAGTTTTGCAAAAGTATAACTTTTGAAAACCATCAGTTTCCAGCATCTTCCCTGTTAGCAGAAGGGAAATGTTGCCGAGAGTCAGAAAATCTCATTCTGTACACATCTGCATCTTCATATACACCCAACAGTTTTCCAAATACAGCATTGACAGCACTCACCTTGTAGAATCCCAGAGGAGGAACATTAAGGAAGGGAAGAAATGGAAATTTAATGGGCCTTTTTTTATATATCACTTGTTGATACCTAAGGTCCCTTCTGATGCAAGCCAGTCTACAACTCCATGTGATTTACTACAGGTACAAATGTTATGATTCAATACCTTTTAACTAAGTAATGCAGAAAATATCATATGGCCCAGTGATAATACTCATGTTAAGCTATTGGTCATCATTAGCTTGAATATCTAATTCAGTTGTCACTGAATAAAAATTTAATTTTTGATTTATTGACTACCTATATCTACATTTGATTATTTTGGATAATACACCTGACAATATGTTTACTAATGTGATACAGCAACTTTTATTGGAATTACACATAAGAAATTGTTTAGTTAGAGCGCATTAAAAAAAAACCATATTTAGAGGTAGAGCTGGATTATTTAACATGGAAGTGTTGTTGAATCAATATTCACACTGATGTCAAATGGTATTAAATTTGATATCATCACTTAAGGAGGTACAGACAACTGATTGGGTATTTGAAAACACAAAAAATATGGGCGTACATTCCTAGAGCAATAGGTGTTATAATTCCATCAAAGAGAGTCAGAGAGCTGTGACTATATCCCACCCAGTTCCTTCTACTAGCTTCATCATTGCTCAGAGGTTAAAGCTGCTCACAGATATAATGGCAAATTCTGCCATTCAAGTTCAGACTCATTCAAACATAAATGTGACCTTTCCTGTAGCACATTCTGGGGGATTGGGCTGTGGACTGCCTCCGTACTTTTCAGAGTACCAGAAGTCTTTAGGAGGATAGTAAAAATATCCTGCAGAAGATTAATGAAACACCTGGACAGCTATCTTATTTGATTTGTAAACATGAAATTAAAGAAAATGGATTTCCATATTTAGAAGGTATATCTAGAATAAATATTTGCATGCATGGAAATTGTAATGACTGTAAATTAACTGAATTACACATACTGAAGGATTGTAAGCATCTAGAACTAGAAGGAAGAATTTTGTCCAAACAATGCATATTTTTCTCTCTTTCTCTACATAAATTTTGTGGTTCCTCTTTATTTTCATGGCCTTCTAAACTTATCAAGGACAGTTCTGGGCAGTATCTCTGATACTGTAAGTATAAATGGTTGTTTTCTATTTCCATACTTATGGTAACCTGGTGGGTTCTCAAAAAGCCTTTTTGCTACACATCTTTCAGTTGGCAAAAGTAAGATTACCAAGAATATGGAACTGGAAAAGCTATTCAAACTAACCCCAGGCAGACATTCTTGGCTTTTTGCCAGGAAACAAGCTAAAGATTGAGGCCTGCATGCCACTTACTGACTCTGTTTTATTTCAGAAAAAAAAAGCAAGTTGTTAGAAATCAGTAGATAGATAGCAAGGAAAAGTTATGTTACTGGAAACAAGATAATGTCAAACACAAGAAAATGAAATATCATTGACACATTTATGAAAAGATAGTTAATTATTTTAATTATTAAATTTAACATAGCATAGATTTTCAGGCATATTGCAATAACATGCAAGTATCTGAGGGAATAAGGGTTTTTGCCATCAAGAAGCCTACACGGAAATCATTCTTCACTTCTACCAGCCATCAGTTTTGTGTTTCACTTACAGAATATGCCATCAACTTCACGTCATGACCTATTGTAAGAAAAATGTTTCATTTTACGGTTTTTGATTATAATAATATCCTGATAAGCTTACAAAATCTTGACATTGTAAACTCCACTTTTTACCTGAAAAAACAGGAGACCTTATTGCTTTTCTTTACAGTAGCAATACCACTGTAACAAAAGCAGGGTTACTCCAACTCTTAACTGAGTACTGAAATATTTTGCTGGAGTGAAAAATCTTTTAAGAATTGATTTTCTAGTAAGATGAATCCTGTATTTTTGACAAAAATTATGTCATACATCAAATCTATTCAGTAGATTAGACAAATTTTTCATACTTAATGAAGTCAAGGAGGTTTTCCCTAGTAGAAGTCAAACACGCTTCCATGGGGTCAAATACAGCGCTGGAGTAACATGAAATTAAACTCATTTACAGCTACCACACATAATGTATAGAAATTCTTTGAATTTTTGCCTCATTTCAGTCTTTCCACTCCTCCTTTGATTGAAACACCTAACCTACTGGGTGTTCTCACTTTGTTCCAACCACAGTGGCAGAAAGCAGCTGGCAGCTCTAAGGAGACAGGAGGGCAGAACAGAACGCCGCACACTCACTGCTTCTTAGACAGAACTACGAACTAGCAACTTTAAATTGGAAAAAAATACATTTTTTTTAATTCACTGCTAGATGTCAACCAAAAAGAGTATTTGATTGTAATCATGAATCCTAATGACACTACTAAGAGATTTTTGGCCATTTGGCTGTTGATTTAATTGAAGCTAGAAGTTAATCTTTAATGTATATATATCTTTACAGTGTAGAAAACATGTAAATAGGAAGGTCTAGAAAAGAGGATAATAAAGTAAATAGTCCATGTCAGATCTACACTTTATGGAAGTAGGAAGATAAAAAAGAAAAAAGAACTGGGAGAAGGGAATTCAATAACTGGAAGGACAGGTAAGTTAACAGTCAAAAGTATAAAAAGCAGCTCCCTAAGCGACTCCTTTCCTTTACAGAGAATAAAATACTAGTTTAAAAACATGGCTAAAAATCACATGTTGTTTGTCTGTATGTACACAGAAATCTTTCAAGAACTGCCATTTCCAATAATTATTATTCCTTAGACAGTATTTGACCTCCATATTTTCCAGGTAAATAATTTGTATTCCAGAATAGACCATCAGAACCATAATTCTGAGCACTCCTAACCACTTAAATCTTGTATTATATAAGTTATGAAAGACTTGTCATGTCATAAGAATGTTTAAACAAAATAATTTGTTAAACACTTTCAACATTTCTGAGATATTTTGGAATCTCGTATCAACAAAACAGGTATGTTTCCCTTTCTGTATATTTTTCACCCCCCTAACGGTACAAGAAATAATTTACTGAACCACTCACAAGCATTGGTTATCAGAGGATTGTTTTTTGTACTCAAAAATCATCTATGCAGTTGCTAATTCATAAATCCAATTTTAAAGAGGAACTGAAATCAAAGTGGTATAATAATTGTTGTCTTCACAGAGAAAAAAGAATACATACACTTATCACTACCCACCTAAAGAACATATAAAAACCATTCAAGAATTTTCACAGATACAGTATTATCAAAGTGATCAATGTTTTATATGCAGAGACATTCCAGAGTACAAATAATTTAAAAATAAATAAATAAAGATTAATGAAAGCCATCATTCACTATGAAGTTAATTCACCTCAATAAGTGCAGAGTGTTATCATGCTCGTCAGTATCAATACTGACTTTCAAGGGTATTTATTTTTTCCTGATAAGCACAGTTAAGTTTACTAATAGAATTGAATTACTAGCCAGTGAGAGAACAAGCTTAATAGAGGATCATATATTTGCATCATTGGAGACATTTTTGTCTCTTCCCAAAGCCAATGCACAGAAAAAAATCAAGGTGTTAGCTTAAGCCCAGTAGAGCACTTGCTCTTTTTGTTGGGATAATTTTTCTTTGCATTCTGGCACCACAGTGATCCACAGGGGAAAAAAAAAAAAAAAAGAAAAAAAAAGTAAATCTAATGATTCAAAAATCCATATCCTATAAGCATATGAAATTATTCTTGGTAATTGCTTTACTACGTCACTAAGAAGCATACTGCTGGAAAACTGTCCCATTTTTATGTGAAGGCTAAAATCAGCTTTTTAAATTCTGTTACAAAAAACTGCACATCAATAAAATTACTTCATAAAATTTACTTTATCGTGCTTTAATTATAATTCCTCTCTTGCAATTGAAAGAATGCCTAAAGATATTCCCGTTCTGAACATCAATAGCAAAATCGAACTGGAAAATGAAAAATATGTGTCGAATATTATGAAAAATTTCTTCTCCAGAAGGGCACTCTGGTGCTAGAACAGCCTGCCAAGGGAGGTGGTTGAGTCACCATCCCTGCAGGTGGTCAAGAAAGGTTTAGACGTGGTACTAAGGGACATGGGTTAGTGGATGGTTGTCTAGATGATCTTGGAGGTCTTTTCCAACCTTGGTGATTCTGTGATTCTCTGAATTAAAAACCGAGTATGATGCACTTTCATATACACACATATGGCATTTTGTTAGTACTCGTATGCGCATTCGTTTTTTATTCCACATTAACTTGCAAAGGCATGTATTTTACTAGAGAAGGATTGATTTGCAGTATAATTTTAAAAAACCACACACCTTTTGGAATAAATAACCTAAAAGCTCACACATCTCCAAAAGGTTTTACAGAGGGTAGTATTTTCAAGTTGGAAAAACAAGGTCTAATTTATATGTAGTAAAGACAAGTTTAAAAAAAATGAAGACTGTGCTATTTTCAACACTAGTTGATTGCTTTAGTGAGGATTGTTTAAATCCAACAATCTCCAACTCACTGAGGTGGTCCCATAACTGATACTTGTGCACTACCTGTGACAGAGTTGGCTTTGCATCTTCATTTTCTATCCATTCAGAAGGCATGCTTCAACATTTTTGCCTTCTAGGCACCTGTCAGAATGCACCTGAATGAGAGAATTAACTTAATTGAAACGAGAATTTCATCTAACATCTCAAACTTTGGAACAATTAACAGTATCTACTTAAGTGTGGTAATGAAATCTCTAGAAAGGAAAAACAGTCTTTATATGCTTGCTATCACAAGGCCATTTGATTGACCCTAGAGCACCCACTGGTCTCAGGCAGTTGCAGCTGAAAACGACCAGAAGAACAGCAGCAGATGGGTAAGATAAAAAAAGTTAAGGATTATTAGTGTTAGTTTTATCACAGAAAGGTTTTCTTCCTGACACAAGCAAACGGCTAATAAAGTTTGCTATACAAGACATACTTTTCATATGACAAAAAAATATTGATAAAACGTTGACTCCAAATATATGAAGAAACTCCTGGATGCTTGCAAAGAAGATGTAAACTTATTTTAACAAATTGTAATGGCGCTACTAAGGAATTCACAAACACATAGACATGCATTTTTATGTAATGTGAAAATTAAAGGAAAAAATAAACAAAATATTTTGTATAATTTGTTTGCTTCTTTAACTGAAATGAAAAATATGAATACCATGTCCTACTTCTTCAGTATATATTTTATTTTACTCTTGCATTGTGTTTATGAAATAGTATTATTATGGTTGAAAAGATATTTATTCTGATGGTTGCACTTCAGACAAAACAGATAAGTTTCTCCAGTAAAATGAGTACAATTTGTCTAATAAAACAAACATACAGATATTTGCAACATATGTATTCCAAAGACCAGGATCTGTTCCTGATTCGTTTACTTGCATAAGACCTGAAGCTGCAAGAGAGACAAAAACTAAAAAGTTCTACAAAGCTGCTGTTCAGAGATTGTCTGAAAGCCTTTGGTGAAGGCGTGAGTCCAGGTTTGTATGTCACTCAATTAAATGAGCAAAAAGCCACCAACTTCAACTGACACCACTTTAGTGCATCTAAGGGTCTGTCCCAGGACATTCAGATACACAAGGGGAGGGTCCAGTCAATTGTACGTATGGATACATTGAGATCACAGGGAAATCCTATGGATCTCTGGGTCTCCACAAAAGGCTACAGAAGCTACACAGAAGAATAGCTTTTCCTTTTCCTCCCCCGACCCCCCACAACCAGTTAAGAATAATGTTACTATGAGCTCTTGATGAATATCCGCAGGACACAGAACAAGATACACAGAAGTTAAAGATATCAAGACAAGCATTAATTTCTGTAGCAAATTTTTTGCCCTGTGCATGGATATCTATAGAAAGCATAGCTCTTTCGAGACCCTCTTTGCCCTGTTTATACAAGTTTTTCAAATGTATGCTAATTCCTGGTGTTCATGTGAGAATGGAAAAGAGAAAAGACATTTAGTTAAATCTTTTCATCCTGCTACTTCCTCACTACTTTTTAAAAATTCAATCTCTGTTAATTTTAACTAGATTCTAGCAAGGCTTAGAGAACATCAAAATATTATTGGTAATATCATATCTACATTATTGTTATACATTTTGTTAATCAGATCAGGATTAATGATATGAGGAAACTGGTACTCCATCTGGGCTAGCATTCCAAAAAGAGTTAAATGAAGTTAGGAAAATTATGTTATATAAACAAAAAGGAAGTGAATACATAGAGAAAAATATATATTTTTTCAAAAACAAACATTAGATGAAGAATTAATAATTCACACACAAAACAGAGCAGGAATACAAATCTGCAAAAGCAAGGTTTGCTATGATTAAGTTAAAGACCTAGAATAAAAAATAAGAAAATAAAAAAAAATTGGCAAGTTTCCTGGCTGATCATCCAGATTAGAAATACACAATTTACACTTTCCTACTTTTCTTCTTACAGCCATAGAAAAAATACTCACTTCCTTAGATCTTGTGAGAAACACAAGAATATTCACATCATGTCAGAAGTGATACGATACCGTATTTCCTTCCAACTTGTATAGCTTTCTACAGAATTGATGTGAAGTTGCAATAAACAGCTAGCATTTTGCATTTGAGTTTCCAGTATTTTATATTCATTGTGACATTGTTAACACATCTTTTCAGGTGCAAAAACATGGAGAATCAGGAGTAATATGGCATTAATTTTATTAATCCTTCATGACATTTCTATACATGTTAGTAAAATGCATTGAAAAACATACCTTCAGGAGCACTCTAATGAATGCTTAACTTCCCAGGAATGTTTTTTAACTCGCAAATTGTGTAAAAGTCTCCATCCCTTTGTTGCACATACATTGTTTCTTCAGTGCAGCTGTTGGACAAATGCAGCAGCTTTTTAAGAAATATGTCTCAGTATTTAAATTTAAAAAAAATACAGAAATCAAATACTTATTTACAGTAAAGAAATGTCATAGCAACAAAAGAGGACATAAGAAGACTCACTTCCTTTAAAATAAAATGTCACGCATGTATGTATGCGAAGAATTAACAAACTGTGTATTTAAAAAACCAACAGATGATTTGCTACAACAACATGCAAAAGTTCCAAAACAAGTTAACAGCTATTCAAGCACTTCTTTAGTTGTTCATATATGAAAAGACCATCAAAAAAATGCTTATGGTATATTACTTTAGCAACTAACGTCAAAAGCAAATAGGAATTTCCCAATAGAAAAATATAGTGCCTGTTAATTTTTAAAAGTTAAGATCTGTAGTCAAATAGCAGATAGCTACTGTAAATACATTTTAAATTATGCTTTATATACGTATCAATATAAATAATATCATTTAACCAAAATCCAATGACAATCAACCTTCATATATATGTTGACAAGATTCTCCAATGGTTTGTTACCATACAAAAGACTGGGACAAATTACTTATTTATATATACAAAACATGCTTATAAAGGCCAGCTGCAGGTATTTTTTGGAAAGTGCATTTTAATAAGGTCCTATTCAGTGAGGGAACAAATGGGGAAAAAGTAGTTTGCACTACAGAGTTTAGTGCAAGAGCTTTCTCTTTTTCTAACAACGAAATCAATCATTTGTCCAGACTGTGGGGAGTCAGAGTTAGTTACTGAAAAGAGCTCCATATATAAACAAGTCAATAACTCATTGTGTGTTATTGTTGAACTGAAGAAGTCTGCTTTCAAAAAGCTGCCCCTGCTTCTCTGAGAATGAATGTCACTGTATTCAGAGAGTGAGAGAGGGGTCTTTTGTTTCTAGCTATTGCTGACTGCCATTTATGTATGGGAAAAGAGATGTGGTTGCTTGTTGTCCCAGGAAAACCATACCATCACCACTGCACAGTTCTACATTACGGTTGCCCTGAACCTCACTTTTGTGAAGGTATCTCCATAAGAGAATTCACACATTTTATTGAATTGGTAGTATCGGTATTTATAATCTTCATTTTAGAAAGACAAAATGTCTGAAGATTAGAGCAGGTAAACATACTTGAGTACTTGATTTTATCTGTGAAAACATAAGGAATATCACTCTAATTATATTGGCCTTAAACTTTACTGAACAAATATCAATATGTTTAATAGCTTAATAGCTCATAAGTTATGTCTAACAAGTCTGTGTGCTACTTTGTATTTCTTTTCTGAAAAAGTAAAACCCACAGTTGCTCAATTATTTCAGTTCAGGCTTGGGGAAAAAAAAAAAATCAAAGTGTTAATTTTGTTCACCTACCTAAGATTGCTTTCTTACCTTCCAGTCCAACTAATTAAAGAAAGCTCCTGCTTCTGAGATTTAATAATAAAAATCAGTGGTTCTCCAAACAATCTTATCATTCCAGAAGGGAAGTTAATGGAATTACAATTATATGTGCTAAGCTATTTGCATATGGAAGTGTTTTCAAGAGAATTCATAGACACAGTCTAGATTTGATTGTTGATAAAAATGACACAGTCCACTGATTTTAAAAGAAATCTTTTTGCTCTTAAAAAGGTTACTTGATATACACTTTACAATGACACTGAAATTGAATTTTCTTTTTTTTTTTTTTTTGAGTTTAATATAACTGGAGCAAGAAAAAAGTCATGATCAGTATACTAGTCACAGGGAATTAGTGCAGATTCACATAGGAAATAGGCTTTATACATATTTAAAAATACTTAGAACACTTGCTTATATTAGAGAACATTTCTTAAGTAAATATGAATATGTATACATATATATATACATATATGTAAAAGAAAACACATCCTTTTATCACCAAAAAATTCAAGAAGAACCTTCAGTATTATTTAGGAAGCAGAATATAGGAGAAGACCAACAGGGAAATCCCATCAATATTGTTTCAGGGAGTAAAGTCATGACCGCATTGAAAAATCCCATCTATTACACAGATTTGCAGTTCACTGATTATCTAGTCTGTGCAAACATGTATGGTTTTAATGAGCATCACTGCATTAATTCTGAATTTTCAGCATTCACTGCTCCCTATGAGCCCCTGTGTGGCTACAGGACAGATTGAGAGGAGCACACTCTAAAGCTCATATTGACTTGGCTCAACTATGTTCTGAAACTTGATAATTTTGAATAGCTTTTTTATTATCAGATGCAGAAACATTTACTTCTGTCTATTAAAAAATAGATTCTGCTTACTGAAAATAGCAGGTGACCCCCTGGGCAAAAATTACCATTGAAGAAATTAAGTAAGATTCAGGAAACTAATCTTCTAAAAGAAATGTTACTCAAGCTGAGGATGTATTTAAAAGCTTTGTTAAAACCCTTATTTGTATACATTACCTAGATTACATATCAGCAGTGTTCTAAGAAAAAATAATTCACAAATGAAGGAAGACTATGTCTGTAATACATCAGCTTGGTGTACTACTGGGTTTATGTGGTAAAGTTGTGGTGGTGGAGGGCTGCAGGGGTGGCTTCTGTGGCCAGACTCTGGCAGCTGCTCCACATCAGATCAGGGTCAGGTTTAGCTGGCTCCAGTGGGACGTGGCTCTGGCCAGAGCTGTGAGCCATGAGCAACACTGGGTGTACTGTGGGAGAGAAGATCTAAGGAAGGGAAAAACTGCTGAACAGCACCTAGGAGAGAGGAGTGAGAAATGGGAGAGAAACAGCCCTGCAGACTGCCAGGTCAGTGCAGTAGGAGGGCAGGAAATGCTCCAGATGTGGAGCAGATGTTTCCTGAAGCCCAGGTGAGGCCCATGGAGGAGCAGGCTGTCCCCTGCAGCCCACAGGCACCACATGGAGCAGAACTCTACATGCAGCCATGGAGAAGACCATGGAGCAGCAGTGGACGTGGCCTGAAGGAGGCTGCAGCCCGTGGAGAGGAGCTCATGATGGAGCAGTTCCTGAAGGATGGGCCCCAAGGTACAGATCTGTGTTGGAGCAGTGCTTGGAAAGATGGAGTCTGCAGGATGCCCACACAGGATCAGATCGGGAAGGATGACATTCTGTGGGAGTGACCCACATGGAGTGGCAAAGACAAAGCATTACGGGCTCATCACTGTCCCAAAAACCTGTTCCACTGCACCACTTGGAGGGAGGAGGAAGAAAAGGGTGGATGGGGAGTGAAGGAGTTTTAAGTTTGGTTTTGGTTTCTCATTGCTCTAGTCTGTTACTAATAGGCAGTAGACTATATTAATCTCCCTACACCAAGACTTTTTTTTCCCGTGAGGATAATTGGTAAACCATCTCCCTGTACTTGTCTCAACACTTGAGCCTTTTTCTCCTCTTCTTCCTTTGAGGAGAGGGAGTGAGGGAGCAGCTGCCCATCAGAGTGAAACCAGAACTGGTCCACTGATAAATCATAAGTGACTGAGTTTGAGTTCTAGATGACAAGCATGTAACCTCAAATATACTATGTTATGATAATAATTCTATTTAAAAAATAAAAATAAAAATAAACAAAAACCAAAAACTTACTTATGTCAAAGTCCCTGAAGGTGATAGATAACAAGCTCAGTATTTAAGTTCCAGAAGATTTACAAACATGCTAATTGGGGAAAATAATAATAATATATATATATATTTTTAAAGAGTAGTTAAAGAGAATTCAGTGAAGAAAGCTGCCTCGTGTAACAACTTTGTTTTATCAAAATTTAAGAAAACTGATAAATTATTTCAGTTATACAGACATTCTAAGAGCTACTTTTTATTAACATCAGTTCTCATCCTAATAAAAAGTTCAGATTAAAATTATCCCATGAGAGACAATCTGAAGCTACATGTTTACATATCACAGGAAATGCAAAGTGGATTTAAAAAAAAAGGATAAAAATAGGATGTGAGGCAGAAAGAATC